>NC_080559.1:31022500-32292500 GCF_030253575.1 Rhododendron vialii
ACCCCCATTGGTGTACAAAGTGTGCAAAAAAAAAAGATCAACAAAATCATAAGTAAATATATGGAACCAAATCAATCTCAACCATTTAACCATAGTCTGATTCTTGTTCACACCATGATTCAAACCAATCATTATTCTTAAAATGTATTTTTATGGGTTCCAGAACACACAAAAATAAAAAATAAAAAAACTCAATTCGAAATTTGTAAGGGTTTTTTCACGGTTGTTGGGACAAAATACTTAATTTTAGATTAACAACTAATTGATTTTTCAAGAGATTTATTTCGGGTCCCACAAAGATGATTCAAACTATTCATTATTCTCACAATATATTTTATCGATTTTTTGTCAAGCATGACCGCCAAAGCAGACGTAAGTGAGAAATTTTTCAGTGCTGGGTAGGTATCACGTGGTGCACGTTTGGCACATTTGGGCCGTCCATTTCGATTTTGGACGCTTGGATTTGGAGAGAAAAAAAAAGGAGAAAGAGAGTGGTGGGGTAAGATGAGAGAGAGTGTTTCAATCTGAATCGTTGATGAGCACCCAATATTGTAGATATTTGGTGCGACTAGTCCCGTTTTATATGGTTTTAACTTGCATTTATTTGGATTTTATAACGATATTGCACGTAATGTGTATTTTTAGTGTTTTCAAGTAAAATGTGTAAATAAGGCGCATTTCAACACCATACATGGCCCAAGTGCTTCCAAGTATCTAAAGACCATATCGGCCCCTTAAAATCTCTCTAAGTATGGAAAATTGACTTCTCGAAAAAATATCGATTTTCGAGATTAAAAATGACGGTAATTGATCCTTGATTTTTTCTAAGAGTAACTACAAAGTTGCAAAATTTTATTTGAAGAGTAAGGTCATATTTTGAGCCATTTCCTCTTCATTTTACACTAAAAGTGGGGGTTGACATTTTGACTTAATTGAAATATTGAAATTCTGGTAATACCATTATTTCTAAATAGAGGGTACTTTCTTATTTTCATTAAATAAATTAAAGTAAAGAAAAGGTAAAAGAAATGTTTAAAATATAGTCTTTACTTAAATTTAGGAAATGAAAATCAGATGCTGTGGAGCTGCCTGTTGAAGCTGAAGGCAGAACTGGAGATAGCAGTGTGGTATCGATACAACATTAAGACTGTATCGATACTACTAGTTTACCTAAGAAGGCAACTTTTGTTGTATCGATATGGATTAAGGCCGTATCGATACTAGAGCGTTACGAGAAAATAGTTATTTTAGCTTAGCTGTGTGGTATCGATACATTTCATAATAAGTATTGATACCGCTGGCTTTCGACAAGATATTTGCTATTTTTTAGACTTTCCACTTGTGGAATACTTACTACATATAGTATGTTTGTAGGATATTTGTTGGGAGGGAAGTTGAGTTGTATAAATACTATTCTCTCCCACTTTATCTCATTATCTACTTTATGTTCTAGTTTTAGTTCTCTCTCTATGAGAGATCTCCATTGTTGTTCAAGCTTAACTTCTTAAGAACTCAAGTAAGTATTTGTTTTATGTTAATTTCTCATTTATTAATGTTGTAGTTACGCTTTGGATCTTTGCATAAATCAAGTTTATTTTCTTTTTTTTTTAGTTAAATCTTTTGCTCCATTTTCTTACCATGTCTAGTCTTTTAGCTATGTGTGAGTAGTTTATTGGCTAAATCTTGAGTTAATCTTTCCCAAAGACTTAGGTTGTTATTTGGTTCTCGAACCCTCGCGCTTAAAATCATGATTTTCGGAATTGGATTAACCTAAGTCATTTTGGTCTAAGCGAGAGGTGTTAACTTATTAGTCAAGTGGTTTTGGCAAGCGACACACCGAGGGCTCGTGGGCTCATACGTGTTAGATACAGTAGAAAAAATAAGTTGGTTTAGTTCTGATTAATCACATCTTTTGATAAAACGTAGACTTTAAAGCTATATCTTCCTAGCGTGAGCACGCAGTCGTGACTCTCGCTTGAATTATAATCGAGAACCGATAACGGCCTTTGTCAAGAAAAAAATGATCCCTAGACTTGCCTCTTTTAAGTTAATTAAGCACATTTCTAGTCTTTTAGTAAGTTATTCCACTTTATAAGTAACTAGGAGAGCGGCTCGTGCCAGCACGAGGTATCTCATGCCTGGTATTGAGAAGATGTGTTTATCTGCGGTAAAAGTTGTGGTGTTGTGAGAGCGTAATTTGTTGGAACCAGTGTTTATGTATTTACAATATTTTGAAGCCATACGGTAGCTAATTATATAGAGGGGAGTTTGATACAAGTTTATGTTCCATAACATGAGCCAAAAAGATATGTCATCAGGTTTGAAAAGTTTTGTAGTGAGAAGAGTAGAGGTGGCTGCAAATTATGCACATCAAAAGATTTGCCGCAACATCTACAATTCTGAGAGGTAGAACAAAAGGTTTGTTTGACAGAGTTAGTCTTTCTTTTGCTTATTCTTGAGGGGTTCCAGAGGACAAATGGGGCTCGAATCATCATAGTAGGACACCTTGCAGTGTAAACACATAATTTACTTGTGAGTTACTCCCTCTGTCCTATAATATTTGTCCGGTCCGCGAAACGAGGACTACAAAATAATGCATTTCTTTCGATAAAAAATTTAAATTTTTTTCATAAGTTAAAAGAACTCGTCGAGATCTAGTAAATTGTTGAATTTTTTTTCAACTTTTCTTACAAAAATAGTATTATTTTTACGTCTCCGTTTTACGAACCGAACAAATATTATGGGACGGAGGGAGTATGTTGTAACAAAATAAGAGAAGCGGGGAAAAGCATAAAGGCAAGCTCTAAGCACAAAAGAAATGATCAATGAGCGTAGAATAATGCTGCAACCTAGACTAACTAAGCTGAGTCATAATAATGAATTAATTTAGTTAAGCACAATCAAGGTGCAAAAACAATGGCTGAGAAATTAGCGAACAAATGAGATTGAATCAGCACAGTGGCACACTGCACAAAGTAAGACATATTCTAGTTGTAAGCTAACTACAAAAGGAACAATACTTAGCTGACACTCATGCTCCATCTTAGGCAAATCAAGCGGACTGCTAAAAGCCAAGAATGTGAAAAGAAATAACATAGTTATCATTATTAGGCAAAACAAATTTATTCCGCTGTACGTGCACAACACAAAAAAGGAAGGCAAAAGCAATCAAGCTAGCAGATAAGTTTGGCACATAAACAAGTTTAGAATAGCTGAATTATATAAAATTATTCCATTGATTATGGCGCCAAAAAATGCGCACACTATATAAGAGTACCTAAGAAGGTCTTAAGGAACCATAATTTGGTCACCAAGACGAAGATGCTGAATCCAGAAGGTCATAAGCAACCATAATTTGATTGGCAACACAAAGATGCCGAATCCAAATGGTAACAAATACAAATCTTTGTGTGTTCATAGGGAGCATGCGCAAAAGATATTGAGCAGCACCTAAAAAGGTTGGAAGCAGTATAGATCCCAATAATTAGTCCGTTGGCCAACATCTGGACACCGAATTTAACTTTTTAAAAAAATGCAAACAACAACTGGAGTCATACACAAGCTGCACACAATATGCTCAAACAAGTAAACAACAATTCTAACTCGACAAAGCCTCGTCCAAAATAAAGCCACACAAATCGGATACTCAAATGCTACTACTCAGCAAGAAGAGAAAAAAAACAAAACTACACGAGCATAACCCCCGAATGAAATGCAACCCTGCGAAGAACAATTTGAAACCCACAAACCTCCGCCCAACAAAATAAAAGCACGCAAAAGGGAACTTAATAAATAAAATACCATGATGAACCGAATAACCTTTGGCAAAATGTACCCGGGGGCGGGAAACCACCGATCACGCTCACAGAGAACACAGAAAGAGTGAAACCGGACAAAAAACGATGAGCGAAAACCCACAAACCGCACAGTAGGGAAACGGCACACGCATAAAAGTGAACGAACCTAACCTGAGAGGACGAGTTTGAGAGCAGAACACCACCGGAGAAAAATCGATCCGCTTGCTCCGCACTAACCCCACGAACAGTCTCCCCTCTCACTGCCTAGAAACATCTGCGTCCATCATAGAGGCCAGATATTTCTACAGTCTCTCGTCAAAAGCAAGAAGCATGACGCCAGTAAGGCACATCGCCAAAATACAAAACTGCCCCTAGCATCATAACCGACGGCTGGGCAATCTTTTTTTTGGAGGGCAAAATTGGAAAATCACAGCCGAAATTGGCAAGCGTGGGCAAAATTGGAAAATCACGGGTGAAATTGACAAGCGTTTTAATTTTGCAAGCGGTGAATTTTTGCCAAGCGTCCCACTTGGCTGTTGTTCCTTTAGTTTAAAGCTTTAGAAACCAAGTTGGCCATCTTAAATGCCGAAATCCATCTTACAATACCTGCAATCCGATCAAGCTATCTTTGATTCCCTGTGGTACGATCCCGAACTTCCGGTTATTATGCTACCGACGACGATTTAGCTCTACGCTTGAGGTTTTCTCAACCTTATATTTGAAGGCGAGATTGTAGTGCTAAGCAACTGTCCAACATATTTTGAATGATCTAAATGGGCTGCTCTGGCACCACGTGGTACCCAAAAATATATCAACGCAAGGGGATACGTAATGAATCTATCAGATGATGGATCCACCAAATCACATGATCCGTGCAAACAAAAACAATTGTGAACCCACGAATGCACTCTTAAAATTCCTTTTCGATTATCTCCACTATATATATTTAGCTGCGTGTGTTCCACTAAATAAAATTAGTATTTATTTAAAAAATAAGTATTTATTTTTGAAATAAAAGATGATGTATTGTAAGAGAATGACATGTCTCGTAAAATGTGAATTAGTACTTAAAAAAAATATGAACTTTAACAGAACGGAAATGTTCTTATTTTTTAAGTACTCATTTTTCATTTTACGAGACAGGTCATTCTCTCGCAATACATCATCTTTAATTCAAAAATAAATATTTATTTGGAAATTAATACACAATATTTGTGTAACTTTTATAATTGGGCCTTATGTTCTAACAAAATTTGAAAACTAAACTTTGTTTAATTTGGATTTTGAAAAACTTTTTAAGGTATGAATAAAGAGAGAGATATATAGATAATAAAATAGAAGTAGTGACCGGTGGAAAAATTTATTGGGAACCACCTTATCTTACGTCAAGACGGCCGCGGTGACAAGAAATGCGGGTTAGTACTACTATATTCATGGGAAATTACATTAAACCCCCTTTAACTACCATCCGGTCACATATTGCCCCCCTCAACTACCAAATCCAACACTTAACCCCTTTAATTATCATTTGCTGAAATCGCGTGGATGACGTTAACAGAAGTCTTGAAATTACCTTATTACCCAACCCAATCCCTCCACTGGTAAACCCTAATAATCTCTCTCGCCTCCCCTCTACAACTGCAAGAGGAAATCCAACCAGCCACCTTAAAAATATCCTATCTTGTTGTTGAAACATTGAACTAAGCACCACCCCAATCATCTTAGCACCTGCACCACCAGTTATCATCTTTACACCACAGCCTACCAACTTTTCGCCACTAAAACTTATCGATCATAACCAAGCGCTCACTACGATCATGAACAATCGTCGAAACCCAACACCGTCGAACTTGAGCATCTCCAGCAACCTCCTTGGGTGAGGAATTCAGAGGTTTTGCCGAGCAAAAATGCTCAAAACACAAATGCAACTATCTCGCCATTACCTCCACGGTGTCATCATCGCCTCTACTCGACGGCAACTTCTATCATCGGTGTCACTATAAGTGATCGTGGACAGCTCTGATCAGGAACAACTCTATGTCGGTCGGCTCTCCAATCGTCAACAATTGTATACCTCGTTGGCATCTCCGATTGTTGGCTCTGGTGCCAGATTTCGATGGGTTTTTCGATTTCGGAGACGTAGTTTTCATTTGATTTCGTCCCTTTGAGAGAGAGGGCAAAGGGTGGTTTTTAATTTCTAGGTGGGTTTCAAGTATGGGATTTTGGGATTGGTTTAGAGGAGGAGAGAACCAGTTTGTTTTTTTAAATGGTCAAAGAACTAGTTTTAATTGGGCAGTTAGAGGAAGAAGAAAACAAGAGAGATGAGGGCAAAATAGTCCAATATTTTAGTTCCAGTCATTTCGCAGTCCAAATCCTTGACAGATTTCAAACGGTAGGCCTCATGTACGCAGCGAATTGTAGTTAAAGGGGGTTAAGTGTTGAATTTTGTTGAATGAGGCAATGTGTGGCTGGTGATAATTAAAGGGGGGTTAATGTAATCTCCCCTATATTCATCTATCCTAGCCGGCATTTTCTCAGGTTGATTAGCTCCAATCCATTTGAGTTCCATGAGTGGACTCCGTAATACGTACGTAACAGTCAACTTTGATATCTGTATTGATACCTCCGATCTAGTCAGCCGCAGATATGACGCCCCCATCCATTCACAACATGATGTAATCAGATTTTTGTCCGGAGTTCGAGAAGTTTTTGGATGTCGAGCAGATACCACACACGTGGTACTCCGTCGACAATCTGAGTCGTCTAAATATGCTTTGAATGATCCAGATTTTAGAAAGAGACAACGATGAGAGAATAGCCATTTTCCACTTTCGCTAATGTGCGGGTTAAAAGTCAAAAAAGAGGAGGTTCCAAACTCGCTACAAGGCCGGCGCATTTTGGAACGTGAACTGTTTTCATTGCTTTACCCTATTTGGTAGTTTACCTGTTCTTTTTTTAATAAAATGCAAACTCAGCCAAAGGGCCAGTAGCCCAATGGTATTTTCTGGTCCTTCCTTTGTGTGAAGCCGAGGTTCAAGCCCTGTCAAGTGCGTAGTGGTTTAAGGCTATGGACAGCCTTTAGACCTTCTGTGGATCAATTATCTCCCTAGCCCTTACTAATGTATACCGTTTGAAAAAAAAAAGCGACCTCAAAAAGGAAAATACTAGCATTATTAATAATATGCCCGGCAATGCCCCGCCACTAAGAAATGAAATAAGAACATCTGAAAACAACAATGAAATCGAGAATTTTAAATTGAGAATCATAATTTTCCATGAAATATGATCATATCAAATTTATTTACTGTAATATAACCATGACATTTGACAAAAGTAAAATAAAAGAACCGACGTAGAAAAATAGAAAGAAAAATAAAAGAATACGGAGTGTGATATTTTAGTGAAGTTGAGTTGGAAGAGGAGGTTTGGTGCAGTGCCCTTAATTATAGGAGTAGTACAGTGTAAGATTGATTAAAGCCCTTAATTATAGATGCTGATTCATTGCGACTCTCTGTGATTTATACCATTTGTAACCACCGATGGTGGTAACCTGAATGGCAAAAGCCCCCTTTATTCTCAAGCAAGACTAAGGTTCGAGTCTTGTCAGTGGCGAGAGAATGAGAGATTTGTTCCATTGTCATCCTGTCCTAGGTGGTGTTGTGGTGACGGTTTGTCTTTACAGATAGTAGTTATGGCTTGAACCGGACATTCCACAGCAGGTAGGGAGCTTCTATGGTCACGCCCAATGAGATCGCTACGCTGGACACCCCCTCCCACCCTTTTTTCTGGTAAAAAAAAAATATTTATACCATTTGTTAATAAAAAGTTTTACCCGCACACGCAAATTACATACACTCACAATAATTGTTGGTTCCATGGACACTTGGTGCAGATGTGAACCCCGCAATTACCGTAGCCGTGAATTGGCATGTGCGCCTTGATTTTTTTATTCATAAGTTCTATTACCGTTAAACCTTTGTTTTTGAATGCTTAATCATTATAGTCAATGGAATAACGTCATTTTCTAAATCGAGTCCTAGTTTTGTAACGTGATTTTGTAGTGCCTTTTGATGGGACCCTTCGAGATATCATCGGTGTTTGTTTTTTTGTATTCAATAGTCAAGTTCATTAGGTATTCTCTATTAGGATAAGACGTCATATCGTTTATTATTTGAATAATACCCACCCTTCTTTTTTAAACGGTTTCTTGATCACGTAGGTATCGATATCCGATCAACTTGATTTATATGTACGATAAAAAGCTCAACAACTTCTATAACAAATGCTTATTCATATAATGATGATGGTATTAGGGATGACAATAGGGAGGGTCGGGGATGGATACCACTATCCCCGTCCTTGATCCCCGAACTCAAATCTCTTCCTATTCTCGCCCCGATCCCCACCAGGGATTTATTTTTACCCTCCATCCCCGCGCCCAAACGGAGAACGGGGATCTAAAGATTCCAAAACTTTTATAAAAAAAAAGTCACCTGCCATTAGAATTTAGAAAATACAAACCATGAAACTAAATTCAAAAAAAAAAAAAAACAATTTAGGCTGCCATTACAAACCAAATGCCAAAGAAAACAGACACAGTTGCTGCCATAGTGCTAGTACAAATCAAATCGAAATGAAAACAGTCACATCTGCTGCCGTAGTGCCATTACAAACCAAATTTAAATTAAAACAATCACATAGCTGTTGCTATAGTGCATTACAAACCAAATTGAAATAAAAACAGTTTCAAACAAACAAGACTAGTAGAGCATTGGGAACTCTAAAAAATAGAGCACAAACAATCGATTCCTAGCATATGCAGTTACCAAACTTAAAACTTGAATTACCTATACAGTAGAAACAAGTAGAAACTTGAAGTGCTTATACGCAAACATCGGGAACCCTAAGTTATGTATATATAATTATATATAGTAGGCTAGTGAGGCGGGGCGGGGATGGAGCGGGTACTAACTCATACTCACCCCCTACCCATTCCCCACTTTTTAAAAAAATTATCCCCATGCCCTACTCAATCCCCAAATAATCTCCAAATCCCCTAATCATTTGGGCCGGGAAAATGAATCGGGTCGGGTCGGGTCGGCCGAAATTGCCATCCCTAGATGGTATCCTAAAGGGCATTATCGAGGAACACTACAACCCTGAAGTGCATTAGTACACTATTAAAAATCCTAGTCTCCGATACTTCATATACGCGTTCCAACAATTCAAATCATTTCTAGGTTTTTTTTTTTTTTGGGCGTACAAGTTATAAACTACTTTATTAGCATTATCGAGGTTCACTACAACTGTGAAGTGCATTAGTGCACTATAAAATCCCTAGTCTCTGATGCTTCAGATACAGGCTCCAGTAATTCAAATCATTTTTAAGTTTTTTTTTTTCCTTTTTTGGGCGTACAAGTTATAAACTACTCCTACTTTATTCTAATCTAAGGTGGTAGGAAATGAGACTTTCCGGTCAGACTCGAACCCATAACCTTATCATGATAAATGAACTAAGAAAGCACCTAACTATTACCCTTTGTTCCAATCATTTCAAGTTCATTATGATGTCAAAATATCAAAGAATGGCAATACTTGTGCATTTTACAAAAAGGAAAATTTGATTTTTGATGTACTGGTCGCGCTTGTTCGGTTTAAATTTTGAGAGAGATTATTAAAAGTAACGGATAAAAAAAATAAGTAAAGTAAAGAAAATTTATTTGAGACTTGTCCAGAGATTATGAGACCCTAAAAACGAACAAAGCCCGTTCCAAGCCCAAAGGTTACGAGGACCTCGGTAGCGTCCATTCCAGTAGCGTTTGCCCAGTCCATCTCGTTGCAAAGGTTCTGGAGCCCAATTAGGAAACAGCATCACTGATTACACGAACCAGAAGAATATTACAGCCGCAAAATTCCAGGAAATTAAAAAACGGAGCTCTGAGAGGATAGAGCGCTCTCTCTCTCTCTCTCTCTCTCTCTCTCTCTCATACAGTTCGTTGAAGGCACATATCGTAATGCTTATTCATTCAGTTGCCTTTTGCAACTATTACATCCCCTTCTTCAATGCCATCACTACTAGAATCACCATTAACGGAAGCAGTCGTAGGTGCAGTTTAGCCAAGTTCGAGAGCCGAGCCTTCCTGAAGAATTCCTCGCCCTTACTCTCAAAGGCCATCGATAAACCGTCAGTTGTCCACGACAGTCTCAGACTTCTCGAATGGGACAAGCTCTGCGACTCCGTCGCTTCCTTCGCCGGCACTTCTTCCGGTAAACAAGCCACTAAGGTCCTCTCTCTCTCTCTCTCTCTCTCTCTCTCTCTCTCTCTCTCTCTCTCTCTCTCTCTCTCTCAATACACACACACAGATAGGGTGATGAAAGAGTCGAACGAACCGAGAGTAGGTGCTTGATCAAGCTTGGGAGTTTAAAAAATATGTTTGAGCTTAACTTGTTTATGAGACAAGCATCCGGGGACAGAACCTGGATTTCATATAGGAGGGGTCCTCAACATGAACAACAAAAGTTTATAATTTCAGGGTTCTAAACCATTTTTTTTGCCAGGGATTAGGATGTTAGTTGTTACTATAAGTTATATTACTGCGAGGGTCTGGTCAACCTCCTGTCCATAGGAGTCGAACCCTGGACCTCACACACCAAAGGAGCGCTACACTTCCAAATACAAAACACTATGTCTAGGGGCTTTTAACAACCAAAAACAACCAATAAAATTAGAGGGCCACCATGTGAAGTTTTAGTATTTATGGAAAAGAGTACTAGGTAATTATTGGGATTTCAAATTGGGGGTGGCCTTGGCCACCATAAGCCCAATACTAGTTCCGTCTTTGAGCCTATCTCAAACAAACTTCGATCAAATCGACCACGAGTTGATCTCGACCGTTTGAGCCTGGTTTGAAACCTTAGCAAGCTTCAGAAAAATGTTAAAGCTTACTAGCTTAGTCTGTTTCTGTTACAAACCGAGCTTGAACAAGTTATTAATGAGCGAACACAAGCTCAAACTCGAGTACCTTGGTTCATTTAGCAGCCCTATATATAGTACATGTATATTTTATGTGAATAAGGTATTTGTGATTAAGCACTATTTCTTTTACCTCTGGAGGCTCTTTTTCGTGTGTTTTGTTTATTGTTGGAGGTACTTTCAGGCACAGCTATGGACTTTGAACCAGACTTACGAAGAGAGTATGAGACTCTTAGGCGAAACCAATGCGGCGGTTGAAATGCACAATCACGGTGGTTGTGCCATGGACTTCAGTGGCATTGATGTTGCCTTGGTGAGTGATTTTTCGTTGAATGTGTTCTCTAGTAAGTAGAGACATAGAATTGTAGCTTAATTCAGTTGCAAACCTTGTTCAAATGACATGTACAATTTTTTGTTTTTTCTTGCGGTGGGTTTTTATTTGCCAATTACGTGCATAGAGACTGCCCCCTAAATAATGAAAATTAGACGAAAGGATAAATCAGAATGTAACTAAATGTATGAGCGTCACTTGGTGCTTACACCATTCATTCCTCGGAACTATGATTGGTTCCGTAGCAAAATATTCTAGTATATGTTTCACAGAGCCAATCTAAAGCCCGGACGCTTTGATTGGTTGCTGTGGGAAAAACCATTAATTAGATCTTGATTCTCGATGTAGTCAATCAATGAAGTATTTGTGTACAAGGATGCAATTTGTGTGGTTAACAACCAGAAAGGCAGTTGTTTAGTGAGACTTCAGAATTGCCTGTAAGAAATCGTGTAGCTGGATATAACAAAGGAGATTGGAAGCTTGAAGTATTGCTTTAGTATGCTTGAGTAGGAAAATATCCGTAGAATTGGATAGAACTAATGTAATTACTTTTGCCTGAAGTTATGGTTGTCGGTACAAAAATGAGATTACTCTTTTCAGAGATTGAAGTGTGAAAACATGGGCGATTGATGCAAACATGCGAGACTGAGAAATTGAGCTATAGTAGTGGAGGACAAAAAATGGTTCAGCGGTGGTTACTTTAGCATATGATAAAAATAGGTTGTATGATTGGATGCATTTGCAGACAGTGATGCTGAAAGGGACAGCAGCCGTGTTATATGATGAGAGTTGAAATGGATATTGTGAGGGATCAATGACAATTGACAAGATAGTGAGGTGCAATGAAGTATCTATCCTAGTAAGAAAAGATGGGTGATTTAGGTTGTTTTATCAATGGTCTGACCCGTCCAAGCACCCTCCTTAGATAGCATCCAAGTGTCCAACTGTAGGTACATCCTCTAAGTTGAAGGTTTTGCTAAGAGAAGAGTAGGAGAGAATCGGACGAGGTAGAGTTAAGATACTGGCTTTTGATCTAAGAACATGTCACCAGGAAAAAAAAAAATTGCTTGACAAACCTGATAAATAATAAGTCTTGTTGCTCTGAAAAAGGTTTGAGTAGTTGATTCTAGGGGACAAAGGCTCTTCCACACTGAATTGGGTTTTAAATGCCTTTCTGTGTGGCAAGTGTTGGAAACTTGTGGGAGATGCCATGAAGTACTTGCTTTGCAAATCATTCAATGATTTTACTCGTGCTTTTATGCCATAAGATGTGTTATTTCAAATGGATAACTCACATCCTTATCCACTAGAATTCAGTCACATCGATTCCTTTGACGTTTCATTTCATTTTCCCTATCGTGGATATAATGTTGATAGCTCCACGAATGCTAGATAAGCATCTGGATTATCATCCTTGAAGGTGAAATCTGCTATCCAACATGCCCAAGGTGGTCAGCCAGTGGATGGAAGTGAAGCAATGGCTACTGTAGCTTTGCTTTTGTATGCTGAAACTTTGCAATATAACCTCAAATCTGCAATCAAAGAAGACGCAGAGTGGTATCAGCGTTTCATGCCTCTTTCCGTGACGGTACATATGTCGTGATCCTTCTCATGAATATCTATGTTCCAGACTCCCACTTGTTTGTATGCTTTGATAGCTTGCTTTATTTGCAACTTTTCTTGCAGATCTTGGAATTGGTAATAAGTCGTTCAGTAGTAAAGTTGGTACAGCAACTTATAGATGAAGATGGCTCTGTTAAAGACTCTGCGGTATGTTCTCATATCCTGATATTGGGAGTCTATTTTGTGGCTCTGGACATATTGTTGTCGCTAGTTATTTATAAAATAATAAAGGTGACAAAGCTTGCCATAATTTTGCTATGTACTGTGGAGTGTGGAAGACCCATTTTTTTGGGAATAGTTATTTTCATTCCACTGCTTGTTTTATGCCCTCCACATTTGTTGTCCCTGTCCAAGGCACAAGGAGGAGTTTGAATAACAATTCTTCTAGTTTACCCATCACATGAATCTCATCTTTGTGATGTTACTGATGTCATATAAAGGTAGGTTGATGGTGGTTTTATTACATCTGGGTCAAGTTTGGTCGAGTATGAAATTCATACTCCTTTGCTCTGTCTCATGTAGAAATAAAGGCCGTGTTTGATGAACCAGTATCTAAGTTTTGCCATCCACTTTTTGTTGCCTGCACTTTTATTGTGTTCTTTTTGAAGGCATAAAGTCGAGTGTGAATAACAATTCGTCTTTTTCCTTATCACAAGGCACCTTGGTAATGTGAATGATAATTTGCTAATAACATGGGATAGGACTTCCAAGTGCCAATATCACGGGGGAGGCGGTACTGCTAATGCCATCAAGGGTTAGCAGCCTCCTTGGACTATGAAATCCGCTCTTCTTTAGCCGAAACTTACATAACACTAGGAAATGAGTAAAAGTTTCCAAAAATACGTGTGTCCCCTACACGGGCCAGGGAACTATCACGTTGTCATGCTCCTCAGTACCCCATATGGGTTATCAAACATGGCCATGTTACATTGCTGCTTAAGGTGGGAAACGGTTTACTTGTAAAATATTGTTATTTTTTAAGTTGTCATATTTCATCTCATTTTTTCAATGTTCTATCCTTTACAGAGTTCTGCCTTGAAACGTTCGCGTGATCAAGTGAGATTGCTTGAAAGCAAGGTACTCCTTGTTTTCTGACTTAATGTTTGTTTGGAGAGTTAACCATCTGTTTAGAAAGTTTCATTTCCTTTTTGTCCATCGATGGTGTACTCTTTTCTTTCCTTAGACATACTTGCCTGCTGGGCATACATCCACTGAGGTGTTTTTAGGAAGAACCCATATCTTTTCGTTTCAAAACTGTTACTTTAAGCATTCTGATGTGACCACCCCTCTCATCTGTAGAATGAGCCCACCCCTCATTTATTGGTTGATCCGGCTGACGGCTCCTCATCTCCTCCGTCTCTATGGGGCCCTTCATAGAAATGTGCTGCTAGGAGTCCCTCTAGTCGAATCAATAATCAATAGAAGTTTACTAACATTCACAACAGGAGAAACCATAGCGAAGAATGTCGTGGAACTTGAATTGACAATTTTATGATAACAATTCTAAACATCAAGTTTAAAGTAAAGTCATGCAAGGTTTTGTCCTAGCCTGACAATAATTATTACTTTGTGGCTTCTTAACTCTTCTTTGGTTCTTTATATAGTTATACCAGTTGATGAACGGTCTAGTTCAGAACAAGATGAGTGAAACATCCATTTTGGTAAGGTGTGCTTTATTAGAGGTATATATTTCTTTCCTCCAATGTTCTCTCCCCTAAGTATTACTCTAGTGATTGTTCAGGAAGTGAGTAATATTGATGGAAGGATATGCGTAAGATTGGGAGCTGATTCACCTACGAGTTTTGAGGGCTTATTATTGTCCAGGTGAATTATAGATCTAGCAGATCCCTTTGTTTCCATTTGACATCCAAATACTCATTCTTTAATCTTTCCAGAAGTTAGTAATGCTCTATCATCTATACGTACACATTCCCCCTTTCTTTTCTTTACAGTTATTAGAAACTGCAATCCTGAGAAGTAGCAATTGCTTCTCATATGGGATATCACATATATGCTGGTTATTTTTAATGCTTTTGTCGACATAGAGGAGAAAACATGCGAGGGACAGCTGCAGTCACCTGACATTTGTTTATTCTGTAGTGGTTCAGGTGGTGAAAGCATTATGGAGCCACTCTCTGCTGTTCCACTGAATGATGAATTGCAGCAAGCAAAGGCTCTTGTAGCAAAGGCGGAGGCAGACGTGCTGTTAAAGATATCAGAGAAGGTTTTGCTGGATTTATCCACATAATGTTATAACACACAAGTTTAAAATATTTCAATGCTCATGTTTCATATTCCTTTTTACGTACAGATGCGAGTTGATATTGGCGATATTGAGAAATTGTTGAATAAAACAATTGAACTGGATGTGGTAAGTATCTGTCGCAGAGCTGATAATTTCATAGGTTTCTATGCTAGTTTTATTCATGAAGCTATACTCTGGTGAGTTGAACAATGATAGAAAAGGTCAAACACATTCCGCTGATCCATTATAATGAATCATACAGCTACTTCACCCTTTGAAGTGTCTTTCTCGGGGCAATTCTGTCTATGTTTTGGACAGACATTTATTGACTTCTAGATGCTAACAGCGCTATATTATCTATCACTTGTTGGTGATTCTGTTTTGGTTCATGCATGTCTGAATGTAGATCAATGCTAGAGCAACCTACAGTCTTTCATTTGGAGGCACATGTCCTGATCTCTTTTTAGCCGAGACCAAAGATGGTGATCTTGCTATTGACATGTTACTAGGGAACAGAAATGCAAAAAACTGGACGCTGTATATTCCAAAAGCTTATCATCCCTTGTTACTCCAACAACATCGGCAAAAGCTGCGAAAAGCCAGGAAAGATGTTACCAATGCTACCTCTGTAAGTCATCGATGCCCATGACAAGAAGTTTTTTTTTAAAAGGGCAATGGCCACAAGGTTATGTCTTATGTTCTTTCACTTTCAGGTATGATTTTTGAGTATGAGTAATTCAACAGGAAAATAATTTGAAAATATGACTTCTGTTGCGTTCTTGTTTTATTTTGGTTAGCTTTGTTTCATTCTTTCGGACATGTGTGGGGAGGGCAAATCTCTATTACTTATTTCAGGGTTTGGCAGTTAAAAACCCAAAACATTGTTCAAAAGAGGAGCTGTAACCCCCTTACCTAACCCAAAAATTAGATTTGACCCTCACGGTACTTTTAAGATGTGTGATTTTGTCTACCTTTTTTTCTTGCTATGAGAAGACAAGTACCTCTTCTCTTTTTCATACCAAGCCTAGCCAAAAAGAAAGAAAAACAGAGAAAGTATATGCCTTTTACTTTTCCCCTTCAGGGTGGGGGGTTGTTGGTTGTGCTTATTACTCACCTATCATAAGCATCTTACATCACTTGGTGTGTTCTGCATCCAGGAAATTAGAAAGAGAAACCAAGGCGAAATTATGAACCAGAAAGAAGAAACAGACATAAATCTTTCATCCTTTGAAATGCTGGTAGCTGTTTTTGTTGGAGGAATTATACATCTATCATATTTTTTATTATTAGTTAGTCTAGAATACAGTATACTAATATTCAATAATTACCTACTGTATTTCAGGTGACTAAATTGGAACAATCTCCTCCTATTCCAGTAGATATCTTTGTTGCACAGAAAACTAGAGTTCTAGTTATAACTGGCCCGAATACTGGGGGTAAAACCCTTTACCTAAAGACGATTGGATTGGCTGCTGTGATGGCAAAATCAGGTTCACTTTGACATTGACTTAATTTCAGTTTCTCTTGTATACGTATGTGCATGTTATGATATGAGTAGGCATCACACTCATACAGGGTTCTTATCTCTGCAATTTTGGAACATTGTTTTTGCATGAAATTTTATTGTCAAAGCGAGACATTGGGAGCAGGATTTTCTAGATAATATAGTGAAACTGCCAAACTAATTTTTGTTTCTGAAATGCAGGGTAGGGAAAGTTTGAAATCTATCAGAAGTAAACTTCATAACAATAAGATGCACAGTTATGGAAATATGGAAGCGTTTCCTTGATCATTTCATTACTTTCTCATTCAGTTTTATATCCACCCAGTAGCTCATGAATAAATTCAATTGAACCTCGTTGAGGGGTCTAAGTAATCATCAAAACTATTCATGTCAGATGATGATCTATTTGTCTTTTCATGGGCATAATTTCTTTCTGATGAATGCTATTTTATTTTACCACCTATCTAATTAAATACTTACCTATTGCAGGTCTTTATGTATTATCTTCTGAACCTGTTAAGATCCCTTGGTTTGATTCTGTATTGGCTGATATTGGTGATGAACAGTCCTTGTCACAATCTCTGTCTACCTTCTCCGGCCATTTGAGACAAATTAATGTAAGCTGGGGTGTTATCTATAATCATAAAGCTGATTGGCATAGCATAATTCTGCTATTATAACCAAAATATTGTGTCTCCCCCGACTGAATAAATCAGGGTCCCAAACATAAGGATTCTAAGGCCACTGGTTTGGAGAATCCTTCACTTATTTTGTGAAATACTTCTCTTTCTCATAATTTTCTTTCAACATGCTCTCCTTTTTCTATCTAATAACAAAGTCATGTTTTCCCCATAAACTTCATCGTTTTTCTAGGTTCAGCATGCAATGATGGACCCAGCACTGCAATGGTAGAAATTATTTGGTTCCTCTAAATTTGTCATCTCCTGATTTGGCATAGTAGTAAGTATCGATAACATTCAATTTGGACATTTGTCTGAATTTCGAATGGTATGATGTCACGATCCCAGAACATCTCTCTCTCTCTCCACACACACACAGACCCAGAGAGAGAGAGAGAGAGAGAGAGAGAGACGCGCACACATGTCCCCAGTCATCACTCGGTTAGTATGGTAGCACCTTCAATAAGATTGGGTACTTGTGTGATAGCTGAATTTTCATACTGTTATGTTCTTGATATCTACTGAAGTATTGTATTGGAAGTATTCTGCACTCTTATGGGTGCTGCTTTTGTTGATTCCATATAGCTATACTTATATTTGTATAACGCTTTCCACATCAAGGTGCTTATATGATACCTCCTGCTATTGTACACCCACTTCACAAATTGAGAAATTTGTCAAGTCCTGTTTTCATTTTTCGTCATGGCCCACTATCTACGTATTTGTTTGTTATCAAACACGCCATGTGGGAGAACATGTTGGTTTTGACGAGAAAGTGGGAATTATTGCCCCAAATCACTTGAAAACTGGAGGAGCTTTTTGGACAAAGCTATCTCATTGATTTCCTTCCAATGGAGGAAGTTGAAGTTCATTTACGCGTACACCCTTGTTTTAAATAAGAGTAGCTACATACACAGATCGGGAATTCGGGATACATACGCGTTCAGAATCGTTCGATGTATGTGAACCTTGCCTTTCTGTCTAGGTTTTGCAGCTTATCTGATATGTCATAATGTAGGTACTGTATTACTTTAGCTGGAGGAAGAAATAGGTTGTTTAAACATATTTATATGGACCACTATCTATTGATCTTTATTCTTTCACTGTGACAGTTTTCACTTTTCACCATTTTATTATAAGAGGAAGTCTATCAGCCCCACCACTTTTGTGTTTCTTTTAGAGCTCCCCATCAATACTTCATAACCCACTTTCTTTGTCAACATTATTAGCAGTTCTCTCACAATAACTGTTATCTTGCAGGTAATTCTGAAGCATTCAACAAGTAAAACTTTAGTCCTATTAGATGAAGTATGTATCTAAAACTCTACTCTGATTTGTTAAAAACAAGATTTTGGTTAAAAAGTAATGGTATGGAGAATGAGAATATAATGTTAGTCTCGCTCTGTACTAGTCAGGTTGGTGCTGGGACAAATCCCCTTGAAGGAGCTGCCTTGGGGATATCACTGTTGGAATCCTTGGCTGAATCTGGTCCGTTATTAACAATAGCTACAACACATCATGGAGAACTCAAAACCCTGAAATACAGGTATGTGATGGTTTTTTTTTTTGGAAATTTATATGTGATAGGTTTATTGGAAATGAACGATTTTGTGGACACGGAGGCCAATTTTACTTGCTTTGAAACCATGGTTTCTTGTTTCTGAAATTATGAATTGACAGCAATGATGCCTTTGAGAATGCCTGTATGGAGTTCGACGAAGTGAACTTAAAGCCAACTTATAGAATTCTCTGGGGAGTACCAGGTTTGTCTGTTCTCCTGGATCATAAGTGTTCTATTTCCCCGTTATACTGGATGGATGGAATGGTTTTTGTGAGAATCAATGCTCTGCTTCTAACTGTTTAAGATATGTACTTCTTACCCCAAAGATGCACTCAGTTTGTTAGTTGCACTTAGATATCTATTGTATTGGTTTGTCTTGTGTGCGTGCAAAACCCTCTTCTTTGGGTACCTTACTGTGGTATAATCAATGCACCCAATTAAAGTAGTTCAGTGTTTTGCTGCAGGACGTTCCAATGCAATCAAAATTGCTGAAAGGCTAGGTCTACCCAACGTAATATTAGGTAATGCTCGTGAACTCTATGGTGCTGGCAGTGCAGAGATTAATGAGGTAAGATTTTGTAGCTGCCATTAATATATCAGATCTAGAGCATTGAGAAAAATAAAAGATTGAGAGGAATATTTTGGAAGGCGGACTTATTTGCATAATAGTTTGCTCAGCTGTAAGTTTTAGGGGAAAGAAATATGCCCCAAGTAAACCCCTACTGATCCACTTTACTTTGATTTCTCAATGTTAGACTGTCAATTGTTCCCAAATCATTAGCTGTTAAATAATTGGCCCAACACCGTATGTCAAGGTATTCAACAGCCCCCTCTCACATTGCAATCCCATCTTACATGTGGAGAGAAAAACAAGCAGCTAAAGAGGTGTACAAGTAAGCAAATATTCCACATGGGGGCCGAATGCAAAGGAAGATACTGAAACCCATGGTCTTCCAGAACCAAAGTTCTAATGCCTCATTGGATTTTTGGAGCTGTAAAACCCAAAACCAACTTGCTGTGGCTGGTAGATAGATCAAGCTTAGGTGGCCCACAAAAGCGATTTGGTACAAGTTTCTCAGGATCTAAATAGTTTACTTTGAATAGTATTGTTGTTGTGAGCTAACTAGACGAAATTGCTTGGTATTGTCTTCAGCTTGTTTGCAGATAGATATATGATTATCTCTTGCCCTTCTAATGGTTTTAGAGAAATAGGACTATCTTTCATATGTATTAAATATTGTGCATGGTTAATGCAGGTCATATTTGAAATGGAAAGGCTTAAGCAGAACTTGCGTAAACATGTTTACGAAGGACAGAATTACCTTAAGTGAGGATCTTTTGCTCTACAAAATTAACTTCTTATACGATGATGTCTTGTACTTGTAGTGCTAGCTGTAATTAGAGACTAAGCAGTATCTGTAAGCTTGGAGGATGTATCTTGTAATATAGTTTTTTTTTTTCTTGCTTCAGGCTCTCACGAGATCTTCATGAAAATCTGCTTCTGACAAAGAGAAAGGTCATGGATCATGGCACTGATCAAAGATACAGAATGATGCAACAAGTTTCTGAAATGGCGTCAATGGCACGTTCTATACTTCACAAGAAAAGGCGACAGATTCGTGCATCTGCAACTCGACCATCCCAGCCTACTGTAGCAAACAACAGCCAAGATAAACCCAAGATCAACAGCCAGGATGCTGTGATAGAAAGTAGTGGAATTCCTGTTTCAACTAAAGCTTCTGATTCCTCTGAGAATGCCAGAAAATTACCCCAGCCTACTGTAGCAAACAACAGCCAAGATAAACCCAAGATTAACAACCAGGATGCTGTGGTAGAAAGTAGTGGAATTCCTGTTCCAACTAAAGCTTCTGATTCCTCTGAGAATGCCAGAAAATTACCACTGGGTATTACTCTTGAAGTTTTTTGTATGATTTCCCATAGTAGGTCAAGGCTGTTCCCATCTGATAACTTGTTTAGGGAATAACTATGCGACTGTTACAGCTCTTGGTGCGAGAATCATATCATCCTCATTTGGTTCCCGTTGAGTCTACCCATGCAGATTTAATACACAGATCTGTGCAGAGATGCCGATCTGGCATCACCGCTCAGCAATTGGGCTCGTGAAGAACTACCCAGTAAAACCTTACTCCAAGGGTTTATTTCTTCTAGTGCAACTAACACCAGGATTCACCCCCTACCACTCCTCTCTTGCTTGCACTTGTGTGGCGATTTTGTTTCAAAATCCAATGCTTGCTCACTCCCAAAATCTCCAATTAGTGGCTTGTCTTGAACCCTATAAATTAGGTTTAGTTTTTGTTTTCTTTCTCCTCTGCCCTCCGTGCTTCTCCGTCTTTGGCCACACATGCTGAGTTTCCCAGCCACTCTAGCATCTGTGTTTCTATTCTTTGTTCTTAGTATCATTTTTAATTCCCATATAATCAAGATGTTTTGTATTCTTCTTAAGTCGCCCTATTTTTTCTAATTTCCATTGCAGAGAAGCAGGCCAAACTGCCCAAGGTGGGTGATACGGTGCACATTTCTTCTTTCAACAAGGAAGCGACTGTATTAAAGGTGGAGCCATCAAAAGAAGAACTATTAGTCCAAGTAGGTCAAATGAAGTTGAAGTTGAAACTGGCGGACGTGACAACTTGACTGGTACGAGGCCAGTTGCGTCATCATTGGTCTATTACACTCAATCCCCAGCTCCTATACATGATCTCATTCTCATTCTTTCTTTAACACCAAAAAGCATCCTTGCTCTGCATTGGCATCCAATTTTGTCAGGTCTGCTCCTCAGTCTCAATCTAGCTTCACCAATTTGCATCTTACATCATATAGCAATTTTCCTTTAGGCATAACAGCATCTGTACATAGCCATATTCTGTTATTGGTTTTTCCTGGTATGAAAAAGAAAAAGGTAGGCGACCATCTCATGGAAGTTCGCTGACATTTTGTAGGTTTAAATTAAGAATACATCTTTCTTTTACCAAAAAGTATACACCTAGAGACCACTCTATACATGGGGAACTTCCTCACAATGACAAGAGGATAACTCCTGCCTTGAATCTTTGCTTACTCCAATCTAGGCCAGTCAATGGACCGGATCCGATCCGATCCGGAAAAAATCTGATAGTTCGAATTTAGGATATATTGGATCGGATTAGGATATTGAGTCCAGATTCCAGTCACAACCAAGTCTTTTTTTGTTACTTTGCTGGCAGTGAAGATGTTAGGAGTATGTGTTTTTTTTTGAGCTGTGTGAAGATGTTATGTTGACATTAACAGTTTTGAGCTTTGTGCTCTCTGCAGGTATCTTCTTGCAACGTTATAACAATCAGAGTTGTCCACACCATATGTAAGGAGGCATACCGGGCTTTCGGATGAAGGCAAACATAAATGAAAGATAACCACAAACTAACACAGGAATGATTCTCGAACTTTACCGTGCACAAGTTCTATAGGGAGCAGCCGATCGAAAGAGGTTCTATAGGGAGCAGTATGTTACATGCATCGAAAAAAAGTTAATGGTAGTAGGACCAAAATACACCTTTTTTTTTTCTTCTTCTTCTTTTTATTTTTTATTTTTTTTTAAGGGTTTTGTGGGTTACTGGATTAGTTGTACTGGAGGCTATTTTTCTGATCCTTATTATTACTCGATTTGTATATAATATCGTATCACATGTTCTAGTCAATAATTTCAGTGTCAGTACTTTGTTGATCCCTTTCATCCTAATGTAAATACATGGATTCTGCAAGTACTTTACATATGAGTGCAAGTGCCATTTTTGCAAGCTTTTAAATCCTGTGACCTCTGGATGATTAGCAAAGTTCCGTGTTCTGTGTTCGTAACAACCGCGGCCAGAGTGTCAATTTTCCTTTTCCTAGGAGTACGGTACGTAGCAGTGCCAATGAGATATCGGGTACTGTTTCGGTTTTATCCTTATTTGTGTTATTTTTCCACATCAAAAAATTTAGTAGAACATACACTTATTAAAAAAGCAAAACAAATGTAATAGTGGTTTGGTATTGACCAATACTAAAAGAGAAAAATAAATTTAAAAGTAGTCTGGTATTGTCTAGCATTTGAGCCGGAATAGAATTAATGGTGTAACATATCAGATTTGGTCAATGTCGGTGCATACTGGTCAGTACGGGAGATCATAACCATGCTTATTAGTAGATAAGTAGGTATGCAGATCTAACGATGCTCTTTTATTTATATATATACAGGCCTGGTGATAACATTATTGGTGATAAACTTGCACCTAGTTTTGCAGCTCAGATAATTTTGATCCCAAATTAGGGCCTCAGTTGGTGTATGGGAAATTGAACATTCAGTTCATGCTAGTACAATTAGTTTCCATAAACAATTCAATTCAGCCTCAATTGAATCAGAATTGCTCTACGTTTTCTATCCTGTGCTTAGCATTTGTTGCTTGCTCCATTGATCTCCTCATCCTCCTTGCAATGATCCTCGTCGACAACCCACCCGAAATCGAAGGTGACATCAAGAAAATACAGCAAGAAAACCAGAACAACACAGCAAACAAACATGGGAATCGGCCCGAAGATCCAAAGGAACAGAGGGAAAGAGAAGTAGAACGCCCTCAACCCCAACGACCAGAAGTAGCTTCCCCTGTTCACCGTCCTGCCCACGTACTCCGCCGTCAAATGCAGTCTCCGGCGACATCCATCGGGATTTCCACGGCAGTTCTTTTCCAACGGCACGTTGATGAGGATGCTGGCATGGCTGTAGTACCGTATCGACTGCACGTTGAGCAAGAATGCTACCAAGAAGCACACTAATATGGAGAAGAACTTTATCGAGAATCCCAGATCGCTGTGGTCGCCGTAGACAAATTTGGCCGGGCTGTTGCCGCTGCCGTTGCTCATCAGGACGGCGATGAGGGAGCTGAGCATTATGGCTGTGGAGGCTAGAAGGGTGGATGCCATTATGTTGTTTCTCAGGGTTTGCACTGCCAAAACCCCGTTCTTTGACGCGTCCTGTTTCAGGTTTATATAAACAACAAATAATGCAAGATGATCACACTAAAAAAGAAGACAACAACAAAAAACACCTGATGATAATTAAAAAAAATCAACGAAAAATGCCAAGGATTATAGGAATGTGACATTTAGGGTCTGTTTGTTTGAAAAGGATACGAGCATTACTTGGACTATATATTGTAACCCAATTATTTGGTGTTAGGTTAGAATATGCATAGCCCGAATTTTACGCGCCTTTGATATGAATATTGCAGACTTGCAGTGTACTATTAGTCTCGTAAAACAAACGTGCCTTGAGGGAATTCGCACTAGAAACTTGGCCTAGTAATCTTGAGGTGGTACTGTTAATCCATCCCCATTGGATTACAACAATAAATTTGTAATATCTACTTAGAAAATTAATTAGTATCTAGAGAATGGAGTTTCTTGACCATATTTATTCTGGGTATAGAGGAGTACACTACATAACACTCGAAATATGAAAATGTTTATAAAAGAAAATGAAGGTATTTTTATGTTTCGAGTATCACGTATCCTATCCTAACATTTTTGGGATTAGTAAGTACCTCCATCATAGCACGAACCCAGAAGCGGCGGTTGACGGCGTTGATGCCAATGACTGTGGTGGAGGGGTGCTTCACCACCTGATAGAAGAGCCAGACGTGGTAAGCCACCATTAGGAGGAGCCCAGTTGGAACTAGCATATAATCAAGAACTTGTTTCTCCATTCTTGAGGGACTTCCTCAAAAATCGATTCTTTTCTTGATAATGACTAAAGAAGAAAACAGAATCAAACCCAAATGATACTCATAAGATTCTCTCTCTCTCCCTCTCTCTCTCTGTGTTTGTGGTTTGAGAGGGAGATAAATAAGGGAGAGGAGAGTAAAAGAGTACAAGTGTTATACGGGTGTTTGTGGCGTGGAGCGGTGTTTGACAACGTAACATCAGGGACTTAATGCGGAACAGAAAACTAGGAGAGTCTAATTTATGTTTGATAATTTTTTTTTCCTCATTCGTTAAACATAATATATTTTATCGTAATTCACTAATTACTAAAAAATTTTGTTTCTATTTTTATTTTTTAATCGGGTGTCTTGATCAGGTAACGTGTATCTCGATTGATTCTATACTTTAATTAGGAAGAGATGATGTCAAAAATATTTTTGTTTGTGTCAAAACTGTATTGTAGAAAAGCCTTGTATTTCTGCACTACAATTTTGACATTAGCAATACTCTAAAGTTAACAACCAAATAAATATCGAGAAATATTATTCACACTCCAGTGGCTCGAAGGATTTTTAAGGGACCTTTGTTTCTTTATTGGGGATTGAGAGTGTTTGAGATGTTTTTGGAAGACACTCTTGTGCTTAAATATTATGTGACTTAGGATCCATTCTATGCATCATGTGGTCATATACTACCAACGCCATGAAGGTTTGGTTAAATTGATAGAGCAGCATCGACATCTATTGGTCCTTTAAGTCATTAGCTAACAAACTCTATCTATGATCAGCGGCAAATTCAGGAATTTACGCAAAATAAGGTCCATCGTTCGCAAGCTTAAATATCATTTTAGGCCCCTGTAGAAGACTAGAAGTAGGCATCCATAATTGGAGTTGTTTCACACGATCAAGACATTGTTGGCTTTCAAAAGACAAGAGTTCGGATCCCTTTCGGGAGTTTTTTTGAGAAATTTTTTTAGGTAATAAGTGGAAAGAGAAATCGGGATAGTAATTGGAAATATGAATAATGATTGGAGAGAGATGGAGAGATAAATGAAAGTAATAATTGAAAATATGAATAATAAATGAATGAAGAAATAGAGGTAATGATTAGAAGTAGGGATAATGAGTGGTGTTGAAAAAAAAAATTTGAGAAGGAAAACTGAACACAGCAGAATCCTCAGTATTTCTCACAAGACAAAAGTACTACCAAGAGATGGGAAAGACTACAATACACACCATTTATTTGGGTGTGTATCATATGCACCCTCCAAAATGTTATGAATTATAGAGAAAATGTTACGAATCGTATTACTAAAAAGTTACGAATCGTATAAAGGTTATGAGATATACCAAAATGTTATGAATCATAATGAAAATGTTACGAATCGTACTGCTGAAAAGTTATGAATTCTAGAACAAAAGTTACGAAACACTCTAAAACGTTATGAATGAACCACAAAATAGGTGCATATGGTACACCTTTTTAAGGGGTGTGTATTGTAGACTTTCCCCCAAGAGATACACGATTCTTGTGTTTTCTTTTATACTGTAAAATTAATAGTCTTCTAGCAATGAACGGCTTGTGTTATACCTATATATAGAGAGGGCCAGTCCTATTTGTCTCTTTTTCTTTATTAAAGGAACTTTTTCTGTGATAAAAAACGTAAATCTTGGGGATGTCTTTGTGGTTGAGTAATTAATAACGCAGATAGAGAGGCCTGGAGTGGAGGAGTCTTAAATTGAGTCTGGATACCCTGTCCGATCCGCTTGTCCCACCCCTTTAGGTTGTTGATCTCGTAAATCAACGGTTAAGATGGGTCGAACATTTTTTTCTCAAAACGACATCGTTTTGGAGCAAAACATGCTCGGCCCATCTCAGCCATTGATTTGCGAAATCAACGGCCGAGAGGGATGGACAGACGGGTCGGACAGGGGATCTAAGTCGGTCAAAATTCAATTTGTTTACCAAAAGCAACAGTGGATAGTGAGTCAGTGGCCACATTTTGTCTACGACATTTTAAGTCTTTCCTAACCATCATCATGATTAAATAATGTCTCCTAAACCAGCTTGTCAATTTTGAGCGGCAGTGGGTGGTGGGCGCCTCCTAAAAGGGGTTCGTAGTTTTCCCGCTCCAACAAAGTACTCCTACCGTCTCACTTTATTGTATCCTTATTTTTTTTTGGGATGTTCTAAAATAATGTGTTTGTTTTAAAATTCTTCAATTTTGAATGTCTATATTACTATTTTACCCCTCATTTTTCTCCCTCAAATTCAAAATTTTGAACTTGATTTGAAAGGAAAGTAGAATGAAATGGTAAATTTGACACAAAATCCATGTAATTTTAATCTTTCCTTAGATTACGTGAAAGTCAAACCAGGCGCAACAAATTGAAACGAAGGAAATAGTAGAAAATACATGGAGTATAATAAGTTAAAGCAAAAAGAGGGAGTATTTCTTTAAATTCTCGTGTGAAATAGGTGTGGGAAAAGAGTTTGATTTACGGTGCATACTGCAGTCATGCAACCTAAAATTGCGACTGGTGAGATCAGTTCTGGATTACAAAAAAAAAAAAATCACAATTTTTTTTTTTGGTTTAAGAAGTGCATTGGGTTGTGCTTTAGAATTCTTTTTTTCTTTTTAGTGAAAGAGGTGCTTAGAATTCTATATTCTCAGATTTTTTTTGGGTTCGATGGTCAAGAGTGTCCGAGTCAGCTTACCCGCACCTTAACCAATCTCCTCCCACATCTTAATTATATTAACAGTGTATGGTCGCAAACATAGTTAGCTTCCAATATGCAGTAGCACGAGAAATTTTTCAATGCCGAGTGGGCACCACGTGGTGCCCGAGTAGTGCATCACAGCCGTCCATTCCGGTTTTGGATGGCTCAGCTCGGATTTGAGAGAGAGAAAGAGGAGAGAGAGGGTTTCAATCTGGGCCGTCCAACACAATTTTGAACGACCTTAATGCGCTGCTCGGGCACCACGTGGGCACGGCCACGTGGTACCCACCCGGCACCCAAAAAATTTCTCGCAGTAGCACGGAGTATATACAATAACCAGTCAAAAAGAGACAAAAAGAGCCTTGGTATGGTCCACAATGTTGGGGCAAGGGGAAGGGAACTTTGATACAACAAGCACATGAAAGCATTATGGAGGGATTACTCGAGCATTATTTGACATGTACACTAACGCTGAACCTATGAGGCTCGATTTTTGTGCACTTTATGACATTATAAAACAAGACTTGTAGTAGGTCGTAAGTCGTTTGCATTCACATGGTGAGCCACCTTTCTATAGTGGGATCCTCCTAACTTGGTAATGGGTTGATTAATTACTTTAGAAATTGTTACCTCATGTACTTTGAACTTTCTTCTTCACTTTTTACGAGAGTCCGGATAGCAAGGATAGAGGCCCAATGGAAACATCACCAGTGGTACAAGCTTATTGGTTGTACATACTATGACGGTTGAGAGCCCCTCTTCCTTGAGGGGGTTACGGCTATGGTCTACCCCTGCTTAGACCTTTGAAGGCCAAACCCAAGTGATGTACATTAGGTCTCAAGTCCATGTGACTAAGAGAAAATACACACATTTGAACAAACAAACTCTCACACGGGTGTGTGAACGCCACTCCCTCTACTCATGTGTCAAGGCCTATATACACTCAATGTGAGAGAGTTTGTGAAAATATGCGTGATCGTAGCAAAAACATGAGTTAATTCACAGACATTCAGACGGATCTGGAATTTCCAACTCAATCACTATGATTCCCAAGAATCAAAACTATAGTAAGATTGATTCTTTTTTCTTTTCTTTTTTTCTCTCTAGTGACCTGACACGATGTCAAGTGCGATACCACATCTACAGAACCCAAAAGAAATAGTTTCGGAAGAGATGAAATTTACAAAAAAGAATGTGAGTCATGTATATAAGGCAAACATTGATAACAATCTTAACCTGAAATTCTCAGTCTAGCACAAACTGAAGAGTAAGCCACCACCAATGCACACAATCAGTGTTCCAAAGTTTTAATCTTCTCAAGCGAATTCTGCATCTGCTGGTTGACTTCAGCTGTAATGCTAGCTCCCACAAGAAGCTTGTAGTGCTCAAATTTCAACTCATCACACTTCAAAGCTGCATCTTTACAGGCCTTCATACTTCCTAAATATTTTTAGATCAGAAGTTAGAAAAACCACATGCCACAAATTCATGGAGAAGATATGTACTTCATCAGAATCCTTATGCATATCTTTTCTTCTCACTTTCCCAAAAACTTATCATGCTTCTCAGAATGGTTTCGTAATTTTCAACATAGTCATAATTCTAATAACTAGTTTCAGTTTGGAGTCCAAGAAAATTTAACATATGAAACAGGTTTAACACCAGTTAGGAAGCAACAACACTTCCCTTTGTCCTAAGCAGCACCAGTTACGGTAAGAATCCAATACAAATGGTGTAGGGATGCAATAATTCCACTCCTGACCAAAATGATGAGGTCCACTTTCCACAATGAAAAGTACTCCATCTATACAACAAGTGAATATTTCTACTTCACATGTTTTTTTCACATGAAGAATTCGAAAGCTATGATCCATATTTCGTAGTAAGTCTTCTGTCAATCACCGATATAGTAGTTTTACCAAATTTCATCAGTCAATTTAGGCATCAATGTTGTCTTTGACAAGTCTATTGAAACATATTGGTGAGTCATTCAAATTTCTAATTCTACAACAGCTTCACTTACCACTAAGATCCAATAGGTTGAAAACCACTGGGCAATTTCCTATACTCCTGACCATGGTTGTTGCGGACCAAACTTTTTGGTACTCCTCCCTTGATGCTCTGATGATGCATAGCTTTGTAATTGGATTCACGTACTTGACTGTCCAAAATCACGTTATCAAGCATTAAGAAAGGGAACCACCCATACACATTGGCAACATTAATAACTACAAGATGTTGTACACACCTTGAAACGATTGAAGTGATGAAGCTAGACCACACTCTCCAAAATTTTCAAGAAGGCTGTCTTTGATTGCTTTTGACACATTAAATTGGGTAATAATGATGGGATCGACAGCTGAAACATCTCTATTAGGATCCAGAAAAACCTCCATCACCATAAACCTATTTTTGAATCCCACCATTATTGTTTAACTTCTGAGTCACAGCCTGTACATTAGATTAGAGTCATTAGACTACGAAGCATGAATTAAGGCTTACCTCCACTTACATACCTAACGATTATGAAGATAAACGATAAAAAATACCCTTGCAGAAACGCACCCGAGAAACGAACCGACTCATTGGGGAAAAAGAGAGCCAGAAATGAACTGAATAAGGCTGTGAAATACAATTAGCAGCGGATCACTCTAAATAGATGCCTTCACAAGAAGACCGATTTAAACACCGTAAACTAAATCTGATTAGTTAGAATTTAAAAAAATTTAGATGGTGACTCAAGCAAGATAATGAAGGCCGCAAGGGACACCAATAACTTGTACTATGAAAACCTTCCACCATTAAAAACCAAATTCACAAAGAAGAAAGCAAGAATCTATTCACTTGTATTTCAAGGATAAATCACACGAGATCATGCCACTAAGAAGAGTTTGATGAATATGATAAGAAGAAAAATAAGAAAGCCCTATCACACAAGAACCACAACTCAACAGAATCACAAACTAGTTATAATTGGAAGCTAAAATCTTGGAAGTCTGAACTGGGTTGACACTCCAAAAAATATCATAGCTAATCCAACTTGGGAGTTCCCAGCCTAACCAAAAACTAAAATGGGGAGGTTCAGTAGAGCGTTTTGTGGTGCTCTTTTTTTTTTGGGTAATGCAGGGTGTTCCGGCTCAGCTTGCACGCACCTCAGACTAATCCCCACAACTACTCTTGCAGCCGTTTCACACACGCTTTATACATGGGGTTGAGGTGGCACAAAGAGCGGTTACCATGGAGAGAATTGACCTTAGGAGGAGCAAAATCCTAAGTCTCGGGCCACGACCACTTAGCCAACTCCTTAGGGTTGTTTTCTGGTGCTTCTATAACAACGAAAGGGCTTTGTAGTTGAACTTCAGAAAGTAGAAGACGAATAAAAGAAAGAAAGTTTTGTTCTCATCAGTCAGGATATCGATAGATCGTGAAATTACCGCAACAAAATTGACCAATGAGATATAATACGTATATTCAATCAAAGATTACCTGATTGTAGCTGAACAACAACAACAACAACAACAATGATGCCTCGAGATAAAAAGCTTTTTCAATTCTCCTCTCAATCACTCAAACCCTAGAACTCGTCGGAGAGAGAGAGAGAGTTACAGTAAGTACGTAAGTCGTCGCCGCAATCAATCTGAAGATCGAACTGTGAGATTTGAGTATAGGGAAAAAGTGGAGAGAGTCTGGGTCTATTCAGGCCTGCTTTTTTGGACAAGGAATTCAACACGGCCTCGCGTTTGCCAGACCCGAGGTTTAAAAACGACGTCGCCCGGGTTCATCAGACTTCAAACGTTGAACATGCGAGGTATATTGAAGCTTCGTAATTGGTAAATTGTGAACTCATTCTGGTTTATTTATATAATCCAAACTGTTCAAGTTGTAGATCTTGTTAATAATACATGCCATGTTAAATATTATGTTAATCTAATGTTGATTAGTTTATGATTGGACATGATTTGTGTGAATTTATTTTTAATAAAATAGATTTGGTTTCATTGGATCAAACCCAATTGCAATATTGATATGGAGTCTCCGGAGTGCAACCTGTAATTTGTATATTGTGAACTCATTTCGGTTTATTTTTATGATCGAAACAGTTCAAGTTGTAGATCGTGTCAAGAAGATAGACCATGTTGAATATCATATTAATCGAACGCTGATTAGTTCATAATTGAAGATGATTTGTATGAAATTATTTTTGCGAAAATAGATTTGGTCACAGAGGACCAAACCCAATATTGTTACGGAAGCACTTTCCGGCTTCCATAGACTTCGACTAAAGCACTTTCATCTTCCCCATCCTCCCACCTGCTGACCTCGACGCCGCCCACACTTCGTCTCCCCACGTAATACACGCGCCGCCGTCTCAACCCCAAGGGCTTTTCCCAAGTCATCGGCGATGAGTCGGAGTGCCTTTTGCAGACATTGTTTTCAGTTCAGCTGACTCCTCTGTTTCGGACCTTTTTTCTTTCGTGGGTGCTCCGAGCCAGCTTTTTTTTTTTTTGGGTAAATTGTCCCGAGCCAACTTACGTACGTTTCGGAGTAATTCTTATATCCGTTTCACATGCTCACATTGGTTCAAGGATTATCCATCATAGAAAGTGGAGTATGTGTTTTCTTCAGCTTGGATGACTTTAGACCAACTAGAGAGATTTACTTGCAAGATTTAAGGTGATTCCTACGAGCGTTGAATTTGAATTTATCGTGACCGAGAATTTTACCAAGGAGATGTGTTGTTCGATGCGTGTATATAAAAAAAATTAAACCTTCTGATAAATTATTCCCATTGTGATGAGGTAACCTTAGACATAGCTCAACGAAAAAATAAAATTCATGCAATCGATCTCAATTGATTGGGACACAAAACTCGATTTGGTTTGAATTTTAATCCTTTGCTTCTTTTTTCCCGTGTTGATCCCTTCCAGTTTTGTATGCTTCAATCCAAGTTGGGCTTTATATAATATTTCAAAAAAAATTTGGGTAAAATTCATAACTTTTTACTTTTTTGATTCATCTAGACGAGACGAATCAATAATCTACAAAAATTAGACGCAAAATTAACAAATGCGGAAAAAAAAAAAACTGAATAAGTACAAAACAAAAAAAAAAACAAAAAAAACCCCCTTTGCGGAACTTAACCTATGTACTATAGTAATTGAACCAAATTAGACAGACACGAAATGGGTACAAACACAAAGTAGGTCAGGATCAAGAGAGCAATAGAGAGAACACAACAAAGAGATATATTATTGAGAATACACTGACTTGGTTTTACAATGGGGAGAAGCCCTCCTTTTATAAGCGTAAGGAGGAACTTGCTTACATCATTGCTTACATCACATACATCATAGCACGCACTACACACCACATACACAACACTTTACTTTTCTTGCTTACATCATTGCTTACATCACATACATCATAGCACGCACTACACACCACAGCACTTTAGTGCGTGCTGTGATGTATGTGATACAAGCAAGCTCCTCTTTACGCCTATAAAAGGAGGGCTCCTTCACATTGTAAAACTAAGTCAGAACAGTTCACGAGTTTGAGTTTGGGTAGATTATCTCTAACAGCAGAAACGTTTCAAGATGAACTTATTTCTCCTCTATTTTTTTTGGTGCTACGCAGTTGCTTAATATAGTTGTCAGTTGCTTCATAGGAAATGAGTTCTATTCATGTGCAGCAATGGTGAGCCTGCTGTTTCCAGCCATGCTCCACATGCAGTGTGCTTGTGATGACCAGTACAGATGCTGCTACCCAAGGTTCTGCGGGAACAAAAATCACAAAACAAAAGGGAAAACAAAACAATCTAAGAACTGTTTGCGTGTTGACGAGGCGCGTTCTCAATACGTATAAGAGCTTTTCACTTGGTATTCACAATGCCGCAAGAATCTAATCGCAAAAGCTGGAAGCCGTTTTACAAGCTAGGCTCAAGAGTCAACACTATGCTAACCTCGTATAATTTCAATCCTCGATATAAACAGTTAAGGCCTCAATACCAGCTTACATACAACTCTAGGAAACAAATTCGAAAACTTTAAGCAATATCTGTGGTTCTTCGCTGAAAACGGAATCAACTGATGTCATCCCTCGTGAGCACAATTTGACACATACAACACCTCTCATTTGTGCTGCTCATTTTTTAGTCTTGCTTTTCTTCGGAGCTTGAGTTTTCTTTTTCGGTTTCTTGGGGGGCTTTCCTACTGCAGCTTTACCTTGTTTCCGTACTACCCCCTACATCCACAATCTCATTAATTAGCATTTCTACATCAGGACATGTTAAAAAGTTGATTAAGTCATCATTCTATGAGAAACGCTCCGATGAACAGAAGGGTTAGGAAGCATACTGATGCTTTTTCTGCTTTTTTCGATTTAGGTTTTATGTTAGATTGCTCCCCGCCATCCTCATTTTGATCAGTTTGATTAGTGACGGTTTTAGGCACCTTGTCAGCATCATCATCAGAATCAAATGAGTATCCCTCCAGCGTTCCTAATGCATGATTGCGTATATGGATGAGAAAAAGTAAGTAGTGGACATATAGGACTACAATATACATCCTGAAAGGAAACCTCATATAGAACCTTCTAACCTTCTACCATGGTTTCGGCCTCGTAAACATTCGATTGGGGAGTCAGCTGAATAAAGTCATTCATGATAGCCTCCACCTGATCGAAATAATTACAAAAATATAACAATTTTTAAGGACATGGCATACGAGCAAAAACAATGAAATGGTGAAACAATTACATGTTTGACAAACAAAAGGATCTAAAGAATGGAAATTTGATAAAACATAATACCTCCGTCCCAAAATATTTGTCCGGTCCACAAAACGAGGACGTAAAAATAATTCAAGTTTGGCAAGAAAAATTTAAATTTTTTTTCTAACAATTTACTAGATCTCAACAAGTTCTTTTAATTTATGAAAAAAGTTTGGAATTTTTCTTAAAAGAAATGCATTATTTTTTGGTCCTCATTTTGCGGACCAGACAAACATTTTGGGATGGAGGGAGTACTACGTTTTTCAGTTGAAGGGGAAGAAGAAGATCACAGCTTATAACTCAAGAAGATACAAACAAGTAAAGAACTGAAGAACACACCTTTGCTTCCGACTGACCAAAGCTAACCTGAGCAAGAAAAAATATGTTTTGCATCACAGTAATCAAAGCATTGAAGACTGTAACCAATAAAGAAAAGAGAGTGACAACATACAACACAAAAGGTCCTCGAAGGAACTATGGCTGTCTTGTATATGGTTCCTGTAACATAAACAACATTTAAACAGTAAGTCTCTATTTTTTGCAGCCTGTTCTATCCATTTTTTGTAAGTCTCATGTGCTTTCCCATTCTAATAACCCCACGCACGTGTTCAAAGTCAAACCCATCTTCAGGTCGTCAAATCACTTGTTAACCCAGAATATGAAAGTCATTATCTTTCTTGTCTTCCAAATACCACTCTGTAAATCATAAATTTTAGTAAGAACCCCCAATCTGCCCTAATTTTTTAAAATGAGGGATATACTGATGGTATTTTTGTGACAAAACAGTAGAACAGAAGAATCCACCAAAGCTCAAGGTAGAACGAGTTTACTTGCCTTTCAAATCAAAGAACATATCATGATTTCCAGATGGGTTATCTGAAATAACTACTCTCCCAACAGCACCCACATCACCACTCAAATCTATGGATTCACCATCACACTCAACAAGTGCCTGCATAAAAAAAACAATGCTTTCAAACTGGAGAGTCCCAATCAGACAACAGTACTCAGACAAGGACATTAAAGGTGACTCAAGACACCCTAGAGAACCCACTATACAGGCAGTGCGGCATATATTGCAGCTCTGGCACCAGAGATATGAATTCATTACACATTGACTGATGACGCTATCAAAATCATACGGAGTATCAACTAAATCAGTAAGGGAGACCCAGGGTCCCAAATCCCTTCCTTCTCTGAAGAAACTTATCACCTCTCACTTTGTGAACTGAAATATATCCAACAACTAAAACACCTGCACCAAATGGCTATTACAAATTCTAAGACTACTCAGATGCTTGATCAACTTCTAAAAGGGGGCAAAAAGCAAACAAAGAAATAATGATGAAAAACAAACATAAAGGCGGGCATACCTTCGTACGACTGACTTTCTCTGAGAGAACCAAAGGCAACCTTGAGGAGGAGAACTGTAATCATATATAAAAAAGGTAATTTGTGGAATAACAGACAGAAACAAATGCTTGACTGGCCAGTAAAAATTCTTACACGTGGTTCAATATTCTTCTCAGCAATCTCTTCTTCTGCAGCATCTGCATCTCCATCATTTCCTGAATCATCAACTGATACACTAAAACTTATAACCCAATGTAGAAAATAACAAAATAAACATGACCAAACTCACATTAAGAGGAGAGTGAGAGCGATGTTCAAATTCATAGGACGGTCATTTTATTAATCTCGGAGTCTTTACAGGAAAACATCAAGTTGTCATTTCAGCCTCCCATACCTTTTTTAATAACATTGGTGTTTGGGCTTTTCTTCTTTGTCGCTACCTGATCCTCAACTTTAATCCCTTTCTTGGGAGATTTCCCTTTCAGAGCCTCCCTAATTGGGCTATTAGAAGGAGACTCCGAATCTGATGACAGAGTCCAAACTGAACTAATTGGTGCCTGCTCAAATAATCACATCCTCAAGGTCAGGATCTACATATATGGCCAAAGACTCCTACGCATATCAGGATTACAGCTGACTGACCACTATGGCATTTCTGTTTTTGACCCTGTAATGCATTCTGTAATAAATGTTCTAACTTTGTACCAATTGAAATATAAGAACTTTGGAGCAGTCCTCATATGAAACCCAAACTGTTTCCTTCCGCTTGGAGTTGAGAACTTTCTTTTTTACAACCTCGAACCAGGTTTTCTCTTGCTAGGATCTCACCTTTACACAAATTTTGAATACGCAACTAGCATGCTCTCCTATGAAACTGCAGGTGAATTCACTTCCAAACTTATCGATTACTTGCTTACTTTGTAGAAATAGTCACTTTTGCTCCATCTCTTAACAACCATACTTGCTTCCACTAACACTTGTTGAATATTCTTAAAAAAATAAAAATGAATGCATCTAACCAGTTTCTGAAGCTCCGTAAGAGATTATTAGTATGAAAGGTTTCTTGTATTACCCTGAACCCAATGTGTAATGTCCCCACATTCATTGATATGCAATCTGTAATTATTCTAATCTAGACCCAGGTACAGAGTAAAATGAAATGATTTACCTAAATCAAGCAGGACTTAGATGTTTTATACCCTTGAAAGACAAGAACACAACTTGCTCAAGCTACCAAGGTAAAGCGAAATAACTTGGGATCAATATAGATGACATCTAAATGACCCAAGAAGCAGCAAAAAAATCCGTCTAATAGTAAACATGTAGGGTTTAGGGTGGAGGCCCAGAACTCCTATACGACTGGAGTTACTCACTGAAAATAAGAATGAGATCGCAATCTTGGGGCATAACTTCTTACATTTGGTTCAGCATTCGTCTCAGGCTTCTGTAGCTTCGCGGATTTCCCACCACCCGCACTCCCTTAATCATTGCCCAACATCAAGAAACAAATTACTATAGAAGTTGAAGGCATAAAATTAAAGATGACGAGGAGATAAATTATTATAAATATTAAAACGCTAGCAGCATAATATAGCACCCACCACTTCTCTTACCATTCTCCGTCTTCCTCTTTTTCGCAGGAGTTTGTTCTCCTTTTGGCTGTTTGGTCGGAGACTTAGTTTTCAAAGGCTTTTTCGATGAAGACTCCTTGGTAAGAATGCTAATAGGTTTGTCGTCATCTTCGTCTTTCTCTGGGAACTGAGATGTTTCACCAGGAGATGGTTCCTTGTCATTCGTCCTATCATCGGCCAAAGGACTGCCATGTGGGGAAGCCTCAGAACCAGAAGATAAAGTCAGAACTGATCGTGTTGGTGCCTTCTCAACAAAAGTTAAATTCACACAATTAGCCACCCATGAAACAACAATAATTTAGTTCAATAATCGGTCCTGGTGAAAAATTAGACAAATGCACCAACAGAAGATCTCTGTAACTTACTAACAGGATTTGGAAACATACTATACCCGACATGGCCTCAAAGAATAGAAGAATATGTAATGAACAACAAATTAAATATAATTCACAACTTCTGCTCTAAGTGGTTTTGCAGCTCAATTTTTTATCCAATTATGTGACAATATCAGGTGGTGCCTACTCTAATGAAGTAAATTCACACAATCAGAAACTCAAGAAAGGTGGGACGGAAATAGGTTAAGGTTTAGGGTTTAGCAAAACAACAGCTATGTCCAGGCACCTTTGGGCCATATCAAAGAAAGCTGATTCTTTGTGGATAAGGTGGATTCATTCCTATGTGCTTAAAGGGCATTTATTATGGCATATGTGTACTCCTCCTCCTTCCTCATGGACTATAAGGAAGATTTTTAAGCTTAAAAGCTTGGTTCAACCATGGATCGAATATGTGGTTGGTAATGGGATTGATACTTTCCTTTGGCTCGACAATTGGCATCCTCTTGGGCCTCTTTTTTCCAAATATGGGGAGAGGGTTGTGTTCAATATGGGGAGGTCTTTGTCAGCTAAAGTAGCTTCTGTTATCAGAAATGACTCCTGGAGTTGGCCCAGCAGTAGGAATGCTATCACCAAGGAAATCATAGAGAACACTACTAGTTCCTTAGTACCTACTTGTAACCAATCTGATTCTGTGATTTGGTTGCTGAATGCTCAAGGTTTTTCTATCAAATCTGCTTGGGAAGGTATTAGAGTGGTTAAACCTGTTGTCCCTTGGTGGAAAGTAGTTTGGTTTAAGGCTCATATCCCTAGATGGGCAATAATTCTGTGGTTGGCTATTCCGGGCAGGCTTGCCACAAAAGACAGGTTGCACATTTGGGGGGTGGTGACTAATGACCTGTGTGTTCTTTGTAATGCGTAACCTGAAAGTCACTGTCATCTGTTTTTCATGTGCCCTTTTGCATCTTACATTGTGGGGCAGCTTTTGAGGATTTGTGGGTACAATAGGGGCTTGTTAGATTAGATCATGAGATGGTTTGGGCTAGTCAGCACATGCCTGGCAATGGTATGCAGCAGTCTTTGTACAAGATGGTGTTGGCTGCATCTCTCTATCACATATGGTTGGAACGGAATAGCAGAGTGTTCCAAGGTGCTCAAAGGGATGCTGCCACTCTTGTAACAGTGGTGAAGTCTGATATTCGAGGTTGCTTGAGTCTTCGGAGGAAGATGAAAAGGAGAACTAGGAACCAAAGATTGTGTGCTATGTGGAATCTTTCTCCTGCCATCTTCTCCTCTGTTTGATTTCTTTAGAGGTTTTGTTTCTACTCTTTCCTAGTGAGTAGTTGTTTAGTTGTTAGAGTGGGAGCCTGTTCCTAGCCCTTTTTCTTTCATTGGTTGTATGCTGTGTTCAGAGCTTAGCTCCTCAGTTTTGATATAAAATTTTAACTTAACCCAAAAAAAAAAAAAAAACAGCATTCTTAATTCTTCTGACTATAACTGGATTTGGAGATCAAAATGTATGTGATTCCATGGCATTACAGGAATCTAAACATTGCAATCGGTACTGGAAAGTTTTTAGTAGATTTGCGGAAGGAAAATCCGTGTAAGAGTGGAACAGATAAAGCATGAAGCAAAGTCGGAGGAAAATGGAAAAGAAAACAGCTTTATACCTCGAAAGCACGCAACCAATCTGGAGACTCCTCTCGAGAATCACTCATTTGGGGTTTTCCTGACGAAACGAGATACTCCGGAAGAGCTGATAAAACCCTAGTGCTCTGAGTCAAATTTTGTACGAAGAAGACAACGTCAGGCGGAGAGGGAAATGGATAGAAAGGTTAATACGGTCTTTTAGCTTATGTTTAATTACTTTTCTTTTTTGTACAAATAAAATATGACGCGACTCAACAATACGAAAAATAAACGAAAAATTACGGATTAACCTCGAGTAATTCAAAAAGATAACATGAATTACCATTTATTCATGTCAACCCATTAATTATGACGTGATTCGTACATGACACGTTATGATACTTGTGATTTTAGTGTTTCTCTTGTAGTTAACAGATTATATTGAAATCTATCTAATATAGTTGTTGTTGCTTTATAATAGTAGTATTATTTTAGAGAAAAAAATTTACTTAGGGGTTTGTTGTTTTAATTTTAATAATTTTACTATAATTTATGATAGCATTAATATTGGCTATATAATTGTAAATAAGTGAGAATTTTTAAGTTCTTTAGAAGATTTTATTTAAATGAATCAATAGTATCAATTCATATTTGATACTTCCCTCCGTCCTTAATTTATTTGTCTACTTTTCGATTTTCTTTGTACCTAAATGTTTGTCTAATTTTAAGTTAAATTTAAAAAAGTTTTCTTAATAACCTCTCTCTTTTTAAAACTTGTAGGAATACATAAAAGAATATGAACTCTCAATTGATGTCAAAAAAAGTGGGGGCATCATTGGAAACTCAAAACTTTTTAGTGGTAATCATTTCGTTTAATTGAAAGTTTGAAATTTCAAAATTAGACAAACAAATTGGTACGAAAAAGAGTATTTTTTTAAATAGATTGTATTACTATCAAAATACTTCGAATAACTTTATAACATGAGGTTTTTTTTTTTTTTTTTTCTAAACATCTACACGACCGGAGGTTGTCGCCATGGCAGAAGTTTGCTAGGTTTTTTTTTTTAAATTATTATTTAAATTCTAATATACTCTGTCATAGGAGACTTTGGGAGGAAATTAATGCTCACGGGAATCAAATACTGTGCATGCGCAAACTCGACACCTCAACGATCTTTGAGGGGCGTAATGGTAAAAACCAGAACAAATTAGCCCAAACAAACAAATTTGCGTTTAAAGCTCTACCAAATCCCAATTTACAAGAACAGAACGATAAGGCATTAACCAGAGCAGCAGCAGACAACCAAAAAAAAAAAATGGGGGACGGAAAGCAAGGAACGGCGATGGTAGCAGAGATATCGCCAAAAGGCATGATGATGTCTCAACTCCAGAATCCCAACCCAATAGCCCACTTCCAAGTCAAGTACAAGCAACTGGAAGATGGGTTCAGGGTCTGGTTGTCCAAGCAGTCCTTGCCCGTCGAGGCCGCCGTCGTCACCGCCACCAGCGCCGTCCAGGGCGCCGCCATTGGGGCATTCATGGGTACCCTCACCAACGACGTCTCCTCGTCTTTTGCCCCTCCCCCAAATGCCGCCCTGAATCCGGAAGCCATGGCCTCTCTTAAGCAGGCCCAGGTTCGTCCTTCTGAGCCCTTCACCCTTCGCAGTTTCGATTACCCTTTTCTGGACAATGAAATAATTTTGTTGCCGACATACTGCTTGTGCACTTATATACTCGTATCCATGTTTTTTTCGTGAATTTTGCTGCAGTGCGGAATAGAACTGGTTTGGTATACAAATATATTGTGAACTGTGTAATTTGAATTACCCATTTTGTGGAAATAATTCTGATTGCCTACACTGCTGATGTATGCATTTGCATGTTTTCCTCGTGTGATTTTACTCCAGAGATGATAATTGGTTCCCATAGGGAACAGAAAAGGTTTGGGTTACTTGGGTATTATAACACTTGAGACGTTGCGTAGGCTGTCTCAAATTGAACTTGGATTCTGTATATAACCCACTTGCAGCCCTTATGAGCCCAATTGGTGAGTGAAACAGGGATGGTCTGTCGTTATTGGATTTTTTGACTGGATTGTTTAGGTTTGGTATAAGTATTTGGTATTCCAAGAGACGGCATATCTTGTATCCAAACCATTATTTATATAATCGTGGTACAAATTTCTGGCCTCTACACCACCATGCATTGGGCTGAGGTACACAGGAGGTATAGCATGAGAAAGAGAGCTTCAACTTTTACATGGAAATTAAATATGTGTCAATAACGAAATTCTCATGCCTGACATTCCACGATTCAAGATTCTTTTGGAAATCAGCAGTCACTATAAGTTCATTTACATGTGACTAAGGACTAAACCGAGGTCATGCAGCAAAAAAACTCTAAGCCTCTTGCACAACTCAGTGTTGTAGACAGTTGCAGTGATACTTGATAGGTCAATCGAACTGAAAAGGGGCAAATACATGTTATACGATAGAATTTCATCATCAGATTGAAAATGTAATATGATAGCATTATCATTATCACATTGAGATAGATTCCATGCCTATCTATAATCAAGCATTCCAAGGATAGATATTGGAACTAAGAGCAGTTTTTTGTAACAAAAATAATAATAAAAAATTGTCCAACTTAGCAAAATGGTTTTTATACAGGATACGCAGCTCAACAATTGGGCCCTTACGAGCCCGATTGGTGAGCGAAATAGAGATGGTCCATCATTATCTATTTCTGTTTTTGTTTTCGTTTCTATCATAACAATTTGGATAGGTAGAATACGCTTTTGTTGCATGATTTCCTTGGAGCATAATTTGGAGACGTCTTGTTTATCTCGTAACTTTGTAAGGAACCCCACTTAGTAGAACAAAGAGTTTTTTCGTAGTTGCTTGTCTTGTTTTATTTGGGGACACAAGTGTATATCTATATGTCATTTGATTGGTTCAAGAATCACTTATGCTATGGCTTTGTAAAGAATTGGAATTGATTTTGCATGTGGAAATGTATAATTCTTCGGAGCGATATTCTTGCACTCCCCTTCTGAGATGATAAAAGACAAAAAGGGTGCGTGAGAGATGAATATGAACATCACCTCTCTCTTTTGTGTTAGTAATTTTGTGATTTTAGTATTCTTAGTCAATATCTGTAATAAGTTGATATGATGAGCAAGAGTTTGGAATTGTAATCATGACCTCCAGTTCTTATTCTAATACCCTATTTCATACAACCAAAATGTGACTTTACACAATTGTACCTGGCGTGGATGGAGAAGTTTAGATGTTGTATTTTTAAAACCCATTGATTTACAGGCCCTTGGAGGGGGTCCATTGGCACAAGCACGCAATTTTGCTGTCATGACCGGTGTCAACGCCGGTATCTCTTGTGTCTTGAAAAGAATAAGAGGGAAGGAGGATGTGCAATCCAGGTAATCCTATTATAACATTCCCTTAGCCCTCTTTACTTGCTTTAATGATCCAGGTTTTTCAACCTTCTGATCTGGCATATTATCTCTAGTCTCGCCCGACATCTTTCTTTCAAGGCTTGCACACAACACACGGCAACTTAATTTCTTTTGCTTAAAGCTTATTGTTCATGTTTTTGTTTTGTTTGATGTCTACTAGAAGAGTAGAAAGTTTCATGTAGATCGTGGGAGTGAAGATAATTAGTGGTTAGCTAGAGCATGTTGGTTGGGAACATGGCTTCCACTGTTGAAATATGAAAGGTTCTGATTTAGAAAGAGAGTGCATTGGAAACCCAATTGACTGGCTAATGACTAAGACGATATACTTCTTGTAGGTAATAAGTACTTACATTTACTGCTAAAATAGTTTACTCACGTTATTGCAAAATACTGGGCATTGAAATGATAGACATTGGCGTTCCGCCTCTCACAATGAGGTATCATTGTTTGGTCCTTAATGCTTGGATTTTCTTTTCCAACACAGCAGGAGATATATCTCCAATACAATGAACAAAGTGACCTGTACATGAAGCAAATGGATACTGGATTCGTCCTTTATCAGCTCCATCTTGATCGGTCTTAGAGAGATAGAGAGATAATGACCCATGGATGTGTGCGATGGGTGGGTGAGAAACTACTGTGCTGTTGAACCAATGGGTTCGAGACACATGTCCATAAGTATGATACACTGTGCTTGGCAGAGCCAGCCACCTTGATTCGGCCACCCTATAGCAGCCTTGCAGTGCTCCTCTGTACATGTAAAAGAATCATTTTGTCTAGGGCTGCCTCTACATTTATCTCCTCCACCTTGGATGGTCTATCCAAGTGCTTACCTTCTTCCTAGAGGGCTACCAGATCCACCCTCCTCTAACTATGTCACAAAATATTGATCAGACATTTTTTTTTAGTTTTCTTGTTTAGACATCTAGAAAAATTATGAGGTGGGAAACTCCAGTGAACTTTTTTTTCCCCCAAGTTCCTTGATTTTGTATTTGAAGAAAATGGATTGAAAGTTAACAATATTAACGATGCTTAGCCACATGATTGATTTTTGGGTTGTTTCCACTTTTTTTGGCATACGTTGATGGTGGTTTATTGGTTGCTGTTGTATCTGTGCATCTCTGGTTCGATATTAGTTTTGCTCCCCTCTTCAAAATAGGGACACAACCCACCTTATACAATTTGAAGAATGGCTTCAGACCCGTCGTGTTAAATATTGGTTAAATTGGTGATTCAGTTTCCCTTATTCATGTGTTTTTACTTAGTGAAGATTATTGGTTTATCATGACAGCATGGTAGCAGCTTTTGGTTCTGGAGCCATGTTTTCATTGGTTAGTGGCATGGGTGGCCCGAATCTGGCAGCTAATGCCGTGACATCTGGAGCCTTCTTTGCACTTGTTCAAGGTGGAATTTTCCAGGTGATCATTTAGAGGAGAAAATTCATCCTTTGTTTGGTAGCTTCTCAATTGTGGCCGTTATTTTTGTCACCCGATGCTATAATAACGGCAATGTAGCCTATGAACATGCGAGAAAACCTCATAACTCAAGCGTGGGTATGTTTATGATGGTTTATCTATGGAATCCAGTGGCAATGCTGGTTGGCTTCAAAGGGTCTTGGGTTCTTCCATATATCTTTACTGAATATCTGCCCAAATGAGCTATATACTGAACTGGTGAAAAACTGATCTAATGTTTATGGACTGCGACGCTGGGCGACAGGTCCGACGAAGTGTAAATCTGTTATATACGTCTCCATTTTCAGTGTGACGTGTTAGTCTGTGCAACAATAAATCCACTTGTTCGAATGCTTGCAGCGGAATACACTGTCCGCTGTTGTAAATTGAAAAGAAGTATTTATGATCCCGTGAATCTCGCCATTGTGTTCGAATGGTTGGAAACTTCCTTTTTCATTTCCAACTTTTATATTCACTCTTGAGATTTTTCACCTGAATATTTGCAACTCAAACAAAGAAAAGTAGGTTTTTTTCTTTAGTTTAAGAAATCTGCTAGAGAGACATCTATTGTTGTATCCCCACCTCTAGAGTTATCACAAGTAGGCTAGTAGAGCATTATATCATCAATCTGTTATGACAACATGGTTACATACTAAGGTACAGCCCTGTGCTTAAAGTATCATTCTTGAATAAATGAATTGGGTTTAACGTGGTTTCGTGCCTCTATCTAAACTTTAATTTCTGGCTTAGGAAGCCTGCATGGAAAATTGTTTTCACTGTTAACAATGAAGGAAGATGATACGAATGGATGCAAGGGAAATCTTTCACTTAAAAGGGAATACGAAACTAGTATCTGATCTAGTAAAGCAAGCGAATACTTGTGACATTAATGGACGCTTGACATTCTATTGGCTGTAAGGCCTCTTGTGGGCAGGTTCAAAACAGAGGTGACTTTGTACTCTCTACGGATGCATGAATAGGCGGGTCATGCTGAGAAGATTCTGCATCTTTCTAATTTCAATTCTTTTTGGCAGAAGTTTCTCTATTGTGTTGAGCTTGGCTTGTATGCCTACGTTGCTTAGAGCATTTTTTTTGTTGTTATGCAGATAGGGCAGAAGTTTTCCAAACCACCAGCTGATGATATGTTCTATGAGAAAACGAGAAGCATGTTGACAAACCTTGGCCTCCAGAATTACGAGAAGAATTTTAAGAGAGGCTTGTTAACGGATAACACTCTGCCTCTGCTCAATGATAGGCAAGTAATCAGATTTCCTCTCATCCTTTTCTCTTTCGAATGATTCTACTTGAACTTGTATTTTGAATGATCCCCTCTTCCATCGCAACATTTTCAGTGCTCTTAGAGATGTGAAAATCCCTCCTGGTCCAAGGCTCCTCATTCTCGATCACATCCAGAGGTCTGATCCTTTTCCTTGTGAGCAATGTTATGTTCTATACTTGTCGTGGACCTCATTTGTGACTGGATTTCTGTTCAGGGAGCATGATCTTAAAGGGAAACGACGTGGCAGTGGGTAATTTTCTGCGTCTAACCAATTCGTTACAACAAAAAGTTGCCTTCTATCGGGGAAGTGCTTTTATGCTTTCGTGTACCAAAACTAGATAATTGGATTATTGTCCAGGCTACTTTGTCATGTTTCAGTTACAGTGATGTAGAAGTACTTGTTTTTGGAAACTTGGTAGACAGTTTGTTGTAGCTTCATATTATGCTTCCGAGTAACTCATCAGGAATCACACACCGTAGTACTCTTCTGAGTAGTCGAGGAGACATTTCACAGTAAGCATGAGTTCTGATATTAGAGAGAGAGAGAGAGAGAGAGAGAGAGAGAGAGAGAGACCTTAGCAATCATTTTCGGAGCTTCCGTAAAGGTAATGGCAATTGAGAAACTTTGGACGGGGACGTGCAATTGTTTGTTGAATTAGATGGAAACGTTTCGTATTGGAAAAGGTTTGGTGCTTTACCAATAGTTCAATTACTACGTTGAGCAAAATAGTAGATGAGATTGATACCGATGGGATACCGACAGGTACGCAGAGCTCACTCCGGGTCCCTCACGAGATTCAAGGATTCCGAAATCTAAATGAAAAAATTAGAAGATTGGATTGAGCGCTTATACATGTCAGATTGAGTTGATTTTTTGCAGGCCCACCTAGGTTTTTTTTTTTAAATTATTGAATGGTTTAAATCATCCGTTTGGGATCTGAAGTGAGTTCATGTGCCTATTAGTACCAATAGTAGGGTTCGAAGATAATTGATGTGATTCTTGGAGTTCATAGGTTCCTCTATTTGGTGAAAAGTAGGAATGTGAAAAGTATCTGACCAGTGACCCAACGTTGGTTTTTTTTTTTTTTTTTAAACATGTTAGAAATTCATTAATAACAATAAGGATTACAATTTACCGTGTGCCTCTAATACAATTGGAGAAAATTTTATTGCACACAAGGTAACAAAATACACAACCAAATCAAATGAAGGAATCAAGTCCAACGCTAAATTGATTTAGTAGAAGTCAGCGCCACTTTGATATAGTAGAAGTCAGAGCCGCGTATGTGATGTGTCGATATTCAGCTGTCATAGTAGTTCCACAATTGTTGATATTATCCACAGAGACCGATCGATGCCAATCTAATGGCTTTTTTTACACTTTTTGGCAGAGAGCACCGCGTGCATAGAATAAACATATCATGCAATATCACCCAACGTTGGTTTGATCGACGAGAGAGACAGTGAGTGATTTTCCGGTGGAAATAGACTTTAAAGTAGTAACTTTCACGTGGTAAATTAGATTTACTGTTTGTAAAATACTCCACAATTGGACGAAAATGGTTGAGGAACATATAGTTTTTTTTTTTTTTTTCAATATTGGATAGATGTCCAACTTATTTCGGACGAGAATTGATCTCTCAACCTCTCACGCCGAAAGGTCGAGCAGATACCGTTGGACCTTCCGCGTGAGCAGATGCCATTGGATAAATGTCCGACTTATTTTTGACGAGAATTGATCTCTCAACCTCTCACAACGAAAGATCGAATAGATACCGTTAGACCTTTCGCTTGAGCAGATGCCGTTGAATAGATGTCCAACTTATTTTTGACAAAAATTGATCTCTCGACCTCTCAAGCCGAAAGGTCAAGCACGTACCATTAGACTTTCCGCTTGAACAGATGCCATTGGACGAAAGTCAAAAGGCACATAGTCGATGAAATGCGAAGGCTCGTGAAAGCTGGAAGTTGTCAATCGCGTGCTTTGGAATATTCCACTTTTATGCTCCTCCAATCGTCCCCTAAAGCCCTTGTCATCACATCATTTTGCTTTTTCCATTTGACTAGCGTGCTGCGTCCGTCACTGACCACTTCTAAATAATTGCGCCAGGACGGTTTTCGCCCAACAAGATTCGCAATTTGCTCTAACGATAATGGTCAAACCATCCAACCTGGCTACCATTTTGCCTTTTTCTCCTTTTGTCAATGCTCGAGTCATATCAACTTCTGTTTTTAACAGCATTGGTTCCTGAAATGGAGCCCTCCGCTAGGGGGAGAAGTTCCTTATATCGTCGGTCACAATCCTAGCCAGTTGACTTGTTCGTTTGTGATCTCAAAATTTTGGTACATGATTTTTAATAAATTATTTTTTTTATTTCTCGTCATTTATTACTCTTAAAAGCTTCCCTCAAAATTCAAACCGGACATGATCCTGGCGGTGACGTGATTTTCTGAATCTGGCTTAAAATATGAAAAACTAATTTTCTAAACACAGATTTTGCATCCCGTCAAGAGTTATTTAAAAAAAAAAACACACAGAACAGCTTTAGCAACAGAAGTAGCTTGGAGAAAAAGCAGGAGAAAATGAAGAAAAGCTACACAAGGTTATTCCATTGACAAAACTGCCCTTCAAATCACCACCCCCAAACAACAACAATCCATCAGATCCCACGACCTCGACAACAATTACAGACCAATACACAGGAGAAGAAGAAGAAGAACAAACCAAAGATCGATCCATGTTTCGTGAACCTAATACAGAAATCAATGGTTATCTTACATACAACCCACAATCCTCCTACTTACCATTAACATATACATACACACATACACGTACGTATAGATAAATGACGTACGGGTGGGTCACGTGGAATTAGTCGGGAGAGAAAGAGAAGCGGCCTGGAGGAGCTTCTGGGCGGCGGAGAGCTGGTCCATCATGGACAGAACGCGGGCCCGGTAGGACCGGGCCTGGTCGACGGCCTCGGCCTCGAGCTCGCCCAATTGGGAGCACAACCGCTCCTCGGCCTCCTCCGCCACCCGCAGCCGCTCCCACGTCCTCTCCAGCTCTTTCCTCATCTTCTCCTCCCTCTCCATGCTCCTCTTCAGCTCCCTCTCCAACTCCTCGTTCCTCTTTCTCAACACCTCCTCCTCCTCCTCCTCCGCCGGGTGCGGTGGCTGGCGGTGGGGCTTGGGTTTCGTCGGTGCCACCGCTATTGTTGGAGCCATTATTATTGGCGGGTTAATGGCTAAATTAATAATCTCTAGAGAGAGAGAGAGAGAGAGAGAGAAGTTGTGGATGGATTTGTGGCTAATCTCCTAACTCAACGTACATAGACAGGTTGTTAGCAGGAGTTTTATAGGCTTAGGAAGGGAGTGTCTAGGTTCAATGTATCTGAAGGAGATGCCTTGGGCTGGGCCCTTGTAAGGAACGTTCCCTGGTTTTAACAAATTTATTTCTTTAATTTTGTTTTTTTGTTGAATGAAGTTTCCCCAAGCCTCTCGAAGTGAAATGCGAAGCTTCGAATACATATATGCTTCAAGCCTTTTCGATAAACCTAAAATATCCGATGCGTGGGCTCAAATGTATCGGACAATTTTGAATTGTACATTTCTGTCCGAGTCTATGGAAGTATTACTTTTGGGGAGTTATTGAAGTATAATGTTTTAGTGAAATTGTGCTGAAAAGCATGAGTACTATTTGTTAATTTTTCATTTTGAAATGAGGTTGTATAAGGTGCCATTCCGTTTTTTTTTTAAATCTTTTTTTTAAAAAATTAGGTAATTTCAAGCTCAAATATAATCAAAATAAAAAATAATTTTTAAAATTTTTTTTGCACCGCTTAAAAGATCCCAATAATATTTATCAAATAAGATTCATATCGGTAGAAAAATTATTTACGTAAAACACATGATTTTTGAGCTTGAAATTACATTCATTTTTTAAAAATCCATTTTTAAAGAAAGCGGAACGGAGCCAAATAATTTTTCGTTCAATATCTAACTGAAATGTTCATAAGATCTCAAATACGGTATGATGAAATATTAAATGGTCTCTATCAGGGGAGTAACTATGTAAGCCTTTATATCACGTTATCTTCGAAAAAGATCGATCGATGAAGACTTATACGATTCATATTTGCTTACGTTGAAAACCGATGGTCACCACTCATTGGGTAACTTTTACGTAATTGCCTGCGTAGTCATAGAACTTCGTGGTTAGTATTTCTTTGACATTTAATTACTATTTTTATGAAAATAACTTTGAACTAATATTTAATGGGCATGAAAATAACATTCGAAATATAATAATCTCACTCTTTTATTTTATGGGTGCTGGGTCCCCACCTATCCGCCAATGCGGAGCTTATACCAAATGGAATGCCATTTGAGGCATTGAAAAAAGAGGGTACTGGGCTCCGCGGAGGCGGGGGGCTGCTGCCCCCGGGTTTCCGGGTCCACTCCGGTCTTGCTCTGATGATCTGAAACGTTCACTTTGTAGAGCTCGTTGAGTAGAATAACTATCCAGAAAATCAGCTTAATTGGATATCATTAAGTGCCTGATCGGAGTCCATATAACTCTCGGTCCATGGGTTACAGTGGATTTGATCCAGTGTTTCAGATCCATTTTTTTAAGATAAAAATATTCCGATCAGGTACTTAATGATATCCAATTAAGCTGATTTTTTGCATAGTTATTCTAATCGATGAGCTCTACAAAGTAAACGTTTCAGATTATCGGAGCGAGACCGGAGTGGGCCCGAAAATCCGGGACGGTAGCACCCCCCCCCCCCCCCCCGCCTCCGGGCTTCGCTAGAGTAACTTTGGGAAGGTTTTCTTTTTAATGCAGGGTGTTTCAAGCAATTGCGTGTATTTCAGACTATTTTCTACAACTCCTTCTATACTCGTTTCATATGTTTACGCATGTCATGAGAGTAAGGTGGCTCCAAGAGTTGATACCAATGAGAATCAAACCTGAAGTCTCAAGTTAAGACCACTAGGCCAACTCTTGAGGTTTCTGCGAAAGTATTTGGTTCTCTACATAGTAACAGCAGTCTCTTGCTCCATCTGAATAGATTTCATTTCGAGCTCTAAAATGTAATATAAATGGTGCATTTCGTTAACCTTAAGGTGCAGAACAGTTTTAAAAAAAACAAGAAAAGTCAATCGGGCATCAATGACCCTATAAACACGTATCGCATTAATCTTGAATAAATGAATGGCAAGTAAGATTTTGAAAATACACTTTCCAGTGAATTTGGCTCGATCAGTATAAATTATCGATTTCTGATCAAACTTATATTTTATGCAGGACTATTCTAGAGAGGTATTGTGAGGTCACAAAGAAAACAGAACAGATCATGTTTTTAGATTCGGGATGAAGCCCATAATAGGCAGGGCGACAGCAATAAAGAACAGAACAAGGTTTTAACTTTTAAAGCCCGACCACCACCACCTCTGGCATAGTTCGCCAGCCTCAATTTAGTGCTCAGAGGTGGGCCAGGTGGCCAAAAATAAACATACCGTATAAATTTTGTTGTTCGTCCTGGCACACTACGCTAAACTACCACATTATCCATTACATTTTTATGGGGCTCATTCTGGGTCTTATGAGAATAAAAAAAATACTTATAAATTTCAAAATAATATTTTTGTGGGGCTCAACTCCAACTGATATCGGTAAGTATTATTTGTAGATTCGTAAAGACGCTCAATTTCACCTCTTGCGAATCCACAAATAATACTTACTGATATCCTTGGAATTGATTTTTTACATGGCCCTATTAAATAATATTTTAAATTTATGGGCATTTTTTTTGTATTTTTGTAGGATCTAGAATGAGTCCCACAAAAAAATGTAGTGATTTAGTGCAATACATGTAACATCTTTTTTTTAAGGCCCCATTCTAGAAAATAAATCCTTATTTTTTAAGAAGACAATTTCAAACTCAAAAATAATGGGCTTACTGAAATCTAAAAATATGCAATATGAATCTTGTTTGAAAAATGTCGATAAGATCTTTTATACGATGAAAAAAAAAATCAAAAATTATTTTTTATTTACATTATTTTTTAGTTTAAAAATATAAAATAAATACTTATTTTTTTAAGAAGGTGTTTTAGAACGGGATCTAACAGCTTCTGCACACCAGGACTCTTTGCACTAAAATTTAAGCGGTCAAATTGATTGAAAGTCAAGCTAACAATACGTGTTGTTTGATTTGATTTAACATTTCAATTCATGAATAAAGTATCCACAAAACCTTTGATTTCAATTCATGAATAAAGTCAAGCTTAACAATACGTGTTGTTTGATTTGATTTAACATTTTCAATTCATGAATAAAGTATCCACAAAACCTTTCCGGGGTAGATTTTTCTCCAATATATAACCTTTTTGTCAAAACAATCAGTTAAACAAACAATTAATCTCACTATTTTTAGTCTTAAGCAACCTCTTCGCAAGCAACCAAAATATTCAATTCTTCGTTCTCATTTCTTTTCTCTGTTCGACAAGGGAGGAAAAGGGATTGGATGTTAAGCTCACAATACGTGTTGTTTGATTTGATTTAACCATTTCAATTCATGAATAAAGTATTCACAAACCTTTTTTTTTTTTGTCAAAACAATCAGTTAAACAACAATTAATCCAACTGTTTTAGCCTTAAGCAACCTCTTTGCAAGCAACCAAATAGTCAATTCTTCGTTATCTTTTCTTTGTTCGACAAGGGAAGAAAAGGAAAAAGGCCCTTTCCCCTAAATTTAATGCTTTCAAATTATTTGGGGTCAATAACTCACTATAACAAGAAGCTTTTGTTTACCGGGGCTAACTATTACAAACCTTGAGTCACCGGAGGATTTGATAGGTCGCTAATTTTGAAGTGCCAGAATTAGTCAAAGCGCACGTAAGATGACCCGTACATCTGATTCTAAAAACAAAAGAAAGAAAAACGAGCACACAAGCCAGTCGCTTTTTTGCACGAGCCCTGTGGAGTCAGCCTCATTCACAAAAACCATGTGTGAAACTTACAGTATTATTCTACCTGGGATTTGTAGGGGGTCAAAAATACCCGAACATGTGGTGCAGTAAACAAAACAACACGTGGCATGTGAACCGAGAATGCTCGTAAAATTGATGGCTAACGTAAATCAAACGGAATAAACCTAACCACTCGGCTAAGGAAGAAATTAGAAAAATGATAAACCCTATAGGTTGACGCCACAACAACCAAACCATTGGGGCAGGAGCCATCGGGCCTAGGACCGCTCGGGCCTACCCATCCCTGGGGTGTCGGCGCCAACAGCCGCTGGGGATGGGCCGCCCACTGGACCTGTTGGCCTTTGGCTGCTCGGGCTTGGCTATTGCCCGCTGGGCTCCATGCCGCTAGGGCCTTCCTACCGCTCGCTTAGCCTAGGTCGTGTGCCTCAAACCGCAGGCCCAGGCCGCAACTCCCAGCTCAGCTCCTTCATCTTTCAGGACCTTAATTTCATTTTCTAAATTTAAGTAAAAACTAGAATATTATTTGAGTTCTCTTTATTTTAATTTATTTAATGAAATTAAAATTAAAGATTTCAACTTAAGGATCACTTGTTATTATTGAAAAATGTCAAGTCAATTCCACGAACCGATAAATTATACAACTCAAAACTTGTTGCTCAGTGTAAACAATAAGCTAAAATGCCATAGTTGTCCAAAATATTTAGTGGAAACATTGCCTAAGGAGAACAAGGCCGAATGTTGTACGAGTTTTCCGTCTTTGCATTTGTGTAAGATTGGGCCCTAGAAAGCAAGGATAAATGGTGTTTTGGGTATAGCCCAAAGCTTCTAATCCTTCCAGGTCTCTCTATGGGCTAGTTAGACCACACAAAAAAATCTAGCCTAGCCTGCTTAAATAAGTTTTCCTGCTCCTTGTGCATTTTAATTTGCATTCTAGTTTTACATCTAATATTAGATGGGTTTTTAAATTTTATATTTATAAATAGGCTAAATTAACTAACTTACGTGGGCAAATACTTTGTTATTCGAGAAACTTCATGAATTAATTCGCGTCTTGATACTTGCTTACTGTTAAAAAAAGAAGAAGCAACAACTTATAAAAAAATTGAAATGTATTGGACATTTTGGCAAAATAACCAATTGGAATTATCACGGTCGGCCACTCTTGTACAACTCTATATGGAAGTTCAATAGGTCAATCAAAGCCAAAAGCCAAAATTCAACATTTCTTATTATTAGTATAATTTGTAACCATTTAACTAATTTAGTAAAAAGGTCATTTCTTTACAAACTATGAAATAAATGGTCATTTCTTATTTTTTACAAACTAATGTAGTTTGAGTTAAATGGTCATTTCGTACAAACTAGGACCATTTTATATTTTATTTGGTCATTTCTTATACTTTCTTTTTTTTTACAAACTAATGTAGTTTGAGTTAAATGATCGGTTTTTATATTTTATGTTTTTACAAACTTACATTTCTTACAAACTATGGAATAACCATTTAACTCAAACAACTTCTCCAAATTAATAAAAAAGAAAAAACAACTTCTCCAAATTAATCAAAAAGACCATATTGGCCCCAAAAAAGTCTAAAATTTAGTAAAAAGGCACCCTCATTTGCCAATTGATGAGTTAATTAAGTACTAGTTCACCTCTCTCTCTCTCTCTCTCTCTCTCCCCTCTGGTGGCCAGCACGCGTCTCTTCTTTCTTGTAAGTTTCGTTGTTTCAGTGCTTTGTTCGTTATTCGGTTCCTTCTGCGATCACTGCACTTGAAAATTGGTTCTGAGAATCGGATCGGTTCAATACCTTAATCTATTGTTGGTTTGTATTATTTGCACCTCAGTATCACGATCGTCTCATTTGAACTCCATAAGCTTAATTGTCCAGTATATTAACCGTTTTAGTTCTTCTTAAATCTTCCAAGTTTTGTAATTTACACACGCACCAATTTCTTCCAATCTGTTTAATTACATCTGTAACTGTACATATCATTCTAGGTCCATCCTAGTAATTCTTTTGGCGACTTTGGGCTAAATTAACATTTTGGGAGTTTTGTTCGTCTTTTCTGAATTTTCAGTGAATTCACCTTGGATTAATCATTCATCTCGAGAAGAGTCCCAAAAAAAAAATTGTGGCTAAAAGCAAAAAAAAAAAAAAAAAATCATCATAGACAAGAGAACGTTTGAAACAGCTGTCTTTATTTCCTTAGTGTCGTCTTCTCTGAATTTTTGTTGTCGATATCCTTGTACTTTCTTGATTCTTCTTGTTATGATCAACCCCAAAACTTATGACGAAAAACCAAACAAAACATCACCAAAAGCAAAGGATATTGTCTGTCTTTCACACAAATTTACTTATTGAAGTTCTCTGTAAATTCCTCTCAGGTTTATTTACATGGTGAGCATCGATGAGGTAGATGCTCTGCGTGTTTGTCTATATACAGCCATGAATAGACGTGAATTTTGACCTTGTCAAATATTTGCTGAGATTGTGGTGTTACCTGTGGCAACTAGGGGCAAGAATATTGCACGGGAAGTGCATTGTAGAGAAATATGGATTTGCAGGGTAATGTTCAGAGAGAATACGGAAGATTTGAACAAATAGTTTCGCATTTCCTATCGAAAAGCTTGCATATTATATTAGACTCTAGGGTTCCTTCAATTTTTCCAAATGGTCACAATCCGTTGTTGGGCACTCCGGTGAAGAAGAGCGATAAATGGTTCACCTTAATACTCGGAGATGGTCCTGCTTGTTTGGAGAATTTGAGTTTGTGGCACAGAAATTTGACAGAACCAATGATAATCGACATAGTACTTGTTCAAGAAGTGCCTGATTCTTCATCTGATCACAACCCAACCATAACGTTTGGAATGGGAATGTATGTTGAGACACTAATAGAAAGATGGGTTGTTCGGTATGAGGATAGCAGGACAGTGTTTCCTTGTGTTGTGGAATCTTCGTCTTCTTACAAGAAAACATACAAGAAGTCAATCATACTTTTGCGTTCCCTTTATTCATTGATGAGGCTCCTACCAGCATGTCGACCCTTCCAGAAGCTGTGTTCATCAACTCGAGCTTCAGATTTTGATATCAGTTACAAGGTTTCTTCATTTACTGCTCCATTTTCGAGGGAAGAGTTGGAAGTGATGAAGATATATCAGTTTACCCCAGTAGATGCACCAGAAGGTCGCCTTTTCATATCCTTGACTTATCGTGATGATCTGTCTTGTTTCAACTTCGACACTTCTATTGCATATCCACCACAAATTATTACAGATTATTTTGCATGAGTAGAATTTTGGAGAGAGCGAGAGAGAGTGTGTGTGTGTGCGACTGAAAGAAATTTGGTTTTGTGTCTGGAACAGATGGATAACCACAACGGTTTTTGTTCCTTTGAACTGTTATGGTTTATTCTCGTTTCCTCATTTGATTCGCGGTATGTTGAGTTTAAAAGCAAATTTATGGTCTGTAGAAGATGATTAATATCTCCACGATCTGTTTTTATTTTTTATCGAGCCCAAAATACTTTTGCTCTTTTATTCTGGAATGTTGTTTTAATTGGTATCATTATCTACGATTCCAAACAGAAAGCTATTGTGAAATTGGTATGTGGTTTCTGTTTTTTCATTAGTATATTTTGCTTTGAGCCTTACCAACAAGCTGTTCTAGTCTGGTAGGTAGTTTATACAGTATAGAAGGTTGTGCTTTTCGGAGGTGATGCAATGGTATCTGTACTTAAAGCGAGGAAAAGCAGGCTTTGTTTGGTTCTCTGGAGTTACAAAGTTGGTTGGAAATCTGATTCTTGTGCATCGTTGGATGTATCCTGAGATGTAATCTGATTCTTCGAAAGTGCTACTACCGCGTAGATGTCAAACGAAAAAAACAAGGCTCTTGTGCATTGTTATCATGTTATGCGATGGTAATTTCACCAATTCCTCTGTTGACTCGTGCAATTTCCATGTGTTGAACAACAGGCTATACTCTTGGAACGGGTAAGTTTGAATAAGATGTTTTGGGCTAAAGCCTGCCCGTCGGCTTCGGTCGCGGACTCCCCACTGACAGTTGAACAGAAGAGCCGAAGGGCATCCGCCATTTTACTTTGAAGCTGCTGCTGTTGTTTTGTTGTGAACAAAGCAAAAATGCGGGCCTGAGGTGAGCATTGAGAATGAGTGAAAATCAAAGATTTCCTCTCAGTGAAAGTGTGAAACCACTATGGTTGAAAAGATGCTAACGTCTGCAGGTCTATGCAAAATTATGAACCTGATTTCATGGCTTAAGTAACGGGTGTGACACTTTTACAATCTGTTATTTTCCCCTAATCTAGGCAACTCAGTTTTTTCCTCTCTCGTTTCTTGGCCCTTCTAGGGTCTATTTTGATAATCGGAACCGTTGGTATTTTAGACCTCGCCGAGACCATTGGGCCCGTCAAAATTCATGTTGATCGGATATCGTTTAATATATCTTCAGAATACATTTATCTTGAGAAAATGGGTCTAGAAAATTATTGCAACATTTAATAAAATTTCATTTCTGGATGAAAACACATAGAACCATATTCAATTAGCATGGTTTTCCGTATGCCTAATGTTTTTGACGAATTTCTAAAATATCAACGATTTCAATAATCAAAACTGATCTGAGATGGGCCTAGAAATGACCCGGATAGGACCATCCCTTCCTTAAAGGGACTTGAGAGGAGCTCATTCCAAAAAAAAAAACGAATTTTAACCTGACAAATGCACACACAATTTGTCCACGATTAAAATAAATCATATCCATTAATTATTACTATAACAATTGTTCAACGACTTTATGGCTAACTAATCATGAGCCCCTTTGAATATGATGGATCTTATCTTATATAAAACAAAATTGATGATCTGTTAAATTTGTCCATAATCACATTTTTTATCACATCCATTTATCCACGGTAAAAACTAGTAAGACAAATGCATGAATAGATTACTAATTTGGGTATAATCTCCATAAAATCATTATCAAAATAGCATATTGTTAAAAATTTGAGCATGACAAAATAAAATTATGATAAATGATAGTAGTATAAAAAAGGCCTCGTTCCGTCAACGTTTTTATTTTTTAGCAGATCAAAAAAAAAAAAACGTTTTAATTTTTTAAGTACGCGTTTTCCGCTTTAAGAGACATATCATTCTTTTACAATACATTACCTTTACAAATATTTTTCTTAACGAAACAAGTCAACATTTGATAATATCGACTAATCATGATAAAAACAATATATGCACAATAAATTACAACGTACGCCAAGTTTTTTCAAGTCTTTAGTATTTCTTAGAAGTCTTTTTTTCTATAAGTACATTAAGAAAGGTTAAACTAGGTAGATTATGTTTGTTTGTTTTTTTTTTTCAATGGGGGAAGCATATTCATTTAAACAAGTCATACGGCATCTACAAATTAACACCGAATACAAATCAGTCCATATGGCAATTACAGATTCCCATCCGAATACAAATATACAAAAATACAGCCAAACCCTAAAACTAACGAAAAGAAACGAAGCTGATGTCTAACGCCTAAGTAAGAGCCATCGCTTCACACCGTAATCAACAAGGATCAGCTTAAGTGAATCCAATATCCAGACACCAGACGCCTCGGGATGACGGAGCTCCATATCAAAAATAACATAAAACCCGATGGAAAATCAGGTAGATTAGTACTTCAGAATCTATCTCAACAGTGAGATTATCCAGAAGGAGTTATTCCATGTACGATAATTAGTTCATTGATAACATAATTAAAATCAAATACTCCCGGCTTTTTTCACTCCATAGCGTCGCTGCTTTTTACGCAATCATTCTCATGTTGTCGTGTTCACCCCTCTCTCTCTCTCTCTCTCTCTCTCTCCTCTGGTGGCCAGCACGCATCCCTTCTTTTCTTGTAAGTTTTCTTTCCTTCAGTTCTTCAATCGGCTCCTTTTTGTGATCACTAAAATCCATAGCGATAATCGGATCGTTTCGATGCCTTAATCTACTTGTTTTAAGTTTTTTATTACTCGCACCTCGTTATCATGATCGTGTTCTTAATCAATGGAACTCCATCAGCTTGATCCGTTCACGTTATTAACCGTTCTAGTTCTTCTTAATTCGTTTTGTAACACACACACACACACACCCCAATTTTTCCTTTGTGTGTAAATATACGAGTATCTATTGTATAGACGTGTGCACATCATTCTAGGTCAAAAGAGGAACAGTATTTGTTTTTGGAGACTTGTTGAAGTTCTATGTGAATTCCTTTCAGGTTCATTTACAAGGTGAGCATCGACGAGGTAGATGCGTTGTCTGTTTCTCTATGTATAGCTATGAATAGGCCTGAAATTTCGAACCTTTTATGAAATATTTGAGAGTTTTTTTGGTGTTACCGGGAGCAAGCTTGGGCCAAGAATAGCGCACGGGAAGTGTATTGGGAGATAGAGGATTACCATTTTTGTGCAGAGAAACATGGATTTGCAGGGTAATGTACATAGTGAATACGGAAGATTTGAACAAATAGTTACGCAATTCCTATCGAAAAGCTTGCATATCATTTTAGACTCTAGGGTTCCTTCAGTTCGTCAAAATGGTCGCAACCTGTTGTCGGGCACTCCGGTGACGAAGAGCGACAAATGGTTCAGCTTAAAACTTGGAGATCGTCCTGCTTCGTTAGATAACTTAAATTTGTGGCACAGAAATTTGACGGAACCAATGATAATTGACATATTACTTGTTCAAGAAGTACCCGATTCTTCGTCTGATAACAACCCCACCACTACGTTGGGATTGGGAAAGTACGTTGAGACAGTAATAGAAAGATGGGTTGTTCAGTATGAGTATAGCAGGACCTTGTTTCCTCATGTTGTTGAATCTTCGTCCTCTTACAAGAAAACATATAAGAAGTCAATCATACTATTGCGTTCCCTTTATGCAATGATGAGGCTCCTTCCAGCATATCGGCCCTTTCGGAAGCTATGTTCATCAACTCAAGCTTCTGATTTTGATATTAACTACAAGGTTTCTTCATTTAGTGCTCCATTTTCGAGGGAAGAGGAGGAAGTGATGAAACCATATAATTTTGCCTATGTAGATGCCCCACAAGGTCGCCTTTCCATATCCGTGACTTATCGTGAGAATCTTTCTTGTTTCAACCTCAACACTTCTATCGCATATCCACCACAAATTATTACGGACTATGTTGGCAGCCCTGCCACTGACCCTTTTAGGGCTTTCCCCTCTTCCGAGAAGGGTTTCAGTGCAACATCCTTTTCACTGAGAGGGGTACAATCGCCTTCTTCTACACCATTTCAACGTCCACACAGTTGGACAAGTGGCCTCCACAGGATGTCTCCTTCAACGCAAGCCCTCGGCGGATCTCCACCCGTGCACCGGACGTCCACCATTCCCTATGAATCTTCATCTCCGCCCACTGATATATACAGTCATAGGATTCAAAACTACAAGTCAGTGACTCATCATAAGTCAACCAGTTTTGACGAGCACCAGCTTTCACCTCCATTCTCACCATCTCCTTCTCCGTCTCCCCCAACATACCTTTCTGGTGGTAATCCTGTGAAAGTCCGTCGGCATTCAGAGACCGCTCCTATGATTATCCCACACCCGATGATGGGGAGAAGTCCTAGACACCTTTCTCCCAATTTGTCTGATCCAAATAGACATTCACTCCCGCCTTTATCTCCCAGAAGCACAAAGTTTGATGCTTCCTCGCAGGATTCCACATCTGGAATCAGGTTGCCAAGAAGATCAGAGTCATTAAGAGGTGGCGAGTCTCACTCTGGGATGTCAAATCTTTTTTCAGGCCAGAAGGTAGTCTCTGCATTCTGATCCAGCTCATATTTTTTTCCGAACGCTTACTCTTGGTGTTTTTAACTTTGTGCATTCTCCTGAGGACCATTGATATACTTTGCAGGGGTTAAGAGATAGCAAAGATGACTCAGGCCGTTTTTCAGGTTTGCTATCTTCAAGTGACTCACCACGCATTGGATTCTCAAGAAGCTCCAGCAAATTATCTTTCCAAGATGACTTTGATGATTTTGACTTCTCGGGCCCTTTTATTGTCGATGATGTTGACACATCAGATTCCCCTGTCAGGTACTTCATGAGTGTGAAATCTATAATTGCCTTCCAGCCTTTTAGTGTTTCTGTTTTTATTTCTTTTCATAGTTTTGTCTGACTTACAGCACAAGTTTTCCTTTTTCGTCATGTACAGTCAGAATCTTGATGGGAAAAGAAGTTCAGAGTTTACAAAATCACAAGATGCTGCTGTCGGTGCCCTTGTTCAAATGTTGAGAACAGCACCTCCTCTCCGGCAAGATTCAAGCTGTTACTCATCTCATTCCTCGAAGACTGAACTTGAGGGAGAAGTTGGTGCCATTTCGTCAGGGTTCTTTTTGCCTCGAAAGACATCAGATGCTCTGGAGGAGCTCAGGAGTTTCAAAGAAATGAAAGATTTGCTGCTCTCCAAAAGTGGAACACAGTTGGTTAGAAAAGAAGCGTAACCTTGCTGCTTGGGTCATTTATAATGTTTTGGAACACTGTGGATTCTGAGGAAAATTGGAATCTGATGATTGGTTCTTGATGCCGGGGCAGCACTATTATAAGTTCACAATATGTGCTTTAACATGTTTACAGCAACAAATTTTCCTTTTTCCTGGAGATAGGTTGACAGATCATGTACATAATATGACTGAAATTAAGTATCATAAACTAATTGTTTAATTTACTGTCTTTGATGACTTCCAAAATGTTCCACATTCAATCCTTTTTGTTTCTCTTCTCTTTGTTTGTTGGGGACCTGGGGTTGCCATCAGTTTGATTGGTGACATACTGATATGGGAGCAGTTGTTGGGTGATAAGAAAATTGAAGATTACTTCTCCACATTTTACGATTGTAAGAGAGAAGGAGATATCTGATTTGCAAAAGCTGTAAGCATCCCTCTAATATACATGTCCTGATATAAATTTTGGTACATCTTCATAATGACAGAAGAGCGAACCCCAGTTTGCTGTTTCTCAGTCTGTGAAGGGTGTTTTTTCATCCTTGAAGGGCAAAATCTCTCTCCAACTCCTTTTGTGATCTTCTATCTATTTTGAGGCACCAATACTAAACAAGAACCATTTTCAGGACTCAGTTCAAATACCGAGAAAAGGTGATCCAACAATGCATTTACAGTCTCGCGAATGTGCATCTACGTGTTCATGTCTGCTGGTTATTTAGCTGCTTACTTTTAGATAGGTTATAGTATATGTGCTTTTTTTTTGGTTTCTCTAATATATGTGCTGAAAGCAGGGTGCAAGACAGTTATGCTGGATGTAAGGCTGTTGTGTACGTGCATATCAAGCAGATGTTGGTTTTCTAGAATATGTTTCTGTTATCCTGAAAGGAAAGTCTTGGTGGTTTCCTTTTAAGATGCATCTGATCACCTTTATTTAAACATCTGTTTGACCACATGTGGGTATGTTTTACTTATACTAGATGCGTGCTAACTTGCAAGCTGGAATGACCCTTAAAGTGACGGTCATGTCACAGTAATAAAGTTTCTTAAACTTTTGAGCGTGATTCAGAGGCCACTTTGCAGATCGCTGGGCCCCCAGTGTAATTTCGTTATGTATGTCTTGGCTTTCCACTAGACTTGTAGATTTAAAACTATTCCATTTCTCGGGCATCTAATCCCTCATGAATTCCATTCTTTGCATAATATACAGGTACTGCTTATTACCAACCTCAATCCTATCATATTTCATGTTCTGTCATCTATTCTCTGATTTTGTTGGTTTCTGGACTTTATTGCTTGGCATTTTAGCTTAGGAATTATGTAAACGTAAATAGTAGGAATACCTGGAATTGCCTTCGTGCTGATTCTCCGATGTATCTTTCTTCCTGTCTTGAAATTTTAAGAACTTGCCAGTTGACTAGTATGGCAGTTGGGAAGACTTTTTGGCTTAAATTTTTGTTGCTGGTATTCATTGCTACATGCATGAATCATGAAGTGCTGTTGAGAGAAGCTGGAGCAGGTCAAGACCTTCTTCATTCCACATGCTTAGATTCTAAGATTGTATGCGAACTTCTGCAGTTTTCTCAGGTACATCTGCTTCAATTCTGAATTTCTGTGGTACTGAGTGTGTACAATATGAATCTACTGTTGCAAGGATATAAGCTCTTTCGCTCTTACGTCTAACCAAGTTGATGCTTCAGCCATTCACCTAGACGTGCAAGAGGAATTTTTTTTTTAACAAGAACGTAAAGCACGCAACTTACTTGTAATTTCTATAAGCTACTTACACTTTGTGTCTGCACATATTTGATTCATAGTGAAGTTCTGGAGGCGCTAGGATCTTATATAAACTCCCTCAGATGCTGCTACTAGCGTTAGTGGGTACCCATTTCCACCACTGATCCTTTATCCATGACTGCTATGATGTCCAAGTTTATAACTGTGGGAAGTCTCTGCGCAACAGTCACTTGTGTGGTTCTGCTTTTTGTTGTTAACTCCAAAGCATATCACCACGGATCTTTCAGACGCTACATCAAGGGCACTTTTATCTTTATCTAGGAGCATGATTTCAGGCCTCTTTAGTAAAGTCCTTGCTATGGCTATTCTCTGCTTTTGTTCCCCAGAAAGTTAGCACCCTTTTTCCCCTACCATGGTATCATAACCTTCTGGTAGATTGCTGATGAACTGGTGTAGGTTTGCTTCCCTTGATACCTCTATTATTTCAGCGTCAGAAGTTTTATCACTTCGATAGCCGATGTTGTCTCTACTCGAGCAACTGAACAAAAGTGATCTTGCTGCACAAACCATATTTGTGTCCTTAAGTTTCTCGGATTATACTCTCTTAAATCCTTCCCATCAATCTGTACCCTTCTCTTGGATCATAGAATCTCAGCAAAAGGGCCAAGGTGGAAGACTTTCTGGCCCTACAAGAGCCACTTTTGATCCATCTTCTATTCGCAAAAGTTATCGAGGGCGTGACAGGCAATTGAATTGGGCATTTGGAAATTCAATATCCACTTTGAGATCGCAGAATCGCACTCGGGATTAGTGTCCGTAACTCTGTAATAGAAGGTACTGTAAGGGAGAAAATATGATACGATCTTATTCCATTCATAAAACTAGCTTGATGTTGGTCAACTAGAACTGTCAGTGCAACGGCATGGCCAATAATCCATGAGCTAATGGATACATCTTGAATTAACACTCTGTCTTCCCCTTCTCCGCAATGAGAGATCACTAATGACCTTTTGACTGTTTTGAGTGTGTATCTTTTGTGACAAAAAGATGCAATGGTCCCTATGTTGGTGCAGATTCAGAAGCTAGGGCGACTGTTTCAGAGTGTGCAGGCGGATTTGGCTTCAATCAGGCGACCAATGGAGCGGCGAGGCATAACAGCCCAAGCTATCAGAGTGTGCAGCCGCAGTGTTTCTAGAATTTCCGTAAACTAGTGGAATTAATCATGTATTTTGTAAACAAAAACAGTAACACGAACATGTTTATGGTGCCGGTTTCAAAAAATATCGGAAACAAAAACAAAAAATTGGAAAGGAAAACTTTTCCAAACACAGCCTTAGGTTCTTAATAAACGAATAAATATTCAACTTCACCCAACTTCTGCATTAATTTTTCTAAATGCGAGACTTCTGCATTAATTTCCATTTACCATGTATGGACTAAAAATGAATGAACAATCCATGTGTACGGTGTTAAAGCACTCTTTGTGCATCTAAAACAAAGTGAAGAAAGTGCGCTCTCTAGTCTTTACCATTATTATTTCGGACCGGTTTCGCTTACTCATTTTAACACTCAATCTCAGCCACTCATTTCAATGTCCGAAATTAAAACACACTACATAAGAATGTTTGAGAAAATGCTAATATTAGTAGTTTTGGTGTGTTCTTCCGGGAAATTTTTCAATGTATATTTGTGGGGTCAAATGCATATAAATTAAGTAGTAAGATCTACACGGTCTACACCAGTGTTTGAGAAGTTTTGCATGTCGAGATCTGTCTTGTCTGCATATACTTGTGGGTCTATTTCCAAGATCTCACTGTGCCATGTCTCCCCATTCTGCTAATGAAATCAACTTCATCTTATATTGTACTCTCTCTTTTTTTCAGTTGTTGAACGTTCAAGTCCTCGGGTGTAACGATTGCAATTTGGGTTTGTTCATAACTTTGAAAAGGAGTAATCTTCTTTGTACTTGGAAATTAATGTGGTCCACGTACCCACTTAATTAGATCTGTATAGAAGATTGAGCAAATAAAATTTTATGTCTCTTCCCTAGCGGATGGATGGGATGGAATATCGAGGCCAATTGTCTTAAATTATCATCAAAGCAAATCTGGCAATCCAAAATAGAGTAATACAAAAGCCATCTCTATCTACCAATTAATGTGACAGTAGCAAGTGTAGTAGTGTACTGTTTGACAAGTAAACTTGCAGATATAATCAAAGATGGTAACTAAAGGTTACTTTTTCTATTAATTCGCCTTCTGTGGGACTCAAACCTCTGCCTCCACTAAAGAGGGAGGATGAGACAACCAACTTCACTAGGAGTAATTACTAGTATTAGATAGGAGTAATTTTAAGGCCCCGATGAATGAGTGGCAGTGGCTTGGGTGTCCAGCCCTAGAGGAGGACTTCACATACGCACCCACCCCTAGCTCGTTCGACTCCCAGTTACCCCTTTCCCCCTATGTGTAGAAATGAGGTAGTGTAAATAGTATTTCATTTTCTTATATGTAATGTAATAATTAATAAACTAAAAAGGACCCCAATGGCTCTAGGATAAAGATATTTTTGTTTGTAATATACTTATGAAATAATTATGCAGAGTCAATAAATACAATTGGCTTCAAGGCTGTAAGTGCAATAAATTCAAACATACGAGACAAGTGCATACGAATACACACATCTTGGCGGTGGATATATATGTTCCTTAATTCATATGACAAAAATAATGTATACATGTCCATCCAACTAGAGCTTGTTTGTGAACAACCTCAGAACATGAAAAGAGAAAGACAAGCAGCAAATCTTAATTTATAGTGGAGTACCTAGATAGATATACCTAGAAACTGGTAAAGGAAATGGGGACCTCACAACTTTAAAAATAAGTACATACTGTATATAACATGCATGTTATACTCTAGGTTAATTTGTAAAAGACCTAAGACCAAAGGGTCGGCTTAGTGGTTGTGGCACTTTTTTACCAGATAAAATATCTGGGTTCGAGTCTTATTGCTGCGAATTGTAACACCCCTTCCCCTATCGGCTTATCCCCTCCAATTAGTGCATGTTAAACACTTAACCCAAGGTAGTCACCCGATATCCCCTTTTTACGGCACAGAGGATCTCGGGCCCAGGGGCAGTAGGCTCGTGATTCTCGTGATCGATTTGTCTGTAATGAGGAAAGTAACTTTTTGTCTTTATGTAATAATACTATCTATGAAGATTTTTTGAGTCTATAGCTTCCACAAATTGGTCGATTTTCTGACTTGCAATGAGTTAAATAAACTTCACTTGAAGTCGATGGATTCTCTCCCCGTGTCCCATTGTCCACATTTCACGTAGAAATTTCTTTTTTTTAATAATACTTCATAATTTGGGGTAATCTCCATTTATCATATATGGACCAAATGAATGAACAATTCACGAGTGTGGTGTTAAATCACTCTTTGTGCATCTAAAATAAAGTGAAGAAAGTGCACTCTTTACCATTATTATTTGGGACCGGTTCCGTTCACACCCATTTTAATACCCATTTGACACCTAATCTCAGCCACTCATTTCAATGGCCAAAATTAAAACACACACTCTAGATCCTCTCTCTCCATCTGCCCCCCCCCGACCAAAGGGTCGGCTTAGTGGTTGTGGCACTTTTTTACCAGATAAAATATCTGGGTTCGAGTCTTATTGCTGCGAATTGTAACACCCCTTCCCCTATCGGCTTATCCCCTCCAATTAGTGCATGTTAAACACTTAACCCAAGGTAGTCACCCGATATCCCCTTTTTACGGCACAGAGGATCTCGGGCCCAGGGGCAGTAGGCTCGTGATTCTCGTGATCGATTTGTCTGTAATGAGGAAAGTAACTTTTTGTCTTTATGTAATAATACTATCTATGAAGATTTTTTGAGTCTATAGCTTCCACAAATTGGTCGATTTTCTGACTTGCAATGAGTTAAATAAACTTCACTTGAAGTCGATGGATTCTCTCCCCGTGTCCCATTGTCCACATTTCACGTAGAAATTTCTTTTTTTTAATAATACTTCATAATTTGGGGTAATCTCCATTTATCATATATGGACCAAATGAATGAACAATTCACGAGTGTGGTGTTAAATCACTCTTTGTGCATCTAAAATAAAGTGAAGAAAGTGCACTCTTTACCATTATTATTTGGGACCGGTTCCGTTCACACCCATTTTAATACCCATTTGACACCTAATCTCAGCCACTCATTTCAATGGCCAAAATTAAAACACACACTCTAGATCCTCTCTCTCCATCTGCCCCCCCCCCCCCCCCCCCCCCATTTTAATACCCATTTGAACGTTCAAGTCCTCGATCGGGTTTGTTCATAACTTTGAATAGGAGTAATCTTTGTACTTAGAAATTAATGTGGTCTTATGCCCACGTACCCACTTAATTACTAGATCTGTATAGAATTAGATTGTGCCTATATAATTTAATGTCTCTTTCTTAATGGATGGAGGATGGGATTGAATATCGAGGTCAATTGTCTTAAATTATCATCAAAGCAAATCCGGCAATCCAAAATAGTACTGTAGCAGAGTAATACTAATACAAAAGCCATCTGTATTCTAACAATTAATGTGACAGTTGCAAGTGGGACCCGGTGTCCCTGCAGTGAGGGAAAGGGGCTGCAATTAGTAATAATACAAAAGCCATCTGTATTCTAACAATTAATGTGACAGTTGCAAGTGGGACCCGGTATCCCTGCATTTGCAGCCCCCTAAAAACGACACCGTCTTGAGGTGTATTGAGAATATCACGGGAATCTCTTCTCTTTCCCTCTGACCCCTCAGTCTTGTTCTTAATTCGTTTTCTTCTCTTCACCATAAGAGCAACTTAACGCTGCACGCAGGAAATAATTGGTTCTCTCTCTCTCTCTCTCTCTCTCTCTCTCTCCATTGAACTGTAAGTATTTGGGTCCTCCTCTCCTGGTTATTTGGGTCCTCAACCAACACAATTTTTTGTCGGTCCTGTAATCCCAAAATTCCCCAAAAAACTTTCAAATCCCTCTCACTATTTTTGAAGAGCAGCTTTTGATTTTGGTGGTGTAATCCCATTTGGCCCCGAAGTTTGGACAAATCCAAACATAGCGGTGGGTTTAGAGGTAGAAATTAGAATTGAACAAGTGGTTAAATAGTCAACTGAAAAAAGGTAATTAATGGAATTTGTTTGTAAAGAGGCGTCAGGAGAGATCGAAGCACCAAGGGAGGAACGGAGAGAGGGAGCATGGGGATGGAAGTTTTGCGTGGGGTTGGGGGACGGGCATTAAGATCAGAAAACGAAGAAAGAAGAAAGAAGAAAGAAGAAGAACGAAGACTGAAGAAGACAGAGGGGTCAAAGGGAGAGGAAGAGAGATTCACGTGATTATTCCCTATACACTCCAAAACGACGTCGTTTTGGGGGCTGCAATTTGCAGCGCTTCCTCCTCACTGCAGGGACTCCGGTTCCTTGCAAGTGTAGTAGTAGTGTACTGTTTGACAAGTAAACCTGCAGATATAATCAAAGATGGTAACTAAATATAGGTTGCTATTTCTATTAATTATTACTGTTAGATAGGAGTAGTTTTAAGTGTAGAAATGAAATAGTGTAAATTCTATTTCATCTTCTTACATGTAATGTAATTAATAAATTAAAAAGGACCCCAATGGGTCTTGGTTAAGATATATTTTTGTTTGTAATATATATAAACAATTATACAGAGTGAATAAATACAATTGGATTCAAGGGTGTAAATGCAATAAAAAAAAATTAGGAGTATGTACGAGACAAGTGCATGAATACATGACACCTTGGTTTGGTGGGTATATATGTTCCTTAATTCACATGACAATAATAATTTATATATGTCCATCCAACTAGAGATTGTTTGTGGACAACCTCAGTTCTTTCAATACATGACACCTTGGTTTGGTGGGTATATATGTTCCTTAATTCACATGACAATAATAATGTATATATGTCCATCCAACTAGAGATTGTTTGTGGACAACCTCAGTACATGAAAGAGAAAGACAAGTAGCAAATCTTAATTTTATGGTGACATACCTAGAAACTGGTAAAGGAAGATGGGGACCTCACAATTTAAAAAATACATATTCAACATGCAGGCTAAGACTAAGGAGTTGGCTAGTGGTTGTGGCACTTTTTTATCAGGTAAAATATATGTGTTCGAGTCTTATCGTTTCGAATTGCAGCACCCTTCCTCTATCCCGTTCTACCTATTTGGCAAAATATATATATATATATTTGTCAAAGACCTAATAAATGATCACATGGGGTAAGGGCAACACTCTCATGGCCGATATGCTAATATTTTTCATTTTAATTTGCTTAGGTTGGTGGGAAAAGAGTTGGCCCTCTGTTCTCGCACCCCCCCTGACACACCCCTCCCCCCGGCCCCACCACCTTTCCCCCCTTTGCCCCTCCTCCCCTCCTTTTGCGATTTCTTTTTCTTTTTACTTTGATTAGTTTTTTTTTTGTTTTTTAAAAGTAAATAATTACTGTTTTTTTTATACTTTTAAAATACTTTAATTACCGTTTTAATTTTTTTAACTTTTACTAGTTTTTTTTCTTTTAAAAGACTTTAATTACTGTTTTTGTTTTTTTTAACTTTTAACTTTTACTATTTTTTTGTTTTACTTTTAGTAGTTTTTTGTTTTACTGAATGTGTGGTTGTAATTGAAGATAAAAAAAAAATTTAAATGAGTAGTTATAGTTGAAGATAAAAAGAAATCTGAACAAGTGATTAGAAATAAAATAGATAAAAGAAATAAATAAAAGCAAAATTAATGAATTCAATAACATAAAAGAATTATAAAATTTTAATAAGAGTAAAAAAATAAGAGTAAAATTTCAATAACATAAAAAAATTTATTCACATATATAATATTAAATAATTTAAAAATACATATAAAGGGTAAAAAAATAAGTGTTCCGATTTTTAATTCGTTTGAACCGGTGCGAAGATCTTATTTTTCTTATCATTTCATCCTAAAAGGTCGTAATGAATTTTTGGCTCTAAGGCCTTTCAATGAGCACCCTAAGAAAGACCTGAAACTAAATAATACTCAATTTTCTTGTTGAAAGGCTTTCGAGCCAAAAATTCATTATGATCATTGAAGACAAAATGATAAAAAAAAAAGATCTTTGCATCGATTCAATCGGATTGAAAATTGGAACACTTAAATAATATTAAATAAAAAAAGATATAAAAGTTATTAAGTAAATAAATAAGAAATAAGAAAATGTCGTGGGTTGACTTAGGCTCCGTTCCAGAACACTTTCTTAAAAAATAAGTACTTATTTCACATTTTCAAATTCAAAAATAATGTAAATAAAAATTTTATTTTTTTATTTTTTTTTGCACCATATAAAAGATCTCAATAAAATCTATCAAACAAGATCCATATTGCTAGAAAAATTATTTGCGTAAACACATTATTTTTGAGCTTGAAATTGCCTTCTTAAAAAATAAGTACTTATTTTCAATTCCGGAACGGGGCCTTATTGCCGGGGTGTAATATTAAATAATTTAAAAATATATATAAAGAGTAAAAAAATAAGTGTTCCGATTTTTAATTCGTTTGAACCGGTGCGAAGATCTTATTTTTCTTATCATTTCATCCTAAATAGTCGTAATGAATTTTTGGCTCTAAAGCCTTTCAATAAGCACCTTAAGAGAGACCTGAAATTAAAAAATAAGTCTTAGGGTACTTATTGAAAGGCCTTCGAGCCAAAAATTCATTATGATCATTGAAGACAAAATGATAAAAAAATAAGATCTTTGCATCGATTCAACTGGATTGAAAATTGGAACACTTAAATAATATTAAATAAATAAAAATGAAAAAAGATATAAAAGTTATTAAGTAAATAAATAAAAAATAAGAAAATGGCGTGGGTTGAGTGAATTATTGCCGGGGTAGTTTGGTCCGGGGGGTGGGGTCGGGCGGAGGGGGTGTGTCAGGGGGGCGCGCAAAGAGATTTGCTAGAAGTAGGTATATAGTACAAACTCTACGTACAAAGTCATGTCAACACAGGGCAGTTGGGTCGTGAATCTCGTGATCTAAATTGTCTCTACTGGGGGAAAGTACGGGGGTGTTCCAATTTCAAAAAAACAAGGTTTTGAAAAAAGGAAGGTAATTTCAAGCCCAAAAATCATATGTTTATGCAAATAATTTTCCTATCAATATGGATCTTGTTTGATAGGTTTCATTGAGATCTTTTATATGGTGCAAGAAAATCAAAAATATATTTTTCATTTTCATTATATTTGAGTTTGAAAATTGAAGAAAAAGAAATTTTAAAAAAAGAAAGTTACTTGGAACACCACCTAAAAAGGATCTGGATCCTCTCCACATGTTTTCCTCCCCACATCTACCACACATTCTCACCAAAACATGCCACCTCATTAATGAATTGGATGGACGGCCCAGATTAAATTCACTGAATTACACGACGTCGTTTCTTTATTTCCTCCAAATAGAAGCTAACAGTCCCTGTTTTCTCCATTCCCTAACCAAAGAAAAATTATCCCCTACATTGAATCTGATGAAACCATCTCTCTCTCTCAACCCATTTCCACACCACCACCACCAACCCAGCTCCGTCACCCGCCATTGAAGCCACCTCCTTCCTTTCTTCCCGACTTAGTATCTGATATGCAAATAGGAGAATGGAACCCTTGAAATTAAAATCTCCAAATTCTTCTTCATTTCCTTGTCCTCCAAGTACACAGTGGGAGCAATTCCATAAAATAACTTATGTTCATGTTGACTGCAACATCAAGTTTAGGAATCTCTACAACTCCTACAAACATTATTTTAGTTCTCAAAATGGAGAAATTTCATTTCCTTCTTGAATTTTTTCCGTCGATTTTACACGACATTAATTTTGGAAAGCCATCGTTTGAAAAAAAAGAAGCTATACTCTGAGATTTGGGGGTTTTCGAAAAAATGTTTGCAAGCTGATTTTAACCAATTTTGGAAAACTAGCAACAATCTAGAGAAGAAATTAAGGAAAAACGAGTTATTACTTGACTTCATTCAAAGATTTTGATTCGAGATTTTTGCCTTGAATTTCTTCTAGCTGGGTTCGAAGTTAGAGAGAGAGGGGACAGGGGCGGCGGGTTGCATCTGTGGTGGGGTGGAAATGGGCTGAGGAGAGAGAGAGAGAGAGTTGGTTTCATCAGATTCAATGCAGGGGATAATTTTTCTTTGGTTAGGGATTGGAGAAAACCGAGACTGTTAGCTTCCGTTTGGAGGAAATAAAGAAACGACGTCGTGTAAGTCAGTGAATTTAATTTGCGCCGTTCATTCAACTCATTAATGAGATGGCATGTTTTGGTGAGAAGGTGTGATAGATGTGGGGAGGAAAACATGTGGAGAGGATCCGGATCTGTTTTCCATGTGTTGACAACTACGTTTTGATTGGATCCGGATCCTTTCCACATGTTTTCCTCCCCACATCTACCACACATTCTCACCAAAACATGCCACCTCATTAATGAATTGGATGGACGGCCCAGATTAAATTCACTGAATTACACGACGTTGTTTCTTTATTTCCTCCAAACAGAAGCTAACAGTCCCTGTTTTCTCCATTCCCTAACCAAAGAAAAATTATCCCCTGCATTGAATCTGATGAAACCATCTCTCTCTCTCAACCCATTTCCACACTACCACCACCGACCCAGCTCCGCCACCCGCCATTGAAGCCACCTCCTTCCTTTCTTCCCGACTTAGTATCTGATATGCAAATAGGAGAATGGAACCCTTGAAATTAAAATCTCCAAATTCTTCTTCATTTCCTTGTCCTCCAAGTACACAGTGGGAGCAATTCCATAAAATAACTTATGTTCATGTTGACTGCAACATCAAGTTTAGGAATCTCTACAACTCCTACAAACATTATTTTAGTTCTCAAAATGGAGAAATTTCATTTCCTTCTTGAATTTTTCCCGTCGATTTTACACGACATTAATTTTGGAAAGCCATCGTTTGAAAAAAAAGAAGCTATACTATGAGATTTGGGGGTTTTCAAAAAAATGTTTGCAAGTTGATTTTAACCAATTTTGGAAAACTAGCAACAATCTAGAGAAGAAATTAAGGAAAAACGAGTTATTACTTGACTTCATTCAAAGGTTTTGATTCGAGATTTTTGCCTTGAATTTCTTCTAGCTTGGTTCGAAGTTAGAGAGAGAGAGGGGACGGGGGCGGCGGGTTGCATCTGTGGTGGGGTGGAAATGGGCTGAGGAGAGAGAGAGAGAGAGAGTTGGTTTCATCAGATTCAATGCAAGGGATAATTTTTCTTTGGTTAGGGATTGGAGAAAACTGAGACTGTTAGCTTCCGTTTGGAGGAAATAAAGAAACGACGTTGTGTAAGTCAGTGAATTTAATTTGCGCCGTCCATCCAATTCATTAATGAGATGGCATGTTTTGGTGAGAAGGTGTGATAGACGTGGGGAGAAAAACATGTGGAGAGGATCCGGATCTGTTTTCCATGTGATGACAACTACGTTTTGATTGGATTCGGATCCTTTCCACATGTTTTCCTCCCCACATCTACCACACATTCTCACCAAAACATGCCACCTCATTAATGAATTGGATGGACGGCCTAGATTAAATTCACTGAATTACACGACGTCGTTTCTTTATTTCCTCCAAACAGAAGCTAACAGTCCCCGTTTTCTCCATTCCCTAACCAAAGAAAAATTATCCCCTGCATTGAATCTAACCATCTCTCTCTCTCAACCCATTTCCACACTACCACCACCGACCCAGCTCCGCCACCCGCCATTGAAGCCACCTCCTTCCTTTCTTCCCGACTTAGTATCTGATATGCAAATAGGAGAATGGAACCCTTGAAATTAAAATCTCCAAATTCTTCTTCATTTCCTTGTCCTCCAAGTACACAGTGGGAGCAATTCCATAAAATAACTTATGTTCATGTTGACTGCAACATCAAGTTTAGGAATCTCTACAACTCCTACAAACATTATTTTAGTTCTCAAAATGGAGAAATTTCATTTCCTTCTTGAATTTTTCCCGTCGATTTTACACGACATTAATTTTGGAAAGCCATCGTTTGAAAAAAAAGAAGCTATACTATGAGATTTGGGGGTTTTCAAAAAAATGTTTGCAAGCTGATTTTAACCAATTTTGGAAAACTAGCAACAATCTAGAGAAGAAATTATGGAAAAACGAGTTATTACTTGACTTCATTCAAAGGCTTTGATTCGAGATTTTTGCCTTGAATTTCTTCTAGCTTGGTTCGAAGTTAGAGAGAGAGGGGACGGGGGCGGCGGGTTGCATCTGTGGTGGGGTGGAAATGGGCTGAGGAGAGAGAGAGAGAGAGAGAGTTGGTTTTATCAGATTCAATGCAGGGGATAATTTTTCTTTGGTTAGGGATTGGAGAAAACCGAGACTGTTAGCTTCCGTTTGGAGGAAATAAAGAAACAACGTCGTGTAAGTCAGTGAATTTAATCTGCGCCGTCCATCCAATTCATTAATGAGATGGCATATTTTGGTGAGAAGGTGTGGTAGATGTGGGGAGGAAAACATGTGGAGAGGATCCGGATCCAAGTAAAAACTCTTAAATTTGTCTTTTTTAGTACTAATTAATTTGAATTCTCAAAGGAGTGCAAGACTTTGATTGGGGGAGACTAATTAGTGCATGTTAAACACTTAACCCAGAGCAGTCATCCAATATCCTCTTTTTTCGGCGCAGAGGATCTAAAACTCAGAGGCAGTTGCTCGTGATTCTCGTGATCGATTTGTCTGTAGTAGGGAAAGTAACTTTTTGTCTTTATGTAAAAATCATATCTATGTAGAGTTTTTTAGTCTGTAGCTTCCACAAATTGCTGAATTTTTTCTCTTGCAATGGGTTAAATAAACATCACTTGAAGTGGATGGAATCTCTCCCCACGTCCGATTGTCCACATTTTATGTAGCAATTTCTTTTTTTTAATTATTTGGGCTAATCAGGTCAATTTTTGCTCGTATTAAACAAGTTTCAAATGACCCAATTCTCCTGTCCATTAGAAAAACATGATTGAATCCGTGCACAATTTCATATAAATTGGTCCACAAAATTGATAGTACTTTAAATTTTTTGAACTTAATACTATTAAAAAGCAAGAAATCCTTAAATCCTGAGGCTTAATGAGGAAAAACCTCGGGATTCACATTTTATGCAGCATCGGATTATTTTTGAAAGAGCAGGCCGGATGATGGAGGTAAGGTTAACCTTAGAAGAATTATTAGTTGGTTTTGCGACAACGTCACGTGGTGTCCCAACGTTCTTCAACACCACATATACTTGTGTCATTGTCAACCCATCACTAAAGTATTGTTAAGAATTATCGCGACATTACAATCGCGTGGCAGTGTCTCAAAATCACTGGATAATTTATTGTCTACTGTGACACAACGATCACGTGGTGATGTCCCAAAATTACTAGTACTATCTGCAATGGTAATAATCAAAATCAATAACCAAAATGTGTCACGTCAACATTTGATTATTCATTTTAGGGCTGTTACGAACCCGACCGGACCAAAAAAACACCGAAAAAACCGACCGATTGGTTTGGTCTTCGGTCGGTCCAAGGGAGTTTTTTTTCGGTTCGGGGTGGACCGAACCGAACCGAACCTAGGTCGGTTCGGTCTCGGTTTTCTGAAAATCTATACCGACCGAACCGAACCGAATGCGGACCAAACCGACCGAACTATATATTTTATATATTTATATAAATTGTTTTAATTTTCCGTCTCTTATTGTTTTAAATTGTGAACTTCCAACAAAATTTTGAATGGTTAACTTTTGGCTCTTACTTTTTTTTTTGGAATTTCATTGCTTGATTTGTTTACTTTGTTACTCTCATTGGTCAGATCAAGAATAGTTTTTAGGACTTGACTTGAAAGAGGGGGCCTAGGGGTGATATTACTTACCAATCAAATTTCTTCTGCCCGGATTGGGAATGCTGTTCCACACATTGGCTCAATTCTATACCTTAAATAACCGTGGCTTTTTCTTTTCCTTTTGAATAAAGCGGAGTTGGGCGAAGATGGGGACATTTTTGCAAAAAATTTCAATCGATTGCTCTCTCTGTTCTAAATTACTTTAACTCCTCCAAGTTATATATAGTAGTGTAGAAGATATTTCCAATCGATTGAAAAAAAAAAAAAAAAGGTGGAAGAGTACTTGGGAAAGTTGTAATTGTTTGAGCATACTTGTTGTATGTTAATTTTTTTTTCAATTGGTGTTTGAAAAAAAAGAAAGAAGGTACAAACCGTACAATGGCCCAAATATGGGTGAAAAAATGGCCCAAACATAGCCCATAGTCTATTGTTAGTTTTTAGAATGGCCCAACTAAGGCCCATTTCGGGCGGATCAAACGCCCCGACCGCCCCGACCGAACCAAACCCACCCCGAACCGAAATTAATACCGGTCAGGATCGGTCTCCAGACTATGTACCCCGAACCCGATCGGGGTGCGGCAAATCCACCCCAAACCGAACCGAACCAACCGAATAACACCCCTAATCCATTTAGTCCATAATCAAACTTGTCAACTCTTACCTCCACATTGGTCCTACCTCCGCATTGGTTATTTTTTCATCCCTAATCAAAACAAACCCCACAATACATAATGCATATTTGTCCAATAGCAAACGAGTTTCAATCATGCACCCGACCACACCAAATTCTTTATTCATCTCGATGAGACTTCTAACGTGAGGTGTTTTGAGTTATTGAGTTTTCGTTATGGGAAATGATAATACCAAAACCGTTTTTATTGGTACCAAAATCATTTTTGTTAGTGCCAAAACTCTAGTGCACAAAAGATTTGAACCATTTGCAATGTACAAGACTTTTATACACTGGAGTTTTGGCACTAACAAAAATGGTTTTGGCATTATCACTACCCTTGGTTATTGGTAAAAATTGTTAAGTTTTGTTATAGAATGGGTGAAATTTAGTTATTTGCTAAAAGACTTGTAACTTTACTTATTCCAATGTAGGGTATTTTTTAAATATTATTGTTAATTTTTCTTATTCATATCAATTTGCTTATTACAATGAAAATGTTCATAATTATTTTATCGGTCTTGCTATTGTTAGCCCACTGAGCTGACGATAAGTACATTAGAAGACAAGAAAAATACGTATTTTTGTATACTTTTTGCATCATTTAGGCTCCATTTCGGAACAAAAAATAAGTCCTTATTTTTTAAGAAGGCAATTTCAAGCTCAAAAATTATGAATTTATTGAAATTTAAAAATATGTAATATGGATCTTATTTGGAAGATCTTTTATACGATGAAAAAAAATTAAAAATTTATTTTTTATTTACTTTATTTTTGAGTTTGAAATTGTGAAATAAACTGTTTATTTTTTTAAGAAATTTTTTGGAACGATGCCTTAATACACATTCACACCCTTATTATCTGCTACTCATAGCCTGTCAATCTATTGACTCAGGCCATGTGGAAAAGCACCTTATAAAATTAGATTTCCAGGATCTAGGCGGCAGCAATTGCGGCCTTCATTTATGTCAACGCCCAACTCCAGCAGAAAAAGCCAATGGCCTCCCTCCCCCCCCCTCGCCCACATTGCTCATCTCATCTGCCATTCAAATTTAGTAGATTATCTCGTTTTTTTTTTTCCCCTAGGGTTTCTACCCAATCAAAACGTAGTTGTCATCACATGGAAAACACCACAAAAAAATACAGACAACAAATACTGACCCGTCATCATAGCCATACTGACCATATATAGTAGTAGTAGCCATACTGACCATATATGCAGTAGTAGTACTCTGTTTTAGAGAGAGAGAGAGAGAGAGAGAGAGAGAGAGAGGCAATGGAAGTGGCAGAGCAACAGCGAGAATGGCAGAAAGAGGAGGTGGAGGAGGAGGAGGCAGCCTTGGAAGGAAGGAGGGCCAGAAATCTCGCCGCTGGGGTCAGTGATGCAGCTGATGCTAGTAGTGGTGATGAAATGCTGCCGTTTTCGGATCCGGTCAGTGAATCGGAAGAAGTAGAGTATCGACGAGAGGAGCTGCACTACAGTAATAACGGGAATAGCGAAGAGCGGAACGGGGTCGAATTACGGAAAACAACGGAGAGGGGTGCTGCTAGTACTGCTAGTGGTGAGGAAATGCTGGCCTCTTCAGCAGCGCCTGTTGGAGAAAGCAAAGATGTCAAATTGCGAAGAACGGAGACTGGTGTTACTGGTGGTGAGGAAATGCTGACCTCTTGCTCTTCGGGGCCTGTTGATGAATTTCAAGAAGAAGAAGAATCTAGACAGGAGGAGCTTTGGATTGGTATTGAGGTCGAATCAGAACAAAAATCGGAGAAGAACGTTTACTATGACCAAGACCAAGGTACGTAACTCGCTATCTAAGATGATTGGATGCCATCATACAGAAAGATTTGAGCTTAAAAGTGAACATAGCTTAATGAAAAAATAGAATTCATGTGTCGATCCTAATTAATTAGGACACAATGCCCGGTTTGATTTGTCGTTTGATTTGACATCAGAATTTTTTTCTGATCTGGGTTTGATTTCAGATGTTCTATGTTAGTATTATATACCTTTGTGGGGGTCCAGTAATCTTGCCGTGGGTTTTTCGTTCCTCTTCCTTCTTGTTTATAGTATTAATCTATTTGAAGTGGGTTTCCACTGAAGTGTGGAGTGTGCTTTTGGCATTTTCTGTTTCACCCGGCGGGGAAGATAAAAGGAAGTTCACAAATTACAACAATGCCCTCAACTTTCTCTATTTCTTCTTCTTTTCTGACAAGAGTAAAGAACAGGAAAAGGGGGGGCCCTTCCCTTCTCTTGCATCCCCAAATTTCCCTTTTTTCTCAATAGTATGTGTGTATATAAGCTTATAAATCTGCAAACATATATGGGATGGAAGATCTCGATTTTGTGAAAATGAGCTCATTTTGGGATTTGCCATGGTGGAACCCATCCTCATGGGATCTATTTGGGGTAATTTCTCTTTACTCCGTTGAAACATGTTTTGTGGGTTTGCCTGTGTTTCTCTTTTTAGGAAGCATTTATTGGATTGGTCTCATAAATTAGCATTCATTTACTCTCGGGCTGCTTTATGATTTTTCCAGTATCATCTCTTGATTGCTACTGAAGTCGGTTATAGTTGTCAAATCATTGCTCAAACGCACCAAGACAGACAGTGGTTCAGGAGAGTGATGCCTGTGAAATTTGTGCAATGTACTGGTTATATTGAACATGCAAACAAAACAATCGAATGTATACCAGAAATAGTTTTCCCTCCTTAATAATTTGGATGAAGCCTTGTATTATAGGATCTACATATCTTGACATGAAAGCTCTTCAAAGTAAATTATTCAATCCATTCCTTCACTGTGGGATGTTATTTCTTAATTTCTATTTTTATCTTTGTGATCAGTGAACTTGCAATGACTGTCTTCTTTCTTTTCTGACCAAAGGAACTGGAATTGTCATATAATGTAATAGGAAGTGCATCATCTTTCTAGTTGAATCTTCTCCATAGCTCCAGTTTGAGCTGGAAATTGCTGAAATATCATGCTCATTGTGAAACACAGTTCTTTTATTTCTTACCCCCTTTAATATGAGATATTTTAGAAGTCATTACTTAATTAATGCATCCTTAAGTACTAGCGATTGTTGTGAAACTGCAACATTTTCCCCCTTTATTTCTTTGAGTGAAGGAATGTGGAAATGTCGAAACTGCTGTTGGACCTACCAAAGTGGATGTCCTTGGATTGATCACACTCAACATTCTAAGTGGCACTTACATATGCCGATGAATCCCGAATCTGTAAATCAATGGGGGCGATGTTTCTTTTGTGAAACTGAAGGTCAGTAGATAACATGATTTGTGAAAAATTCAGTACCGCGACTAGTCAAACTGAAGGTCTGCCATGAAATATAAGTTTTATTTTGTACTTTTTGATAACATGGATAATAGAGTGGTTTGACCTCATCAACAACAATAATTATTGTCGTAGAGCTGTTTGGTTGCTGCATGAGTTGGAGTTAAAAGATTCTTTTTGGTAGAGCATCATGTCGAGTTTCACCAGAAATCTCTTAAATGAAAATGAAATTTAAAATACAGTTTTCTTAGTAGGTTACTATTCTTGTTCCACTATTAGCTTTTGTAATCTGGGTTAAGAATTTTCTTGTTGTGTGCATGCTATGCACATGAAATCTGTTGGTGGACATTACTATTTTTTCCTTTTGCTCATGCAAGCTTGCTAATACTTCTAGTCCTCTACTGTTCTTTAACTAATTTTTGTACGTCCATGCTTTGTGTTTCAAAACTAGGTTAGCCATGAATGTTTGTTTGCTACATGATCTCAGGTACCGAAACAATTTCTGGATATTCTGTGACTGATAATAGCGGTGTGCGAGGTTCTGCTTCTGAGAAACTTTTTGGAGATGATGTATTAGTTGCCACATTAACAAAAGTTGAGAGCCAGAGAGATGACAACTTCACTGGTTTTGGACTTCAGCCCTCTGAAAAATCATCAGAAGAACATAGAACAAATAAGTCTTTGACAGATATAACAGAATCACATGATGAGATTCAGTTAATCGAGGAGATTGATAACGAATTGACAGAATTTGATGTTGAGAGAGTGTTAGAGAAGCAGGATACACATGATCTGTACTGTCCTAATTGCAATTCTTGCATTACCAGAAAGGTTATTCTTCGTAAAAGAAAACGCAAAATTCGAATTTCTGTTGACGATCCAAAACGTTACAAATTGGAAACGGAAGTTGCATCTGAGTTAGATGGTATTTCTGTCCATGCAACCAAAGCAGCTGATATTTCCTTGGCCGGTAGCATGGAGCCTGCTGCCGATGAATATGATCATGTGAGAGAGCCAAAGGTTTTCAGATGCTTATCATGCTTCAGCTTTTTCATACCTTGCGGTACAAATCCACTCCAGCATAGCAGAACTTATTCTATTTGATTCTATTTGTGGTTTTTGTTAGCATTACATTTTAACCTTGGCATAATTATTTGAATACTGATTCCTCATAGGGATGGGGTGGGGATGAAATCTGGTCCAGACATATGTGCAATAAAGTAAAATATGAACCTGTATATTAGAATGCTAAGTCATACCCAATTCTGATTCTCTTATCAGTTTCTTCCTTTAACTCTGTGCCACCTGTCTTTTGCCATCCTATTTGTTGTAAACCTTAAACAGGTACATGGAACTCTCCCTGAATTTATTGTTACTCAATAGTACTGACCATTCAACTGTTTTTCCTTAATTTAATTATCTCACCCCCTCTTGAATATAGTTTCTCAGTCAACAATGAGATATTTAGTCTCCCTTACAGAAAGTCTGGGTAAGACTAATCTTTTTTGAGTTCCCCTATGAGGATTGATACTGCTTGATTCATTGCAAGTATGGAGGTCCTTGCTTTTACTCATAAGAAAGTAAGACCACACCCCATATGCTGCTAATAGACAGTTAGAATGTGGAATCTGTATCAGATTATGTTTCCATGTATCACATTGCATTGCTCTCCTTTTCTGTTTCCTATCTGAGTTGTAATATTCAGGTTCTTGCAACAGACAGAAGATATTCACATTTGTTTAATCATTTCAGGTGAGGGTTTTACGCTATTCAAGATATTTGGAGATAAAAGTGGCAAGAAAAAGATGCAAAGTCCTCAACCGATACCTGTGGTGGAGAAAAATTGGCTATTCTCTATTTTTGCATCGCGTAAGGAAGAAATGTTGAGTGAGCAAGGTAGTGCATCATCTGCAATCCTTTTTCATTAGCTATGGTGGGCTAGAAATATTTGTCTACTGCAGTGAAGTATATATGCTAATAGAACTGTAATTTGCAAAATAACACATTAGTTTCTTCCACTACTGGTCTATTTCTTTTGAGTTAGTGTTTTTATCTTTTTCTCGTGTTACAACTTCGGTTATCTTCCAGATTCACATAATATTGGTTAACCTTACTTATTTTTCTTCCTCATAGGAGAAACTTGACACAAGTTAGAAGAAATTTTTGGGCTCTCTTGGGATGGTGGAGGAAGGGCAGGGGAACTAAATTGAGAGAAACAAGACTGGAGTATAAACAAATTGAGTAGGAAATAAAAGGGAATATGCTTGAAGTGAAAACACTCTTAACTCTAGGACCTAGGGGGGGATTACTAAGGAGAGTACTTCAATTGAAATTGAATCTCAATGGGAGTGTACTGAAGCCCTTATTGTTGCATTGTTTATACTCCCCATATACTAGTGATGCATTAGCTATGTTCATTGATTTGAAAGAAAAACCTCCCATCGTATTTTTCTGAACCTATCTCTTGATTGATGTGCTAATACAGGAAGCGGCGGCAAAATGTATGTGGAAGAAAATATTGTTGCCGCATCAAAACAAGAAGTTGAATCACCTCTTCTATCTTTTGGTGCTCAAGGGCATGTTCAAATTAGTACTGATGAACATCAGAACGGTGGGGTTAGCATTGTACCTCCATCAGCCCAAGGCCCCAAATTGGTTGCGGAACCTATAGCTGTTGATATAATCAAAAAAGGTGCAGGTAATTGGAAAATTACAGTTTTTGCTTAAGAATGAAGAAATCCGTTTATCAAGTGCAAGATTCTTATTTCTTTGGATTTTCTGTTAACCATAGCCCTTACAATGTCATCTATTCTGACCAAGCTTGTACCGTATGACCCTGCTTCACATGCTACTGCAACTATAGCGTCTAATTTATTGATGCCGCTGGGGTGTGAAGTTTTCATGATTAATCTTCTCACTAGTAATGTTTTCAAAAGAAGTTTGGTTGTTGATTGCATTTTACGATGCATGCGTTATACCATGGACTGATGTATGCAATGCTTTTTGCTGAGTGGTGGATGGGTTTCTTGACCTCTGGTGCAGAGGGGGCTGCATTCGACAATCTTGATTTCGGTAGGGTCCACCAGTTGGATTCATCAAGTTCTTTGAATGAAATGCTTTGGGGAAAAGGAAGTGATCATCTAGCTACTCAACTTGCTGGGAGAACTCCAGTTCAAACTGAAGAACCTGCTGAAAATGATGTTCATAAACCTCAACTAGGTGGACTAAAGATTCCAGTTCATTCAAGTCCAGAATCTTTAACTCAAGATAAACCAGGGAAGGATGAAAAACTCATTTTGGCAATGGAAAGGAATACAGCAGGTATAGTTTCTCACAGTGATGCAGTAGTTGTTGTAAAAAAACCACATTTGAGCTTGCAACTTCCCTTCGGAATAATGTTATGGAATTGGGTTGAGATATTCCAAGCTATCTTAGTCTTTTGCTTTTAAACAATAAATTTATTCTCAACATTAAACATTTGGAAGCACCAAGGATTTAGTTCTCATTTTAGTTATTATTGCCTGTTGAATGGAGCAGGTGCAGCTGTTGAAGATTCAAAATTGCAAAAACCAGTTCCAGTACTCGAAGGGTCAGATATCACTGGGAAAGGGAATATTTTACCAGACTTCCCTGCTGAGAAAAGGCAAAATGTTGGGGCCACACTTCCCATCAGCTCTGTAGTTGAAGCTAGAAATGTGGAAATCAAAATAAGCCGTAATGGTCAGTGAATATAGTTTTTGAATTGCTTCTCCTATGAACTACATTCATATGCACTTCGAGTGATACTGTTTCAGACAAGACTTAGTAAACATAATGTGTTTCACATTTCCAGGAACAGCATATCCTTCTGAAGTTTCTCAGCATTCCATAAATGGCACCAAAGTGAACATTCAAATAGAAGAGACCTTGAAATCTGATAAGGCCCATAAGGGTGCCTTAAGTCTACCAGTACAGGATGCTCAGTTGCTTCAAGGCACACTAGCCAACATTACAAAAGATCCAGCTAAAAGCAGTGCAAGTAAGAAATAGAGGTTTCTAAACATTTTTATTTTCTTTTGCTTGTTTGCTTCTTTTTTTTTTTTTGTGGGGGGGGGGGGGGGGCGCACCTGTTTTTTCTGTGAGGCACTGAGGCCACTCTGTAAGTATAGCATCCCTTCAAGACCTCTATTATCCTAATGAATGCTTATGTTTTTTTTATCTCATCCATACTAATTCCTTGTTTAGACTCACAGTGTCAAATTATTGTGGTATCACTCTATGTCGCAGGTCCAGCAGATACAATCATTACAATAGAAGGACCAGTTGAGACAACCAGCTCTCAGGAAGCGCAAGATATTATTACTTCACCAGACATAGTCCCATTAATACCACCTCGGAGTGCTGAAGCTGGAGGATCCCGTGGAGTGGAGATAATAAAAAGCATAGTATATGGTGGTCTACTGGAATCAATCACTAGCCTAGGTATTGTGTCGTCTGCAGCCGGTGGTGATGCCTCCACATGTAAGTCTTTCAGATTTTTCTTTCAGCCGTGCTCACTATTGTACACTTGGTAAAGCTGTATGAGAAACAATTTCACATATCTTTTCAGATTCTCGTTCATGTTACGGTATGAGGTACCTTGAAATAGTTGCTTTCTATCATTTTTAACATGTAAATGTAGCAAATATTTAAATGTCAAGTGACATTTAGTTAGGTTTCGGCCAAATATTTATGGAAGTTATCCCCTGTATGTATGCTCTGTTACAGTGAAATTTGAAAATGCCTACTAAAAAATCCGTGCAAGTATTAAAAAAGTCCCATTAACCACATATATAAAATTTCGACGTAGCAGTCTTGGTTGCTACTGATTGAGGGCTCTGTTTTCTTCTTTCTTTTATCTCGGCTCTTTGAAATTCATTGATCTTGGTAATAAGTCTTTTGATCTCATTGCAGTAAATATCTTGGCTTTGGGATTGGCTAATCTCGTCGGGGGACTTTTTGTCATTGGTCATCATGTGAGTCTCTCTTGTCGCCTCCTATTCGTTGCAAATGATTCAGAAACAAATGTCTGGCGAAAACAAAAGAAAAATCTCTTCAATCGTGCTATAGACACACACAAAATACACGCATGGGGACAAAGATTGGTGGTCCACACACCAAAATTATAGTGCGTGTGGGCCCCCAAGTTTATGTGAGTGTGTGTATGTTGTGTGTCCATGGCATTTTCCAAATCTCTTTAGTTAATCCACATGTTTTCGGTCTTGCAAATTATAGTAGCTCTTCCACTGCTGCAACCAAATATGCAAGTCTCGTTGCTTAAATAACAACATTTAGACACTTACGATGAGAAAGTTAAAAGTTCATGTTGAGATGTTTCTGTCAACGTGATAATGTTCTACATCATGGGTTTCGAAATGTTCTGTGAGATTTCAATTTTTGTTGGACTTCAGCTGACATTGTAATCTTACAGCTTTGGGACCTGAAAGATGACCATCCAATCGAAACGTCCGATCAAGTAACCACTCAGAAAAATCGGTACCAAGAACTACTGGGTCGGAGGCAGAATTTCTGGCTTCATGCAACTGTTGCCATATTATCATTTCTCATTTTCGGCTTAGTACCTCCGGTAGTTTATGGCTTCACATTTCGTGTGAGTGACAACGTGGACTATAAGCTCATCTCGGTTGCAGGAGCTTCTCTTCTCTGCATCATCATACTTGCTATCGGAAAGGTTTACGTCCAGAGTCAAAGGACACCAAAAGCTTACCTAAAAACCATAACCTACTATGTCGTCATAGGTTTTATGGCATCAGGTGTTTCTTATGCAGTTGGTGATCTAATCAAGATTCTCATGGCCAAACTCGGTTGGTTCGATTCTACTCTAGCTCTAACTTTTCCCATTCCTGGGGCAGCGACACCTGTAGAGCCAGCTTGGGGATCCTATTAGTGGTCACGGAGTTTCAAAACCAGCATTGTTTCTGAATCTTGCTTGGGGCAAAGCCTCAGCGCTGAATGTTGAAGATTATGCATTTCGGGTTGAAGCCACAGCTTTCCCAACGGCCCTTTTTTTCCCCCACTTTTTGAGGTGGAGGTGTTAGTTTCCACTTTCCAGAATGAAGTTTTTAGCATCCCCTTTCCAGAATGAAGTTTCCACTTTCCAGAATGTATTTTCCACTGGATTTGATAGTCCCATGGGGAGTGATAAATTGTACGAGCGACAATAATTCATCGGGATGAATACCATGATGCATTTTTCCTTGGGAAACTAGGATTATCCATATTTGAGTAAATTCCTTTCGAGGCACGATTAAAAAGAGGAATTGGGTGAGCGTTGTCCAGCCACCACACCGAGTTGTGCAGCCTTGGGTCCTCAATCATCCATGGGTACATCAACGATAGTCGAAAAATATGATCGGACACAATAGTCTTTAGGGGAATTCAACGATAGTCGAAAAATATGATCTTTTACCTGGATGATTTGTTTGATGCATCCTACCAGATAGAAGCCATAGTTTAATAAGATCACATTAATAAGCTCAAGTGAGCCCACCAAGGCCGCACCCCACCCACCCTACTCCTTCCCCTACAAAGCTACAACCAAACATGCTCCAATGTGTGAGGTCCCGCATACTTCCATGACTGTGAATGTTTTTTTTGTTTTTTTTTTTGTGCAAGTGTGTTTCGATAATTTTTGTCCCTCCCCTCCCTCATGCTGGAAGGTTGACAACGATACACGCGAGGTTCTTCCAACTGTAATGCTCTTTGTACACAGATAACCGATCGAACAAAGATTAGAATCTCCAACTGAAATGCTTTGGACTCAATAACCAAACAAAGTTTTTGGACAGTGACGCACTTGGCACATTTGCGTCTAAATAGCGAACATCTGTGTCCGTAGCATTCCTCTTCTTGGTACTGATGAACGTCGGAGGCTGTGGCAGAACCCACTGGCCATCACACCCATTACACGGTCAGACAGGAATTATTTCCGACCCAGCTGAGAATTTTGGCAACAAGTCAATCTTAGAATTGAAGGGCATTGAAGTTCCCCTTTTCCCATAAAAACATGCCAGAAAATGTTTCCGTGAACCCCCCACTCCGGGACCAGCACGGAAACAGGGAAAATGGTCCAGCTTCAAAATGATAGCTTAGGCACCCCCGCATTAATATGGGGTATTTATCCACAAGGCTGTCTCTGAAACAGTGAAATTTCATCTAAAAAAAACAGTTAAAAAATAATAATTATGGGTACACCCTCTGGTGTACACCAAATTTTGTGGGGTTCACTTCGACGTCGTGTCGCACACAAATGATCTGAGCCGTTCAATTTGTATAAAACATAATTTCAAGAGTCTCTACAAGAAAACAACTCATTTGATTGTTGTTAAAGACTTAATCGATTTTTGCCTCTGAATTTGCAGGGACGAAAACTGAATCCATTGATCAAACTCTTACCGACATCCGAAGGAACTGATTATAAACAAATTGAACAATTCTGATCATTATGGGACCTATTTTGTGTACATTTGGTTCGCACGAAATGGTGTACCCATAGTTGGCCATACTGAAAAAAGGAAAAAGGATTCCACAAAAGGCAAAAGACCAGTAAAGCAATGGGGGAAAATGCCTTTCAAAAAAAAAAAAAAAAGTAAAGCAATGGGAAACCAGTTATGGTATAAGAGCATCCACAATGTAATAATCAAAACTAAAAGGTTGCTAAAGTTAGCAACGTTTGCTCAAAAAAGTACTCACATTGTAATAACCAAACTTAGCAACCTCTTAGCAACTCATAATTTTGGCCTTTGAATAATCAAAACTAGTAACTTTTTGCCAATAATCAAATTTAATGGTCTCTACATTTTTTCAATCAAGTACAACCATCATTACATAAAAACCTTTTCTCTCAACAATGTTTCCAGAAAATTGTTTTTAAAAACTGTTTTTTTCAGAAACTTTAAAAAAAATTTAAAAAAAATTATAAGTGTTTTTACACAAAAAAAACGGATTCTAACAGTTTTTCAAAAAAAAAAAAAAAACTGTTTTTTTAAAACTGTTTTCTTTTTGAAAAAAACTATTTTCAAATTTTTTTTCACTAAACTATTTTTTTTTTCAAAAAGAGTATTCAAATTATTGTCAAAAAATTTAGTTTTTAGAATTTTGTAGTTTAAAAAGGTAATGTGGCAAGTTTTGGTTATCCAATTTTGATTATTACATTGTGAACCTCTATATTGCTAACTTTAGCAATGTCTTAAATGGATAATCAAAAGATGATGTGGTAACTTTTGGTTATCCAATTTTGATTATTACATTGCGGATGCTCTAATGCGCCAGAAACTTCATGGTGTAATGCACCAGAAACTTCGAACTTATCCTACGTGAAATAACAAATTACACATCCCTAACATAACAAAAATGCTCTTTTTTTCACATGAAAGATTAATGCATACCAATACAAAACCAGATGATGCATGTGTGACATCCAGAGTACAACCCCGTTTTATGCAGTCAAAGGTAGCTTTGCGCAAACATCATCGATGCCCTACTAGTAGGAAGGTGAAATTATTGAGCAAATGGCCTCGCCACAAGTCTTGCTGTCGACAGGTTCTTAGGAGTGGGGGGATCCATGATTCAATTCCGCCATGCTTTTACTTTTCTTCATTTTTGCTTTGAACCGAGATTTTGTCACAAGTGTTTGCACCGTGTTTGCAAAGTTCCCAACTGCCATGATAATCAGAAGGGTCCCACAGGTAATTACCTGCAAAGAGCAAATTACATAATCCATTCAGCGCTTGGAGTCCAACGAACGTGGTCAATTGCTCAAGCAACTACTGGAGGAAACTAAAGAGTTTAACCTCGAAAGCTCATCGCATCACAAACAGAAACCCTAAAAAAATGCATCTCCAAGCATTCACACAATACCGGAACAGCTATCTTACCTGCCACTCAGAAACAACACCGACATATGCAATTTTAAGCAGCAACATTCCAACATATGCTTCAAAACCCTGAAATCAAGCACACACAAATAAGGCAACTTCTATTTAGCCCAGTCCTCTAAGTTAAAACATTGTTGCTCCTTGTACTGGATTCATAACAGATAAAAGTGAACTACTGATTTCCCAGGCCTATTTAGTGAAGAAAGTAAATCTTGTACAACTATTAGGCCAATGCAAGGCCTTTCAAACCACAAAATTAAATTTCTTCCGAATGCATCCTCTTACACCCGCCTAGAAGGACTGGCAATTAATGAGTGTCCTGCTAAGGCATATGCATTGTTTATTTAGGCGACAACACCTCTGTCTAATGTACGTATGTTATGCAATAAACTTCCTAATGACATGCTGAGCGAAGTGGTTTATGTAGAGAAAGAGAAGGCTGTATGCACAACTGCTTTCAATAATGAAAGAATAACTGTAATGGAGTTCCACAGCTAAAAATTCCTTTCATCAGTCATTGGAATATCTATCTTGGTAGGTTACCATAGTAAAATAATGGTCTGTGCTACAATCTTGACACAAGACACTTTCTGTTTGTTTGATTCACAATGATTTTGATGATAAAGCAAAGCATATACTGGTATGGTGTATGGGGACAAAATTCCAAAAATAGCCATTTGTACTGCATATCACCTGCAATATGAATAGAATGGGTGCCAACAGCCATAGTTGTCCTTTGACCCCAGCAGTTTCTCCCCAGACAACATCCATTCTTCTAGCCTATGATCAAGAGCAGGATCAAAAGTAAGAGGCTAAGAGCTTTGCCAACCCTACAAAGGAGATCATCTGCAACCAAACATTTCTATGCTGCCAAAAAGTTTAAATGTGTATTTTGGTGAACCATAAAAAAACTAACATGGATCAGGTAAGCAGACTGCAGACAAACAAAACAAAGTAACAAGGACTAGCATTAGAATTTGAGTTCATTTGTTACACCTTGCCCAGTGCAATACGGGTATAGAGTCTTTGTCGTTGATATCTATTTTGTAGAAGCATTGCAACTCCTTGCATGATAGCCCATTGCAGGAATAGTTGAACTCCTCTCTGCACAGTACATCTAAAGTCTTCAATAATGAGAAAGGAGAACTAAATTTCAATCTACACTCGAAAATATAACAACCTGCTTCTGGGCACAATCAGGTTCCCTTTCTATCTCCCAAGTGAGACTGATAAGTGCCATAGCCATAGCGAAGTAGTGATGGTATATCCACCTAAAACAGCATAACAACATAAATCAGCGCACATTCTTTTCGTTATTGCATATTAAAGCTACTGAGGGGTGAGTAAGAACAAATTGAGATCAATTATCTCTGATGGGGTAAAAGACCACTCCAAAGTAGTTTGGACTTGGAGTCACCAAGATGAGTTCTTTTGCACCATACAGCATTACAGCTTCATCTAGAGCCATATTCTCCATTCTCTATTCAGAACCATGGTATTTACCACGGAATCTACCCTTAATCCATGCTGCTTTGGCTGTGAGTCTTAGGTGCAATTTGAAGAGAGACTACATGAGTTCATCAACCGTGATGTTATACTACATCTTCATGCATGGAAGGTACTGAAAATTCTTATCTCTAAAATTGTCGCCCGAAAAGCACATGTTCACCATTGATAGACAAGGGAACAGAAATTACAAGTACCTAACCTCAAGGATAACTAGGGGAAAATATAAATATTAGACTTGATGAAGAATAAGGAACAAGTCATAACCATCTTAGCATAAAGTTCCAGAAAATGCACATAAGCACAATATGCAATTACCATGGGCGAATATCACTTCCATTCACTCTAAGTATGTTCTCTCGCAAAGCCAATCCCGTGTAGAGAAATAGCAACCAGGCCTGAAAGAGTATTTTCAGTACGCTTCAAATCAAAAAGCACAGTACGAAGAAATAAATCAAAAATCAAAGTGCCCCAAAAAATTTCAATCAGAGTTTCAAAAGACTTTCCTTTTTCACCCTATAAATACCTGGTAAAGCTGAACAGGCAATGCAGGAAAGCAACCACCCCATATCCATGACCTTAATCCAAGTAGCAGCGACGGGAAAACAAGAAACAAAAAAGCGGTCCTATCCTGCCCATGGTAGTAGAGCAATTTAGGAAAACGATTGGACTTCGACAATCTCTGGTTTATTGTTTTAACAAGAAAAGGAACTATGGAAGTTACAAAGCGATAACCCAAAATTGGACGACTTAAGCAGATACATGTCAGACACTAAACTGATATTGACTCCAGAGGTGGACCAATAAAGCACCCACTTAGTGCACATCCCTATCATCCATCGCAAACATCCCATGTTGTGAAGAACTCAGCTCTCCAGTTCTTTTCATTTTGAAATTACCACCAACCAGCAGTAGAAGAGATTCATTGTGATGATCATCTTAACACCTGAGCCCTTAAAGAACAGTAGGCAGTAGCCAACAAAACAGCATTGATATGTCTCACAAACTCCCAGAAAACGCAAATGATAAGCAAATCCAAGGCTAACAGCATCAATCGTTCTTCCATAAAACAGGATAGAAATAATTGTTACGTGGCAATGGAAAAGCATTCAAAATCGCATACTCAGTGTACATGAGAAAACACTATGGGTCACGAAAGCGTATCTCAGCGTACTATATTTAGATTCTGCACGCTAATGGAAAGGGTTAGTGAATGTAACTCTTCTTCTTTATTGTGGCAAAAATTAGTACGTAATGATCGGTAAATGGGTGCAACCAAAAGACAAACGGGTGTAAAAAACTGAACAGAAAATACACAGGCACACCCAAACCACAACTAACCAAAGCATCCAAAAGGCCAAGTTGGCCAACAAACATGTAACTGACGGTTTACTTCCCCATGGGTTGTAAACACACATTACACTGTACTAGATCCCAGCCTACCAAAAAGTGCCAATGATAAAGCCTGCAAAAAATGGACAGCAACAGAGAATCCGGATTGATCGTTTCCTCCCCCCATCCACACCCACCAATATCCACCAAACTTATGGACCTAAAGTCCCTATACTAATCACTCTGCCTATCCGAAGATAAATTTGAAAAATGGTAGGTCTTGATCCCCAGTCAATATCTCCAAAGCTCTATCTCCTCACTAACAATGTCCTTCCTAATCAATATTTCTCCTCCACCTAAACTGAAATACCTTTCCTCAAACTCAGTTATCTATGCAGCCTATGCTGTGGTCCCGCGATTTCTGCCAATCTACCAAGTACCAACTCTCTTCCAGAAAATTTCATCTCTCGCTCCTGGAATCCGGATTGATCGTTTCCTCCCCCCATCCACACCCACCAATATCCACCAAACTTATGGACCTAGAGTCCCTATACTAATCACTCTGCCTATCCGAAGATAAATTTGAAAAATGGTAGGTCTTGATCCCCAGTCAATATCTCCAAAGCTCTATCTCCTCACTAACAATGTCCTTCCTAATCAATATTTCTCCTCCACCTAAACTGAAATACCTTTCCTCAAACTCAGTTATCTATGCAGCCTATGCTGCGGTCCCGCGATTTCTGCCAATCTACCAAGTACCAACTCTCTTCCAGAAAATTTCATCTCTCACTCCTGGAAGTCCCACCATGTCCTTAAAAGTCCCTATGCACCCCCAACACTACTAAAAGCCATCATCCCAAGCTTTCCTCTTAACCCTCCTTCGGCATCCTTTAAGAAAGTACCGGACAATATCATTCACTAGCCCAGGCATCACCCAAAATATACCAGGAACAAAGGGGTAAAAACAAACTCAAAACTTACGAAGCCACCATAAAATGCAAAAAAAGATGATTCACTGCATCCCTCGTCACACTTGCACAGGCAACATCAATCCAAGGACAATCCCAAGAAAACCTATTCCCAACCTTTGTTTCTTTTTTATTCTACATAGGACCATACACACCAGGGAAACCTCATTGGAACTTCGAAGACATACTCTTCGCTCCTGAACAAGAAAGAACATGAGAAGGAACCAATTTTCAAATCACTTTTCTTCAAATTTTGTAACCTCACGTCACCAAGATGCCCTACACTGTACCATTAGCTCCAAAGCACACCCACTCCAAATGCCTTCCCTCTGATAAGCATTATGATCACCTAATTTTGATCTCTTCCATCTTAGTATCATTCGTGCAAACGAAACAGATCAATTTCGATTCCGTCAGACTTGTTTCTCAATCTTCCTCTTATCCGGGCGGCTGGGCCATTTGGACCCCTTATATTCCAAGAAATAACCCTCCTTATTTCATGAAGAATTCGATGCGCAATATCTCTTCCTCCCCCTCCTCAAACAACCTCCTTCCCCATTTACCTTTTCTACATTTACAATTGAAAGCTCGCTCTAAATTTTAATCTCCCAGGCTTTCCTAGAGCTCGAGCTTCCCAGTGTTGCCATAACACCCATTTTGTTATAACAGTCTTGTGACCTCCATCTTCTATCAGTGTACCTCATACCTATACCTAATATAAAACAAACTCAACAAAAACGGAACCAAATAGCCTTGTGCAGACATGTACAAATCCCCAAAAACACCCAATAAACAATACAATCAAAAAGAAAACTTGTCCCCAAGCAAAATAAAAAAGGATGCCAACACCAATCCATTCAAGGCACAATTCAAGTTCCATCAAATTGTAAAGTTCTGCTTCCTCTATAAGCACCACATGCTCATCAAATAAGATGGACGTCCAATAAGACATAAAGGAGCCTCTATGCCATCACGCCAGCTCCTAAATTCCCAAGCTAATACCAAACACCCAAAAATACCATCTAATTAACATCTCTGAGTCTGAAGCCACGGCTCAAACAAGAAGATACGCCAACATTACAGCAGAAAATAATGTTACAACTCACGACCTGTCAGAGTAGCACAAGTGGGAAATACAATTAAGGTTAAACATACTCTGAAGCTATTGTACTCCTCTTTCACTTTCAGTTTAACATCCTTCCTGGTTGCACGCACATTAATCGGACCAAGAAACATACTCAAGAACCTCCCTGCAACCAAACAATCCCAAATTAATCAACTGCATGTGCGTTTGGCCCAAATTGATTTGTCTTGAAAGACAGTCAGCGTTATTTACTTCTAGTGATTCTTTGTTTAGCTTTTCATCAAACTTCTTAGGATCAATCATGACGAAAGTAATCAATATATATATATATATATATATATATATATATATATATATATATATATATATATATAAAGTATAAAAGTACGAACGGAGACTAGAAAAGTTCAGATAAGACTAAACTAGAAACAAACAACTGTGAACCAGATGCCATGTGGAGGGCCCTTGGTCCACTCTAGCACTTTGGTGGGCTGGTTCTTGTGACAGGCTCGCCTTTCTAGACAGTAGCTATGGCTCAAACCGGACATCCCAATGGAAACTCCGATGGTAACGCCCACGGGTTGCTCCGCTGGTTGCCCCTTCCCGTCCTTTTACTTACCAAAACAAAATTTCACACTTTTTTGTCTTCAGTAAATTTCTTTGCTTTCAGTCATAATTTTTACATTTGACTCCTCTAGATATAAAGTAAAAAGACGAACAAAACTAATTTAGCCCTAAGGTCCAACTGAACAACGCGAGATTGAATTCACAAGTACTGAAATCACCGTGAGATTTGCTCGGAATAAACGCGGCCGCATCTCCTTCACTCAATGTGTAGCTAGCTCTGTATAATTCCTCTTCCAGCTAAACACAAAACACAGTCCATAAATAATTACAATCATAAGAAGCAGAAAAATCTCTATCCCTGAATACATATAAGTTTGCATGGATGCGTAGAGGGAGGTTTCGGTCGTTACTTTCTCGGCCTCCTTGGGATCCAATTTGCCGTGCCCGACCAAGGAGGAAACGGACGAACGGATTTGCCGGATTGTGGAATCGAGCGAGACAACGCGCTGGCGGAGCGCGTCTTCCTCGCGCGCGTTTCGCGAAATCAAGGCGGAGGCCGAGTCCTGCAGCTCCTTGGCCGATTCCACCGCTCTCGAAACCTCTTCCGCCACCGTGTTCTCCGACTTCTCACCGTCAGCGGCGGCGGCGGCCATCAGTGGTGTCGGTCGGTAGATCGATTTGATTCCGAGTTTGCGTTTCGTGCGTGGGGGTATACCAGGTATATATATATATATAGAAAATTTGTGCTGCTGCGAGGTGGGGCAGGAGGTGGGGCAGGAGGTGGATTGGAATTGAGAGGGAATAGAATCCAAGTCTAGAGAGAGAGAGGAGGAGGAGGGAGAAGGAGAGAAATGGGTGTGTTAAATAAAGTATTTTTTCCTGGATTTTTGTTTCCTAATTTCCATGGTTTTGGAAAAGTTGGTAACGTTATTTAATTGGGCGGACCAAAATGGAGTATTGCCAAGTCCCAACTCCCAAGTACAACCCAACAAATATGATTATTTTTGTTTTCTTCTTGTTTCGTTGCAAATGGTAGTGATATGGGAACCACATTCCATTTACACACGTCATTCGCATGAGAAACTTATTCATGGCGGAGCCGTCAGGAAGTTAAATATTCCCAGTTTTCGCTCTGTGTCGGCTTTGGACGATCTAGATTTAAATGAAACTTTTTCGGAAAAGAGTTGAACTTTTTCCCGGAAAAATATTTATTAACGTCTCGACTGTCCAAAACACTTTTGAACGATCGCGATTGGCTCCCTTAACAACTATTCACGGCTCCGCCATTTAAATTATTTTCTCTTCTATTACACACCATTTACTGCACCAATAGAACCAACCCGAATTGTGGGTGGGTGTATAACGGGAGTGCAATTTGAGCGTGGTTATAGTATTTTTGTTTACACACTCACACGAGTGTGAGCCCCACCACCAGTGTGTGCCAAACTCGTTATCTTCAGTCCACAATGAGACAACTTTGTCACTACGTTGTGTCGTAATGTGTGAAACATAGTTTTGGAAGAAGGAAAACAAGACCCTTGCTTAAATTACTTATTATACACCTTAATTTCTTGCCTGGTGGGATTGTATACTGCAAGTAATGAATGACGCTTGCCCCGATCAACCAACCAACTCCCTCCTTGCAATTACGAACCAACCAAATGAAACCAAATACAGTTTAAAAAAAAAAAACGTTTCTTGGTTGGCCAGTGGGAAAAAAATTTCTTGCCCGGTGGGATTGTATACTACAAGTAATGAATGACGCTTGCCCCAATCAACCAACCAACCAACTCCCTCCTTGCAATTACGAACCAACCAAACGAAACCAAATACAGTTAAAAAAAAAAATATACGTTTCTTGGTTGGCCAGTGGGAAAAAAATTTCTTGCCTGGTGGAATTGTACACTACAAGTAATGAATGACACTTGCCCCGATCAACCAACCAACTCCCTCCTTGCAATTACGAGCCAACCAACCAACCAAACGGAACCAAATACAATTCAAAAAAAAAAAACGAAACCAAATCAACAAAACCCTAAAATACAGTTTAAAAAAAAAAAAAAAACCCAAATCAACCACAATGCTGAGAGATCAATGAATTAAGTTACCAAGATGAAGAACCAGAGTGAATCGTAGTGGGTGTCAATCTGCCGTTTGGAGCGGAAAAAAAATCTGCAGCTTTATTTATTTTTTATCTGGAAATCTGGCGCTTGATATGGCTTCATTAATGCGATGTCAGCTTATTGTGGAAAGTTGTAATTTGTCCAAACAATGTAAGTTATTTACAAAGATGCCATTGGTATCTAGACCATTGAATTTGTTTGTATGGATAGATAAAACTTATGCGAGGGAGAAATCTGAACCATTATAAAGAAAAATATTCTTTAGGAATATTCCCAAAGACCCTTCTATTTTATCATATTGATGTATTGAATATACCATATATACCAATGAGGGTATGCTATTGTTAATTCGATAAGTAAATCATATTATTCCTTTACTAATCGTCTCGCGTCAAGCAAACTAGCCCTACATCTAATTATCACGAAAGACATGAGTATTGAGTAATAGATGTCATTAATTACATGTTGCAATGAATATTTGAGAACATAACACTGGTAATTTGCTATTATGAATTGAAATATAAATCACTTGTTTTGAAAAATTACACATCCTCTTAGTACGAAAAACTAGATTTATGTATTTTTAGATGATGAGATACTTTGTAATAAAAAATAAAAAACTTCAATGTTCATCTTTGCCATTGGTCAAGTTTGTCATATTATAGGCCATATTTAATACCAGTATCTAAAGGATAATTTAGCACGGTGCAAACTAGTAACAAATAGCTAGATTTGGAGGATCAAAGACATTAATGCAATTAGTATCATAGCCCTACCTTACCTAACTTAGCATTTCTAGCCTTATTAAGCTAGGAACATCAATGAAATAAAAACGAATGTTGCAGTTGTACATTAAATAAACGAAAAATACTAATAACAGCACAATGAGTAATGACCGTTATTAACGCAGAAAGTGACAGGGAAAAAAAAGAAATACCCCACAAATTTATGAGTTAAAATGTCTTGAAAGTGTAAATAATTATATCTTTTTGCATTACTGTCAAATGAATTGATATTCACACCATCTTTTTTGATATCCAAAAATTAATTTTAATTTTTTTAGTGTTAAAAGTGTGTGTGTGTATATATATTGTTAAAAAACAAAAAATGAAGTATAAATATAAAAAAGGAAAGTATGAATATCAATTATCTACCATCAATAGTATAACTGTCAAGTAAAACCATGTACAAATAACTTTTCAATAAAACCACGTACAAACAACTTTTCGACCCAACCCTGAGGCGAGATTTTTTTGGGTGCCGGTAGGATATTAGCCACGTGGTGTCTTGTCGGCGATTCAGACCGTCCAAATGTGTTTTAAACGGTCTGAATTTTAGGGGGAGAAAAAGAAAAGAAAGAGTGATGGGATATGAGGGGAGAGAGGAAATAAAATTGGGCTTGAGAGTGATGGGATTAGATGAGAGAGAAGAAATAAAATGGGAAAATGACGGCCAATGACGTATTATGATAATTAATATCTGCTAAGAATATATTAAAAGTATTTTTTAATGTTAAAAATATTTTTAACGAATTTTAATTATCAAAACACATTATTATCAAAATTGGGCCCGAGAGTGATAGGGCGAGGAAAGAGAGAGAAAATAAAATTGGGCCTTTCGATCATTACTCGGACGATCCGGATCGCGAACAGATACCTCAACGCAGTACCCTCGCCCGACACACAAAAAACACTTATCGCGACAGATACCGCCGCGTAGTAATTCGCCCGGCCCCCAGAAACTTCTCAACCCTGTGGATGCAAATCCATGAACGAACTGGACTAACCTCGGGGTTAACAAACAGCGTTTCGAGCAAGCCCGTCATCAGCATCTCCACCCACGGACCCGAAAACCGCTTGCGATTCTGTGTGGTCATGGCAACAACCCTGCCATGGCACCCTCTCCTCTGCCCAAAACCGCTACGGCTGCACCAAGCCCGTAAAACCCCCGTAACGCGCCGCGCGGTGGGGCCCGTGCGGGCCTTCGGGCGCAGCGACTTCGACAGCTTCGCCAAGCGCATGGCCACCGGCGAGGTCTGGAGGGACGTCTTGCGGAGCACCAACGACGGCTTCGAGCAGCTGGTTTACGAGACGAAGAAGACGGCGGAGCGCATCGACCGCCGCTTCTCCGTCTCCCGGCGGCTCTCCGCCGTCGCCCAGTCCGCCTCCTACCGTGCCAGGGAGATTGATAGGGATTTTGAGATCACGCGGCGGTTGCGGACTTTGTCCCTCGATTTCAGTCAGAATTGGCCTAGGGTTTGTGCCTTTTTCATTTTCTTCTTCTTTTGTATATATCCGCATGCATATTTTCATGAGTTATTAGTGTCCGAGCTGGCTAACAGACACCCGGACTAGTCTTGGGACCAATCACTCACGAGTTGAGTTTTGTTCACCCTTCACTTAGGATGATGAATATTGTTCTTCTTCCTAGTGGTTGAAATGATGTGAATTCCACCGTAAAGTGATATCATGCTTATCAAAAATTGTATTATAGGGGTGCGATCTACACAATTTCAACCAATAAGAGAGGGAGGGTAATGTTCACCATCTTTTAAAGAGGGTGAACAAAATTGCACTCATCCCTCACAGTCTACTAGCTGGGGCCAATTAAAGCTTTGAGCAAAGCCCTGCATGGACACGTAAGGGTCCAATTTTATCGTTATGGTCAGATATGATTGAGTTCAACGAGAAGCTCACATTCTAGTTGTGAAACTGAGTAAAGGGGCATGTGGACATGTGGGTCTCTCTATGGGCAGGGGGAAATTACATCTGGTTGTGTTTTCAGACTATGCACACTAGGAGATTGCTTTTGGCGAATTTGGAATTGGTCTGAACCGACTGTACTTCATGGGTTACTTGATTTATTTGATGAAAATAGTTTTTTTCATTGCATTCACACCTTGTTTCTACTTGAATATTTGAACCCTGGAAGTTGGACGTATAATCCATGAGTTGAATTCTCATTCCAATTGAGGAAAGCTGACTCATCATCCTTAGCCAAATGTCACTTCCTGAAAAGTGTCGTTCTATCTATAAACGGCTTATGTACACAAGTTTTGGTAGGAGATGAACCATTTGATAGCTCCAATGGATCCTACCATCATAACTTGTGGGTACACGAGCCTGCCTCATAAACCATAATGTGGTATTGTCTTTTTCCCGCCCTCTTGAAGGCTGAAGCGTTGTGTGCAACATACAAACATTCATGCATCTCCTGGTAGCTTCCTGCTTCAGTATGGTTCTTCTCTACTTGGATCACACATTTGGGGGGTTGGAGTTGCTTGGCTTGGTTGCTGGAGCCAAGGGAGTTTTTGTGGGTTTGTCCCACTGTTTCTTGAGGGATTTCTGGGATATCAAAGTTTCTGTTAATTGGTGTTGCTTAATTGAGCGATTATCTATTATATCTTTTGTATCTGCTTTACCACGTTGCTATAAATATAAGTGGCGAGTTGGCTTTTTACACGACGTGCTTTTTCACTCACGTAGTCAAGGAGTTTGCCGCATATCCTATATGTCCTCACACTCCAGAACTAATTGTGTTTCTTCCACTAGTACGGTGTGAAGTTCTGTTTTGGAGGTTAATTGTACCTCGTGCAGTCGTACCTTCTTGGCCAAATGACTTTAGTAGGTTGGTTGAGTTTGTGCCCATGGTTGGTTGACTTTAGTAGGTTATTAATCATCCCTCTAGGCTAGGTAGAGGATCCGGTTCACCACCAGACTTCCATTAATGCCACCCTTTCACATTTTCATCCTTTCAAGGCCGTCTCAGTTCTCATTCATCTCACCTCTAAGTGCCTTACATCTCCCACATGGCTAGAGTAATTCCTGGATGCTCTTTAGTAGTCTAACTCACCGCCAAAGAGATATACAGCCTTGAGTCTTTTTGCCAATCAAAGAATAAGAGTTGCACATCTTTATGAGATTATTGAGAAGATTGGGTTACCTGGTTCAATTTTATTAATTGTGTGGTTTTCTATCTTTCAGTACGGGAAGCAGCTTAATGACTTTTGGAACACTCCGTTGGGAAGAAGTTTTGTGGTGAGTTTTCGTTATGCATGGTCTGCCAATTCTTGATTGTAACTGATTTTGGCACACTTGATATTATAACATGATCAAACTCTTCACATCTGGTTTATCATTTTAGGATATCTGTATTTATGTTGCTAGAATAGAAAACAGAAAGTCCATCCATTAGTTGGATTTGATTTCTATTTCATTCTTGATATTAACAGAGTTTGATGAAACATTAAGTGTGGTATAAATAGGTGATATGATTCTAGGGAGAACATATAGTCCAAGATGAGGAAAGGGATAACATAGTCCAAGATGAGAGAGTTAAGGTTGACTGTAATCCATGTAGCTTTATCTTATGGCAATGTGCCATTCAGTGGATATTCAGGAATAGTATTGTTGCTTATCATTTCAGTATATTTCAGTTTCTGGCTTTGCAAATTTCTGTTTCCTCACATTGTTTTTAATTTTTCTCTATGTTTACAGACACTATTCTTCCTCTGGTTTGCGCTATCTGGATGGATGTTTCGCTTTTTGATATTTGGGACATGGATACTCCCGTTAGCTGGTCCTCTTCTCATTGGAACAGTTGCCAATAATTTTATCATCAAGGTAAAGCAAGTTGCCCTTACTTTTGAAATGCATTGGTATTTACTTATTACATGGAGGGACTATTCTGTTAGCAGCTGGGATGGTGATATCTCATTTAGTATATATGAATCTGTTTGTTTCACTTTTTTATTGTGTCCGAATCATGTTAATCTTTACATGCTCATTAAAGAGTTTTGCTGTAGAAAGAAAATCCTATTTTCACCTCTGCAATCTTCTCACTTGCCATGGGGGGATGGTCACTTTAGATACTCAAGCTGATCCTTTACATTGACCAGATTATTATAAAAATCAATGTTTTTAATTTTCCGGTGACCAGGTTATTCCTCTTTTTGTAGTTGACTCCATATTATCATCCTTTGAAATGAAAACAGTTTTCCTTTAGCAAATATTCACTTTTGATTCCAGAAATCAAATGCTTCACTTTTTTTGGTATAACTGTGCTATCAAGAGTGTAAATACATGCAACTTGGTTCTAAGTGGCAATTAATTTTTGCATGGTTTATGGTGTGCCAGATGATTTCTTAATTGTTACTCTCCAGTTTTTTCATCTAGGGACTACCAATGGGCAGTCCTACTTTTCTATTTCCACAAAACAGCAATTGTGTTTTCCTCTTAAATTGTTCCAAATGCTTCCACTATTAGTTGGAGTTATATTGGCTTAACTAATTGAAGTTAAGGATTGCCGAATGTCATTTTTTAAGTAGTCACTAGGTTCGATGAGGTTTATGCTATGTTTGTGGGGGTGAGGAAAGTAGGCTGGGGGAAGGGAAAGAAAAGAAAGGGAAAGGAAAGGAAAGGAGGAGCGTAGGTTTTAAACCTTTACGAAGTAAGGTTTGCTGTGAAAATTGCAGGTTTAAAAGGATGTGCCTTGTGAAAAACAACTAGCAGTCTCTCTCTCTCTACCCAATCTTACACACTTTAACTCTTTAAGGCAGTTGTGTTTTGGTGTTTCCTGGGGGGGGGGGGGGGGGGGGGGGGGGGTGTGGAAAAGTGATGTTCCCTCTCCCTCCTTCCAACGAAACAGAGGAAGCCTTACGTATACTTCCCCTCTTCTCCCCCCTCTCTTTGCACACCATTGGACAATCTGTTAGGTTATTTGCTTTACTTCCTAATAACTGGAGATTTATAGCCTCTTTTGTTGATAAACTATTCTTGGAATTTTCTCTAATCTGCTTATTTTACAACTTATGCTCGTGGAAGTAATATACTATCCCGCGTGGGTTTATACACGCCTTTTAACCTGTGAGACGAAAGAAGATTACGAGTGGAGCCCTTGGACCATGGAAAGCTTTATTCACCCGACAGAACATAACTGTTTCTCATCTTTTTTAATTGACTTCTGCACAGGGTTCTTGTCCGGCTTGCAAGAAGCAGTTTGCAGGTTACAAGAACCAAATAGTTCGCTGCACAAGCTGTGGAAATATTGTGTGGCAGCCACAAGGGAACTTCTTCTCCGGTGGCCGCAAAGGTGCTACTCCCTCGTCCAAGTCTGATCCTGAAATAATCGACGTTGAGTTTGAAGAGAAATGAATATAGATGAGATCCCCAAGCTACAGTGAAATAATGTTCACCAAAGTCGATTCAACATCTCATAGAAAATACTGATGAGTCATAACTCGTTACATAATCTTTGTGGGAGTGTGTATTTGTTATCGTGTATCTGAAGTGCTTGTAGGTATTATTCGTTTTTTTTTTTTTTAATATCTTGTTGTTTTTTTGTTTTTGTTTTTAATATCTTGTAGAATTTGTATATCTTTACCAGCAAATTTAACAGAGAGAACATATAATACCGATTCCAATAGGAGTGAAAAATCTGGATGGTTGAGACAACTGATTGCTTTTAAGCGATGAGGAGGACTGTAAAATCAGGATGATTGAAACAACTCAAAGGGCACATTTGATTGTCAAATTAAGCAAAATAAGCTTGCTTGGTAGTCGGACTATTTTTAAGAACAGTAAGTCTGTTTACACAGAAAAATAGTGCGTAGATTGTGCATAGATTTTATTGTGGGGCCCACCAAGAGTTCCAAGCCGTTCATTAAATGTTAAAAGGGTCTTTGCAAAATTTGCTCAATCTGATACTTATAGGTGCTTGATCGAATTATCTAACTTTTCATAATTTGAAAATTTGAATAAAAAGTTAGATGATTAGATCAAACACTTATAGATATCGGATTGAGCTAATTTTTCTTAGAAACCTTTGAAAAAATGTTTTATATTTAATGAACGATTTGAATCATTTGTGTGGGACCCATGGTGGGTCCCACAACAAAATTTGTGCACTATTATTTGTGTGGTTAGCAGTGTTCTTTTAAGAAAGATTGGAAAAAATGGATTAAGGATGGTAATAGAGGGTGGTTCACGAGACAGTAGATGTGATTAAATGATGCTGAAATTAGTTACACTTTGCTTGATTTGGATAAGGAGGGAGATAACGGGGGGAGGCATTAGCTATTACTCCTCCCCTTGGTAGTAGTATTAGTAAACAGAAATTCTACACACACAGCAGATTTGTGCACAGATTTTGTTGTGGGGCCCACCACGGGTCCCACACAAATCATCCGAGCCGTTCATTAAATGTAAAACATTTTTTAAAATGTCCCCATAAAAAATAACCTCAATCCAATACCTATAGGTGCTCGATCCAACCATATAACTTTTCATTATCCGAAAATCTGAATGAAAAGTTAAATGGTTGGATGAAGCACCTATTGGTATCGGATTGAGCTTATTTTTTACGGGGACCCTTGAAAAAATGTTTTACATTTAATGAATGGCTCGGATGATTTGTGTGGGACCCGTGGTGGACCCCACAACCAAATCTGTGCACAATCTGTGCACAGATCTGCTGTGTATGTAGCAGGACTCATTAGTAAATCATCCGCATGACGCGCTAAATGGTCAAATAGTCCACTTTTATCCATCCAAGCCTGAATTTCATGCGCCCATAAAATGCCAAACTATGAAAAAGTAAAATGTATAGTCATATAGACCCCTCTCTAGTTTCATCTCTCTTCGTCAAAGATCAAAAGCTACGTGATCAAATAGTTCACTTTTGTTCATCCGAACCTGAATTTCATGCGCCCACAGACGCCAAACTATAAAAAAGATAAATAGATAGTCACTTAGACCCCTCTCTAGTCCCACCTCTCTTCGCTCATGCCCAAAAGCTACGCTGACGAGAGTATTAATATACTAACTATAGCACTATGCAAAAATCAAAATAATATTTTCCCTAGAATTCTAACATAATAAAGGGAATTGCCTTTGGCACATCTGAAATTACTAAACACATTCCAAGAGGAAAGAGCGGTGAGTAATTTGGGAAGTGTAAAAATTATCGTCATAAAATTATTTTTTCACTTCCCTTTTAATTGGTATTTTAAAAAACTAAAAATAAGCTGACAATTTTGAAAGTTCGCAGTAACGAAAGATTGCAAGGCCACTATAAATACACCTGGAGGCGGCAAAACGGTGCCTCTTTCGCTCGAAAGGGGAGGCCGCCCCTTCCGAAACCCTAAACCCCTCACTGCTAAAACCCTAAGTCACACCCACTGAGCTCCTCTCTCTCTCTCTCAGAGCAGCAGAGTAGCCCACGACGGCAGAATGGGGATACCCTCATTCTACCGGTGGCTGATCGAACGGTACCCGCTCGCCGTCACCGACGTCATCGAAGATCCTCCCACCGTCGTCGACGGCGTTTCCGTTCCATTAGATTGTAGTCGACCGAACCCTAACGGCCTTGAGTTCGACAATCTTTACCTCGACATGAACGGAATCATTCACCCCTGTTTCCACCCCGAAGGCCTGGTATCTATTGCTGTTCTAATTCTAAATTATGTACTACCTTTTTTATTTGGACTGAAATTTTACACTACTGCCTCCGTCCCAAAAGATTGTCTGGCCCCGGTCCGCAAACGAAAACTTAAAAAGTATTGATTTTTTCTCGGAAAAAATTCAGACTTGTTTTTTTTGGTAAATTATCTTTCATTGAAAGCAACCACCATTACAAGGATCAAAGGGGCATACCCCTGAGCAGCACAACAAACATCCTTGAAGAAAAACTTCGAACTTTTTGCCACAAGTTATTAAATATCAACCAGTTCTTCTAACTTATCAAAAAGAAAGTTCGAATTTTTATTGATAATATATATTAAGTTCCTGTTTTGTGGACTGGGCAATCTTAATCTTTTCGGAATGGAGTGAGTATTATTTTTTACCAGGTATATGTATGTATACGTATATGTACGTGTATATACATGAGTGTATGTATTTTGCATATACATAGATGTTCGTAGATCTATATGTGATGTGTAGGTTAGGTACTTACACACGCAAAAAATTCGTGCAGCCTGCGCCTGAGACGTACGATGAGGTATTCGATGCGGTGTTCAAGTACATAGATAGAATTTTCTCGATAGTAAGACCTCGGAAACTTCTTTATATGGCAATTGGTGAGTGTAATGCTTCAGTTGCAGAACCAATATTGAAAATGTGAAGCATTTCTTTTCTCAAGATTACGAATTGTATGGTTTTGTTACTTGCAGTCAATGAATATGTTTTTTTCTTCTTCTGATAGAATACATTTTAGTGTGTTATATACATCAACGAATGTTTGTGTCCTTAAGGTGAATGAAATGTTGACATGCATGTTGTGTATATTTTGATTCTTAAAGTAACTGAGGACATTAGCTAGCGAAGTAAGCGAATTGTTTATATGGATCGTAGTTGAGAAGAGATTATAGGGAAGACCTAGGCTTTAAACCTTTGTACAAGTTGTGACCAACATAAATATTGCAGAGAGGAGAATTCTCTTGAACAAGTCGATTGGATTCTCTTTATCTTTTTCCTTCCAAGGGGAAGTATTGGTTGTAGTTCCCTTTATTCCCCTTCATTCCAATACTCTGCACTTAGGGATCATGATAAACTAACTCTGAGAATCCAAGGTAAAATCCATTCCTGAATATCACCACACTTCGGCTGAAGATTTATTGCCTTCTGAAGGCACAATGGAATTGAGAAACGAAGTTACATAGCCAAACAAAGTAGATGGATTAAATGCTTGTTAAGTTCACTATCTCCTTGTGATAAATGTTTCGAATCCTATAGAAGTGTGTTGCCTGGCATTTACATGACTTTTAAGACATTTATCAAAAAGGTGGGTTGAAAGATCATATATGAGTTTCAGTTTCATCTGTGCCTGATGGCATCCTTGTCAACTTACCAGACAGAAGGAAAGGTTTCACGATAGTGCAGAGTGAAGCAGGAATTAAGTATTAGTTTGGGAAACAAAAAATGAGGGAGACTAAATGTTTGGGACATAAAACTTGGCCAAGTGTGAACGGTTTTTCTTGATTGTCGTAGGTAGACCCCACGAACGTATTATTTTGATTTTTGACGGAGTTTCCATATTATTGTCGCTTGCAACTGGACAGATCTGGTCTCTGAACTGATTGAATACTGTTTTGTGACCACAAACTAGGTTAGGATGTGACTTTCGTCGTAACTCGAAACATGGTACATCAATTTTTTTTGTGGGGCTTGGACGCGTAAAGATATCATTCGTAATGTGTTCTTTCCGGCAGTACCACATGACTTACAACTCAACTGAATTGTTTATGTTACTGTGCACAGATGGTGTTGCACCCCGTGCTAAGATGAATCAACAACGGACAAGACGTTTCAGAGCCGCAAAGGATGCAGCTGATGAAGTAAGTTTATGGCGTCCACAAACTCGATAAATTAGGTGACAAGTACTTACGGGATGATCTTGGTATTTGTTAAGACTTCCGCTACAATACAAGAACCTACTTCCTCCCAGAAAAATTAAAATTTGATTACTATCAGGCCGCTAAAATAGAGAGTGAAAGAGGAGTTCAGGAATCAGAAGGGCAAGACTTGGAGCGAACTACAAAGCTGGATTCAAATGTTATCACACCTGGAACTGAATTCATGTCATTACTGTCGTCAGCTCTTCAATATTACATACACTTGAGGATGAACATGGATCCTGGGTGGAGGGATATCAAGGTAAACTTGAAGTTTTGAGTCATGAAGCATAACACCCTTTCTGTCAAGTTTGTCAGAGAATTAGTTTCTCTTTCTGACTCATTGATTTGAATGTGTTGGGAATTTTTAGGTCATTCTTTCTGATGCCAATGTTCCTGGTGAGGGAGAGCATAAGATAATGTCTTACATCCGCTTACAAAGAAATTTGCCAGGATTTGATGCAAACACTACGCATTGTTTGTATGGACTGGTAGTTGCCTGTTATGTTTATAATCTGTCAGATTGTACTTGGCTAAGTTATCTGTCTTTAGACTCTTTACATTGTCCATGTTGTCATTCTAGGATGCAGACTTGATCATGCTTGCATTGGCTACACATGAAATCCATTTCTCTATTCTGCGAGAGGATGTGCGCAAGGCGTACACAAAGGATAGATGGTCAACAGATAAGAGGCAGAAAAAAAAGGGGGAGAATGAGCAAGAGGAGGCGGTTGTAAAGAACATAGAAGAGTATATCACGAGCCTGTACTATCAGGTTGGTTGGTGTTAATTGTCATTGTGCAATTGTCATTAGGTATCAGTTATGATATTAGAATTATGAAGTTGTCCTAATGCTAGGAAGACATAAAGTTAGGAAGAAGTTGCAATGGCTTTCAAAAGTGACTATAATTAAAATTCTTGCCCTGTATTGCTCTTTTCAGTTTCTCCATGTCTGGGTACTCAGGGACTATCTAGTGCACGATTTGAGTATACCAGATCCTACAGTAATGACAGACTTGGAACGCTTGATTGATGATTTTGTGTTCATGTGCATATTTGTTGGAAACGACTTTCTTCCACACATACCGTCGTTGGAGATATTTGAGGTTGGTATTTTTATTTCAATCTAACTTTATTCACAGGGTAAATTGGGGTTCTGAAATTTTTGGAATCACTTTCTATTTTCAAATTAGATTTGCTTTATTTCATAGGTGTTCAAGAGAGTGTATTAAATTTATGCTTATGTGATAGTCCTATGGTTAAATGTTGCCAATTTGTAGGGGGCTATTGATCTACTGATGGTTGTCTACAAGGAGGAGTTTGCCCATATGGGCGGTTATCTAACAAATTCTTTTGAGGTATTCTGAATATTTTCCTCCTAGCAATTTCATACTACTCAATCTTGTCTTTGTTCACATTTCAAATACATGTTTGAAAATAGCATACACCCTTAACAACAGTTCCGCACCCCTTGTCATGGTTGATATTTCCCGAGTAGTTTGCATTGTAAAAAGACAATCTTCTTCATCATTGCAAAGTAGCAGGCGAATGTTAGTGTGCACTGTCCATATTCTTCATACCCTTCAGTATGGCAAGATGCCTAATAGCCGTTCTTTGTCACCTTTGGTTTGTGGGAGATGGACAGATGCACCTTTTAGGTCTGTGTACATGGGCACTTTACTGGTAGAAGTAAGGAGGAGGGTCAGAGGGTAGCTTCTCTCTGTCGTGTTTTTAAATTGATCAATTCTCCTTCTCATGTTTGGTATTAGAAAAATCTAGAATGGATGCACTTTTGAGGGAGAAACTATGTAACACGGACACTTCATCGAACGTCACGTATTGGTGTTGCGGTTGGACACTTGTCGGACACAGACACTCTCCATACACTGTCCAACTCTTAAATCCAAAGTGTTCTATTTTTTCTCCAACATTTTTTGTCTAGACACTTCAGAGGCATTCTAATAATAAATTATTCGGACACTCTCAGGACACTCGCAAAACAAGTCAGGGGTGTTAAATGAAATAGTAGACTCCAATTAAAACTCAAGGAAGTCTTATTTTCTGTGTGACCAAAACCAAACCGAGCCTTTGTCTCAATCAATTGGAGTCGGCTACATGAATCCCATTTTTCCATTGAACTCAGTCTAGGGCTACCTATTCACTTAGATTTCGTAAGCTTAAATCTTTCTTTATCACGACATCCAAAGTCAGTTTAGGTCTTCCTCTTCCCCTAGCCCTACTATCCATTACTATCACGTCACTTTTCATGACTACTTCGCTGCAGGTATACGGTAAATATGTCCAAACCACGTAATCCCACGAATAGTTTCGCTTCTAAGTCTATCTCTCATAGACTTACCACACATTCACCTCAACATCCTCATTTCAGCTACACTCATCTTACTCGATTGTTGTTTCTTGACAGGCCAACAATTCGTCCAGTATAGCATCGTAGGTCATATATCACTTTGATATTTGTCACTGGATTCTTAAAAGGTTAGACCTTAGTAAGGCAACAGGGTTCTCTTCTTACTTGTTTCTAATTGGATGTCCTTCGGCTAACTTCTTCTGGAGCTCTTTCCCCTTCTTCCTATTCGGAATCTGTTTCCCATTCGAATCCTTCTTTGAAGTCCATTTTTTGTTCTTGTTCCTTTTCCAAGTCCATTTTTGATGTAGGACAGATTTGGAATAGATCTAAATATGATCAGACACAAGGAAAATGGTTATGTTTGGGACTGTGAACAGTAGACGTGAACAGTAAAGAGAAAAGAAGAGAAGAAGAAGAGTTTTAAGAAGATAGCCTCACACCTAGGGCCTCTTTAGCATCACACCAAAGAATGAGATTGCATCACACAATCAAAGAGCTTGAAAGCTACACAATTTTTCATTCATTCAATCATGATTTTGCCATAAGGCTTACAATCTTATTTATACCCATTTCAACTTGACTCTAGAATTTCCCAAATTAAATAGCCTTCAACTAACTTTAGACTCCCAAAGACACATTGAACATAGACTCTTTGACTACATTAATGACATGGAAAAACTTAATGACTCTTTGATTAACTAATGGACTATTCGACTACATTTAACATTAATGACATTGAAAAACCAAATGACTCTTTGACCAACTAATTGACTCTCAAGAGTCAAGACTTTGACTAGAAATTAAATAGACGACTACAACCGAAAAGACACTTCTTAAGAATCCAACCCATGTCTAGCCATATCCCAAGTGGACCCGTGGGCAATCCTTACCCTCTAAGACCAAAAAATGGTGAAATTACTGGAATGCCCCTGGCCACCTTTTCTGGCCCGCATCAATTTTTTGTTTTTAGAAGTCGGATTTTTCAAAGAACAAGTTCATTTCTTGGTCTTTGAGGTTGGCTTTTTTCTTTTCCAAGTCCCTTTGTAGTTCTTCGAGTTTGTATTTTTCGCTTTCCAAGTCCATTTTTAGTTCTTTGAGTTCGGCTTTTTTCCTTTCCAAGTCCATTTTTTGTTCTTTGAGTTCGGCTTTTTTAAGAATTTTAAGAAGTCAGTAATAGGGAATAAGTAATAAGAATAGTTGGATGTAGGGAGCAGAAGCGAGCCTTCCGTAAACATGGTGGGCACTACAATGGCTCGAGATCACCCGAGGTGGAGGAGGAGAGAGGTCCAGGCAGCCTTATAGAGAGGAATGGCAGGAGAGAATGATCAACTAGTGGTAAATGTTAGACAATCAATGCATATTGAATGCCTCTTCTTTGTAGGTGTCAACCCTCCCTTATATATGAACCTTGGGGGAGGAGAGAGCCAGTTGTTGGCTCATTCCAATTGGTGGGCAAAGTGGAGGTTGTCATGTTTTCCTCTATAAGTCTCAAGTTCAAATCTTGGTGCTTGTATCATGGGACTTATAGAGGCCATTTAGGTTATAACTTATATGTGGGTGCTCGCTTCAGATGGTAGGTGTGATATGTCTTCCAAGATATCGGGTGTTTGGCAATGCCCCCGTCCCTAGTCTCCAAACCACATGCCAAAGGCAGCCTTGTCCTCCTTGGAAAACCCCTTACTCTAGTCTCCAAACCACATGCCTCGTTAGGGCCCGAGTGAGGTACCTATGCCCTGCACCTGCTCCCAGCCTAGGAGGGTGTTGGAGTTTCCAATGATGATTTGTTGTGAATTGTAGGAGTCTGGAGAATACTGTGGGATGCTGCTCTCTAGACCGTAGGCAAGACCTATTGGAGAAGATGCCTTAAGAGGTGAAGTGCCGGGTCGCTCCCTCGGAGATGAGATGCCCGCTTGCACATTGGGAGGATTCTTGTTAGGAGATCTTCATGGGAAGAAGTTCCTTGGAAGGTCGCCCATTCCTCTGAAGAGGATGTCCATGGCCGAATGCTCCTTCCTTCGTTGGATGTATCCTTCCATGGGAAGGGGTATCCTTGGCCCAATGGCCATTCCTCTGAGGGAGATGCATCCTTGGCAAGATGCTCCTTTGTTTGCGGGAGATCTGGCCAGATGCTTATGTAGAGGTTCCTGATACCCACAGAAAATTATCTTGGATTGTTCCTTTTTCTTAGTTATGTGACGCTCTTTTGTTTTTTCAATGTGCAGGTGAATTTGGGGCGTGTTGAGCACTTTGTGAAAGCTGTTAGTTCTCATGAGAATGCAATTTTGAGGAAACGTAGTCAGGTTTGATATGCATACATCCTGTTTTTATGTCTGTGAATGAAATCTGTTTGCTGATTGATTTCCATTTTGCTTGGAAGTCCTTCACGTTCTGTCTTTCCCTGTATGTGTTTTTGTTTGCAAAAGAGGTCTTCCGGACGAACTTGTCTACTTAATTATCTAAACACAATCATTTATAGCACTCATATATTGACGTGTAACGTATTTAGTATCTGTATTTCCTGGCTTGGCTTCTGGAGTATCATTTAGCAATGTTCTTTATGCAGGTCCAAAGAGAACAGAAAATTCGTTTTGGTGATTCTTCTAGTTGTGTGAGCGCCTTCATGTCGTCTTTTTTCTAGTCCTGATTTCTTACTTTTTATGGAAAGGATTTTTGACTTCGTTGTGCGAATGTTATTGGACCAGCCCGGTGTTAAGAAGGTTCAAAGCTCAACAAACCATGTAACTGATGTTGGAAATCCGGTAATCGACCAGGTTGCTTCAACTTCCTCTTTTGTGCTATTTGGTTGCTTTACTCGTACTCTGTATTAACTCTTGGGCTATTGTAGGAATCTGTATCTCATTACCAGGAATTTCACCAACTACTTAGATTTCCCGTTTTAATGCTATTTTTGGATTTTTAGTAGGCACCGAAATAGGCCAACACTTGAATACTTGAATGGTACAAAATTGCGGACCTCTTTTTATTCTTAATTAGTTTAAAAATGTGGGGTTCTTATTCAAGTTTTGCAATCTCATTTTGCCTTGAAAGGTAACCCGCATAACTTCCATATCTGGAGTACACCAACACTCATGACGCAATCTTGAATACTCCCCGCCGTCCAAATATGACCTCTGCAATCATGAAGTCCTACCTTGCTTTGTCAGGTTAAGCTAGGAGAAGAGGGATGGAAAGAGAGATATTATGCTGAGAAGTTTGAGGCTAATACGAATGATGATCGTGAGAAAATTCGTGGACATTCGGTAAGAAAGTTAAATTGTTTTACATGATTTTGAAAAGTGCTCTGAAGTATTGGTTGTATAACCCTTTGTTAATCTGTCATTTTAAAGCCTCTTATCTCTTATTTTGGAATTAGCATATAGTTGTATGCTTTAAGGATTTACATGGCATGTGCCATTATGTTAATCTGTTTTTTTTTTTTCCCTTCTCTCTGCTTTCTGATTGTATTTGTTGTGCCCAATGAGGACCTTGTCTTATACTCTCTTTTCTGTTTTTTTTTTTTTTTTTCCTTCTCTCTGCTTTCTGATTGTATTTGTTGTGCCCAATGAGGACCTTGTCTTATACTCTCTTTTGTTGCCGATGAAATAGTAAGCATAATTTAATTTATAGAATTAAGTAGGTTAGCCCAATTATAGTGGTACTTATACCATATTATGCAAAAAGTGATTACTTATAAATTGGGAGATGTTTATGTGAAACTATTAGGCCAATGTTTGTAAGTAAGAAACAACAAGATAAAATGAGCGTAGCTGGGATGAGATTGTTAAGATGGATGTGGCTGGGATGAGATTGTTAAGATGGATGTGTGATTATACTTGATTTGGAAACGGAGAATCATGGTAAATTGGTGTTGTATGTGCAAAAGGGATACGGAGACAGTTGATCACCTCCTTCATTGCCCGGTAGCTTGGGAGCTTTGGACTTTGGTCTTCTCTTGGTTTGGGATACAGTGGGTTGTATCAAGAAGTTTCATGTAACTACAAATTGCTTGGGAAGGTACTAGAGTGGGAAAAGAAGGAAGCGTGTCTCTTGATGTGGGTGATTTGGCGCGAAAGGAATTCGAGATGCTTTGAAGGGGTTGAAAAACCTTTATTTAAAATCAAAAGTTTTTTGTTGAATAGCTTGTATAATTGGGACAAGAGCGATTGTTTTCCTTCTCTTGACCAACTTTTAGATTGGTTTGAGCATTTTCAGTTGAATAGGAGTGCAAGTGTATAGGGCCTTTTGTTGTATACGGACGGCATTCCCTTAATGCCTTTTTGGTAATATAATCTTTTACTTATCAAAAAAAAAATTATACTTGGATGTGAGATCTTCAATTTTAACTGAAAATGTGGCCATGGGGAAATATGATTCTTTTAGCTGACCCAAATTGACTGCAAGGCTCTCTTTGGTATGATTTGTTTTAATCCTCTCTGGTGGCTTGAATATCTGTTGCCCACTTTGCTAACATAATTCTTCTGTATTTTATCGTTTTTTTTCCTCCGTGACTTTTGTGTAAAAAGGAAATCTACATGCGTTTGCTTTGTTAACTTGTGTTGCATTTTCTGTAGGTCCTGAAGTACATCGAAGGGATTTGTTGGGTCATGCATTATTACTATCAAGGAGTATGCTCTTGGCAATGGTATGTGCTGCATTATTTTCCTCCTTGTGGTGATTGTTTTAGTTGAACTAAAACGTATTATTGGTGCTTTGTGCCCTCTCTCTATCTCCCCCCATGGGCTTTTGTTTGTCCATCCCTATTTGGTATCACTCTGCTAGATCCTTTTTTGCCATTGGATTCCCAGTCCTAATATTCATGGTAGTTGACTTCACTCTTGTACATAGGAGTGCGCTTTCGTCGCCAGTTCTTTTTTGATTTTCTTATAAAAGGGGATGAAAAGCTTGATCCAATAGTGATGTCGATTGGGCTCGTCTTGCTCACTAGTGTTGTTCAGTTGTCATGTGCTACTAGGAAAAGACCAAATACGCTTACGGTTTCCAGATTAAGTTAAATTACTATAATATTACCTACACCTACACAATTGGGATCCTAAAAGTTGGAGTTACCAAAGTACCTGAGTCTAATGTTGCAGAAAGACGCCTTGTTGGGAAAGTTTCTTAGGTACAAGATCTATCCCCTGCTTCAAGTATGCACTTTGAAAGGAGATCCCCATCACAAGATTTTCCATTGATGGGCCCCATGAGATGTTTAATTTTTCCTCCTGTTCCCAGTACATATTTTGAGAGGCCAATCCCCATCACGTGATTTCCTTTCACTTACAAGTGGATTGCAATTAACACAAAGTGGATTTAAGTTGCGCTGCCCATTATTCAACACTCCACTCCCTCCGTCCCATAATTTTTGTCCCTTTTGGGGAACCCAACTATTTAAGGGGACATAATCATTACACCTAAAAAGGTACAAATTTTCAAAATTGCCCTCTATTTGAAAATGGAGAGCTATTACTTCACTTTGAAAGAACAAGGGCAAAAAAGTAAATTCATCAACTTTTGCTCTTTGATTAGTCAAAATGGACATGTATTTTGGGACATCAAAAAATGGAAAGGTGGACTAAATTAGGGGACGGAGGGAGTATATAGGCCCTACAAACGTTCATTGGAACTGCTTTTCATTTCTCATAGGACCTACAGAGTTTTTATGTGTTTGTGATGCATGTATCTTCGGAACTCTCTTTTTCCTTGTATTTGTCTGCATGTAAAATTATCAATGTAAGGCTGCTGTGTTTTTCACTTACGTCAGACCTATAAAATTCTGATGCTTCAGGTTCTATCCCTATCATTACGCTCCCTTTGCCTCAGATTTCTGTGGTCTTGATCAGTTGGGGATTCACTTCGTACTTGGGAAACCCTTCAAGCCATTCGATCAGTTAATGGGTGTATTGCCTGCTGCAAGGTTTTTGACTGAATGTCTTCACTTCTTTGTCTTCTTTAATCTGTCTTACTTGGAATTTGACCCCAAAGGTGCTTGCAGTGCACATGCACTTCCTTTCTTCTACCGGAAGTTGATGACAGATTCGTCATCTCCTATTTTGGACTTCTATCCTGAGGGTAGGGTTCTTTCTGAAAAAAAATGATTCCGTCTTAGATATTGCTAACAAATTATGTTTCCCTTTGCCAAGTAAACCTTGAATTTTTGTTGTGCAGACTTTGAGCTAGATATGAACGGAAAACGTTTTCTTTGGCAGGTATTGATGCGTTTGTATTTGTCTCCTGGATAGGTTGGCTATTTTGGGATTTCTCTTATTTTAGAAACTTATTTATTGATGACTATGTAATGCATAAGATGCTATTTTCGTTGGGGCGGTTGTCGTAATTTATCAGATTTCTCATTGTTGAATTCATTTTTCAATACCTCTCTGTATCATTCTCTTGTTGCTAATGTTCGAAGATACCCTGGTGATTTTGCTTTAGGTGGTTAGCTTGTTCATCAAATGCTTTTCCTATGGGTTTGATTCTGCAACACATCATTTTCTTGCCTCACTTGCACATTTGTTGGCATCTATGTGATTAAGGAACTTTTAGTCCCCTTGCTTGATGCAATGTTCGCTGTTCCTCTTCTTTTGTTGCCTTTCAAATTATTGTGAACTCTTTATGGTATTGCTTGACAAGAACGGCTAGGAATGCCTCCGGTATTGCACTGAGTTTATTATCTCTTTCTAAACCTCCTGACATCTTGATTTATAGCTATTAACCATTTTCCCCTGCACCTCTTGTTTCATGATTACATGATACACGTGTTGCTAAATCATGAAAGGTAACTTTTACCCCCTTTTCAGATTTTTTAATTTTTTTAGGAGAGAAGATTATTGTAACTCGATGGAGTTGACTAAAACCATATATTAACTTTGGTTTGACACTTGATCACATTACTTTTGTCAGAAAATATCAATATTTTGCAGAGTCGTCATATTTTTTTGTCGCGCCTAGTGGTTTCCCACAGCAATCTTCTATCAGAAATATATTTTCCATCAGTAATTGTTATATGCTAGCCAATGAAAGAGTTTGAATTGTCATTTCCTGCCTGAGAGAAGAAAAGTTTTAAATATTTTGTTATCTTCCATTAGTGAGAACTAATAATAAGCGCATTAATGATAATTGACAAGCTCAATGAATCATTAGGGTTTACTGGTACCATTGCCATTGTTCGAGTAATCTTGGGTGCTTGTATTTTTGCTTGTGTGACTTGGGTATCTAACAAATCTATGTGATGCAATTTGGAAATGTTAAGCAAGTAATGATTCTCATGTGCCATAGGACTTTGCTCGCTATGCTTTGGCTTCTTTTGATATAGTTTTCCTCTGCATGAACAGGCTATTTGCAAATTGCCATTTATTAAGGAGTCCCGCCTCCTCTTGGAAATTGGAAAGGTGGAGCACACGTTGACGGTAATGCTTGGTATTACTATGTATTGGTGTTACCACTTCATTTTCTTTTCTAGTTTACTATCTGAACTGTATGATTGTGATTCAGGAAGAGGAAAAACGAAGAAACAGTTTGGGCCTGGACATACTCTGTATTCACAAATCTCATCCTTTATCAACGAAGATCTTTTCTTTTTGGGAGCGCAATAAAGATAATCCGAAGGTGTCTAAGGGTAAAGTCAAACGGAAGATCAACGCTGAAGTGAGGTGTGTTATCATTGTGGCAAAGGGCTTGTCAAGCTGTACATTTTGTCTTTGCTTTGCAAATTTCGGATGGCTTCATGTTTTATCTACCATGCTGCGCTTATGGTGGTTTAAGGAGTGTTTCACACACACAGTATTTCAATTTGATTCTCACATGAAGTCAAACTAGTAAAAGTGTAGGTTGGGGGAAGGGTTAGAATGTGAACGGAGGTGAAGACAGTAGTCGTCAAACTACTACTAAAACCCATATTGTTCTTAAAACTGTTTCGAGGCTATTGTGCTGCTGTTTCCTTTTATGTAATTTGTATGCTTTTTTGTTCTATAAAGGTGTTTTACTAGATTAAATGTGCTTTCTATTAGTGAAAGTCATGCACTCACTGGTGTCTTTTATGGAAGTTATGGTGGTGTCAAGATCGGGAGATGGCAGGAGAACTAGATGGTTCAGAGTCAAGGTCATCCTACGCGTGCAATTCTGGTTGTCATCAACTTTTATTTTCTATTTTCCAACCTCCTGGAAATGAACTGATGGTACCACAAGTATTTTGGATGGATGTCATTTAGGATAGTTGGGCCTTTTGCAACCTATAATAGCAAATGATTGCTGACGAATGAGTGTATGCTGTAAAATTAAGGATATTGGTTGAGGGACTGAGAAAGGAAGTGATGGGCTTGGATTTAGTCAAGGAATATGGCTTTGAGTAGTGAGTCAATGGAAAGAATTTTTTGATGTACCTAACCTCAAGTACCTTGTACAAAAGCTTGTGTCCTAAGTTGAGATTTTAGGTTTTATTTGGGGATTGTAGATTAAAGTACAGAACTCCATTTTGGATGTTCTATCAATGAAATGCAAGTTTTGGGTTCGAAATGTGCGGCTTGGTTTCAAGTATTTCAACTTCCATGGTCCTCCCTCCTTGTTTGTTGGTCAACTTGGTCTATTCATCATCATCTCTTTGCATGTGAAAGTGATCTTTTACATACACTGTCAAACCGTTGATATATTGTGGCGGGGCTGAACAACCATACATAAAGTGAGAACTCATTTCAGCTACTTTTGGTGGTTATCAGCCACAATCAAAATGCTTGCGCCAATAGTCAGTAGACTAGTCAAGGTTTATTGAGTCCCTTCTTGTCCCATTCACGGACCTTAGGTATGCTCACTGTTCTGGTGATTGTGCCACCTCATCATGGCTCCACTCAGTTTACCTTGTCTTAGCTAGACAGCCTTCATTGAGCAGAACCTTGGATATACTTATTTCCACAGATGCCCAAGTTTGTATTGCCCTTTTCCTGCCTTTCCTGGTCACTGCTTTTAAATTTCCTATCCCAACAATATAATTGATTTGTCTTTGCTCCTTTCTTAACAATGAAGTGTGAATGACATTTCTTGATTTGGTTTGGGCAGTGCATTGACATCTACTCCTTGTTTAACCTAAGTCAATTTTCAAACTGTTTTGCAAACTTCACAAGATTTTCTGTATGCTATGCTGTCTTTTCCACGAGGTCTTATTCTACTGTTTGTGCCTTACTCTTGCTATTTGAATTCTTCCATTTGGGATTTACCATTCTAATGCTAATTGAAATTTCCATGCAGTGGTGGGATGAATGGATACATATATATTTCGGATGAACCCGTGTGTCCTTCGGAGATCAATCCACCAACTGATGCCATGGTGATGATCACGGATAACAAAGTCATGTATGTTTCTGTGGATGGTTATATTTTCATTACAGAGATTGAACCTAGTGGTAGGTAACCATTTCCTTGTCGACTATTAACTGTTCCCTTGCTGTCTTTTGCAGATCTGTCTTCTATAAATTTCCTTGTTTTCACCCTCACATCCCAAAACCACCGGAAGGAGTAAATATGCCTGTGAAGGTATGTAAATTAATATGTTGTGCGACTTCGAAATATCATATTCAAGGAAATCAAAAGCCTAATTTTCCCCCTTATCCTGGACCAAGCAACATCTATTCAAATAGTGGTGAAATCAGGTCATGCACCTCTGCTGGATTTGCCGATAGCAAATAATTTTTATTATTTCTTTCTTTAGTCATACATGGGTTGTGCTCCATCAGCACGTTTCTTTGTTGTTGCCTATTCAAAAATGGTCTACAGGTGTTTAATCATTTATTACCGTCAACATTGACAAGTTTTGAGCCTAATATCAATCTTTCTTTTTTGTTTGGCATGGAACTTGTACTTTTCTTGTCTCAGTTTGTCAGAAAGCAGGATGTTCTACCTCCACCTGTTCTATGGCATGATAGGCGGAGCGTACGTGGACGAATATATTCTGAAAGGTGAGAGCTTACAGCTTTCATTCATTTTTTCTATTTCAGTAACCATGTGCTGGGTCCATGAACCTGCCAGGTAGCTAGGTAGTTGAATCCTCGATTTCCTATAAAGTCAAATGCAAGTCTTTCTTCCCAATGTAGGGCCTCACCTCTAGGCTTCTGCGATGGAGTAATATTGGGGCTTTTACCTCCATGTTGTTTGCAATAAGTTTCATGCTTATTGCCTATTAGCTCAAGCTTTGACTACTGCTCCACTGAGCAAAGCAATGATCCCATAAAGCCATGACTCGAATGGCATCGCTGGATGAACATCGACCCCTTGCTGGAATTGTGCAGATATTTAGGATGAACTTGCTAATCTCAATGTTTTTGCGAATCATTAAAAAGCCATGACATGATTCTAAGAGCTAGGTTGCATGGACTTTGGTACACGTATATGTCTAAGAGTCTGATCCATCTAGTTTCCATCTTAAGGACGTGGGACATGCCAGAATAAGAGAATTAATAGCAACCAGCTCTCCAAACCCAGTCCTTTTCCGTGGTACATCTATGTTCTTTTTAGGAGGGTGCTGGTGTTTACAAGGTGCCTTGGGGCATTCTGAACGTTATGTAGAAGTTGTATGAAAAGTTCATTTAGATCCAAATGACATTGTGCTTGCTAGGTGAATGTCCAACTGAACATATGAGACTGATTCCATTTTCTTTAAAGTGTCGTGTCCAGCCCAGTTACTGTGTGTTAGAAGAGTCCTTGTGAGTCTGTGACATAGTCCAAGAGTGAAAGCTATCCAAGCCCAGACAGTGTGTAGGAGAAACGTGATCTCACCATCCAAGTGGAGGCAGGCAGTAGTTGTCACCTGGCTCTGCTTATTCACTTGGTCCGTATCCATCAGAAACATTCTTTTGCATTTGTTTATTATGTCTTGTTCTTTACTGCTTTTCAGGCCCATTCCCAACTCTATCTCCGGTCGTCGTCTTGAAAAATTGGCACATCGGCTTGTTTGCAAGTATTATCTTGCAAAGGAACCAGGAAGCCAAGGATCCATGGAAGTTGGCAGTGATATAGTTGTGGATGCCATGGCGTGCCAGCCGAACTTGAAAGTTACAGTTAGTAGGAAGGAACAAGATGCAGGTGGCGAACACTTCATTGTTGTTGAACGGACTAACAAGAAACGGAAACGAGGCGGCGACTCACAAAAATCTGCAAGTATTGGTGTGGATGATCTAGCTTCCCAATCAAACGTGAAAGCAGCAGTTAGTGGGAAGGAACTAGATGCAGGCACTGGAAACTGCATTGTTGTTGAACAGGTAAAAAAGAAACGGAAACAAGATAGTGTCTCACGCAAAAATAGAAATAAAAGGTGGAGAATTAACCAGGCCAAGCGGCAGCAGGCACTTGCCAATGGAATAGCTCCTTTGGAGCCTGCCTTGATTTGAAAGAGTCAAATCTCATCCTCCTCAGTTTACACTGGGGCCCCTCAATAGTGGCTCTCATGTTAGAGGAAGACTTGCAGATGCAATTCTGTCGACTGATAATGCTGTGAGCCACAATAAATGTTGGTGATTTATAGTGATTGGATGGTTACCATTACCAACAGAGCAGAAAGAAGCAGAGCCAAGGTTATCGCGGCATCCCTGATAGGTCAAGAGATAAAAATCAAACAAATTAGATTTTGGTAAGTTATAGTTGCAGCACCTGCGAAGCTATGAGGCAAAGTGCTGTGAGCGTTGTGTTGTATTATGTAGTTGAAACCCGCAGAGGTTCGGTTGGTTCTCCCTCTGAATTTTGTTCTTAGTTCTTTTCTTTTTATTAGTAATATTTTCTTGTAGACGTGACATTACTGTGCATTGCCGCAGTTTTGAGGTTATGAATATGCGATTTATTTTAAAATCTAATTGATTTGAGTATTTGACTTGTCAAGCAGTTTTTTTTTGACAAGGTACTTGTAACTGTTGTTTATATCCAAATGTGGTATATTTTGCCTCCTATATTCCTTAAAGTTACAGTTCTGCCCTGTAAATCGTAGGCTTACTTTTTCCACTCCTAAATCTTGAAAACATGGGTTATTATCCCCCAAACCTAACTGTGTCTGATTTCGCACCTCGTTTTGGTAAGTGAAGCCAAAGCAAGCAAGTGGGACGCCAATGCAGTTGGCACAAGCTCCTTGCCATGAGGTGTGGGGTTCGAGTTCCACCCTCTTCCCCCCTCTTCTTGATACTAACTTCTAATTACCAACTCCTTACTGATGTGTACAATGTTGGCAAAAAAAAAAGAAAGAACAAAAGATGAATATGGCAATGCAGCTACCATTCAAATTGAGAAGTTGCGTTTAGGGTTTTCCTTGGTATCGGCAGAACTGGGTTTCTCACACCCAAATTGCGGAAGTCAGTTGGCTGCATTCCATGAGGAATGATCCCATATTGATTTATCATAGAAATGATTAATAAAAAAAGGTTTTTTCTTGTTTGTTTCCTGGCTCTATTGATCGACTTCGTGTGTCAGTTTTGCTCTGCGGTATGTGCTTTTGTCTAGATGAAACAAATTAGGTATTGTTTTGAAAAAGGAAGAAAAGTTACAATGCTCTACAATGTGCTTTTGTCTGGATGAAACAAATTAGGTATCCTTTTGAAAAAGTGAGAGAAGTTACAATCCCCTCGAAATTGAATTTCATAATTTTTTTTCACGGGAATTTCATAACTTTGAGTCAAGCATTTCTACTAATTTTGTTTCATTATATCACCCAATGAGATAACTACGTGCGTTTTGTTGGTTGAATAGTAGTATAAAAGGCTCAATTAATCAAATATAAATATTTATTATTATCATGCCATGCGTTTTATGAAGTTACAGTTTTGCCACTGTAGTCGTAAGCTGCACTTTGCCCTCCTAATCCTTGAAAACAGGTGCTATGCTCGCCAATAACCTAACCATGTCTGATTTTGAATCTCCTTTTTGTTTTTTGTTTTTTAAAATGGAACTTATATTGATAAAGCGAGATACAGATTGCGCGGCCTATAGACCCGAAAACAGTAAACCAAAAAACAAGAAAACAAAAGAATGTATCGAACAAAATGCAGCTACTTATCAAATTGAGAAATTGCGTTCAAGGTTTCCCATGGTTTTTGGCAACAACGAGTTTCTCTCTTAACCCCCAAATTCTAAAAAAGTCGTGTCTGCAGTTAACCCTTAAATCATCAAAAAGCGTAAGAATTAACGGACACTAGTCTTATTTAGAGCCTTTCTCGCGAAAAAAGTGACTTTGCATTAATATATAATGTAGATGATTGTAACAAACACTATAGCACAGTATATCTGCAGCTATGCTTCCACATCTAGCTCCCTCAACTCTCCTGACCTATCGACGGCCACGGATAGCAAAAAGACTTGTATGGCTTATGAGTCTCCAAGCAAGTGCCGTTGTCTCTCACAAACCAAGGGCAATGCCGGCTGCACATTCCTTGCCTGTACACATCAAAAGAGTTGTTTCCCCGTTTTGAAAACAGGTAGCAATAGAATCGAGTCGTCCCCCATATGTTTTTGCGGAAATGCCACTCGATAAACTGTCCGTATGAGAGTACATGGACGCCCAGATCGCTGTCTGCAGATTTGCAATGGATGGTCAGAACCACACCGTTTGCCAGTTGATTCGTGACCCTAACGTGCATTACTTGGAGACTATCGGGATCATCAGAAGCTTTGCCCAATGAAAAGAGTGACAGGAACACCAACACTGTGATTTGAATGGATGAGCCCATCACCTTTGTGAATGTGTTTATTAAGGTGGTGGTGGGAATGAGTTTGGTATCTGAGGTTTTAGTTTTATAGGGCAGTAATCTCATGTAAAAAAGCTAATATGAACTATGGTAAGAAATCTTACATGGATAATGGTAATAACTATGGTAATGATATTTACCAAAAAAAAAACTATGGTAATGATCTTCTTGTTTCAAGACATGAACTAGCGTATTAATTGATATTCTCGTTGCACAAATCTGATGCGAATTGGGGTAATCTTCCTGTTCCAACAAATCTAATGAAGAGATCTAACTGGAAGATTGCGTATTAATTGATCTTCTCGTTGTACAAATCTGTTAAGAATTGGGGTAATCTTCCTGTTCCAACAAATCTGTGGTGCGTTATTAGACCGCAGAGGATAGCCCGCACAATTGCAACTGCTTAAAAGAGTTTTTAACGATCCATTTTGCTGACAGATGATTACTGGTAAGGAAAGTATCAAACCGGTAAGAATCTATTACAAACCTGGACCATTGATTGTCAAGACGAACGGTCGATATGTGCTTGCTTCCTGCAGTCCAAACCCAGACTGCGGAGAAGTTGGGTCCTTCTCAGTTTTATGTTAAAATTCTGCGTTGAGACGTCAAAGCATCAATGGTATCGAGTGCTGTGGCTGAAGCTACGCCATACTTGAGACATGAGGATGGCACAAGGGATTAACTCAAAACCTTATGAGATACATAGCTGGTTAGTTTTGGATAGAAAATGTGCAATTGTAACAAGAACGGCCAATAGTTATAGGATGGTATCCCCTCTGCATTTTGGAGGGGTAAAAAGTTCGACACGGTCCACAGGTTACATTCCCAGTTCATTTTCCCCATCTTGAGAGGATAAACAGGCCGACAATTGTCAAACACGATGTAGCCACTATGCTTACAACAAGAGCAAATGCATAGACAAGAGAAGGGAAGTTGAAATTCTTCTGGATCCTTCTTAATCCTTTGTCAATAACAGGTGCCAATGCAGCTGCACCCGCCACTCTGAACGGTCTCGTTACATTGTTACCGGTCCACATGAGGATGACAATCTGGGGTTGTCAACAAAAAGTTCGTTAAGGGAAACCAAAATACCAGAGAAAATAGAAGAATAGGAACGACCCCGGAGGAATCCATTGATTGGCAGTTCCTTCAGTTGCATATGCGGTAAGAGATGCGTGGATGATAAAAGTTCAACTTAAATACACAAGACGGAGAAATAAAATAACGCTGGTGTCAATGTAATTGGATGACATTAAAGCTTGTTAAACGTCATTTTGATATCAGAGTACTTGTTCGAGAACCAAACTCTTGAGGGCTGTGACTGTGGTTGTCATGGCTCCAAGCACTTGGCGCCAGGTCCTATTTCGCTTTAATAAGTAATTCAACGAAGAGTCATTAGCATGTCAAGGAGTCAAGTAGATAGCACACTATATAGAAGTTATCAATGCCCAATGCCTTCGATTTTTTTTTCACTTTGGAACCTCTAGAACTTCATTACGGTAGAAGCCAGTGCGTTGTTTCTTTTCTAAACTTCACAATTGAAACTCAGTCTCCTGGTCAAAAAAAACAAATAATGTGGTGACCAACTTCACCGTTCACTAGCCGGAGCCCAACTGAATATGGGACAAAGACCCGTATGGACTAACACAGGAATGGTTGCATGCTTGTATGAGACCTTTCTGACCCTAAAATTAACGAATGAAGAAAAGCAGCAGCAGAATGAAGCATTTCTCACCCCTAAAAGAGCTTGGAGATTGGCAGCAGGATTCTTGCCAGTACTTTTCTCATACCCAAGAAATGCAAGAACAAATAAAGAAGTGTAAGTCACACCATCAAACAAGCCATAAGCCAGAACAGCCGAGAGCCCGAGCTTCGCAAGTTTCGAACTCATTTCCGCTGAATTCTCCTGATAAAAGCCCAAAAAAAGTTTCAATTTCAAATGGGTTGCCTTGCCCCCAGTTGAGACAAGAAAACAAAAATCAAATGGGTTACGCCAAATCTCTGTCAAGTAGTCATCTTTTACTTCACCGCATCATTATTCTTCAAGTTTAGATGCAGTCACTGTCAATGAGAGAGAGAGAGAGAGAGAGAGAGAGAGAGAGAGAGAGAGAGAGAGAGAGAGAGAGAGAGAGAGAGAGAGAGAGAATCCAACCCTCCATTTCTGCCAGAATCCTTTGTTCTGCTGATCCTATCGGAGAAACAGGAAAAAAGAATCACGAAAGTATTAAAAACGAATCTGAGAGAGAGAGAGAGAGAGAGAGATGAGAGATGACCTGTGATTCTTGATGTTGTTGGGGAAAGTCTTCTCCACCTGATGACGATGATGAAGCTCCTTGGCTAGCTGAGGAGCATCTTACACAAACAGCTGGCTTCGAATTGACCTTCACAAACTTCTTGTTGAAATGGTACCCATCTTGAATTAGTCGATAACTGAAGGTTGTGCTACAACTGGCTTCAACTAGGTTTGGAGGAGAATATGGAAGTGGTAAGACAGCGGTATCTCTCTCTCTCTCTCTCTCTCTCTCTCTCAGTTGGCACAGGTGAGTGGAATGGTTAATCTTCACTTTAACCCGACATAATTCGTGTGTGGATGAGCACGCTCGAAAGCGTATTTGAAATCTATTTCAAACTACTAAAATTTACAAGAGCGCGCACGCTTTGAAAGTCTATTTGAAACACATTCCAAACTATTTAAATTCGCGAAACGAGAATTGAGAGTGCAAGGCAAGTACAAAAATTGAGAACTTGAGAGGAGGATATTTCGAAGGATTATGTGCTTAAACTTTAACCAGCCACAAAAGGACTGTTTCCTTGATATGTTGTTCCATATATTGCTAACTAATGATCACCTGTTTTTTTCTTCTTTTTTCTCGAAATTGATGATCACTTCATTTTTATGCTATCTATTCCAACCAAGGTTGCACAAAAAGAGTAGCCTTCTCTCTAATTTTTAAATGATGTTCTGTTCAGTTTACCAACTATTGGACGTAGGGTTTAGGATCAATACCTCTACACTTGCCGGATGAAGGTTGGGTGCATCCCATCCTTCCCCAAATCCGTAGTAGTAGGAGCTTCGTGCACTTTGTAGCACCTTTTTTTTATTTTATTTACAGGAGGCCACAAGGTTTAAGAACCATATGCTCATAAACCAAGAACTGAAAGACTACAAACACAGGCAACAAATCTTATATCCAGCATATGATCGATTCACTCTCAGCAGAAGTTTCAGCATGAGAAACAATCATGACACCATCTTAGAGTAAAAACTTCAAATTCATTGCTGAACAGTTTCCTCTGTATATATGTATGACAACATGAACAATCCGAGAAACGATACGAAACCCTAGAAGATTAATCCCTCGGAATGCTTACCATATAATGTAAATGGAAACAAAAATACAAACACGATCAACGGTATATAGCTGCAGCTCAGTTCCCTTCTACAAATGTTTCCCTTTGCCACTGTATTTTTCTTATAGAAAGTATGGAACTACCTTTATTCTTTTGCTGTGTATTTGGAAGTCAGATAACCAGGCACTCACCGATGAGCTAGTCCTATAATCTCAATTGTTGTAACAATTAGTTCCTGCCAAAAAATTGCTTACTCGAGACTTCATCAACAATTCCCAATGAGCAAGTCAACTCGATCTAACCCACTGATCCAGAATCACAACAGCAAACAAACTCAATCCTTTATGCCAATGCACTTGAGCAACTTGGTCCAAAAACTATCCACCTCTGGGTTCTTGAAATTTCGCCTTCTCGCTAAGCTGTTCAAAAGAATTTACAATATTTTGTAGCCTTGCAACAAACTCAATCAGCAGTGAAGTAAACGTTGCAAATGACAATGCACTTGCACTTTCATATGTCCTTACTTCGCGTTCATTGAGGATGGTATCACCAAGAATTGAGAGACGCGAAGGCCATGTAACCTGATCCTTGAGCATCTCTCCAGTGGACCCCCATTGCACGGAAGGGTTAATGCTTATATTGGGGTTCTGAGGATCGAAGTGCCGTAGTGTTGAAGCTGATCTCGCATTTAGGGATAATTCACTGAGAGAGTGTATCACTCTTTGTTTATTTTCATGATCCTTCACCTCAAGAAGGGTATTGGAATCTTCAAACTCTTTGTGTCTTTTCACGCCTTCCCAATTCGCCGAGTTAACCAGGAGGTATGATTTCTGGTCTATCATCATTTGCAACTCTTCTGCAGCTTCATGGACTTCATGGAGTATGTCTCCATGGCTTAATTTCTCCATCTTTTCAACTTTGTTTGCAAGTTCACGTAAAATATAGGCCCCTTCAGACCCGACCCTCTGAAGCTCTTTACGAAAGACCTGTCTCAGTTCAAATGGAGCCTACATAACAGAAAAATTGAACCCATTATTACATTGAGTTCAACGATAAACTTCTGAAGGCCAGTAAAGTGTCGTACACCTTCCTCGGTGGTAAAGAGGCAAGAAAACAAAATCTGGATCTTACATATTTGGGCTCGGAAATGTGGTTGCCTGATTTTGAATATGCATTTCCTTCTTCTATGGTTAACAAAAGGTGTGCATAGGCATTCTATCGAATTTCTAGAGTCACTTTCTTGGCAAATGGTTAACAGAAAGTGCACAACATGCAACATAAAACCATATTTTCTTCCTTCTATGTTACATAACATTGTACAAAAGCAAGTTTTCATTTTTTTCCCCTCCTTTTTCTCGCTTTTGGTTCCTGAAGACTAGATGGTAGGTCATTAGGTACGGGCTGTAACCATGCATCAACATATAGAGCTGCTGCTTCTTTTTTAACCACAGAATGCACTGATTGCAGTTTAGAGTATTTGATAAGTTTCCCTTCGTCAATCAGACATATAGAGACTTCAAAAAAACTCGTCCATCCATGAAGAGAATGTGTCACTGCACTAAAATTTTGTTTAGTAGGTAAGATGGTGATGAGATGTCGTAATGCTAATTAAAGCCACAATGACTTACAGACAGGCATGTAATGTTAATAAGCCGGAACAATACTGCAGAATTTAAGCCACACAGTGTATGTTAATCTTTTGTTGATTCATGATACAGTTAGATCCAAGTAGCCAAACATAACTAACTGGGCCAACAATAAGTAAGCCTGGCTAATGCATTTACAGTGCCTACTTAGAAAAATACCAAACTTTATTCCAAAAATCCCTCAACTCATCTGTCGCACAATCTCATGCACATTGATTTCTACAGACAGGAAAGCTTTTTGGTTCTGCTCTACTCAATGGAATCCATTTCTTACCTTAACCTACCAATTGATGAGGAAGACGTTTTCTGCTTCTGTTCATGAATACTTAAAAACTGAAATTTTCTGCCACTTGAGGTTTGGAGGTATAAGCTAGTTCTATCCAAAAGGGTTAATGCCAATGAAAAGGGAGCGCTAAATAAAGGCCGTAGAGGTACCTTCTTTCAATAATCTCAAAATGCACCAGTTCCAAGGTCTATGACAAGACAACAAGGAGAGATCTTTTTCACCTGTATTTCTGATAGTATACATCCGTGCATTGCCATGACCATGAATGCACAATGCCTTAATGCACCACTCACTTTGACATAATCACGCCATGGGTAATTCCACATTTTATACCTCCCATGAGGTGGTTCCCAAAGAGCAAAATCCAACTGCAAAAGAAAATAATGAATTGGAAACATGCCTTTCTTATAGCAGTGTTCTGTAGAATATAAAACGAGGGACAATTGCAGAAAACAAAGTCACACCAGAGAATCCTCTTGGCTTGTGGACTCTACAGCAGATCTGTACCCGCTATATGTTGGGTCATCAGAAGCCTGGTAAGTAAGAATTTTTGAAGGGATCCTCTCATATTTAACATTTTCCAAGTACTCATTTACACAGCCTGTGGAAAAGCTTGTACGTATTATGATGGGTATCATAATTCATAGCTAGTGCACAGATATCAACATAACTTGAATTCAAAGGAAGCAAGTAAAACTTCTAACCTTCCAAGGATGTAGCAACACCCTTAAAATTTTTCACAACCAATTTGTGCAAATCCTCGCCTGCCCAAATCGGGTAGATACAGATATTTACACCTAGACAAATACCAGCTCCAACTGCAATTAGCAGCAATCGAGATATAGCAGTTTTGAAAAAACTTGAAGACCCCGATACCAGCACAATACAGTAAGTCAATAAAAACACCCGGAATCCGTATTCGTATTGCTTCATTGCCGGGTACAGTTTCACATAGCTTGCAAGAAATCCTACAACCCCAATATGGTGCATCAGTTTGTATACTATTCACAACAGTCAAGGTTAATATCCATAAATGGGTATTGATAGATTTAACAGCTTGCACTTTACCTGCACCAAAGATGCTTAACACAATAAAAACTTCTTGGTATTCTCCAGCCAACTCAGTTAGTTCAGCAATGCCCAGAGCAAGTGCTCCAGCCGATAATGTCCCCAGAGCACGGTTAAATCCTTTGTTAAGTGTTGCTCCTAAATAATCAAAATCTCCACCAATAAGCTCAGCAGAATCACAGAAACAACCGATCATCAACCTTAACAGAATCAAAAACTGATTGAACAATAAAAAGCTGCTCAGGCTGCATTCACTAAAAAAGCCAACTTTTTGGAATCTTTTCGTCTCTAGTGATTTTCTTTCATAATTTTTCTACTTCTCCGATCCTTCTTGTATCATATGGGCCGGATAAACACAGAAGGTTTTACCAGAAGCTTTAAAAAAACACTAAATAAAAGGAAACAATAGTATTTAGCTTGTCCCATCTTTGGGGGCCCTTTTCCAATGTTTAACGCAGAAAATCCTGAAAAGTAACAAAATCTCCACGATAACCAACAAAACAAAACAAAACTTCACCAAACACAGATTTCCAAAAAAAACAATACTGATTCTTTTTTCTTTTCTAATGGTTAACGTAGACAAACGGGAACAGTTAGAAAATCTTCACCATAAGCTAAAAACAAACGGACGGAGGATAATATGTTAATAATTCTAAACAAGTTAAGATATCATATATATCTCACGGGTACTAATAACCTTCACAGATATCAATACACTTTTTTCAGAAATCTATGCACTCATATATCAAAAAAAAAAAAAAATCTTTGAGAAAAGCACTTTGACTCGACCTCAATCCCAAATTCGCAATCAATCAGTTTGACTCGACCTCAATTTCACAAAACAAACGCACGACACTCAAATTTGAGCATTAATCTAATCATACCGATGCTAAACTCGAATACCACAACGACTGTCAGTATCGCCCAGATTGAATACTGACTAATCTCCTTCAAGGGTTCTTTGAAGAAAATCAGAATCGATACAAGGGCCAAAGCCAGGCCCATTTTGGCTGCGAATACAACCTTTCTCGGATCAGAACGGCCCATTTCGTACGCCTTGATCGACCATTCTCGCACATTGGTGCATAAAGCGGTGAACTTTTCGCGAACTGAACGGGACCGGGGCGCGTCATCGCCGCCGTCCGATCGGCCGATCCCCAGCTCCGAGTAGTCTTTTCTGGAGAGTAGTTTTTCTGCAAAGCTGTGCCTTAGTGTTCCTGCCATTTCTTTTTAAACTTTATCGAACTAGTGTCACGGAGAAGAATGTGGATAGAAGAGGATTGCATCTACGTAAGAGAGAGAGAGAGAGAGAGAGAGAGAGAGAGAGAGAGATAGGGGTAACCGAACCAGCCATGTTTGATTAGTTTTGAATAGACTGGTCGCTGGCAGCTTCTGATTTCTGTGTATTTGGATACATACATGTATACCGTATACGTATGTATACGACTCCAGGAGATGAATCCTCTATGCCAATGTTTTGAATTGGGAGAGACAGCCATGAACGGTATCTTCCATTTGTTGCAATCAATGTGTTGGGATGTATTTTTAAATTCTTATCGGCAAGGATTGCTAAGTAAATTTGAACCATTGATTATACTAATGGACAATCCCGATATGGACTTCATCTGGTCTAAATCATTGAATTGGAGTGGATCCGGACCCACAACTTCACAATGTGAGTGGGGGCTATTATTAATTGCTCTCAGAGCACTGCCACGTAATGCTCCAAAGGCTTACATATTTTATGCGGGGTCCGCTATCAAGTGTGTGACTTCCCACGCTAATGAGTGATAAAAAAAGGATCCGTGGAGCGTCACGCGAAGCTGTTTCGAGAACACAGAATTATCACTCGTGAGTGAGGGGAGATAGAGAATGACTTCTGCACGGAACTGTGGAGAAGCCATTGTCCACCACGCCAATCAAAACAAGCCAACTTAGCACCAAACTCAGGAAATCAGCCTATCCTTTCCACTGCTCAACAGTTTGGTGCAAAACGCCACCGTTTTCCTTCCTTTTTTTGGTATTGCAAAAATGGGCATGATTTTGCAGGATCCATTTCGAATAGCACAAAGATGACTCAAAATACAAATTATTCTTATAATATTTTTTTTATGAGTTTTTAAAAAAATTAACTCAATCCGATATCGATAAGGGATGTTTCAGAATTCGTAAGGCGCCGTACGAATTTTGAAACAATCCTTACCTATATCGGATTGAGCTAATTTTTTTCAGGAACTCATAAAAAAATATTTTAAGAATAATAACTTAATGTTTGAATTATCTTTATACGACCCGTAATGAGCCCCACAAAAATCAAAAAATCATTACCATTTAATGGGTACCAAACAAGGAATATACTGCTTCAATTTTTTTTTTTGCAGGGCTCGTTACAAGTTGTACAGAGATAATTCAAACCGCAAGTTATTCTTAAAATATTTTGTAATGAGTTCCTGAAAAAATTTAGCTCAATCCGATATCGGTAAGGGTTGTTTTAGAATTCATAGGGCACTCTACGAAGTCTGAAACACTCTACGAATTTCTGAAATAGTTCTTACCGATATCGGATTAAGTTAATTTTTTTTAGAAACTCATAAAAAATATTATAAGAATAACTTGTATTTTAAATTATATTTGTGATATTCGAAATAGATCCCACAAAATCATGCCTATTTATTCAACGCCAAAAAAGGGAAGGAAAACGGTTGAGGAGTGGAAAGGGTGGACGGACGACTTCCTGGGTTTGGCGCTGAGTTGGCTTGTTTTGATTGGCTTGGTTGACAATGGCTTTTACACGGAAGTTATTTTCGGGGAGATATTATTATGCGGTGGGCCATATGTTTCCAAGTCAAAAGCTGTTCATAGGTCCGTGGAATATATGCAAGGGAAGAAAAGCGGACTCCACGGAAAGAGAGTTTATAAATGTAAGTGCGAATTTACTGCGTGTAACTTATTTTTTAGAAAATCATATTTGGACAAAAATGCTCTAAAAAAATTGGTCAAATATATTCATATTTTTATTATATACAACCACAAATATATAACCATATCTAAAACATAACCCATAGCCCACATTTCCCTCCATATTCTCTATCAGAGAATCATTTTCATTTTCTTCCTTCCATTTCCATGTTCACCACCACCATTGGTGCTGCAACCAAGCTCCAGGAGCTCCCACCTCCCACCATAAAAATCAGTCCACCTCTGCCTCCTAACTCTGACCTCCTACCTCTTTAACTCTCAATGGAAACCTCTATTGTTTCCTCTCCCTCCATTGGTAAAGAAGTTGTCTTGGACCCAACAAATGAGAGCAACGTGCATTTTGATTGGGGATTGGAAGGCTGTGCAATGGAAATGAAAGTTGACAAGGAAGAGGTAGCCGTGGATGTTGTAGTTTCGGAGCCAAGACAGCAGCAAGAAGTAACCATCATTCCTCCATTTTTAACCTAGTTCTGTCCTGACATTGTCAGATTCTAAAATTTAAAATTCTACCTAAATTTCAAACTCCAGAGTTTGAATATTGTAGATAATATATCATATTCTACAATTTGAAATTATGCTAAAATTTCAAACTCTAGAGTTCGAATATTGTAGACAATATATCATATTCTACCAAAAGTTGTATTAAATGCCCAGAGGTTTAATACCATTCAGATTTTAATATTTGAAAACCTTCAAACAATTCAAGTTCTAGTATCCAAAATTCTGTACTAACATTTTTTAGGATGGTGGGTCTGTCGTGGACTTAGGGATGGTGGGTTTTAGGATGGTGGGTCTGTCGTGGACTTAGGGATGGTGGGTCTACCGTCGTGGTGGTGCTGCTGTTATTCTCGGTTCCTTCCACCTGCTGTTGGGTGGCGGTGGTTGTTTGACAGTGGAGGTGGTAGTGGTTCGACAGTGGAGGAGATGATCTGCTGTGCGACGGTGCTGTGGTGTGGTGGTGGTGTTGGTGTTCAAACAGAGACAACGGGTAGAGAGGGAGGAGAAAGGGGAATGGTGGTGGGGCTTGGGGTTTCAAAATGGGGAGGAAGAGAAAAGAACGGGGGAGAAAATAATTGGGGAGAGAAGGTTTCAAAATTTCCGGCCAAAATAATTGAGTACTGCTATGGGTACCGACGGTACCCATAGGGAAAATGCACCGACGGCCACCCGACGGCCGTCTCCGGTCACCGGACGGCCGATCCGAGCCGTCCAAAAATTTTAAAAAATAAAACCGAGTGGCCTTACGCGAGAATCAATGGCATCCGAGGTGTGTAGGGTACTTGATCCGAGCACCCATTTTTCGTGTATATTTGTATATACGTGTATATACACGAAAAAGGGGTACTCGGATCAAGTACCCTACACACCTCGGATGCCATTGATTCTCGCGTAAGGCCACTCGGTTTTATTTTTTAAAATTTTTGGACGGCTCGGATCGGCCGTCCGGTGACCGGAGACGGCCGTCCGGTGGCCGTCGGTGCATTTTCCCTATGGGTACCGTCGGTACCAATAGGATTTCTGAAAATAATTTGCTGGGGTAGGAAATGGTAATTTTGGAAGATCATGGGTATTTTTGAAGTTGTATGTAGCAAATTCTTATAAGATTTGGGTGAATCATTTGATATCGTAATAATTTTGTTTGCGTGTTTATTGATGTCCGATCAACTATTGTCATGAGCACCGGTGATGCAAAAGTAATAGAGGATTGTGATCAAAAGGCGAGTTGAACCTTTTCACTCTTTATACTCGCCGGCCACCGCAATTCAGTTACTTTGAATTTCTTGGGGTACTTTGAGCAATGCAAACTCTGCTAAATGAGCTCTCAAAGCCGATACATGGCCAGCAGCCACAACCTAAGTCACATAATCAACATGTGGAAACAGTAGCGTGAGGGTTAAAGCATCATGAAACATATCCTGAACTACTAAAATCCGTGAGCAAGCATAGAGTGAGAATTAAAAGCAGGGGAGCATTATGTGACTAAGGCTGCAACCCCACATTCTGGTGTTCTCCAATGCAATGCCCAAACCTGAAAAGTGACCAAATCGGACCGAGCTCCACTCCAGTTACATCCCCTCGAGTTTGGTCCAGTTTTGAACTCCTCCATCCAAGCACCAAAATAATCCCATACGATGACAGAAACTGCATATACTGTTTTTTTTCCCTTTGAACAGAGTCCATTTTCATCAAATCCCGTTTGGAGAAGTTCTGACCAATGTGGTGGGTCTATAATGACCCAAACTGGAAGGTGAAATTGAACTGCAGCTCAGTCCGGTCAAATCTGCCTTCAAATTGCATCACTATAGGACTCCGGCAAGAAATCCTCAACAGCAAAGTCAGTTTGATCAAACGAAATTGGACACAAAAAGCTTTTTTGGCCATTAAACACCAAGGCTAGCTCATACACAACTAATCTACGGAAGGGAAACAGACGAAGAACCAATAAGTAATCACAAACACCATGGTTGAAGCCTTGAGCATAGCCGGAATATAATCCAATCTAGCAAGAAACCAAACGGGAAAAATCCAAGCAAAATTTTTAACCAAGTGATTTTGGAATCCAAACAAAATTTAATAGTGTGCGCTACCAATAATAGTTCAAAACAAGTAAAGCAGAAAAATTCAGACTCAATACGCAAACGCATCCCCACATACATGTATGAGCATAAACTCACTTCTTCTCTTCCTTCTCAGCCTCAGCGGCCTTCTTCAACCTGGCACCAACATGACGCTTGTTGGTCCGCTCAATACGCAGCTTGTCGTAGGCCTTGAATGATTTCATCTCATTTGTAACCTTGACAAGCTCCACGGTCGGCTTCTCACGAACAATAGGCAAGTAGGCTCCTTGAACTTGGGTAGCAGTAGCCAGTTCCTCGGGTGCAGAATCACCAGCCTGCAATGAAGGAGTTAATCCGTGTCCAGGAATAATTGAATATCGAAAACGTTTTGAGTGTTGTTTGGTAAACCAGTTAGTACTATACCTTGAATTTGCGAGCACGTCTTGGGAAGACAACCAATTTCGCCTTATATGTCTTCAGCCTCTGGACATTAGTCTGGAGACCCTCCAGTGAACGGTTCCTGCGGCGATGATCAACAGATATGCCGATGGTTGGGGCAAGCTTTTTCGGAATACCTGCTGCCTGAAATGTAGACAAGGGAAGCAAGTAATGCATCCGTTACAGAGAATTTAGATTCAGAAGCATTCCAACAATTGTCAAGTTGGTCAAAATGCCAACTAAACTAGCTTCTCTCTTAAAGTCATCAGGGCTTTAGTTTTCAAGATGAACAGGGTCCATACTTCTATGTCAAGCCCGACAAAATGCAACAATTCATGGTCGCCCAAAAATAATTAGCTGTTAACAGACAAACACTTCCGCCTCTACCTATGCTGAGCAATGCAAACTTTATCCTACACAGCATGCGTACATATCCTATCGGTAAGTAGCTAGGTAGTGAACAAGACCCATAATGTCCTTACGTCCTTCAATACAAGAACAAGAAAAGGTCATATGTCTAACGAGAAAGGCAAACGGCACTATGATAGGTAGGGATAGAAAAAATTGACCTGAAGCTCCTCAAGAGAAAATCCCCTGCCAGCCCTTAGCTTCATATTGTACTTCAACGTCTGCCCATGGACAATGGGGCGAAGAGGTCCAGCTGTAGGCCGTGGGAAAATCTTCACGGCCTTCTTTTGTCTTGCTGAAAATGAAATACATAAAGACCATCATCGCAACAGTCAGTGGTAACAAAATTAAATTTCCGCAATTGTCAAATTTTACTTATAAATTTCACAACTAAATCATTGGCTTTTTCTTCTTCTTTGAGTTTTAAAGGCCCGAAATATACTTACCAAGTCTTCTCCTGGTTTTGCGTGCTGGCTGGTTAAACCAGGTCTTCACATAGTTTTGCCAGTGCTTTTTGAAGTGCCCATTGGGTATGACATTGTTATGCTTCACCATGATTTACCTGTTAAGTTAGAAAATGGGTGAGAAACAAAACCCACCAACAGAAAGCCAAATTCTGTCAAGAGTGATCAAACCAAGCACAATCACAGGGGAAAATCATAAACTGCATTACTGCAATATGCACAACAAATGTGTGGCAAAGATTAAGGGTAACTGCTCAAAAAAGGTTGTAAAATAGACTCGTGTTGCAACCATTCACTAGTGCTAAAAAATAAAACACATCCCTTCATGAAATTTCACCAAACCTACCCCCAAAAAGAGGACCGCAACAGAAAATAAAATAAAATCGATGATGACACCTATCAGTCCTAAATGGAAGGTTGAAGGCATATTTCGGACACAATAGGAAGAAAGTGTGCTTTACATGCTAATCCTGACCTCTGTTTGATGAAAGCATTGAAGTTAAAGACGAACTCCTAAACAATCAACTTATAAGTGAATTTTCTTGGCCCCAGCAAACATGTCGGGAAAAAAAAAACAGCAAAAAAACCCTTAACCACAGTTCCTAGCAACGACATGGCAGCACTTCACTGATAAAATTTACTACCACGGAAGCCACACAGAACTGGTGAAAGGTTCAGTCAAACCCCAAGTACAAAAAACAATAGCACCGGAAAAATGACCTTTCTGGAGTCATTCAGAGGCCAGTGCAAGAGAAAACTGAGGAAAATACAAAGCACATGATATCATCTAAAGAGAAAATGACTTGAACAAAATAAACTCGGAATATTGCAATATACAAAGGATAATGATGAAAGAACTACAAATCCCATTTCATGAGCACAACAGAATTACTCATAAGATACGTATGAGAGAAAGAACATTGAATCAACAAAGCCACTACATAGAATGATATAGAGAGCAGAAAGCTAACCGATCAAAAGTCCTAACCTAGCCAATTACCAGCTAACACTTCAAATCGATGGCCTACGAAGCCACTGCTTCAGGCCCACAAAAGATGTTAAAAAGAAGGAGATAGACGATGAGAGAGAGAGACGAACACAGAGATGGAGAGAGAGAGGTACCCGTTCAATTCAGATTTGGGCCGCTGCAGGTTGCACACAAAACCCTAGCTTGCCAGTAAGCTGGATATATAATTACATATCATGAAAATTACACATAAAACCTTATAACTTTATTTATGTTACAAATTGCTCCCTTACTTGTACTCTTTTTCAGTTCAAAGCCAGAATTATAACTCAAAACACAAATTCACCCTGCGTATATCCTACTCAACTTCTCTAATGCCCCCTGCAAGATCTAAATTTTCAGTTACCAGTTACCACATCTCATGTCGAAACAAAACCCTATTTATTGTGCACAAAATGCAAAAAGTTAACGATATGGAATAATGTTTTCATGTACTTAGGTATATCGAATCATAACTACGTGGGGTTGGCCTAATGGTCAAGGCTTGAGATTTGCGAGGGTGACGTAACAAAAAAAGCCTTTTTTTTTTTGATAGGCATAACAAAAAAGGTTTGAGCAGTTAATTGGAGTCAGCTTGTGATAAGTAAACGCACCAAAAAAAATAAAAGGCTGCATGAAGCTTCACCGATGCAACTGCTAAATCAGCTGACAAAGGCTCGAAAAGCACAGTTTAGTGTTCTCCAATGCTATGGCCAGTATCTTAGAGAATTGCAAGCTGACAATTTTACACATTGATAATACATCGATAACAGTTTAACGCTCGGTGAATTCGATAGAGCTCAATGGTAAAAACAAATTTGGATAACTGGTTCTGACTTAAGGCTCGGTTTAGTTTGGCCAAGATATGGTATTTTGAATTGGACGGGAAATGCTTTTCGGCCTTTAAATTCCAGAGAAACTTTTTGGTATAACCGGTATATAAACCATTTGGTATCCCCTCTTCAAAAAAATTTGACACTTGGCAAAGTGTGATTTTAAGGACTTCAACTGTAATTTCCACACAATCTACTCCTCTCCCCGTACAAACTACTCCCAATTTGGCGCTTAAAAAATGGGAGACTATCCGTAGTCTCGTATTTTCTTCCTTCGCCCGTTAAAAATATTTTCAATTATACTCGACAGTTAGTGACCGAAATTGAGATACATTTTCAGCATCCAATTACCGAAATATAATATTTTTTTCAACAGTTATTTATCGAAAATGTATGTTCGGCAGTTGTTTACAGAAGGTTGAACATATTTTCGACATATAGTTACCGAAATATAATTTTGTTTTCAACAGCTATTTATCGAAATGTTATGTATGATTTTCAACAACTATTTACCGAAATATAGTGTGCTAAGGGAGAAAATACCCTCAAAACAAAATCTCGAGAGTTTTTTTCCCACACAAACCACTCCTTTTCCTGCACAAACTACTCCTCTGTACATCTCCGCTAACATCTTTACTTTCTTCTCATCCATTATTTTTCATCTCCAGATCCACATAAAAAAAAAACATCAGTTTACCAACGGGGTAACAATTACATTTCAATGGTTTATTTTTTTAAATACTCATCTAATCTATTATCTTTGGCACACGGAGTTTCAAAATCTCGACATTTTAATAGGAGTTTATCGATGCTATGTAGGCTTCTTCAAATCCAAAGTTTAATTCTTCCCGTTTCAGCTTTATGAGATTGCTAGTTGAGGAAGATGCAATACCATAGTTGAGTCAAGAATCAGTGCTAATGAATGTGGAAATGCTACCACCACAAAAATAAAACAAACAAGATATCTACGGAATGTCTTTTTTTTTTTTAAAAGAATCGATATAGTGGTTGTAGTTTTTTTTAATCTTTAGCTATTGTAGTTTTTGTTTAATTTTTGTGCTTTCAACTGAAATTTTACTAGTGTTAAATTTTACTTCGGATCTTTTATTTTTTTGAATGGTTTAAGTCCTCATAATTTAGAATTTATACTTTACCAAATTACAATTAAAAAAATAAACCCTTCAAACCTGTTGGTAAAATAAGGATATCCTTTGTTGATGTGGATCTGGAAATGTGAAAAAAATGGATGAGAAGGAAAAAAAGGGATAGCAGAGGAGTAATTTAGGAGACGGGTTTTTTTTTTTTTTAAGCTTTTTGTGGCATTTGTGCGGAAACAAAAAACAGATGTTTTAGCGCCAATATCAATTGAGGAGGATGGGGAAAAATAATTACACTTGCAGTCCTTAAAATTACACTTTGCTAAGTGTCAGTTTTTTTGTGAAGGGGGATACCAAATGGTTTATATACCGGTTATACCAAAAAGTTTCTCTAAATTCCATTATAGAGCAGGGAAACAGTCGAAGCACAAATAAATGTTGCCAAATCACTGTTGAAGCATTGAGCATAGCCACAATTTAGTCCATTCTAACACGGATCCAGAGAGATAAGAAAACAAAAATCCAAACAAATGTCGTAACCAAGTGAGTGATCCTGGAACCCGACCACTAATGGCTCAAAACCAGTAAAGCCAATAGAACTAGACTCGTAACAGCAAAAACATCCCCACATAACCATATGGGCAAAAACACTCTGCTTCTTCTCTTCTTTTTCAGCCTCGGCAGCCTTCTTCAACCGGGCATGAATATGACGCTTTTGGTCCGCTCAATGCGCAGCTTGTCATAAGCCTTGAATGATTTCATCTCACTTGTGACCTTAACAGGCTCCACGGTTGGCTTCTCACGCACATTAGGCATGTAAGCTCCTTGGACTTGGGTGGCTATAGCCAATTCCTCTGGGGCAGAATCACCAGCCTGCAATCAAAGGAGTTAGTATACATGGTCTCAACTCTCAAGGAATAATTGAATTGAAAATATTTTGAGCGTTGTCCTGTAAACCAGATAGTATTATACCTTGAATTTGTGAGCACATCTTGGGAAGACAACCAACTTCGCCTCGTACGTCTTCAGCCTCTGGACATAAACTGGAGACCCTCCAGTGAACGGTTCCTGCGGCGATGATCAACAGATATGCCTATGGTTGGGGCGAGTTTTTTGGGAATACCTGCTGCCTGATTAGTAGAAAAGGGAACCCAGAAAGTATATCAGTAGAAGAAAAAAAATAGCAGTAGATGACCTTTGTTGGCATTCAGTGGCCACAGGCCAATGCCAGTGAAAAACTGAGAAAATGCCAACAGCTTGATATGCTTTACGAGAGAATACGACTTGAAGGAAAGAAACCAAAGATAATGATGAAACTACTAGAGATCCCATTTCATGAACACAAACTGCAGGCCCTCGTTTAGATGCCATCCAAAAATGAAATTAACTTCCAAGCTTATTTAAAAAACACAAGTTTGTCAAGCTTAACATTGCATGTGGAACCATTAACCGCATGAAATTGACTGCTTCGGGAATCCATATCCAAAATGCTATCTCTACGCCCATACCATGCAGATTGAAATCAAAGCTTCATGCTCGGAAGTACTCATAAAATACATATAAAAAAGAAACATCGAATAAACAAAGACATTTCTTAAAATCCTGTAGGCCCTGATCAACTGCAGTGAAAAGAAAGGGAAGTACGGGAATGTTTAACTTTCTAGGATTTTTAATGCGTTCAACTAGCAGGAAAGTTGTGGAACCAACGTCTCTAACTTTCCCACTTACATTAGCTTTCCCCCCAAACATGTCATGCAAAAAACAAAAGATTTTGCAGGAATCTTGTTTCTACAAAATTAAACTACTAACTTTTAACTTTCTATTAATTTCTTACATCAAATGGACGCATAAAGGAAAATACTTATCATTTTCCTTTAACTTCACATCGCTATAATTTTCTCGAAAATAATTTTCATGGACTAATTTCTTGACAAGTGAACGGAGCCATTATAGAAAACACAAAGTTAGCTGATGAAGAGTCCTAATCTAACTGATTAGCAGCTTACACTTCAAGTCGATATCTATCAGCTTGAACCCCGATGAAACTCAAACTAAAAAAAAAACCCCATAACTACAAGTCATCTATACTACTCGCGATGTCTATCTCGTCTAAGCTAACATCTTGTCATTTGAAAGTCGTATTTTTTTCCAGAAAACCAACACAGCATTACGAAGAAACATACATAATTCATTATTAAATTGATAGATTTAGTACAAGAAGATTGGGGTGAAAAGAAAGATCTGAGAGTACTCACAACGTCAGTAGCAATCTGAGCAGAACCACAGAAGAAATGGCCTACGGTGTCTGTGTACGGTTTATTAGCAGGGAGGGGGAGGCCACAGATAGAAAACCCTTGGTGGATGGTCTAGGGCAGCTTGGGTTTGCTCTTGAGATTGAGCCTTTAGAGAACCAAGGAACAAATCTCATAACAAAAGAAATAGAAATTGAGATGTAAAGCTTTTCCATTTCACTAAACTTCATTTACATTTTCCAGTCCAATGAAACACAAAGTAGAAATATGCCGCCTTCTCAACCACATTTCGTCGACAAAGAATCTTGTTCGGCTGTGCCTCTCCACATTTTGGTTCTACACAAGCCCTTTTATTTTCTCTTGCTCAGTACCCTACATGCCACATGGGAATTAGAATGAACTGGGTTCACACCCATTAAAATCTTAAACTCTGTCACATTGGTATTGTCCACATTAGTACTGTATCAAACTGTCTTACATGAAAAGGCTGAAAGCTAAAGGACAGTGGCTCCTAGAAATTCAATCCAACAACTTCAGAAAGATGTGTCAGTATCCTTACAAGAAAGGCAAATACCACAGAAAATCGTTGCGTTTAGGGGAGAGCAACTTGATTCAAACTACTCAGCTGCATAAATTATGCACAAACTGCTGCTCTCAGAAATATGTGCACAAAGCGCTGCTCTCAGAAAGTTCTACCACCAAAATAACAGTTTCAGTATCAGTAGATACTCTTGTCAATTTAGGTATTAAGCCTCCGGAGGTCCAATGGATAATCTTCAGCAGTAATACTCAGCAAGGTAGAAGTACCACCAATCAATTAGGCACCTCAGCCCTTTCTTTCTGAGTTCCTCCCTGCAAATTTTGAAATCATAGGCCTCCTGCCAGATTTTCCCCTTCCAAACTTATTGATCTTCTTCTTCTGAGTGACCCCCCTTTTTCTCAGCTTTGCCAACTTCTCTTGCCTCCCATCTATATCAGCTTGAATAACTTTTTTTCTTTTCGTATCCGATAGCAAAGCCAGCCTTGCGAATTTCTTTGGCTTCACTTGCCCTAACTTCTCATTTATGTCCTTGAAAGCAGGAACAAGGCCACGTCTCATAAAACACCCTTCAACTAGCTGCATTGAGTTTACCTCGGGGAGGTAGGGGCTGTTTTTCAACTCAAGGTCTAAGCAAAATGGCGAGTCCTTCAACCACATTCTAAGGGAATGTGCTTTTGCAACAAGGAGCCCACTCCTTGTTTTACTTGGCAGAAACGGTGAACCCATTTCCCAAAGGTATGCCTTCAATGTGCTATTCAAGGAAACCTTGTTGTACTCCGAAGTCCCCGTTACAAGTCCAACAGATTTTGGAGATTCTGGGAAACCCTCCAGCGATGCGTCCTGCCGCAATTGAAGTCATCTATTAGGTGCAAAAAGAAGAAGAAAAAAAAACCCACAAAAACTGTAACCAAAAGAAAGATGATTGCACAAAATTCAGGAAATGGACGTGATGATTCATCTGATGAGCCTGTCAGCAAATAATGTGAATGGTCTATGTAGCACCAGAAATGCAATTAGGGTAACAGCAGGTACAATTACAGTGCTTTAAGAAAAATAAATCATTAAAATAGGGGAAGAAGATGGCAAAGATCTATTGGCTACTAAGTTGCTACTTGAATATATTCTAGGACGACATAGTACATAAGAGGCCTTGCAATGTGATAAGAAGTCGTTATCTTTAAGAGCTCTGGAAAATTAGCAAAAAGTCCACATAAGCATCCCCATCTAATGGAATATGTAGCAAAAGGTAAGAAGAAAGAACAAGAAACTTGCTTGCATGTGATCAAGCCATAAAGTAAGACCAACAAGAGCTGCACCAGCAGACAACTTCCTAAAATCAGCTCCCCAGTCCTTGTCAGCTACCCTGCAACAAGAAGACAGGTAGTCGGCAAAACAATGAAAATGCAACTGGATCCAAACAGCAGTAACAGAGGCAAAGTGGCAAGCGCCGCCATCAAAATGGAAGGTCTGGTCTGACACACATAGAACATTTCAACTCGTTTTCTACGTACTTTCAAGTATTCCTCCCTCACCCATCTTCAGGATAGCAAAAAGCAGCTTGCCCACCATGGATGAGATGGAGTTTAATTTTTATAACTCTGCTTCCTAGCAGCGAGATAACATTTACTGATCCCAAAATGTGCTTTGTCATCATCAAAGTTACTTTATGCCCTCTAGACCATCCAACTATGGTCTATGGGTCATTTTCCATCATAAATTGATACAAAAAGATTTGCCTGCTAGCAACATGGTAAAATATAACTTGTCGAGTAAACAGTTGGCCTCTTGAGAAGAATTATATCTTTTGCATGTAAAAACCAAATATACTATACAAATGCTACTTGATGGTCCACTTGCACTTGTTGGTGGATAATGTGAATTCCCTGCGTACTTCTTGATGTAACCTATACTAACGTCGATAAAATCTAGGAAAAAGAATTAGCATAAAACAGAATTCAGCAGCTACCTGAACACGTCATGGCAATAAATGCTTCTCCTTATTGCCAGTTGAAAAACCCATGAAGCAGTGGCTCGGAGTTCAAATGCCCACAACAGATCTTCCAAAGCATTTACAAAGTTAAATGCTGCATTATCTTCTATATGTTCCAGTTTAGCAAGACACTGGTCTACCTCCAAGACTAGTGACTCAGATTTTTCTGTCAGAAGCCTGTGAAAGCAATTAAAAGAAAGCACATTCCCAATCAGGAAAGATATGGAAGAAAACCAGACAACAGAGAAAGATAGTTCAACAAAAATTAAGAATACCTGAGTGGAAGATGAAAACCAGCATCTTCTAAAGCTTTTAACAAAATTACGGCTTCGTTTGTGCTCTGTGATAAACTTGAAGCCCTAATGAAGGAAGTCCATATCATGTGATCTGGCTCTAGACCTTCTCCCTTCATCTCTTGAAGCTTTTGAATTCCCATAGTATAATCTCCATTCTTGAGATAAGCATCGATGAGCGTACTATACGGTAGCAACATAAGATTTTCCCCCGTTAATTTCAAATTATTGAGCACTTTCTCAGCTTCAGTGGGATGACCAGAACTGCCATACGAAACCATCAGCAAATGCATGGTAGCAATCGTTGGCTCCACTCCAGCTTCTTTCATCATGATTAGTAGCTTTTCAGCTTTAGAAAGGTCACCAGAGCTTCTAAATATTTTCATCATTATGTGATATAACGAGCGATCAAGTTTATATCCTTTAAATCTCAATCCTTCAAAAAGTTCTTCAGCTTGTTCCACCATCTGCTGCTTTCCAAATGCAGCAATCAGGTTTTTGTACGTGTCCAGCTTAGGGTCCAAACCTTGACTTCTCATTTCATGCATCAGTTGCAGACCTTCCTCTGGTCTGCGGTCCCTACAATACATCGATATTAAAGTATTGTATGTCTCCTCATCCGGTTTAAGTCCAGCTTCTTGAATTTGCTGGTATACTCTCACTGTCTTTTTAAAATCCTCAGTTTCTGTATATAACTTGAGTACAGAGTTCCATATCGAAAGGTCAGGCTTGAATCCTGCTTCCTCCATCTCAGAAACCATGGCTTCAACATCTTTTACTCTTTTCCCCTTTGACAAAAGTGCAATCATAACTCTATAAAGATGCATGGAAGGAAAATAACCTGCGGCCTTCATTCCGTGATATATCTTTTTCACCTCAAATATGTTCCCAGCTCGGGCAAATGCATCAAGCATCAGAAGAATAGAACTCTTGCTAATCTGAAAACCCATATCTTGCAATTCTTGGATTACCACATAGAGTTCGTCTAATCTCCCATCCACAATCAAAGCTTGAAAGAGACCGTTTATGGTTTCCACGCTTGGGGAAGGACCATCTCTCATCATTGTATTAAAAGCAGCTCTTGCTTTCTCATAGCAACCGCTTGCAGCATAAGCCTTTATTAGGGCATTCCAAGCCTTGCGATCCACTACACCGAATCTCTGTCTAAGAATTCCCACCAGACTCTCTGCTTTCTCAAGTACCTTTAACTTGCCATAAGCCTCTATGAGCCATACATAAAGGGAAACAGTCCTAGATTGGCTTCCCTTTTCTTCTGCTTGATCGATCAAATGATGAGCTGTTTCTGGGAAGCCCATTTTACAATACATAAGCACCATACTTTCACAAAGATTCTGGGAAGTTTCCACTCCATTAAATCTCATGTCAGAAAACACCTGCGAAGCTTCAGCAAACAGTTCAGTCTCCTCACAGGATTTAATAAGGGACTCATACATGGAAGGACTCGCATGAAATTTACTCAACCCCCTAGTTTTACTGTACTCTTCGAGGGCAGCATCCAGTTGATAAGCCTTACAATGGATAACAACTGCGGCTTCAGTTATCAATTGGTGGGAACCGGGTGCATGTTCTTTCATGAAATCCAGCAATTGTAGTGCTTCTAAATGTCTTCCTGCCAAGCTATATGAACTCGAAACAGACAGTAGGTTTTCATGGTCCAAATCATAACCCTGCAAAATAGCTTTTCTCAAAAATTCAGCCACATAGTCATAGCATTCCCCCTTGACAAGGATACTAGAAATGGTTTGCAGATCCAACTCACATTCTTCCATATCTTTGACCACTTTTTGAATATCTTCCTCTTTATTTTCTTTACCCAGTGCTAGGAGCAAAACCTCAAAAAGGGCTCGATCGGGTGTGAAACCATTAGAAACCATCTTATGATATAAGGCCATTGCCTTCGTGGTGTTGTTAGACCTAAGATGAATATCCAACATAACTGAATAGGCTAGATGATCTGGCTCAATCCCAGACCTAAGCATGAGCTCAAATGTCTTTTCAGCCTCCAGCCGATTTCCAGATTTAGCATACCCACAAATTAATGCACTGTAAGTCCATAAAGTGGGCTTGACACCTGCCTTAAGCATCTCTGACATCACATCAGCAGCCTCTGACATCATATTTGCTTTTCCTAGTGAATCTACAAGAACAGTATATGTCACCACATCAGGAATCCGGCTTGACCGTTGCATGTCTCTATAGAGTTGAAAAGCCATATCAGGCCGACCATTCTTCCCATGCATGTGGATCATAGTGTTATAAGTCATCTCATCCTTTGCAAACCCCTTATTCACCATTTCTTCACAGATTTTTTGTACCTTGCTCACATTACCTTCTCTTGCAAATGCATAGAGCAGAGAATTATATGTCACTGCATCCGGAAAGAACCCTTTTGACTCCAATTCCTTAAAAAGTCTCTCAGCCTCGCTAGACAGACCACATCTTCCATAAACTGAGATCATAGCATTATAAGTCCATAAATCAGGTTGGCATTTGTGTGTTTCCATGTCATTATAAACCTTTACCGCCTCCTTCAAATTGGATTCCCTTGAACAAGCACTAATGAGTGTATTGTAAGTTACTATATCAGGTCGAATACCAGAGTTTCTCACATCATCTAAAAGATCAATCGCCAAGTTTGGCGTCATGGGCCCTGACTTGAGTCTAGCATTTATCAAAGTATTGAAGCTCACAAGGTCCGGCTCACACCCTCTCTCCCTCATCAAACCTAGAAGTTCCTGAACCTTAGTGAACCGACCGGTCCTAGCATAAACACTCATCATTGCATTGTAAACCTGGACAGTGTTACCCACCCCGGACCCCTCCCTAGAGAAAATCTCCACAGCTAAGGCCTCTTGTTTGGCCTTCCCAAGAACACCCAATATAGTTGCCAGCATCCGGGGATTACGAGCGTACCAATCCTGGACATTCAACCACTCGTAAACCTCCATAGCACGCTGCCAGCTCGACCTCCCTACCGACTTCACTATGAAACAGAAATCTGCCAGCGTCATTTCCACTGTCCCATCATCCAACACATCACCCACAAACTCCTCTGATTTCAAACTTAATACCCTAACTATCATAAACTGAACCCTCTGTCGCCAATCATTAGCCCTTTTTAGTGCCATGTTGGTCATTTTCTTTACCCTAGTCTTGCTAGGCCTACTACTACCCAACACTTCTAAGGTTTCACCATTTATGTTATTCCCCTTCTGGGTTTCCTCTCTACCCTCTAAATCTTTTTTATTTACAAGAGGGCCCGAATCGACGACACGGGTCGGTGGAGAAGGGGAAAAGGGGAATTGGGAAGGAGGGGAGTGGGGATGGGTGTCGGTGAGGTTAAGGTGGGGCCATCTCACGGATGGAGAGGACCTGCTGTAGCTAAATTTCTTTGGGGTTTCAGGTTCAGTTGTTGTACCAGTTGGAGTGGATGAAGAAGATGAGTAATCCAGAGAGCAGGAAGTAGGAGTGTTTACCTTGGATTTTTTTCTGCTGGGTTGGAGTGGTGGTGTGGTGGAGACCAGCACTCTCGTGCATGCCATGCTCGCTCTCTCTCTTTCTCTCTCTCTACTGGACCCCTCTAATGCAAATTCCTTAGCAACAGCCAACCTCCAAAACCCTCCTCCGTTCTACTGGACAAAGCCCTCTAATGCAAATTCCTTAGCAACAACAGCCAACCTCCAAAACCCTCCTCCGTAAAGATACACAGTTACAGAGAGAGAGAGAGAGAGAGAGAGAGAGAGAGAGAGATTTGGCGGGTAGTTTATGTTATCCGGGTCGTTTATGAATCAGTGGTTCAGTATGAGAGAGACGTGAATTGAACCCCTTTTTTTTTTCGTTTTTTATATTTCGGGGCGCATAAAACGACATCGGTTGGGTCCTTAAGACTTCGCAGATTGAAAATGAGAAGTGAACCTGCATCAAGTAATTGGTAAATTGTAAACTCATTTAGGGTTTATTTCTTGATCGAATCTGTTCAAGTTATAGCTATTGTCAGTGATATAAAACCTAATAAAAATCATGTGAATCTAAATCAGTTCAAGACTCAATCGAAGAGGATTTGTGAAAATTTATTTTTATGAAAATAGATTTGGCCTTACCGGATTAAATCCTTTCTATTAAAACGACGTCGCGCGCTATCTAAAGCTTCCATTACTGAAGTGCAGCAAGTAATCGGTGCTGGGTTTATTTCTTGATCTAATCTGTTCATATTGTATATCTTGTCAAGAAGATATACCATGTTAAATATGGTATTAATCGAATGACTTTAAATACATAATCGAAGCTGATGAGAGTGAATTTATTTTTATGAAAATATATTTGCCCACACTTGATTAAACCCGTTTCATTACGGAATAAATTCACTCCGGGGGAACACTCGTTATTACTTCCGTACAAGTCGGATTTCAACCGCCGGGCGATTGGGTATGTGCCTGGTTCCTCCTCGTCCTCCTCTCTCTCTCTCTCTCTCTCTCTCTCTCTCTCTCTCACACACACACACACGCATATATAAGGTTACATGTGTTGATGTGGGTGTATAGTGTATCTGCTAGAGATTTGTTTTGCAATATTCGAAGATAAATACTGTAATAATTTGATTGACTGACCCCAAAAAAAAAATTAATTTTAGAGTTCAGAAAAAAAGTTTGGAATTTGCTTAACCAAAGTGCTTTAAATTCAAGAAGTTTCTTTAATGCAGCCGCAGTTTCTGATTCCGATTGGGGATGTAAATTATGCACTCTGTTGAACCGTATTCGGTTCCATTCGTTCACGGCATCTCGCCCTTCTTCCCTGTTTGTCTGAAGTATCGCAATTCTCAAGGGTCACATAAAGTCCAAATTATTGAATTCTTTATATCATCCCTTGTGATGGAATAGGGTCAAAGATTATTGTTTTAAGTTTTTCGAGTCATTTTGATAACCCAATGGTACACCCAAGTGGGTTGGAGAATGGAGAGGAACTGTCCCGCGAAGGGTACAATGATCTTTTATGTGAGCTTTGCAGATGGGGAGATGTTGCAGGGGTGGAGCCAGGAAAATCTGACAGTGGGTCAATATTCCAAAAAAATTCTTAATCTTCTCCTTGTTTGTAATCGAAGATTGAATAGGTATTGCAACTGGAAAATTATTGGTGATTGATAGCTCTTAGGGAAGTGATATTGTGCTAAAAATGTCTCGATGTTCAAGAATTATGCGGAGAAGTTATTGAAAAATGTGTTTAGAACTCTAATTTCTTTAGCATTGGATGGGAATTATCCACATTTATTGACCGGTGGTTAGTGAAATTCTAGTGTTAAAAAGAGGGCAAATTTATAGTTTTAGTGGATTGCTTCATAATTGGGGCAATTTCATTAAAATATTGTAAAAATTAAACGAATTTGATAGGTAAATGTGGAGTCAGTAGGGTCAAGTGACCCCGCTTGACCCGTGGTAGCTCCTCCGCCCATGAAACGCTGACAATGCCATGTCATTGCTCGCTCGAATGGTGGTTGTGAGCTTTCGTCCAAACGCAACCGCTTACATCTGCTTGATTACAGCTTGTGGAAATGTTGGGAGGACTTCGGAGGCTAATGCGATTTTGCAAGATATGATCCGTTCAGGATTTAAGCCTAGACTGAATGCGTATAATGTTTTCTCAGATGCTTCTTGAGAAAAAGCCTCTTACGGGTTGCAAGTAAGGTTCTAGTGGAAATATATAAGGGTCGTTTACGTGGTGTTGGAAGTCATGGTGCTTAGGACATAATCTTGAGTACTGCATGTTTCAGTAGAGTGTTTGGGTTTCATAACTATTCGGCTTAATCGCTCTAAGTAACGGTTTCATTGATTTGTCAATTTAATCAGTTCATGATTGAAAAGGTTTGTTCATCTACTACTGTTAATATCTAGGGCATACAAAGATTAAGCTTAATCGCCCTAATTAACGGATTGATTTAGTTTTCGTTTTAATCTATTGATTGGAAATTTTGTTTCTGTTTTTGTTTTTGCTTAGAACGCATCAGGTGCTGATGCTACTGCTGGTGATTTGAATGTATTTCAACTCATTCAATCTCACCAAGTACTTTCTTTGATTATACTCATAACTTCAGGAAAAAGGTGTAGTGGTTGGTGTTTTATGGGAACTGGCATGTTGGTTGTGATTGCAGGAGAAGGCTTTTAGGCTTGCCCCTGTTGAAGAAATTCGAACTGTTCCCGATCGCAGCTTGCGCGGCATGCTTTTCTACTTTCTCGTAGGTTTTATTATGCACTAAGTATTTCATTAGTTTCTAACTTTATTTGGGGTAATGGGGGTTAATATTGTTTCATCAATTCCAATATCTTCGGCAATATTACTAGGTATAATATAATCTTATACTAGTTTAGATAGGTATTGGCAATACTAATAATTGTAGGGATGCAGTTGAATTTGGTTCTTATTTGTCATGAAAGGTACTGAAATTGACTTGTAGATTGAGGTTGTCAACAATATATAGTGAAGTGGATAATATAGCCAATGATGCAGTTGCAAGCCTTAAATGCTTTCTTCTTCCATCTGTGTTTTTTCAGTGGCATCTTCCCTGATAGCTCGGATCATTTCCATGAAGCTTCTCACTATGTAGCCTCCCTCTATTCAACGTTAGTACTCTCACCAAAATGGTAAAGCCTTTTCAGATGTATGACCTTTACAAAATGTAAGTTACCAATGCTTTTTCCATTTTTTGTGCTTTTGTTTTAGTTGTGTGTTTTGATGGTGTGCGCGTGAATAAATAAATATAATTTTTTTTTTTTACCGAAGGAAAAAGTTTTGGTTGTGCGTATTGTGTTTAGGTGGTTCTCACTTCTCTCAGGTTCTCTCCATAAGGTTAGTAATTCATACGCCAAGAACCCATAAGGTTTATCATGTTGTAGTGTTGGGTTGTCGGGTTTTCAGTTTTTTATTGCTTATGATTGTATGGCGGGTTTATGTGTCTAACATGGAATCAAGTATCTTTGAGTACCTTACATTATTTTGATTTTCATTCCTTAAGTTTCCTTTTCTCAGTCCACTGGTGTTTTGACCGGAGTAGTTGTTTGCCATCTTGTTGGTACAAGGGTATATAATCCACTGATTTTGAGGATCCAATTGATGCACATTTTAAACCCGTAACTGAAGATTTTGATGAAATGTCTATGCTCAATGAAATGTTGAGAGTGATTGTCATTTCGAATACCTAGAGAAAGCCAAGAAATTATGTAGACCCCGTCTAATTTTTTTTGGTAAAATTATTGACCAGTTGGTTTAGTTGACGTGTCCAGCTTTGATTTCCAAAAACTTAAACCTGTTTTTTTTAGCAAAAAAAATTAAACCTGTTTGGTTGATGATTTTCTATTCTTAATGTCACTGATTTTCCAGAAAATAAACTATTTGTTGAGAAAACCTCAAAAGAAACTTTTTAACAAATTGTGAAGCCGAACCCAAACAAGAAGTGATGCCAATTCCAAGGAGAAAAACTCTGAGATTCTGTCTGCTATGCATACGTTTTCCCTTTGGCCCGTAAAATATAAGCGATGTGCTATCATACAAGGATGAATTTTGATGGCCTTCAACAATACTCCTGAAGTTGATTGGAATATGAAACTGTTCATCTACTTCTAGTTTAATGCCTTCCCCTGTGTAAGTCCTCAATTTTGCAGTGCAGAATCATTCTATTCGATGTTCTTCAAGTTTGCAGTGAGTTTTGTAAATTACTCCCCGAATCCCACATTGGAAAAGTCTTCTGATTGTGTTATGTTTGATTCGACCTTTTCTTTTTAGCATAGCCGCAGGTTCCATAGATGTTGATTCTACTGATGCGGAGATATATGCTGCAACAACTGATTTTTCGCCAAACAGTGGTTCAAACACATTTATCCGAAAGAGCGGAAGAAGCTTATGGAAAATATCTGTGGCAGGTTGGAGGAAGAAATCCAAAAGGAGGCAGAGGGAACAGAAGATGAGGGGACTTATGTGAGCAGTAGATGAGTGGGGCATGCTTTAGCCTTTATGTTGCTATAGGAGTTTTTCTTGGTATTTTTACTTGAGGAGTGTTTTCTTTTCTCTCTCTTTTCATGTTTTTTATTTTACCAGAAATAAAATTGATTTATATATAAAATGAAAATACAAAGGACCGGAACTTCATCGGTCCAAAAATACAGAAACACAAGAAGTTGTGGTAGCAGAAAGGATGTGATGAATGATAAACCAAGACTTGTTCCCTTTGATTGGAAAGTACTGTTCTTCAATGTATCTATCTCTATTGCTAAAAGAGCTTGTGCATGAAACGTAATCTGGGAAGGTTAAGTTGTTTTCATTACTTTTTTATCATTCATACGAGAATGAAAATGATTTTCACACCCTCTCTTTTTATATCCACACACTTTCTTTCTTTCTTTTTTTTTGGCTAAAATACTTACTTTTTTTGGTACTTTCAAAAAAAAAATACACACTCTTTCAAGTTCCAATGTTAAAAAACAAAAAAAAATAAAGTGTGAATATCAAATACTCCTATGTCTTTAAATAATGGCCCTGTTCCAGTTTTCAAAATAAGTGCTTATTTTCAAGCTTAAAAATAATAAGTTTATAGAAATCAAAAAATTACAATTTGGATTTTTTTTTGATAGATTTCAATGAGATATTTCGAACAATGTAAAAAAAAATTGAAAATTTATTTTTGTAAATATATTATTTATAAGTTTAAAAAAATACAATTATTACTTATTTTTTAAGAAGATAAAGTGGGACGGAGATTAACTAGTAAATAAGTGGGTTCAATATAAGACTGTTTTTTCAATTTCTTATTCTGGGCCGACTAAAACGATGGCGGCGGGGTCTTATTGATACCTCGCGTCTTCAATCCCGGAGGTCCATTGAAACGGCGTCGCTCTAATTTCATTAAAACTTCTCAGGTTGAACATGCGAAGTGTATATACAACAAGTAATTGGTAAATTGTAAACTCAATTTGGATTTATTTCTTAATCAAATCTGTTCAAGTTGTAGCTATTGCCAATAATATATAACCTGTAAAAAATAATGTGAATCTAATGACTTTAAAATGCTCAATCGAAGAGGATTTGTGTAAATTTACTTTTATGAAAATAGATTTGACCTTACCGGATCAAACCCATTTTATTATCGAGACTACGCAGGTCGCGTGGAGGTCCTTTAACGGTAAATTGTGAACTCATTCGGGGTTTAATTCTTGATCGGAATTGTTCAAGTTGTAGAAATTGTCAAGAAGTTAAACCATGTTAAACATGGTGTCAATCGAATGATTTTTAGTACATGATCGGAGATGATGAGAGTGAATTTATTTTTATGAAAAATAGATTTGGCCACAGTTGATTAAACCCGTTTCACTGTGAAATTCTGTATTAGTAAATTCACTCCGAGGGAACACTCAAGTCGGATTTCCACCGCCGGGCGATTCGGTATGTGCCTGATTCCTCCTCACGTCTCTGCTTATATATGCTTATTTGTGGATGTGGGTGTATAGTGTATCAGCTGCTAGATTTTTTTTCTTTTTGGTAACGGAGGAAAAACTCTGCAACCGACCCAATATTGGACCCGACTGCGCAATCCAAACCTCGGGGAGATTAGCACAGCAACTCACCGCCATAGCTCCCACTTAAATCATAGTTTGTTTCTATGGGGAATCGAACCCTGCGACGTTGCAAGCGCAGGTGTTCAGCTGCTAGATTTGTTTTGCAATATGGATACAGTCCGTGTTGATGTACTCAATGATCACATAGGTGTCGAGGAGGAAGAAGACTATCGCGATGCATTTAGTAATGATGACGATGACATGATTGATGTCCAGACTTCTGGTGATGAACTTCCAGATGAAGATGATATGTCATTTTACGGTGATAGTGAGGATGAATAGTAGCAGTACCATGTCCTTTTTTGCCATGCACATATTTCAAATGTAAAGGTTAAACATTATTGGAAGTTATCGTTTTGCCTCTCTGTATATGAAAGTTGCTACGATTTCTCACTCATATTCATTTAACCCTTATTTTATGCTATGCTTCATATCAGGTTGTTTTAAGTCAACTTCCAGTATACTCCAAAACAAAATGGTTGCAACATGCTTTCCAATGATGCTAGTGAGTATTCCTTACTTTTTCTATTGATATTGTTATAAACTTGCAACTGGGCAAAAAATAGTGATGATGCATAGTTTTATTTGTGCTATACTTGAAGGTTGGAACATATAATTGTGTTATACATTGCATATTAGATTGAGATATGGTTTCGGATTGTATGGTTTTTGGGTTTCACACATAGTGAATGCTGTCAGGAAGTGGTTGTTAATGTCTGATGTTCTCCTTTTTTCAGATTACAGATGTTTGCTCAGCTTGCTTTGAGCAGCGCACAGTTTTCACACAACAGGTCTTGGCAAAGGCCTTGAACCAAATGGTACGCCAAAGTCATGCTTGCACAAATTGGAAGCTTCTGGACATTATTTCAAGTTACCCTTTTTTTTTTTTTTCTTTCTTGTTCTCAGGTTGACCAAACCCCTTTACCTCTTCTCTTCATGAGTACAGTAATTCAAGCAATTGATGTTTTTCCTTCGCTGGTAATTATTACCGCCTTTTGGTGGTTAAAGTCTTTCTTAGTTAGCTTCTCTGTGTATGCATCGAGTTTATTTTGGTTTATAGTCTGATGACTCTGATTGATGAACAACTTTCTTCGGTAGCTCATGTATATTAAGTTGAGGTCACGCAGACAGTACCTTACGATAGTAATTCACCCCCTTTTAGTACCTAGTAGGGAGGATACTCGCTCACATACTGTTCCCACTTTTTTTGGGTAGTCCCAATTAATTATGTGTCTATGTTGTTGGCCTTGTGCTGATAATTTGATTCACTGCTGCCTTTGTAAAAAGTAGTGAGAATAGAATTGCTTCTTCTGGAGGTCTACTTGAGCAAGATTGACTCGGTATATCAGAGCATCACCATGCATTTATTGGACTTTGATTTGCCTCTAGCCAAACCCTCTGGAAGGGGGAATATCGATTGAAAAATGATTGGATTGTACTTTTTTAGTTTGTTGAATTCATTTGAAGAAAGGAACGAAAAGTTAATGGTTCTTTTATAGCGTGATCCTGTGGCTGCTGCTAACAAACTACGACTTGATGTTTCATAAAAATCCGACTACCAAAACTTATAATTCTAGACTACAATTGTCTTTGGACTTGTAGTAGTTTAAGATGGGTACAATAAGAATGTAGGATTAACTGCATACAAGTCTCTTACGTACAGGAGCTGGGGCAGTTTAGTGGTAGTTACAAACGTCTGTTTTGTGAAAACATTGAATTTGAACTAGCGAATACTGTGCTTAAATGGACTAACAGAATCTTACTGCTGGAATAACTAAAAGAGTTGTACAAACAGTGAGTTCCAATTAATTTCATAATCCTATACTAACCAAGACACCTACATCTCTCAGTAGCTTTCACGAAATAACACTTTTGCACCTTCTGGAGATTGACGCCTTTCCCCTTTTAACCGACAGCCAAGAAGGGGAATAATAGATTTATTGATTTCCATGGTTTGATGCTCTGAAACTGTCTAATACCGTGTTACCATTTACATCCTGAATATCGCTTCACATTGGTAGTAAAACTGCTTTTCAGTGTTGTCCTGGTTTGTCCAAAAGTTGACATTTTGGGTCAGTTGTGACTTTTGTGCTTGTAGATGTCATTTTTTGGAAATGATATACTATAAGAAGCTGCTGTTGAACTGTGTGTAAGAGACTCAAGGCTTACAAGAATCTCATTTTTTCTGTGAGGCCAAGGGTATTTTAATGGTTGCCTGTATGTGTGTGGTTATATCTAGAGTCAGTAAACAGGTATGGCTGTCGGCTTACTCTTTTCGTTCCGTATAATATGCATATCTTGTGGCTTCACAAGCAGTGATACTGATTGTCTCCACTACAGATGTTACCATGTCTAGAGCAACTCATTATAGTTAGTGTAAACCAGTTAAGGGCTCTATTGCTGCTCGATTTCTTTGGGCTTGGTCCAGTCACAATCTACGCGCTAACTAGTTGGGATATTCATGTTTAGTAGTGTAATCAATTATAAATCATTGACTATAATAATTTGTAAAGCTCTTTATTGTGTTACGTATATGCAGATTGCTCAACAATCGATGGTGATCATTTGGTGCATGGAGATACAATATTGGAGTAGGAGATAGGAGATGAACAATGTTTTTGGAGGACAAAACTACTATTTGCCTTTTGTTTTGGTACTTCTAGATGGAAGAAGAAGGATGCCTTTAGTTTTCGGTATATAACAGTACATATTACAAGTAGTCCCTGGAATATGGTTTTTGTTCGAGGTATTGAAGAAGACTAAGGTTAAGATACTATGTTTTGACTATTTGAAATGGTTTTAAATTGATGTTATGCTATTGCCTCTTTTTTTTTTGATCCACTTATGCTATTGCCTCTTAGTTTGATGAATTATGTCTTTTGAAATCATTACAGGAAGCAAAAAGGGGACATCTAGCAATGAGTTTTTAGTTTGTAGCCAAAAGATTTTTTTTTTTTTTTCCAAAAAAAATCCTCGCTAAAAGAAATTTCTTTTTTGCGAGGGACAAGTTTCTTTGCAAAAAAGGATTCACTGGTTTTGTCAAAAAAAATTGTCTTTGGTGTGGTATTTCTTCCTTGGAAAAAGTAAGACTTATTTTTGCAAAAGAAATCGTCTTTTGAGAGGAATATGTTCCTCGATCTTCTTCTTTTTTTTCGCGAGGAAACACTTTGTCCCCAATGATATATTTTTTGCAAGGAACGGTGTTCTTTGGACGACAAATGTGTTTAATATTAGCGTTCAATTAATTTCCTCGCAAAAATAAATAAATTCAGAGACTACCTATCTGCAAGGAACAAGCGACGAATGAAATTTCCTTGCAAAAGGATTTTGGCGAGGGCTGGACTATTTGCAACCACAAATTCATTATACGTACCCTATATTAAAATAAATCACTTTCGGAGAAAAATGTCCTTAAAAAATGGACAAAAATACCTTAAGATTACTAAACACAATCCCCTCATCTTCCTCCCTCCCTCCCACCAGTTCCACCACAACCACCATCGGTTCGTCCCCTCCCCCCGTTTCCACCATAACCACCACCGGTTTCAAAATTGCTGCTACGACGTCGAACCCACCACCGGTTCCCCCCATCCCTCCGTTTCCACCATACCCTTTAGCAGCAATTTTGCTTCTCGAGAGTAAGGTTCTGTTCCGAACCTACCCGCCTGAACCCATTAGTGTGTTGTTTACAAAGTTCAGATGAACCCTCAAACGAATGGATTAATCGTTTTTCGATCCAGTTTCATGTGTACGGAACTCGCATTTCTTCACCGACGACCCAGTCCCATCGCGCATTAGCAAAATACGTGATGTTAATCGCGCATTAACAAAATACGTGATATTAATTGCACATTAGCAAAGTACGTGATGTTAATCGCACATTAACAAAATACGTGATGTTAATTGCACAATAGCAAAGTGCTTGATGTTAATCATGCATTTGGAATTTGCGTTTTTAACAGTTGAATCTACGTTTTTAACCAGAAAAAATATGTGACGCATCTTCAACGTGCGTTATAAAGTGTTTCGGGTTTTAGAATCTAAATTTTGTGAACATTTTAAGAGGTTAATGTTATGCTATTGCCTTTTTTTTTTTTTTTTGATCCACTTATGCTATTGCCTTTTAGTTTGATGAATTATGTCTTTTGAAATCATTACAGGAAGCAAAAAGAGGACATCTAGCAATGAGTTTTTAGGCCATCCACAGTGGTATAATCAAAAATGGATAACCAAAAGTTGACACATCAGCTTTTGATTATTCACTTAAGAGATTGCTAAGCTTAACAATGTTGAGGTTCACAATGGTCACTTCTAGTCCATAACCAAAATAAGGGGTCCACTACAATTTCACACAATCTCTCTCTCCCCTTTTGTTTCCCGCCATTCACTTCCCTCCATTACGTTTTTTTTTTGGGCAAAAATATATCGAATATATGGTGTTCTTTCTAGTGTTATCTATCAAAACAACACCGATTTTTTTTTCTTCCTATTCCTATAGCCTATATCACAAATCCACTACTCTCTTAATCTTTCAAAAAAAAAAAATCAGATATGTTCTTAAATTTGGAAAAGAATGCAAAGTTCTTCCTCTTTTTTTTTTTTTTTTTTTGCAAGGTTCTTTGTTTACTCAACCATAGGGGGAGGAACAAAAAAAATGAATAACCACTTTTTAGTGGAAAAAATCAATTTTTTTTTGCTAAAAAGTGATTATTTATCAAAATACTTGGGCAAAAGTAAAAAAAAAAAAACTTTTCCCGATTCCTCTCGTTGAGACGAATTAATAACCTATAAAAGTTTGGCGCAAAACTAAAAAATGCAAAAAAAATTCAAATAAAGATAATTTTCAGATTTAAGTTAAGTTTAAGTTAAATTCATAATAATGCAGCCTAAAATAGAAACGTAAAAGAAGAGTAAAAGACCTTAATCCAGCAACGATGAGTTAAATTATAGATGATCGAGAAATATAAGCTTCACTTTTGGAGGAAAAGAAAGAGAAACAGTTTGTAGTTGAAGTGAAGAAGATATAAAGCAAGTGAAGAAGAGAAGAATAAAATAGTAGTTGAAATACATGTGTATATAAATTTTGGAATTAGTTAACTTATGCAGTGTGAGGTTCACAAATTTTGATTATTGAAAAAATTGCTAGTTTTGGTTATCCAAAGCCCAAAATTTGATTATTTCTAAGGATGTTGCTAAGTTTGATTATACCATTGTGAGCCATTTTTTGCACAAATATTGTTAACTTTAACAACAATTATCTTTTGGTTATACCACTGTGGATGGCCTTAGTTTGTAGCCAAAAGATATTTTTTTATTTTCCAAAAGAAATCCTCGCTAAAAGAAATTTCTTTTTTGCAGAGGGACAAGTTTCCTTGCAAAAAAAGATTCACTGGTTTTGTCAAAAGGAATTATCTTTGGTGTGGTATTTCTTCCTCGCAAAAGACACATTTTTGCAAGCAAATAAAATCTCCTCGCAAAAAAAAAAACCCCGGAGACTACCTATCTGCGAGTAACAAGCTACAAACGAAATTTCCTTGCAAAAGGATTTTGGTGAGGAACATTTTGGATTTTGCGAGGAATTGTCGCAAAAAGCTTGATTTCCTGTAGTTGCATGAGAGCATTGAGAGGTTGTGTTGGATTATTGTGTGAGGATCATTTTTGTTCAGCATAAGATCCAACGGAGAGAGAAGCGAGATGCGTGAATTAAATTATCATCGGTGCCATTTGTTTTATCAATTTTTATTCCGGACCGATTCAAACGACGTTGGCGGGGTCGTATTAACGATACCTCGCGTTTTCAACCCGGATGTCCATCGAAACGGCGTCGCTCTAATTTCATTAAAACTTCGCATTTTGAAGATTAGAAGTAAACCTTTAACAAGTAATTTGGAAATTGTAAACTCAATTTGGGTTTATTTCTTGATCGAATCTTTTCAAGTTGTATATATTGTCAATAATATAATACCTATAAAAAATCATGAGAAACTAATTATGTTTAATGCTCAATCCAAGATGATTTGCGTGAATTTATTTTTGTGAAAATAGATTTGGTCTTACCAGATCAAACCCATTTCATTAGTGGGACTTCGCAAGGTCCCTTAAAACGACGTCGCACGTATCTAAAAGCTTTTAAGGTCCCTTAAACCCATTTGTGAAAATAAACAATTTACTGTTTATTTGTTTGTTGGTCGGAATTGTTCAAGTTGTAGAAATCGTCAAGAAGTTATACCATATCAAAGATCATGTTAATCCAACAACGATTTAGACACAATCGGGGACGATCAGAGTGAATTTAATTTTGTGAAAATAGATTTGGACACACTGGATCAAACCCATTTAGGGGATAAATTTCTTTAGCGAGGCAACACCCGTTTTTATTTCCGGCGGCCGGTTCAATTCGAGTCGAATTTCCAGCGCCGGGCGATTTAAATATTTATATACGTGTATGCTTATTTGTGGAGGTGGGTTTATGTATATCTTTGTCACATAGTCCTTCAATTTGCTCTCAAATCATTTGCTCTGCACTCAGCGTTATCAATGCTCGCACTAGCAAATTTTAGTTGTTTGGGAGGTTTTGGATGGATGCTTTCACGCTCGTGCAGGCGTTCCCACACCCGCCCGCGCATTATGTGACTTAGTTGTGTATTGTATCAATTGCTAGAGATTTGTTTTCAAGATTCGAAAATAAATTCTAATTTGATTGACGACGTTTGATTTTTTGGTGTTTTTGTAATTCCAAAATACTATGCGTGTGCAAATGAACTGTGGAAAGTAGCTATTAGAGTTAAAAAAATGGTTTGGAATTTGCTTGACTGAAGTTTTAAAATTCAAGAAGTTTCTTCAGTGCTGTACAGCCACGGTTTCTGGTTCCTATTGGAGATGCAAATTATGTTCTCTGTTGAACCGTTCTCGGTTTCATTCGTTCATGGCATCTCGCCCTTCTTCCTTGTTTGTCTGAAGTATCTCAAGGGTCACACAGAGTCCAAGTTCTTGAATTCTTTACATCATCCAGTGGGATGCAATAGGGTCAAAGATTGTTGTGTTAACACCTTTAGGAGTTTTTCGAGTCCCTTCGAGAACTCAACAGTATACCCGAGTGGGTTGGAAAATAGAGAGGAACTGTCCCGCGAAGGGTGCAATGATCTTTTATGTGAACTTTGCGGATGGGGAGATGCTGACAATGCCTTCTTGTTGCTTGCTCGAATGGAGGCTGTGGGCTTTCGCCCAAATGCAACCGCTTACATCTGCTTGATTACAGCTCTTGGAAATGTTGGGAGGACTTTGGAGGCTGATGCAATTTTGCAAGACATGCTACGTTTAGGATTTAAGCCTAGGCTGAATGTGTATAATGTCTTGCTCAGATGCTTCTTGAGAAAAGGCCTCTTGCGGGTTGCAGGTCAGGTCTAGTAGAAATAGATAATTTGGGTATTGGGAGGAATCGAGAAACATATGAGATACTTCTAGATTACTGTGTCCACTCCGGGCGCTTGGAAGATACATGGACAATTATTGGCAAGATGAGGCGAGAGGGGTTTCAACTAAATTCTTTTGTTTATAGCAAGGTTATTCGGCTTTATAGGGACAATGGGATGTGGAAGAAGGGAATGGGCATTGTGAGAGAAATAAAGGAGATGGGGGTTTCACTAGACAAGAAGATTTACAATAGCATCATCGATACATTTGGAAAATATGGTGACTTGGGTGAAGCCTTAGAGGTGTTTGAGAAAATGCAAGAAGGCGGCATAAAACCAGACATCACGATGTGGAATTGTTGATTAAATGGCATTGTAACTCTGGGTATATGGATCGTGCTCTTGAACTGTTTACTAAGATGCAGGAACAAGGGCTATATCCTGATCCAAAGATATTCAGTGTGCTCATTAGTCGTTTGGGGGAGCAGGGTAAGTGGGATACAATAAAGTACAACTTTGAGAATATGAAATGCAGAGGGCACCAGAAAAGCGGAGCCATTTATGCAGTTTTGGTTGATATTTATGGGCATTATGGGAGATTTCAGGATGCAGAAGAGTGTGTAAATGCCTTAAAAGTAGAAGGCATTCAGCGTTCAGCCAGCATCTTTTGTGTGCTAGCAAATGCTTATGCTCAACAGGTGTGTTTCCCCTTTTGTTAGCTGTGCTGATTTTCTTTGAAAGTTATATAACCCTAGGATATAAATTGTTCCTTTTATGTTCCTGTGTATATTATATAATATCTCTTCACCATCAGCCTTGGTATATTCACGTTTAGCCTTGGAACTGGTTGGCGCTCTATACTTCATTACTTGAAATCTAGAGGCATAGAGGTAATGTTGAAAGACTTTGGCAATGGGAAGGGGATGATTAGTTTGGCATAAATTACGTTATTTCTACCAGTAAAGACAAAATATGTCATTACCCTTTAAAAGCCACGACTGAGCTATGAGCATGCTGTTTATAATTTAAAAGGTTGGTTCGCTGAAGGAATCAAATGTCGTATAGATAAGACATGGTGACACCTCCTGTCTGTATGCCTTAATATGGATTTGAAATACTATCCAGCAACAAAAGCATTTTGGTTTCATTTCAAGTTGCTTTTGGTGCGGGAATGGCCAAGGTTTCAAACTGTTAGGGGAACTGGGGAAGGCACCTTTGCCACACAGTTTGGTGCTGTAAGTTTCTTTCTGTAGTTCGAACTTACGGTTCAGTATTTAATGTGTCATACCAATTCGCAGAGTCATACTTACCGTAATACTTAATGTTTGGTATACTTCTGTTCACTAATAACTATGTTTCGGAACAATAAGAACTACTAAGAGTGTCATCCTTAGTTTGGTGACAATAATTTGCGAGATTTGTGGATCATTTCAACGTGATGCAAAATTCCAATTATTTGATTACTACTTTCTTTGTGTGATGAAATATTGCATGATGTTGTAGTCAAGATACTTGCCAGATGTTGGGGCTTTGCCTTCTTATTCGATGTGGTTAATTATTTGACTTTTAATGCAGGGATTGTGTGAGCAGACTGTAAAGGTCCTTCAGCTCATGGAAGCAGAAGGAATTGAACCAAACCTTATAATGCTGAATGTGTTGATCAATGCATTTGGAGGCCCTATCTGTTTATCATTGCATAAAAGAAAGTGTAGGACCTCATATTTCTTCACGTACTTGATTCTAAAACAATAATCTTCAAGTCAGTTTTTTGCTGACAATGATCTTGCCGTTTTGAAGGGTATTAGTCCTGATGTGGTTACCTACGGGACGCTCATGAAGGCATTTATAAGGGCAAAGAAATTTGACCAGGCGTGTTATTCCTTTAGTGTTGAGCCTACAATCATCAATTTACTCAACATGTTGAAGGAAAATGTTTATAGTACCACACTCATTGCAAGTTTTGCATATACCACCTGGTTCATTTTTGCTTTATGCTTCTTGCTTCTCGGAATTTCCTGAAGATGTATTAGACAATTCAACGTTATTGCATGGTAGAGAGTGCAGTTCATGCAACCCTCAACTATGTAATGTGACATGAACTGTCATGTTCGAGTGTAATGGACAGAGTCTTGTGTCTAGGAGACAGTTCTTTTGATCCGAAAATGATAGGACACCATGATTTAGTTTAATTATTGGTGCCTAAATTTGATGACCACATTTTAGGGCAAAGTGAAATAGTAAATGTATTTGTGTCCAACATGGTTACTCAGCTAATATTGAATTGTCCAGTCAGCCAAATAGATATAAGTATTGTTCTTAGTAAGTATATAAACTAGAGAATTATACGGGGACATTTGTGGTGGATGTGTCAATGCAAGCGTGGTTGCCTTGTGTCCACGATGGATTCTCCATTTCTCCTACTTCATCTTTTTTTGAAGTTTGCATGCAAAATGTAGAACTTGTTTTAATAAAGCGAACCAAAACTCTCAATTGAAGAATCAGAGTTTCTCAACATTTAACCAATTGACTTGGATGGATTGCTGTCCAGGTCCCTGTTATATTCAGGGAAATGGAATCTGCTGGATGTACATCAGATAGGAAGGCCAGAGAAATGCTGCAGAACACACTAATGGTCCTTGAACAGAGAAGCGTCTAGTAATAGATCGGTGGATCTTGATCCATATTCCTTTTGCCACTGTCTATCATTGACTGTAGGTGTCCACAATCCAGAGGATGTCAAATACTTGTAATATTTTTGCCTTTTTAGATACTTTCATCATTGGGAAAATACTTCTATCATGATGCTTCAATGTCTTTTTTTCAGGCTATTAGTCTTGCAAACAGCTACCACCAAGCGTATAGATGGGCATTTGTGCCATAAGGTTCGGGATAAGACATCTGGGACACCTTTTTTGTCTTGGCTAATATCAATGACCATTGGGTAAGGAATAATCAATGACCCACGATAGTTAGATATCTGGTTCACATCTTTTGCTTTTGTGTGTGATTTGTTTTTGGACCTTAGTCCTCACCCAATTAGTAAGCTTTCCGATGCCAAATTCCTCATAATTGTCATGTGTGCTACCGTTTGCCCCTTGTTATATGTTGCTTGCGAAACCGCCTGACACTAAATGGAGAGCCCTTTACTATGATATTTGAAACTTGGACATTTCAAGTTGACCAGACTCACCAGTAGTGCTGCATTGAGTTTCCCATTTGAGGCAATTTGCTCTTTCACATGCCTGGTGAATGCTGAACTCCCGACATTTCCAGTTGATGTGAATCAAAATGATAAATGTCATTGTAATTCAAGTTTGTTTCTTTGTTTCCTTTCTTTCTTTCTAGTCCAGGACAAACTGGAACTTCAATGAAACTTTCTAGCTCCGGATCAGATTAAAGTTCATGAATTCCAAATCTATTTCAGAGCATAGCAGGTCCTGGAAATCATGGTTGCAGTGTCAAAAGTTTGGAGAAAGATGAGAGTAACTGAACCAATTGCTTTTCTCTCCCTCTAAGCCGATCAAACAGTAAATTGACCATTCTGAGGATATCTGAGGTACCTTTTCCTCTCAAATTCCGTGCATCTGTTATGGTAATAATAGGTATATGAAGTTTGTGCCCGGTTCAATGTGCATGCAGTAGAAAACGAACCAGCAGATGGAGACAATAGATTTACCGATTCGGCTATTGATTCATTGCAGGAGGGGCACAATCATAAAAAAAAAAAACAAGAAGAAAAATATAGTTGTTGGGGGTGCAACGTCAATGACGACAACTTGTGCAATAAAATGTGACTCCCTTGACGTGGTCCCTATGCTTATTCTCTTTCCATTGTTACTAGTATCTCAAAGAGAGTGATTCCCAGAGAAGCCGGATATCCGACATCAGAAAGAAGTGGTTGATGTTAACTGACAGATCTTCTGAGTTGACTCTACTCGGGTATAGAATGCGACAAATTGTGTTCACTTGGTGACGGTTGTACCGATAAGATGTTAGAGTGATTGACTCAATCCTATCTTCTGCTAAAAGCAAGAGAAGGGAAAGGTTGTATAACTCACAGGGAATCCTTTACCAAAGAAAGACTTGAGTTTTCAAATGATTGAACAAGCCCAAGCAATCTATTTATGATACCTAGTTGACATTCTTCAAAAGTATCGAAAGCTGCACTTTCTCCTGATGGTCACTAATGATCCTCCTCTCTCTGTGATAGCTAGAAGTGTTCTCCGGTACTCAGAGCCGGCCTTGACATTTTGGGGGCCTAAGGCAAATTCTAAAGACGGGGGGGGGGGGGGGGGGGGGGGGGCGCCATTTTTTTTCTTTTGGCTTATATTTTGGGTACTAAAAAATTTTGAGCTTCTATATCGGGTACTAAAAATAGTTGGGGGTCCTATTTTTCTACACTTCTTCGGGGGCCTAAAGAGACCGTCTCTTTTACTTTAGCCAGGGCTGGCTCTAATCAACGGCAACTAAAACAGGTAAATAATGAACGTCCCATAAAATGCATTGTCTTGAGCGGCGAAAGTCGTGCATAAGACAATCAGAAGTTATGAAGAAAAACACAGGGTAATAGTAGATGTAACAGTGTCTTTTCATAGAGAAGCAAACCACAGTATCTAACACACCACACCTCCATACACACATAACACTGAAAATATCACGCCTTCGCCAGTGCCAAACTTACTAGCTAGTCTATGAACATAAAACCAGTTCGTTGTTTCGACTCGATTAACCGCCTTTTATTCCTATTTATATTAGAGGACGGTCTATATCTTCCCTTAGTATCACAGCTCAATAGGCTTCTCCAAATCCTCGAGGGGTCGGAAGAAGGCCTTCTGCTCCAACACCGAGTCCTCGCCACCATTCGCAGCAGCAGACAAGTGGAAGCTGCGTTCCCCGCCCGCGACTTGGCTGTGCTCAGCTGCTGGGCCAAATACCCCGGTTTGCGGGTGCGGAGACCAGTACTTGTCGGATCCAGGCTGAATCACATCGTCCGGTACTATTGAAGGCCGGACCTGATCGTCAAAGTTCTTGTCGTACACCGAAACGTGGACAGCCCTTCTGTACACATAAGTAATCATAGTTAACTAGAAATAATGATGATCATCACCATCTGAGTATCTGTAGTAGGTAACACTTTTGATTGCATCGAATGATTTTGTTCCAATCATCTTGCATAAAAAAAACAGCTAAAAATTCATATGGGGACAATGGGGATGGCAACTTCTGTAAATCCAAGAAAACAAGGCTATATACGAAAAATCACCGTAAATATTATATTCCCCTGATACCCTCGCTCATTTTATTTTATTAGAAGATATAAAATGGTGACCCACCATATGTTTTTGTCACTTTTTCTTCCATATGTAATTCAATAATGAAGAAACCGCATTGGTTATTTAATCGTGAATCCGCAAGTGGACCGTGAGATTAGTCCTCAAAATTAATCGGAGTGCGCGTAAGCAGGTTTGGACACATAAGTTTCAAAAATAATGGAAAAAATGCACTTTTGAAATTTGGTCAAATGGGTATGAGAAAACAATTAAGTATTTGCCCTCTGTGAGAAAGCTAATAGTAAATGTTTCCTTGTCCACGGGAGCCAACATTCCGAATCTTGGGGTTGCTAGAGGATTTGCCCGGCCATCCCCAAATTAATTGATGTGCGCAAAAGTTGGCTCAGACTTCAATTATAACAAAAAGAGAAGTTACTAGTACAAAAGAATGGAGAATACGCCAATTAGAGTGGTGATGGGTGCCGAACATGAGGCGATTGGCTACTTGTCACACTCCAAAGTTATATATATTCAGGCACATAATTCGATCAGATAAGGACGATTAGATAAAGACTTCCCACCGAATGGACCGAGTTATTTGCCGAGTAATTAAGAAACAATGACTGATTTCCCACCTTCGGTGCAACCCCTTTTGGGGCCAAGAGCAAAATATGTAGCAAAAGCAGCCATACAAACACGATCGAGGAAAAAGAAATCACTACTAATATAGTATTAAGTAACAGTCACTGCAATAAGCCAATAACCAATCCATTCAAATTTGGGTGCTTGAAATAAGAATCTTTTGTCAAAAGTATGAAAAGTCGCGATGGAAACAAGGGATAACAACTAAGCGGGGTGGTAGGCACCAGGTATTTTCATTAAACTCTACAAACGAAAAGATTTCACTTCACTATATAACGTGTATCCCAAGTACAATCAGTCGGGCTAATTTATGGACAATTTCAATCACCTAACTTGTCCCCATTTATCTCACGCTATTACCTTTCAGGTGTAAGGTGGGCCACAATAGCACCTAACTCATCCGGTGTTTGAAAGTCCAACAAGTGAAGGGGCAAAACAAATGAGAAATGAAGAAAATTCAAGATGTAATTTAATATTATTTGTAATATGTACCTATGTATATTGAATCATTGATCAACACTATATTTGTAACAATTATTTTGTTTACTTTTTTACAATTTATATAACAACAAATTCACATGAATAAGAGCATATGTATACAAAAATATAGTTCGTAAAAGATGAGTGTGAAAATAAAAAACCAAACTAGAAAAATAAATAATTACTATTAAGTTTCACTCTCTGTTTTTTGAAATATGTACCCCACTTTTGTTTTTTAATAAAAAATTAAACATATAATTTATGGATTAATATTAATTGAATATATCTTCCTTCTAATATTTGCCAAATCTTTTTTAGTGATTCGGATCTTTTAGGGTTCAAACTTGTTTTATTATTGGGAGTGGAAATCAATCCCCTTAACTTCAGTAACTACTAAAATAATCCTTCAAGGCAATGAACTTGTTCCTCGATACACACTTAACTACTAAAATATTCCTCAACTAAAAATAATCCTTCAAGGCAATAAATAAACCCTGTCCTTAGTACATACTCCAAATTCCTACCCACCGAGTGGAGAAGGCAGGAACTCTTTCGGACGGAAATACCAATAAACAAGCACATATTTGACTATTTGAGCCGGCACATAGGAAAATTTGACTGCGAGAGGGGATAAATTAGAATCAACTATAAGTTGGACAAACAAATCTTTCCCTTTTACATCCGTTTCGGTAAGAGAAATAAGTATCCATTTGTTAAAATTAAAGGTGATGTATTGTGAAAGAATGACCTGTTTCGTAAAGCAAAAAATAAGTACTTTAAAAATAAGAACCTTAAAGGCACGGAATCTACTTAGCAATAAAGAAAACTTCAAAGATCGTAATATCAAGTTTTACCATAACAATATTCCCGGAAAATTTTCCACAGAAAACATATCCGGACCATCAGATTAGTTTGACCTAAAATTAATTTGTATTAGTTAAAAACAGTCGGTTTTACGGAGCTTTTGTTTATTTATTTTTAAATATTTTTTAGGATCAACGATTCGTCCCGACTGGAGAAATAAAATAGTACCAAAAAAATGGTCCAAAATTGATAAGAGCTCAGATAAGAAGACACGAAAGATAATTAGAAAAATGCTAATCATAATTAATTGACACTGATTAATGTGTAAAAATTACATCGATATCGATTTCTATGAGAGGTGTATAGTATGCAAGGTGTATTGATATTTGTGATTTTTTTGACATTTTGTGAGTACTATTCACTGCCTGAGGGGTTAACCAAACACAATATAATAATACAACTATTTCAAGCTTTCAAATTTACTGATTTTCTCCGTAATTTTTTTACCGAAATGATGATTAATTAAAAAAAAATTGCAGTGAATCTAACAAAATAAAAAAATAAAAAAAGGAACGAATACACCGTAACAATAATTCAGGCCAAAGTAAATCTGCGACAAAAGCGGTATTCAAAACTTCAGAAACGAAGCTTCGGCGATGCTTCACTTCACATAGATCCAACACAAAGTCAATGATGTGATAAATTCATTCTTAAGCCACAAGAAGCACGAAAATAATACGCGCCGTGCGTGAAAAGCTCAAAACAACACCCGAATCCCGATCACATTAATCCACACGCATCATCAACACAAATAAACAGCAATCCTCAAGGAAATCACCTCGCAACTCAGCTCTCTCCAGCGTAATCGGCGACATCGATCACAAGTTTAAAAAAAAAAAAAAAAAAAACTTACAGATACCATACGTACACATATTCCGTACACATACAAGTACACGTGTAGATATACACAGAAAGATGTGAGAATATATATATACCTGAGAGCAAGGAAGGGAGAGTGAATTGGATCGGGAGAGGTCCCGGCTCGGATCTGGTTGACGAATCGCTTACCGATGCCGACGAGTCCCCTGCACTGCGAATTGGCGGCCATACAATACAGATTCGATATAGTGAGAGAAAGTAGAGTGAGAAACGAAATGCACCGAAGGTAGAGAGAAGAGAAGGTAGAGAGAGGAAGGTGGGATTCCTGCAAGAAAAGAGAGCAGTATATATAGGGGGAAGGCAATGAAGAGTGCGTGTTGCCTGCCTAACCGTTTCCCCCCCTTGGACCATACCTACCCCAGAACCCCGTACTAGGGAGTACCGATTCCGTCCAGTGAGTACCGTCACTTTTGACGGTCAACTTTAATCTTCTAACGGAAGGCTCTTGTCCCGATGAGATTAGGACGTTATTTTGTGGAGTAGTTATAAATACCGATTATTATCCTGATACAAAACTTTGATATTTGTAATAAAAAAAATTGGAGAGTGATTTTGTCATTTCTTTTTTTGTTAATATCACTTCTTTTTGTATTTATATAAGATGATTTGTTATGTGAAAGAATGTGTGGCATTAACAAAAAAGTGAGTGATAAAATCAATTCCCTAAAAACTTCAGTATATATTTTCAGAATTTGTAAATCAAATTAAAAGAGTTTGTGAGTTCTTTTTTTTGAAAGGATAGTTTGTGAGTTCTTTAATTTAGCACAGATACATGTAAAAATTGTACATGAGAAATTTTACTTTTTAAGTTAGAAATTACACGAATTTTCATGAAGGATTAGCAATTGTTGGGGCTGATATACGAACTAAGCTACTCAAATTCAAACTCGGATTGTGACTCATTAAAACTCATTTAATATCGACTTTCTACATAACACAATTGAGCCAGAAATATGCATGTGCTCGTTCAAAACTTTTAATTTAAAATAACGTTTGAACAAGATACTAGTTATCTCGTGAGATAGAAGATGTTAGCTTGCAATTTCTTGATAAAAGCTCATTTAAAATTAACTCAATCTATATATTAACGACGGTCTTACTAATATTCATTCTAGGTGGAGAATAATAAGCATAAAACGACAAACAAGTTTGGATACCAATACACATTTTACGTCTATCAAGACAATTTTTTTGAATATCGATACACTATTTATATATTATCCTCCTGCTAATGAGCGGAAGTTAACATTTTTTTATTAACAAATCAAATATGAATATATTTTCAAAATTGATTAAATTTTCCAATCAGATTTTGACGGATCAACCTAAGAGCATCACCAATGCACTCCTTGAAAATGGATCCTAAATTGAATTCTAAAATGTACACATGCGCTTAAGTGGTATTCAATTTTCACTCCTAAAAAGCTTGTTAATTTAGAGGGTGTGTGCGCACTAAAAATGAGTAAAAATTAAAATGAGTTAAGGATAATACTCTCTCCGTCCCGATTTGTTTGTCCACTTTTTGACTTTTTGAGAGCGTTTGACCTCTCAAAAAATTAGCTATAATTTTCAATTCGTAATGTTTTTAATATACAATATGGATCTTGTTTGATAGATATCAATTAGTTTTATTATACAAAATCTTCAAAATCATAAAAAATATTATAAAATGTACGTATTTTGATAATTGGATAAACAAATTAGGACGGAAGGAGTAGTACAAATCAGCTAAACATTGCCACGTTGGCGAGGCCTTTTGACTGGGTTGGGCGGATAAAGGAGGGAATATTCTCTGGAGGGGTCGTGTAAACAAAATGGATTAAGAAAGAAAACTTACTGTAAAAGTGTATTAACGGCGTTAGTCGTTGGGATCAGCGAAAGAGCGTGAATAATGGGGAAATGACTACTTTGTCCTCAATTGTACGGAAAGTTGTGGTAAACGACACCGTAGATTCGTACTGTAGCTTTCAATGGCGGATATATAGAGATGGAGATGGGATCAGTGGACCCATCGTGCAAAGCCTTGAGCCACGGACCAATCCAACAGGTCATTATTATTATAGTATAAAAGAATGGCCAACTACTCCACCCAAGGATCAATAATCGGATGCCTTTATTGTCCGCAGGAATGGGGATGCTGCCCCATTCGAAGTGGTGCAGAACGGTCGATTTGATCACTTATCTCGACAATCGAAGGTTTGGATTTTAATCGAACGATAGATGGTTTTGATTTGTATGCAATTAAATTCGATTTGAGCCGAGATGAACGGTCGGATTGACAGTTCTGCGCCCGTTCGGCAGCATCACCTAGTCCTTGTCCGTATCGAGCATTAGCTTGTGTCTTAATGAATCAATTCTTTTCCGTAATCTAAGTCATGTAAAGCGCGTGCTTGAATACGAGTGAAAGAGAAGAAATCAAGCTTATCAAATTGGTTGTCTCATTTCTCTTCCTAGTGATGACCAGAGTTTGAGTATCAAAAGAAGCATGTTTGGGGTTCAGAGCTATAGATAGTCTCTGAACTCCCTGTTGACTAATATACTAACAATCCGCTAACCCCACTGATGTATGCCGTATGACAAAAAAAAAAAAATTTCTCCGAGAAAATTGGCTCAATGGTAGCGTAATTGTGTTTAGGTGTCTTAAGGTACGGTGGTGGTTTAATTCACGAAGAGAGAAAGTAGACCCCCCTGTTAATGGGTTGGAATGAAATTTTGGTTAGTATAAATGTTTCTAACATATGACAAAAAGAATGTGAGTGAAAAGAGAAGCGAGAGTGTAAAAGTATATTTCGCAAATGTTTTTAGACTACTAGTAAAATTTACAAGAGGAGAGGATTGAGAACGAGAGTGGTAAAGAAAATGATAAAAAACAAAACCAAAGAGTTTTTATTGAGGGATTAATATGTGACCTAGCTCCTGACTTAACATCTCCAAACCTCTCGTGGACCTCACTCTTAAATCAATAATGAGGATCCGGTCGGCCCTGTTCGGCTAAATAAGCCAATTTATTTATTTTTTTGTCTTTATTCAATTTTTTTTTTGTATTTGTTAGTTTTTTGTCAATTTTTTAGGGATTATTGCATCGTCATGACAAGAAGAATAAAAAAAGTAAAAAATTATGATCGAAATTCAATTTTTTTGAATAAAGACAAAAAAAATTGGCTTATTAGCTATTTAAAAAAATTAAGTTTCGATCGTAATTATTTACTTTTTAGATTGTTCTTGTCACGACAATGCAATAATCCCCAAAAAAATTGATGAAAAACTAACAAATACGAAAAAAAATTGAATAAGGACAAAAAAATGAGTTAATTGACTTATTTAGCTGAATGGAACACCATGTAGACACTGTAGTGAAAATTTATCTGTGCAAAAAGTCATCTTCATCTGACCTCAAACACACAAACAAATCACATTTTATACTATCATTGATGAAGGACACGTAATCCATTTTCATGAAACAAGGTTTGATTTGTTTATGTGTTTTTAGATATTGGATGAAGCTTATTTATTAATTCCTTATGCGGATGAACCTCCCCCACAAATTCCACGAGATAAACGATTTAAATAGAGAGATGAAGAGATAAAGTTGAGAGAGGAGTTGTTCCCGTGCCCGAAGACATCATCAATTGATTTGTTAGATCAAGACAATCTCAATCTCTTCAATTAAAATATCTTCAGGGTGATTCACATAATTTTGAATCGTAATTGAAGATGCTTTAACGAAGAATCTTAATCACAAAATGATATATCATGAAAATCAGGAGAGATTAATAGCTTTATATTGTTGCTATTATTCTAACCTTTGGTGAAGATTTCCCTTTATAAAAAGAAAATCTCGGTGCGGATTAAAATAATTAAATAGTTTTAAGTAATGTACTAAAAGGCAAAGTCTTTTGGCTAACCTATTAGGTTTCAGTTTTGAGTGTCATTACCCCTTCCCTCTTGTACGGTGGAGTATTTTCATTTGTACTTAAGAGAGTTGGGAATTTGATTAAGACCCTCCCATAACTTACATAACAAGACAACCTTGAATTTTTTATTTTTATTTTTTGATATTTCACCCTTTCTCAATTCTTAGATATCATCTCTCTCTCTCTCTCTATTATCCAAAGGGGTGTTATTGAGAATAAAATATTAGATGTCACTATTAGTGTATCCATCAACACACTTCTAGGAAGTTTCCTACCCCTTTCCTTTACCATATTTTAGTAATTTGTTTCCTAATCCAAAGATGGATGTCTGAATTTTACAAAAAAGAAAGACAGAAGTAAATCCCGAGGAGTTGGCTGAGTGGATATGAGAAAACAATAATTGTTTGTTAGGTTCGAATTTTACGGAAATTAAACATTTTAAACTTTGGGGCTATTAGTATTGGAGGGTTTATCTGGTCATTAACTTCAGGATTTCAATTTTAGTCGAAGCGTGCGCAAGTATGTCCGGACATCCGGTTACCGACAAAGAAAAAGAAAGATAGAAGTATAAATTACGCTTGCTTCAGACATTAGAATAGATAATTCCCCATCAATGGCCTTTGAGGGAAACAACAGAGAGTCAAAATATCCCTGGCCTAGGTCATCTTCTAAAACAAAACAACAACTTATCGACTGAAATGTGTGAAAGGAATCAAATCTTCTTGAAAATAATTACTAACTAATTACTCCTATTGTTTATCTGCATGTGATGTCTTCCCTGGTCAGTTATTTTGTGTATTAATTTCTCACCATCAGGTTGATTTGTTCGATCGGTTGTGTTTATCGAGCTTGATTTGATTATTGTATACTCTCACATATTGATGGAGTATTCCGTTCGTTTAATCTGATCATACATGAATGTAATTTTCTATATTACGGCTCGGGGGTCCAAAAAATTTGTATATATTTTTTGCCTATAATTAAGTTAATTATTTTTATATTGTCTATGTATATGAGTCATTGGTGCAAATGAATAAAGTCCCGATAAGTTTTCAATCTAAATAAGTATATTTACTTTATATTATTTTGTATGTAAAACAATCAGATACATTTTTGTCACTAAAGTCCTGTAGGCTACAGCTGCCTCTTTGGATATCTTATATAGGTTTTAAACAAAACTAGAATATCCATTTGACTAGTGTAGTTAAGAGCTGAGAGGTCAAGGAATAAATGTTGTCGAATACAAAATTTTTATTATTTTTCTCCTTTATAGCATATTAGATTCGTTTTTTTTTTTCCCCCACATGATAGTAGATAATAACATAGTTCGACCGAATTTGCGCTACTCATTTCTCGGGTCCGGACACTTGAGTTATAAAATAAAATAAAAAAACGCACTTCGGGCTATACAAAATTTTTCACATTGATTTTGTTTGGTGCAAAAAGTTGTGGGCATGACCATCATTTAATGGGTTTTTAGGGGTGGATCTACATTCACAACAAGGGGTCACGTGCCCCTCTAAATTTCCAATTCTTGCACTTTTACCCCTAACAATTTGCAATATCCTTCATTTAATTTTCTCAAAAATTGTATTAGTTCCCCAAAGTTTTAGCAATTATACAATTTAAGTACTCCTTCTTAGTGTTAAATGTACGAAAGTAACGTGTTAGCGTTGAGTTCAACCTACTCATGTTCTTGAAATCCTGATTACTTCCAATTAATGTGTTAATTGCACGTGGAAATTAGTATTACTTTTTAATTTCTCTATGACATAAAACCCGTTCTAAAACCTATGAAACTTGGACCGAAAAATAATATGGTGCTTCATTGTGAAAAAGTATTTTCCAATCTTATGATTAAAAGGTCCGCTCCTACGTTGATTTTCTGGATCTGCCATGTTTCGTGCCAATTTTTTCAGAGTTGAACGGTCAAATTGTTAAAAACAAAGTAAAATCTCCATTTGTCTTTTCTTGTGGGTAAGTTAAAATCTCCATTTGTTGAATGAAGAAACGGAAAATTTGGACCTTTAATTTCACAGTCCAAGGGGGGCTGCCAAACTTAATAAAATGACAACAAAACTGAAGCTACGAGGTCCCATAGTCATAACAGTTGAAACGATCTCCTCAAGCCAGCCATCAAACAGGACCTTAATAAGTAGGGGCGGTTCAGGATTGTTGTTCAGCGGTGACAAAAATACATTAAAATATTTTATAGATGAAACACTATAAACATAAAGATATTTATTTGGGTTGAAAACTTATCGGGACTTGATTTATTTTGTTTCTTCGAGCAACAATATCTACTTACTTACAAATCTAAGTAATTTTCATTTGATTTGGCTTCGTATCAATGATACACTAATGATTCAATGCAAACAATATTACGAAAAAAATCAAAATATATGAAAAAATATAAAACTTTAGTGTATTTCTTGAACTCAGGGAGTTCGCTTGACGACCCCCCTCAAATACTTGTGTAAATGTGTAAGCGCCCATGACCTTAAGGTAATATAACATTAATTCCAGCAATGCTTCAGACATAAACGGAGAGCTGTACATACTCAAATACATATCGAAATCGTCCGATGTGTATGAATCCCACATATACCACGTGCATCGAACAATTTTGAGCCATCTATATTCAAATCTATGTACCTGATCCGATTGGGTCGGTAACATTGCCCATAATCCTAGTCAACCTCAACAAGGTGCCAATCACGCCTCGGATACCCTTTTCCAAAGTTAGACCGGAGTATTATATTTGACATTATTGGAGGTGCACCCTTTTATAATAATGTAAGAAATAACAATTGCTTAAGCCAGTTGCTTGGAGGAATTTGAAAGTCTCATTCTCAACAACCTCCTCCAGTTTGGAGAGTTAAAATTGCTTTCTGACATTGTATAGTGTAGTCAATAATTCTACCTCATGATCAAATCAAAAGGTACTTCTAAGCCAAATATTCTAAATCTTAGGGTCACTAGAGATTATATCCGATTGTTACCTTTTAAGGTCTTGAAATTAGTCGAGATGCGCGCAAAGCTAGTCTAGACAACCGGTTATCAAGAAATTTTTTTTTTTTTTTGGGGGGGGGGGGGGGGGGGGGAATACAGAGAATTCCGGATCAGCTTGCGCTTATCTTGGATTAATCATTACAGACTCGTCCACAACAAATTCATGAGCTGGGGGGGGGGGGGGAATACAGAGAATTCCGGATCAGCTTGTGCTTATCTTGGATTAATCATTACAGACTCGTCCACAACAGATTCATGAGCTTATGAGTGAACGTGAGACGGGGGGCGGGGGGGGGGGAATACAGAGAATTCCGGATCAGCTTGCGCTTATCCTGGATTAATCATTACAGACTCGTCCACAACAGATTCATGAGCTGGGGGGGAGGGGGAATACAGAGAATTCCGGATCAGCTTGTGCTTATCTTGGATTAATCATTACAGACTCGTCCACACAGATTCATGAGCTTATGAGTGAACGTGAGACGGGCCCAACAATTGTTGGCCAAATGAATCAAATCTGAAATCTTAAGAGAGAACAACTGAACAAGCTACCAAGTCCCAAGCCAACCGTCTCGGAGTTTACTGTATTCTTTAATAGCTTATCAGTTTCGGCGGTGGGGAATTAGGCTAACATCTACCAAACAAGAAAAGAAAAGAAAGCAAACTGAATTTATTACCCCTCAAGAAACTCACAGTGTCTCCTTTGTGTAGAGCAATCTGAACATCAGCCCTTTTTATGAATTTATTCTGTCCCACAATTTTGCATCCTTAGGTTTTCTATCCAACCATTCCACAATCCTAACTTTGTCTCTCGCCCACAAGAGATAGCCAGGGGTGCCTCCAGGATTTCAATTCGTACATAAAAGTTTTTGCAATGCAAAACTCTATAAATTTATTGGACCTAATTTATTTTGTTTCAATTGCTATACTATCTTATTATTCACATATTTAAGCAAATTTTCTTTTACTTTGTTTACGAATGACCCAGTACAACCAACCAAGAAAAACTAATTTATTCATAAGAAATACGGAGAACAAAAAATTTAGTTCAATTTCTTTACTAAGATGATATGATCGAACTTCCTCGACTATCAGTCAAACCGCCCCCAGAGATTCTGTCATCAATAGTTTTTAAAAAAAAAAAATCCACTCTCATACGGGCGGTTTGACTTTCTCCCCTCGCGCATGCACATTTGTTATTCCTCCATTCCGTATTGTGTGGTGCTTACTAATCCTTGTGTAATTATACTACTTATCCTTCCATATTAGGCCTAAAAATGGGCATGGAGCAATATTTTCTGGCCAGCCTTTTTCTCTTCTTTTAGCAAGAAAAACTAGGAATCCTATTTTTATACGTTGAATCCTATTTTGATAATGCAACTACCCATATACATATATATGATGCCTAAGTAAATTCCCATACAGTCCTGGGGGAATGCAGATCCTATTCTTATATTTGTTGGTCTTGCAGAGAAAGTCCCTTCGAACCTGTTCATTGAATCCGCTCGACCCGATTGAAACACAAACAACGACTTTTGCACGCTATTATAGAATAACTTTTCGGTCCTGTTTGAACAATGGTTTTTTGTGTTCTTCTCTTTGTATGTATTTTTTTTACTTCCGTTCTTTGCTTGGGAGCGTAGACTTTCAAATTAAATCACGTAGAATCTTTGTGTTATTTGTGATTGCTACACTTCTATTTTCATGAAAAATGACATTTGAAAAAAATACAATGAAAAATACCTAAGCATCTAATCTAAACCACAAGATAAAACATAGGAAACAAAAATGGAAAATCAATAATACCTTACTAGTTCGGATACAATGTCAGTCAAAGAGAGAAGAAAAGATTAAAGATTGGACAGTCACAAAGAGTGATGGGCTTCAAAAATACATTGAAGTCTACATGTCACTGGGCCTCACTTTGAGAATTTTTTGGGTGCCGAGCGGTACCACGTGGTGGTACCCGTCGGTGATTCCAATCGTGCAAACGTATTTTTGACGGTCCAGATTTAGAATCTGTTTGGCTGGCTACTTTTCTCATTTTCTGTTTCCCCTTTTCCCCTTTTGGCTGAGATTGAAAAAACTCATTCTATGAGAAGTTTTTAGATTTTAACAATAGAGAAAAGAAGTGGAAAAGATGTTGAGAGGAGCTTTTCCCATTTTCAGTTTCTCATTCTCGTTCAAAAGACATACAGAAAGACCACCATACCCTCTCTGTTTCACCATAATCCCCCCAAAACCTCAATTTAGTTTAATTTAGTTAGATTATTTATATATTAAAAAATATGGTTCAAAAATTAAGTGCTTCAATTTTTAATTTGTTTAAATCGGTACGAAGATCTTATTATTCTGATCATATTATTCTAAAGAATCGTAATTAATTTTTGTCTCCAGGGCTCTTATTGGGAACCCTGTGAAGCAGATACTTGATTATTAAAGTCCTAAAGACAACATTAAATTATGACCCTTTAGAATAATATGATCAAAATAATAAGGCCTTCGCACAGGTTCAAACGAATGAAAAATTGGAGCAATTATTCTTTTTAGACTGTTTATATATTAAAAAATACGGTTAAAAAAATTAAGTGCTCCAATTTTCAATCTGTTTGAACCGGTGCAAAAATTTTATTATTATGATGATTATATTATTGTAAAGGGACATAATTATTTTTTGTCTCTTGGACACTTATTGGGGACTCTATGGAGCAGATACTTGATTATTACTGTCTCAAAGACAAAGTTAAATTATAACCCTTTAGAATAATATGATCAAAATAATAATATTCTCGCACCGGTTCAAATGGATTACAAATTCAAACACTTAAGTTTTTAAATCATATTTTTTAAAATATAATAAAGAGTCATAAATTATCATCAAAAAATTGTAGACTTTCAAAAAAACAAATTACCATATTTTACAAAATTGGCGACTTTCATAAACAGTCTCAAAAAATTAACCATATTATCAAAAAACTGAAATTTAGTTGGAGACTTTTAATTAACCAAGAATAATAAATTTTCACAATATAACTTTTACAAAATTAGTTAAACCATTATTTATACACATGATAGCATATAATAAACAATCAAGGGTAACATGGTAAAAAATCAACTCATAATTCATTTTCATCATATATCTCCCAGATAATACCCATGTTGCAAAATGCATTATGCACATATTATCCAAACACTCTATCACATTCAAAATATATTCTAACTTTATACAAAAAGTTAAAAAATCAAAAAGTTGAAAATGAAAAGCCAAAAAGTAGGCACTCAAACACCTTCTTATTTCCTCACCGTCCAAAGCATATTTGGACGATTGGAATTGCCACGGAATACACGTTTGTGAAACCCACCGGCACCCGGCAAAAAAAACAAACAGTAAAAGAATCTATGATTTAAAAAAACCGGTAATAAAGAATCTGGTCTTCTGGTTCTCTCTCTCTCTCTCTCTAACTAGCAGCATCCTTGGAGATGATAAGCTTTGGGCCACCATGTGCTTTCATTTATCATCTAGTGCTCTTGCCAACTGGAAACCATCTTTATCTTTATTGCTAAAAAAATTACTACCAATATTTACACATTTTAGATCCGGACAGCGATTTTGGATTTTGACTTTGGTGCGGACCATAATCTTATCTGAGTTGTTGGATGTCGTTGAATTGTGTTTTCCGGCCTGAATATTTACATTAGGCTTTTGTCAAAGTGATTGGGTCAAGATATATCTATCTAGAGTTTTGATTTGGTCGTAAAAATGGTTGAGTGGACCAAAATGCCCACATTTCATACCACTTTAGGAGGCTGATATTTAATGTCACGATAGATTTTGTCCATACCGACTAGATTTGGTAAACAAAGGAGGGCAGGAGACGATAGACGAGCCATCTTCTTCCACCTCGTCGCTAAAGTGAATGAGGGATTCTATCCATTGACGACACACGTTATTCTTTGCCTGTCTTTGATAAGCCATCTTCTACGGTTCCACCTCGTCGTCTCGTCGCTACTCTGTGTGTGTGCGCGTGTGAGAGAGAGAGAGAGAGAGAGAGAGAGAGAGAGAAAAGAATGGGGAAGAAGGCAAAATTCATTTGCTCAATAGTGGGGTTTCTGGGGCTTTTATCTGCTGCTTTGGGTTTTGCTGCGGAGGCCAAGAGGGTAAAGGTAATTTATTAACCGTTTACTTGTATCAACAGATTGTAATATTCTCCGTCCCAATTAAGGGTACTCTACGGCAAATAAAGCTAATTCAAAATTTTTGCTTTATATTTCCAAAATTAACCTTAAAATTTGTGAATCTAGTACTTATGTAATTAAATTATTTATATATTTCAATATAGTTCTAAAACAATATGCTATATAAATTTTGTTTGACAAATGTCAATTAGTTTTATAATATAAAATTTTCAAAATCATGAAAATATTTTAAATTAAAAGATATTTTCAATCCAAAAATAACATAAATATCAAAAACTGTTAAATCAATTAGAAAAAAAGGATACTTTTTAAGGGTAATATGAAAGTTTGACATGTTTGGATTTTTATTTTTAGAAAGTGGACACTTATTTTGGGACATTCCAAAATGGAAATATGGACACTTAAAATATGACTGAGGGAGTACATGCTTGTGTGTGTAATATTAGTCTACGTTGAGGTGCTGGTAAGCTGAACACCTTTATTAGTATAAAAATAAAAAGTCTACCCCTACCGTCGGCTCCTCCTTCACTCTTAATCTTACCGTCAAGTATTTTGACGGTCCAAGTTTTAAAAGACTCTTACAGGAAGAGTTCAACTCGCATGTGATTTAATTCGCTTTACTTTAATGTTTATTTTTCCCTGGGAATTTGGTTTAGGAAACAATTTCCTGAGGAAATATTTAAACATACCGGATGCTAAATAGATGTTCAAAATATTGAACAGAAGTCTTTAGAAAATTATTGCCGCGAATTTCTGAGTATGGGCAATGGTAACGGTAATTGGTGAGCATACTGGTCTGGATTTAGAAAATTGTGAAAAATGATTTCCATGACATGTTCAAATTTCTTCAGGCAAATAATAAGCAAATCATAAGAATTGATGTAGAGAGGACCTCCGGTTCCTTCGGAATTGGTAAGATGTTTGGCCCCAAATGAGGAAAACCTAGGTGAGCCACCGGCTCCAGCTATGGTCCATGTACGATACATGCGTATCGGTAATGATATACCAATTCGATCCGAGCTCTTGGAATTGGAACAAGTTCGGCAGCGGATCACGAAAGGTGGGATACTCAACGCGTTAGCTGCAATACCGTATGTGAAAGGACTGTTATAGATGAGTTGGGTTGTGACCTAAGATTGCGGGTTTTTTTTTTTTGATAACTCGAGTGCCCGGGCTAGCTTTTATGCACATTGACTAAAGATTGTGGTTGGTAGTATAGGTTCCAGGTTATCCAAATGGGGGTTACCAACCTAGGACAAGAGAGAGGACTGAAATCCAACCAAACAAAGAATACAAAAGGACAAACAGGAGACACATCAACATGAACCCGAAACATGGGGCAAAATAATACAAAACACTCAAGCAGGTAAAATTGCTCAAACCGTGTCCTTGCTGCTGCCTTCGTGGTGGTGATTGATCACCTTTCACTGTGTTCGTAATGCAGATGAATTTTCTTTGTAATGGCCACCTTCCATTGGGGCGTATCGAAGGCAGTTGAATTAGTTAATGTTGTACTTCTCGTGACTTGTAAGAGAATTAGTCAAGAGAAGCACAAAGTGCCCTTCAGGCTGCGTCCATTTGTATGTAGCAGTGGTTATTTGACTGGTTAATCGCTAGTTGAATGAGACGATGTTTGACATGAGTTCCTTCTATCGGGATTCTGTAGTGTTAAATTCATCTGCATTATGAACACAGTGAAAGGTGATCAATCACCACCACGAAGGCAGTTGAATTAGTTAATGTTGTACTTCTCGTGACTTGTAAGAGAATTAGTCAAGAGAAGCACAAAGTGCCCTTCAGGCTGTGTCCATTTGTATGTAGCAGTGGTTATTTGACTGGTTAATCGCTAGTTGAATGAGACGATGTTTGACATGAGGTCCTACTATCTGGATTCTGTAGTGTTCTAAGTATTGATAGGGACTGACGGTTCGATGAAGTACTGCATCAGTTTTGAAAATTATACATATTCCATTCACCTTTAATCGAGAAGGACAGGGACTTCGACAGTTCTTGACAAGCTTATTGATCATGTTGCTACAATGTTAATTGCTCCTTTATAGTATCTGCAGTAATTTGATTTGTATTCTCACCAGGCTGCAGAGGCCTTTGGTCTCTCTGTATCATCAATCCAGTGATTAGTTGTTTCATCAGCTATTCGTCCTCTTTTTTTCCCCACTTCTTTTGCAGGCGTCTCAAATTCCGGCTTTGTATCTTACTCCATGTGTACACACCAACGGTCCAGCTCCAGTTCTTGGATTAACTGCAGCACTGGCTCTTATGGTTGCTCAAATTATCATCAGTATCACGACTGGCTGTTTTTGTTGCAGACGAGGTTCTTATCAATCAGACTCTAATAGGAGACTGGCAATTATCTGCTTTGCCATCTCATGGTAATTCGGCTTGGACTTGAAAGTTGGAAACAAAATTCTACTTAGTAGGAAATAGGAATATTTTCTACGTGCTAACTACTTTTTAGGCAAGTTTGCAGTCACTGGATATTTTGCTGGTGTTCGACTTTTTTCGTTGCTCATTATCGAACTCTCTGTTTCTAGGGTTCCCTGTTTTTTGTTTTTGAGAATCTTGATGGGTAAGTTGGGCAAAAAGGGTTGGTTTGGAAACACTTTGGACAATCTGTATTGCCTTCTTTTCTCTACACATCCATTGTGTAATTAGTTAAAAGTAGCTAGTAGGATTCATTCTCCTTTTCTTGGTTAAGTCTTCTTGGACCGCTGATCATTCTAGTACAAGAAACACGTACGGGAACGTGTTTTAAGAGATAAAGATCCAATACTTATAGGATGCTATTTCTGGAATTCTTGATTTACTACTTGCATTAATGCTCTATTTTTTGGTTGGGCACATTCTATATTTGCTCCCAAGTAAAAGGGTTGGGAAAAACATCAGGTTCGCTTTAGATCGCTAAATTCCCCGTTTTGGAACATTGGTGTAATATACTTCGGGGAATGCGTTCCAATATGTAATTCGCTTTGATGTTGGAGAATTTTGGTAGCAGAGGTCTGACCATCGCAAAGCATTAGTCGTGCATGTAGCTATGATTTAAACTTCTTTTTTGAATTATTTGTTTCTTTTCATTTTTTTAGATCTTCCTATTTCACCGCCACTAAAATTTTTTGGAATCGACAAGTGCTAATTCTATTACTTTATGTTGAGTGCAGGATAACATTTGTCTTTGCATTCCTTATGTTACTATCTGGTGCTTCACTAGACAAGTACCACGGGTACGAGAGCTTTCCCTTTGTATCCAAATCTTGCTACTTTGTGAAGCCGGGATTCTTCGCTGGAGCTGCTATCTTGTCCCTTGCAACTGTGGTACTTGGAATCGTCTATTATCTCGCGCTGGATTCAGCAGAAATCAGCAATAATTCATGGGGTGGGACTGCTGCTGCTCCTAATCAAGGCGGTATTGCAATGGGACACCCACAATTCCCTCCTCCTAACGCAGGAGCTCCAGTGTTAGTGGATGAAGAAGATACATACAAGAGGCAGCAATTTACTTGATTACCGTTTGTCTTTGGTGAATGGTGCTACTAACTTGTTAATGTGAAGGGTGTTTGTTCAGGGTTGGGGGACGTCCTCATACGTCCTTTTGCTTTGTTTGTCAGCTCTAACAAACTACATCTCCCAGTCCGAATTGGTTTGGAAGATTGAAAAGAGTGTATGGAAGCAAACATGTTAGGCAAAATAGCAGATCATCAATGGAGGTGAGATGTTGTAATTGTACTTCGTATGCCTTGCAACTGGGATGCCCAAGTAATAATATGCGGTAGTTGCCAAAACCAGATTGAATAATTACGTTAAGTTGGGAGTTGTGTGTAGTTGAAAACCATCCCCCCCCGCGCCTCTCTCACACTAACACACACACACAACCACACGCGCACAATAGCCACACCGTGGCTTTGATTCTACATTTGTGTTCGATTCTATGCAAGTAGGAAGCAAGTCCAAGCAAGGCAGCTCAACTTGGGATTCGTCTGTTGCTGGCTTCTGAATTCCCGACTGGATTCCGAACTTCTTTGTTTCAAGGCATCATAACGTATCACTGAATTTTACACTTTGAAATCGAGCCAGATGAGTCGGTGTTTGGTCACCCAATTTGAGGTCATGACAAGAATGGCTTGGCTAGCCCCATGCGAATCTCGTCATTCTCAGGAGCAAAACCCATGTATACGTCCGCTTCATTGCTAGTAGTGCCCGTATTTGGTTGCAGAACCAAACAAGAAGTTACACCTTTCGTTCGGCTGTTCATCATGTTTTTACTTGCAATTTTCAAACTATTCCCTTTAATTTGGTGTCAAAAAATTTAAAAAATTATGCACATAAAAACATGATGAACAGTCATTTAGGAACGGAGGAAGTACAAAGAAAAGAGAATTTCGCAAAGGGTGTTTAAAAGGGTTCCTATAGAGTTACATGTATGGGTCTGTTGGCATGATTTTCTCCGATACCACATTTGCCATTGGAAAGTGATTCTGGCACTTCACATTTAGCCGGTACTCTATTTTTGTTTTTATCTTGTAAAATTATCAAATTACTCTTTATTTTATTAGTGTTCATCTTCTTGTACACTGAAGTGTGAGGGGGTGTTTCCACGAACAAAAAACACTAAAAATTTAATGCATCTTATCATATCATTTTCTCTATCAAAAAAGTTTCAGTATTTTACCATATTGTTTTCACCACTACCGGAAACAACTTGACATTTCTCAACAGCTTATTCACTACTAGAAACACCTAACAATTTCTCAATAACAAATAAAAATCTGCAAATTTTTTACTACCAAAAACACCCCTTTATTCCAAATAAAAAAAAGAAAGGTGCACTAATCCCGTTCGGCTAAATAAGCTAACTAGTTTATTTTTTTGTCTTTATTCAATTTTTTTTCGTATTTGTTAATTTTTCGTCAATTTTTTTGGGAATTATTGCATAATCATGACATGATGAATTTAAAAAATAAAAAATTACGATCGAAACCTATTTTTTTTGAATAAAGACAAAAATAAGCCAATAAGTCAATTTTTCGTCTTTATTAAAAAAAATTGGATTTCAATCATAATTTTTTACTTTTTAGATTTCTCTCGTCATGACGATACAATAATCTTCCAAAAATTAATGAAAAACTAACAAATATGAATTCTTTTTAAATAAGAAAAAAAATAAGTCAATTAATTTATTTAGCCGAAAAAGCCTAAAAAAAAAGTGTCAAAATCAGAGTAATCTTATAATCCCCTTGTCACATCATTAATTCAGGGACCCACACCTCCCTTGGTTGTCAGAGTCATTAATCCCAACGTTTTCAAATTGAGTCCTTCTACTACCACACCCATTCACACACCCAATCACACACCCACACTCACAACAAGGGTGGAGCCCGCACACACTACACATTCAGTATGTGTGGGCCCCACCATTATTGTGAGTGTGGGTGTGTGAATGGGTGTGTGAGTGGGTGTGGTGTTAGAATTATTGTTTCAAATTTTCCCTAAAATAGTCCAACAATCGCACATCCCCTGAGGAGCGGGGGGTTGGGGCAGCAGCGTGCTGCTGTCCCGGCTTTCCGGGCCCGCTCCGGTCTCGCTTTGATGATCTGAAACGTTCATTTTGTATAGCTCGTCGAGTAGAATAACTATGCAAAAAATCACCTTAATTGGATATCATTAAGTGCCTGATCGGAGCCCACATAACTCTCAGTCCATGGGTTACAATGGATTTGATTCAGTGTTTCGGATTCATTCTTTTTAAGATAAAAAGTTTCCGATCAGGCATTTAATGATATCTAATTAAGCTGATTTTTTGCATAGTTATTCTACTCGACGAGCTCTACAAAGTAAACATTTCAGATCATCAGAGCGAGACCGGAGCGGGCCCGGAAAGCCGAGACAGCAGCCCCCCTGCCTCCCCCTTGGGGGCCCTTCCTCCCTGTCTTTATAAGTTACCTTAACCGATTAACCGTCTTCCATCTCTTCGCCACTCTGTGAAGAGGGGAGAGAGAGAGAGAGAGAGAGAGAGAGAAAAGAAGAAGAAGAAGAAGAAGAATAATGGAGAAGGCGGCAAAAATGATTTGCTCCAGTAGTGGGGTTTTTTGGGCTTTTATCTGTTGCTTTGGGTCTTGCTGCGGACGCAACGAGGATAAAGGTGATTGATTAATTGCTCATTGCTCATACTGTGCATGCATGTCCAATAGAGCGTACAACTTGTACGTATCCATAGAGACACATAGAATATTGAATATTGAAATAGACTAATTAAGGGAGCCGTGGTAAACACGCGGTTAATGAAATCGCGCGATCTCAGCCATCTGTTTCGGCTTTGGCCGGTCCAGATTTAACTCTTCTTCAGAAAAATTTCATTTAAATTTAGACCGTCCAAATTTGAACGCTCGAGATTCACCCCGTAAAGAACTATTCATAGAAAGCTCCTGTGAAAAAGTTTTTTCTCTTTGAATATTACGGAGTATGAATCAACTTTTGTTGAGGGTGAGTTTTCCTTTTCTTTTCCATTTCTTCCCTCAGGTTCCAACTAGAGCCTAAGGAAGCAATTTTTCTAAGGATAATTAGTAAAACATACTTGACGCGAAGAGATGATCATAATATCGAACAGAATTCTCTAGTAAATTGTTGCCTCGGAATTTTTGCTAGAAGCAACGGTAATGGGTGAGCATACTGGTCTGGATTTAGGAAAATTGTGAAAATGACTTCCCTGATCTGTACAAAATTCGTTGGGCAAATAAGCAAATCACAAAGATTGATGGAGAGAGGAACTCGGGTTCTTTCGGAATTGGTAAGATCTTTGGCCCAAGGTGAGGGAATCCTACTCCAACTACCGTCCATGTATGATCCATGAGAATAGGCATTGATATACAAATTTGATCCGAGATCTTGGAATTGGAACAAGTTTGGCTGTAGATCATGAAATTGAAAGGCGGGATACTTAACTCGTTAGCTACTACACTGGCGCCCCACCGTTGGTAGGATATCTTCTGTGTTTTCATGGGTATCCGAGAAAGCTAATCAGCAAAAGAAAAAGAAAAAAACAGACAAAAGACAAACTAAGATCAACCCAAAACATGGGGAGAAAAGCCCGAAAAACACTCATGCGGGTAAAATTGCAAAACCTTTGTCCTTGTTGCTTCCCTCGTGGTGATTTATAACCTTCACGTAGTGTTTGTTACTATACAGATGAGTTTTGATTCATAATGCTCACCTTCCATTGGGGCTTATTGAATGCAATTGAATGTGTTTTTTTCTTATCTTCTTGGTGCTTCGGAAATTCAAAATGGAGTTTAATTTGTTAATGTCGTACTTCTTGTGACTTGTAGGGAGTATTAGCTAGTAGAAGCACAAAGTTCAGTTGAGTCTGTCTCCGACTCTCCACGTGCAGCATCGGTTTGAGTGGTAAAACGCTGGTTGAATGAGACGATCAAGTTTAATGAAGTTGCAATTGTCTATTGTTGTAAGTTTTTATATGGACTGCCTGATACATCATTAGTTTTGAGGATTGTCCATATTTCAGTCGCTTCACATCTAGAATGACCGAGACTTCAACAGTTCTTGACATGGTCATTGATTACTAACCTGCGAAAATGTCAATCGCTCCTTCATAGTCTGGAGTAATATGATTTGCACTGTTATTAGGCTACTTAGGCTGTTTCTTTATCGTCAAGCCAGCGATTAGTCGTTTCATCTGCTATTCACCCTTTTTGCCCCCTTCTTTTGCAGGCTTCTCAGATTCATTTTGCCTCTTCTTCTACTTGTACATACCCTAGCAGTTCAGCTTGGGGTCTTGGATTAGCTGCAGCAGTGTCTCTTGCGGTTGCTCAAATTATCTTCAGTATCGCTGCCGGCTGCTTTTGTTACACACTTGGTTCTTATACATCATACCCTGATAGGATATGGGCAATGATCAGCTTTTTCAGCTCATAGTAATTCTTAGATTGGACTTGAAAGTTTGAAAACAAATTTCTAATTAGTAGGGGCATTTTTTACAGCAAGCTCACTCTAATACTTTTTAGTCAAGTTTGTAGATACCTGATATTTTCGTAGGTGTTCGACTTTGTTTTGCTGCTTACAATAGAATTGTGCTTTTCTAAAGTTCGCTGCTTTTATTTTCAATTTTCAGGAATCTTGATCTGTAAACAAAGTAAGTTGATAATAGTGTGTTCTCAAATATGTAGTGTGGGGCCAAAAAAAAAATTTTGTGGGGCAAAAAAGCTTGGTTTTGGAAACATTTTGGACAATCTGTATTGCCTTCTTTTCATGACACTGTAATTGTGGAATTAGTTGAAAGTGGCAAGTAGGATTCACATTCTCCTCTTATTGCTAGGAGACTTGGTTAAGTTTGACCCTATGTTAGCTTTTTATAAAAATTTATTTTCACTGTGACAAATGACGGACTTAACCTTTGTACGATGGACTAACCGTTAATTTCACAATAAGTATGAGGAACGAATACTTTCCTCCTATCCGTGTGCTGCGGATCTTCCACCTGAAGAAAAAGCTAAAGTTACGGTATCCTCAAGTAATTTCTAATCTAATTTGGAGTGTGAGAAGAAATGTTGGTTTGGATTGCCATTTGCCAGATCAAATTAAACCAGAAAGCAATTAAAAGTTGTGAAATCAAGGGAGAAAGGTACTGGGGTTTCGAGTCCACCTCCCTCTCAGAACATGATAGTATTAGAGTCTAGGGCAAGTAATTCATTCAACATACAAACAAGATCATTGTTAGGGCTTGCAAACCCTAGCGACACTCGCCAAGAAGATTCACAAGGTTTGACCATGACAGAGCATTATCTATGCATGTAGTTCCGTTTTACACTTCTTGTAAGTTAATTGATTTCATCTCTTTTCCTTATTTTTTTGGCCTTCCCGTTTCTCCTGCACTAGAAATTTTTAGGTTCTGACTAGCTAGTGCTAAATCTATTTTACGTCGAGTGCAGGTTGGCATTTGTCGCAGCATTCTGTAAGTTACTATCTGATGCTGCACCCCATGGACACCACGGGAACGAGAAAATGTACTTTGGCAACCACTCTTGCTACTTCGTGAAGAGCGGAGTCTTTGCTGAAGCTGCTTCCTGGTCCCTTATTGCTGTGGTATGTGGAAACACCTGTTATCTCGGTTTGGATTCCGTAAAAATCAGAAATAAGGGCGGCAGCGCAATGGTACACCCGCAGTGCCCCCCACCGCAATCTCCTCCTCCGAATGTATGAGGTGGCAATTTACTTGATTACTCTCCCCTATAAAACTTGTTGATGCGAAGGGTGATTATTTAGGGTAGGGGTTGGGGGAAGTTCCTCCTCACACTTGTTTTTCGCTTTGTTCGTCTGGCCTAACGTATCCCCCGGCCCGAATAGGTTTAGAAGATAGAAAGAGTACATGTGAAGCAAATATGTTTACCAAAATATGCAGATCATCAATGGAGGTGAGATGTTTTTAGTTGTATGCTGTGCAGATCATCACTAATGTCACCACTGATTTAGCCCAATTATGTGCTGCCTTGACAACTTGCCTAGGGACCTTAGTGACAGGCAGCAACATAATGTGAAATCTGTTGGAAAAAATTCGGCAATAACAGAAATCCAGAGAACAGTTTCATTGATAACAGTCACAATTACAAGATTAAATCAAGTTACAAAACCAATAACAGTGGACAGAAAATAAAGACGAGATACAAACTGATTGAATGAAAATCAAACCGAGTCCTGTGTGATACCACAGTCTCCTTAAGAAAGATTCGCCGCCTACCGTCGGTGTTGTAGGTTCTTGTTCGGCGTCTTCCTCCCAGGGTTGGCTCGGCTAAACCGCAAGCCGTCGGAACACCGCCGTCGACCGCCTTGGCGAACTAACTACCGCCTGTCACTCTCTCTCAAAGAACAATATTCTGGAATTATTGGAAGGGCTGGAATTTTCTGATCATTCCTCCAAACGTGAGCCTCCTTTATATAGAGTGGAGGAGGCAGAAGGGGTGAATACAGCCATCAATTGCTGAAATGAATTCAGCCATTATGCTGCCATCAATTGCTTGGAGGTTACAAGAATAAAATAGCCATCATGGCCATCATGGGGAGGAGTAATGCTGCGGGAGTTACGGCCCACACACATCAATACGTCTATTGATTGTGGTGGTGCGTCCAGATACAACGAACCCGGGACTGGTTGCCTCGGAAGACCCTCCAAAATCCCAGTTTCATTCAACCGAAATTCCGTAAATTTCCAACAAAATCATCCACTAAACTAAGAACTGCATGTCTAACAAAATAGAAAACCTATTCAGAGCAGTAACGACGACCGAGCAATCTATCGGGGACTTCAACCTGAAGGAAAAGCCCGTCTTGTTGGAGGATTGCAGAGCCTTCGCTATCGCAACCGCTTCTGTCGTAGCTGTAGAAGAAGAACTGATACTGCTTGGACTTGAATACCCGTTAGACGCGAGAGCAAACCAAGGGGGACAAGTTTGTGAGCAGTTTAAATGATGGAGCAAACCACGTGATAATTTAAAGATGGAGCGACAAGAAGCGGCAGTTGCTGCCACAACGATTCTAAACAAATGCTATTATTCTATTAGAAGCAATAAACTTGTCCCCAAATTATATAGGCCCACCACCACTATAATTTTTTCTTTACGTTTTTGTTATATGGTCTTTAGGGTGCGTTCCAGAACGCAGAAAAAGCCTTTATTTTTTAAGAAGATAATTTCAAGCTCAAAAATTATAGATTTATTAAAATCTAAAAATATGCACTATGGATATTGTTTGAAAGATCTCACCGAGATCTTTTATATGATGCAAAAAAAAATTGAAAAATTATTTTTCATTTACATTATTTTTGAGTTTAAAAATGTGAAATAAGTTGCTTATTTTTTAAGAAGGTTTGTGGAACGGGCTCTTAGTCGTCTAGTTTAGTTTTTGTTTTGATATAGGAGGACAAAAAATATAGTCCAAAGCCAAATCTAATGAGCAAAGTGAAATATTACCAAACTTGAGGTCAAATTAAGAAAACAAAACTTCAAACTCAGTCTTTTAAGCAAATTTTGTTTATATTAAGGTGTAGATCAGTACAAAGGGAAGAAACCTAACAGAAAATCGAAGAAAGGAAAGCAACGTGCCAAGCTACTTCAATTGTTGCGATACGTGCCATGTGACAAACAACGTTTATTTTTATCTAAAATATTCATCGTATAGTCCGTCTTTTCATTTTTTTAGCATATATGTTCGTCACCGCTAAAATAAAATCCTAGTTGTCCCTATGTAATACTCCAAATAGAGCAACAAGTTGACGTTCGGGTTATACCTCAATGTCATCTTTTGATCTTTATGATTAATGAATTTTTTTTTCACCGTTCAGAAAAAGAGTTATACCTCGATGAACATCTCTCGCACTAATGTTTCAAACATATCTACGTACTCCTATATGTTATAGATATATGTGCACCTATTTTTGATAATCAAATTCGATCCGAGATATATTAGTCCTAGTAGTTTCATATAATCTATTCGTGGTGTCCTAATACTTAAGGCTCATCTTAAAAAGTCCCACATCGTGTAAATATGAGAATGACAAGTTACTATTAAGGTAATGCCCGTTAGCTACTATTAATTTGAGTTATAATTTTTGAGTGACCTAAACTGTTGCGGGTACAATATTATCCCAAATTTTGCAAATTATCCATAATAATAATAATAATTTGGTTGAATTATGAATGCACTAATGTTAAAAAAAACCTATGAATCAAATATTTCGAAATATAAAAGCAATTAAGATTAGTTTCGATTTCCAAATCAATTCATTAGAAATTTAATCATCTTTCAAGCGTTTGTGAGCAAGCCTAGGTTCAGCTCGATAAAATCTCGTTTTTATACGAGTTGGTAAGTATCTCGTTTTTATACGAGTTGGTGAGTTCAATTTTGAACGAACTTGTGAACAATCTTAAGTTCAGCTCGATAAAAACTCGTTTAATACAAGTTGCTGAATTCAATTTTGAACGAGCTGAGCTCAAATAATTTAACTTGATTGGACGTAGCTAAATTTAAACATATAGTACTAGTATATTGAAGAGAAAGACTACAGCCATTGCAGGCAAAATGCGGTGGCCGGCCACCGCATGCCATTTGGGCCCCACTCCGGATCCCGCACGGACCATCCGATCCATTCAATAATTTTTAAAAAAAACCGAGTGGGTCACGCGGAAAATAAGCTCGATCCGATTTGTGTAGATGCTTGGATCAAGCTTCTCATCTTTGGAAAATCGAAAAAAATGGAAAGATTGGTTTTCCGATTTTTCAAAGATGAAAAGCTTGATCCGAGCACCTACACATGTCTGATTGAGTTGATTTCATGCACAACCCACTAGGCGTTTTTAAAAAAAATTATTGAACGGCTTGGATCATCCGTGCGGGACCCGGAGTGAACCGTCACGGCGTGTGATGGCCGGCCACCGCATTTTGCCTTCGGTGGCCGTAGACTTTCTGACGAAAGTAACGAAAACACTACCATCACCGACCGGGAGGGTCGGTGACCGGCCACCGACCCTGTGTGGGGTCCACTTCGGGCCCTGCACGAATGATCCGAGCTGCTCAATAATTTAAAAAAAAAAAACCGAGTGGGCTGCGTGTGAAATAAGCTCAATCCGATGTGCTCGATCCGAGCTGTTCCAAAATCAGATGATCCGAGCCGTTCAAAAATGAAAGTTTGGAACGAGCACGTACACACATCGAATTGAGCTTATTTCTCGCGAAACCCACTCGGTTTTTTTTTTAAAATTATTGAGCGGCTCGGATCATTCATGCGGGGTCCGGAGTGGACCCCACACGCGGTCGGTGGCCGGTCACCGACCCCAAGGTCGGGGTCGGTGACTGTAGCATTGCTGCGAAAGTAAGAGAGCTGCTATTCCCCCCTTCTGACACAGCCCCCCTCCCGACCCCACCCCCTCCTTCCCGTTTTACCCTCTTCCCCCAGCTCCTTCTTTTTCTTCTTCTTCTTTTTTTCTAATTTTCAATTTTTTCTTTATTTGCTTCCTTTCCCATTTTTCCTCCTTTTTTTTTTTGGTTAACTAAAATTCTATTTTCAATTAACCATCACAATACCATATTTAAGACCAACGCTCTGTGCCCAAGCTAACATATTTCTATGCTTTCAAAAATCTATATAAAAAAACAAATATATATAAGTACAACATTAATCAGTTTAACGAGCACCCTAAGACTCCTTCTTTAATTTAGAGCTTTTAGGGTGTCCATTGAAAGGTTTTAGAGCCAAAAATTTATTAGAACCATTTAGGATGAAATGATTAGAAAAATAACATCTTTGCACTGATTCAAACGGATTGAAAACTAAAACACTTATTTTTTTAAACCGTTTATATATTAAAAAATATAGTTAAAAGTTAATCTGACTATTTTTTTCCTTTTTTTCCTATATATATTAAAAAATATAGTTAAAAAAAGTATTTCAATTTTCAATCCGTTTGAATCGGTGCAAAGATATTATTTTTCTAAACATTTCATCTTAAATGGTAGTAATAAATTTTAGAATACACTTATTTTTTTAACTATTCAAAATAAAATAATAAAAAAAAAATCTTTGCTCTAAAACGGCAATCCTAAAACGGTAACGTTTTAGTTAAAAAAAAATTTCAAAACCATCGATTTGCAATCCTATGGAGCAGAAACGTGATTATGAGAGCCCTAGATACAAAATTTGATTATGTCTCTTTAGAATAAGATGATCAAAATAATAAGATCTTCACACCCGTTTAAACGGATTAAAAATTGAAGCACTGAATTTTTTAACTATATTTTTTAATATATAAATGGTCTCAAAAAATTAAGTGCTCAAATTTCCACTCCATTTGAATCGGTGCAAAGATCTTGTCAATATAATCAAAATAACAAGGGCCTTGTTCGTTTAGCACATTTGGGTATTTTAGTTTTGGTAGTGGGTGGAGAGAGAAATAGAGTAATGATTGGAAAGAGATAGAGAGAGAAATAAAATTAATAATTGGAGAAATATGGTAATGATTGAAGAAAGATATAGAGTAATGATTGAAAAACAAAGTTAAAACAAAGTAAATATGCTAAACGAACAAGGCCAAGATCTTTGCACCGACTTAAACGGAGTGAAAATTTGAGCACTTAATTTTTTAAAACCGTTTATATATTATTAAAACCGTTTATATATTAAAAAATATGGTTAAAAAATTAAGTACTTGAATTTTTAATCCGTTTGAACGGGTTTGTAGATATTTTTATTCTGATCATATTATTCTAAAGAGACATAATCAAATTTTGTTTGTAAAGCTTTCATAATTATGTTTCTGCTCCATAAAATTGCAAACGGATGGTTTTGATTTTTTTTTTTAAACTAAAACGTTGCCATTTTAGGGGAGCCGGGGGTAATCCGAAAAAAGCGTGGAAAAAGTGCTGTGGGGTTGGGGGGGGGGGGAGGGGGTTGGGGTGGGGTGGGGTGTCAGGGGAGGGGGAATAGCAATTTACCGAAAGTGAACTCAATGTCAGAGTGTGCATCATTACTTTTATCATGTGCACTGAAATGACATTTTTACCCTTCTTGTTGTTACCAGTGCCCACCTCATGTACTCGCTCCCACCTCATTACTTTTACAAGTACTTTTTTTTCTCTCTCTCTCTCTCTCTTCCGTTTCTCTCTCTTCCTCACTTTTCTGTATCTCATTTTTTTATTTTGTGTTCTAAAAATGTTTATAACTTCCACTATTATACATATTTATTTTTTACACAAATTATATATTCAACTCTACTTGTATAAATTTACTAAATGAGATCTATATTGAATATAAAATTATTTATAATTTTAATTTTAATTTTTCAATGTGAATTTTATATTATTGTGATTGAATTTTAGGGGAGTGATTTTCACATCCCTATTTTTTATATTCAAACTTTATTTATTTATTTTATTGTTGAAAGTGCATGTAATTTTTTTTTGCTAAAAAATGAAAAAAGAAAATCTAAACAAAGGGAGTGTAAAAATCATTTCTAGAGTTTTGCACTCTAAATTTTTGCATGTTTCAATTGTTAATTGTCTATGTATGAAAAGTAAAAATGACTTCTTCTTTTGTGTCTTTATTTAATTTTTTTTCACATTGGTTAGTTTTGCATCAAAAATTTTTGACTGAAATTCATCTCGATGAGAGAAATTGAAAAAGTAAAAAGTTATGATCGAAACTCATATTATTTGAATAAAGACAAAAGAAATTAAAAAAATCTTTTTTACACATAGTTGGAAACTGAAAAGTACATATCCTTTGATGGTTGTCTTGTATCTGAAAAAAGTCAAGAGTGTTGCATGATTAATCAGTGCATAGCGGCGTTGGATAGCCGGACAATAAAAAAATTATTTTTGACTTTTTACTCTACCCATGCAACTGACAAATATTTTTTTTCTCGACCTTTGTAACTGACAAATGAATTTTTTGACTTTTTCTAAAATGGTTGTTTCAGAATTTGTCAAATAGTATATCCTTCTGAGTTAGAGAAAAATCAAATATAATCTTTTCACCTTAACTTCTAACCCCTTAAAGGAAAAAAAAAAAAAAAGCAAAAAGAAAATAAAGAAGTAGGTAACACTTACAGCTGTCAGTTACATAGGTAGAACCGTAAAAACTACCACTATTTGCCGAGCAAAATTTAGTTTAAAAAGAATCTAGGGGTAGTATTGTATTTTCACATGTGTTTGCTATATGCTCATTTCGGATTGCATTGGTACACACAAAGAAAGAACGTGCCAGCAAAGCCAATGGATCAACGTAAGGACTAAAGTACTACTCTGATTACGAAGTTAAGGGGTGTAATGGGGAAATGATACACCCACTGAAGGAACCCCCACTGCACATCACCGGGCCCACTCCGGCCACCGGACGGCCAATCCAAACCGTCCAAAAATTCTATTAAAAAAAACCAAGTGGGCCTACGCGAGAATCAACAGCATCCGACGTGTGTAGGTGCTCGATCCAAACTTTCAAAAATCAGATGATCTGAGCCGTTAAAAATAAAAGTCTGGATCGAGCACCTACACACGTCGGATGCCGTTGATTCTCGCGTAGGCCCACTCGATTTTTTTTTTTTAGAATTTTTGGACAGTTTGGATTAGCTGTCCGATAGCCAGAGTAGGCCCGGCGACGTGCGGTGGGTGGTGTGGCGGGGATTCCTTCGGTGGGTGTATCATTTCCTAGGTGTAATATAGCACTTTAGCACCTATTAACAGGACCGTTATAAATTGGAACTATAGTTGTTCAGAGAAATAAATACTCCCTCCGTTTCATAATAATGACAATTCCATTTTATCTCTCTTATCTTTTTTCAAATGAAAAAATTAATTACTTCCGTGCATAATTTTTCAAAATTTTTCACATTGTATAAAAGATCTCGAATAATATTTTAATTTGGTGTGAAAAAATTTAAAAAATCATATATAAAAATAGTTGATTTTTTTATTTAAAAAACGATACAACTTTTTATGATGAACTCTTAATATGAAACGAAGGGAGTACAGTGGAAAATAGATTCTTCATTAAACGGATATACGTTGCGTTGAGGAGTCACGTTATTTCCCTTTGCCTGTCTTCCATCTCCTCGCCACTCTCTGTGTGTGTGTGTGTGTGTGTGAGAGAGAGAGAGAGAGAGAGAGAGAGAGAGAGAGAGAGAGAGGAGAAGTGAAGAAGAAGAAGAATGGAAAGGAAGGCAAAAGTGATTATTTGCTCAGTAGTGGGGTTTCTAGGGCTTCTATCTGCTGCCTTGGGTTTTGCTGCCGAGGCCAAGAGGATAAAGGTAATTAATTACCCATTTACTCATACTCATCAGGGAAGAGATTGAAGTGGAAATGGCTATTATCGAGTTGATATCTTTCTTTCTTTTCTTACTTCTGAATGTTTTCAAGCAGATGCTTCGTTTTTGCTTAGAGAAAAGTGGTATCACATGTTGAATCGCTGTACTATATTGTCTATTTTTCCCTGGCAAGGTTTTAGGAAATATTTTTTGTGACTACATATTTTTCTCAAGGTTATTTTACTGTGGAAAATTATTGCCCCTAATTTCTGCGCAGCAAGGGTAATTGGTGAGCGTACAGGTCTGGATTCAAAGAAATTACAGTAGTTAAGAGGGATCTGAGCAGCGAAAATGGTCTCATCAGTTTTCTGTTGGATCTACGTGGTTTTTTTTCTGCATATGTTAGTATTTATTATTTGACCACCCTTTCCCTCTTTGCTCCTGTATTGGCTGTTGACTTGTACCTTGCTTACTATGGCAAAGTGTTGGAAATAATCGTTAGAATTTTTGTAAACTATATAACAAACGGAGACAACAGCACCGCAATAAAATAACACCACCATAAATAAGAGTATGAGAGAATTTGTGTGGATCGAGTCACGCGTGAAACGCTCTTCTAGGAGAAGATATGTCCCTGCTAGCACCGAGTTGTGTGACATTCTACTCCCACGATACAACGATCCTTGGAAAGGTTTGTGTGCGACTAAAACTTTCCCATGAACCAAGAACCGCCCATATGCTCAAACACGAAAATCTATAAAAGTACTTAAAATTATGCAAAAACAAGTGAGAAAAGTTCTAGGGTATTGAATTCAGTTTCCCTCTCGTAACTTGATATTTCTTGGTTAAGGATCCATTCAAATCAATTCAAGATATTAACGAATAACTGATTGGCATAGATTATCTCCGCGTAGTACAAGTCGTCTTTCTAGCACAAGCCATATCTAAGTACGGTTCGTCTAATAGCACACCTTGTCTTATAAAGTATAACCTATCTCAACCAACTCCGCGAATCAATACAAACCGTATATGCAAGTGTTTGAAGTCTAGAATACAAACACTAGAAATTGATAGAATAGAAAGCATTCAAACCATTCATTCCAAAAATGAAATTATCCTTAAAGTCATACATCCATGATTTGAAAGGAATAGCCTTAAGACGCATACAAAACTCATGCTACTTGAAAGGAAACCTTCATCTAACCCTAGAAATGGAGTTTAGCCAGCCATGGATGGAAGAAACTTCAAGTTCTTTTGATTACAAGGCATGCTCCCTTGAATCTCTTCCTTTTCTTCTCTTTTCCCCTTCTTTCTTCTTGCTTCACCTTTAAGTAATTCCCAAGCGAGTTCCCAAGCAAGTGTGTTGCCGTAGGTTAGCCCCAAAAAGCTTTATATAGAGTCCCTCCCGAAGTTGGCTGTTCAAAACATAAAAAGGTCAAAGAAAAATGCTGAAGTCGGCTGATCTTGTCCAGTTAGGAAGGCGGCTCGTCTGGTTGGATGGACTGGACACATGGCTGGAAATAAAGTGCCGAAACTGATGCTTTTGGCTTGTCCAGTCGGATTTGAGATGCAACTGGTTGGATGTGAGTCCTTTGTGGCCCTTCGCCTTGCATCTTGCCTCACGCCTTGCTCCGTTACTCCTAGCTTTGATCCACATCTTCTAATTCTTCCATTTTAGCTCCGACTTTGTCATATTCTGCCTCCAACACCTGAAAGGCAAATGAAGTGTAACAATATACAAGTAGCATGATTGTGGACTTATCAAGTGTAAATTGGGGAGCTTAAATGCCAACATTTAAGATGCAGTCACACAATCTAAAGATTAAGTTTGAGTGGTATAGATTCCTGGTTACCAAAAAACTAGAACAAAAGAGAGAAGACCGAAAGCTAACCACTGAAAGAAAAGAAAAAGACAAACAAACATCAACCCAGGAAAAGATATACTCAAGCAGGTAAAATTGCTAAAACCTTGTCCTTGCTGCTGTGATCGTGGTGATCAATCACCTTCACCTGCGGATCAAAAAAAAAAAATCACCTTCACCTAGTGCTTGTGATGTAGTTGAATTTGGATTTTCAATGGTCACCTTCCATTGGGGCTTATTGATGCAGTTTAGTTTGTTAATGTCGTACTTCTTGTGACTTGTAGGAGCATTGATCATTACTTGGTACCAGAAGCACAAAGTTGAGTTGAGTCTGTTTCCATGCGCAAAGAATGTGGCAACATTTATTTGAGTGGTAAAACGCTAGTTGAATGAGACGATCACATTTAACAATGTTTCTACTTTCTAGTATCTGTAGTTTAAGTTTTTATACTCCCTTGACTGACAGTTTGATGAAGTACTTAATTGGTTCTGAAGATTGTGCGTATTTCAGTTGGGCTGAATCTAAAATGGTAGGGATTTCAACAGTTCATGACGTGGTGCTATAATGTTAATCACTTCATTATATTATGTGGAGTAATTTGATTTGTATTCTCACTAGCCTTTGGTCTCTACTCTTTATATTGTCAAATCAGTGATTAGTTGTTTCATCTGCTATTCGACCTCTTTTCCCCCTGCTTTTGCAGGCTTCTCAGATTCATATTACCCCTTATTCTACTTGTATATACCCCAGCAGTCCAGCTTTGGGTCTTGCATTAAGTGCAGCAGTGGCTCTTATGATTGCTCAAATTATCGTCAGTACCGCAACTGGCTGTTTTTGTTGCAGACGAGGTTCTTATCAATCCAACTCTAATAGTAGATTGGGAGTGATCTGCTTTGTCATCTCATGGTAATTCTGAGCTTGGACTTGAAAGTTGAAAACAAATTTATACTTAGTAGGAATATTTTCTACAGCAAGCACACTCTAACTACTTTTTTGGCAAGTTTGTAGTTACTAGATATTTTACTGGTTTTCGACTTCTTTTGTTGCTTATTATTGAACTTTCTGTTTCTGGAATTCGCTGTTTTTACTTTGAGAATCTTGGTGGGTAAAATTGTAAGTTGATTGTAGTGTGTTTTTAAATATTTCTTGTGGGTCAAAAAAGCTTGGAAACACTTTGGACAGTCGGGATTGCGGATTGCCTTCTTTTCATGACACTTTAATTGTGTAATTGGTTGGAAGTGCAAGTGAGATTCATTCTCCTTTCGTTTGCAAGATGACTTGGTTAAGTTTCACCCTGTGTGGATCGTTCCGTGGATCATGCCGTAAATTGTGGTAGGACGGGATAGACTTATGTAGATTGCGGTATAAGAATGTGCTTATTTTAAGCAATAAAGATCCAAATATCCAATACATATAGAACGCTATTGTTGGAATTCTTGATGTACTACTTTCATTTCTAGAAGCATTCTGAAAGTTTTTGTTTTTTACGTTAGTCTGTTAGTGCTCTATTTTTTGGTTGGGTAAATTTGATTTCGTTCTCTTAAGGAAAATGGTAAGGAAATAAGTAGGAAAAATATCGTGTTCACTTTAGATTGCTAAATTCCCTGCCTCAGAACGTTGGTGTACAATATTTCAGAACATGCATTCCAATACGTTATTTACTAGGATGTTGGAGAATTGTGGTAACAGAGGTTTGACCACCGCAAAGCATTATTGGGGCACGTAGCTTTGTTGGTTGTAAACTTCTTTTGGATCATCGATTTTGTTTCTCTTCATTATTTTTTGACCTTCTTATTCCACTTATGCTAAAATTTTAGATTCATGAAGTGCTAATTATATTTTTCATTGAGTGCAGGATCACATTTATCAATGCATTCCGTCTGTTTCTATCCGGTGCTGTACTCAACGGACACCATGTGAATGAGTACTTTGACAACACCTCTTATTGCTTCACTGTGAGGCCCGGAGTTTTTGCTGGAGCTGCTGTCCTGTCCCTTGCAACTGTGGTACTTGGAATTGTTTGTTATCTAGCTTTGGATTCAGCAAAAATCAGCAATAATTCATGGGGTGGGACTGCTGCTGCTCCTAATCAAGGTGGTATTGCAATGGGACACCCACAATTCCCCCCACCGCAATACCCTCCAGGGCCTCCACCACAATACCCCCCACCGCAATACCCTGCAGGGCCTCCACCACAATACCCTCCTCAGAACACAGAAGCTCCAATTTTTGTGCACGAAGACACATACATGAGGCGGCAATTTACTTGATGACCGTTTTTCTTTGGGGAAATGGTGGTGCTAGGGCTTCACAGAAAACTTGTTTATGTAAAGGGTGTGTGTTTAGGGTTGGGGTTGGGGGAAGTTCCTCCTCGCAGTTGCTTTTGCTTTGTTTGTCAGGGCCTAGCCTATCCCCCGGCCTGAAAAGGTTTTGAAGATGGAAAGCGTATGTGTAAAGGAAGGGAAAATCTTCAAAACACACCCTTTTATAGTGTGTACCATATGTATCTATTGTGCCACCTCATAAAAAATTTATTTGTAGGATTGGTCATTCATAACATTTTAGTATTTCGTATCGTAATTTTTATACTAAAAATTCGTAACTTTTCATCAATATGATTCGTAACTTTTTAGCAATAGATTTATAACATTTTGGTGTGTTTCATTAAGGATGCATATGATACACATCCAAATAAGGGGTGTATATTGTAGTCTTATAGCACTTCCCCTAAAGGAAACATGTTTTGCAAAATATGCAGATCATCAGTAGAGGTGAGATCTTTGTAATTGTATGCTGTGCACTGGAGTAGTGGAATGGCCAAGTTTGAATATGGGTTAGTTGCCAAAACCAAACCAAGTTCAGTTGGAATTGTGTAGTTGATTACTTGATTACAATCTCTCTCTCTCTCTCAAACACACATCTCCTTTTTTGGGTTGGATATAAAATTTCTACATTATTTATTTTTCGTAGTTTCTTCATTAGTTTTTTGCCAAAATTATTTGGGGCAATGATTTGCGTCAGAGAGGAATTAGGAAATTATAAAAAATGAACCAAAGTTGGGAAAAAAATATAAATAAGACGACACCAAAAACAAAAAGAGAATTGCTTCAAACTTTTTTTCGTCTTCGGTATTTTTTTTTGGCTTTTCGTAATTTTTATTTTTACTCTTTTCGTCGAGACGAATAATCAATGCCAACAAAAAAAAATTACCATAAATATAGAAAAAGATGAACAAAATTACCATAGTAATAATTTAGGAAGAACATGGCGTATTTAGTGTTGCAAACAAGTTGAGCCATTTGTGAGAAACCATATGTTCAGCTTGACAAGAACTCATGCATGTTAATTTATCCCTTAATTTTGAACGAGTTGAGCCAAAAAAATTTAAGGGGCCGTTTGGGAGCCGAAATTACTGGATTTGTCATTTTGCATTATTGCATCATGGGTGTTTAAAGGCCCAAAAAAAAAAATTTTTGAATTCTCATTTTGCACCCTAATTTTCCTCTACGGACAACAAGACCTAATTACCCTTACATTTTTATTTATTTCTAATATTTTATAAATAACTTAAGGTACACGGTAAAAAATAATTCATAATCTATTTTGAGAATTATCCTTTCAAATACTACTCGCCTCGGTAGCAAAAATCTGTTTTACACATATCTTCGAAACCCTCTACTGACATATTATATTAATTCTGGTTACAATTCAAAAATCTACAATTTACAATTTTAACTGAGGGAAAAAAATTGCTTCCAAACGGCCCCTACTAGAGTTAAAAAAGAAAAAAAGAAAGAAAAGAAAAAAGAGGTACGTTATTCACTACCGTCTGCAGTCTCCTTTGATAAACCGTCTTCCATCTCATTGCTACTCTGTGAGAGAGAGACAGAGAGAGACAGAGAGAGGAGAATGGAGAAGAAGGCAAAAGTGATTTGCTCAGTAGTGGGGTTTCTGGGGCTTTTATCTGCTGTTTTGGGTTTTGCTGCTGAGGCCAAGAGGATAAAGGTAATTTCATTACCCATTTACTCATATCTACGGATTGTAATACTTTGTAGAAATACACGTTTAGGTGTGTCTGTCTATATGTATATTCGATAGAGTTTACAAATTTATAGAGACAGAGACAAGATTGAAGTGGAAATGGGTAGTACTGTATTATCAAGCTGACTTTTGTTTACTTGTGAAAGTTTTCGAGCAGAGGGTTCGTTTTTGTTGTGAGAAGAGATGTGTCACGTGTGATTTAATTAGCTTTACTCTTATGTTTAATTTTGTCCGGGAATTTTGTTTTGGCCTTTAGGAAACAATTTCCTGTGGAAATATTTTAAAACATGTCCAAAGCATCGAACAGAATTCTCTTTAAAATTATTCCCTCGAATTTCTGCGAAGAAGCAACGGTAATTGGTGAGCATACTGGTCTGGATTTAGAAAATTGTGGAAATGACTTGCATGGTATGTACAAAATTGCCAAGGCGAATAAGCAAATAATAAAGATTGATGTACCAATTCGATCCAAGCTCTTGGAATTGGTGAGATCTTTGGTCCTAAGAGAGTCGCTGATTCCAAGTACCGTCCATGTATGATCCGTATGAATCCGTATTATACCAATTCGATCCAAGCTCTTGGAATTGGAACAAGTTCTTGCAGCAGATCACAAAACGCGGGGTTCCTAACGCGTTAGCTACAACACTGCATACACCCAATCAGACGGCCATTAATTTCGTGATCCATCCTCGGATCCTCCCAACAGCGCATGGGCTGAGATAGGTGACTTGGGTGTAGGATGCAGTTAGATTGCGGGGGGAACAACCCAGAACAAAAGAGAGAAGACCTAAAGCTAACTAGAGAAAGAAAACAAAAAGACAAAAAACTCTGCAGCGGTAAAATTGCTAAAACCTTGTCCTTGCTGCTGCCTCTTAGTGATTGATAACCTACATCTAATGGTAGTAATGTAGATGAATTTTGATTTGTAATGACCCATCGGGGCTTATTGAATGCAATTGAATTAGTTAATGTTGTACTTTTCGTTGCTTGTAAGAGTATTAGTCAATAGAAGCACAAAGTACCCTTCTGTTTCCATGTGCAAAGAATGTAGTAGTGGTTATCTCTGGGGTAAAACGTGAGTTGAATGAGACGGCGGTCGACGGTTAACAAAAGTTGCTACTAAGGAAACAACTGGACGCTAAAGAGATGTTCAATTTCCAGAGGAAATATTGTTCCCTGGGAATTTGGTTTAGGAAACAATTTCCTGAGGAAATATTGTAAAACACCCTGGACGCTAAAGCTATGTTCAAAATATTGAACAGCACTCTCTAGAAAATCAGTGCGGCGAATTTCTGAGTAGAAGCTACGGTGATTGGTGACCCATACTGGTCTGGATTTAGAAATTTGTGAAAATGATTTCCATGACCTGTACAATTTTCTTTATGCAAATAAGCAAATCATAAAGATTGATGTAGAGAGGAATTCCAATTCCTTCGGAATTGGTAAGATCTTTGGCCCCAAATGAGGAAACCCTACTAGAGCAGCTAACTCCAACTACGGTCCATGTACGATCCACACGAATCAGTATTCATATACCAATTCGATCTGAGCTCTTGGAATTGGAATTGCAATTGCATAAACCCAATCTGATGGCCATTATTTCATTATGATTCCTCCCAGCAAGTGAAAGCTTATGCCATATGCAAAAGGGCTGTGATAGGACATGGGTGAGTCATGTTTAAGGTGCAGTCATGTGATCTAAGATTGTGGGGTTTTTTTTTTTTTTTTTTCCGATAACTCAACATGAACCTGAAACATGGGGGAAAAGAATAAACAACACTCAAGCTGGTAAAATTGCTTAAACCGTGTCCTTGCTGTTGCATTCGTGGTGGTGATTGATCACCTTCCAACGAGTGTTCGTAATGAAGATGAGTTTTGATTTGTAATGGAGACCTTCCGTTGGGCTTAATTTATCGAATGCAGTTGAATTAGTTAATGTTGTACTTCTTGTGACTTGTAAGAGTATTAGTGAATTGAAGCACAAGGTGCCCTTCAGTCTGTTTCCATGTGCAAAGAGTGTAGCAGTGGTTATTTGAGTGGTAAAACGCTAGTTGAATGAGACGATGCTTGACATAAGTTCCTATTAGCTGTAGTTTTAAGTATTGATAGCGACTGACGGTTCGATGAAGTACTTCATCAGTTCTGATAATTATACTACATATTTCATTCACCTAGAATCTAGAATGACAGGGACTTCAACAGTTATTTACATGGTCATTGATCAGGTTGCTAAAATGTTAATCGGTCCTTTATAGTATGTGGAGCAATTTGTATTCTCGCTAGGCTACAGAGGCCTTTGGTCTCTATATTGTCAATCCAGTGATTAGTTGTTTCATCTGCTATTCGTCCTTCCTCCCTTCTTTTGCAGGCTTCTCAGATTCAGGGGTTTCCTGGTGCTTGTATATACCCCAGCAGTCCAGCTTCGGGTCTTGGATTAGCTGCAGCACTGACTCTTATGGTTGCTCAAATTATCATCAGCATCACAACTGGCTGTTTTTGTTGCAGACGACATTCTTATCTATCAAACTCTAATAGGAGATTGGCAATTATCTGCTTTGTCATCTCATGGTAATTCTGATCTTGGACTTGAAAGTTGGAAACAACTTTCTACTAAGTAGGAATATTTTTACTGCAAGCACAGTATAACACTCTTGACTACTTTTTGGCAAGTTTATAGTCACCGGATAATTACCTAGTGTTTGTCATTTTTTGTTGCTTATTATAGAATCTCTGTTTCTAGAGTTGGCTCTCTTTCTTTCTTTTTTTGAGAATTTTGATGGGTAAGTGGGGCACAAAAGGCTTAAACGGAAACACTTTGGCGATCTGTATTGCCGCCTTTTCTTGACACCTTAATTATGTAATTGGTTAAAAGTAGCAAGTAGGATTCATTCTCCTTTTGTTGCAAGAAGACTTAAATTTCTGGACTGGCAGATCATTCCGGTACGAGAAACACACACGGGAACGTAATACGCCACATGCCATAAATTGTGGTGCGGCAGGAAGGACTTATGTAGAATGCCATATAAGATCCAATACTTGTAGAATGATATTTTTGGAATTTTTGATGTACTACTTACGTTTCTAGAGGCATTTGAAAGATTCTTTTACATTTGTCCCATTAATGCTCTATATTTTGGTTTTGGGCACATTCAATTTTGTTCTCCCAAGGAAAATGGTAAGGAAATAAGTAGGGAAAACATCGGGCTCGCTTTAGATCGCTAGAGTCCCTGTTTTGGGACATTGGTGTACAATATTTCCGAATGTGCGTTCCAGTACGTAATCCTCGATGATGTTGGAGAATCGTGGTGACAGAGGTTTGACAATCACAAAGCATTATTCGTGCATGTAGCTATGTTTTAAACTTCTTTTGGATTATCGATTTTGTTTCTTTTCAGTATTTTTTGATGTTCCTATTTCAGCAACACTAAAAATTTAGAGTTGACAAGTGCTAATCCTGTTACTTTACAATAAGTGCAGGATCACATTTGTCCATGCATTTCTTATGTTACTAGCTGGTGCAGCAATCAACTATAACCACGGGTACTACTCGTACTCTGGCAGCCCTTGCCCCTTTGTGAAGCCCGGATTCTTTGCTGGAGCTGCTGTCTTGTCCCTTGCAACTGTGGTACTTGGAATTGTATATTATCTCGCTTTGGATTCAGCAAAAACCAGCAATGACTCATGGAATGGTACTGCTGCTGCTCCTAATCAAGGTGGCATCGCAATGGGACACCCACAATTCCCCCCACCGCAATACCCTCCCGGGGCTCCACCACAATACCCTCCGGGGGCTCCACCACTATACCCTCCAGGGGCTCCACCACAATTCCCTCCTCCGAACACAAAAGCTCCAATTTTTGTGCACGAAGATACATACATGAGGCGGCAATTTACTTGATTATAGTTTGTCTTTGGTGAATGGGGGTGCTAGAGGCTCCCAGAGAAAACTTTTTTTTTGGGATAAGCGCCTCCACAGAAAACTTCTTGATGTAAGGTGTGTTTGTTTAGGGTTGGGGTTGGGGGAAGTTCCTCCTCACATTTGCTTTTGATTTATTTGTTTTTCAGACCTAACATATCCCCCGGCCTGAATAGGTTTTGGAGAAAGAAAGAGTATATGTAAAGCAAATATGTTTCGCAAAATATGCAGATCATCAATGGAGGTGAGATCTTTGTAAATTGTATGCTGTGCAACTGAATAGTGGAAGGGCCAAGTTTGAATATGCGTTAGTTGCCAAAACCAAACTGGACAATCTAGTTCAGTTGGAACTTTGTAGTTCTCTCTCTCTCTCTCTCTCTCTCTCTCTCTCTCTCTCTCTCTCTCTCTCTCTCTCTCTCTCTCTCTCTCTCTCTCTCTCTCTGTATACAAGACATGGGAACTGGCTGATGGTGTAAAACCGCAAGACCACCAAGGAGAAATTGGAAGGCAGCTACAACTATTGTGTTGACGTTTTGATGATTCTACATTTCTTGATGCTATGTAGAAAGCAGGTCCAAGGATTCTCCGGGAGATTCGTCTTTTTTAGCTTTTGAATTTTCCTCTCTCCAGGTCACGTTTATTACCGCGAGGCTAATATTGTGGCTGATTTGTCAGTCAAGAATCTTGCAGCAACTCAAGGATGTTTCGTTATGTATAACTCTTAGATTTTGTGTTTGTGTTAATATAAAGCATTGGCTTCTGGTTTCAAAAAAATGGAAAGGAAAGAAAATATTGCAAATGTCTCAAATAACAAGAAATTCATTGTGTGGAAATACCAAGGATTAGCTGAATAGCCTAATATCAAGGGATTTGGCTAAGTATGAATGAGAAAGCACATAAACGTTTATACAGTCACATGTTCGTACCACGGAGGCCAAACATTCAATAACTTAGAGTTACGGTAGGATTTGCCAGGTTGTTAACTTCAGAACTCCGGAATTAGTCAAGATGTGTGTAAACTGTCTCGAACATCCGGTCATGAAAAAACCCTTTACAGAACTGTGAAGTATATCCTGTCTCTTTACTTTATTTAGTTGTCCCCTCGTCTCTTTCCTTAAAAGTTCAAAAAGAGCCAAGAGCTACTTATGAACTAAGCAAATGAGTTGTCAACTGTGGCTTGGACTTGTAATTTTCCCTTTATGTGAGTTGCACATATACACTCTACTGTCTTCCTTTCTAGTAGTTTATAATTTTTAGAAGTTTGATCTCTAATTAATTTAATTTCGTCAATTCAGCCCTAAAAATTTAGAGAAATTTATAGAAATAGTCGTTCTAGTTTCACCCAAGTCTCATTTTTGTCCTTCAAGTATCAATTGCAACTCTTTTGACCTTCAAATTTAGTTTTCGTACTTTGTCCAATAGATAACGTCTGTCAGCAAAACTGGACCGAAAAAATCAGATTCAGGGCAGACGTTATCAATTGGACCAACTCGGTACGAACTGCAACGTCCAAACTGCCATAAATATGATTTTTTCAGTTCAATTTGGCTGAAAGAAGTTATCAATTTCACCAATTTGGTATGAAAACCAAATTTGAAGGTCAAAAGAGTTGTAATTGATACATGGAGGACGAAAATGAGACTCGGATAAAACTAGGAAGACCATTTATATAAATTTTCCTAAATTTTATACTACACATTTTCCTTCAACCATTAAATTACGCTATTTTGAATAGTAGTATTATTTATCATGTAGCTAGGCAACACTTAATAGGACGTGAAGAGTCCGTCAGATTAGAGAAAGTTATGACGATTGGTCTGGATGAACGATTTGGATATTAGTTTGTCCTTGGCTATGAATCTGATATAAAGTTCAAATATATCCTTATCAGACAAACAATAATCTCTCCTGTTCACAATTTGGATGATAATTGGGCAATGGGGCAACATGAGATACTTATAGTCTTATCAATACACTTGTAATAAAAGAAGATATGATGGTAAGCTAAGGCACGCCGTGAAAATACGAAATTACCCCTCATAGGATTACTCTTGTAGTTTGAGTTGAAGGATATAGTCGTCATTTTGCCTTATTTGGAAGATCTAAAAGAACGTAGGATGGCAAGCCAAGCCACACCGTGAAATTACTGATTTGTCCTTGTAGTTTGTCAATGGTGGAGTTAAGATATGCGGGTATTTTAGGCATTTCAATTTTAAGTCTTTTGCTTAGTCAAGAAGAAAAAGAGGTACAAAAAAATCTTTATTTTCCCTAATTTAAGGAATATTGTTTTTTATAGGTACCAAAAAAAAAAATCTTTATTTTCCCTAATTTAAGGCAAGCCTAGTTACCATGTTAAAAGACAAAATTACCCTTATAGATTTCGTCTTTCAAATTTCTTTTGGATGTCTTGAGTTGAGATTTTTTTAAGTCCTATTTTGCTTAGTCAAGAAGAAAATGCTTTTTGAGGGTATTTTAGATATTTTGGGCCCCCCTTTGCTTAGTGGAAAAGAAAATATTTTTTGGGATATTTTAAGTCATACTTTGCTTAGTCAAGAAGAAAAGGCTTTTTTCAAGGGTATTTTAGATATTTAAGGTTCTCTTTTGCTTAGTCAAGAAAAAAAGGCTTTTCAAGGGCATTTTAGGTCCTACTTTGCTTAGTCAAGAAGAAAAGGCTTTTCATGGGTATTCTAGGTATTTTAGGCCCCTCTTTACTTTGTTAAGAAGAAAAAGCTTTATACATTTTCTCAATCTAACCATTAGAAAGAAAGAAATCCTTGTCGATCTCTCCTCATTCCTCCTAGATCTCCCCCAATTTCTCCCTCATCGATCCCTTTATAAATTAGACGACGATATGACACATCAATTTCTCAATCGTAAATTCTTACACAAGAAGAAAGACTCAACTACGTGGTCAGATTCTCTTAGATTTCATAACCTTAGACTATGATTTTGTTAGAACTTCAAATCGTAAGTATTTTGAGTGGTCGCTTCTTTCTGGGGTTTTCTAATTGTTTTACTTTTATGGTTCTGTCTTTTTCAGCATAATAATTTGTTGTACGCTCTCAGCAAATCGAGCTCTAATTTTGTACGATATTTTGAGAACTCTCTTGTGGCAATGTTTTACAGTTATTTTCCAAAACACACGAACAAAAAAACCTCATTATTCGCACAATTTTAGAATCTAATCCATGACATTATCTTGATTATTGTTGCTATTGTTTGAGAAGGAACTTATATTTTAATCCAAATACCTATTTCTTTGATCTATGTTTATGCAATGTTTAATTTGTCTTGATGGAAGCAGAAATACCGTTCCTTATAATCATTTTTTTAACAAGGTTGAACTATTTTTGACTCTCTTCAGTTTTAGCGCACATGTTGGATTAAATTACTTGCATGATCTATGAAATTAAAATAGCCTTAATTAATTATTTGAGTCTAAAAATATTTTGGTGCTCCAAAATAATGTTATTTATGTTATTTTTTCCGTACAAGAACTCCTTTGGCATTGCTAATAAAATACTATTTTTTATTTTGTAAAAATAATCTTTCATTCAATTACTTTTACGATTTCTTTATTTCTATAACTAAATCTTAATTTGAACTATCGTACATACATGAACAATTACACCAATGAGCGCACAACATTGTGCAAAGCACGCGGAATCACAGTAGTATAGGATAAAAGTAAAAAGTAAAAAAAAAGAAAGAGATAATAATAAAAAACTTCACTAATAGTGAAAATGCTTGCAAAAAACTTGGGTCTTCGGTAGCCCAACTTTTATTGGGATTGTACATTGTGGATTGTGAATTACGATCAGAGCAGATTATGAATTTATAAAAGTGTTTTGATAAGATATACGAAAATAATTACACAGCATAGTATTGTATGGAATACAATTTAACAAAATAAGTAAATCAATATCGTAAATTTGTCCGGACTAACTTATTATGCACACTATTGTGATGTCGTTTGACATGTTATCGTTTCTTAGGATTTGGCAACACTATCATTCAATTTTTGAGAATTCAAAAATTTGTCGGAGGTTTATTCTTGAAGTACAACTCTATCATTCAGTTTTGAGAATTCATTATGCGAAAAAACATACATAAACGAATTCATTATGCGAAAAGGCATGTGTTTATCTGACTGCTAAATACTACTACTACTTATGATTTTTTTATTTTATTACAATCGGTAGGTAGAAAAATACAAGTATATGGATTACGTCAAACGAAAACAAATCAACAATCATTGTAAGCGTAATCCAATTTTTTATATGACCCGAAAAGTATAAAACGTCAAACGAAAACAAATTAACAATCACTATAAGCCTAATCCGACTTATTATATGACCCGAAATGTGCAAGACGTCAAATGAAAACAAATCAACAATCACTATAAGCCTAATCTGACTTATTATATGACCCAAAATATGCAAATCGTCAAATGAAAACAAATCAAGTCTAATCCAAACTTATTATATATGATCCAAAATGTGCAAGACGTCGTACGAAAACAAATCAACAATCATTATAAACCTAGGGCGCCGCTATTCGCAGCCCTCTATTTACTCCTGTAGCCCACTAAATTTCGGTAAATGATTGTTGAAAATCATAAATAACATTTCGGTAAATTGCTGTTGAAAACAAGATTATATTTCGGTAACTACATGTCGAAAATATGTTCAACTTTCGGTAAACAACTGCTGAACATGCATTTTCGGTAAACATCTGTTGAAAAAAATATTATATTTTGGTAATTGGACGCTGAAAATATATCTCAATTTCGGTAACTAACTGTCGAGTATAATTGAAAATTTTTAACGGGTTATGGGAGTAAATAGAGGGCTGCGAATAGCAGCGCCCTAAACCTAATCAGACTTATATTATATGACCAAAAAGAAATTTGATTTTAGCACTTTAAAAATTGATGGAGGGACTCCAAAATCACGTCGTTTGTATATTAACACAATTTAATTTTGAAACCCCTCTATTAATTTTTGGAGTGTCAAAATCACAATCCGACAAAAAAAATGTGCAAAACGTCATACCCATAGTATTTTGGATTCAGGAATTATATCTGGAGGTCCGGTCAGGACAGGTTTAAACTGATGAAGAACACATCTCGAAAGAATCCAAGTGGGAGTCGTCTTTTGTACTCTACTTGGTTCCCTCACTGAACCCAGCACCCTATTGAGAGAGAGAGAGAGAGAGAGAGAGAGAGACGGAGAAGAAGAAGAAGAAGAATTGAGAGAGAGAGAGAGAGACAGAGAAGAAGAAGAAGAAGAATGGAGAGGAAGGATAAAGTGGTTTGCTCAGTGATGGGGTTTCTAGGGCTTCTATCCGCTGCTTTGAGTTTTGCTGCGGAGGGCACGAAAACTACGGTAATTAAGCATCCATGACTCATATCGAGTTGACTTTTGTTCACTTGACTGTTTTCAAGCAGAGGAATTCGTTGTTTGTTATTAGGAGAAAAGAGGTGACATTTCGCTGGATTTTACTTTTTACTCTATGTTGTTTTACTGGGAAATTTTCTTGAGGGAACATTTTCCTAACCGAAGGGTTCAGATTCTCTCCGGTCCAAGTTTTTTATTGGACGGGACAGTCAAAAATCTTGAGTCCTTGACGATACAAAATTGGTGTAATGAATGGTTCAGATTTGCTCATAGATTCTTACAGTGTCTCTAGCAAATCTGAACAATTGATTGCAACAATAGACGATCTAGATTTTGATTGTTCCATCCGGTCCAAATTAAGGACCGGAGAGGATCTAATTCCTTAACCAAAATATGGAAAAGATAATGCATGCCATTCTTTAGCAAATTATTATTGCGAATATCCACATAGAGGCAATCGTAATTGGTGAGCTTAGTGGCCTGGAGTTACAAAATTGTTTAGTTTTGTGAGAATTACTTCAAGTGATCCGTACAGGGAAATTGGTGTTATCGTTTTTCCATTGGATTTGTATGGTGTTCTATGGATATGATTGAGTCTTTGACTTCCCTTGTTTGCTCCGACATTGGCTATTGACTTATCTGGACTTATTGATAAGGACCACCAATCAGCTGCTTTAACATTCATAAATGCATTGGGGCTTATACTTTTTGACGAATAGAAGATAAATGCATTACCCTTAGAACAGAAGAGAGAAAACCTGGATCCGACCAAAGAAAGAAGTTGCCTCCTAGCTTAGTTGGTAGAGCAGGTAATGGGCACAGGGGCACTTCATTTGGTGAGGGTTCAAACTCCCCCCACTCCCCCTTCCCCAAGGATGGTATCGATTAGGATTTTCTTGGATTAAAAAAAAAAAAAAAAAGAGAGCCAAAGAAAGAAAAGAAAGCAGAAAACCAACATATACCCAAAACAGGAAAAACCAATTCAAGCCGTTAAAATAGCTAATGCCTTGTCCTTGCTGCTGTCCTTAGTGGTGATTGATCGCCTTCACCTTGTGTTTGTTGATGTTTTTGAATTTGGATTTGTAATGGAGCTATTGAATGCGGTTGAATTTGTTAGTTTAGTACTCCTTGTAATTTGGAGGAGTATTGGTTCATAGAAGCACAAAGTGCCGCTTGAGTCTGTTTCCACTCCTTGTAATATGGACTGTTTGATCAAGTACTTCATTAGCTTTGAAGTTTGTCCATTTTGGTCGCGTTGATATGGCCACATGCACATGCTAGGTAGTGATGATACTCTTACAATTGTTTGGTGACGCTCCTGCATCCGTGGCATGAGTAGTCAAACAAGAGAAGTTCAATCCCCGTTCTCAACCCATGACCGGTATTGTGCTTAAGTGTTGTATTACATAAGTGCCTTTTCAGATACGTGAGAATTAAGGCTTTGATACACATTCTAAGAGCATATGCTGTGGCAGAGACGCATTCTAGTTTCCCATGCATAAGTCAGTTAGTAGGTCAACTGTTGGTTTTATTGACTGCAGCAATTACGAGTTTTAAGTACTATTTTAACTCTGATGCCGCACTGGCACACTGTCCTACACCAACTGGTGACCCCCTTTCATATTATCTCCTGTTGCTTATTTATTGTTTCCATTATCTCCATTCTGTGATTTATACACCCTGTTTTGTGTTTTCAACTTCCAACATTTCTTGACGTTATCATGCCAAGAGGTTAAACTCTTTTATTTACTGTGGAGTGATTCGATTTCTCAAGTATACACCCACAGAGGCCTTTGATCTCCATGTTGTCAAACCAATGATTAGTTAATTCACCTGCTATTGTCTTTACAAAGTTTTCCTTCTATTGCAGGCTTCTCAAGTTGTGTTTACATCTCCTACTTCTTGTATTTACCCCAGCAGTCCAGCTTTGGGTCTTGGATTAGCTGCGGCGGTGACTCTTTTGGTTGCTCAAATTATCATCAATGTCACAAGTGGGTGTATTTGTTGCAAACGAGGTTCTTATCAATCGAACTCTAGCTGGACAATTGCAGTGATCTGCTTTGTTGTCTCATGGTAATTCTGAGCTCGTACTTGAAAGTTGAAACAAAATTGCTATCTAATAGGAACATTTTTTCACATGAAGCACTTACAATCTACTTCCTTTTCAGGTGTTGTATGGTGACTGTAGATATTGCAGGTGTTAATGTTTCGTTTCATTACTTATCCACCTAAACTTACTACATGGAATATTTACTGGCGGCAAAAAGTCTAGATGGTAATATTGTGTTTTTAATGGCCCATCAAAAAAACAATTGTGCTTTTAATGTAATCGGAAACACTTTGGACTGTCTGTATAGCCTTCATCACTCGAGTCATCAGTCATCACTGTCAACTCAAAGATGATGTCCAAGACTTAGATTAACCATGGAAGAGCATTGTTTGTCCATTCATTCTCCATTAATGGTAACAAGACTTAAGATTAACTATGGAAGAGCATTGTTTGTCCAAGTTGCTTTTGTTTTATTTTCTTTCTAAGATTATCAACTTTGTTTCTTTCACTAGCCTGTACCTTCCTTCTCTACTTTGGTGATTTTCTTGGATTCCACACATGCTTATCCCATCTTACATTGAGTGCAGGATCACTTTTGTCATAGCATTTCTTATGATATTAACTAGTGCTGCACTCAATGAACAAGGAGGGGAAGAGAACATGTACTTTGGCTGCTACGTTGTGAAGCCCGGAGTCTTTGCTGGAGCTGCAGTCTTGTCCCTTGCAAGCGTAGCTCTTGGCATTGTCTATTATCTTGCGCTGGAGTCGGCAAAAATCAAGATTGGTTCGTTGGTTGGGACTGCTGCTGCTCCCAATCAAAGCAGCATTGCAATGGGACAACCACAATTCCCTCCGCCACAGTTCCCTCCTCCAGACACTGAAGCTCCAGTTTTTGTGCACGAAGATACATATATGAGGCGGCAATTCACTTGATCACCCATTTTGCCTTTGTTGAATGGTGCTAGAGGTTCCCATGGAAAACGTCTTGATGCAAAGGGTTTCTGTTTAGGGTGGGATTTGGGGGAAGTTCCTCATCTCCCTTGCTTTTGTTATTTGTTTGTCGGCACTAACAAAATAGATCTCTCCGACTGGACATGTTTGGAAGATAAAAATGAGTTTTCATTAAGCAATCATCTCTTTGGAAGGTAAAGCAACTGGGTAGCTAAGTTCGAATGCGCGTTAGTTGCCCAAATCAGACTGAAGAGTCTTCAGTTAAGAGTTCTCTCTCTCTCTCTCTCTCTCTCTCACACACACACACACACACACACACACACAGCCAAGTGATATTTCCCACCAAAATCTGGCTCACTCTTGTATTGGCATCCCCACTTCGAGTATGGTGATTGGAAATGTGGTATAATTCAAGAATTGTTTGGTCAATTAAGCTGACAAGTTTACTTAATTTTTGATCGGCAAAACATCGTAAGCATGGATCAGACACCCAGCTAGGTTTAAAGAAACCCAGTCTGAGGCCGTGGACCTGAACCAAAAGACACGACCCAAGAACAAATCAAATCAAGATCTGAAACAAGAGACTTTTAATGTCCTCAACAATGCAAACCAACTCTGAAACACAAAGAAATTAGTAGAAGTTTTTTTTTTTTAATCACTTTTGCTTGGCCATCAAACAAGAGACTTTTGCTGACCTCAACAATGCAAAAAGACTCCCAAGGGAGCACCAACTCTGAAACACACAAAGAAATTAGTAGAAGGGTTTTTTTTTATAATCACTTTTGCCTTGGCCATCAAACAAGCCTTTCTCCCCGGAGCTGTCCGCCAACTCTCTTCCCAGTTCCCACAGTCCTATTTGCCCGCCAACTCTCTTCCAACAGTTCTATTGCCGCGCAAAAAACGATCTACACACATTTGAATGAACTGCCCATAATTCCCGGGATAGTCTTCTGAGCAGTACAACATTGTATGCCAATATTTTCAAAAACAACAACAGGCAAAAGAGAAGGGCAGAGACAAGATACCAAAAAACAAAGTCCCCACAATAGTTGTCACACTGCAAAAGCAGATTCCTTTGAACACACACTTTCTGCCATGAAATATATACCATACCTTTGCCAAAACTTCCCCCACAAGATTCCTCTTTCAAAATTATTCAAAAAACTTTACTTTCCCGCTTTGGCTTTTTGCCTTTACTTTATCACCACGTTTTGTCATCTAACATGAACACTTATAACCTATTCCTAAAGAGAAATCAAATGTACAACATAAGGACACTACATTCACTTCCTGGGCCCAGGAGTGAATTGCTTTACACGATCCTCATACACGTGTCCTACTTTTACTAATGGACGGCCGTGATCTATGCGGGAGCTTCACAAACTAAGGCAGAAGAACCGAACACCTTGGACTTCTCGCCATTTAGAAGTTCACCAGAGTGATACGTTAGAATAACTGAAGAGAAACCAAAGCCACCTTTGTCCATTCAATTGCGTTTTTACTGTTGCAAATCATTTAATGTATGTTTGCTATATATGTCTTGTGAAATACTGCAATCGTAAGAACAAGTGGTGATATTAATTTGGCCCCACAATGAAATTCTCGTTCTGCCACTGCCTAGGCCTCTCTTGAGCAAGGAAAACACAGAGCATAGAATTGTAGTCAAAGCAAAAAATAAAAAAAATTACTGGTTTGTCACGATGAGTGACTGCTACTACATTAAAGTGACATTAGTGTACAGGAAATGCCTAAATACAGGTCCAGGAGTGAATTGCTTTACACGATCCTCATACACGTGTCCTACTTTTGCTAATGGACGGCCGTGATCTATGCGGGAGCTTCACAAACTAAGGCAGAAGAACCGAACACCTTGGACTTCTTGCCATTTAGAAGTTCACCAGAGTGATAGGTTAGAATAACTGAAGAGAAACCAAAGCCACCTTTGTCCATTCAATTGCGTTTTTACTGTTGCAAATCATTTAATGTATGTTTGCTATATATTGTCTTGTGAAATACTACAATCGTAAGAACTAGTAGTGATATTAATTTGGCCCCACAATGAAATTCTCGTTCTGCCACTGCCTAGGCCTCTCTTGAGCAAGGAAAACACAGAGCATAGAATTGTAGTCAAAGCACAAAATAAAAAAAATTACTGGTTTGTCACGATGAGTGACTGCTACTACATTAAAGTGACATTAGTGTACAGGAAATGCCTAAATACAGGTCCTTGTCCCTTTTCTCTCTTCTAGCTACATTGTTCTCTCAACAATTTAACTCTCATTATCTGCATTCTGCTTCTTAATTTCATCTCCCCCCCTTCCTTTTTCTCACTCCTGAGAACCAAACAAGCCACAGTCACCTAACCTCAGAGAAGAAAATGCAAATCAGAGAAGAAATTACAAAACAACTTAGTCACTGCCTGAGCAAACACAGAAAACATGGACAACAAGTTTGATTTACATGAACCTAAAAGTATATTTGTTTTCTCTTTCACCAAAACTCAACCCAACTGTCCCAGCCTTTGGAGAAGAATTGTCTATCTACAGGGTTTCTTTGACACATCCCAACACCACCGTTTTCTGTCCCACTCAACGAATGCGGTTCAAGTGAGCAAACGGCTCTGGATTTGCCTTTGGTGCAGGTTTTGCCACTTCAGGAGTCCCGAAAACATTCCAAAACCTCAGAGTTTCATCCCCTGCAGCAGATGCTACTGTACATCCATCTGGGCTCTGAATTAAAAGACACAAAAAATCAAATCAGAACAACACTTTGCGCCACAAGAAACATAAAAACCCTTCATTTGAAGTAAAAACTGCACCTGAGCCATGAAAAGAACTCTGGATGTGTGCCCAGTAAGCTCTGCTGTTTTCACCATAGATGGGTACTTCCAAAGAGTGAGCTGGTTCTGAGTAAATCCATGAGAGCTAAGCAATTCACGCTCGTTCTTGTTCCAAAGCAGAGAACAGACCTGCGATCCAGTGTCGACTGAGTTCAAGCATGCGCCAGTGTGGGTATTCCAAAACTTTATGCACCGGTCACCTCCACCCCCGCCAGATGCCAACAAGTTGCCTTGGAAAGGACACCAAGCTAGAGCTTTTACAGCAGCCGTGTGGTCTTCTAGCCGGTGTAGCCACTGGGTTGGTGAATTAGAAGAAGCAGTGGACCGGTCCCATATGTGGAGGAGGTTATCATTTCCCCCGCTCGCTAACTGCTGACCAGAGGCCGACCATTTTAGTCCACAGACTTCTTGGTGGTGTCCTCTGTAGGTCTCGACAATATGAGATCGTATTCTCACATCGTTGTTGACAATCTGACCGTCCATTCCTCCAGTCGTCAAAATGTGATTGTTCCAGTCCATGGAACCCACTCGTGACTGGTGGCAGCCTCTCAAGTTTCTTAGCTGCAGAAACAAGCATTTGATTCAGCAATGAACAAACCCATTAAGCAATAGATATATCCATGGAAAAGTAAAAGGGACCATCATAAATATATATGTATGCAACGTACCTGTTTATTGGATGTAGAATCCCAAAGCTGTACATCAGAGTTGTTCAAACCAATAGCGATATGTTTTCCATCAGGAGCCCATTTGACGCTGGTCACAGGTCCATTTTCATCATCAACAGTGACGAGTTCTGAGGTGGCACCATCAGTAGCATCCCATAGGTATACTGTGCTTCCGAGAGCAATTGCAAGAACATTGCTACTACCCCAATCTAATAAGTTCAAGTAGTAATCGTCCAATAGGTCAGGAGCATCTAGCGTTCTTTCGGAAGTCTGCATGATCAAAGGAAAAATACTTAATACGATTGACAAATGAAAAACATGAGACAATTCTTCTAAACTCACAAAATCTTGACCACAACGATAGAACTGCAGTTGATTTAGTTCATAGCTTTAATAATTTTTGGTCCAAATAACTATGTTCAAAACCATGATTGCAGTAAGGCAACTATTCCATGTCCTGATTCCAACCTAGTTAAAGCCATTGGATGCTCAATCTTAATGTAGGAAAATTAACTTTTAACAAAAAAGAAACATGTTGGCCTGCGGCTGAAATTAATAAAACTAAAAGTTGTGCGGGAGCATGACACCATGAACATCCTTTGATGCTCAATCTTAGTCCCAATTTCATCATTGTCCACCAATTAGATGCTCAATGTTATGCCAACTTCCACCATAGTCTAAAAATTGGAACATCAAGATATGCATAAAATTAAACATTGTACCCACCTGTGGAATGTACCGACGGGCCTTTGTGGGTTTGGACTGTTGAACGCCTGAGAAATCATGTGGTATGGCCTCGACTGGGGTGGGGGGCTTGTTCTTGAAGGCCAGTATCCGGGTCCGATTCATGTTGAAGGTTTCCGCAAGTTGCTTACGGTATGCTTCCCTGGATGGAGAGCTCACAGCTGGATTCTCCTTGCCTTTCCTCCCTTCAGTCAGCATGTAATGTGCATAGTCAAAATCCATCGCCGAGCGGTTCGGTATAAATCTATCCAACTGCAAGACATGACTCACAAATAAGACAAAAAAAAACTCACAATAAAGGCAGGTGATGTTACAAAAAATTTGTTAAATGAAAATGTGGATGCAGAAATCTGCTCATGAACAAACCATGGTTTCACAAATTTGATGATCTGAACAGACCCAAATATACATGCCCAATCAAGCATAAACCCTAGATTTAAACTAGAATCAAGAACAAAAAAAAACCCATCGAAGCCCTAGTTTCAGAAATCCAATCGCGATCAAACCCTAAGTCAATAACCAATACAAAACCCTAGAGCGGAAGGATGTGAACCACCTATATAAACATTAGATATAGACTTGAATCAAGAACAAACAAAACCATTAAACCCTAGCTTCAGAAATCCAATCGCGATCAAACCCTGAGTCAATAACCTATACAAAACCCTAGAGCGAAAGTATGTGAACCCCCTTTAAACATTAGTAAATAAACCCAAATTCCTGTCTAAAGTATTAGAAAATACAAGTCTGTGTACACATAAATAAACATGAGGCTACATACATATATAAGTTGCAACAACAATATTACATACATTGTCTCGAGAATTTTTCCTTTGTAGAAGCTGATCTTGAAGGGGGCATCGGGTTCGTGTCTTCACTGCAGAAGAGTTTGAGGATCCTGCATCCATAATATGAGAGAAGAAAAAACAAAAGACAAAACCCTGCAAAAACAGTAGAGAACCAAGACTAGAAGGCAATTTGTTAGATTAAAAAAAAAAAACCAAAAGAAATCGAGAAAGATGTAATGCAGAGAGTGAAGAGGATGGTCAATCGCTTGAGACACTGTTGAGCGTATGAGGGACGATCTGTGGCCTGCAGAGAGAGAGAGAGAGAGAGAGAGAGAGAGAGAGAGTTGTTGTTTGAGAATCAATGAAAGATTTGGCAGGTATTTATATCTATTGACAGAACAGAAACTAGGGTTTTGTGTGGGTTTGCAGGTTTTGCTTTGCTGGTGATGACCAGAATATAGAAAGTGGCAACGGCTAATTGGTGAAGTAGCCGTTGGACAGCCTGAGAGTCCTCGTTCAACGGTTCACGTCACGTGGTCCATGCGTCTGGGCCTGAGTCGGGTTGATATATACCTTGGGCTTGGGCTCAGAAGGCCTTAACCCTTCTGCTTGTTTTGGGCCTTGTGAAATTGAGCCCAACATATAGAAATGAGATTTAAAAAATATATTTCCTAAAAAGATCTAGAAAGCACAATTTCAAAACAGAAAAACTTATTCACGGCTCAATCTTGCGTGTACAAAAGCATTTCGAATGGCCCGGATTAAAAACAAACTATTACCGGTTAAAAATATTTATTTCCGGTCAAAGTTTAAAAACATATCTCAATCATTAATTGCCAAAACGGACAGTTGTGATTGTGCAGCTCTGTGAATAACTTACTCACGACTCTTCTGTGAATAAGTTATTCTCATTTCAAAATTATTTGCCAATATATATTTGGTAACTCTAGTGTCCAAATTAGCTTAAACGCATCTTGATTAATTTTGGAGACTAATCTCACCGTCCAGTAGCGGGGACCAAATTAAAGTTGGGGCAAAGCCCAAAATGACTAGCCCGAAGAAGAGTTTGAAGACATTAGGAGTGAGCAAATTCCTAAGTATTTTGTCTTTTACCACTAGGCCATGCTGTCATGTGAGATGTCTGAATAATTATTATAGGAGTGAAGAAATTGTGGAATTCATATCCGGTAACCTGCATTATTTTTATAAAGTTATTAAATAACCGTAGAAATAACTAGTGTTTGCTTACTCAATGGTAGGAGCAGGGTGGACGCCACCAAAAGTACGGGGTTAACAGACTCCGTCAACATTGAGGGTGTGGCTTATAGTTGTCAATAACATACCGGCAAGCTTATCGTTTTCTCTATTGGGTATATATTGGTATCTCAATCCCGTTCCGAATTGACTGGAACATATATTTTGTATATTTTTAATATATTTACAAATAACCAGAAAAACTTGAAGTAAAGAAATAAAATATATCCTAACACCTTGATGTACCTTGATATTAGTCATAATAACAAATTAAGGTGATTAATTTAACATGTTATAGACTTCAAATTTTGTTGAATTACCTTAAAATTTAAACCTTTTTTTTAGCAAAAGAAAAAAATACACAAACTTTTTTGGTACCGGCTGAGATTCCGGTACAAGCCCGATATCGATCGGTACAGCCCGGCATTTTGGCCAATACGGAACACCCATGTATGTGTACCGTTTAAATTATGGAGACTAATTGGTACGGAACTGACAATACTAGTGTGGCTTAATTTAGTTGCAGAGCCCTTGGTGCCGCAGTGGTAGGAAGGAGTAATAATATGGGCCGGTCGATCTATCAATATCGAAAACGGACTCAAGATATGTCGTGAATTTCTCTTGCAAGTATAAAGATTGCTTTCTCCAATAACCTCGTTGAGTTGGATGAGAAGTGCGTGAAAGTACATGTATGCACCAATGTGCGAATACTATAAATTCATGTAACATAGCATCAAAAGTGACAATTATTCCACAACAACACATTCCACCCGTTCAAACAATCACAGACACCGTTGTAATCCTTAGGGACAAGAATAAGTTCAGGCAATAATAATAATAGTACAACAATAACAGTACTCGTGCAATCTCCATTTAACAATCACTTGACTATACCTTCTGATTCGTCGCTTGTTCAGCGATGGCTATAGATGTCGAAAAATAGAGCTTTTATGGTGTCGACAATTGCCAGTGGGCTTATTGTGGCATCAACTTTGACTATGCCCTCTGATTCATCAATCTGCAGCAAATCTATTTGAGATTGCAGCAGCTTAGCAGGCATGAAATGATTTCCCTCTTCTGCTCTTTTCTGCAGCCTAGCAGCAAGCACCTCAGCCCCAGCATCCAACAAAACAAACTTCATCACACAAAAATAGCTCCCCGGTACATAATTGGGGTCAGCAGATCTGAGAATTTCTCTGTACTGTTTCTGCAACGCTGAACATCCAAGAATCATGGTTTTTCGACTGACTAAGCTAGCTCTTAAGGCATCCTGAAGCAAATTAAGCCATGGAATTCGGTCTTCGTCTGATAATGGGATTCCTTTATGCATCTTTTCTGTTGTGCTTTACCCGATCAAAAAATAGAATGGAAGATGTAGTTCTAGAAAGAGATTTTAAACATCGAAGGAAATTTCAGTTCAAAATAAAAACTTAGAAAAGAAATTGTTAGTACAACTTAAGGTTATACCTTTGTTTGATTGTGGGTGGAAATCATCGGCATCAAGGAAGCTGCAATTTACTGCTTTTGCCAACATCTCACCTATTGTTCTGTCAAAGCACAAGTGCAATGCAGTAGTTCATTAGCAGAAACTGACTGTTTGAAAGGGGGGAAAGCAAGACATTAGACGAAATTCTGCTATAAGTTTGTGTGCCACAGAAGTTGGAATTCAATATAGACTTTGATCATAATCTGACATTGGAAGAATGAAGATGGCTATCGGCCTTGAATTTTTTTCCCAAAGAGAGGGTCATGCAACAAGGAGCAATATGTCTTCTGACAGGTATGAAATATCATACTGGAGTTTATTGTCAAATTTTATGCCGAAATCAAATCCTGCAATTTACCAGGTGACAGTAATTATATTGGGGTAACGGGAGGAAGTAGTTGCTTGTTGCATCAGAAACTGCTTATTTGCAGCTTCAGTTCAAGAAGCCTCATGCCAGTCCCTTTCCCTTGGTTTTTTCCCAGCTAAACAGAAAGAAATGGCCGAGCTAATGCAAGAGGGATTCAAACAGATGCTTTTTGGAAGCCAAGATTTTCTACCATTGTAGTTATCCAGTGTAAAATCTGGGTTCCAGTTCTACGGCTGCTAAACCCATACACCCATTCCCCTCCTACCAGTATTTCAACAAAAAGATGTTCTTCTGTCCTTGTATTGTTTAGCCTTGATGCCTTTCACTTTCATATCTTTTCGTTCTGTCCCTGAATCCCTCTACGCAATTGGGGTAGCAATAATTTAAGCTGAGCTTTCAAGGCAAATTAACCAGAAGAGGAGAATTAAGTATGAAAATTTTGACTAAGGCAACAAATAGATTGAAGACTTACGATTTACCGGCACCACTGACCCCCATAATCACAACACCCATTCCTGAATCAGCAACAAAGGAAAGGAATGAGAATAAAGACCAATAATAGCATCCTAAGAGCACAAGGCAAAACATTACGCACAACTGATGAAGAAAAGCTCCTGATCAAGGAAATGAGCATATTGAGTTCATGTAGAAAAGAAAAAAGAACCTTCAGAATCAGCAGCCATGTTTGCTTGACAGAAAAAAGGGTGTATGCAATCTGTGAAGCCTGGAGGATATGAAATTTCAAACCTTCAAAAGCCAAACTAAGGAATCAGTCCTTCAATGAACAAGATGATCTAGATTAACAAAACCTTCGACTAGCTTTGGGCCACTAATTAAGGATCCATTGAATGTAATCAGACAAAAATAACTTAAATTTAATACTTAAGCATGTCAAATTCAACTCTGAAGTTTTATATATAGACAAAATAAATGCAAAATAAAGATGTTAAAACAGAGAGCCGGCCAAATTGAACAATCCCTACCATATCGGACTGCAAGAAAAACTGGATTTATCAACCTCTACCATAATTGAGCGGCTCCGATCATTTGTGTAGGACCCCGAGGTAGGTCCCACACAACCTGGTGTTCATTTGGTGTAAGGTGTACCAGTAGTCGGACTCTTTCATACGCGTGAGATGCAAAAATGGAACTTAACTCCGAATATTTATCTTGAAAATCCAATCCTTGACCATTGTTTTCGACCACTAATCCCCTAAAGTGAAGTCAAAATTGGAGTCTACTAAATACGGCCGACAAAATCTACACGGCAGATGCTCTCATTCGTTCTAAAGTCTAATTCAACAAAATCTCATTGTGATATCTCTAATAAAAATGGCAAATTGATCGATTGCAGTGATTGGAAAGATCAAGGATTCACAGACAGAACTTAGTTAACAACTTAAGGCTGATTTCGGACACAATGTATATACATACAGTTAACAGAGAGAGAGAGAGAGAGAGAGAGAGTACCGATTTTGGGCGGCTCATCGGTTGAGAGATCAACGATAAATTCGATCGTCGTTCTTAACTGGCGTAGAAAGCGTAAAGATTATTATAAAAACTAGAGCGTTATACCAAACCACGCTTAAAATCACTGTGGCCTCAGACTTTCACACACTGGACGCCAGCTTTTACATGTTGGCCGCAATAAAGACAAAAGCGTTATACGGAAACACCCTTCTAATGGGCCTATTGGGCCTTAGTTGGGTCGGGACTACCACAATTTTAAGGGAAAATGACGGCCAATGACATGTTTTGATAATTAATACCTGCCAAGGACGTTTTCAGCATTAACAATTGTTCTTAGCATGTTCTTTGAGTTTATTAATTATCAAAACACGTCCTGATTTTTCCCAATTTTAAGCCCAAAATAACGGAAGCAAATCCAAAAAAGAACTTTAAAGTGGCCCAATAAAGAGGGCGTGGTGGTTAAACGCGCTTTTTACTGTGTGGGCCCCCTATTGGACTTCGTTTAATTTGGGAAAACACTCTCTCTCTCTCTCTAATTTCATCAGAATCTCGAAGGGCCCCGGCGAAAACCCAAGAATCGCCATTGGATCAAACGGTCCTGTAATCCTTCAGCTGTTCTCACTTTTCCGGTGCTTTCTTGCATTCTCTGTATTGCTTGTTAGTAGCAATTGTTAACTTATACCCAAAATTCTCTTTTTCAAATTACTTGTAACAGATACACACCCCCTTCTGGGTAAAGTTGAACTGATCCCTTTGTTTTCTAGGGTTCCAAGGATTGAAATCAGTTTCTTTAGCTTCTGTAATATTAGTGTTCTTTCTTCTCTGTTTCGATAGGTGGAATATTTTGGAAGTCGGGGAAAGGAAACGAAAAGAAAAGATAGGAAAAAAGAGGAGAAATGTGAAGAAAATAGATTACAGTCTCTTGTTTGAATGCAGAAAGAGAATGAAAGAAAACTAAGTGGAAAATGATTTTCTTTTGTTTGGCTTCAAGAGGAAAATGGAAAGAAAGTAAAGAAAAATCAGCCTTCCACAGTTCCACTTATATAGAGCTTTCTTTTCTCTCCCATTTTCTTCTACCGCTTTTCCCCTTCTAGAATTTTGTTTACATTCCTTCATATTTCTTTTCTTTTTCCCTAAACTAGGATCCAAACAACCATTCTTTTCCCTAGGTTCCAAATAGAGGGATAGTTTTTCAGGTCTTTTCCGTTATCTTGGCAAATGGGGTTTCTCTTGTGGTTCCGATCGTCCTTATGTTGAAAGTAAATGGTAATGTTATTGTCAGTAACCGTATGCTGTATTGTGACTGATTAATACCAGGGGACCTTAAATTGAACTTCAATGATTTTCAAGAATTTGAAGTTGGTTTCTTTCTAATGTGTCTAGTGTCATCCAGTTGTGTTTACTTATTGTTGGACAAATAAGCAGATACTCGTTAATTCAAAGGCTAAATGCATTGAGCCAATCATTTGATGCTAAACTAAGTGTAAATTTCGGATGTCATGACCTGTTCTTTTGTTCTTCGACTGGAACACTTGTTACTTACTGCTTCCTCGATTTTATGCTTGCAGCATCATGAACTTGATAAAGGGTTTGCGTCGGTACGGACAGAGCATACAACATGATCCAAAACTGGATAGAGATTTTCTAGTACGGCTGTGGGTAGATGATAGAAAAATGATATCGTCTATGGAAAAAATGGAAAAAAGACGGTCAAAATCTAGGGAAAAAAGAAGGGATAGGGTTGTTAACTATGCAAACCATGAGGAAACAGGTTATGCCAAGCAGTCTTCTTTCCGGAACCCGTTTGGAAGACTTTTTTCGGCCCCATCTGCTGCAGAAGAGAGATCATACAACCAAACGAAAAAAGTTCTGAAGCAACCACCTCTTAGCCAGCCTACCACTGGTGCCTTGAAGCCATCATCCCTGGAGGAGGTGAGTTGGGTTGCTTAATTGTTCTCTGTGGTTTTCTGTAACTTTTCACCTTAGAAACATTTTGTTACCTTGGACAGACTGATTTTAATTTCTATTTTTCATGTTCTTTTGTCGCTGTGACTTTGTAAGTTGCATCAAGATGACAACTTTCTTTCTTTTTGGATTAATAGGCTCGCCTTGCACCTCTTCTTGCGAGGTCCAATTTGCTGATTACAAGGGATATAGAATGGGCAAATCTTGTATTTGGTTTTGAGCAGGTAACTCTTAAACCAACTAGTTTACATCAAGCTGTAGAAGCATTTGACATACACCATAACTCTTTGCTTTCAGTTGAACTATAGCTATGTGTGATTGTTTAGTTGATCTAGAACAGTCAAGTGGTGGACAGAATGTTTTTGACTAGTCAAGTAATTTTTGGGTAGCAGGTTATTTGACACATTCATGTCTTATTGAAGGTTACTATTGCTCGGCTTCTAATCAAGTCTTCACTGGTACTTGTTATTGCTTGGAATTGCAGGAAAATCGATATTTAGTAGTAGATGTTTGCTACCCTGAATCAGTAAGTAGTCTTCCGACTTGTTTTCTCCTGTCATGATGTTCAGTCTGAGATGCAGTTAGTTAACTATTGGAAGGGCTTATATATCACAATTTGATATCCTTTAAAGTTCTGACAGTAGTTGTTGTTTTCAGCCAGTGGGTTTGATCCGCGAACAGAGTAATTTGATTGCCAGACAGGTAATTCAATTAATGCCCAATCTGTTCGTTATTTCTTCAAAGTGTTCATGTATGTTTGCACTAACACTTTGATGCGTTTGACACGATGTATTTTGTCGGAAATTTACTTTGGGAAAACTCAAACTACGTTTCAAAATCTCTTCTATTTCATAATGCTTATGCCTATATTTAAGAAGCTTACTGAATCATGAACAGACAACAGAGATCATCTAGATGTTCTGTGGATACAATTTCTCCTTACTGCTTCATGTTGTTCACCTTGGCACTTTCAACTATTTTTCTACGTATGAGGTTTTTTGAAAAGCCTTTTGTCTGGTCAACCTCTTCAGGTGAAAAGTACTCCATGCATGTTTGATAATTTGGCCACCTTCCTTTGCCACTTTGACTACACTCCAGTTAAAAGACTTTCAAATCAAAAAGTTTTTTGAATCTAACCTGGGGCTGATACAGTGACATTAGCTTGTTTGAATACGGAGAGCAGATATAAAGTCATTTACCTGTGGTGACTAGAATCAAAGCCATTAGGAGGCCCCAAACCTTAAATGTTGACCAATGTCTCTTATGGTGCTGCTAATCTGGTACACTTTTTTCAGTTGGGCATCTAATCACAGATAATAGTGACTGATAAGTATTTGCTGTGATTTTATGGTACAGGGAATTACCAAAAAAAAAAAGTTCAATTTCTGTGCATACGCTTTGGCTAATTGCTACTTGCTCTTCATGCTATATTGCAGTTGCTTCGTACGCGGCGTCCTTTCATGGCTTACATAACTGATGCCTTGGGCAACGAGCTGTTTAGGGTGAGAAGTTGAATTGTCTTCTTTTTGTCCAGTTTGCTATTGGATTATACTATTGAATCTTTAGGCCTTACTTAGCCTACCTTTAGGTCCGAAGGCCGTTTTGGTGGATAAACAGTTCAATTTATGCAGAAGTAGATGGTAAGGTATGTGAGTTGAAATTCCACGTAGACGTTTTGCTTTCTATTCCGGTACTAAATAACAAGTGTTGCCAAGAATAAAAACAAGTTGTTAATTGTCGATTTTCTGTTTCTAGGAGGTTGGTGTTGTTCACAGAAGATGGCATCTGTGGAAGAGGGTTTATGATTTATACTTGGGGTAATTATATTTGTGCCTTTGAGTTCCACGGATCGATTGCTATTACTTTTTTTGTTGTGGTGCTCAAGAAAGAATATTTTAATTTTTCTTCGTTTGCATGTTAACCTTTTAAAAGCTTGGCAAAACTTAGTGTGCCAATAGACAGTCATTTCATCACGGAAAAAGATACTTCTCCTTTGTTTGTCCTCTGTGGCCTTTTCACTCCCTTTCCAAGAGTGTGGGAGCCTTTGCTTCGTCCTGAGAAATTCCCCATAGTCCTCGGTTGACAACCTAAATTGTGGCCTGATTCTGTAATTAATTTTGTTCAAGCCGTCTGCATCAATGCCAACAAGTTCTATATTGTCTGTGTTCTTGTTTTTAGGAATACACAGTTTGCCGTGGTTGAAAATCCTGGCTTTTGGAATTGGACATTTACTTTGAAGGACATTGATGGACAAGTGTTGGCTCAAATAGATCGTGACTGGAGGGGCTTTGGGTTTGAGGTTGCCTCTTTACCTTTGATATCATTATGGTTGTACTTATGCCATGGTTCTGCAATGATGCCTCTCTGGTGTTGCTGATATTTTCATAATATTATGATGTAGATCTTTACTGATGCTGGTCAATACGTGATCCGATTTGGAAGTGTTGATGCCAGTGCCGACAACGGTGATGTAAGTTTCCAGATCCTGCGCTGAAAGAAGTTGAGTTTCTTTAGTTGTAGTCTAAGTGCAGTTTAAACATCTTCAGATTTATTTGAGGCCTAGGGTTCAAGTTTCTATAGAATCAGTGCCAAGCACAGATGAAAGAACATGGGATCACAGTTTTGTGTTCGAGGACATGGCACTGAAGACGTGCATTGGGGACCAAAATTATACTGCATTTAGTTTGTAATTATGGAGTTTTGCTTCTGTAGGTTGAAGAGTTGGAAGTAGCTCGTCCCTTAACTCTGTCAGAGAGAGCAGTAGCTGTTGCACTTGCTGTGTCACTGGATAACGACTATTTCTCGAGACACGGAGGCTGGTAAGCTTGTTCACTATCACTTTGTGTTCCTCCACCATCAGTTTGTGCTCAAATATGATGCCTGTTTGATTATAGCAATTGGGCTGGTCGTTCTTTTGGTCAAGTGTGATAGCTTTATTCATCATTTGTTTTTGTGTTAGTTTTCTTACACCACTACGGCATAGTATTCTGGTTATGATGCGAAGTCTTGCCTTTCTAACTTTACTGTTGGCAATCAGTTTGATGGGGTTAAAAAACGGAAATGACTGCTGATTTTCCTTCTCATTTTTTGCCAGGGGTATTCCTTTTGTTGCAGTGGGTGAATAACATTTCTTGTCACTGTGCCGATGCTTTGTTATTTCCGCGGTGGTGTTGCACAGAGATCTCCTTTCGGTCTCCCTTCATCTCTCCCCTTTGTAAATCCTAATGTTGCCCTAATTTTACGTGTGCATTTTGAATTGAGATTGTTGCCCTTGACATGTCTTCAGTGTTGATGGAAAATAGCCTACACATTGGTTTTCAAATTTGAGATGATGTAATTTTATCACCAACTGTTTATTTCATTCCATTCGTGAATTGTCTTTCCTTTCTTCCAGTAGGCGACGTATGCTTCAATTGTGCAAATCATTGTTGTTCTTTATATAATGCTCATCATCAGTTTATCAAACCAGCACTCAATGGATGTCAATGGGCCAAACCAGCACTCAATGGATGCCAAGTATTGAAGGAATTCGCCCAAAAAAAGAAACCCATGTACAACAACGCTGGGAAATGAAAGTCCATTTCCTTCTTCAACATCTTCGGAAACCCATGTACAACATTGCTGACTTTATCTGGAATCAAGGTTCCGTTTACAGTAGTATAAGGGTACTAATCTCATTAATGTAACTATTGCGGCAATTGCCAATATAATCTTCTGTATAGCAACTCACAGGAGGTCCGTGACTTAACGTTTACTGAAGGCGGCCAACCAATTCCTCGTATAGCCTACTGAATACAAGTTTAACAGGGACACAAGCAACTGGAGTTGGGCCAGACTCCCCTTTTATCAGCTCATCCACTTTAAAGTTTTTGATACATTCTCTCAAATCATTTTTTAGCTTCTTTTTGGTGCCAATTGAAGACAGAGCTCTAATCTTTTTAATGCTTGTCTTCTTTGGTTGCTTTCTTGAATACCTACGGTCTAATGGACGGCGAATTGGCTTGTGACCATAATCTTCACCATCTAATTCTGCCAATGGATGTTGGTGTCGGACCCGAAATACGGCTGTCCTCCTGGAAGTTCTCCGCAAAGGTTCTTCCGTATCATCATTTTCTTCACCATCAGCTACAGAAAGAAGAACTCCAGAAGCACCGTTTTCAAGTGCCTCAATTTGGATAGGGTACCCAACTATGGCGTTACCTGACTTACTCATCAAAGAAATCAGAGGGACATGCTCTCTTTGATAGTTCGGTTGGACCTTAAGATCCACATCTACCAACATGGACTTCATCCTGCCACCAGAATTACCACAGCCCACAAGTACTTGATCGAAGTAATTGTAATTGCTTGAATCCTCCTCCCAGGATCCTTTCACAACAAGGTGATCATTCAAAGAGAAGTCCTCCCAATCAATTATCTTATGGGTGAAATCATCTAAACCTTCGGATGTTGGTTTTGAGGCTAACAAAAACCCTCGGTTGTCAAATGCACCTAAGTTGTTTTCAGTTAAATCAGGTTCACCCCAACTATTGCTTCCCCTCTCTTCAAGGTTTGTTCCACACATAGAGCTCCTGGAAACCTCAGTGGACCTTTTGGAAACACCACAGTTGTTCCTTTTCCCTTTAAGTTTCCATTTCGATACTCCAACAGGGTCGCGCCGGGAAAGGTGAGACACATCACCGGTGAGTGCCAAGTCATCAGGCTCCTCACTGCTTATGCTTGCATATGGCACTTGAGTTCCAGACCTTCCTGGTGATTTTGTTTCTAATCCAGTGACTGCAGCTGCATCTGAATAACCAAGCAGAAAGGGTTAGGTTGCCAGGAAATATACTAATTGAAAGACAAGCCCTCAAGTTCAACAACACTAGAGGCCAAAACTCAGTGAAATATGTAGCTAGGAGGTACAAACTACTACCAAAACCTTATGAGAGAGAGAGAAGGTGCATTATCGACAAAGAGAAAAAAAAATCCCAAACCTGGTACTACAATCTCCTCATCTGCATCTGAATCCACCAAATCAGTCTCAGAAGAATCAGTTCCAGTATTTTCAGATGCAGTCTCTTCATCCAAAGCACCAGGATGAGGAAAGGTGCTCTCTTCAAACTGAGAAGGTGGAATCACCATATGATTGGTGCAAAATTGTCTATCATCCGAAAAATTAATAGACTCTCTTGGCAAGTCAACAAACCTGCCCCTCTTGGCACGGAGTATTACTCCTGTCTGCTCCTCTTCAGACATAAGCATGGGAACATTATTGTTGTCATGCCGCAAGGAGCGATGTACCGTCAAGTATGCTGTACTCTGCAGTACTTGATCAAGAGGACGGCGCCCATCACGTCTCCTAACAAGGGACTCATAGGTGAACACTTCATTTGACTTCATCCGATGGTCCAAATTAGTAATATTGTTGGCATGAACTTTATTTTCAGGGCTATTATCAAATCCAGGTTTCCGAGAGCCATTCGAAGCGACAGAAGATGCAAGTTTTTTATTCGAACAGGAAATCTTGAGACCAATGTTCTGCAAACCTCGCAGCCGAGGTATTATTTCAGAATTATCCTCATCCCTCTCAAGAAGCCTTCCTTCTTTGACTTTCTGTGCATGAAGAGGATGATCCATGCTCTTATCCTCCATGGGCGAATCTAGTTTCTTAGAATGTGACTTGGGGTGGACATGTTTGCCACTGTCCTTGCCCAAGCATTCTGAAGGTGACACTAACGACTTTTCTATGGGATCTGATGATTTACTGCTCCTACTATTGGAAGAACAACCTAGTTTACTATATTTGCCCCCCAGAAACTTCTTCTCAAGTTCAAGAGCATGAAGAATAGCATCTTCCCGACGCGCATATTTCTCTCTTTTATTTGGAAGCATTCCGATGGAAGATTCAGCCCTTTCAATACAATCATCAAACTCACCACATCGAAACGCCTTCACACGCTTGGACTTCTCCAAATTGTACCAGTCCCTGATAAAATATTTATGAGGAAATAACATCACAAACAAAAACACAGAGACAGCAGGAAGTTTAAAGGGAAGCAGTCTCCCGACTCAGCCCTCAGCTGCTAAAAAAAAGTCAAAACTCCCTTCATAAGAGTAAACTACAAGTAATCACATATTCTTTCCTTGAAGTTTGCAACAATGGAAGAAATGAAGATGTAAGGTTCAAGGCTGGCAGTTGGTTAAGAATATTGTATGTGCTTTTTCATGAAATAATGTAGCACTATCCTTTAGAAATTATTCATTTAAGCGTATGCTAAATGCTTTCTATGGATTTTGGAAGTCACTATGTAGTTCAATAAAATCTCATGGAACTTATGAGCAGTCCTATTTCTCATCCACAACCCAGTCGCAGTAAGTGGTCCTGAATATAGACTATCCTCTCTCACTGCTAAAAAGGCTTTCTCCCAGTCATACTACAAACTCTTAAACAAGCAAAATTGGCTATATCTCAGCTTCGGAATGGCATTCTTGATAAAACACAATGGCCAAGCTGATTTCTAAAGCTACATCAGCTCAAATTCAAGTTCAACTAAATGTATCCCAAGGAAAAAAGTTCCTAAGGAAACCGAACTGGGTCCATTTCTTTACCAAAAAAAGGTTCCATTTACATTCATGATTCATTCTTCTTTTACAGCAACATAGAATGGTGGAAAGCATACATGCTCCTGAATTTAAATTGCAGAGTACATTTTTACACTCCCCTAGACATGAGTTAGGCTAAACCAGAAGGTAAACAGCAGCGTACAAATTCATTCTCGTCAATGAGTTCAAACATTTTGTCCGCCAAAATAGCCTTCTTCCCTTTCCAATCAAAATCAAAAAATGAAAAGAGGACTTAAGTACAGAGAGGGCCGTACATCAAAACTCAAGACAATGCAGATTTTAACTGGAAAAACATCCTTCCTGCAGTAACAAAATAAGAAGTAAACTAAACCAACACGAGATGCACTATCCAATGATTTCATAAAGAAACCACCCGACAACCATTCAACTCAAATTACCAAACCCATCAAACAAAACAGCTGCTTATAATTTTAAAAATGAGGGAATTAAAAAAACCAAAGTTAAGATCCACAAATGACGGTCAATCTTTATTGTGCTACAAGCCTAAAAGGGTGGAGGAGAGGCGACCAGGATAGCAGCTCTCCCCTGGGTATGGAGATAGGGACTCAAGACCCGCGGCAGGTCCGGAAGGGACCAAAGAGCCATATCATATACAGCCCCACCAAGTGCTATTGGAACCCAGCCTGGAGGACAAAGTTCGAGGGGGGCGTCGCTAGCATGACTCGAACCTTGGACCTCTTGACCACCCAAACCACTCGGAGTAAGCCGTGAACCACTAGGCTACCACCCTTGGAAGCCAAATGACAGTCAATCTACAAAAATGAGCAAGTGGGCATAGCTAATGAAATGAAACCACAAGATTCAAGTCCAAGTAGACTTACACAGTGGCATCTTCTCTTCCAAGAAGCTTGACTGGAGTCCCTGATCGCGGAGACATGAGATTATGAGCACCTGAGAGCTCCTCTGGACCCACTATCGTACCAGGCCACCATGACCCATTCCTTCTCCTAACCCAAACTACCGCTCCAACACTGCAATCAACCACCGCACCCATTCCCTTTTCCAGACTCATCTCAATCTCTCTCTCTCTCTCTCTAAAAGAATTCACTTTTTTCAGCTCATTGGACTCTCGTAAAAAAGTTAAACCGTTGACGATCCTTACAAGGCTCGAACACCCAATTGCTCAATCACTGCTACTTACGTACATAACTGTTGACGGTTGACTATCATCGAATAGAAGAGGAGACTTCTAGCATTTGGAGGTGATGGGATTGGCGGGGGGTGTAAAACTAGGATTTTGATTCAAATTTGGGGAATTTTCAGTCATTCGCTTGTTTCCTTACTGTTGGCTTGTTCAGCTATTCAGCTGTATGATTCAGACTATTTATTGGTGTTCTCTCTCTCTCTCCAAACAGGTCATTTTGGAGGTCCAGATAAGGTACGGTTGGAGCTAGGGTTTAGGTTATCGTTCCAAATTTGGAAGAAATTCGTATCTGACTCAGAGATTGCCGAGAAGAGGAAATTTTACAAGTAAACTTGCCAATTTGATTGGGTGTGATCCAATGACAAACTAAAATACTCCATCCGTCCCATTTTCTTTGGACTTTTTTGATATTTGTGTCGTTCTGCAAACTCTTATACTAGTATCTTTCAATATGAATCTCAAAAAATACGCAATATGAATTTTAATTGATAGTTCTCGATTAGATTTATAATACAAAATTTTTAATATTCTGAAAAATATTATAATTTGAAAGATATAAGAGTTTGAAAAATGGCACGAATATCGAAAAGACCCAAAAAAATGAACGGATGGAGTAAAAGTATGTATTTTTTTTTAAATAAATTAAATATATTATGAGAGAATGATTTGTTTCGTAAAACGAAAAATAAATAACTAAAAAATAATTGTAAGAATCTTAGCGGAACGAACCTATTAGCTCAATATTGAAAGAATGAGTTTAGTTACTTTATTTTATTTGAATTATTGACTCAATAAGCCAATAATCTAAAAGGAAGTGATTTTGTCACTTCCTTTTTTGTTAATGTCATTCTCATTTGTATTTTTATTAGATGATTTGTTTTGTGAGAAAAGAAAGGCATTAACAAAAAGGAGGGTGGCAAAATCAATTCCTGAATTATCTTTATACAAGTAAGTCAAATGTGAAAATTAGTTGTATTTTGTTGTTGGGTTCTGGACCATTTATCTAGTATGTCTAGGAGTAGGACCATTTTGTTCTTGTTGAAAAATGTATGCATTATAATTTGTGAAAATTTATATGCATCTCTATTAATTATTTTGATGATTAATTCAATGATATTTTTATTCGGCAAATACAAAATTATCGAAAAGTCGATTCCCGAATTAAATATTTTCGTGACCTTGAAATATAGCATAAAGTCTCTTGGATTCATGATTTATATTTACAAAGACTTTATTGAGCTCAATACATGCTTTAACGGTTTATTTAGATGAAATTGTGAGCCACAGGTTGACGAACCGGCTGACAAGCCGGCTGTCTGAACAGAAAGCTGTGACAACCGGACGACCACCCGGATGACCACTCTATCAAACGGCTAGTTCCAACGGCTAGTTTCAAACGGCTAGTTTCCAACGGCTAGTTTCAAACGGCTAGTTTCCAACGGCTAGTTCCAACGGCTAGTTTCCAACGGCTAGGAAGCATATGGATGGCTATATAAGGCATCAAGAACTCATTAATGAGTACATACACAAGCTACAACATTCCATATTATTGCAAGAGCAAATTCTCAAAAGATCAAAGCCAAAAATTCTCATTGTTCTTCCACTTTCATATTATTCTTGAGAGAAAATTTGTACAAGTCGTGAGCGATAATTTTCATACCTTCTTCACATACTTGTATTTCCTAAGTGAGTGTTTGAGTCAAACACTTGAAAGCTTAGAAGACCAAATTCGGGTTGGAATTTGGGTGTTATTGTTTTTGAGAAGTTTTCGGAGAAAATTCTTGCGGTTGTGCTAGCTCCTCGGGAAAGCTAGAGGCATTCGGTTCTTGTAAGCACCCGCAAGACTTACAAGTTGTAATCTTTTAAAGATTAGTCTAACCTTCAAGTAATTGCTTGAGGAGAAGTGGAGTAGGGCCGGACCGTGGACAAATCCGGACCGAACCACTATAAACGGGTTCTATCTCTCTATCTCTCTATTTTGATTGCATACTTATTGTTTGCATATATTGTTAGAGATAAATTTTTATTGGTAATTATTACTAGCAATCCTATTCACCCCCCCTCTAGGTTGCATAATTTGGGTAACAATTGGTATCAGAGCCTCGGCTCTTGTTTGTAGATTTAACCATCTAAGAGTTAAGATCCATGGCAACCACTAGTAATGTTTCTTGTATCGAAGGTCAATCGTCCAATAGACCTCCCTTGTTCACCGGAGAAAATTACTCTCATTGGAAAAATAGAATGATGATCTTTATTCAATCCACGGATTATGATCTATGGAAAATTATCAAAAATGGTCCCATTATTCCTACTAAGAAAGTTGGAGAAGAGACTATGCCTAAACCAGATTATGAGTGGAGTCATTTGGAAAAGGCTTCAATAGAAAAGAACTATAGAGCTATGAACCTTCTTTTTTGTGCTATTACTCCCAATGAATATGATTGTGTTTCCGCATGTGAATCGGCTAAAGAAATATGGGATAAGTTAGAAATGTCACATGAAGGAGATAGTCAAGTTAAGGAGTCCAAAATTGATATTCTTGTGCATAGCTATGAGCTCTTCAAAATGAAACCGGATGAATCTATATCTCAAATGTTTGCTAGATTTGCTAGTATTACTAACGGTTTAAAAGCTCTTGGAAAGATTTACAGTCAATCCGAAATGACAAGGAAGGTGCTCCGTTCCATGCCAACCAATTGGGACACTACCACCTCCATCATCCTACAATCCAAAGATTTCTCAACATACACGATGGACAAGCTCATGGGATCTCTCATGACGGAGGAAATGCATCACAACCTCAAGGGTGAAAAAGAGAAGAAAGTTAAGGATCTTGCCTTCAAAAGTACAACAAGCAAATCAAAAAGCAAGGAGGATTCAAGCAACGAAAGTGAGGATGATGAAATGGCGCTCATCACAAAAACGTTCAAGAAACTCCTCAAAAATAGAGCATCTCACAAAGGCAGAGGATTTTCAAGAAAAGATGGAGGCAAAGAAGAAAATAGTAAAAAGGATCCAATCATTTGCTACGAGTGCAAGAAGCCCGGCCACATCAAAAGTGAATATGCAAAAAAAATATTCAAAGAAGGACAAAAAGAGAGCTATGATGGCCGCATGGGACAATAGTGACGATAGTAGCTCCGATGAGGACGATGAGCAACAAGAGGTCGCTAACTTGTGTTTCATGGCCATCGAAGAAAACGAGGTAGATCTCGACTCATCCTATTCCTTTGATGAATTATTTATTGCCTATAAAGAGTTGAAAGTAGAATTTGAAAAGGTTGTTTCTAAAAACAAATTTCTTAAAAAGGTTGCTAAAGATCTTTCACTAGAAATAGATGATTTAATTGAAGAGAAAGATATTTTGGAGGAAGAAAATGAAAGTTTAAGAACCTCTTTGGAAAAAGAAAAAGAGTATTTGAAGGATACTTTCAAAAACGAATCTTTAGAAAAACAAATTGATGATTTAACTAATTCTCTTTCAAAACTCACTAATGGAAAAGAAAGTTTAGACATTCTTCTTGGAAAACAAATAGTTTCTTTTCACAAGGCCGGAATTGGTTATAATCCCACTCAACACAAAAATCTTTTTGAAAAAGATGTTCCTCCTTCTAGCCATTCTAAATTGACATGTCATTATTGTGGTAAAATTGGTCATATTTCTCCTACATGTCCTATGAAAGGATACTCATCTTCTAATGCAAAAAAGGTTTGGGTTCCTAAGAACCGTATCAATGCTAACCTTCAAGGACCCAAGATGATTTGGGTACCAAAAGTCAAGAATTGATGTGCTATTGTAGGTATGCTTCAAAAGTTCTCTCAAGGAAGGAAGTTGGTACCTTGATAGTGGATGTTCAAGACACATGACCGGTGACAAGAGGGCTTTCAATTCTCTTTCGTCTAAAGATGGTGGACATGTCACATTTGGAGACAACAACAAAGGTAAAATCATAGGAATCGGCAATATAGGTAATTCTCCTATTATTGAAGATGTTTTACTTGTTAGTGGTTTAAAACACAATCTTCTTAGCATAAGTCAATTATGTGATAGAGGAAATCGTGTTATCTTTGAAAAATCCAAATGTATCATTGAAAATGTCAAAAGCAACAAGACACTCTTCGTTGGACAAAGACTTGAAAATGTATATGTTTTTAATCTCAATGATTTAAGTAATTGTGATATAAAATGTTTTTCCGCTTTGAGTGAAAATAGTTGGCTTTGGCATAGGCGCCTAGGACATGCAAGTATGGATGCTATTTCAAAACTCTCTAGAAAAAATTTGGTAAAAGGTCTTCCTAAAATCAAATTTGAAAAAGATAGACTTTGTGGTCCTTGCCAACAAGGAAAACAAACCAAGGTTTCTTTTAAGTCCAAAAATGTTGTTTCAACTACTAGACCTTTGCAATTACTTCATATGGATTTGTTTGGACCAACTCGCTCTCCAAGTCTTTGTGGAAACTATTATTGTCTTGTTGTTGTTGATGATTTCTCTAGATATACATGGGTGATGTTCCTAGCTCATAAGAATGAGGCTTATCCTAATTTCACTAAACTTTGTAGAAGAGTTCAAAATGAAAAAGGATTTGTTATTTCTAACATTCGTACGGATCATGGAAAAGAACTTGACAATTCTTTATATGAAAAGTTTTGTGATGAACATGGTATTGGTCATAACTTTTCCGTACCTCGTACTCCTCAACAAAATGGAGTAGTAGAGAGAAAAAATCGTACTCTGGAAGAAATGGCCCGCACTATGCTTTGTGAAAACTCTTTGCCAAAATATTTTTGGGCGGAAGCCGTTAATACCTCATGCTATATTTTGAATCGAGTTTTAATTAGGCCTATCCTCAAGAAAACTCCTTATGAGCTTTGGAATGGTAGAATACCCAACATTAATTACTTTCATGCCTTCGGTTGTAAATGTTATGTATTAAACAATGGAAAAGATAACTTGGGTAAATTTGATTCAAAATCGGATGAAGGCATCTTTATTGGTTACTCTCTTACTAGCAAAGCATATAGAATTTATAATAAGCGCACTAATCTTGTTGAAGAATCTATTCACGTTTCCTTTGATGAATCTAATCCTTGTGCTACTAAGGATGTTGTTAATAATGATGACTTAGAGATTACACATAAGATTCATGACTTGACAATTCAAGAAAAAGTTGATGGTGATACTCAAGTAGAAAGCTCTCAAATCAAAGAAGATGAAGTTATTAATCAACCTCAAGATGCCATGGGAGACAACCAAGATCTTTCCAAGGATTGGAGATTCGTGCAAAACCATCCAAAGGACTTGATTCTTGGAGAAGTTTCGAAAGGGGTAACCACTCGCTCGTCTCATAGAAATTTTTGTGAAAATCAAGCTTTTGTTTCTCAAATTGAGCCTAAAAACTTTCCGGAAGCTCAAGATGATGAAAATTGGATTTTGGCCATGCAAGATGAGTTAAATCAATTTGAAAGGAATAAAGTTTGGGCATTAGTACCTAAGCCTCTTGATCACACTATTATAGGTACTAAATGGGTTTTTCGTAACAAGCTAGATGAATCCGGAAATATTGTTAGGAATAAAGCTAGACTTGTTGCTCAAGGTTATAATCAAGAAGAAGGTATTGATTTTGAAGAAACTTTTGCACCGGTAGCTAGATTAGAGGCTATTCGCATATTACTTGCCTTTGCATCTTTCAAAAATTTCAAGCTTTATCAAATGGATGTGAAAAGTGCATTTTTGAATGGGTTCATAAATGAAGAAGTTTATGTCAAACAACCTCCCGGCTTTGAAGATCATATATACCCCGATCATGTTTTTAAACTCTCAAAAGCTTTATATGGTTTGAAGCAAGCACCACGTGCATGGTATGATAGACTTAGTTCATTCTTGCTTGACAATGGCTTTACTCGTGAAAAATTGATACTACTCTTTTCATTAAAGCCAAAGGTAAAGATATGCTCATTATTCAAATATATGTTGATGATATTGTCTTTGGTGCCACTAATGATAATATGTGCAAAGAGTTTGCTAAGTGTATGCAAGGTGAATTTGAAATGAGTATGATGGGGGAGCTTAACTTCTTCCTCGGACTTCAAATCAAGCAAACTAATGAGGGGATCCTAATCAACCAAGCCAAGTATGCGAAAGAACTTATTAAGAAGTTTGGCATGGAAGGATCAAAGCCAACGAGCACACCAATGAGCACATCAACTAAGCTAGACAAAGATGAGAATGGTAAGGCCGTCAATGAAAAGATGTATCGAGGTATGATCGGCTCATTACTTTATCTCACTGCAAGTAGACCGGATATAATGTTTAGTGTTTGCATGTGTGCTAGATTTCAATCATGTCCTAAAGAATCGCATTTAAAAGCTATTAAACGTATCTTTACATATGTTGGCGGTTCTCATGACTTAGGATTGTTTTATCCACGTGGAGTTGCATTTGATTTAATTGGTTATTCGGATGCGGATTTTGGAGGTTTCAAAGTTGATCGTAAAAGTACAAGTGGGACTTGCCAATTTCTAGGGCACTCTCTAGTGTCTTGGCATAGCAAGAAACAAAATTCCGTAGCTCTATCTACCGCCGAGGCGGAATATGTAGCGGCCGGAAGTTGTTGTGCCCAAATATTGTGGATCAAACAACAAATGGAGGATTTCAATTTGCAATATGATCATATTCCTATTAAATGTGATAATACTAGTGCAATTAGCTTAACCAAGAATCCGATTCAACATTCTCGAACAAAACATATTGAGATTAGACATCATTTTATAAGAGATCATGTTCAAAAAGGGGATATTGAACTTAACTTTATTAGTACCGACAAGCAATTGGCGGACATTTTCACAAAACCCCTTGGTGAAGAACAATTTTGTTTCATTCGACGAGAACTCGGCATGTCTAATCATTTATGAAAAAGTTGTGTTCTTGATGTCAAAAGTTTTTTTTTTTGGATTCAATGTTGAGTTGATTGAATTCGTAAATATCATACTTGATGGAGAGTACAAATGATCTTGATAAAGAAATCACCCTCCAAACATTTTATCATATGTTTCATTTTCCTGTGTTTGGTATGAAGAAAATCAGTTTTATGGTCTTTAATGTTACTCCTCTTAAACGATTTCTGGACTTAACCTGCATTTGTCAGTCGGATGTCCAAGCGGATGTCCAACCGGACAACCGTGAGGTTGAGACTTATTCAAGCTTTTGCGTTGCTAACTCTGATTTATTAAGTCTGTTACACTTAGTTTGTATGAACTTCATGGCTTAGTGCTTAAATTGTCTCTTATATACTTCGCCGATATGAATTTCTTGTCTCTAAGCTTGCAGGGATAATCATTCTCGGTAATACCCCTCGCATTCTTTAAAAAGCTCTCTTTTAGGGGGAGCATGTATTAAGGGGACACAACAATAAACACCCGAACACAATTTTCTTCCCCTATTCTTGTTCTTTTCGGCGCCACCCCTATCCTATCTCTATTCGGCGCCACCCCTATCTCTATCTCTTTCAGCGCCGCATCTCTACCGCATCCCCTATCCTATCTCTATCTCTTCATCTATCTCTCTTTCGGCGCAGCATTTCAAACAATTCGGCGCAGCATTTCAAACAATTCGGCGCAGCATTTCAAACAATTCGGCGCAGCATTTCAAACACTTCTCTCATACTCTATAAATTCCACAACACTCTCTCTATCTCCTCATCTATCTATCTCTCCTTCTTTCTCGGCCTAAAACTCTCCAAATCTCTATCCTTCAAAATCGAGCAATGGCAAACATACCGCAAGGATTACCGATTGAGTTTTACGAAAGAGATGCCGAACGAGCAGAGTTCAGGTTGTTTATCCAAACCATTTGGATGCAACTCTTTATCTTCATTCTGCTGTGTGCGTTACTTACCATGAGAATACCACCATGGTTCGGATGGAATGTAAATGTGGATACTCTGTGGTATTGGATTGGCATTATAGCTGCCGTTGTAGCAGCCATTATTCGAGAATACGAAAATCAAGGACGCCAAGCTCTCAATGAACGAAGATAGAGTGCTACAGGGCAAGAGCGGCATGGTGCTGGAACCATGGCCCTATTGTTTTTCTCTTTTTAGTTTTTTTTATGATGTCACAGGGGGAGAAAAAGCCAAGTTTTAATTGATCTATCTTGCCATTTTGGGCAAATTTAAAAAATTGCTTGCTATGATCTGATGATTATTGCTATTACTCGTTGATCATAGATAACTGCTTTGGTGCATGTATTAAGGGGGAGATTGGCATAACTCCTACTTGAATAAAAACTATCATTTTGTGTCATCATCAAAAAGGGGGAGATTGTTGAAAAATGTATGCATTATAATTTGTGAAAATTTATATGCATCTCTATTAATTATTTTGATGATTAATTCAATGATATTTTTATTCGGCAAATACAAAATTATCGAAAAGTCGATTCCCGAATTAAATATTTTCGTGACCTTGAAATATAGCATAAAGTCTCTTGGATTCATGATTTATATTTACAAAGACTTTATTGAGCTCAATACATGCTTTAACGGTTTATTTAGATGAAATTGTGAGCCACAGGTTGACGAACCGGCTGACAAGCCGGCTGTCTGAACAGAAAGCTGTGACAACCGGACGACCACCCGGATGACCACTCTATCAAACGGCTAGTTCCAACGGCTAGTTTCAAACGGCTAGTTTCCAACGGCTAGTTTCAAACGGCTAGTTTCCAACGGCTAGTTCCAACGGCTAGTTTCCAACGGCTAGGAAGCATATGGATGGCTATATAAGGCATCAAGAACTCATTAATGAGTACATACACAAGCTACAACATTCCATATTATTGCAAGAGCAAATTCTCAAAAGATCAAAGCCAAAAATTCTCATTGTTCTTCCACTTTCATATTATTCTTGAGAGAAAATTTGTACAAGTCGTGAGCGATAATTTTCATACCTTCTTCACATACTTGTATTTCCTAAGTGAGTGTTTGAGTCAAACACTTGAAAGCTTAGAAGACCAAATTCGGGTTGGAATTTGGGTGTTATTGTTTTTGAGAAGTTTTCGGAGAAAATTCTTGCGGTTGTGCTAGCTCCTCGGGAAAGCTAGAGGCATTCGGTTCTTGTAAGCACCCGCAAGACTTACAAGTTGTAATCTTTTAAAGATTAGTCTAACCTTCAAGTAATTGCTTGAGGAGAAGTGGAGTAGGGCCGGACCGTGGACAAATCCGGACCGAACCACTATAAACGGGTTCTATCTCTCTATCTCTCTATTTTGATTGCATACTTATTGTTTGCATATATTGTTAGAGATAAATTTTTATTGGTAATTATTACTAGCAATCCTATTCACCCCCCCTCTAGGTTGCATAATTTGGGTAACAGTTCTGATTAAGTAATAAGCGTTTGGTAATACTATTATTTTACGTTTTACGTTCTCTCATCCAGACAAATAAATAATTTTAAAAAATTAACCAAAAAAATTGTTGAATAAAGAAAAATAATAATCAAAAAATTTCTAATAATATCTTATGACCAAATTAAAATTCTTAACTCGATTTATATTCTCACCCCATTTTTTGGGATGCCCACACCTTAATGGTTAGCAAAAAGACAAAAAAAAAAAGTGGATATATATAGCTTAAAATGGCGTGAATTTATAAATTTCAAAAATCTCAAACATTTCTCTCAAAAAAAAGTGGTCACTTTTTACGTGACGAATCAGTTGTAATAAATTTGGTCATACTATATAAGCGTAGCCATATACTAACATAGTAAAGTGATACCTTATGAAACGGTTTGTAGAATCAATTTCTATAGTAAGTAATTACTACGTTTTTTGTCGAAAATTCATAAAATCATATCGTTTTTAGCAAATCCATCTTACTTTTTATGGGTGGTTTTAATGATTTACCTATTTTTCAATCCACTGGTGTCCATGTTTAATTGAGCATACTTGTGCTACAAAATTAATTCTCTCAAAGTATATGTTTTTATTTGATTAAAAGGGCTCAGTTTTTCAAATCCCATATATTTGGAGCCTTTGGATTTTTTTTAGGAAGAACAAAAAATGCATTAATAATAAAAAGAAAGAGCGCAATTGTGTTGTCGCCGTTACATTAATTAAGACATGCCACCAATGAGCCTTTGGATTTGGATGGATGGCCATGATTGATTTTCCCTACACTACTCAAAGGCTCAGATTCAAGCAGTCTATGGCCGGGATCATTTTAGCCTTTCACTTTTTGTCCGTCTATCCGTTCATCTGCCGTTCAAGGGAGATCATTTCTACCGAAAATTCTCTAAATCTCCGTACCAAAATGCATTGCCGGTTGTTTGATCACACAATCTAACGACCCAAAATACATAAAATTTCGATATAGAGGATCCACCGTGTGCCGCCGGTTTTGCTTTGTTCTGCTCTCTCGGGAACCAAATCCCATAAAGCAGTTTTCGTTTTTGAGGTTTGTTTTAGTCGCACTCTTCCTCGGGACCTCGGCAGATAATGGGTATTGGTATTGAAGAACAGAAAATGAAAAATTAATTACGGTATTGCTATTGTCAGCCCATTAGAAAACAAAGAAAGCACATATTTCTGTGTACTTTTTATACCCTTCTATACACATTCATATACTAACTATTGTCAGCCCATTAAGCTGATTTTAGAATTTTCCAATTAATTATTAGGAGTAAAAACAGAAGAATTTAATATGAACCCACCACTACTAATTCTCGAGAAATCACTTACCCTTCCAGTTCTCCCTATCCCCATTCTGGCTTTAAATTGCTTTGAACCACTTCTCTGTTCCCAATCTCTATGTTGACTGCTGCCGAGCGGGTGCAGAGCAGTTGGTCCAGTTGTTCATCTCAAACATTGATAACAAATATTGCTTAAAACATTGATAAAAATAAATAAATTTTCGAGAGAGTTATCTTTCATTTAATTACAAATATTTTGTCCAAGATATTTCGTACGTGCAGCTGGGCAAACCCACAAGATTATTAATCTTCTCTATTTTGTAAAAAAAAGAAAAAGAAAAAACTTTCATTTAATAATCATGGTTTCTAGTGCTTTTTTTTAATTTAATTAAAATTAACTATTGGGTTGTTCTATATATTATTCCGAAAACTGGTCTTGGAAACAGTTTATCCGAAAATATTTTTTCCTTAGTTTTTCCAAAAGAGGTTTCCTTATTCATGAAGCCGCGCGATTTCGGTCGTTCATTTCGGCTTTAGACGCTCCGGACGTTAATACTGTAAAACTTTTTCGGAAAAGAAAACCCTTTTTTTCTGAAAAAGTTTCATTAACATTCGGACCGTCTAAAACACTAGTGGACTGTCGCAATTCACCTCCATAAATGTATCTGTTAACCGAACCATCCGTTAATGATGACGACGTGTTGTCCAGGGACACGAATCGACTTCACCACGGCCCAGCCCAGCCCAAGAGCCGTCTCATCTAACCTAGGTTAAGAAAATTTCAAATTTCAAACTTCTCCGCTCCAACGGTCGTATTCCGAAGGGCTTTCCCACACCTATATATTACCCCACCCTCGTCTCCACTGCAGCTCTCCCGTTTCAACCTCAGCTCTCTCTCTCTCTCTCTCTCTCTCTGGAATACACAGTAACACCCTCGTTACTCCTCGTTAAACCACCAATTCAATCGCGATGGATTTCCACAGCCTCAAGAGGAGAGATCTCCAAGCCCTGTGCAAGAGGAACAAGATCCCGGCAAACATCACCAACGTCGCCATGGCCGACGCTCTCACAGCTCTCGATGTCGTAAGAATTTTTCTATCAATCCCTTATAATGCATTCCCAATATTTTCTTGAATTTTACATGTCGTAATTTTCTTGAAATTTTCTTCTTCTTTTTTTATCGGCAATTTTCTTGAAATGAAAATGAACCCACGTGACCCACCACCCAAGTTTTAAGTTTTTACCAGAATTTTATTAGTTATTTTTTCTTCAAGATTTAAAATAGTATAACTTCGCCCCGCCTAAGATCGTTTTTTGAACAATCGTATACCCGCCCAACCAAAAGTTTTGGCAAAGATAATATGTTGTTTTTAGCAATACTTACATTTTTCTCGTAAAATTATTTTGCTTTTTAGATAGAGATGCACTAGATTGTACGTAATTATGATTGTTGAATGATGATATCTTCGAAGTTGAATGGGTTGATCGAAAATATATTTGATTGTCTTTTTTATTGTATCTTTACAATCTGTATAAGCAAAATTACATCGTATAGATTTCATGAATATTATGTGTTAATAGGTCCAAGGGATTGAAGAATTCCTGAATCCGTCCTCAGTTGAGTCACCAGAAAAGACGGTGAAAGCATCGCCGTGTGTTCCTCGTACCGGTGGTAGAACAACTACTAGTCGAAAATCAATCAAGGAAGAAGCTGCAAGTGTCCAGATTTCAACTCGGGCACGCAGGGGAACAAGAAAGGCAACCGCAGAAGAGGGGACACCTGGGAATCAGAAGGAGGAGGTTTCGGTTCAGAAAATGTACTCAAGGAGATCCACGAGGTTGTTGGAGAAGAAAATGATGGAATTGAACTTGAATAATGAGGAAAGGATCGAACCGATTGATTTTGGAGGATCTGATAAGGAAATGGCTAATGAGATGGAAGGGAATGTGAAAAAGCATTCTGATGATTTGGGTGGAGTATTGGAGGATCAGGGTAAGCCTATTACATGCTTGCTTTATCATCCAACAGAACAATGTGGAGTAGTTTCTTAATCATTTGTTACCTCCTTTATCTTTGTAATCCAAATTTGTGGTTGCTTGGTTCTGATTTTCTGTATTTCATAAGGCACAACTAAAATGGATAACTCTTTAAACAAAAAGGACACCTAACTTAGAAAAATAGACTTATATCTCTTGGTTTATTATCCAATTGATTACGGATTCCACTGGTGATTGTTTACAATGCAATTTGTGTCTAGTTTTTTTTAATTTTTTTATTATATATGTATTCTGACAAAGCTTATGTTGCAGGATTGAATCAAGAGACAATATCAGATGATCTTCCCATGAAGAACGATGATTTAGAAGATCTTTTGGACAAAAAGTCTGATGATTTGTCAGAGAATGGAAGGGAACTGGAACAACCTTCTAAGGTACTTGATGAATCAGATATTGTTTTGGTTTCAGAAGAACACACAGTTGGGTTGACACCGGAAATGGGTGAGGATGTTGATGATGAAGTCAGTGACGCGAGCAAGGGTAAGCTTTTCTCTTTTTGTACAGTTAGAAACTATGGTGTCCAGTCACAGAATAAGTGACTCATCCAAAATGTTGTTATTAACATTATGTACAGATCAAAAAGAAGATGATGATGGAGTGGGTTCAGAGGGATATGCTGACTCTGATATTCTGTCTGGAGAAAACTTGGATAAATCTCGAGAGTTGAAAGATGAAGTCACAGAGAAAGAGGGTAGGTTTTATCTCTCCCTTCTTCTTCTTCTCATCATTTCCAACCACTTTAATTATCTGAGTGCATTCTTAGTCAATCATAGTTTTGGAATTTTTGAAATCTAACTGCAACTTCATTACAGGTAGTGATGATTCTGGATACATTGCTACAGCCGAGTGCTTGGTGTCAGAGAACGCAGAAAGAGTGTTTAATGCTGAAAAAGACTTGGGTTCAAAGGATTCAGCTGATATTGTGGAGCCTGTTAATGATGTGGTGAGTGAAGATTCAGGACAAATGGAATTGGGTACATTGACTTTAAGTGTCTGTGCTGCTGCTGAAGATCAGAAGCAGCATATTGAATTGCAAAACCAGGTCATCATAATGTTTGATATAATGTCTGTGAAAGATACTGAGGTTGTTTTTGATCGCCCAACCAAGAGTTTTGGAAAAAGTAATGTTATACTTTACCTTACATTTATGTAATACTATTCTGCTTGTTGAATAATGGTATCTTACAAGTTGAATGGGTTGATCAAAAATATAGATAATCTTTTAATGTTTGCCCACCCAACTTTGAATAAGCAAAGTCTATGCTGATATTGATTTTATGAATTTGATGTGTAGGTCCAAGGGATGGGAGAGTTCTTGAATCCGTCCTCTGTTGAGTCACCAGAAAAAACGGTGAAAGCATCACCGTGTGTTCCTCGTACCGGTGGTAGAACAACTACTAGGCGAAAACCAATCAATGAAGAAGCTGAAAGCGTCCAGATTTCGACTAGGGCGCGGAGGGGAACAAGAAGAGCAATCGCAGAAGAGGAGGAGAATGCAAAGATTGATGTTGCTTTGAGTTTACGGAAAATGGAGACACCTGGGAATCAGAAGGAGGAGGTTTCGGTTCAGAAAATGTACTCACGGAGATCGACAAGGTTGTCGGAGAAGAAAATGATGGAACTGAACTTGAATGATGATGAAGGAATGGAACCAATTGATTTTGGTTCTGATGAGGAAATGGCTGATGAGATGAAAGTGAGTGGGAAAGAGGATTCTGATGATTTTGGTAGAGTATCGGACATTCAAGGTATGCCTATTTACTCGTTTGCATTTGTATCCAATAGAAACATGTGGATTATTTTCTTTTTCTTTTGTTACCTCCTTTTTATTTGTAATCCAATAATTTCGGAAATGAAAGCAATTATAGAATGGATAGCTCTTTAAACAGTTTTCTGTTTACATACTTCAGAACGTACTAATAAATTGGACAACTATTGAAAGTGACACCTAGCATAAAGAATTGACTTATATCTCTTGCTTTATTATCCAATTGAATACGAACTGGTGATTGTTTACAACGCAATTTGTATCTAGTTTTATTTATGTATTCTGACAAAGCTTCTGTTGCAGGATTGAATCAAGAGACTAAAACAGATGACTTCTCGAAGAACGGTGATTTGGAAGATCTTATGGTTGAAAAGTCTGATGATTTGTCAGAGAATGCAAGAGAACTGGAACAACCTTTTGAAGTACTTGATGAATCAGGTATTGTTTTGGTTTCAGAAGAAAACACATTTAAGTTCACACCAGAAGGGGGTGAGGACGATGCTATCAAGGGTAAGCTTTTCTCCTGTTGTATAGTAAAAAGCTATGTTTTCCAGTACCAAAATAATTGACTCATCCAAAATGCTGTTACAACATTTTGAACAGATCAAAATGCAGATGATGGATTGGGTTCAGAGAGCTGTGCCGAATCTGATTTGCTGTCTGGAGAAAACTTGGAGAAATCTCTAGAGTTGGAAGATGAAGCCCCAGAGAAAGAGGGTAGGTTTTAATCCCTCTCTTCTTCTCATCATTTCCAACCACTTTATGATTTGAGTAGTGTTTTTGAAAAATGAGTGGAGAGAAAAATGAGAGTAATGGTTGAAAAGTTAGAGAGAGAAATGAGAGTAATGATTGAGTTGAGAAATATTTTTTGAATAAAGTTGTGAAGTGAACAAGGCATTAATCATCTGAGTCCATTCTCAGTCTGTCATAGTTTTGGATTCTGGTTAGCTTTTTTAAATCTAACTGCAATTTTATTACAGCCGAGTGCTTGGTGCCAGAGGAAGGTGAACAAGGGTTTAATGCTGAAAAGGACTTGGGTTTGAAAGATTCAGATGATATCATGGACCCTGTTGATGATTTGGTGAGTGGAGGTTCAGGACAAGTTGAATTCGATACATTGAATTTGAGGGTGTCTGTAGCCGCTGAAGATCAGAAGCAGGATATTGAATTGCAAAACCAGGCCATCATAGAGTCTGATGTGATGATGTTTGCGAAAGATCCCGAAGATGAATTTGATCACGCTGAATATTCATTTGGTTCCAACCAGTTGAGGAATGAAGAAGTAACTCAGGTGACTCCCAAAGGTGGAGAAGAATCTGATCAACTAGTTATTTTTGAGGCCACCGCTATCGAGTTGAGTAACGCAAATGACTGCCCTCCAGTTACAGATAGCCAAATGAGTTCTTGCTCTGTGATCTGTGAAAGTGATGTCAGTGATCAAGTCACTCCCCAAGATGTTGCAAATATTGGCAATCTTATGGCTGTAAACCCAAGTACATTTTCTTTCCCCTCGGATAAGTCTTCCAGTGATGAACTTCCAGTTGACATGCCATTCTCAACTTTGGCAGTTGATCCACTTCCAGAACAGATGTCATCTAGTTTGCTCCAATCAAATTCAGACCGCGCCGTTTGTCCTGCTTCTGTAACACCGAGGAAGAAATCTTCTAGTAAGACACCAACCACAAGCCGAAAGATTAGTATTCTTTTGGATGAAAACAAGGAGAACATTGACAACAATGGGAGAAATTTGGATCTTACTAAAGAGAAGGGGAAGAAAGAGGATTCGTTAAATGATAAAAGTCTGAGGCAGCTAAACAAGATGCTCAAGGAGAACATTGACAACAGCGAGAGAAAATTGGATCTTATTAAAGAGAAGGGGAAGAAAGAGGATTCGTTGAATGATAAAAGCATGAGGCAGCTAACCAAGATGCTCAAGGAAAAGCTGCAGATTACGAGCAGAAAAAACATCCATGAAGAGAAGGATATTGCAAAGGTGAAGTCACAAAAAACTTTTTGTCGCTAACAATTTTTGCTAAATGACATTCTTTTTATGACAGGTTGTGTTTGTGTATTGATAGAGTTGTTTCTTTACTGGATGACAGGTAGGAAGGGCGAGACCAGCTTTGCAATCCCTGTCAGAGAATCGTTTAGCGGCAAGTGAACCTGGAAATGAAATTTGAAGAGGTGTTGTTTAAACCATTTCGTGTGGTTTTGATCAGACAAATGTTAGATTGAGAGTGTCTGTCTTGTCAAACCTTGGTTTGCCTTGTTTTCCATTTTGGAAGTGTCATTTTGGTGTTTTCATCAGCTGACGATGGGATTTATATAATTGAGAGATTTTGCATGTTTAGTTGCTTATTATGGTTGTCATTCTTTGTTCTATCTCCCCTCATCTCTCAAGTTTAACTGTTACAACTAGAGTAATAAGACTGTCACAAAGAAAAGAAACAAGAAAGGTATCCTTAATCAATTCACATGCTGCAATTTATCTATTAAACAAAAAGAGTAAAAAACTTATATGGTGTTAACTATGTGATATGTGTACATATGTTAATCAATCAAACATATTTGCAATTATGCTATGCAAGGAGCAAGTTTTAAATAAATAAAATATTTCCCATGGGAATAGTTTGTTGCTCACCTCTCCTCAAGGAACCTCAATGCTAGCTAATAGAGTTCGGGTGCTCTCATTTGAGAATCCTTATCTTTATGACTTTGACACCTTGACACCTCGTCTGTTTAGCAATTGCCACCCCAAACAACGTCGTTTTGAATTTATTCTAGTATAGAATCCCAAAATTCTTGGTATCTCAATGGCTCGGACTACAGTGAGTTGTTACAAAGAAGTACACAAACCTCATGCTCAGAATGAAATATTCCGAAGTACCAAAAATAAAATAAAATAAATAACACAAGAAAGACATAGAATATATAATAGTAGAAGGCAAAATTAAAGTGAGAATGATATGCCAAATTTAATACCTCATTCTTTGTCTGGCGTAATGTCTGAGCAAAAATTTAAAACAATAGTCATTGTCGTATTGCTCAAATTTGAATTCAATTTTTCATCTCCAAAATTTGAATTCATCTCTAACCCAAAAATAAATTCACACGACATAATCAATAATCAACAAAGTTTGACAAAACATAGAGAGAGGAAACCCGTCTCTCTGATCAAATATGTGGAGAGGCATTCAACATCAGCTATTATGTCCGTATAATCCAAATAGAGAGGCTGATAAAAAAAAATCCAAATGGATGTAGAGATAGAGAGAGAGAGAGAGAGAGAGAGAGATAGATAGATAGATAGATAGATATCCTTTCAAAAGTATAGCGTAAAATTTTAACTAGTACACATTTTTGTTAGTTTTTGGATAGTGCTATGGTGTCTCTAGTCAACAAACCCCATTTACAATGTAAGTGCATAACCAAAAAACTATTAAATGCTATTGTGTAGATCATGGGCATAACCTTTTTAATTATTATTATATTAGGTTATAACACTTTTTCAAAAATGACATAACAAACCACTCGAAGACACTTGTTATGTCATTATTACGAAAATAACAAAACATAACCACTCAAAGGCATAATAAAAAAACCTTTGAGAGGTATAACCAGTGTGTTATGATGTCCCTTCTGGCAGGTTGACACCATAACATTTGCCTTTTTGTTAAAACATCTCATGCAATCTTTAACATCTAAATTCTTTAAAATTCAAAAGTGATATAGTTCAAATTGTAGGTCTAAATTCTGAATTCAAGATGCTTGTGATGATTACATGGATCTCAATCCCCCAGATAAATCCTTTTTTTAGAACTTTGAGTATCCACTTGGGTTGTGCTTTGTTCCTAGATTTGTGGAAAATGGTAGGGAACCCTAACTATATTCGGGGATGATAAAGACAGTTTTAAATCAAGTCAAATTACAAATGCCATGGCCACTTCAGTGCAAATTATTTTTTGAACAGAGGCGCCCAAGAAGAAGATTTATATGCAATGGTAGAGAGAATGTTCTCACGGAAAGAATACATTCAATCTCAGGCTGTGCTCTTCCATTAAAACTTTCGACATATACATAGAGCAGTTTACTTTACCTGGAAATACAAAATCTCCAACAAATGTTGGAGTTTCATCACAAACTACTGAAAGACAATCCCCTTACTCTGCTCTTCTTCAAAAGTAAACCGCGATCATTGATAATGAGAGGAATTCGGGAGAATGGAATTTGTATCTGCTGCGTCAATTACGTTCCCATTAGCAATTTCAGGCTTCAGAAGTTTTGCTCATTATTACAGAAGCGTAATTCGAGATAGTTGACTCTGGGGATTGTCGCAGCCTTCCAATCACCGGGAAAAGGTCCGATGAGCGAAGAAATTCCCTGCACCGTGGATGCGCACACATCTTGGCCAACGAAAAAAGAGCTATCTTTAAAGGTGACTCGTTTACAGCATCCTTCCTACTTGGGTTCAAGGCCACCACAGAACAGTCGGATACCAACTTCAGTAAAGCCTGAGATGTATTTGTTTCCCCAGTTAATCACACAATACAGCAGTTGCATATAAAATGGTTTCACCTAAGTAAAGCTGGAACATGGTTTCACCTTTTACCAAGGATCTACATTTTCATCCCCGTCTCATGGGCAAGGGAGGACAAATTGATTGACTATAAAGTCTTTTGTAAATGGAGTAAGAATCTTTGTTTTCTACGCGTAAAGATGCAAACATGCATGATATTAAGTGTTGCAGTGGACAAAAATCAACAAAGAATTGGCTTAGAGAATTCAAAAACATTCAGAAGGCAGGATTTTGCACTAGCCATGAAGTATATTCGGGAGAAAAAGATTGGCTTTTAGTAGTGATTTAACAGGATTTAGAAACACTTAACACTTCCAGAATCCAGCTCCACTGAATTCAATCTATTCAGATAGCTTTAAAACTTCATGATAGTACCATTTTGTTAGCCAAAGCACAAGCAATCAACAATGAAAAGCTAGCACATAGTATAGCATCCAAGTCATAGATTAAGCATGTCCACAAACCTGCAGGGCTCCTTTGGAGATAATATCGTCACAAAGCTTGTTCGAATTACGAACCAGGTTACTTAAAGCACCTGCTGCATTTGCTTTAGTTTTGTCTTCCTCAGTTGAAACCAACAAATTTGCAAGTTGAGAAATGGATCTCCTCAGCTCATCATATAGCAGGTCATTGTGGTAGGCAGCATTGCCAATCTAGAAAAAAAGGGGCAGGAAATGTTACAAAGATGAATGCCACATGCTTAACCATTCAAAGCATTGAATAAGGTGTAGTTAAACTTTGTAGCAACAGATTGTAAAATGCATGACTTTAAAAGTGGAAAGGATCTTACAGCAAAACAAGCAAATTTTCGCGTACGTTTGTCTGAATCTGCGCATCGATCGATAAGGAGACTGATGATTTGATTGTTTGCCTACAATTAGAATCAGGACATTAAGGTAACACCAATTGTTCTAGCCGCCGAGAAACTTCAAACAATGAAAAAAAAATAGCTTTGTCTATAATTTGTTCCAGTATCATAGCAATGGAAGAACACTCAACATGGTTTTAAATGTTACAAAACAGCCCATCATGCACTACTCACCAGTGAACTGTAGAAATAGGCACTGTGCCGACACATGTTGCCTATAGCACTACATGCCTTTGCACGTACATTGGGATCTTCATGGGTAAGAAAGTGCTTTAAGAACTCCAACATATCAGCCCCGTTAATGTATTCATAAAAAGCCTGCATAATCATATAGTTTAGCAAGGAAGTACAGTCTCTTCATCCTCAAATCCAATGAATTGGCATTGTAACTGTTAAAGCATCCAACTACAAACCAATTGGCTAAGAGTGGAGAGGCCGCCCAGGCTCATATACTAGTTTTGGAGGAGATAATTAACCGATGTGGGACAAATTCCAACACTCCTCCGCACGTGCGACCCCCGACTCGCACGTGGAGAGGTAAACAAAGGATCCATAACACACGGATCACAATGAAACAGAGTGCAACTATGGCACAAACAAAGGAGAAAAGCCTCCGAAAATCTAGCTCTGATACCATGTTAAAGCATCCAACTCCAAACCAATTGGCTAAGAGTGGAGAGGCCGCCCAGGCTCATATACTAGTTTTGGAGGAGATAATTAACCGATGCGGGACAAATCCAACAGTAACAAAAAAGTAAAGGTATTTAGCCAAATATCTACTTCTCAGAGGACAAACTAGATGCAGGTCTGAAACTCTTTTTTAGTGTTTATAAGTGTGCACAGTGAAACTAAAATGCACAAACAGCACTCCTACATTTATCAGGTATATGAATAGATGTCTATGTTTGTACATGCAAAGGGTAAGAAAAACAAAAAAAATTCAATGCTTCATGAGCACTGAGGATCCAAGATGTAAACTGAACTAGAAAAACACATTTCAGAATCGTGCAGGTAAGTTACAATGCATGGGTTAAATCTCAACAGCAAAACAGAAAATTGCTTCCATTGATCGAGGTAGTTACATAATGCACACTTTTATATCTGTGTCCAGTTACTCCTCCTGGCACTATAAACTGATTAGTAGAAGGCTGTACACCTTTCTATGGACCTTTCCTATTAAGCCTCTATTGCTTCTCCAGGGGATATAGAAAATTCCCAACCCCTTCATTTATCGTTAGACCAATTTGACGTTTGTACTGAAACCATTTTAAAAGGGCTAGAAGTTGACCTTGTCCATTCGTGCTAGATCTGAGACTATCATAAGAAAATCCATCATGACCTCTCTAGGGCATGACCTGCTCAGCAACCTTCTCACTCTGCCTGGATCCAACAAGCCTTTGCCCAAAACTTGAATTGCAAGGGGCCGATGGCCTGTCATCTTAGCAAGAAATGCAATGGGCCTTGCCACATCTTTTATCTCCATATGTTCCAAGCACCGAAGAATAATCCCAGGGACTCCCACCTGTAACTCTAGAATCAGTAATGCAGAAACCAGAGCAGCTGAATAGGCTATGTAACAGCGCAACGGTAGCAAGACGTAGTCACGTAGCATCTAATTTTCTTGTTCATGTTAAATCCGAAATGTACTTAATAAATGCTTTTACCCTTGCAGTTCTGGAAACCAGAATTCTCCAAAGGAAGTGTTCAAACTTTGAGAAATCTGCATAAACTTTTTGTTGATAGATAACAACTTGCTAGGCTCTCCACTATAACACCCATTTTGTAAAAGAACTAGCCAAACGCATATGAACTAATAATGCAATGGCAATTGCACTTACATATGATTCAGCAAGGAAAACACTATTTTTGGCAGTGTCAATGCAAACACCCTTCTTTCTCCTAATATGAAAGAACCAAAAGAAAGTAATACAATGGACGAAACAAATGGTCTGACCTCCAGAAGGATCTGAATATACTTTGTCATGTTTATCTCAATTGCTTTTACCATGTCCTTGTCCTCCATGCAAACTTTCCCCCCAGGTGAACCCATATTAAGAAGGAATCCACTGTTCACTGAAGCAGTGGCAGATGGTAAGCCAGGAGAATTTTGTACTGCAACAAAAGGAAATGCTAGGAGGTCGATCACAGCATTCGTTACATCTCTAATCCCATCGTTCCCCCCACCAGGCCCAGTCCAGCATCGAACAAGCTTGAGATGTGTGTCAGATATCAAATCAGAGATGAACTTGATGTGTTCACTCCTAACCAAAATCTGACGAAAAGTTGAAACTCCACCAGAAAGACATTGACATATTGAAGAAATTGTCCAAACAACCCCAACCGGTGATAGCCCAACAAAATCAACCGCACGCTCAATTCCCTGAGAAGAAGCATCGGAATGGCTCTTTGCCAACAAATTAATTAGAAGCTGAGGAATGCCACTGGCACACAACTGTTGAACAGCTAATGGCCCTCCCCACTTCAGTCTAGATTCCAACAAGCCAACACAACCATCCCTAAGGCCATGCCAATAGGAGAGCATACCATTTAGAGAAGGCTCTCCTCCCTTTTCATTAACTGGTAGAATCTTGAGGTAGTCACAAAGCGTGGCGGTTCGGGGGATCAAAGATAAAGCTGCTTCTGATAGGGAAGACTCGGAGGGAGTTCCGCTTTCAAGGGACAGAATAGATGCAAGAGCCAGCATAGAAGATGAACAATGAAGCTGAAAGGAAGTCTTCATCGTATCATCTGAAGAAAAATGATGGGCAAGAAGAGAAAGTCGAGAAAGCTGCTTTTTTGAAGACGAAGTAAGCATAAAAAGAGCAGAATTCCTTCCAGATGACTTAAAACCCTGTGCAACAGTGGCAAGTATCAGACATGAGTGTAAAACTAGGACAGATGGATTGGCTACCCTGGACTTGGCATTGCCTTCAGTTTGTGGATCCTTATTTGTAGAAGCAGCACAAAACGACAGTATAGCGAAAATCTCTGAAATAATTGTACCATCCCCTCCTCCACTGACAACTGTGGTAATGGGTAAAGAGCTTGGTAGACCACAGAAAACACCAGAAACAATTCCATTGTGGACGCAACACCTCAACATGATCTGAAACACCATAAAGCTCCATTATCTTCATGAATGAGATGTTGTGAAAGACTGTACATAAGCATCAAACAAAATGCAAAGACTTTCAAAATCATAATCCGCTGCTAACAGATGCAATAAGATGGCATTACACAATGTCCACTTTGGTGCCTAAGCACGCACTATTATGAGGATAAATGGTAACATGGGAGTGGAAAACACGCGTGTCAAGGGAATAGAAATACAGACAACTAGAAACTACTGATGATATCAGTGTGTTTGATATCAGTGTGTTTGCAACATCTTGGACAAAACAGGAAAAAAGCCTACATTACTAAAACATACTTTCCGCTAATTTATTACTATTTGCAAGTGAGGAGCTTATATCCGTTGATAGCAGAAATTGGAATACAATGCTTCAACCATATTTTAACTCCATAAACCATACAAATTGCAAATAAACTATTGAATCGACAAAATTCTACACAAGCAGATTCAACCCACAATTAACAATCACGTAGGCTACTTAATAGAGAAACATCAGAAAAATGAAGCAGGAAATAAGCACCTGGAGAGCAGCAGACTGGGCAGTTTCAAGACGATGGCGAAGACAATAGTAAATAGCAACCTGTGTGGCTTTGGATTTGAGGAATGCTTTCGTCACTGCGTCGACAATTTCCTCTGATTCTATACCGATCAGTGAACCTTGGTTGTGGTCCCCAATATCCAGCCGGTGCAAAGAATGACTCCGTAAAGAATTTAAGGGGAATAAATAAGCATCCCCTTTTATAGAAAGAAGTTCAAATGCATGTGTCAGTGACCAAATAGCCCTGCAAGCTTCACACGCAGCACGTAACAAATGCGAAGAGCCCGACATAAGACTTGAGCCTGAAATTGCTAAGCACGAACACAAAAGGTCTGCTATGCCTGATGTTTTAGCATGGTCCAAAACTTGTTGAAGAATTTCAGACACTGTTGAAGGAGCAGAAACCCCCTCAGTAGCCAAGGTCACTCTAGATGCTTTGAGACCCTGAGCTACACGAGATAACATGACAGCAATGCAAGCAATGGACTCGCATAGAACTCTTCCAGATGCATCATCAATGCTACCAACTACCTAGAGATTCAGAATCATGAGAGCTAAAAGCAAGTTCCTAGATAGCTGATACAGAAAAAATTCCTAAACCAAGAAAAAGACCTGTGAAAACAGTTGCACAGTAGCAATCCAATGCATAAGATACGAACTCCCCATAGAACCTCCAGAATTATCGACTAGCTTCTTAATGATTGTGAAGCTCTACACCAGAAAGATTAACCATGTCAGCACCATTAACAACAGACTGCAGCTTGTAGTCAGCAACAATACAAAATGTTATCTGAACATTATGAGTTAAGGATTCACAGGCTTTTAGCAATTGAAAATATATCCATTAATAAAATGAAATATCCCGTAAAATAGAAGGCCTGGCAAAGAAAACAATGTGATATGGGAAAATTTGCCATGCTAACTCTCATAATTAACTCCTCAATTTTTCGTTATTTCAGTTAGGTCCAATACTGGTACTAATCATGATGTGTAATACTGAAGTAGCAAATGTGCTTCAATGTGCTTTCAGACTTCCACAGATAGATGAGGTTCAAGCAAAATAGAGATGGTGATTTTCAGAGAACATCTCAGCTAACTTTCAACAGCAGTACTCCAGGCAATACAGCATTACAGCCAAAATGGTAAACAAACGCAGGAAGCAAAGCTTTCTTAAAAATTAACAAGGATATACCTTTGCAAGTATGTCATTAATATCAGGAGATTTAAAATTCACTATGTTAGCTGTAAACCCAAGAAGCTCATGTATTATTTCATCAAGTATTCCAGAGGAATTGATAGCGCCAGCTGCAATTAAGTTCAAAAGGATCCTTAGTGATTGGTTTGAACTAAGAATATCTTGATCCCTGGAAAATAAAAAGAAGAAATTAGACCAGCAGATAAAAGAAGGATAGGCCTCCAGTAATGCAAAGAGCACAGTTGAAAGAAGAAATCTTAAGCTATTTTGCTGCAACTGAAACCATACACGTGATGGTAGTACAACATTATCCATCCCTGACCAAACTCACCACCTGGATATTTATCTAACATAAAAACCCACAGTAACAATCTTTGATAATCTCTGGATTCAGCATCAGATCAAGAGACGGAATGCATCAACGTAATTTATATTGTTTTAATACATGCACCTGATTTACCTGCAAGAACTTTCTGCTCCTCCACACCAGTTCTTTAATGGGAGCAAAATAACAGATAATGCTTCATTATCTTGACCAATTAGTTTTGCCCCCTTGACCGTGCGGGAGTTATTTTCCAACCGGTCCAAGGCCTGGCAACCTGAACAGAGAAATACCGCGACTATGAGTTTTCTGTGATCAGTACCAAAGTATAGTAACTACTTAAGCCAACAAGTGATCAGAAAATTAAGCCAACTAAAATCAGGAATCAAAACACCCTAAAAAGAAGCAAATAGAAAGAGGTATGGGCTATGCAAACAAATAGTTCAACCAAAAGACTTCATGTCCTAAGCAGAAAGCCTACAACACAACAGAGAACTGTCCACGGGCTTTTTTTTTTAAAGGTAGAAAACTGATCAAAGTTCACTCAGCTCAGGTAAAATATGGCACGAATCTAAGGTTACAAACGAAATACAAAGAGCAAATTGCCACATTCAAAGGAATTGTGAAAGAAAAAAAGGGTGCATTGAGCTTAAGAACGATCTTGAAGAGGTTAAAGAACTTATAACGTCGTAAACAAACCCCATATGACAGAAATACATAAACACACAGAAAAAAAAAGAACCAAAAGATATGGGGGGAGAATAAAACTTTGGTCAATCTAGACAATTAAGCGACCTGACGGCTCAAAATCAGCAGGAACTGTAAACCCAGGGAAGTCCTCTCTTGGTGAAGAATTCTCCATCCCTACTTCAGGATAATTTGATTCGGGATCACCCTGGAGGCCCTGACCAGTACCATTTCCAGTAGCAACTGGAGATTGGTTTTTACCTGTAAAATGTATCTAATGATGGTTAGAGTTAGACTCACTAGAACTCTAGTTACAAGTGAAACACAGTGCAGGCCTTACTATCAGGACTTGCACCAGCAAATCCAGCAGGCATACAAGTGTTTCCTTCTCCTCTCCAAGCTCCATTACGTTCCCTAACTGCAACACTTGCAGCACTAATCTCCTGGAAACAAATGGAATATTAAAGCATTATCATTTATCCATTGTATAGCATGGGACAACCATTCTCCAAACCTTACCTTGGCTTCCAGTTCCTCCAAAGTTTCTTTAACAAACGGGTGTTGTAGAAGAGAAGGCCAAGTCAGTCTGTTTTGTGGTTCCTATACCCATGAATCAATAGATTAGCTAGATAACCAACTGCTTCAAGAAAAGGTTACAAGTAGGCATTCAATAAGGACAGAAGATTAACAATGTACTACCTTATTAAGCAAACCTCTAAGGAAGCTTTTGAAATTTGGACTCATGTTGTCGGGATATTTTACTGGATCCTGGAATGGAAAACCAACTTGCCTCTCAATGTCCATAAATTCAGATCTCAGAAATTTATGCAGATTCACATTTACCTTAATGATGTGCCGGATGAGTGCATAAACTGAATTAGTGTAGAATGGAGGCTGGCCAACAAATAGTTCATACCTGACCATGCCAAGATCAGCTAGATAACATTCACGATGACAAACAAACAAAAGGAGGCAAGAAAAGATGGAAACCAGGTAAAGTACACATACAAAATGACTCCAAGGGACCATAGATCAGCAGTGTGGTTATATGGTTGTTCCCGTACAAGCTCCGGAGCCATATATAAAGGAGTCCCTGAAAATTTTACACGCAATAGCGATACGCCATGACCAAAACTGTTAGTAAAGGATAACAAGCTTTCCCTTCAATTGGGACTTTGTAAGCATCACCAAAACTTCCTTACTAACCTTTTATGGATCTGAGAACCACAGTATTTGATGACATAGCACGCGCAAAGCCAAAATCACAAAGCTGTGTCAAGAAACAAAGGATAGAATATTATGTTGAGTACCTTTCACAAGGATACCATATGCAAGATTAAATATCACCAAAAATAAATAGGCAAAGATATTGGACAAGAATAATCCACACGTGATAAACCAGTACCAAGAAGAAGCTCATGATATTTGTTTTGAAGTTTTAGATTAGTTAAGTTTTGGTACATAAGCTTCATATCCCTAGACTTATATATCGCTCAATATACTCAAACTACAGTGGCGCTAACTATGAATACTCCCAGAAGTAAGGATAGAGTTTCAAAATGTTAACATGAGAACCCTAATGAAACTACACTTTAAACCAAATTGAGATGTGAGCTGAAACATAAAAACAAATTTGCATTATCATTGAGACCACCTTTACAACAGAACCAGCGCCAATGAGAATATTTTGTGGCTTCATATCACGATGGATTATCCGGTTGGAGTGCAAATAATGCAATGCTCGCACCTGAAATTTTTGAAAAGACAAAAGTAAAAATTAAGCAAAAGTACGTGTGTTATGAAATCATGAAATCACGAACTACAAGAGGGAACCAACTATTGATTTTCAACCAAACAATAACATCTGGAGAGACAAAAAAAAAAAAGCAAATAAAACGACAGAAGAATAAAGTACCAACTGTTTTGCAATAGCCTGAACTTGTTCTTCAGGCAAGCACTTATCGTCCTCAAGAATCTCAAATAGTTCACCCTACATATTGATGAAAATTATGAACCACCCATGCATCTTAACAGTATGAGCTATTTATTAATATTTAATATCTTTGGCAGCCAACAGTCCTAAGTTATGAGTAAGTAACGTGCTATACAGTACACATGAATTTGCCCCAAAGAGAGAAGCAGTAATTACTTGAGCGAATTCGGTGACAACACAAAACTCTTGTGGGCTTTCAAAAGAGTCCAGCATTTCAATTATATTTGGATGCTTCAACTTTCTCAGAATCTGCAGATTTTTTGCAAACAGCATGAACAAGAAATTATTAACTTTGTTGCGTCAGTTATAAATATCGATCTCATAACAACTACTACAGTCAAGGCATGAAAAAGATAGATCCTATATATATACCGCACGCCATGAGGCATGAGCTATTTTTTCTAAATAGAAAGTAAAAGAAAGAAGACATGACCGCATTGATTTCGAGAACCAACTTCTTTTGATATTAAATTTTCTACGAATTAGACCGTCCAAATTTCAGTTGTCAATAGATAGCCCGCTGCCCCGCCAGAAGAGAAACTATTCTACCCGTAACTTTTTGCATCAACATTACATCAATACGTATATCATCAATATAAAAGGATACTGTGTTCATAACACGACTTTTATGGACCCAATGCTACAAATTGCCGAAGTTACCTCAATTTCCTGTCTCAAATTATGAATGTCCTTCTCACTTTTACCATGTTTAAGGATGAATTTCATCGCAACGGTCTGAAACAAATGCAAAATAGAACTGTCACCATTAGAAACGTGAAGTTACCTTCAAAGTTCAAAGCTAATACAAGTATACAACTATCAGTGGATATTAAAAGTGCATAGCACACCTGGCCAGTGTACTTTCGTCTTCCCTTGTATACTTTCCCGAAAGAACCTTCACCCACAAGCTCAATTACATGGTAATTTTCCACACCCATCTTCTGAATCTTCAGTCAGTTTTTTCCTTCAGATTCCTGAAAAGAGATAATCAAATTTGAATAAATTGGAGACAAGTGCTGAATTGTGTCCAGTAGAAAAACCATTATAAGCACAACAACCTAGGTTGTTCTTCTGAATCTTCAGTCTGTTTTTTCCTTCAGATTCCTGAAAAGAAATAATCAGATTTGAATAAATTGGAGACAAGTACTGAATTGTGTCCAGTAGAAAAACCAGTATAAGCGCAACGACCTAGGTTGTTCTGCTAGTTGTTTATTAAGCTTAAGCTAGTTCGACTCCAGTAGAAAAACCATTATAAGCACAACGACCTAGTTTGTTCTGCTAGTTGTTTATTAAGCTAGTTCGACTCGATTGTAAACCTATCATTAGCTGGTAAAAATAGTCAAACGACTGCTACGTGCCCTCACTGCAAAAAACGCGTAGACACTGCTACCGTAGGAAATTAGGAGCATTGTAAGTCAAACATCAGGGCCGGCCCTGGCAGAAACCTAGAAATTCTCTGCGTCAACTGTTGCTCTAAAGCGATTCACTCCTGATGTGTGGATCGGAGATTTTATTTACTAGATTACAAACATTCTATGTTTAAGCATCTAAATTACCGATGAAAAACAGCACACAGAGAGACATGGACGATGAGAGAGAGAGAGAGAGGGGGGGGGGGGGGCGGACCTGATCGATTTAAAATTTTGGGCGGCTTCTGATGCTGAACGGATAGAAACTGAATATATACTGCGACAATTACATAGAAGTTCCTAGAATTTAGTTGGTGTTACAAATTAGTGCCCTAAAATTATACGTTCTTTGCTTCACATCCCATGACTTCTGATTTAACAACAATATCAACCCAAATGATTTTTGCACTTCAATATTTTATAAATTTTGCACTTCAGTTTCTTATAAATGCACTCAAAATATTTTCTTTCGTCGAGATGAATGATTAATTCAAAAAATATCATGCAATCTAATAAAAATTCAAAAAAAACGAATAAAACACAAAACAAAGAAATAAGTTAAGTTACCAGAACGCAACCTTAATGGTTTAATAATTTTTTCCGGTTTTATAGGGTTTTGTTCGGACTTTGAATTGTTGTTGTAGTTTTTTTGATTTACTTCATATTTAGTGGCTTAAAGTTATTTAGCCTAGATAAAATATTGTTGCCCCTTACTTTTTTTTATATACTATTGTTTGGAGTTTGGCCTAACTTTTCAAGGGCTTTTTGGCATAGTCATTTTGGTTGTTCTCTCTTATCTTTACAAGATTTTGGTCATTTTTTTTGCACCATATTTTCCATCTTGACTAGAGCAATCGAAAAAATATAAAAATATATATCAAAGTTGAAAAAAGTTCATATAAGAAATTAAACCCAAAGAGGAGTCCAATGTTTAAGAACCCAAATACAAGAGAAGGCCAACGAAATAAAGTCCAAGATGGAGTAGATTCTAGAGACTTAAAAAATATTTAACACTTCAAGAGAGGAAGAAGAAGCATACTTATAATATCAAATATGAAAATCTAGAAACTTACGTAAAAAATATCTTTGAATCTAAAATATTCCAAGGTTAATATCTTGTAGAAAATATTAATGGACTGGAACCATCCATGAGGTAGTATATATAACTAGAGGATAAGTCTAGCAATTTTGTGTCAATCAAAAATCATGTGTATATATATATATATATATATATGTAAAAGTTGTACTCAATACAAATCCTTCATCCTTGCATACAATCCTCATCCTTCACTCCAATTACTCTTATAAACTAAACTTTAACTCACCCTTGCACCCCCAACATAAGATTGAGATTAGTTTGATCAAAACTAGTTTAAGTGTCAATAGTTTCCCAATAACACTGACTTACTATTGTGTTGTTTTGGAGCCTTAAAATCAGGCAGGTAACACAGTTGTAAACAGCTTGTGTTGTTTTGTTCTGGTGTACTAGATCAATCAATTCTACGCGTTGCAGCCGCCGAAAAAAGTTTGGTGATCAGACATGTTGAATACAAACAAGGAGGAACCACTATAAATTGTATTGCTGATGGTGAAACGGGAAGACTTATTGCAAAGAGTATGTATTTTATTATAGAGATTATTGATTATTGCAAAAAGGAAACAATGTTCGGAAGGTTGGTCCAATAAAAATTTCACATCAAAGTTCCTTATATTATTGTGACAGCGAAAGGCCAACTGGATGTAGCGACTAGATTGTTTGTCCATAGGATGTGCTACGAGTCATACTTGCCAACATTTGCATTGATGGATTGCAATCCTTTCGGTATTAGAAACCTTTTCAACTTACAAATATGGATCGAAGAATCTCGCATTTGATACTGGGCAGCTCACAGTTCCGAACATTAAGTTGTTGGGGCATTTTCCTAACCAAATAGACGCGTTTGGCATTCCAAAAGAAGCCAATTTGAAGATGAGAAAAACAGAAATTTAGAATGTGGATGAACTGGTAGTATGTTAGAATCTAAAAAAAAGTTAGAGCGTGAAGCATTGTGCTTTTCAGAACTCGACTACACGGCTGATGTTTTTGTGAAGGAATTGATAGCACTCAAGGATGAAATTAATAGAAAAGATATGAATGTGAGAGAGATATTGTCTGAATGTTAAACTTGCTACTTGCACATGGTATTTTTGTACTTGCTACATTATTAATTTTTGGTGCGTCCTGGTTGTCTACGCCGGACCATCCAAAACCGAAATGGACGCGCGAGATTGAACAGTTTCGTGAACATCCTGTTCACGAAGGCTCCATGAAAAAGACAACCTCATAAATCAAAATCACAATTACCACTCATTGTTTTTTTTTTTATTTATTCATCCGCACTCATTGTTGAAGTACCACTTCTATACAAACGTTCACATAATTTACACAAATTTTCTGCCGCTGCCCAACCGCTAATTTCTGTAACATCGCTGTTTGTGTGAATCACAATATTCAAGTCAAACCTAAAAGGAACGGGAACCCTGCTGCTGATAAGTGGACTTATTATCCCAATTCCAAAGCTAGAGAAGATCTTTGCACCAAGGTCTCCCACTTGAGAGATGTATTGTTCCTTAATGCAACTAATATCGACAAGATTCTAGGAAATTGTTCAGGAGTCACTCTGATGGAACCTTGCAAATTACCAATCCAAATTCAAACGTGACCATACAAAAGTACTAATCAGTAATTACAAACTCACCAAGATTCAAAATCACAACAGGGACTCCAGTTAAAATCAAAGCCCGAAATCTCCATAAGTATATTAGCGAAGGATCAACGTCGAAAGGGAAAACTTTATCAACCGATAAACTAAGAGGAAAATCTATGCACCATAAGAGATAATCCTTTACAACATACAATCAGAAACATGTTTTCAAAAGGAAACAGCCAATTCTCCCATTCAGAATTTTCAAAACCAAGTACCGTGAGATAACAGCAAGTCCGCCCATTGCTATTTATGTTCCACCATAATTTGACATTTTTTGGGCTAGATCCAATTTCACACATTGTCATTTGTTAATGTCATAGAATGACAATGCCATGTCGGGTGCCAAATTTTACACCAAAGATGGTCGTGGTCATTTCTCTCCATTTGATTTGTATTCAAAAAGGAGATGTGTCAAACCAATGGTCTTATTTGAGATTGTACACTTTTGACAAAGCCATACGGAGTCTGAGCCGTAACACATGGCCAATTGAACTTTTCATTATTAAGACATCTTCAAACAAGCCAATAGAGATACTGAAGTAGAACATGGCTAACAAAAAGAACCCCCTTTATATACAATTTTCCCCTATACATAATTTTACCTATTCTAACTGTACTGAATACAGAACTATTTACATTCTAACTTCCACTACATCACCATCTTTAAGCTCTGTGTTGGGCAATACAAGCCGACCATTAACGGAAACCAGCTTTCCGTCATGCCCAACTCTTCTAGCAGCGTCTGCAGCGGTGCTACCACTCCTCAACCTCATTACCTCTCCATGTGGCCAACATACAATCACAACTTCTCCCAGCACAACAGATTTTGGGTTACCACCGGCTTCAGATCGCAGCTGCTCCTCCCACTTGAGCATTGTCCTCAGTAGCTTCACCTATAGAATTTAACCAGTCCCCATCAGTTTTGGAAAGTTTCAAGCTGAAACCTTGAAACCTCAACGACCCATAAAAACATGGTCGAATGGACACCATTGAAAAACTGTTAATCGCCAACCATAAGTTACTCAGTTGAAAGCTTAAGCTTTATGTTGTTAAAGAGATGGAAAATTAGTTATGTTATTCACACACCCATAAATAGGCCAAACATATGCAGAACAGTAATTATTGGGTTGACTGAGGATCGAACGCAAAATCACTTGCATGCTTTGATACATGTGATTTTGTTAACTGCCAACTCATCTAAAAGCTTAAACTGTAAGAGAGACACATTAAGGGGTGTTTTCCAAGGCTTTGGCAATTCTTGGCTTATAACCGAAGAACAACCTACAAAAGCTGGAAGGCTAATTTTCGAGAAGTTCCATGTCGATGCTTTTAACTTTTGCTTTTTAGTAAGCAGCTTTCACCATAAGCTCAGCTACAACAAACACACACTTATCTTAATTATTAAGAGTCTCACCAGAAACTAACACAGCCATGTGTGAAACAAACTCATGAAGGAAAATAATGGATCAGACCCGTTTCCACCGTCGTGTAATATGAGACAGATTTATCATTAAATCGGACCTTGTTATTGATGCCAGCTTCCACAGAAGTTAAAGACTTGGAGCCCGGAGTCTCATAGCAGCTGGAGTCAGATATGACAGAAGCAACCTGTTTGCCTTCGAAAACAGCAGACATAACAGCCCAGTATTCAGTTTCCTCCCTCTCTGTCAATTCGATGACCTGAATGAAGGTTGGTAGTAGGCGTTGAAATTGGTCTTCCTGCACATCAAAACTATCATTGCAATAACCCCAAGGCAACTGAATTTTAGGAACTGATAATAGTTTTAAATAACAAAATGCACATATCGTTTTCGCATCCTCTCCCAGTAATGACAGAACCCGGTGATATGAATACCAAAGGAGGGGAAATAGACACATTACAATCAAGTTCCTCATTCGAACTCAACAAACAGTTGCCTCGAAACTCAGCTTGGCTTTTCTTTTTTTGTTTATAAGCTCTTCTTTCATGTAACTGCTTAGAATGTTATTAGATTGTCACTACTACCACACACCGAATATTCTAGTTGGGGTAAATGGTCGATATTCACTTAAGACTTTAATGGATACATGTTTACCAGCTTTTTACCCAATCTCTGACTTTCATTTGAACATATGATCCCATCCAAAACCAATACAATCCAGTATCGGTTCTGTCATTACTGGGAGAGGGAAATGGACACATTACAATCAAGTTCCTCATTCGAACTCAACAAACAGTTACCTCGAAACTCAGCCTGGCTTTTCTTTTTTTGTTTATAACTATTTTACCTTTTCATCCACAACTATCTCTAAGGTAACATAAAACATACAAGGGCATTCAGAAAACAAAAAACCCGATAAATAAGGCAATCTATCTACACGCTCACCTTTCACAATGGTGCTTAAAATTAAAGGATAAAAGTTGGTCTCTGCCAAGAATCATCTACTATTACATATCACGCCTAGGAGTGAAGACTGAAGAGTAACTTAATAACCATATATTTTTTCATACGTACAAAGGACTATCAGTCCAATGGTAGTTTTATACTGGGTTTATGTAGTTTAACGGTCACATTTTTACTGCTTACGAATTCCAATCATAGCTTGAGGAGAAGTCTACCATCTGACTTACCAAAACAAGTCTAATGCTTACACAAATCAATTTATTAACTAAATCCGATTGACTTGAGGGGTCCAAACAGTGAGATGCCAGTCAAGTTTCCTGTGATGAATGATGCAACCTAGTCTATGGGGAGTGAATCCCAGCCTAAAATTAAAGGGTGAAGCCTAAGTCCTAACGGATTCCAGGTGAGAACCCAAGGTTCCTGTGACAGAGTGGAACAAGCATTATCTAACATAGTTCCATATTACTGTGCTTGGACAACTCTCCTTAAGAGCTTTGAGCGTTGTTGTTGACTTTGCAACAACTTGCCTCTCTCTGTTTGTCATCAGAAATTTAGTAAACTTTGTTGTATCACTTTCAGACCTCAGAGATTTGTACATTGAAGTCGAGTTTCAAGACCATTTTACAGTCAGTGAACGATACACCACAAATATCAGTAAAAAATCAGAATCCAATAAAATGAGAAAGAAAAGCAGGCATGGTGAACAAACCTTGTGGTAGATACCATCTTGACAGAGTGTGTACTTTTCGAGGCAAGTACTCCAATCTCCATGCCCCGGTTCACACCACCACAAGTCGAACACCTAAAAGCCAATTTTCAGTTCAGTACATGTATGAAAACAGATAATTATGCAAATGTCTTCCTCCAAAATAGGAAAACATGCCGATTTAGGACTCATTCTCAAAATGATGTATGACCTGCGAATAAAAAGGAGAAATATGGGAAACATTGATCACCAACAGTGTTTTTGACAGGTTACTGGATTGGGATATTTGATCCCATTTATCCCATCTGAAGTTATGTCTTCCATTTACACTTTGCCTTGTGTTACCTACTTAAAGTTCTCAATGATACAATAACTTCAGTTTTTCTTTTCTGGATCATGCAACTTTTTGAAATAAGTATTCTTCAGTGATTTAAGGAGACCAAAAAGTCGAATAGGAATCCATGAAGAAATAATCCGAGTTCTTAAAGAGTTCTGACCCCTTTTTCAGTGTATTTTCACCTTTTTATATAGCCTTGCATAAGCTTCCCATCGCTGTAGTTGGTCAGAAGATCTTCTATCAGCTACTGCTTCAGACGTTGTGAGTCCAAAGCTGAAAGCAACAAGCAGTTCCCTTCCATCCTTATCCACCCTGGAAATGCAACCCTCGTAAAAAGATAATTAAAAAAGGAAAACCATGTACTTCCTGCATAATATAAACGTGTCCAACCTGACAACAACAGCAGCAAGCAACTGACTTCCCTCTACTCTAAGGACTGGATGTCCAACTTTCAAAGAATTATATTTCCAAAATGTATCATCTTCAAAAGAACTTTGATCATCTATATCTTTTGCGAGAGATGAAGATGCTGGTATTTCAGAATCACGAATGCTTCCGCTGGGAGGAGGCTTGTTCCTTGTTTCTTTATAAAGCCAGTGCGCAGCAAGTCCATGCTCAGCATACTCGTGCATCCTCTAAAACATTAACAGCAAATATTTCTATCAGCTGAATAAAACTTGATCTGATTACAAGAATGCGATAAGACTGGTACCTGTGTTCTTATTTGAACTTCCAAAGGAGAGTTGTCAGGACCTTGTACAGCAGTGTGCAGAGACTGCGATCAGAAAAGGAAAGTCACTTTTGAGAACAGTTTTGAATATATTTATGTAGATATTCAAACTCATACCAACAAAGTGGAAACTGATATGATCTGTAAGCAAATCATTTGACACTATACCTCCTTTCGAATGTATATTTGACAGTTAGCTTAGATAGTAAAATATTTTCAACAATTAGGTCAAAAATTATAGCATGCATTGATTTGAAAGTTTTCAAGATACTATGGCAGGGTTGCCTAAACTGAATAGACTCGTGATATTAGCAAGGCAGTTCATCTTCTGTACGAGACTACAACCAATGAAAAGGGAATTCTAACCTGATATCCACTTGGCTTTGGATTAACAATGTAATCATCAAATTCACCATCAATTGGGGTCCAAAACCTGCACAGAGGGGAAGGAGATGTTAGTGACTTCTCAGTCACTGACATGCAACCTAAGCATTCCTGAATGCCTTGAATTGTTATTGATTGATCTTATGAAACCCTTTCTCTCAGCATTAACAAGAAAAACAGCACTGAAATACAGGTCAGACAACCATTAAAAGTACAAAAATAAAATAAAAAATCCTGCTTCGCAAAGACAGAGGATCAGTAATTTTTAGGTTTCATTCACCTATGCACAATGTTGAGAAGATTGTAACAACAATGAACTGCCTCTCCATGTAAAGTCCCATTCTTATCCCCAACAATTACCCTCAAAGCACGGGCATCATATACTTTATCAATCCCAACCTCTTTTCGTTTCATCTATGACAAGTGCAAATAAAAACAGAAAATCACGTAAGGAAATTCAGGTGAGTACTCTATGAGGCTTACACAACCAAACTTCGGGCAATAAGATGAACTTAAACAAAAGCCACTTCAAAAGACGTGTGTGAGAGCAGGCACGCACACGGGAGAGAGGGAGGGAGGGAGGGGGGTGGTGAGAGAGGGGGAATGCTATCACTAAGGTAAAAAGAAAAGAAAATGAGATGGAAGCACAGATTCATACTCCACAAAAAGTGCCAGTCCCTCCATCTGGTAACAGGTTACTTCCAACAAATGACATTAAGATTTTAGACAGCTAACAGTAAGATTGTGGGACTGAATTACCACTACAAGAGGAATATAATAAACAAAACGTGAATTTTTTTTGGATAAATGTGAAATTAATATAACAGGACCACTTTTCACGACTGTGACAAAAATGTTGGAAGAATCCAGGTAACATTATAAAGATCATCTATTGTGACCACTTGCCTTGTTAGATAGATAGACAAGCCAAGAACCACCAAACAAAGAAACTAAAAATGTTCACCTACATCAAGGCAAGATTGTTGACTTAAAGCACGGATAGAACGATCTCAAGGCTAAATTAAAGGGCAAGAATGTTACTTAAGCACGAAGAGAACGATCTGAAGGGAACGTGCAACATCACGAGATGGCTGTATCTCTTTGATGAATGCAGTACCGAGGTCCGGTTTCATTTGGAAAAGAGGTCAGGACCGTCAGGTCATTTTCACCCAAAAAAATGTGAAGTATTCCTCGTAACGAAACCCCGGTGAAAATTTTGCATTTCGCTTTTGCTGTTGTCTTGAACTTCAATGGTGGGTGCATGGTCTGTCAGTTTTTATTATACGCGAAAAAATCCACCTATACCTTACTGTAGATACTGTACAAGCTTTTTAAGCGGCTAGACAAAATGACTTCCATCCCTGGCACATAACTGCAACATAGAACAGAAACCAAAGTCAATGATGTGTTACCACAGTGCCAGCAATTGCTTCCAGATGTACAAAACATGATTTTTCAGAGTACCAACTATTCTAAAAATCAACAAGAAGAATCTTGACAATGGATAAACAGAACATACGAAGTTGATATAAGTAACTCCTGCTCAAGTGCTTCCTCACAAACAACAAGTGATGCTAAAGCAATTCCAGCATCCCTTACAACTTTTGGTTTTGCTTGAGACTCTGAACTTGTTTTAAGATTATGAAGAAAGTTCATCCGTTTTCTTCGATCTAGCAGGACATCAAATGGAAGCACACCCTGCAAAAGTTCCTGAAAATAGAATGCAAAATAATTTTTTTTAGGTTAATGGCGAGAGAAAATTACCATGCAAATATACAATCAAAAGCAACATATCCAATTGTGATAAAAGAAACTTCATATTACGTTCTCCTTAAGTGTTAGCACCTCTGCTACCACCACTTCAATCACAAACTTACGATTCCATGAAAGACTAAACTATGACAGCCGTTTGAGTTATGCAATCGCATCTAGCAAGGCGAAGGCCACGGAATCTCTTATGGAAAAAATAATTGCGAAACCTTATTCCATGTTAGAATCCTATCTGTTTATCCACCTAATTCTGAAAGGGGAAACAAACTAGAAATTTACAGAAGAAAGCTAATGAAAAAGATTTCAAGTTGCGTCTTAAATGACATGAGAGACCAGGTTTTGACCCATTTTAACAACCATAGGGCACAAGAATTGCAACTAGCACTCTCACCCTAATGCTTGTGTTGTCCTCATCTATTGACATGGACCTTTCGTAGGCAAGAGTGGAGTCTTTTCCACTTGATGGCCCAAGTGAGCTGGCTTTTGCAGGTATTCTTCGCAGATTGCCAGCCCTGTTGGTAGGGCTCCACATTAAAGCCAGGTCAGCTCGCATTTGACGGAAAATTTGAGGCTGCAAGTAGCAAATATTACAGCTTTGTTAAACTACCTAAGCATTTTGTGTACTCCATACTGGAGTACTTGCTTGAAAATTGCTAATATCATAAGCCCACCTGAAGTACAGCAAAGCACATATCTTCCAGTTCAGCTTTTAAAGCCCACAGACCCAATCTGGAAGCAAGTGAGCACCAAATAACTAATGTCTCCTGAGCAACAGCTTGAGCCTTGGCAGAGGGCAGAGCATAACTGTCAGAAAGCCATCGTCAAGGACAGTTTAGCATTACAAGGCTACGAACCAACTACCATGCAAGTTTAAGAAACTAAAAGTAAGAAGAGATTCAGAAGCTTTTCGTGAGTAGTAACTTTCTTCATATCTGAAAGACAGTAAGCAAGCTTATGGCAGCACAAAAACAAGTGGGAAGATGAAAACATATGCAAAGGTACAACTACAAGCAAAACAATAAATATAATAGCAATATCTCTGTACAAAAGAGAAGTGACATTGAGAGAACCATTTTAAAGTCAGAAGAACCATATCAAGAAATCCAAAGAACTTCATCTATTACCAACATGAAAAAGCAAAAATCATGAAAGGAGCATAGAGCCGTTACATGGTCCTCATGTTATGCAGACGATCAGCAAGCTTGATCAGCACCACACGTGGATCATCAACCATGCCTAAGAGCATGACTCGTAAATTATTTGCCTGGAAGACACAGTGCAAACCATCAGAAATAGAATATTAGAGCAGGCATAGGCAATGCATTCTCTTTTTGTACAAGAAAGAATGGTAATAGTCATACTTCTTCATCAACCAGTATGTAGTTCACTAAATGTAAAGCCTCGATATTTTACAGATTGCCTTTAAAAATCAAGCACAAATTTGGGAAAGAAATGAACTCTTCTATCATCCCTCCATTAAGTTACTCAGAAATCTATTTAAATACACAATTGCACGGAAAACAAATTCGCACAACGGGAAGTACACAACATTTTGCGATGATCAGTTTTACAAACACAAGCAACGTGAAAAGTCAAGGTAGCATTAAACTATGAAAGAGGCAGGCAAATATGACCAACAGTAATTCATGTTAACAAGAGTTGTCATTTTAAGAAACCTGAACTACCAAAATTGCAGATTAGGATGATAATCACTTTTCTATCCATAGAATACTGTAATGGGGACAAGGTCTTCTTCACTCCACTTTGGATTATGAAACTGAAAGCACCATACAGAATCGCCAACAAGCATTACATCAGCACTACTAGATTCTTTGGACTATTTTGTTAATATCACTAACACGTGTCATTTGATTATCCCATCCAAAAATTTGGTTTCCCATGCAAACATTGACCAAGGAGAAAACCAATGAAAGCAGCATATAAACCAATTGGGATTTACAGCTTATGCTTTATAGCTTCAAACGACGGTAGGTACCACTAAATAAACTTTTTTTGTATCATCATAGAACAAAGTATATACAGTCTTTCCAGCTTGTTTCCACAGCTTGGCTGATAGTTAACCCCCTATACACAGAAAACTTACCTCTTCATGACCAAGGGTGCCGTGACTCATGTTAACCCTCCGGTGTCTCCGCAACAACTGCAGAACAAAATTATCAGTTGACACAAGATGAATAACACAAACAGCATGAGAAAGGGCAGCAGTACAATATCCAAGCATGCAAAATGAGTCAACAATGTATACGAACATGAATTACAATTTACCCACGTACTTGAATGAAACATCAAGATGAGATAAATAATTGGAATAATGCCAAAAAGGGTTCATCAAATGGCCTCGAGAACTCCACGATAACCGAAAGAGCAAAAGATAGTAAATTTTCAAGCCTTAAGCATTTTAGCTTAAAGTTTAAAATACAAATACCATCAGGTACGAGTATCATATATCACATACCACCACCTATGGTAAGTGGAAAGCATTTCGGATCAGACCCATATGGGGCCTACTATATTCAAATCCCTTGTCACTAACGGGTTTACACTAATAGGCCTTGCCTGACTGGCTATTACAAATCAACCCCATACCCCTAGCAGTTACTTTACATGAATAGTGTAATTCTCAATTATTGGAGATGGTTATTTCTTGCTAAATGCCAAAAAAGGACCAATGCTGCAAAAGTACTCTACCTGATTGACATAACTTAACCTGGAAACTCCAGCTACCAACTTTGCTACATCATCACCAAACTCTCTTTCTATGCTGTGCAAACTTTCACAAGTATCATCAACCACGTCATGGAGAATCCCGGACACAACTGTATCGACAGCCTGTGCACATAGCAAAAAGTTAGTAACTGTTTAAATATTGGACTGTCAGACTCATACTAGATACTGCACCACAATAGCAAAAGATGACACCTACTCGCTTTCCAGTTGATGGAACCAATACTGCTATGATTCTTCCTGTGTGTATACAATGAGTCAAATAAGGGTCTCCCGTTTTCCGTAATTGGCCATGGTGAGCTTTCCTAGCAAACGCAATTGCCTTCTGCACCTGCCTTCAAAAAATTGGTATCTTATGGCACTTCAACAATAGATCACATGCAATCAAACAATGCAAGTAGAGATGGTAAACCTTTGCATCACTAAATATGGGATACCCAGTTACATCTACTCCCTCCAGTACAATAGAGCCTGCATTATGATGCATGGCATTAGCACCGAATAACAAACTGCAACGTATGGCTGATGAACTTACAAGATACTCGTCCTGAAACTGTACCATTTTTTCCAATAGGACACAATACAGTTGCTAAAAAACCACACCCAGACAAGGAAAGACAGTACGAAATGTGCTTCACTTTCGCCAAAATCACTTGTGATTTGTCTTTGAAAAACTTCTTTTCTTTCTATCCAATAAATTCTTTTCAGGTTCGGATCGTCTCCAGTGTCCAGTCCAAAAGTATGTGGGAGGAGCTGCGGGGCCCCATGACAGGGGGCCCCGCAGTCCACATTTTTCCGCTGGACCTCCAGCTACTAAAGAGAAGCCTAACCCTTTTTCCTCATGCACAAAACTAGTTCATTCCACAGATTTTTTCTCTGCTTGCGTGAAGATGATACAGTAAACTCATAGTTCTAAATTCCAATGCAAAATACAAATCAATACAGAAGTTAGTACAATCACAAAAACCATAACCAACAAACATAAGAACACCAATCTATGATTAAGAACGGAGTTCAACTTGACGGTCAAGACTCGAGTGCAAAAACTAGGGGTGATAAACGAGCCAATCGAACTGTGTAGTTGGTTGTTCAAGCTTTGCTTGTTTACAAGACAAGCCAATCTCGAAAGAGCTTCAATAAGTCAAATGCGAGCCGATCTCAAGTAGCTTAAATTTTTTACACATCGTAGGCCGAACAAGCCTAGTAGTAACTTTTTTCGAGCTTGGTTTGAAAGCTCAAGGAGCTTCAGTCGAACACCAGCTCAAACTAGAGTAGCTCGGTTCGTTGCAAACACATAATTCCATTTTTCTTTTTCTTTTTTGATAAGCACATAATTCCATTTTTCAAAAACACATTTTCAAGTGAAGGAACAAGTGACTGAGCTCACCAGGTTGCTCCTCAACTTTAGGCCACAAGAAATCGACCTTGGTAGAGAGACAAGCCCCGGACGCAATCGCCACGGCGGTGACCGCCACCTGCGTAATCGCCGACGTCACCGCCCCGTGCACCGTGCCCGACCCGGCTGCCGCCGCGGCCGCGGCGATCACGTTTCCCGTCGTGAGCACCGCGCCCAGCGGTGGCGAGACGGCGAAGCACCGGAATTTCGTCGGACCGCCGCGGCGGGGCCTCCGATTCGGATTGCGGAGGGAGTAGTAGTTGCGGAGGATCGTCGATGAGGCTTGGCGCGAGCCCATGGCGGGTTGGATCTTCACGAAAAAAATACTCCTGCTATCACATCTTGACATCTTCTATGTGGTGAGGAATTGGAATCGAAACTGAGGAGTGGTTGTGTGTATAAATATATATATGTGTGGGGTTTTCTGTGGTTGGCAATGAGCGACGGTTAATTGTTGCGCAACGGCAATTTGGAAGTTACCTTTGCAAATCTCTTGCTAGGCATCGGGATACAGCCGACGGCCAGTTCGGCCGTTTGTCTAGATAATTGACGGCTCAAATCTTGACCTAGCAAGGCTCGGATCTTGACCTAGCAAGGTACAGTTCTAAACCGTTTGTGTCGAAATAAGCAGCCGGATCGACAACTCTACATGCGCTCTATCGAGAGATGCTCGGCGGCAGCATCCCATTCTGGTTCCGCTAGAAAATAAGTAATTATTTTCAATTAAATGTGATTTTTATTACAAGAGAATGAGATATCTCGTAGAGAAAAAAATAATTTCTTAAAAAATAAGAATATCAGCAGACTTTATTGGTTAATCGGTGGGTTAAAGAGGGTGTTACCATGAATAATTGAATATTAATAAATTTTTTCTAAAATTGGTTGGCCAAAGTATAATATTGCTCAATTCTCTGCTTTTAAAAAGTGGATCTTTATCTAAGGCCCCATTTCCAAACCTCAAATAAGTAGTTATTTTTTAATAAAATAATTTCAAATTAAAAATTGATAGACTTATTGAAATGTAAAAATATGTAATATGGATCTTATTTAAAAAATCTTATTGAGATCTTTAATACGATGCAAAAAAATTAAAATTTTTTTTTCATTTACATTATTTTTTTAATTTAAAAATATAAAATAAGTACTTATTTTTTTAAAAAGTGTTCTAAAACGGGCTCTAAGACGCATAATTCTTCAGCAAAAGCTGCAGAACTCTTCGCTCCGAGGAATTTCTTGTTTGGAATGTTTTCAGAAGTTGCTTTTCACGTTTGTGTATCCGCTCACACACTCAGATTATGTGACTATAATATCGATTTCATGAAAATAAGAGACCTCACTGTTTATTTATTTGAACCTGACTTCTCAGCCGCTTGAGTGTGGACTGTAAGAAGTAATTCGTGTGTAATCTCGATCACGCAACAGTAGTTCTAACGGTTCAAATTAGTTAGAAGCTCTTTCCGGAAAGAGTTTTTTTGCGCTTGGGAGAACCACATATCTAATTCCATCCCTTCATTCGGGCCGATGAAACAATATCAATCGGGATATTATCGTTTACAAACAAGAAAGCTCTTATTCTTCATTTAACTTCTTCTAACAATATTTGCTTTGGTTATTCATCTCTTTCTATCACGATGTTTATCACACACGAAAATAACCATCGCTACAATAACAAGAACATAAAAAACACGATCACGCAGCTACGTTGCGCGTGGCTGAACACTAGTTGAACCGTACAACTCAAGCTCAACTCAGCTCAACAAAAACTTTTTGAAACTTGTTTAATTTCCAAACTAAGTTATTTGGAATTGGTTCATGATCGACTTATAATTCATATCGACTCGGCTCTGTTACAGAACTACCAAAAATTGACCTAGACTCATGCCATAGGATGGACTTAGTGGGCATTTTTTGTATCGAGGAATATCATTGGCAGACTCAACCAAATAGCTGGTCCTCCACAAAACTCAACCAAGTAAGTAAAATTCTTAACAGGAATTGAAATTCACCCAATTTTACACATTGAATAGGCGCCAATTGTATTACAGGGGGCATCCAAAGAATAGGCAAAAACCCCTGTTACCAATTAACCCCAAAAGGCAGGGCCTGAGGGCCATATCCTAATATACATTTGAAGAAATCGACAAATCAATGTGCCAAACAAGGCCACAAGTACTCAGCCAAATTTCAAAACTTCAACAGTTGTAAATCGCCTGTCCACATCTGCAATCATCAAGGCCTCAAATAAGCCTGTGAGAGAAAGCAAAGTGTGAGTTAAATTGGAAAGAAGCTGCCAATCAACCAATTCCTTGATGTTTAAAAGGACAAAGTCTAAGGATTAGTAGCTTAAACCTAGTTAACTAGAACGACGAGGGGCCCACTGAAGAATATCCGGTGGCCTTTAACTCCTTGAGAGTGTTAGCTAACCAGTCCAAGCCCTCGTAAAGGCCATCTCCTTTGAGAGCACAAGTCCCTTGTATATGCCATTTTCTGTTCTTAAGATCATAAAGCCCCAACCCTTGACACACTTCCATCGGTGTCATTGCTCCTTTCTGAATAAAGACGGGAACATATTTAAATATTTGACCGTGCCAATGCACAACATTGATAAGCAGTTAGCACAAATGAAAATATGTTTCCACAAGTTGATCATACAGGCAGTTGGTTGTGCATCATTTCAAAAGAACGTGGGAAACATATTCATCTCCAGGTTTATTAGAGAAGCTATGATACCTATCAACTAGGTCCTAAAACGAATGAAACAACTAGTAGGTGTCTCTAGAGGTAATCACTAACCAAGGTTGTTGACTGAGTTTAAGAATCATATGAAGATAAATGGAATTTCATATAAGGCTGACAAAATCAGTCGATGAAATCCACATACAAACAACTAAGCAAAATCACACTATATTCTGAACCAGAGATATATAAAAGATAGGAATGCGTTTTTCTTCTAAGCAGCAAGCATGGGCACTATGCGAATATTGGCTTCCGCCAAAAGGGCTTTTCTCCGATTCGACTAATGGATATAAACTCCAGTAACTTGGAAATAGTAAAAATGTAAAGTTTGAATAGAGAATCCCATATCTATCTTGCCAGTGGCACAGTGTGAGCAGTCGATCCAGTGGACCGAAGGAATGGGTGAATCAGTTTATAAAGGATACATATTGTACTACAAAACAAAATTATTCATTGGAGGTGATTTCTCAAAGGGCCAATATATGCTAATGCATCCCAATAAAAATTTAATGTAGTGTCTAATTCACCTGCTATAAAAACAGGGCATACCAGAGATTACGACAATTTACGAAGGAAATGGGATTTAGTCCCCCCGTCAGCTTGGGGATAGATTCCAGACTCTAATGTAGTTATTTCTGAGAAGAGCAACGAGATACTCCTAACACCTAAGCTTCAGTTTTCGACAAAAAAACATGTTTGTGTGTGTCAGTGTGTGTACCACTCCTTGATAACAATTATGAGGGAGAGAAATCATTTATGAACAGACTGCCAGATTTAAATAGCAATATTCTTCCTAATAGATTCCGTTTTGTGCAGGTAGTGTTACGGAATCTCAGAGTTCAAATCCATATCTAACACATGAACTTGTTTTGCAACCCCATTAAACAGGTCTAAATATGTGTGCTTCATAGAAGTCAAAAGACAGCAAGGAAACTACTTGTGTTGCATAACATACCATGTCCTGTTTGTTTGCAAACACCAAGATGACGCTGTTAAGCATAAATGGATCTTTTATAATGGCCTGAAAGAAAAATAAGTCGAATGAGCAAAATTGGTATAAGGGGGCCACTATTTTAGTGGTATTCCGTGAGCAGCCACTTTGTGCATATTGCCAAAGGTTAGGTCTGTCTCCAATCCTCCCCCACCTATACCTCCAATGATTGGGGACTAAATGGGTTCTACTGTTGTTGTTTGTTGTTAGTAACAACGCTCACAACAGGGTCCTTAATCAGAAAACACTTAGAATATACAACCTGAAACTCTTGTTTTGCTTTGCCAATTCTGTCTCGATCCAAAGAGTCAACAACATAAATCTGAAAATAGAGAAGATGAAAGACGTGAAGATGAATCGGAGAATATAGGAGTGGATAAATCAAAAGTCAAAACCTAAAAATTATATGTACCTAACACGGGGCTACATTCGATTTTCTTGTTCCTTATTTATTTATGCAACTATAGTGGTATAACACCTTGCCATTGAAGGGCATAAAACCACTTAAAAAGCACAAACCGTTCATGAAGATGGGAAACCATAAGCAATACAGAAATGAAAATGACAACTAGAACCAATATCAGCTACATATTACTTGCAGAAAATCCTTACAAGTCCATCGGTGTTATTGAAGTAATGCCTCCATAGTGGCCTTAATTTCTCTTGTCCTCCTACATCCCACACTGTGAATTCAACATTCTTATACTGCACTTTTTCCACATTGAAACCTACACAAGATGAGAAAAATCAAATCAAGTACATTTACTATGCTTCAATGTTGGTAATATACCAAGTTACGATTCTGACCATCAAGCTTATTCTAAATGCACAGATAAGAAAACACACAGTTGACAATACAAGTCGTACAATTTTAACGAAAGTGCATTTGAGCAGAGCAGTGCATCTAAGGCTCAAACTGATAGTGATGGTCTTGTTAACATTAATAAACAACCAGGTATGGCTGGATGCAGAACACCAGTGTTCTAAAAGTCAGCTGCTTAGGCCGACTAGTCCCCGACTTGGCTAGGCTGCCGACTAGTTGGCACCTATGTGCTAGGCGCACCTTTTCTGCCCAACTAGCGCCTAGCGATTTTTAGAACATTGGAAGACACCAATGTCGACCACCCCCCTTCCATATGTTTTTTTAGCTGTGCTCGTGTGAACTAATAGGAATGAGAATTCTAACTAAAAATGGGAAAATACCAGCATCACCAAATTAGCAATGGGCTCAACCCTATTGCCAAATCAGAATATATACGTTAAGCCAATTTTTAGGAACTGTACTCTGCCTGGGGTGAAGCAAAAAATTCTGTAGCAATCAGCAGCCTGATATCGAAGGACCAAAAAGTAAATATATAACTACACTCCCAAGGACATACGTATTGGAAAGTCCAAGTATACACCAAAAGCAATACAGTTTGACACATGCGAATGCTTAATCCCGTTATCTTCCTTTCATGAACGATAGCTACGCATATACCCATCTGCATTATTTATACCCCAGCAATATGTAACAAGGTGGACTTAGAAATCTGGTGCAATCATCAAATTTGTAGACTTTCTACTCATAAGACATTGATAGAAAAATAACTCAAACCCGTTCATATATGGTGAAGGACATTTTATGGTCCTCCAAAAATACACCTATACTTCCATTCTTTCTTTCTTTCACTCAATAATCTAAATACTACCTACCTCGACCAAAAATAAATAAATCCCGACCACCATACATCCAAGAGAAAGATAAGAAACACAACAGCAAGCAGTTGATGAGACACCCAGAAGGCCCAGACACCAAAGAAATAATCCACTGGAATTAACACAACAAAGTGACCTACACAGAAACCCAAACCAGCAACAAAATGAAAATGAACTCTTAAAATCAGTGATATACCAATTGTAGGAACTGTTGATAAAACTTCTCCAATATGTAGCTTGTACAGGATGGTTGTTTTACCAGCAGCATCAAGGCCAAGCATCACAACCTAAAACAGTTAAATTATGAATCACATGATCATAAAATCCTCAAAACTAGCAGGACAAACATGTAGATCAATCTCAGATCACCTTAAACTCAAGACAAATCGAAGAATGATAGTCCTATTTATGAAAATATAGAGGAACCACTGAAGGCAAGCGAAGGAAGGTGGAGACAGACAAGCCGCGAAAAATTGAAAGATAAACTCTCTCTCTCTCTCTCCTCCTTTTAGTATGGTGCCTTTTGTTTTCAGAGATGCATCCTCGAATTTCAAATATCCTACCTCCTTCCATCTGTTGCAATGATTCGACACTGGAAGCACACCTTGAGGTTTCCCCCAAAAAGAAAGTAGATTAGACAACTACTTTCAACACATAATAATAAGCCTCGGAGTCTGTAAGCCCAACCCACTATCATAGGAAAACTGTTAATCTATGAAGCACCGACACCTCTAGGGGTTGACGTTTCGTAGTGTCCGGACACGGGGACATGCGGGGACACGTATGGCGTGTCCCATAATTTAATATAAATTTTTGAGGGGGGCACAGCTGGGGACCCCACCGATGGGGACAGGCGGGGGTCAAAGTGTAATTTTAAAAAAAAGGGTTCTGCTAGATACCACCTAGTGGGCATTCAAAAAAGACAAAAATAAGGCCCTTTTTTCCATCTCCTCAAGTCAAATCATCCGTCAAAAAGTTTCTCTTTCGTCTCAGTTTCCCCAACAGTCAGTGTTGTGTAGCTCTCTACTTTCCTGCTGGCCATATTACCCTTCCTTGGCCATATTATTACCCACTGTTTATGTTTCTCTCTCTTCATTAAGGATGTGTTTGATTCATGGACTTGACTATTGGTGGCGAAATACTTGGGCGAATTTGTTTTAAGAGTTAAATAGTAATTTATTTTTGTCTTTATTTAAAAAAAATCGCATTTGTTAATTTTGCGTCAAACATTTGTTACTTATTGATTCGTCTTAATGAGATAAATCAGAAAAATATAAAATTTTGATTGAAACTCATAATTTTTTTTAAAAAGACAAAAATAGGTTAAAAAAATTGCTTTTTGATTTATTTTTGTCTTCATTTAAAAAATTATAAGTTAAGATCTCATTTTTTTACTTTTTCGATTCCTCTCGACGAGATAAATCAATAAGTCACAAAAGTTTAATGCAAAACAAACAAATGCAAAAAAAAATTGAATAAAGACAAAAAAATAAGTCACTTGACTTTTTAATGCAAACCTATTATAAGAATACCGAAAATGTACAACAAGGCTCATTTTTGGATCTCACACAAATAATTCGAATTGTTCATTAATTTGAAAATATTTTTTTGAGTGATCTTGCAAAAAATTAACTCAATTGTATATGTATAAATGGTTGATCTAATCTTTGAGTTTCATTCAAAATTTTGGAACCTAAATGCTGAATGAAAACTTAAATTGGTGTGTGCTGTGGCCAATGAGGCCTTAAGAGGGATTAAGTGGCATTCCGCTAAGCAATTTTTACGTTTTTTGGACTTTTCTTATTTTGTCCTTATTATTATTTTTTTTTTGCGTTTGTTAGATTTGTGCTTCACTTTTTTGGTTTTTCGATTCGTCTCGTCAAAATGAATTATTAAAGTAAAAAATTATGACATTCATCCAATTTTTTTTGAAAATATTCAAGATAAAGTGCCAAAAAACTGGCTTTATCTTGATTTTTTTTAAAAAAAATTGGTAAAAGTTATAATTTTTTACTTTTCCGATTCTTCTTGACGGGACGAATTATAAAACTCAAAAAGTGAGGTACAAAACTAACATATGTAAAGAACAATTGAATAAGTAAAAAAAAAAAAATTTAAAGCGGAACTTGATTCTAATTATTTCGATGAAGGAATTGATGAGATGCAGTCTAAAATGATTTAGAGGCTAATTTCGTAATTTACTTCTCGCATTTATCATTTCACTAGAAGTTGAGTGCGTACAAATTTACAGGAACTGAGCCAAGTCAGAATGTGAGCCTACACGCGCGCGTGTCCCCCACTCCTGACAACCTACCAGTGTTCTAAAAATCGCGTTTAATCGCCGATTAATGGGCGATTAATAGGTTTTATGGCCTCTCCGATCAGATTAATGCTTGGGCATTTGAATTAGGCGGTCTGGAGATTAATCGGGATTTGGCGGCGATTAATCGCCCATTAATCGGCGATTAATTGGTTAATCGGCAATTAAACGGTGATTAATCGGTTAATCGATTAAACGGCGATTTTGAGTGTGAGTCCGATAGAGATGAAGTTATGGATGGATATGGAGAAGAAGAGGAGTATTTGACTAATAATTTCGTACTTGGTTTCATTTGGTTTGAACGTTACACTTTGTAATTGACTGGTAATTTCGTACTTGGTTTCATTTGATTTGAACTATGAACATTGAACTTCTCATTATGGATTGACTAGTTATTTGGTAGTACCTAGTTTCTATGTCTCTATATTTGAATTGTAGAGAACTGTTAACATTTAGAAGTGTTAACATTGAGTATCCAATAGCCAAAGAGAACTAGGAAATTTTTTGGGAGAGAAGATATATCACAGCAACTAGGAAATCTGTGATTATTAATGGTAGGGAGGTTGCAGAGTATTTAAAAAAAAAAAAACCCGACTAATTGCTAAAAGGCGATTAATGGCCGATTAATAGGTCTCGAAGCTTGAAGGTGGTCGGCCGCCCGCCTAGCGCCGAGCGCTTTTTAGAACATTGCAACCTACAGGGTTGTCTCTAGCATTTGCCATTTTTCAATAGGGTTGTATTGAACTTATGGATGTCTTGTTTTGTTTAAATGGTATTGGAATTTTCGTTTTGTCCACATTTTGCCATTTAAATTTGGAAAAAAATTGAAACAAAATATAAATAAATAAATAAATATACACGTGGCGTGTCCCCTGCCGTGTCCATGTCTCCATTTTTTTAGAATTCCCGTGTCCGTGTCAGTGTCCGTGCATCATAGCTGTTAATGAATGGCATATCTAAATAGACCAATATGCTACATTGGGATAAAGCTGGTTTCACAGATTAGTTAAGCTCAGATCACTCTCATTCTAAAGCACAATTCCTATCTACCTTGACGAACGCAGTGGCATCTAGATAATCAATGGACCGTGTAATTAAACGGTCATGCAAACCACGCACTTACAAATTTGTAACTGCAAGGGCAGTCATTTCATACTGTGGTCTAAAATCCCATGAAAGTTTCTGTGGTTTAGATACCCCTAAATTAGGATAGAAGAGTTTCGTTTCATCTAATATGTGGGAAGTACAATCGGCGTATTATAAATTGAACTGTATTTCACCATATGATTTGAAGTCATTGTGCTGCAACATAACCTAGAAATCACAAACCACCTTTCCTTTTACTGATGTCAACTAATCTCTCCAATGTTCGATTGTACTCTATGTTGGACATTTTTGTGCATGCTATTTCAATCTAAGTGGTCTTATTATAGGTCCATGCTACAAATTATGAATCACTACTCTTCTTTTTCTTCCAAATTCAAGAATACGACCCTTACAATCGGTTGGTCTGTGCGACTCTTTAATTACCTTTTATATTACCCTGCTTTTTGAAGCATAAAAATTCAATTACGAACAGTTTACAAGCATATAGCAGACCACACTATTTGAGGCTCAAGTTGGGGGGTCATTAGCAAGTGAAGTAAAGTGCACCTGAAATAAACATTGTGATCCGGAGGTAAAGTCTCCAATACGGATCATGAGAGGAACTTAAAAAGTTTCCAAAATATCAGCAATTTCCTTATCATTACCAAATCGAGCCTTATGTCCCAATCACTTGGGGTCGGCTATATGAATCTTTTTCTTCCATTGAGCTCTGTCAAGGGTCATTTAGTCACACAAACTCATATCTTTGCGCACAACAGCATCTGATGTCAATTTAGGTCTACCCCTCCCCGTAGCATTGCTACCCAAAACTATCCTATCCGCTCTCTTAACTACTGCATCTCCTGGTCTACGGTAGACATGCCCAAACCACCTTAGCCTATTTTCCCTCAACTTCTCCTCTATGGGTGTTATACCTACCATCTCACGAACCGTTTCATTTCTAATACTGTCTCGTCTAATCTTACCACACATCCACCTCAACATTCTCATTTCCGCTACACTCATCTTGCTCACCTGTTGTTTCTTAATAGGCCAGCATTTTGTCCCGTAAAGCATCGGTGGTCTCATGACAGTTCCATAGAATTTTCTATTCAATTTTGTAGGTACTCTCTTGTCACATAGTACACCAGTAGCGCTGCTCCATTTGAGCCACCCCACTTGGATCCTATAGGTCACATCATCGGCAATCTCTCCATCTCTACTAATAATTGAGCCTAAATGCCTAAAATAATCACTCTTTGGTATCTTTTGGTCTTGGATCATCACTCTTTCTTCATGCGCACTGTTGGTACCACTAAACTTGCACACCATATACTCAGTTTTACTACTACTTATCCGAAAACCCTTTGACTCTAATGCTTCCCTCCAAATTTCTAGTTTCATATTAACACCTCTAGCGGTTTCATCTATGAGGACAATGTCATCTGCAAACATCACACACCATGGGATATCCTCCTAAAATTGTTAAGTCAATTCATCCATAACTAAGGCAAAGAGATACGGACTCAAGGCTGACCCTTGATGCAATCCTACAGTGATTGAAAATTCACTCGTTTCCCCTACTGGTGATCTAATGGTGGTGACGGCACCTTCATACATGTCTCTAATCACCTCGATATACCCTTTGGTCACTCTCTTTCTCTCCAGAACCCATCATATGATGTCTCTAGGCATCCTATCATAAGCATTTTCTAAGTCTATGAAGACCATATGGAGATCCTTCTTCTTTGCTCTATATTTTTCTACCAATCTCCTTAATAGGTAGATAGCTTCCATGGTTGATCTTCTAGGCATGAACCCAAATGTTTCTCTGATACCGTAGTCATCATCCTAAAACGATGCTCAATAACTCTTTCCCATAACTTCATCGTATAACTCATCAATTTAATACCTCTATAGTTGTTGTAGTTTTGAATATCCCCTTTGTTCTTATATATAGGTACTAGGGTGCTCCTTCTCCATTCGTCGGGCATCTTCCTAGTCATAATAATATTGTTAAACAACTTCGTCAACCAAGTCACCACCACCAGGTCACCTAGACTTTTCCACACTTCAATAGGGATACCATTCAAACAATTTCCTTTATCATTCAAACTAATATTTCGCAGAAAGAGCTACACAACATGTGTTGACTTCAAATCCCCAAACTCGAATCATGCTATTGACTTCGAGTTCGTAACCGTACGTTCAAAGCTCATTCAATGATCGGTTTGCTACATGAACAAACCAAGCTCAATTATTCTTTTGAAGCTCGTTAAGCTGTCAAACCAAGCTCGAACAAACTATCACTCGGCTCATGATACATATAAATAATTCAACCTTCTCGACTTCGGTTCCGTCTTCAGCTCGATTAAGATTCGTTCGTGATCCGCCCGTCTCGTAAACAAGCTAAGCTAGGACATGTTCTGAAGCTCGATAAGTTCGCAATCCAAGCTTGAATAGTACAACTAATTGCTCGGCTCGTCGGGCTCGTTAATCACCCCTAGACCGCATTACGCCACCCCCCAACAGGAATAAATTCAACCAAAAAGGAACCAAGTCCAAAACAGAAAGTAATTAAGAAAACCTCAACAACGGGATACATAAATTGCGGAGAGAGAGAGAGTACCCTCATCTCGGAATTGCCGAAGAAGGAATCGAAGAGCTTGCGAAAGGCTTGTCCCATGACGGATTCACCGATCGGCGATTGCTTAATCTGTCTCTCTCCAACACAGATCAGATTTGGGGTGGAGAGAAAGCGTCAACGCGTCGAACCTTTGTTGTTGACGACGCGGGAGGAGAGGGAAAAACTTCCTTCGATCGGAATATTCGGAACTCGTGTAAAGAGTGTACGTCTCTATGGAAATCCGAGCCAAACTTCAATAGTAGAATTCTACGATCGATGAGAAAAAAGAGAAAACTTCCTTTTATTCTCTCTCCCTCTCTCTCTCTTCCCGAATTTCTTTTTTCTTTTTTTCTTTTTCTGAAAGTTGTGAGTTTGTTAGTTGTTGGTATACCGAGAGAATCAGTGAATAAGTTGTTAATTCGGATCGTCCAAAACACTTTTAAATGGTTGAGATTGAGTGCAGCCGATCCATCCATTATGTTTTTCGACGGCTTGAATTTGGAGAGAGAAAAAAGAGAAAGAAAGTGTTGAGGTGAGAGAAGATAGAAGGTTTTAATTCGAGCCGTCCAAAAGTGTATTAGACGGTTCGAATGTACCGAGCGGGTACCACGTAGCACCGAAAAATTTCTCAGGGAAGGGACCAGAATCTTCCCTATTTTTTTCAACAAATTAGATATTCGCATCAGCACAGAAGTATCTCGATTAAATTTGGGATCTAATTCACTGTCCACTCTACGGAGTCCAATTAAAATCGAAGCAAAACGTCATACGGACTGAGTTCAAAGGAGTTTGTAGCACCCGGAAGGTTTAGACAAAGCTACCTCAGGAGTGAGCAAGTCTCTAAGTTTAGGTCTCTCCTTAATGGATTGGAAAGTCCAATCGGGTCCGATTTTGGTATATTTTGGATGATCCGAATCGATTTATAGCTTGGTATTTTTGTATGAGCTCGGTAAGCTCAAAAAAAAAAATTAAGTTGATCAAATGTCGCTAGAATTCCGAAACGCATTTAACTTTTAAAAAAAACGTGTTTAATGAGTTATGATTCACTATTGTCATCTCTTTTTTTGCCACAATGAAGTCAGTCTAAGCTCATATTAAATGATTCCCAGTCATTCTAATTTTCTGCGCAGTTGATGCTAATTGGAAAGAAATTCGTTAAAAATAATTAAAAATTCGGAAAATAATTTCCTGCCACCATGGAAACAAAATCTGAACCCTAACCCAATTTTAATGCAAGTGGAATTAATGTATTATATGGATATAATACTTTTTCAACCAAAAAAATATTTCAATCTGCAATTCCTTTTGGCAAATTGTAAGAAGAAATTCAAGAATGGGTCCATTAATAATAATAAATAAATAAATAAAGCATTAGAAGGCTTCAAGCGCTAGCTATTAGTAATAAAGAAGTACTAATTCATATACTTTAGATAAGTAGGCATAATATGATGGCGAGGCACCATGTTTTACATTAGTACTATTTGTCTAAAACCACTCATACATTTTCTTCCAGGACTTTTTATCATTGCTGAAATAGAAACCATCGGCTCTTGCAACCCAATAGCAATCGCACGGATAATGAGCACAAAGAATGGGCGCCATACGCATACTTAACACCGGAAACCTGCTGGTTTTAGTGCCCCAGTTAAACTTACACAAGAACTCATAGTCATCAAAAAATTTGTCAGAGTATCCCCAGCTGAATTCCTGACCATCGTTGAGTGTGCGCTTTTGAAAATCAGTACCGTCAAATGTGCAATTAACCCGTAAATTGGTAGGATTGTCTGGCACACCGCTAATGATATGCACCATAGTCCCGAATGAAGTTTTTTTTTGATCGGCAATCTCGCTTGAAGTTGCACAAACAAGGTGAAATAGCACGACGACTAGGGGAATTAGGAAGACCCGACTCATTGTATGCAACTCTTGGATGCCAAACCAGTTGGTTTATATTGCTTTTATAGTTGCTGCCATGGCATATTTACACACATGAGATTTCATCAGAGATTTTGGCAATCTTTTACGATTAGCATGGAATACGATATACATGCACATAAAACGTAAGCAGACTTTTGCAATCAGGTGGATCATGACAATCTACCTTCTTTGAAAATTGTACAACAAATGCGAAAATGCTCTCTTTCTTTTTAACTACACTTGCGATATACGTCCTGTTCTTTTGAACTTAACTTATTTTTTCTCCCATTTTGAAACTTAAATGAAAATCAATTAAGTTCATCCATTCTTCTAAATTTAAACTTAATTGCCTAACACACACAATTACAATATTCCCCCTCCATTTTTAAATGAAAACAAGTTACACCCATGCAATATTCAAAACAGAGGGGTATTTTGGAGATTTCACATATGCCTTGAGGCTTGTTTGGGAAGGATGGAAAATAAGTTAAGTGTAGAAGAGAATGAACTGAATTAAAAAAATAAGTTTAGTGCAAAAGAACGCACCCACATAATAAGACAGATTTTAAAAGCCCGTGCAAGGAGGATTCCACAAGTAATTCTGGAGCTCAAGCATTCCACAGTAAACTATTTTTCCCCTTTTCCTCCATTTCCCTACATCATATTCCATTCTAGTTCTAGAAAAGCAAAAGCATCTCATGAAATATATTTCCAACAAAATCAGTTGCATAGCAACTCAAAAACATCATCAAACATAGAAGTTGCATGTTCAGCATAAGTCGCACAATACGCGGAGTACACAAAAATCACACCCCTCTAACGATGCCCGAGGATACATGTCTTCCCACCAATAAATAAACAAAAAGAATTTCTGCACAAGATTTGTCTACATTACACCTACTTTGGAATATCATCATCAATACTGAAATGCCACTCCAACGGTTCTGTACCTCAGCTTGGGCATGAACTACAATAATGTCAAAGCTGATTTCAGGAACCCGTAAAAATGACTGCCATATTCCTACATCAGAATCTAAGTACTCTACAACCCAAAATAGTATCAAGCCAAGCCTATTGCCCTGGGACACCTTCATGATTCACCCGTTCGAAACTAAAGAAATTCAGGAAACCTGAGGGAAAAAATTGACCAAAATACTGATCTTGTAACCTCGACAAATGTGTATTCCAGTCGCCCCACTGCAAATCTGGAGTCAGACCCATGAAAATTAGTGTCCACAGCAAACCTTAGAGCCACCTATGAATCCAACATCTCATCTTGTATCTCATTAGGGGCAATAAGACCAGGAATAGTAAGCATCCGTTGCCGCTCCCTTTCTCTCTGAGCAGCAGCTTCCTCTGCGTAGAGATCCTTGTTATCCTGCATAATGGAATGAGCATAAAAGTAGAACAATGTTATCAAAACACCAACCAAGAAAACCCCAAAAACCATTCTAAACTCCAACGACCACCGGATCACATCACACGAGTCCTTGTGTCAACAATGCTTTTACTAGATTGATCACACAAGTCCTAGTGTCAACAATGCTTTTACTAGATTGATGCAGCCGACCCACCTCCCAAGCGTTGTTATCCAACCACTTAGGGACAACTGACTGTCAATGGCTATATGTCGAGTTGACTTAAGTAAGATCATATTATTTTCCTCACAAATGTCAATTTATGTCTTCTCATCCCCCCTAGCATTACCCTAAAAAAACTGCATCACTTTCTTCACTATTTCATATACTAATCTTCATTGTATCTCATCAAACCAACTTTCCAGTTTCTCTCATCTTCAATTGGTGCAACACTACAACCTAACAGTTCACTGTTTTTCTGAGGCTTATTCCGGGAATTTATAGAAATTGCTTGATGTCGTGGTCTGGGGATGACCATCCGGCTTTCTGATCTATCCAGCGACTTCTGAATGAAATAAACTATGGAGAGGTTGACAGAAATATCTAGCCTCTCTTCACGCAACCCTAATCAACTTTCGGATAAAGGATCCTTCGGAGGCGTAGTTTCAGGATTCAATTGCAAAGAGACGTTACTTTATATATATCAAAGTCCTTTGGTTGCTGTTCCTATCAAAAAGCTGGCCAGCCTGGCCTAAAGGCAGAAAAAGTTTCATGAGTAAGAGCTAATAATGAGAATGATATCTTTCTAATTCTACCTCTTCTCCTTTCATCATATATCAACCTTAAAACTACCATTTACGCTAAACCCATTTTATTTGTTATCTGTCAGTGGTCAAACATCAGGTCTCATATTGCTCGTCTTACACCTGTCCTAAAGAATGATCCATTGAATTTTTTAGAATATATCCTCTCCACTCTGAGTTATGGTCTTGCAAAGTATACACAATATCTTAAGAGGGTTTACATCAAGCTGAAAACAGATTACAGCTGATCTTAAGCCTTAATGGATAAAAAGTAGAGGCCCACAGGTAGTGGTTTCTTGAGGAATCCTCTTAGAAACCACATAAATAAGGAACCAAACCAAGTAATGAGATCAAACATCACAGGGTAATTAAAGATCACTATCAACTCTGAGGGGTAGACCGTAGACATGCTGAGAAAATTATGCAGTAAAAGCAAGTTATGCTGGTGTTAACCTGAGCTGAGAACTCTTTTGACTGCACAAGGAAGTCCCGAATGTGATCCTTAAATGTGGAAAGATCGTTCCTCGACTCGAACAGTCCATTCACAAATTGAGTTACCTGAAAATACCCATCAAATAAGAGATGTACACAGAGCATATAATCTTTCACGTAACGTTGCATTCCATACCTCAGCAGTTGTCATGTTGGGGAATGATGAACCCAAAAGTTTTATGGTATATTCACGAACAAACATTGCATTGTTTGGATATGGATAAGGAACAGTCGCCACATCCCACAAAGGTTCTGTTAAAGAGCCAGACTCCGCCTAGAAACATATCACAAGAATGGCAATCAACTTTCCATTCTCATTCTTCCGTGTCTATAACTCATTATGCACTTCCCAAAAACAAAAGGTGGCTGAAGAGGTGGGGATGTTGGAAATGAAATGAACTTGTTCTACACAATAGATGACTGGATAAGAGATCATACCAGACAAAACAAGTGCTGCAGAACCGAGACATGCAACTTGAACCCAGGTTTATGAAATGTGTCAGTTAAGACGGCAAAAATCTCTTGCTCGATGGTCACAAAGTAAGTTCGGTAAAATTGATTACAAAACTCAGAAGCCTGCAAGACAACCATAAGGACGATAAAAACTATTTCCTTGAGATAAAGGTAAAACAACTGGAGCATAAAGAACCCATGACAAATCACACCTGAAAGTTCTTCAGCATTTCCAACAAAAGATTTAGCCCCGTTTCAGATATGTTCCTCTCAGTGTGCCGGAAAGCCCAAATAATAGAATCCATAACTAGCTTTAGTTGCTGTGTGGAGCACAAATAACAACAAATAAATATAAAACCAGAAAACGCTCATTGAAACTGTCGATACAGTTGAAGCCAGATGTTTAAAAATCAAGCATACACATCTCAACCGATAAAGACCAAGATTACATCCTTGTCAAATTTGAAATGTATAAATTAAGACAAGCCCCAATAAGGGGACAAAAATATTAACACAAACCTCGCTTGACAGCCGAATCAAAGCTGGAAAACAATGTGTAGCAATGGCACGAAGCAGTGAAAAGAACTTGAGGCGATGCTCAGGGTAATCTTCAAAGTTTTTGGTTATCATCTGAAACATGAGTCAACGGGAGATGTCAACCACTACACATATTGTACGTTGTGATGTTTGAATAATTCAAAGTTCCTTGCCAACATCCATTTAACCAAATAAATGAAATACAGGCCAAGCAATGTTGAGAAATAAAACATGATATGGTTATAACTTCATTACTAAAAGCAGCTTTATTTCTCACCTGCAAAGTACATTGGAAAACCGCTTCAAAAATGCGAGGCACGTCCTCGATCATTGTAGCTTTATACCTACGAATAAACAAGATGAATGCAACGAATATTACAGGCAGAAAACACAATGGGACATGATGAATAGTGAACAAAGTCAGCCGGCGGCAGTAGAAGCAATATTCCTCAAGTTTAACAAAAATTTGGGGGAAAGGATAAAACCAGAAAAGATTTTCCAAACACCTAGAGTTCAGTTAACAAATTTATAAATAGTCGAAAGAGCAAAGGCCAGAACCGTGAAAGTGGTTCCATTTAATCAAAGCAACCACATCAAGGTCAAGGAGACAACGATGCACTAACTTGGAGAGCTATTATTTATGTTCTCGAATAAGTTCATGAGTATCAACTGTATCCCGCAATGGCTACCACATTTGTAAGCAAACATTGTCCATTGCTGCCAACACCCCTCTTATTAGAATTTATAAATTTATCAATAAAACCATCAAAAGACACGCAACATACTTGTTTATTATTGTAGCGAAAAGTGACAAGACTTCTGATTCCCTCGCATCAGGCAAGTTCCTAGCGTAATCACCAAGTACAGGGTCCATCATTGGGGGCACAAATTGCTTTCCAATTTGTGGTTGATCTTCAGCCTTGTCCAAGAATGTCTCAATGAGCTTAAGGGTCTCTCGTTTAACCGAGCTGTTTCAAGAGAAAAAATAATACAAAATGAGAACAGTTTGCTCTGTAAAATACACCAAGACAAAACAAAACACAAATAAGTTGACCTCACCGCAGAAGTTTTACATAAGACGTTCTAGATGCATAAGGACCCCCTTCCGCAATGTTGGTTGATATAAGCTCGCTGTACATTCTGTTCCAAACATTACAACTCTTAAAAAAATCAAAACATTACTCGAAGGTCTTCTCAATCTCCAAAGTCCAAACACAATAAATAAACAGAAGTATTGCCGAGAGTATTGAAGTCCAAATTCTCAAGCAAAATCATACCTGTATACATTAAGCATGTCCAAAAAGATAAGTGAAATTTGTGGCAAGAAATATGTTCCGAGTGAACTGGCAACACTTGTATTCGTCTGTCAAGGACAACCCGACAAAACGGGAGAACAGCAAAAAATAAATTAAATAAGCTTCATAAAAAGAGACCAATCAACAACCAGCTCCCCCAACCCCAAGATCTCCACACACACAAAAAATCAACTGACAAGGAAGAAAAGAATAAAAATTCCCTGAATCATAAACACTAGTGATCCGTCTCAGGCGAGAAGCAAGCTGCAAGCGTACAACAATGAAATCTCATAAATCCAAGTCTAAAGTTACATACCTGCAATATGTTAAGCACAGTCCTGATTACATCTTGATCCTTCAAGAAGTCCACACTTTGGCGTGCCTGACCTATAATTTCAGCCCATTTCTGCCATAACAATTAAATCATAAGTTAGACTCAAACATGGATACGGCTCTGAGCATGCCACCCATGCTCACACGCACTAATAAGTATGCTCAAAGAAAAGCACTCATTTTATGCAGGATTCTCAGAGGTGCCCAAAATATATGCTTGCCTGATTGGGAAGCTCCATCAGCCTCTGCAAATATTCGTCCCTCTTCAGCGGATCCGATTCTGCTTGAATCATTTGACCAACCTAAAACACAGGACGCAATAATAATGTTACAACAGCACATTATGCAGATTCGCCTTCTAAAGCATCAGATTAACATACTGATTCATAAAACGAATGAATCTGATGAGGCTCCAGATCTGCTATCGTTGTTGGAAGGCTTGTCAGAAGCTCAGATACAAATGGTTCATTTTCTCCAACCTAGAAACAAGAGAAGAAAACAACTGCAAAATTCAAAGCCTCATTCCATATATATAATTGCGATTACACCCAAAAGATATAAATAACAGACCTGTACAATAACAAATTTTCGCTTGCACTTCTGAACAATTTTCAAGAATGTATCACAAGCCATATCCTGAAAGAAAACACCATAACCTAATGATGAAGTGAATAGTTCACTTTTCTCAAGATAAAGAGTTTACGCATTGTGAAGTAAGAATAAAGAGGATTACTGAAAAAAGATACCTTTTAATTGAGCAATTTAAAAGAACAAGAATGAAGATTTGAATGACAACACTTATAATTGACGACGATAAGAAAGCTATCAGAATAATCAACAATAAAGCGCAACACTAACCAATTTGCAATACAGCGAAAACTTAAACTGATCCAAGTAAAGAAATAGACAAGACAAACCAATCGTTGATCAAGAAGTAACAAAACAACTGCAACCTATAATATCGCACAGAATGCCACATTTGGTTGCAATGTTCTAAAAATCGCTAGGCACTAGTTGGGCAGCCTAGCGCCTAGGCGCCGACTAGTCGGCTGTCTAATCTAGGCGTTGGACCACCGCCTAGTGCCTAGGTGGGGACTAATCGGCCTAGGCGGCTGCCTTTTAGAACACTGTTTGGTTGTGGAAGGGACACAAAGTGGTTGGCAGACCATTCACCACATTTTCCAAATGATTAAACATCTTCCAAACAATTAAACAACTCACCTTGAGAAAAACTAAGGCTCCTCAAGTTGCTAAGTCATAGACAACCCTTTTTATATGTGAAACAGTTTTCTTGGTAAATATCACAGGTAAAGAAGTAATTTCAATCCGGTTATGGGCTACGCCAAACAGAACTTTCTGAGATTTTTGGGCTAAGTGTGTCTCTACGGCGGAACCAAAAGGGACATGGGAGCTTTCTTTGCAGACAATTGCAAAGCAACAATAATCAATTCCAAGAAAATATCACAAGAGAAACAACTAACCTGAACTCCAGGATGTGTTTCATGCATGAACTCGAACAACTTATTCACAACAGTTTTTAAGAACTTCCAATGGGCCCTAAGAAACCTTGGGTATTGCCCAACAACATACCTAACAAACCAAAAGAAGAAGGTAATGAATTTAGATCATTAGCTCGAAAACAATTCTCAACCTTTGACTACAAGTACAGCCAAGTTCTATTGTCCTAGATTGTCCTAGATGAAACGAGATTGGAGATGAAGAAAACAAAAAGATATTAATGGAGATGCAAGTTTAACACGAAAAAATCTTACATGATGTTACTTGCAATAACAGCTTTGTTATCTTTTCCTTTTGTGATTTCACACAAATTTAGGAGATCACGAATCACCATAACCAGAAACCTGTTTTCCTGAAAAAGGCCCAACAAATAAATTAGCAAAACACAAAAGACAGGACAGGAACATAAGAATAGCTTTGTCTGACAATACCACCAAGTTGGTAAAGCAGATTGGAAACCTTCATTAATCTATCTACTGATAACCAAGAACTATATATCAAAACTGTACCACCCAACAGCCTTGTAGCTAAATGTTAACTAAAATGTACTAATTAAATGAGTATGCAATACCCATATGACAGAATACAGTCTCATGAAATATAGAAAATAGAATTCGAGAATTAAAAAAGGAATAAATTCAGTACCTCCAATAAGAGAACGAAATAAACCCAGAAGGCGGATTGAAATCGGAAAGAATCATAACATAGTCCACCACATAAACCATCCCCAATGCCCAAGAAACAAGTTATTTGGGATAACCATGCTCAAATGTGGAACGAAGCATACCTGTTCCTCCATCATGGATCCAGATATAGATCCTATTGCCCAGCATAAGGTGTTTAAGTTGTTCCACGTCCAATCTTCACCACTCAGTTGCTTACTCAATTTCTTCAGCATCTATATCATCCCAAGAGGGCAGAAACAACATAGATTATAAAAGATTGCATAGTCTGCGAGATTCAAAGTTAAAAAAGCAAAGTAAAGTACTAAAGCACAACTTCATACTCAAAAAACATAGCCATTATGTGCTGATAGCCGTGAACTTGTATACACCAGATAGACCAAGGGAAAGGTATGGGATACCAGAGATGTGCCTGACCTCATATCCAATTGTACATTCGAATACACTAATTTATGTGAACAATATCTGCGGAGTCAAAATGTCACATCTGATAAGGAACCAAAATGTTGTAGCCTCTCACATTGGATCAAAGATAGGAATTCCCTTTTACCCAACGTCTTACTCAATTTCAAGCATTTCTTACCAGAATGTTTAGACCATATCCACGGACCAGAATTCAACTTTTTGGACAAGAAACCATATATCCTAAGCCTATGGCTAGGGAAGTCCGTCGCAACCCCCGCCCAATACTCATGCCCCAGTCCTTTTAACATATGTGCTTAATGGCTTACCATGCAACTACCTAAAATGGATAATCTAAAATGGATAATCTAGGGAATTGAAAGCAGACTATGATAAAACCATCAAACTGGAAAATACGAGGTCTAACTTAGAAATAGAATGCTTATCAGATGCAGTACCGCGAGCCAGCATAAGTAACAGCACTATGCGTTGCAAATATTAGGAAAAAATGGATTCTTCCAGATCGAATACTAAGTCAATCACAAACCAGAAACCAAATTCAATTCAACTCCCATAAACATGATAATTAAATGGTTGGTAACACTTTCAGAAAAACTCTCTCACATTATTTTGGCAAGCAATCAAAATTGATTCGTTATGCTGCAATTATAATCAAACATCAATACCATGAAGAATCCAAGTTCTACACTCATCCAAACAAGCGCATTAAATTTAAAAGTGGATACTACAACACAACACCAACTAATCCTCCAGTCCTCAAGCCATACATGTGAACCTGATACTCTAACTTAATTACTCAGATTTCCCAACCCCAGCGAATGCATTGATTCCGAGGGGAATAAATCAAGCCAAAAGATCGATTGGGGGGTATAGTAGTTTCTAAAGTACAATAAATGATTTACGAGGTTAATTTATGCCATTATAAATCCTTCGAAAAATCCAAGCGGTATATATTCCTGCCACATTCATATTCAGAACACAAAATAAGCAAATATCATCCATGTCAACAAAAAGGTTTTCTACACTAATGACGCAAGGACATATATTGACGGTGAATGCACATCCATACAGGATAACAGCAGCACATTAGTTTATATTTCCGTTAAAGCAAGCAGCGAACAGCAAAGGCAATTCCAAGTCATACCTGCTTTTCAGTATCTTCGTGGTCAAGATGTGACAGGTAGATAAGTGCTTCCCTCATGCTCTACCACAAAGTAATTCAATTACAATAAGTAACTGGATCAGAAACAGAGGCAGAGAAACAAAACGCAAAAGCAAAAAGGATCCCGAGCATGACTTCTAAAACATACACACAAACAAAAAAAGTTTGTGATTAGACACTTTTAACATTTTAGGTTGAAGAGATAGCACATCGGACAAGCAGAGGTTGAAAACCTTATATTGGACGAGGACATCATTGTCCTTCATAGTTTCACGGACTATATTCCCATTTTCATCCTCAACAATCAGAACCTCTTCAGGCTTAGCCATACGGCAGATCATGAGTAATCTCAACTTGGACATTGGAACTGCATAGAGCTGCCGTCGCTGCAGCAGTTGTGAACCAAGACCATCAGCCATACCTGGAAATGGCATCTGCCAATTGAACATGCGGAAACAAACACAAATCAGTGATTTTTAACGAGAAAGGAGCATAAATCTATGCAATTTCTAATTAGTAAAACATTAAACATTAAGAAGGAAGTTTGACATGTGCATATGTGCAAGCTCTGATAGTGCCTGAAGGCCCAATGAGAAGTGCATAGATTCTTGCAACGAAGGAATCAACTGAAACAATTACTGTGCATAACTAGCAATGCTAAACAAGAGTTAACAAGTCAAACGTAAAAAAACAAGGAAACAACACAGCCATCTCAAATAACACCAAAATGGAACACCATAGAAGTGCAGGCACCCACCCCCCTTAAAAACGCACAACAGCGAGGAAGAGGTATAAGTGGGTCAGAAGAGAAGATTATAAACGCATATCATGGGACAATATACACCAGACCCAATAACTAAAGAGTAAAGACTAGGATATACAACAATTGCCACACATAAATAAGCAGGTATATTAACATCACGCGTATTTTTGTGCAAGCATCATACTAACGTGAAATATGTATCTTCTACTATCTCTTCCATGTGTTTCTCAAAAGATTCTCATTGATTAACTCGATCAAGTTTTCATGACATGATGAGAGGAAAATATTCTACAACTTGTGGAAGACAAATGGAATTACCAAATGCAAAACAAGCGCACAAGTTATAGAAGCAGTCCACCAATCCTTCTCGTGTGGATTTGAACAGAACATAGAAAATAATTTAACTAAAGAGGCAAACCTCCAATCTAAGACGTCCAACTAAGTTTCCTGATAAACTCTTACAATAGCAAAACATAAATCTTAAGGCCAAGTCAAAGAAAGCAAGGCTATTGTCCATCACTAACAACTTACTCTTTCTTTCTCATTTTCACCTCCCACAATAACAAAAGAAAATCAAGAAAAACAGCTTGCGTTGCTTGGCTATGGTTCTATGACTTTTCTAATGAGAAATTCCAAGTGGAGACATCTAAAGTTCTCTTGTTTACTACTACACTGCAAACAGGTCGCTCCTCCCTGATAAAACAAAAAAGTATTCTACAAGGAATCATAAACCTGGGTTATAATAATACACCAGAAGGCATCGAAGCTTACGTCCCATGTAACATATAACAGGGGAGATGAAGTGGGCCGAGACACCCAGTAGGAGCCAGAGATCCGTGAATAAGAAGAGGAATCCTAAATAGAACCTCCAAACCACGCACACTAAAGCACCACAGGATCATAATCTCAAACCCAAAGCACCAATATTACCTGCAGTCCCATCATGTTTGCAATTGCTAAAGGATTATCCAGATTATGATGTGCCTCAAACAACTCTAGAACTAAAGAGTTCCAGTAGTCCAAGCAAACCTGTCAAATTTTAGCAGCACCTAGGTTAACATATGAAATTAATCCCAGATTGGATGCTAAAAAGATACAGCAGCAAACATACCTTGAAAACCTCGGTGTCATCCACATACGAAATGTTTATGAGATATTCAAGACCCAGTAGGAGGGCAGATATATTCTCTGATGAGGATTCTAGAACCCGAATATGCGACTGCACCAACAGAACATCAATCAAAGAAGCTGCCAGGCTGCCTTATAAACAATCAAACTCCAAAACGTGCAAATAAATTTGAGAAGAAAAACAAATACTTGAAGCTTCAAGTTTATAACTCGCAAAATCATCAAAATCTTGCCACAGATATAACGAAAACAAATAGGATAAATGGCATAGGTGCACAGTTCAGACCAATCGTTTGAAAGAGTTTTTCCTTTCTACTTTGTTTAGTTCGGAGTCGACATATTTTGGTGTTTACGGTGACGTATAGGTCATTTGTTTCATTGGTAACTTTTTGGTGTTTTCAGCTTTATGTCCTTTTGTTCCTCTTTTCTTTTGTGCATGGGGGGCATCCCCGTGACAATGCCTTTTCAATAACATTTATTGCTTATCAAAACAAAAACATAGCTTTAGCACATTAACCTGTTTTGAATTGCAATTTGCAGGGACCAGGGATGGCCGTAACTTCTTTTTTGTGTGTGCGATGATAAGCCGCAGAGTGAATTTGTACTCAGCAGAAGCTACTAGTTCTTGGAGGACGATGTTCCAGCTATTACCAATCAAATTAAGTCCGGGTGAGCTACTAAACGAATGAAGGTTGGCACAGCCACATACGTCGCCCAATGGAAGCATATTTTATATACCAGAACTTTCAGATTGACACCAGTTGTCTTCGCAAGAATGTAAAAAACAAGGCAAATCTCTTGGCTTTTTTAGCCAGCAAAGTCTTTAATCTTTTACCACAGGGCATCTAGAAACAGGATCACATCATGCAAATATGTGTCCTTGGTAAATAAGGATACCTGACCTCATCTGCAACTTCATTGTAATTGTCCTTATAGCCCATTTCTACTTTCATAAGAAATATAAGAGTTTGATGTCTAATAGATTTTATGGATGTCATTTGTGCAGTTACGTTTTTTTCGTTTTTCTTCTTCAAAAGAAAGCTCACTTCACCCAAATTCACTAATTGCGCGCACACACACATCCAGACAAGTATAGGAAAATCAATGCTTCAGTAACTGAGTCCCCACATTGGAACAGCATCATGGTTCGCTACTTATTGAGACCAACCAATGATGGACTGGCAAGGTAAAGGCCAGTACATAGACTTTGGAAAACACCACCCACCAGAGGATACTAAATGGCACTTGCGTTGTGCAGTTACACAAGAATGACTAGCAGCAAAGAAAAGGCTTGCCTTATAAAATGAGGTGAAAAACAGCGCCAGGTTTTGAATGAATGCCTGCAAATAAGGTACAGCATCAGCTTATGCAAGTCTATCAGTTTCAAGGCCAACTAGAAAAACATGTGTGAAACATTCACCTGCTCTTCACCAGAACCATTTGCATAAGCATCGGAGAGGTTTGTATTGGGTGGAAGAATGGCCTAAAAACACAAAATACACCTCAAGTCATTGCAAAGAGAAACCAGAAATCCCAATGGAACGGATAAAGGAACGGAACCCAGAAAATATTTACAACTAAAATGGCAAATCCACACACTCAGTTCCAAATTTCTAAACTAATTTTTATTAAACCATTTAAGTACCTGCAGTTGCACCATAAAGATGGCATACATTTTAACGTACTGCACGTTATAGAAATCGCCAAAATTAAGGGCAGCAACCTGCCAATATCAAGACATGAAAAAGAAAATATTGAAGCAGTTCAGGAGCACTTAACATTTGAAATTTGCGCAGGTACGATGGAGTAAGTACATACCTCAGTCAAACACTGGAGGGTGAGATTTCTATAAGAAGGCACGGGGAAAAAGTTCAAGAGTGTTTCAAGCTGCAATATTCATGGAACACAAGAATGTCAGAACATGCTTTGGCTTTTTCCTCAACAATACTTCAAACAAGAAGTCTCAAACACATACGAAGCAGCCATTTTTTTGGGTTCCAAAAGCAGCCATGGAAGAAGGCTGACAATAGCCTTCTTAGTACCCAGCCCCTCGTTCATTAACTCTTTCACATTACATAAAGGAAAATGCTAAAGACAGCCCAGTGGACTGTCGTTAAGATTTTAAAAGTGTATTGCCATGCGTGAAAAGTGTATAAATGGAGTAGGTGATAACACCGCTTACATCAGGTGGTACTCGTACAACCGTACAAGTGCAGATTCACAAGTACTTTCCAAACAAAAAAGCGTAACCAAGCATGTAAGAAGAGAAAACAAACCAGTGGAGATTCAAATATATATCCCAGAGGAATCCATGAAAGAAAAGCATGCAGTGTTGCCAGCGTAGCCCGCATAAGCTCAGTTCTTTGAGATGCCGCGGATAGTACATATAGGCATAGCTCATGAATGAGCTGAAATTCGCTGTAAACAAACAAACAAATCCTCTGATAAGACAGAAATAACAATATCTTAAGGTAGTTAGGTCAATCGGGATACTTCAAAGACGAAACAAGGCAAAAACAAACAGAGATTGTACAGAATCAAAAGCTAGAGACATAACAGAACCAAAGCCTGTTCCAGTTCAGTAGTCAACAAACAAGTTGCCAAACAGGTATATAAACAAAAAAAAATTACAACAATTTTGCAAGAAAACCCATCTGCGGGACCCAAAAAAAAGCAAGACTCTTGCAAGGAGTAAGAATCAAGAGAACCATGGAAGAAGAACTAAAAAAACCCTCAAACACATTTCCGAAACCATTGCCAAACATCTGCAACTAGGTGTTTACATATCCCATGTGTCCACGGTCCATCGTTAGCCTAGTAATATGGTCACCCATACGGTTATGAGTTCCTAAAACGGTAGAGCAGGAAGCGGGTTGGGACCGCCAGGATAATGGACATTTAAGGTAGTACAGTAGTACACATAAGGAATCCATCACATGGTAGTCTCCAAGGATGATAAAATAATAGGAAATTACCTGTTCAGGGATTGTTTAAGCTCTTTGATCTTCTGTTGTGTCATTTCACCCCTTGAGAAATCAAAAACTTCTTCACTTAAAAGCTGACAAGTAGCAGTTCAAGTCAGTGAAAATGCTTCCAATAAAAATCAGTTACTCCACCGACTTAAGAAAAATAAAACTAGCTTACTTTTAATATAGCCATGCAATTTTCACATATAGTTTCACTTGTCTTTGCTGCAGCAACAAGATCGGGAATGAAGCTTCGCCATCTGGATGGCCACTCATGTTTCAAAATCTGTAAATCAGGAGGGCATATACAATTCAGATCACATTCCAAAATAATTCAATACTATATAGGGTCCAATGATCTCTACAAGATAGAGCAAATAATCAGAACAAATAAACAAAAGACACTTCAAAAAGAAGTTGACGCAATAACAAGGCAGGCAAAAGTTACGACCATGATGCCTTCGAAAGCAAAGACTGACCAGTTTGAATAAAACATAATAATCTTTCCCGAGTAAGGAAGTCCTGACTGACCATCCTCCTTTGCAATATTGTCCCAAAAATACTTGCAACTATGCGACGTAACATACTTATCATACCCTGATGCATGCCCTACAATTTACCTGGACTAATATTATATTGAGTTTGTTGACATACAGCCTTTCCCGCCGAAAAGAGATCTCATCACTGGACAGCTAAGCAAGGAAAATTAAAGGTGAATGACACAACTCAGCATGGACTAAAGAGAAAAAATTGTGTAAGAGAACTTACAAATGAAATATAATAAACAACATACCTTTACAATGACCTCAGAAATGTAGTTTTTCATACCATCTCGCTGGTCAACAGGCAATGCATTCCATCTGTACTTAATTACACCTTCCAGAACCTAAAATAGAAGAACATCAGAGCTCACTCACATCAGCACCTCAAAAAGGGAAGAAAAAAAGAAAGAAAACGGCATAAACACTATTCTGCTTTTAAGAATGTAGGACACAGTTTCTACAGAAGCACCATGCCAACCACAGGAAAAGGAAAAACATTAATCAAGTAGTCCTTGAGACAAGAAGGAAGGGAAGTTGAAGCATATCACAAAAATAATCTCACTCATGAGTCATGAGCAAGCCTTTACTTTTAATGGATAGAACCCCATATAGATGTAACACCATAGATTTGAAGAACTCTCCTAATTTATAGATTGTATTTTCTTACTCCCACCCAAAAGAATTCCAATGTGGCAGGTGCAAGTAAAAAAGTAAAGGCTTCATTTCAGTGAGACCTCCCGAGATTTGCATCTATTCAGCAAAACACCACCAGTTTGACAACATTACACCTACCTACCTACCTCCAATAAAGGATAACCAAATGAACTTATCCAAGGAGATACATCTACCTTTTTAGCTTATATTACGATTTACTTACATTCATACCTATTACCTAGATCTGAACCTATTAACAAATGACAGAAACGCCCGTCATGCCATGTATAAAAATCACCATAACAATATTCCTCAACCTTGCCCTTACAATCTCTCTCGCCTTCCCCTCCCCCTCACTCGTCTGAATCTCCATCTTCTCTCCTCTCTACTAGACCAACCAAACCCAAACACCCACAACCAGCCATTGACAATTTGCTGCTCACGAACACATTGGCACCTCCTCTCTTACGTCACCCGTCCAACCACCATCACCTTCATTCCCTCAAGTCACCATTACCCCTCCCTCTCTCTAGCAACCAGCCTTCATCAACCAACGCTGCCACCTCCCACCAAATCAAAGATTCCAAACCCTTCGAGTTCATTACCACCTGAACCCCGTGGCACCTCCTTTTTATCATTCTCTTCCAAACCATCATAAGCAGTCCACCCCGTGATTGATTTCAGTAGAAATACAAGCAGGATTCAGGTATTCTTAATATGGGTCGAGAATTAGATCCCTTGAGCATAAGTTATAATGTATCTGGTTGAGCCTTGATAATTGTGACACCAGTGGAGGTGAATACAGGCAGATGACGGTTGCAGAAGGTTCTTTGGGCTTTCAACAAGAGAAAGGAGAGAGAGGACTAACTAGGTTTCTCAGCTTCTCCTCCCTCGGGCCTCTGTGGTGACCCTTTTTGTTTCTCTTTCCTATCGTTGCAACTTGAAAGTGAAAATTCAACGAACACTCCTACCGAATTTCAAAACCCAAGCAAGAGGGACAAAACAAAGAGATCTACACCACAGCCATGGTGAAGATTCTTTTCCTTAGACCACGCGGTTATTGTCCTTGCAGCTTTTATAGAAGAGGTATAAATGACTTTCAAAGTCTAATCATGAAGGGTAAAAGAGGATCCGAAAAGTACTACCGACTTTCTGACTCAATTAATGAAGCGTAAACAAGAATCACAACAATTGGGAATGTTTAAATTAAAAAACAATATCATCCTCAGAACTTTCCATTGATCTCTGATTGAATTGTGTATACCATTCCACAACATTTGAAAATTAAATTTCCAAAGCAACTTAGGAAACAAATATCTCAGATAGAATTGTGAGTATAGCTTAGTTGCGCAACATCTACCTTAGCTACTAAAATTTGAAAGCAAGCTTAATCAATATTGAATTGGCAAGGAAATGTACAACACAATTAACGGATCCCCTCCCCGTTGTTGAAAGCATAATCAATTGCATACTTTCAGTTTCTTCCATTATATGATGTGCACATTCCTTGATAAGGGATTCGCAAGTCCAAAGTCCTCTCAAGATGGCTTTCTATGGAGCAAAGCGGTGAGTGAAGTTATTCTAAAGACTTAAAACTTGAGAAGAAGAGGAAATTCCTGTTGGATTGGTGCTTCACATGCAAGTCTAATGGAGAGTGTGCGAATCATCTCCTTCTGCACGGTCCGATGGCTGTGTAGTTTTGTAGCTTGATGTCTCAATTATTGAAGTGCATTGGGTTCCTGGATTGACAGCTTTTTGCTTTGGGAGCAGAGATTTCTTTAGAGGTAGGAGATGGAAGGCATGGGAGATGGTTCACTACCTTTCATGGTGCACTTACTGTCAGGGAAAGTACAGAGCTTTTAAGATTTTTTAATACTGAGGCACTCAGCTAGTCAATTTGTTTTTGGGTTCAGGGAGGCTTTTGTGTTTTCTTTACGATTATGTTGACTTCACGTTTTTTGTGAATTAATCAAATTCCAATCAAAACATAAAACTTTGACAACGCTTAAGCATAGAAGTGCCATAGTGACTTGGAAGCAAATTGGGGATAGTAGAACAGTAACAAAGTGAGATACGAAATTGAAGCAAATTGATACACCAAAGTGAAATACTGAACAATTGATAAACTTAAAGGTTTTTTTCAACTTACCTGCAAAGCAAAAAACTTAGTGTTCAAGTTCTGTGTATTCGATAGAACATGAACCACCTGAAGCCACATGTCTGGATTGTTTTGCAACTCCTGCAAAATATGGTCTGCAGAGGTCCTCTGCAATGTTCGATGAACGAAATAATAATTACACTTGTGGCTAATGAAACTCTAGTAATATGAATATGAACTACAAAATTACACTTGTGGCCAATGAAACTCTAGTAATGGATGATGATTTAGACATCCATTCCTCTTTGTTCACAACATTTAAGACTTCTACGTCATCACCGCGAGCACCAATTTTAGTATTTACATGTACGCACTTGGACCAAAGTAAACTGATGCCCTGATGAAAGTGGGGAACACTGACAAAGAACGACAAAGGGAGGTCAAACCAAGGCCTATGGAAGTCGAGGCTCGTCCCCAGTCAACAATGGATCAAAAACATAGGTGGCCGTAGCAATGAGCTCTTTTATTCCGTTGTCTCAATCCATATTCTTTCCCTTGAGTATTACAACCAACCATAAGTCCGACTCACCAAGCAATGTATGCCCCATAAACACGAGAAAACTCCAATGCGAACGTCATTTATTTTTTTTATAAGTAAATAATTATATTAGCAACGAGGCATTAAGAGATAATTAGCAACAAGGCATTAAGAGAATGCCGCCCATATACAAAAAGTGGCTGAAGACAAAAAGGCCATATACACCACTGTGTGAATTGAAAAGTACAAACCAATCTAGAAACTGATCAAGAGATGGATTACATTCTCTTTTCTCCACTTTCTAAACGCGTTTACCTAACCCACAACATTCAACGACGGACAGTGAGATTCCCCGCCCATTCATGATACCAGGCGTAAATAATGACGTGGTAACTATCACCCATAAACCCCATCATCAGACCCTCGGCTGACACTATTACTTGAGTTGGTTCCAATGTATTCCCTCCCTACATTCTACAGCAATTAAGCAGAACAATAACCCACTACAAGAAAAAAAGAAAGAAAAACGGGCACGAACACATTAACAAGTGCGATACATGTACACAACGTACAAAGCAAGAGAGATGGTCTCACCTCGTCCTTAGATCCGGTGCCGTAAAACGCTGCGACAGTGGCATCGAGCAAGCCGACGTCGATTGGCTGGCTCAAATCCCTAAGTTTTTCCGCCGCCATGGAGAGATCAAAACTGGGGAAAAAAAATTCCTAACAAAACACACACAGAAGCACAGTTCAGAAGCCCTAGAAACCCCCACGGACAAAACCCTAGCACTTATCTAAACACCGATAGTTATATCACAGTTCAAAAAACGACAGCTTCAAATTGAAGCACAAGTCCACAGAGAGAGAGAGAGAGAGAGAGAGAGAGAGAGAGAGAGAGAGAGAGACTGTGTGTGTGTTTGAAATCGTTTCTACGGAGAGGTCTTCCCTCCACTTTATGTACAGTGAGAAAGTGGTAGTGTGGTCTTGGAGTTTACCTAAAAAGGGTAAAGGCCTTGGTTCGACTGGGTGTGTGAGGCCCGCTGTGATGAATCTTTTGGAGAGAGAGAGAGAGAGAGAGAGAGAGAGAGGGAAAAGAGGAGAGAGAAGGTGGGAGAGTTCGATTGTTGAGGTGTGGGGGGGAATTGTAGGGAAGTGGCGCCTCTCTCTGTCTCTCTCTCCAGAAAATATACGATTGGGGGGGCGGTTTGGCTCTGCTTCAATTTCAAGCTAACATAGCTGTTCAACTTCGAAAAATAATAATAATAATAAATACTACTACTAAAAAACCTAAACATAGCTGTACTTTTTCACTAGAGACGAAAGTGAAAGAAGAACGCTGAACTTACCTCCCAAAAAAAACCCTAGCTTTGCCCGTAGATGATAAAAAACGAAATTGACTTCGGGACTTTATTTTTTTATTTTTTAAAATTATAAACAATACTCTTTTACGTGTGAGAGAGTGAAAGAACAATAACAAAATAAAAAATAATTTAGTAATTTCACATAGGATAAAGACAAACGGTAGTAATAATGTCAAAACTGCTTTTGTTAGTGTCAAAACTTCAATGCATTAAAGTCTTGTACATTGCACATAGTACAAGCCTTTTGTGCCATAGAATTTTGGCACCAACAAAAACAATTTTGGCATTATCATTTAAAGTAAAGTGTCAATGGCTAAATGTGAAATGCCAAAATTACTTCACTAAAAAAATTATTTTTTGCGCTTTGTTTTTTTATAAGTGTGTATACTTTAAATTTTGTTATCTAGTGTTTTTACGGTGTGTAATTTGAAGCGTTAAGTAACAATTTTTTGATTGCAATTATCAAAATATGCAGTGTGTAAATTATTTTCCAAACATTAGTGTCAAAATAACTATTTGCCCACGGATTTTGGCACTCCAATTGAGTATTTATTTTATGTATATTAGTTTTAAGTAATTATTGATTTTTTTTAATAGTTTATTTGTGAAGTTTATCATATTCTCTAAATTGTTCAACTACATTTATAAATTAGGGTTTTAAATAGTTCGAGCGTAATTTAAAAGGTACATGCATTAATTAATTAATTTTAAATGATTCTTCAAGAGATTATATGGTGTCCTTCCTTTTACAATGGAGAGAAAGAGAGGAACTAAATACGTGATCTAGCTTTTCAAGACAAAATAGAATAGAATAACCGTTTGAATATACCCTGCCGCTTTCTTTTTCAATTTTGTTCTTTACTTGGGGCCTACTTTGTTGATTGTCGAACTCTTTCTAATACCTTAAATTACTGTTATTCGTTTTTACGCAAACACGTATATACAGATACAAATATTAAATTTATAGAAAATTCGAAGCTCTCTTAAATCTCAAGCCTAAAGTCCTTGTTTCATTGGCCTAATGGACAAGCCGGCCCTGGCCCTAGGCGTGAAGTTCCTAAAAAAAATGAATTTTGTTAACTCTCTAGTCTTTGCAAAGAGCTAAAAAATAAACATAGAATTTGTCAGTTTGACTTAGTTGAAGTCTACTCTTTTTAGTTTAGCATTATGAATAAGAAATCACAAAAAATATAAAAGGGCAGGTGGTTTTAGAAATTCCCATGAGAGCTTAAATCAGAGCACCCCATAACCAAAACAAAGCTAACCCCAAAGAACCTTGGTGAGAATGCAGATAAAATAAAAATAAACAAAATTGGGTGAGGAAAAGCAAAACGAAAATATAGTGACAGTGTGGAACTTTTCTTTGCAAGGCACAACCAAACACAAGGATGTCGCATAGAGTTTGGTCTTGGATCCAGATCAACAGTCGCGACCTGCCTAACACGTTCAAGTCGGATACAAAACGTTGTTTTTAATGACAGACAGGTGAGTAACGTGTAAGAACATACGACTCATGCAAGATAACTTGTAGATTTGAATCTCTCAAAAACTAGACAATGGTTTTTGCTTTCTTTCAGGCTACCATCCCGGCTCCAACTTAGTACTTACACAAATGGTAGAAGTAAAATGAAAAACCGCGCATCGTCCGAAAATTAGTAGAGTAGAGAATGAAGTCTAGAACAACCCGACCGGACAAAAAAAAAAACGAAAAACCGACCGATCGGTTCGGGGTAGTGTCGGGTTTTCTAGGTTTGGGGTGGACCGGTTTTGTGGAATTTTTGACCAACCGAACCGAACCGATTACCCCGAACCGGGCCGAACCGAACATATATATTATACATGTTTTAATCTTGGCCATTAAATATTTTTTGTTTCAATCTCCACCGTCCTTCTCCCACAAACCCTATCTCTTATCGTCCCTCTTATTATACTCTCATGAATCTCATCCGCAGCTTTTGAGCGCGCTCTCTCTCTCTAATCGAATTCACAAAATCCCCATGCAATAACTAGCAGTGTCTCTCCCCTTCGTTTCTTTTGATGAGGAGTTTTTAGCTAAACAACATTCTAAGAAGTCAAGCATCCCTCTTGATTTATTCTCTGTCAAGCTTCCCTTTTCTTCTTTCTTTGACAAATGAAAGTCGGTGGTAGAGTTGTTTCTCAATTTTCAGGCTCTAGCCAGCAGTCCCTTTCATGTTTTCAAAGTTGGTCCTAGGGGCAGCAAAGCCTAGATGTATTAGGTACAGGCAGTTCGGGAAGGGTCTGTTATTGCCCTAAACTCGAGGGAGTCTCCCCTGTGTTTCTAATCATGCACTAGTTTGATGAAGAATTCCAGATCAGGCGCCTCCGTCCTATGACTGCCTTCTTTTGGATCCCTTGAGCAGGTTGGGTTTTTTAATCGGTTCATTTTTTATTTTTTATCGTTGGCCCAACTAGGCCCAATTCGGCCAAACCGAATTCTCCGACCGGGCCGAATCCACCCGAATTGAACCGAAAATAATACTGTTTGGGATCGGTCCTGGAATTATATACCCCAAACCCGATCGATTTCCGGCAAATCCACGCCGAACCGAACTGACCGGACCGAATAACACCCCTACCTCTATTAGCAGTAAAAAGAACACCAATTCACAAACTCTCTTTAACACGATACATCTCTTCACCAAGCTGTTGTTTGGGCCTACAAGCTAAAAAATGGTTCGAAATAACTATGTACCAACAGACCGAAATCTCAAACTTAGAAGTTAACAGGCTCCATCAGTTTTAGAATAGCTATAGAAAACGTTTCGACTGAAATTAAGCCTGCAAACAGGGATGCTTTCCGATATATGGGAAATTCAGAAGGAAAACCAAACTGAACTCAACAAGTAGTAATGGTCCCCAATAAATAGTTCTAGACAGGCAGCAATTGTCCAAATATCCCCATTGTTCAGCCAAAAAATAGCTTAAAGGAAAATGGCACATTGTAAAGCCATTGCCAACTATAAAAGGAAAAACAAGAGAAGAAAAAACGGACAACAGTTGTCAATTTACAATTTCTTCAAACAAGCATCGTTTTTTGTTCTACATATGCATTCCGAGGATGTTACTCTGTTACAAGATTTCCGGAACTCCTAAAATCACTTCATAACGAATTGCCAAAAAAAAGGGTGATGTTTTCGCTCTCTGCCTTTTCATAGTATTCACAGTCTCGAGTCACCTTGTGATAGTACTGCGTTTGCAAGATCTATTACCTCTTCTCTGGCTCTTCAGCCTCCTGATGTTGACTGCAATCTGATACGGATGAAGGTGATGGTGCAACAGCCTTTCCCTTGATGTCTGAAGATGATGGGACACTCACATCCATGCTTTTCTCGGTCCTTGACTTCTGTAGAAGGTGGAGCTGGTTTTGCAAAATCTGTTGAAAAAACAGAAAGGGAATTATCAACCACAATAGTACAACAAAACAAGATATTTTACCATCACAAGTTTGCTGACATAATCGTGCGCACCCAATCAATCAAGTATTAATAATTTAATACGCAAAAGGAATAGGTATTTTTCCAATCAACTGAAACATCTCTTAAAAGATATCCCATTCCATTCTCATAATAAGCAAAACTTACTCATGTTTTACGTATTTGAGTGGTCAAAACGGTACCATTTTTTGGTTCAAGGCATAAATTCTTATGTCTTCTTTGTTCCTCAATATTATGAAAATCTATGACGAGAAATCCACTGTCCCATTTGAAAATGGAAAAGAAACATCAAACATGACAATCCCCTTAAACAGGAAAACAGAATTAGAAGCACCTAACAGCGATCAGGTGCCAAGTTTCAAAACAGATCAATAGATAAAGAAAGGAATCAAAGGATACTCATCATCATATAAGAAAAGTACGTAGGTAAACATTCTCCTAATCTCGTATGAAGGGCATAAACAATTTTCTCCTTTTGAAGGTTCACCATTGGAAGTGAAAAAACCTAGTAGAAAATTTAAAATAAATCATGGCATTAAGTTCTTAACCAGCTAAATTAAGCAAAATAGAATACGATTAAAACATATGTATAGCCAAAGAAGGCAAATGATAGAAGACCAGGACATGATGTACAGAACCTCAATCTGGTCTTGAAGAAATTGTTGCTGGGTCTCCAGCTGAAAATATGGCATATTAAGATTGCTGCCGAATTTTTCTCGGTAGTTCACATCTGATCCAGGAGACAAGAAAGGGACAAAACTGCAATGTGGAAATTGACTGCTGCCAAAGTTGGCAGGTCCATCTGGGATTGCAAATGGATGCTGTCGTGACTGTCCATCCAAAGATTGTCCACCGAAGTTGGAAGGGCCCCTGCACTCAAGAAGAATTTCAACTAATTACTAGAGCGTGCACAACTGAACAGATCATATTTTATGAGCAGTTTAGAACCGCACTATGCTTAGAAGTCTGGTTTTTATGGTTGAACAACAGGGTTCTCGGGTAGAATTTCGAAAGACCCAAACAAGAAATAGCAGAGCCTTTGTTTATAAGCAAAAGCCTCATGTAATGAAAACTGTTTTTTTTTTTCTTTTTCTCCTGCTCTATCTGCACTCTCAGGAAAAGATCCACAAACAAGCTCCTTTGCTAATACTATGAGCCAGTGTGAGTAGCTAAGGTCTACATGCCATCAGGAAAGAAAGGGCATAAAAAGACATGGAAAAGAAGTGCATACCCCGTGAAAGTATCTACAGAAGGATAAACAAAAGATCTCCCATATATTGAGGCAGCTGCAGCAGCAGCTTGTAGCCTGGCCTGATGCTGCCTAACAATGTCATTTACCTCACCATCTCCACTTGAACTCTGAGAAGGAGTACTTGCCGTTCCTGTGCTCAGCCAAAACAGTAAGCCAATGTTTTCAGCATGCATGAAGCAAGACTCATCAATGAATTACAAAACCATCAGATGATTTAACCTCTAAAATTGCTCATACGGAAGAGTGATCAAACAGGGGGCCACATTTCCTAATTGAGCTAAAGAATTAAATGACACCACCAAGTGACAAATGAGATTATTTTTGGACGAACTAGACCATCTAAGCTTGCAAACCATTCTGATTGAATAAAATTTTACATAACCTCCACAAAAGAAAGATTCAATATTCACATAATATGAAAGCACCATCTAATGACATTGGTAGTTCTGCTAGCAATAAATAAATGGACAATGTCATTTACTATCTGCTGCATGTGTGGTCATCCAGAGGTCAAATACCAGGTTTCACAATTTCAATAACCAACTTGAGCTGATTACAATGAGGGCCTATCAAGAGCTGCTCCATTCCCATGAAAAAAATCATATGATTACCTTGTTGATGAGCTTCTGCCCATGATCCAGAAGTACTAGTCCCATTTTCAGGTGGTGCAACAGGGGCCCTACAAGTTGGACACGTGTGCTGCCGCTCTAACCATGAACGGAGGCACTGCACATGGAACAGATGCCCGCAACTTAGCCTCTTGGCTGTAGTCATCTCCTCACGACAAATGATGCAGGTTGCATCACTCCTGAATGATTATCAGTAACATATCATAAAAGCAATGGGATACAGATAATAAGAACACACACTTCAAAAGGCTGGACAACTCACGTGCTCAGCTCTTCAGGTGTTGCGTCTGGAAAACGGTCATCCATATTAGAAGTGATCTTCCGATAACGAATATAATCAGCAATGCGAACCCTAAAGTTGCGAAATGTCTCATAAAGGTCGCGAATCAAGTGCAGAGGCACGCCATAATTCCTGATACAACAAAGTGCACTTGGATCTTACTGGTCTGTTAATGAAACAAAATAGCAATAACAACCACCTAATGAAGTTATGAGGTGACCCCATCAGGCATCCATTCATGTAAACGAGAAAACACTGAACTAAAGCTACATACAGAAATTCCTCAAAGCAATCAGGGGAGAGAAAGGATAACAAACCTAGGTAGTGGGAAGTCCAAAGATGTAGAATGAGTTCCAAAAAGAAAAGAAAATAAAATAAAAGAAAAGAGGCTACATAAGCAAGTCAGCCATGTTTTTTTAACATTTTTGAATGTACAACTGAATGTAGTTGCTTTTCAATTCTAAAAAGTTTCACCAGGCAGCTGTCAAATCTTCAGACAAATCTAGCTAAGCATTCATGCGAACATGGATCCAACGCGACACTGACATGCGGACACACCATTTTTAGAAGAAAGAAAGAAAAGGAAACAGTAGGTTCATGGCATGTCAACAAATGTAACTTTTTGATATATCCAAAATAAACTACTCCCTCCATCCCTATTTAAGTGTCCTGCTTCGTAACTCCAACTTATTAAAAAAACATCATCATTACACCTCTCACATCAACTTTTACCTCCACTTTCCCTACTTACCCTCTATGGAGACATCATCATTACATTTTTACTCGCTAACTTTTCAAAAAAGAATCTACTTTTAGGGGCAAAATGGGAAATATACCCACTTTTACCCACTAACTTTACAAAATGGACACTTATTAAGGGACAGTCCAAAATGGAATACTGGACATTAAAAAGGGGACGGAGGGAGTACTAAATTTAACACCACAAAGGTATTCATATTTCTAAATATAAAAATAGCAACAAATTATTGCCATGCTCTACATGCTGGAAAAGAATGTGTGAAACTCATATAGTGACCTGGTTTGTTTAAGTAATGGACAAACATGTCCCCAAGAGTCTGAAGTATGACCTGTTCCCTAAAATTAAATTTGTAAATAACTTTCCGACGTGTCAAGCATGGTTCCAAGAGTGTTGGTGTCCAACAGTGACTTGCCACCTTTTGGAAGTGCTTGTGCTTCTTAGCTTATTACAGTCCGGCAAAGATGAAACCGCTTCTAAGATTCAGAGAAAGGTAATTTGCTACCCGATGCAAAGGTTCAGTCCAACAACAATGATAACTCACCCACCAGATATCTACCGTGCAAAAGGTGAGACAAAGGACTCGCAAACATCTTTTCAGAAAAAGCAACAAAAAGCTTTTTACCAATTTAAGACGTCATTCTAGCATACCATATATGACATTCTATTTATGTAGCTGATTAGCTACCTTATATCCCACAAATAAAGCCCAACAATTATCCTTCAGCTCAAACCAAATTGATGAGTATGATGGAACCAATGAAGCTTGTTCACCAAATTCTTAAGAATTGAACACACTTCAAGCTGACACACTAAACAAATTTACATAATACCAAGATGACAAGGACCAATTGTAAATGACCATGTAAGCATGCACACCTGCATACCAGAATCATTGATACAAACATTCAAAGAAGCACTCAACGCTCAGGTCATCAGTTTATGTCATAGGTAATATATGCGAATCATATGCACATACTGACATAGCCATGAAGACAACCAAGACTGATAAATAACTTACATGAAAATCACAAGAAAGAAGCATAGATACATAGACAAGTGCAGCAAGTCCCGAACAAGTTCCAAGTAAAAAGTGTAGACTGCCTTTCTTTCCCATTGTCCTTCCATAAGCATGTCTCTGACGTAAAAAACATATTTTACAAATGTTGAAACTATTGTTGTCGCCAGTATCATATACCTGAAATAAAAGAAATTACAAATAAGATAAAACCGTTTAAGGCAGCATGGGTCTAAATTATGACATGACCAAGTAACTTGTGTAAATAGACCAACAACAAATCGTAAATGTTGACGTAGAGATTTAGAGCCAGTAAAAAGGTGTACATATTGCTTCATTGTTCATGCATCATGGTCAAATAACAATAGCACAACCATGCTGTCAAAATGAAGACTAAAAAATGCACCAGACTATCAACATTGTACACACATGTATATGCATCAGTGGGTAGGTGATTATTGAGCAAGCAATTGTTTTCCTCGTTGAGATTTTGAGCATTTGAATCAGTAACAAAACATATCAGGAGTCAGGGACTCATGACCCTTACTAATTCATCCAACAAGAAGTAGTCAACAGTATTTTGAAAACATCAATATCCGTTGTCAGGAGATTCGTACATCTTCAGTTACGAATGCAGTTCCCAGAAATGTGTTACCACTTAACTATACCATTGCACATATTATAGCATTTGTTCTATTCGCTTTGTGCCTATGACTTTATTTCATGAGGGTTCATGCTGGAGTATATAGTCTTTGAAGTTGTATTTGTTGGTGTTGTGATCATTGCACAAGTGTTCCGTATCTACGGCTCAATCAGGATAAGGCTTCGAATGAGGCCTGACACACACAACCTTCACCAGTGATGACATTATTCCAAGCACTGGATCCACAATCCCCGAATAGGTACGTTTGTCTCTATTAATGAATTGACAGTTGCAAGATCATTTTTTGGGATTTGTGTCGTCCGGGATTCTCACCAAATCGCATGTTTGTCAGTACATTGGAATAGATGAACCTACAAATATAGGAATGGAGGATCCCATACCAGCAGTTAATTACATCATTAATCAACATTACACACGATCCATCAGTCCAATACCACATCTCCAAAGCACCTCAATAAGAGCACAGGTAACTGAATATGAATAAATCACCAGAAGAGCATGGCTAACTAAAGTAGTTTTAAAATGCCCTCGACCACATCTTTTTTACCCCGTCATTGCCCCATTGTACATCTACTGGCAAACATTTTAAGGAATAAGCTTTAAATATAGTAATCCTATATAGAGCCAATGAATGTTCCACCACAAAAGGTTGTGTTCAATTATTCAAGCAGGGTAAACTGTAACTTTTATATAAGAATGGCTTTCGAATGGCAACACCACACACACAAAAAAAAAAATTACAACCTCATAATTGATAATTACTTTTTTTACCCAAATGCCTAAGGATTTAAGTGACTTCACTAATTGGACCAAAAAAAGGAGTGTCAATAATCGTCCCTTATTGAATACCCATCCACAATCAATAACCCCAACTTCAGACATCTTTCAGCCACTTACGTTATGAGGTCACTGTCTACTACAAAGCACTGTCAAGTCAATAAGATGAGCAGATTACAGATTACACATTAATGTCATCATCACCTATCCTGGCTATCCAAAATGGTGAATCAAGTGCAAATTCAATACCACACATGACCACTATATACCAGACAGTGAATGTAGCCGTGAGTAACAGAGCCTCAATTGTGATGGTCAAAGTTACAAGTTACAACTGAAAGAACCACGAAATAATGCTAACACCAGCAGCAGCAATAGCATTAATGTAATCACTTACTCGAATGAAAATAAGAAGGAAACTGAAGCCTGACGGGTTTGTATCAAATATCTCACAGAACTATACAAAAACAAACTGTCCAGCAGAAGAAGGAATCCCATGAAAGAAACAATTCGGATATGAGCCACCATGCGAACCGAAGGGGTTGTTTCTATGTACTCGACCCTTTTCTGAGCCAACCAATGAAGAGACTTAATTAGCAAAAGAGCAGTCACCATAGCAAGAAATGTAACCGAAAAGTCCTGCCGGAAAATGGTGATCGCGAAAAGTATTTCCATAATTTCCCGCCACGACTGCTCATTGAGCCTCTCATCCTCGGCCTCTCGCAGAGATCCAAGGAATATCCATTTGGTTATTTGCCACAAGAAACACATAAAGACGAGACCCATGTTGAGAAGAAGCACCAAACTGATCTTGGATGTCGATAAATGTACCATTGCAGGGTAGAACTGGCCTCTACTATAAAAAGCGTGATAAATAACCACTAGTGTCGCTACCAAACTAAGACCCCCATACGTTTGTAGCCTCATCATTTTTCTCTACAAGCTGTATCCCCCAACTGTCCGAAAAATCAATCAAGTTGCTGAAAAGAACACAATTATATTCAACCTGCATTTCACGAGCATGATAAGTATATAAGACGAACAACAACAGAACAAATAATTTTTAGACAGAAGGAACAAATGCCTATGGGAGTATTTTTTGCTCAGGTAGCGAGCAAGTGTTGCGTAACCATAGACTCCAGAGTCCAGACCTATGGCGGGCCTCGGAAGGGACCAAAGAGCCATAGCTTCTACCGCCCCCCCAAGGGCTAGTAGAACACAGCTGGTCTTTGCTGGAGGCCAAACTTCGAGGGGCGTTGATCGCCCAACTCAAACCTCTGGACATCCAAACCACTTGAGAGTAAGCCATGAACCACTAGGCTACCAACCTTGGTGGTCATGTTCATGGGATGTTTTTTTTTGGGGGGTAATGCAGGGTGTTACGCATAGGGTGAGGTGACTACAAGAGTTGGTCGCAAGGATAATCAAACCTAAGACCTTAGAAGGCAAGGGCAGAGGTAGCATGTGGCAAGTGGGGTCACTTGACTCCACTGAGTTCAAAAATACCCCAATAATAGGTACAAATTTTTGGAGAATTTAGCAAATTCGCCCGCAGGAGTTATGCTCTTGCCTGAGGGAGTTTAGGAAACTACAATCCTTGACTTCTTTGATTTAGGATGTAAATATGTAATACACTCTCTCTCTGTCTCTAACTCACACTACAGATGAGGCTATCTTTCAACATATGAAAATATGTAATACACTCACTCTCTGTCTCTAACTCACACTACAGGTGAGGCTATCATGCTTCATTTCAACATATGAAAAAGCAACAGGTCAAGTTTCGAATTGAATAGTATGATTACATAGCTACATTTTTATTTACCAGTGTAGTGTATTATTTTTTAATTGTCAAGTAAGAAATCTTTTTTTGATAAATTTGTCAAGTAAGAAAAATAAATCATATATGATATAGATAATTGACTCCACTGCCAGTAAATCTGGGCTTTGCCTCTATTAGAAGGGAGCAAAACCCTAGCCCCTTTGGATTGAGGGATTTCTCAAGAAAATAAAATAGAAGGTTATGGTTTCCAGCCAAATCACTCATTTGGATTGAGTATCGCAGTGAGAAATAGAGAGAAGAAGTAAAAAAAATGGAAAATTTGGATTGGCCCTTCTCCTTTCTGACCAAAAAAATGGAGATGTTGGGTGAGAAAGGGCTCCCCTTTCTTATCTAACCCCTTCTAAAAATCCAAAGAGACTGATACAAGTCCCAGGCGGCCAATATCACAGGCCAACCCCTTGGGGGTTATGTTCACGGGATTACATCCAAATTCTAAAGCGTACTAAAAAATCCACATTCAAATCCAACAGAAGGATTACGTGTTCCTGGGGTATGAACATATCCGATCAATTTCCCGAGATAATTCAATTTAAAACCGTAAGTATAATGCCGTGTAGGGGATCGACTAGGAGTAGAAGATCTGATCAAAAAGAATAGGAGGATATAATGCATAACAATCAGCTAAATCCTAGAGAACGAATGCAGAACTTACCTATTCGAAGAAATCTATCTCCCTCTTCCTCTAGATTTCCGTCTGTTATTCGGAGCTGTTCAATCGCCTAAAGAACAAACAATTCCGCGAAAGCGAGAAAAAGCATCATCCTCATCATGGGCTCATATCGGCCCATTCTTAAACGGATCTACGGCCCATTAAGGCCCACGGATTAGCCCACACTTCAAAGATGGCTTATGGCCACAGATGACCAAAGTGGAAAACCCCAGATCAATCTGGAAACACGGGGATGAAAGCAAGAAATAATTGCAGCCTAAACTCCCCATTAAAGTCTACACTACCGCCACAAGTCCACCGCACGCCTATGCAGACTCGTGCGGCGAACGTAACATCTCAATGCAGTGGTTCGGGTGAATCGGCCAATCATGGAACCCCACGCAGATGTGCGGTGGACTCGTACGGTGAACATATTATTTTGCTGGATCTCCCATAGGCCTGCGATTGATTGAGCGGCGAACGTAGCATCTCACTGCAGTGATCTGAATGAATCGGCCAATCCTGGGCCTAATCAATGGAGCAGTGACAAAAACACACATGTAAGCGGAAAGGGATTTGGAATGGGGACCGGAGCATTTTTAATCACCACACGGAACTCTATCTCTTGTACTAATAACCATGCAATTAAGGACCAACGACAAAGCACATGTGGTGCCCAAGAGAGCTACGTTTTTGGTGCGAGTCCACAAATCCTTTTTTTTCAATTTAAAGTGTTCCGGTGAGTTTACTTGCACCACGACTACTTATTACTTATTGTAGATTAATTTAATTGTTAGCTAGCTGAAGATCCAGTTATAAGTCTATGGATTAACCCTGAAAAAATTAACAGCGCCTTAGAGGTTTCAAACAGTTTATAAAACTAAGATCTTGACTACCGAACGTACAATCCCAAAATTTTAAGCATTTTTCTTAATTACAATTATGGGAATGACGGAAATCGTAGACTTCGTATTCATTTTTTCATGTCTCTAAGTAACTCAAAAAATAAAAATAAATCTCACTTTGTATATCGACACCTTTTGAAGTATTATTTTCTTATTTATACGCGACACCTTTTGAAGCAGCTCCAAAAAGTTATTTTTTGAACTTTTCTTGAATATTTTTCGAAGTACTTGCGTAAAAGTAATAATAATTTTTACTTTTTCAATTCCTCTTGTCGAGACGAATTCATACCATATAAAAGTTTAGCGTAAAACAAACAAAAGCAAAAAAAATAAAAATAAAAATAAAAATAAAACCAAAAAATTATAGTGTATAATTTAATCACGCTAGTGAATAGGTTCCGCAGCCACAAACTTCGTTAAAAAGTACCACCAGACCTTCCTCAAATTCGTCGTAAGTATATACAATTTTAATACTCTCATCACTGCTTACGCTTTCAAACATTCCACTGCTTACGCTTTCAAACATACCAGACTTGTTTGACCCAAAATAAATAAAAAAAAATTTAAAAAAAAAAAATCCCAAACTTGACGTGGAGCCATGCTTACCCCCACATAAAACCGGGCAAGAGTCTTTGTCGAGTTTTCCTTCAACCGGTATGGTCCGGTTTAAATCATTTGTGGATTCTTTCCGGTCCAATAATAATGATCGGAATTGTTTACTTTTTAAAACTCATTGAGAACAACACTGACGGTGTCGAAAACACATATCGTTTGATATGATATCGAAATGCATTTATCTTCGAATAATTGTGTTAAATGGGTTGCAATCTAGTAATTGTACATATTTTCCTTATAAACTCAATGCATTTAGAAATCATATCAAATGATATCTGATGAACGTGATTTTTGGTGTGATCAATGTGCTCAACGAGCTCTGAAAAGTAAACAATTCCGATAATTGTTGTGAGCCTGAAAAAACTCACAAACTCACAAATGGTAAAAAACTGGACCTGGTTAGAGAAGACTGGACAGGAAACACTACTATAGGAGTATATACAGGTGGGGGGCCAATTGTTTTCCAAATTCCTTCGTCCTTTCTTCTCCAACGTAGCCACTCTCTTCGCCCCTCTTTCCATCCTCTGAAAGCTACTGCAAACTACCCCACGTCCTCTCTCTCCCACTCTCTCTCTCTCTCTCTAACCCCCAACCCCCATCCTCTCTCTCTAACCCCCATTCTCGAAAGTTCATTTTCCACTATCCATTTCCCGCCCCACAACTACCCACCCACCAACCTCGGTTTATCAGGCACGTATTAGCGTTCGTTGTGACGGTCATACATCCCTCAGTATCAGTAGTGTCAGCCATGGCCTCTCGCTCGTCCGATCCTGAGCAGCCTTCTCTCTCTTCCCTCGGAAACGTTTCTACACCAACTCTATACTCTCGTGTGTTCTGTTACACAATTTGTTTTTGTACGGTTGCTGATTTTGTTGTTGTTTGTGATTAATTAGGTCGGCAAGTCCTCAGGAGAGATCGATGATGCTCATGTGCCTCTTGTTAACGGGGAACGCCATTACGATAGCTACTCTGTTCTCTCAGCTGTCCTCCCGTAAGTACGCACGTTACATATAGCTGTACAAGTGCGATACCTTAGTAACGGCAATAGTTCTATTGTGTTTTGACGGGATTATTCGATCCCACCTACAGTGGAAGCGCAACAAAAAATTAATGTGCCCACAAAGATAGATATCTACCTGGTTCGGCCTCAATGTCTACTCTACGTGAAAGAGAACAATTTGCACTAATATTGAATGAGTACAATGAGATAAGAAATACCCAACCCTACCCAAAGCTCAAGCTCACTTGTGTTTTTATCTCCTGACACTCACCCAATATACTCACTTGTTATCTCTATTACAACAGAACTATTACAGCCAAATAGTACTGCTTAAACAAAACTCTAGAAATCAAAAAAAAAAAAAAAAAACTCTAGAAGATTGGTGAAGAATGTGGAAAGGCACCCATGGAACTTGGAGCCGGCTGCTCTTGCACTACCCAAAGCAATTTGAATTGCTTGACAATGGGCACTCTCCCCTTTCCAACCAAGAAACCCACTTCACAAACACATTGAAATGCAATAAAATCTTTCATTTTTCAACTGCTTTTTCTGTTTTTCAACAAATAGAGTAGTTATATCTCATTGATTTACGATTTAACATTAAATATGTAAATTTTATTGAGGAAGGAAGTTTGAACATGATGCCTCCATTCCAGATATGGACATGATATTTTGGTGTTACAACCATATTCAGACGTGCATTTCACAATTTGAATGATTTGCTCCTCCATTGACAAGAACTTGTCGTTCCATGCCTTGCTTAGCCTAGTGACAAGTACATGCCATGCATGCCTTGCCTAGCCCATCTGGTTCTCAACTTCTCAGTTTGACAGCTTTTTCTTTTTCCTGCTAAGTGAGAAAATCAACAGATAAGGGATATGAGTTTAGCGGCTGGGGTGAGCTTTTGTGTGAATTTTTATTTTTTTCCCACAAAAAATGGGAGTATGCTGTCTGTCATACACATGCTTACTAGATAATATACATAGATACATTAGATATTCGGACAATCACGAGCTTCAATCAAGAAAATGAAATTTTTGTCCTAGTGTTAGACATAAGAAGCATTGCACTGAGGCTGATAAAAAAGTAGCAGCAGCAGCATTGCACTGAGGTCAATGTGAATTGGGTTTAGCAGATAAAAGAATTAACTTTAAGCACTTGAATGGGGTAAATTGTTCTATTCTACAATAACTTCATATAAACCTAGCAAATCTATTCAAACATTGAGCAACATCTTGCAGTTTCACAGAATATCTGACTTGCGAGTTACAATCGTACCCTTGTTTCATCCTATGTGTGCTTCCACCGTTCTACACCGAACAAAATGGAGATCTAACATATGTATAAATTCTAGACACAAGATTTTGTATAGAGTGCGTAGAGATATAATATGTGCTGCGCTGCAAAGAACGAAGCTTATTCATGCCCATTTTATTTATTGTCCGATACCATGAAGCAGCATCTTGTTTCTTTGTTCTAGACATTATTGACAGATTCCCATCATTTCAGATTTCTTTTCCCAGCCCTTGGAGGATTACTGTATGGCTATGATATTGGTGCAACATCCTGTGCTACAATCTCCGTAGAGGTACACTTTCATTAAAGTCGTGACAGGATTTATATAGCCTCAAATAATTGGGTCAAGGCTTTGTTGAGTAGAGTTGTTTCAATATTGCTACTAGGTACCATTTGTTTGTTAGAAGTGACGATAATTGTTTTCATGGTTCTGGAGTTAGTTTCAATTGATCTGCAACCATTAGGTTTCTACAGAAGTGTGTTTTTTAGTTCTCGGAAGTTTATTTCGACTTAGCCATTAAAAGGACGCAACTTATGTCCTCCTATCAAAAACCTTTATCCTGTCCTTGCTATGATTTTGATGAGTGGGGAACGCTTGTGTAAAATAATGAGGTAGAGTGGTTAAGATACTTTACTTGTTTCGATACCATGCTAACCAACCAACTTCTCTGTTGTTTTAATTTGTTAGCAAGTGTGTTAAACAGAAATCTCATCTGCCACATCTAAGTTTCCTCTTCTTTGCAGTCAGCCACATTAAGCGGGACGACATGGTATGATTTATCTTCAGTAGACATTGGTCTCATAGTAAGTTTTCATCTCTTTGTTGCTTGTTAGACTTGACTTCGATTAGTGGTAACTTTGTATTTCCTGAGGCTCCGCTAGTCAAAGTTCTATTTTCCTGAGGTTCTGCTCTTAGTAGGTCCTTTGCTTTACGCTCTTAACTAACTAACGAAAACAAAATCTGTTGCGGAGTTATGTTAATTCTGCTCTCTGGCTGCTGCCCTTCGCAGACTAGTGGCTCACTGTATGGGGCTTTGATTGGCTCTGTATTAGCTTTTAATGTTGCCGACTTTCTAGGTTAGTTTTGTCTTCTGAATGGAGAGATAAAAAGTTTGTCTCAATTTCTTGGTTTCTAGTTGAAAGTCGTGAATATGAATGCCAGGAAGAAGAAGAGAATTGATTGTGGCTTCAGTGTTGTATCTTGTTGGAGCGCTGGTTACAGCACTGGCACCTGACTTTGTCATTATGGTGATTGGACGTTTTGTATTCGGCATTGGTATTGGACTGGTAATATACGTTATAACCTCTTGAATGCCCGATTCAGTTATCTATGTACGTTATCATTGATTGTCAAAATGATATTTTAGTTTCTTTTCCATGCTTATATAGGCAATGCATGCTGCTCCGATGTACATTGCTGAGACAGCTCCATCTCAGATACGTGGTCAATTAATTTCTCTCAAAGAGTTCTTTATAGTTCTTGGGATGGTTGTAAGTACTCCAATCTAAGTCTTTTACTTCAGTTTTTAATGTCATAGGCTGAAGTAAGAACTAAATCTTGAAGTTCAGCCGTAGGCTGAAGTCTTAGTGCTTCCAATTGCCTTGTTCCTTTTTATTATGATATCTTAGCATTATTTGTGGGCTATGCCTTTATTTCCTTGTTATATGAATCCTGGAATCTCTTCTAGGCAGGTTATGCACTAGGAAGCCTTTTGGTTGACACAGTTTCCGGTTGGCGCTACATGTATGGGGCTAGCACACCCATAGCTGTAGTTATGGGAATTGGAATGTGGTGGCTACCTGCGTCGCCTCGTTGGCTACTTCTATGTGCTATACAAGGTAAAGGCAATATGCAGAACCTAAGAGAGACTGCCGTATATTGCTTGTGCCGGCTCCGAGGTGAAGCTATTGGTGATTCAGCTCCTGAACAAGTAGAAGAAATGCTGGGTGAGCTTTCTTATGTTGGTGAAGAAAAAGAAGCCGGATTGGCAGAGATGTTCCAGGGGAAGTGCTTGAAAGCCCTTATTATTGGTGCTGGATTAGTCTTATTTCAGCAGGTATCCTTGTTAGTTAGGAATGGGGGCTGTCTAACTTGACTTATGAAGTCTCAACATCTGCTCTTATGGATGTCACTCTATCGTGTTGCAGATAACAGGGCAGCCTAGCGTGCTATATTATGCTGCATCAATTCTTGAGGTACTACTGTTGATTTGCCTTTTTTTTGTCAGTGACATAAGCATTTGTTTCCGCTAATCTGTTACATCTTGATAGAGTGCAGGATTCTCTGAAGCATCTGATGCAACAAGAGTCTCAATTCTTCTTGGTTTACTGAAGGTGCATTTACTCTACTGCTGTAAAACATTCATTTTTCCCTCTTTGACTTCTTGGCGATTTTTTACTGAGGGTGCCTTTGCTCAACATACATAGTAATGGACTCCCCCTAAGTGTTCATGAAGACTCAACGAGTGTGACATTTGACCTTTGATTGACATGTCCTTGATGAAAACTACGTAGGAGCTCACTGGGAATACCAAGTGCGATTTACAAAGTTCCAGCTCATAGTTTATTTTTCAGAAACTTTCGCACAAATTGGTGGATAGGTTTTGTTGCTTGTAAGCTCATATTTTTATAGGCGATTGAAGTCTTGATTTCATGCTATCATTTCCTCTTTTCTGTTTTGAATACATATTTTTGTCTTCTAGACTTGGTTATAGCATGCATGATTATTATTTACTACATCATGCGCTCATACCTTGTATGAGAGACAGAGACTAAAAGAATCTTTAGCCATCCAAGTATTTTGTATATTCTTTCGGGGAATACTAATCACCGCACAGGGGTTGGTGGATAACTTTGTTAGACAGACATGGTTTTAATTGACAATATGCTTCAGTCATATGAATATATGGATTGGGTTACGCTCTCAAATGCAATTTTTGCTTATTGAAAAATCTTATTGAGAGTATACAAGTCAAGCATTAAAATGTTTTAGTTAATGCGTATACTATGAACTAATCAAGTCTCCATACAGTTTACAAGGTGGTACATTCTATAGAAGTTAGTATTCCATTGTCAATTTGTGACTGGCACTTTTGGGGCGGGATTGTATCCCGTTTCAATTAGAAACTTGCCTCACTTCCAATTTGAGATTGCTCCCTCTGTGGATATCAGTTCTATCTTTCTTTATTCTGCTTAAGATTTCTTCACCAAAATCGGCTTCATGCACCCCAGTCCTCCTCTATTCCTTAAGCATGCAAGCTATATTGTTCAGTGATTGGGTTACGTGGATTGTCTTTGATACTTCAGAGAACAAAAAAGCCCTACGTATTGTATTGCTAAAGATATTGATTACAAGAATAATAAAAAGAGGTTATATAGGCTAACCCTAATAACGTTAGATAAACCTAATATAACAAAAGGACTAAACTACCCTTAAATAATAATAGATAACAAGAGACACTAAAACCCTAGATTAACACCCCCCCTCAAACTCAGGAGGTGAGCGCAGAGAGCATCAAGAGTTTGCCAAGAAGAAAATGGAAACGAGCAGCAGTGTGAGTTTTTGTGAAAAAATCGGCCAGCTGCAGCGAGGATGGAACAAACGGCAAGTCAATCGTGCCTGACTGTAGATGTTGGCGCACAAAATGACAATCAATCTCGATATGCTTAGTACGCTCATGGAAGACGGAATTGTGGGCAATTTGGATGGCGCTCTTATTGTCACAATAAAGAGGTGTGGGAGATACAAGAGAGACACCCATATCAGACAGAAGCCATCGTAGCCAAACTATTTCAGCTGTAGCCGAAGCCATAGCACGATATTCAGCTTCAGCGGTAGAGCGAGCAATAACCGATTGTTTCTTGCTTTTCCAGGAGGGAAGAGAATCCCCGTGAAAAACACAAAAACCTGAGGTAGACTTCCGATCAGAAACATCACCAGCCCAATCAGCATCAGCATAGGCCCGAAGAGTCAAACTGGAAGTGGAAGAGATCAACAAACACTGAAAGGTAGTGCAACGAACATAGCGCAAAATACGTAGGAGGGCAGCCCAATGAGTAGACCAAGGAGCAGAAACAAATTGGCTGACGATATGAACCGCATAAGCGATGTCCGGGCGAGTCACTGTCAGATAGACCAAACAACCAACCAATTCACGATACTGGGTAGGATCATCTAAAGGAACACCATCAGAAGGATTGAACTTGATATGCAATTCAAGAGGAGTATCAATAATCTTGTCATTAGTGAGATGAGCACGATGAAGAATATCAGAGACATATTTAGTTTGCGATAACAAGTAACCTTTGGGGGATGAAGCCACCTCAATACCGAGAAAATAGCGAAGCAGACCCAAATCCTTCATTTCAAACTTGCGAAACAGATGAGACTTAACCTCAGTAATAGCTGCAGAATCAGAGCCCGTAATAATCATGTCATCCACATACAATAAAAGAAGAACGATCCCTGTAGAAGTCTGACGAATAAAGAGAGCTGAGTCATGCTGACTAGGGAGGAACCCAATCTGCAGTGCAACAGAATGAAACCGCTCATACCAAGCATGAGGAGACTGCTTAAGGCCATAAAGAGCACGGCGGAGACGACATACAAGATCAGGAGAGTGAGAAAAGTCCGGAGGGGGCCGCATATACACTTCTTCAGATAGACACCCATTGAGAAAAGCGTTCTTGACATCCAACTGAAAGAGAGACCATTGGTGCACCACAGCAATAGATATCAATGTGCTGACTGTGGTCATCTTTGCAACAAGAGCAAAGGTCTCCTCATAATCAATCCCATATTCTTGAGCGAAGCCTTTTGCAACAAGCCGAGCTTTATACCGCTCTAAAGAACCATCAGAATGAGTTTTGACTTTATAAACCCACTTGCAACCAATGATATTCTTACCATCTGGTAGAGGTACCAAATCCCAAGTTTGAGTCTTAGCTAGAGCAGTGAGTTCATCATTCATAGCATTGACCCAATTGGGATCATTACAAGCTTCTTTATATGACCTGGGTTCAACATAAGTATGGATACGAGAGAGAAAAGAGCAGTAGGTAGAAGAGAAACAGGTATTAGTAAAGCCAAGTCTTACCGGTGGGCGACGTTCACGAGTAGGATACCGAGGTTCAGGACCATGATCCAAGGAGGCAGTGGGAGTATCAATAGAGCTGGGAGGAGGAGCCAGAGAGACTGCATGGTGTCGATTCCGAGAGTATACATACGGAAAGGGTGGAATGAGAGTAGACCGAGAGGGAGCAGAAGACGCCACAGGAAGATCAGACACTTTGACAGTAGAAATGTACTCTTCAGAAGGGACCTCAGAAGGAAATGGGTCAATATGAACCAAGTCTGCCTTAGTGACAGGTGCAATTTTGGGAGGAAGAGAAAAATAGGGCAGACGCTCAAGAAAAGTAACATGCCTCGACACATATAGCTTCCTTGTCACAGGGTCATAACAACGATAGCCTTTTTGATTGATACCATACCCCAAGAAAACACAGAGGACACATTGAGCATTAAGTTTAGTGCGGTCCTTCTTAGGAAGAAGGACAAAACAAGTAGAACCAAACACACGAAGGAAGGAGTAGTTGGGAACTTGACCATAGAGACGCTCGTAAGGGCAAGCACCAAAGAGAAGAGGGGTAGGCATCCGATTCAATAGATAAGCTGCAGTGAGAACAGCTTCTCCCCAGAATATAGCGGGAACAGAGGAAGATAGAAGAAGAGACCTAGCAGTGTTAAGGAGATGGCGATGTTTTCTTTCAGCACGACCATTTTGGGAAGGTGTATCAGTACACGAGGATTGATGAATTGTTCCATGAGTTGCTAAAAAATCTGTAAATTCTGTAAGAGAGTACTCCCCACCCAAGTCAGAACGAAGAATTTTAATCATGGCAGAAAACTGAGTTTGAATCATCATATGAAATGTGCGATAGACTTTATAAAAATCAGATTTATGTGTAAGTAAATAGACCCATGTATATCGACTGTAATCATCTACAAAGGAGACGTAATAAACAGAACCACCCTTGGTTGCAATTGGGGAAGGCCTCCACAAATCTGTGTGAACAACTTGGAAAGGTGAAGTGGAAAAAGTACTTTTATTAAATGGTAAAGCAGACATCTTTGCTAACTTACAACCACTGCACTCAGAAATATCACTAATAGAAATGTTACCCAAAAAACCAGACTGAACAAGAAGTTTCAAACGCTCACTAGACAAATGACCTAATCTAGAATGCCAAAGATAAAAAGGAGAGGATTTTTCATCCAAATGAAAAGACGACAATGCAGTGGAAGTAGACTCCATAGGAACATGCAGGCTCTCCAGCACATATAGATCACCAACTCTACGGCCGGTCCCAATCTGCTTCTTGGACACCCGGTCCTGCACAACACAACCAGAGGAAGAGTACAAGACGTCAAAACCAGAGTCGGACAACTGACTTATCAAAACAAGGCTTAAAGACAAATGGGGCACATAGAAGACATTAGGAAGTGATAATAAAGAAGAAGCCGTAGTAAGGATAGACCCAGCAAGCACAACATGCATATGAGATCCATTTGCAGTAGCAATACTAATGGGAGAGACAGGGGAGATAGAATTACAAAGTAACGACAAATCAGGAGTCATATGATTGGAGCAACCAGAATCAAAAATCCATGTGGTGGGTAAGATATTTGTGGTATAACCACTGTGCAAACCTGGCAAGGTAGCGGTCATAGCAGAAGCCTGTGAATGATTCCCTTGGGTAGCTATAAATGCCTGAAACTGCTGCCACTGATCAAATAAGGGAGAAGGTGGGACTCCGTTAGCAGTAGGAGTTGCAAAGGCTGTTGGAGGTCGAGGAGCCTGGGATGGTGGCCGAGAAGATGATGGTGCAGTCGAATTACGTCCTTTTGGCTGCAAAAGCTTAAGACATGCATGCTTCCAATGTCCCTTTTGACGGCAAAAACTGCACTCATCCATGGCAACCCGAGGCTTGGGCTTGCCAGTAACCTGTATCAAATGTGAAGCTGGAGTGGGTAGAAGGGGTGCCAAGTGCTGAATAGGAGCTGCTGGAGTGACAAACACAGATTGAGTAGGAGGAGCAATGGAGGATACTTTGAACCTAGTTTCCTCTGCAATAAGTTCACGAACTGCACCATCCACTGTAGGTAAGGGAGATGTAAGATAGCTCCTCGAAGGGGTTCAAATTCACCTCGAAGAACCATCAGAAACTGAACAAGACGGTTTTTCTCACGATACTGCAAATAGCTATCAAGTAATTGCAAGTCTGAGGGTTCCATAACAGCCAACTTATCCCAATAATTTGTCATCTCATTATAGAATTCCTGAATCGATTTATCCCTTTGAGTAGCACTGCAAATAGACATCTCAAGCTCATATTGTTTAGCAAAGTTTGATTCAAGATACATAGATTTCAAATAATCCCACACTTTCTTTGATGTGTCATATTTTGAGAAATTCATTCCAATACTTGGTTCAACAGAGTTGTGAATCCAAGTATTTGTGCATTTTCAATCTTTCATTTTTCAATAGCAGTGGCCGACCCTTCGGACTTACTATCTAGAACAGGACATGGTATTGAACCATCTACATGTCCCCATACTCCCTTACCCACAATAAAATTCTTCATAACATATGCCCAGTAAGAATAATTATTACCAGTTAAACGCACACTGATAGCTTGAGTTTTATCGTCTACCATGGTGATTAACTTCCTGGTAAAAAGCAGGAGAGAGTCAAACAATACCAGAAGCAAAGAAAGTGGTCACAAGTAATGAAAACAGAATTGATAAGCCCAAGCTGAACTCTGTGAGTGTTGAATAAGACTAACAGTGCAGAATACCAAGCTCTGAAGTCAAAATACCTTGAATATGCTAACCCAGGTTGATTTGAATGCAGACAGTGTGAAACACCATAGATTAGTTACCGAAATACCTCACTGATGCGAATCCAGATAGGTTCGAGTGCAGAAGAAAAAGACCCAGTGGATTTTGAGTGCAAACGGAAGAAACCCAGAAGATTCCAAGGACAATCGTCGTTCGCGGTGGCGATGGCGATGGCGAAGTTGATCTCCAGTGGTTAGCGAGGGTTGAGGATGGCTGGCGAGTAGTCGGCAGGTACTGTTGGTGGTCGGCGAGTGCTCTGTGAGCAGAGAGAGAAGTCGTTTGGGAAAGAGGTGCTGTGAGAGATGCAAAGAGATGCAGAGAGGTGCGTTGGGGAGAAGATACGATAGCCTAGGAAAAGGCTCTGATACCATGATACGTCAGAGAACAAAAAAGCCCTACGTATTGTATTGCTAAAGATATTGATTACAAGAATAATAAAAAGAGGTTATATAGGCTAACCCTAATAACGTTAGATAAACCTAATATAACAAAAGGACTAAACTACCCTTAAAATAATAACAGATAACAAGAGACACTAAAACCCTAGATTAACAGTCTTTACTTTCCTTCTTTTTTGTCATTGCCTTTTGTTTTCCTGACATGTCCGATGTTCTATTTTATAGTTGATTATGACTGGAGTAGCAGTTGTAGTTGTTGATAGAGTTGGGAGAAGACCTTTATTACTTGGAGGTGTCTCTGTCATGGTAATGTTTTCTTTCTTTTTTTGGGGATTTTTTTTTTCTCTCAATGCAAAAAGTTGTTGATAGTCTATAATCAAATGTATGGCAGGTCATATCGTTATTCTTATTGGGATCATACTACACTTTTCTGGATAATGCACCAGTTATGGCTGTAGTGGCACTGCTATTGTATGTCGGGTGCTATCAGGTATATATGATTTCCTTTCTGTTCCTTATGTTTGAAGGTCACATGTGCAAATGCTTGTACCCTCATGTGTCATTTATGCATCCCTTCCACTAATTAGTTATTTCCCCTCTTTATCTTCCCAATGAAAATATGTCTCAGAGACTCCGATTGCCAGGTTGCTGCCTTGTAGGAAACCTTCCTAAACAAACCAAAAGGAGTAATGTGTTTATACGTGCATAAGGAACCGTGTTCACATAACAGGTTTATATCATTTGAAGATGCCACCGAATAAACTAACTTCTGTATTTATTTCCTGAAAAAAAATTGATGTTTCACTTCTTTTCTGAGGGTTACTCTACAGAATTGAATATATTCTGTGGTTCTTCATTTTATGTTTAGATGGGAGGACTCCTATGGTTCTTGTGTGAGGAGCTTCCTTAAGCTTATTCTCTGGTTTTCCGTCTGTTAGGAATATGGGTTTTCTGTCAAGTATGTGCGACATTGTTCCTTTTTGAATTGCTATTGATGAACAATGGTTTTGCAGTTGTCATTTGGTCCCATTGGTTGGCTGATGATTTCGGAGATTTTCCCGCTTCGGCTGAGGGGTCGAGGATTAAGTATAGCCGTGCTTGTAAATTTCGGTGCAAACGCTATAGTGACATTCTCATTTTCCCCTCTGAAGGTGCATAAGCTCTTCAACCATTCTAACTTTGCAGTAGTCTTTCCATCAATGTGTACTATACTCTCGTTGTTCATGAATGTTCTTAGGGTAGATTCGGTTCTCAAAATAGGCAAACATCGTAGGTTTTGATTTTTGTCTGCTCTTATGGCCTGTGTAGCATGCTTGACTAAAGTGCTGGATGATCTCCCCCCATTTAGTGAGAAATTTTGTCACTAATGTTTTACTTGTGATAATGGCAGGCATTGCTGGGAGCTGGAGCTTTGTTTTTCATCTTCGGAGGAATAGCTATTATATCCCTTGCTTTCATATACTTTATAGTACCAGAGACCAAGGGGCTGAGTCTGGAGGAGATCGAGGCCAAACTCCTTTAGGCATTTTTTTACTGCCAAGCCACCCTTCGGTAGTACAGTTATAGACTCAATAGCCATTGCCGGGAAATGTTCGGATTTTGTATTTGGATGTTATGTATGTATATTTTTCCAAGCGAGATGTAATATAATCAACATGTCTCCATATGCAGCAGTTTACAGTGTTGCCTAAAAATAGAGAAGTTTCCTTCTAGACTCTCTCTCTCTTCCGCTGATTCCTGCTTTTCTTCTTAGTCCTGAGAAGAGATTGCCTTAAATCAGCTTTTATGCTGTCAAATGGGTTTGTGATTTTTGTTTTTAGGCAATGTCGATGGGGACTCTTACCTATAAGAATTGGTCAATTGAGAACTTTAAGCTGTTACTTCTTGTGGGGGGGGTGGGGGGTTGGTTGTTTGGGGGGTAGCACTGTCCTCTTTAGGCATGATACGTCTTCGGTTTATGGCACTGAACAGAAAATTACAAAGAGCAATTCAATTACGAATGTACGCTAGACCGATTGCATGTGAAAGAACAGAAAATTACAAAGAGCAATTCAATTCAATTACGAATGTACGCTAGGCCAATTGCATGTGAAAGAGAGCGGAAAGTAAGGCAAGATGCAGCAGGGAAGAAAACCTCAAACTTGTGACCGACGGAATCAGCCATCTGACTCGATGTGCAACGCAGATTGTGTAAATACAATTTTGGCCTACTTTGGAATGAATCTAATAATGAGAAGAATCTATTCTTAGAATAATCTAAGATTATGTCTAAATAGATTACATATGAAACTACCATAAGAAAAAAGTACTTCCACAACATACGGTTCAAAATCAACTGCTGCCAGCTTCCTAGTTTGGTCAATCTGAACTAAAATGATCTTCATTGTATACATTGGCGCAATGACTAGGAAAAAACTGACAGCCAATGCCTAAACATGCCGAACTCTGCAGTGTCTTTCCGTACTCCGAAATTATTGAAGAGTTTTTCACCATATTCCATATCTTCACGAAATTTTTCAGCCAGCCATGCTCAGATACCGTCCTTGCAAAGGTGAAATGAAAGCCACGGTGAGTGCAAGACCCATTGGAATCAAAATGCCCACCGCAGATACAATAGGCAAGATCCATGACAATGGTCCACAGTCGCAACACAACAACGCAAGCAAAATAGACGGAAAAACAAACAAGCTATTACTTGTGACCCACGGACGGAATCAGGCATCTGACTCGAAATACAAGTACAATTTTGGCCTACTTTTTCAGCAGGGGAATCAATCAGAGAATGAGAAGAAACTATTCTTCGAAGATTAGGTCTGAATTGATTACATATGAAACTACCATAAGAAAAAAGTACTTCCACAAACGGTTAAACATCAACTGCTGCCAGCTTCCTAGTTTGGTCAATTTGAACTAAAATGATACATCGGTGCAAATGACTGGGAAAATAACTGACAGCTAACGCCTAAACATGCCAGAACTCTGCAGTGTCTTTCCGTACTCCGAAATTATTGAAGAGTTTTTCACCATATCCCATATCTTCGCAGAATTCTTCAGCCAGTCACGCTCAGATACTGTCCTTGCAAAGGATGGGCTACTCATGGATAAAACCTGTAAACATAAAGGGAGATTCAATTTCTTACTTGTTGCTTTGGAATGGCTATTCACCCTGTACCCAATGGGTACACACCCCAGCAGACCAAAATATCACAAAAAAACATTTTTGGATAAACTGTTTCCAATATCAGTTTTCGGAATAATTTATAGAACAACCCAATAGTTTCTTAGACAAATAAAAAAAAAAGCATGATTATTCAATGGAGGTTTTTTTTTTGGACAAAATGGAGAAGATTATATTAATAATCTTGGCTTTGCCCAGCTGCACTCACAAATATCTTGGACAAACTTACAAATGGAGGTGGGGTTTAACAGATTTTTTCCCCAACAGGAGTGGGTAAGGTGGAACTTAAAGAACCCCACTCGGGGCATGGGGCAGGTATGGTTTTCTAATCCCTGCCCGATTACCCGTTCGCACCCCGAAGTCCATTCTAGTTAAAGGTATTTTTAGTAGAGTTGTATATTTGTAAAATGAGGGAGTACATGTGCAATCAAGTTCGTCTAATGTTGAACTTAACAAAGTGCTGCTATTAACTAAAATGAGCGAACACAGACACAGAGGCACGCCAAGAGGAGAGCAGAGTGAGTGAGATACCTGATCCCGCAATTTCCATAACGCAGAAACATAACTTTCAAGCTCTGCCCTTGGGAAGTCATCTTTACTCTTATATGGGATTAGAAATAGATCCAGCGGCAGTGAGTCCGGATTGTTTCCCTGGTTAATGAGAGAGACAGAAGAAAACTGATTATCTTTGCCCGCGTTTTGGTTTTTAGCTGCTGTGAAAGAAGAGGAGCTGAAATATTGCGTAAGCGCCTTCTTTATTTTCACAAAGTTGTGAGGAGTAAGATCTTGGTCCCGCAGTCTACAAACAAGTGAAACAATAGACTTAGTAGCTTTCGAAAGAGAAGAAGATGACATAACATTCTGCAAGTCAAGGAAGACATAACATTGATTACTTTGTTTTCCTCTTGAGCTATGTGGTAATTCTATCCAATACTTAACCTGAAAGCTTTACTTATAATGAAAATCTAATTTCTCCGTCACTTAATTAGCGGCACACTGACATAAAATCGAGACTGGTGGCAAAAAGATAACTCACTTTGTATGTACAAAAACCTGAGCTGCTGTATACTCTTGTCCAGCCTCCTGAATTTTATCTCTGTTTTCTTTTTCGGAACTCAGGGTAGAAGTTTGTGAAGTGGGAACAGTGGGAGAAGAAGGGTCAGGTAGACCATGTTTCAACAAGTCCACCTGCACAAATACAAAAACACTATACAGATGTTCAAAGTGCCACTCCCCAAATGAGCAAAAGAGCGGGGGGGGGGGGGGGGGGGGGGGGGGGGGGGGGGGGTCCAATTTAGTAAGATGAAAAAGGAATTATCAAGAGAGGAATCTTGATTTTCAACCTAATCTTTCAGACAAGTACTGGCATTTCATAGTAAAAGTGCCTACAAAAACACTAAAAGAAGTGAATTCTCAAAAAATAGAAACAGAAAAGGAAGGGGTAGGGGTAGGGGGCACCTTTTCACTATCTAAGTCAAAGCCCTTGGTTGGGATAACCAAGCTTAAAGGTTTCTTAATGGTATGCTCAATGCTAAACATGAGTAACCAGATCTCAAGCAAATTCTATGGACCCAAAAGTTAGGATAATATGACAACTATAACACAGCCGTGAACCTCCACCCATCACCACACGGTAGATCATTGCCAATCCAGTTTCACACAACAGATATGCCAGTCTGGACATGGTTTGTCTTTTGTTTATGGCTGTCAAAATTTTGTTGATAAACATGTAAGCTCAGTTTAAGGCAAAGAGTATCATGGTGCAATAACATCGTGAGTAGGAGAGACATCGACCATTCTTTATGCATTAGGATGAGTACATGGTCCAGAAGCAGCAGCCCTCCCAATGTAAGGCAAAAAGAAGAGCAAACTGTAAAAAAATTTAACAAACTAAGCAACTGATGTGGCATTCTTCATTGTTGGACACATTGTCAACTGTGGGGATTCCAAGCATCTAAACCATCAGGATGATTCAAGGTAATCACATGCGAATTGACTGCTACACCATTACTACTTAGCATAGAATATTGGCTCAGAAAAAAGTGAAAATAGCCCAATTTGAACATATAACACCAAAATATTTCCTAAGAAATATTTTCGAGCTTCATAAGATAAGAAGACAGTTCAACAATATACCAAAAGCTTTTTAATGCATCAAGTCATCAAGACACCAAATCCAATCAAAACGCAGAAAGAAGAAAAGAGTACCGTCAATATCAAACGCCACAAGTTAGTATCATGAACTCCCTCGGACACCACCAGTACTATATGACAAACCGACGCCAAGAAAACACCAAGCTAGAAGGATCCCTTGCAGCATCCATGAAAAAAATATGTTTGCATTAGAAGGTTAGACTTTGAGAACTGTTGGAAGGTGCTTTAGCACCACCAAATAAAAAATGAACCCACAAATAAATAAAGACGGGCCAACTTTGGAATCATATGCATTCAATTTTTAATTTTGAAGTCAATAGATAACGAAGCCTGCTCCATCTGGAAGTTACCTGGATACTCATCAATTCATGAGCCAGCTCAGCAGAGAGAGAATCACCACTCAATACAGAGATTGTCGACGTGCCATCGGGTCTAATTATCTCAGCTAAAACAGAAGGACTAAACACAGGCTGCATGACATGAAGGAATTCAGTGAGGGTTAAATTAACACACAACCAAAAAACACGACTGTTTCACTATTTAACAAACCAAAGTAGCAAATGGAAAAACTGAAAAACAAGAAGTATTCATCGTTTTCTGATGCCAGGACGTACCTCAGGGTTTATCGTGTACTTCTGTACATAGCAAAAACACAATTCAGGTTTAGATCAAAGAACTACTGAATCAGATCCTTCTGAACGAAGTCAGAGTAGTTTGGCCATACATATGATTGAACCAAATAATCAGGGCAGATATAATGTTACATCATTGTACATATCTTTTCTACACGGCTGTCATTCCCTTAATACCATCTTTCAGGAAAGTATACAAAATATAATGATATAGGGTTGCATCAATCTACTTCTTCTTCTTATCATATATAGGCTCATCATGGAAAAGCTATTATATGCTTGCTTAGACATCCCTAGTTTTCCCAACAGGAAGATCAAATTCACACCTAAAGAAGACGAGGACCATCTAGGCCTCAACGCCTTTTCTCCGTTTGCAAATTAAGTGACTGCTACTAACACTTAAGGGAGAAAAAGGAAAGCCGAACAAAAGGTTAAAATAGCAGTAACGTGTTAGCACTAAAATGGCACTTTAAAACAGATTCACTCACTGACGACACACACTTTAGTCCCACCCATCAAAATATGAGTTACACAACATTGTCTGAACAAGACTTATTCAACAACGAAGAAACAGGTCCTATGAAGAAAATGGCCAAAAAAGAGGAGGCAGTTACAAGTAGGGAACCTGTGTGTCAAGAAGTATAATACGCTCAGCAGAGATGCGAGGCTCAATGCCAACAGTACAGTGCTTTGCCATTGCTCTAGTTTCCTCCGACTGTATCGCAAAAGGCGGCAACATTCCTACATGATAGACAAGCCAGTGTTAATCATCCATTTGGAAATGCAACACTGTTTTCCATCAAAACCGCCTTAACACTCCAAAGATCCTACATTTTCTGCTACTTGCTCCAATGACAAATACCAAAGAGTGACAGCATGGATTAGTTACCAGGTGAGGTTCCATCAAATCCATAGAGCTCGTTCATTATCGACGACTTCCCCACCTCAGGAGGACCGATCACCCCAACCACCGTAAAATCAGTGTTATCAGTCAAAAACTGCAATCAATAGCAACTTACTCAGATTTTCATCAAATTCACAGATTAATTAGAAAGAGAAAAGCCTAAATCTGAAGACAGACTCAGTAATTCTAATTTCTTAACCTAACCAGCCAAATAGAGCATCTCCGGCCCTTGCTCTTTTTTTACTCAAACTCAAAATTTGAGTAAACACCCCCCCCCCCCCCCCCCCAAAAAAAAAAAAACCACTCCACTCCTTGACTCAAACCCATATCAAATTGAGTTTTACTCAAATTTCCACTATATCAAAATGAATTTTACTCAAAATCAAGGGTGGGCCGCAAACAATCCAAACCGAGCCCTAAACGAGCCAAGCCGATTGATTTATTAAACGAGCCTCTCTAAACAAGCGAGCTTTGGAGTGTTAAGCCCGACTCATTTACAAAACGAGCCTAAATCTCGAGATCGAGCTCGGGTTGATTACAAAACAATTTGAATCAAGCCGAGCTGAACCCTAACAACCCGAGCCTTGAGTTGCTCGGTTCATTGGCCGCCCTAATCAAGGGAGACTCAAATTTGGTAAGGCTATTCTCAAGTTTACAACCGCGTCATTAATGAAGCTTGTACTCGAACTTGTGCCTAGATTTGGGTTTGGCTATTGGAGCTTCATACCAGAAGCAAAACCCAAACTTTTTCTCAAATTTGAGTAAGGGCTGGAGATGCTCTTTACAGAATTCATTTTGTAATAAAAAGCTTGAACGTAAACTTCAGTTGGAGCCTTCTTAATTCTCGTACAAATTGAGCCTCCTTAATCAATATTGGAGAGAGAGAGAGAGAGAGAGAGAGAGAGAGAGAGAGTACGGGGAGGAAGCGGTCGGTGTGGAAGTCCCAGGAATCAGAGAGGAGGTTGAGAGATCCAACGGAGGAGGGGACACGAGAGCGGAGAGTGACGGATTCGTCGTCGGCTGCGCGGATCAACTTACCGGCGGCGTTGACGAGGCTCGGCTTAGCCAAGAGGATTTTGGGAGGAGGAGGAGGAGGTAAATGAGGCGATGCACCGCCGCCGGCGGACGACTGATTGGACGCGCTGACGCCGCCGCTGCCTGACATTAGCTCGAAATTGAACTCCCTTGATCACTATAAAAAAGCTGGATTTGTACGCATATCGGGGACAAACGTTTTGAACAAGAACGGAAAGCGTTCCCTGAAATGCGGGTTTACAAAGCGCGAGTTTTGGATTGAGCATACTTCAACCTGCGAAGTAGTAGTAATAAGAAGAAGGCTTCTCCACCATTTTCGGCCATTTTCAAACTTCTTTTGGGATTACTTCGACAATCCGATTCGTCCACATTGTAGATATTGTCAATTACAATAGTTGGGTAGAACATAAAAATCAATCGGATACACAATGGTACCTCATCGGAGATCATAAAACTTGAATACTCCCTCCATGCGCAGTCTTTGTCATTCAAAGGCGTTTTGGTCGTGTGAAAGGCTTTTCTGCCCGTTTTTGGAAAATTTCAACTTAATTTCCATTATAATTCCTCACCATGGACATTTTCGCTGGGGTATAATAAGTGAGCTTAACGAAATCTTATTCCACTTTGAAGGGTTTTTATATGCAAATCTTTTCTCAACACCCTTGCTCCTCGTAGCATCTCAACTCCTTACTCAATTTTTTATCCAAAATTGAGTAAAAATTTGGGTAAAAACTTGATTTGGTACGAAACAATCCAATGGGCAAATGCAAATATCTACTTATAAATTTGAGTAAAATTTTCATTAATGGCATAGTTGTAAATTTGAGAGGGAGAAAATAGCCTTTAAAATTTGAGTAAGGATTTGATTCAAACCAAATTTGGAGAGAAATTTGGTTCAAACTCAAATTTGATATGAGTTTGAATAAGGAGTAAAGTGGTGTCTTGGATGATTTTTTACTCAAATTTGAGTAAAGAGTGGAGATGCTCTCACCCAAATTTTTTTTGGCTCATAAAAAGTTCTCCAGATTTGCCGAGCAAAAAAAAAAATTCTCCAGATTTCCAACTCAACAGTGACTCCACTCTTACCTTTTCTTTTCACCTTCTTGGGAGTCTGCAACCCAAGTTCCTTTGAGGGCTCTCTTGGGATAAAACAACAATAACAACACCATGGAGTAATTCCTAATCAATGGGGTATGGGCGGAGAGGACTGAAGTCTGAAGACATACTTAACCTCTCGCTATATTCTCTATGAAAACCTAGATTGCTTTTTCTTTTTTGTTTCCTTGCTTCTCTCACCACTTAGGAGATCTTCACTCTCATGACAATCATGCATTACCCAGAAAACATACAGCTGTTGACTTTGTTGCAAATGTCGATAGGAAGGATATGAGCAAGAAATCTCCTATGGAGTTGATCAATCAATGAAGTTCCACCAATCAAGGTTGAGGGGCAGAATTGTTGCTTGTGAAGGAGGTTAGTATGTCTTCCGATTGCCAAACTCTCTTTAGTAATTAGCTTGTCAAAAAGTATTAACTCGATCGATTGTATGAGGTACCAACTCAGGTTTGTCAGTGTTTTGAATTTTCGGCTTGCAATGGAGCTCACGACCGTCTACTCTTTATCTTGCAGACAACAATCCTTCCCTGGGGCTAGGGCATCCAATCGAGTTCATTTGCCTCGCCCTGGATCAGCCTGCTGTTTTCAAGTATTGCGGTTTACGTTATCTTCAGGAGGACCGTGGCCATCATCACCACTAGGAGTCCACAGATGAATCCTCTCCTGGATACCAGAACAGGGTTTATCTGGGAAAACTGTAATTTGAAAGAAACCTATGGATTGATGGTACTTGCATTCTTTTATTGACAGCAGAATAATTATCTTATAGTACAAATGTTTCCCTTGTTTTGATGGACCTAGATTCATACAACTACTAATATGTTGCTCTATTCGATCATGAGTTTGAAATCCCGTTCCGCTAAGGTTCTTCTGTGTATCGTACCACTAAGATTCTTATTTTTTAAGTATTTATTTTCCGTTTTACGAGTAAGATCATTTTTCCCCAATACATCATCTTTAATTCAAAAAATAAATACTTATTTTCCTCAACAGAACGGGGCATAATTGGGATCTTTTCAACTTCATGTGTCATTTGGCACAGATTCAAGAGAAAGGAACAGGAAAGTGCAATTTATTTGGGATATCACAATATTGTTCAAGGAACTGTTCTGCCTTTTTTTAGTTCTTATGTTCTGCCCACCTTCCAGCAAGTTACCCTACTGATAGTCTCATCTCATGTTCCACACATTTACGTAGGGCCATTACTAAGTGTATGAATCTCTCTAAAATGTGATGAAAAAGAATGTTGGGTACCATGTAGCGGTTTCTCAATCAAGACCACCGAATAATTACTCCAAAATTGAAGAAGTAGCTCTGGCCGCCTTTGATCCGTAATCTAGATATCTATATATTACACACTACGAGGGTTTGTCCATTAAAGACATCGGTTCCACACCATATTTAACCGTATGAATGAAAATAAGTAATGTGCGAGATAAAATTGGCCTTGTCTAATTGAGTAGTGTTCAGATCCACCAGCTCATGAGTAAACAAGATTATGTTTCCACACAAAAGGGTGGGAAAAAAAAGAAGGTATTTTGAAATAACCTCCATCCAAATTTTGATGACCATACTATACCAAGCCTCGAACAACGACCTGTGGGTTCAGTAGCCACTTTACCAGCCAACAGGCAAACAGGAGGATTGGCTCTTGAAACCATTCAGCTTATTAATTTATATTGTCAAACCAGAGTCACCAGACCGGTGTGAGAAAGCTTTCAATTTATTGATTTATATTATATTTTTTATTTATGGAAATCTCCTAATCAATACAATCCTGGGGAGTGAGGGCTTACGGGTGGGGTTTGAATCCTCATCAAATGGAAAAATTATTCATAGTCCGTTACCTACTATACTAGTTGGCAACTGAGATAAGAAACAACTTCGATTAATTTATTATGATAACACAGAAACGTACATAAGTCAATTTTACTGTTTCAACCTTGGCTTCTTTAATCACTAATCTTGATATTTAGGTGCCCTAAGGGCAAAAAAAACCGTCTGCGTTTAATTTAGCGACACGATTTTTGAGTTGTTTTTCTCCAATTTCCGTTTATATTCGGATGAAATCTACGAAGTCAAAATTCAGATGTGTTGTTCGCATCGCAACTAATAGGAAAAAAGAGGGAAAATGACGGCCAATGACGTGTTTTGATAATTAATAACCGCTAAGGACATTTTCAGCATTAACAAATGTTCTTAGCTTATCCTTGGTGGATATTAATTATCAAAACACGTCCTGGGCCGTCATTTTCCCAAAAAACTACTAGAGAGAGAGAGAGAGAGAGAGAGAGGGGTCTCCATTCATCAATAGAAAATTTTCCAATTGGAGAACCCAAAGGAGAACAAAACGGAGCAAAGAGTGCCTATAGGTAAGTGTAAACAAATGTAGATCGTATGACCTATAAATATTTCCCGACTACCATCGGCAGTCAGGCCAATGGAATTGAACCCTATGGTAAACATACCAAAACTCCCCAATACAACGGGCAAATAGCGATGAAAACGTGTTAGCCAAAAACCAAAAAATGGCCAAAGACTTGCAGATACTCACCTGCTCAGACTAATCCAGATGGGATACAACTGCAAAAAAGAATCCCATCAAGAGCTTCCTCATTCATCGTTAGCAGCCATTTTCCTTCTCTGTTGATGCTCTGCACCCTTATAATCCACTACTTCACGGAACAAGATTGGATCAAGCACACAGTTCTCGCTCCCATAAACAGCAGCTTGAACGCTTGCCATCGTCTTTGCTATCTCTCTACCTGAAAATCCTTCAGTCCCGGCCGCAGCTTCCCTCAGAATATCATCTGTCAAGTCCTTGATCTCAATTTTCTGCTGTTGTTTCTTGAATAGGTGGGAAAACAAACCCGGTTTTCTTGCCCCCGCCTTAGCTATGTACTTGTCCAAATAGAGTTTCAGAAGCTTGAAGCGTTCATCTTCACCAGGCAAAGGGAACTCTAGGACTTCGTCAATTCGATCTGCAACAGCTGAATCAAGATCACCCGGGCGGTTTGTAGCAAGAGCAAGGACTATATCCTTGGACTGATCGCCTGTGCGGAAAAGCAGGGCATTGAGTGCACTTCTTTGAGCTTCACTCATGTAGGTTTTGTTTCGCCTGGAAAATTATGGATAAAAAACCCAAATGCTGACTGTTAGATTCACATAAATTAGTCAAATGAAAAAATATGACTGCCAAAACCAAATTAGCCATTGTTTCACGAAGGGGGATAAGTGCTTCTCCCTCAAAAGATTACAAGTCGTTGGGAAGATAAAATAGGTCCTAGAACATTATTGGAGACTACAAGAAGGAAAATATCACTTACTCACACAAAAATGCATCTGCTTCATCAATAAAAAGTAATAAACCCCTCTTCGACTTCTTGCCCCAATCAAACAGTTGATGTATCTTCGTTACAGCCTGTGGACCCAATGGTGCAACATCTCCACCAGTCATTAATGCATAGTCTAGCCCCTGAGAGCAAATCAAACAATAAGTGGGGAATCACCGGGGTGCCAACATAATCTACATGGGTTACCGCTTTCACACACACACACAGAGAGAGAGAGAGAGAGAGAGAGAGAGAGAGAGAGAGCATACAGATTTCCGTGCCAGCTCTCTAGCAGCCATTGTTTTCCCAGTTCCAGGAGGACCATAAAAGAGCATGTTCCTAAATGGTGCTTGATGGGACTTTGTATTGGCAGTTGCACTAGCCAGTTGCTGAATTCGTTTCTGAAGACTAGGGTTTAAGATAACGTCCCCAAATCCATTACCGTTATTTGAAGCAGACGCTTTAGAGGTTTTAGAAGATAGAGTGCTCATACCACGAGAAAACAATCCAGACCATGGGTACTTTCCTCTGGAGGACTCTCTGATCAAAGATGGTTGCCCTAATATTCTGTCCACATAGCTCCATATAACTCGTGCACCTTCTCTGCATTGCAGATGACAAACTTGTATGAGCTTATATCATTGTAACAGACACAATTAGACCTTTAATAGCAGTACATTACATCTTAGTTCAAGAAAATAATGCAGCTAATAATAGGGAAGGGAAGGATAAGCAAAAAATGCATATTCAATATGCATCTAAGACCTCATTACCTTGTTGTGTAGATCCCTGCTGCGAGGGCTGTCACTCCCCCCACAGCTACGACCATCTTATTTTGATCAGTTAATATGGCCCGCAAACCCCCTGCAAAGCATAGATGGATCCCCATAAACTACAACCAATAAGGGAAAATGGACAAGAAGCATCAATACCAACCAAATATTGTTCCCAAGGATTACACCGTAGATCCCTCTAATGCATGTGCAACAATAGACCACATTGTTCAAGAATGAGGAGAGGGTTGATTCCATAGGTTGTTTTAGACTTACTCTTGTACATGCTAGGGAAAGAATTGGTAAATAAGCTACCTAGTCCACAACTTAACATTAGATGCTATGGTTCAAGTTTCAACAATTAGGGTTGTGACTCAAAAAGATCTCACATGTGCTTTATCTTATTAATCAAAATGATCTAGGAGCTTGTCAATGTTAAGATCCAAAATGAGCATTCTAATTTCGTTTGTGTCAGTCACGAGTGCGGTAAAATAAATACCTCCGATATGATCAAAGGTCGTGTTTATGGCAGCAAGCCATTTCTCTCTCTCAGCATTTGCACGCTCTACTAGCATGCGCCTGTTAACCTCTTCACCAAGCTTTGCTTCATGTGCCCTCCCTTCTGCTTCTGCCATAGCCTTCACCCTTATTGTTTCACGTTCGATATTAGCCTTCTCCCTTTCTGTTTGCCGACGCTGCGCTTGAATCTGTTCCTCAGTAGCTCGTCTGGCTTGCTCTTGCCTAAGTGATGATTCTTCTTGCATTTTTACAAGCTCTTGATTTCTTGCTCTGTGATGCTCATTTTCAGCCTAAAAAGTAAAAAGAGACAGTTATATCCTTCCAACTGGTGTAGTTGAAATCCTTAAGTATGAAATAAAGTTATAGCTACCTGCATCCTCTTCCTTGCCAACTCATCCTCGTAACGAGCCATCTGTGATTTTATTTGTGCCTGTTGCTGAGACAGCTTTTTCTGTTCCTCATAAATTACTTTTTGCCTCTCCTGTCAAAAATAGACAGCATCCATTGAACTATTTTAGCATATATTCAAACTTATGGGATCATGGGTACGCAAGACACATCATGCATATCAGGTACAGTAACCACTTGAAATAGATTCAGAGGTTGCATTCTTTTTTACTCTTCCAGAAAAAAAAGTAAAGGAGATAAGGTATGTAACGTATGTTTCATGTCCCAAATTCAAGAAAGATAGGAACTGTAAGAGCAAAACTCCCACTTTCTTATTCGCAGCAAGGAAAAATGCAAGAGAAGCACGATCAAACTCAGAAGAGCACAACATATACCTCACCTAATATTAATCTAATCCCGAAATTTTTTTGCTTCCAGTAATCAAGATTACACAAAGATCAAAGTACATCAAACAAGCCACTTCACATTTTCAGTTGTTCACAACTCCATGAAAGTAAAGCAGAAGTGTTCTTCCTTTTTCCTTCCTTCTATCCCCCAAAAAACTAATTTTACAAATAAAGACAATATAAGAAACTGATGCAGAAGTATGAATCATACAGTTTCAGCTTGAGCTTGCATTGCTTTAAACTCTGCTCCTTTTGAAGTGAATTCTATCTGCCTTGTCTCTTCTTGCTTGTTTATTACGTTGAACACCTAAACCAGCATTAAACTCAGAATTAATTACCTGCCAAAGACTTCAATGTCCATAAGTCACCAATCAAAACTATACATAAAGATACATAACTTTCTACCCTTTTGCGACAAAAATCCATTAACAACAAAAGTGCTGGACATCCAAACCTGCCGTTGATTTCCCCGGGAAACAGCCAAGAAAATTGGCCTGTTCCACTGACCAGAATAACCAAGTGATTCCATTACAAACCCGGTACAGGTCATTTCCAGCATCTGAACGCAACTACTTGCGGAGGGACTACCTATACATTCGAATAAATAATCCCCACAAAACAAAGGCTACCAATACCTCACTAAAAATTTGACAATACTACCCAAGAACAAATCCCCTCTATCAGCCCCTTCGGATTCCAAGAGGGGGAAAAGAAAAGAAGGAAAAATCCTACTTGTTTGGATAGCTGAAAGAACCATGAGAAAAAAAGGTGAAAATTGAAGAAAAAAGATTTATCTTTTATTGGTCCATCTTTACTTCCTGGAGAGATTCAATGAAAATTCACAATCCTTTATCCCCCTCCGTTTCTCATAAAGGCCCTCTATTAATCCGGTCAATCAATCAAAACAAAGACAAGGAAGAATAAACTAAAGCTAACTCGTTGGCCCAGACTTAGAGGTTTGCTCCTTCCTAAAATCCTAAACTCAGAAACTTCCCAAGTGCTATCAATTCCTTCCGAGGCCAGGCTATACTAAGCTTTGCTCCGGTTTTAATTAAGCCCCTCCAGTGAACGGTGGGGGTGGGTTTGGTCTCATGATTAGTCGAGTTGTGTGTAAGCTGGCCCGATCGCCTGAGTTATAAAAAAAAAACTAAAAAGAAGAACTACCAAAAAAATAGCTCGAAACTCCAAACCTTTTTGCCATGGGGAGAGCTGCTAATCTCTCTCAGGGCCTTTGCGCCCCTCTCCAGCGCCTCGGGATCGAACCCGGATGCCGTCGTTCGCGGGTTATCATTCCGAACCCGCGTAGGCTCGGCCTTCGCCGCCGCCCCCGGTTGGGCCGCCGCCGGAGAATCGGAAGAAGCTTGAGGAGGAGGAGCCGGCGAAGCGAAGGGAGAGAAGTTGAAAGGGCCGTCGGCGTAGGCGCAGTCCACGCCCAATGCAGCGGAGGCTAGGGCTGAGATAAGCCCTGCGCCAACAACTCTTGCCATTTTTCTTTCGGACTAAAAACCCGAATCGAGCTCAGCTCTTGGGGGCGATAAGATGGGTTCTGGATTGTGGGAAGAGAGAGAAAAATTTTGTGAGAAGATAAAGGGAAAGTCTTGAAGGGCAAGAAAGGGGATACAGAGTGGGGGAAGGGAAAGAGGAGAAGGTTCAGGGTTTTGGTAGGGTTTTTCTCTCTCTCTCTCTCTCTCTCTTAAAAATCCGGTTTTACTTTTAAAAGATATTTTAGGGTTTTGGTAGGGTTTTTCTCTCTCTCTCTCTCTCTCTCTCTCTCTCTCTCTCTCTTAAAAATCCGGTTTTACTTTTAAAAGATATTTTAGGCACTGTTTGGTACCAATGAAAAAGAAAAGAAAAGAAAGGAAAAGAAAGAAAAATAAAAATTTGCTTTTGTTTGATTGACAGTTTTGAGATTAAAAATGTGTTATAGGATTGCGTATTTTTCATCTTTGGTTAATTTTTTTTAGTACTAATAATACAAACTTTTTGATTTTCGAATTGAAGTATACTACATACATCCAAAAAGTGAAAAAATACGTAGAAAATTTAATAAAAATCACTGAAAATGAAAAAACAGGGACGAAGAAATAGTTAAAAAAAAATTGAAGAGAATATTTCTGTGATGAGAACCAAGTTTAGAAGAAACTTTATTGTTCATAAACGTTTGTTTTATTATTTTCTTTTTCTTTTTCCTCTCAAACCAAACAAAAGAAGAGGAATTTTTTTTATATCCTTTCCTTTCTTTTCTATAGGTACCAAACAAAGCCAACTATTTTTTTTTTTCTTCCCCTAATTTTCTCATTGTATGGGAATAGCCTTTTCATGAGCAAAAATGCTACACGCACAATGGTGCAAAACTCTTTGCACAACCGATCGCTACTCGTTCATTGTTATAATGAACGGTCCAGATTCGCTCAGGAAATAAATAAACTATTTGTGCGAATAGTTTACTTAAAATCTGGACCTTCCAAACATATCTGGACGGTTAGAATTTGTTACACAACACACGCAACAGTTGTATGTGTAGCATTTTGGAAGAAAATAAAAGCAAGAAAAGGAGATATTTATTACTTATTGGGATACTGAAAGAGATGAGAGATGTGGAGAAACAATGAGATATTTAATGAAAAAGGTAATTATTTATTGACTTATTTTTTTGTTTCTCGCACTTGGGGTTTTATCTTCCTTCCAATCGAAGGCCTGTTAGTAATAGCCAAGGGTTGTATAAAGGTTTTATTTTGGGGACAAAAGGCAAATTAATAAAGCCTCAGGTAAATAGACAATTCATTCAAAAATGAAAGCAAAATGTTTAATTATGAAGAGCAATGCTACAAACATTACTTTAAAAATACAATTTCGGATATTACTGCGTCCGGAGCCGTTCAATAGATATGGATCCACATGCATCGAACAGCTTTGGACAGAGTTGTGTCCGAGTTTATATTTTAAAGTTGTGATTGTAGAATTTTTGAGTTAAAATAGTTTACATTTTTTTTTTTTTGATAATCGAAAGGGTGGGAGGGGGCGATCAACGTAGTAACCCCCTTGGGCGTGACCATAGGGGCTCCCTACCCGCCAGTGAAATGTCCGGTTCGAGCCATAGCTACCGTCGGTGAGAAATCCACTTCTTCGGTCCACATACGGGTTCGAAATAAAGCCTGTTAATGACACTACCGGGTATCAGCACAAATGTGCCTCCCGGAGCTCGAACCGGCGCAGGTGTTAAAGAGAGATGGTGACTTCCACCAACTGAACTACCACCTAGATGGTAAATAGTTTACATGTTTAACAGGCAAAGAATACATGGTAACATCTATATTTCATAATATATCATCGGGATAAGCTGGTTTCTTTTTCTTTCTTTTTTTCGGACGAACAAGATCCTCCCATATAATATATACATCAGAACAAGTACAACAAAATACACCGAAACAAGAAGAACAAACACCAAAAAACAAAAAGAAAAACTGCTCAGTTCCGCTGTCGGACCCAACACTCCGCTCGTAGAGGTGAGTGGAGGATCACTGCTGAATTTGGTTGCTGTCACCGCTAGAGCTTTATCTTGACGCCTTCACTGTTGCCGAATAAGATGGTTCCTAGGATTGAAGAACATTTATATTATGGGAAATGATATTGGCACAAAAAAAATTGATGGAGGCACTCCAAAAAACAAAGAAAGTGACTTTGAAATTGCACTAATTTTGGAGTGACTATATTAATTTTTGGAGTGCCAATATCATTTTCCATTATAATAAAACAAAGCTGCTTTCATTAAAAAAATATTTACGCATATAAACGAGAGCAATCTCTTCAACTGTTAGATCACTTTCTTTAAAATTTGTGATCATACGATTAGGAAAAAACGAAAAAGGAATACTTAATCACTCATTTTTCTACCAAATCTCTCTCTCTCTCTCTCTCTCTCTCTCTCTCTCTCTCTCTCTCTCTGAAATTGGTTTGGATACTTTGTGAAAATAGAAAAATTGATGTGAATTTGGAGGCAAATATGTTCATGCACGGAAATTAATAAGAGAGTATAAAATTATGTTGAAAGTGCACATAGGCACGGGCAATCCGCTATACACAACACATGTGATTTCTATAGAACTGATAACCATTTTGTAAAGAAACATGAAATTGACTCGACCAATATTGTACAGGTGCCAACACTCTTGATTCTGATGAGCACCATTTTTTTTTCAATATGCTTTCTGTTATTCTTCACATAGATCAGAACTTCTGTCTTGAAAATATTAGCCATGTGATCATAAATCCCAACGGCAATCCTCCACAAGGCGGCGGCTGAGAAGAGCCTGATTTCAATGGCCCCCCATTCTGAGCCGGTGGAGATGGTGGTGGGATATTTAAAGGAGGCACACCAACCCCACCCAATGGTTGTGGCGCCGGTGATGGCCACAGGGCAGGAGGGGCAGGTGGGAGTGGCGCCGGTGATGGCCACAGGGGGGGAGGTGAAGGTGGGTGTGGTGCCGGTGATGGCCACAGGGCGGGAGGGGCAGATGGGTGTGGCGCAGGCGATGGCCACAGGGGGGGAGGTGCAGGTGGGTGTGGTGCCGGTGATGGCCACAGGGTGGGAGGGGCAGCTGCAGGACTTGAACTATTAGAAGCACTAGGTGGAGGAAGTGGAGGGTGGTTGTGCCCTGGTACCATTATGGCTTGCACCACCCTATCTATGCCATGGCATCTAAAGGAAGACCCTTTAGTGCATATATCAGGGCTAATGATTCGGACGTTGTTTAGGTAAAAACTCCTCATTCCATTGTTGAAAATCCTGAGCAAGAAATCAGGTTTTCCTGTTGGAATAACGGAACCTGTTGGGATTCGTACTAGGTGCTCGAAAAGCAGAGGGGAAGGGATCGAATGACGTAGTAAGAAATCTACTACGTCGCTTTCTGAAATCGGGGTTTGTGCTAGCGTCCAGTCGTTGGGCACCAAGAAAGTGACATTGCCTTGAGTTAGGGATCCAGGGGCCATGTTGATTAGCATGACAAAGGTGAAGTACTTGGCCATCTGCATCTCTTGTGTGGCAACTAGAAGGTCATGGTTTATGGGAGGAAAATTGTTCTGGGCTCTGGTTGAGGATATGAGTGCCATGAGAACAGCTAACAAGGTCATGCAAGCGTAGGCCATTTTGGGTTGGCATTCTCGGCTCAGAATTTTCGGTGTTATATATACGTATACGTATGTATAAACACACACACACATCCGTTTTTCGAAAGAAAGAATGTTTACCTGGTTTGGGGCTTGTGAAATGGGGGTAGCTTGAACATGCTTCCCCTGCTGCTTCAACAAACCAAGTTCATTCCTCCTGCATGAATTCAGAGTAACATTTGGTTGTGTGTGGAATTTTATATAGTTCAAACCTTGAAGGGCTATAGATATTCTTTGTGTGCTTTGGTACGCTTGAAATTTATAGGCTGAGATTCAATTGAGTGATATAACAAGTTAGAAAAGAGAAAGAGCGGTGGATCCCGGCAAGATGAATTTCCTTTTCATGGAGAGTGGATTCCTCATAAGTCGAATCTGCGCTGCTGCGCACTTACCATCATCGATCTAGGCAACAATATCCGTCTTCACCATCTAGTTTCGAAAGAAAGAAGGAACCATGAAACTCGGTATTTCAACCCACAATTTGTGGTATAGAAGATCAAGTGAACTGCAAAAGTCAGGGTTCAGCTACTTTACACATGATCAACTCTTTCAAATTCCGAAAAAAAGAATACACCAAAGAGCAACTCCTAACTCAACAAGTAAGACTGAAATGTCAAAAATAAAATAGAAAAATTAATGTAAACGCCTGAAAAAAATAAAACTATAACGCCGCTGAAACAATTGACCCAATTTCCATCTTACTCAAATTGCTGAAAACACCACATACGATTGAAAGTGAAATGAGTATAAGAATGAGATATCCCGAGTCCCGACTGCCTTCACTGCAGAAGCAATCTGCTGACAGCTAAATCGATACTATAACTTAAAAGAATGACTTATCAGGGAAACTGAAATGAGCCTCCAATTTGGGTACTGCCTTGCGGAGGATTGATGGCCACCCAGAGGAGGGATATGATGATCGCAATAAGTCCCGACCAAACAAAAACAATTGTAGGCGTCTTTCCTCTTCTTCCCATAAGCCCTTTAGCGAACGGGTACATATGTGCCAAAACCCAAAAGCTAAAGAAAACACCACCCAGCAACTTGCTCCACTCAGGAGTCGTGCTATAAATCGTCCGACTAACCCCAACAGCTATCGCAATCAAATTCAACATCATAATTGTGAGTGGCGGAATCATAAGGGATGTCCATTTGACGATATAAAGATCAGCATATTCATCATTCTCATCATCACCGGATGATTTTGAAGTCAAAGTGAAAGAAATTTCAATACCAGCGACGACTTTCAGTAGACCCTGAAGCACTGCAGCCAGGTGGGCACTGGTTCCTCCAATCAACCAAAACTGTTCATTTCTCCACCACTCTTCTAGCTCAACACCGGACCACTTGATTTCAAGTACCGCAAGCAAACAGAGCGTGACAGTGATGGTAAGGAGGTAGACAAGGAAAGTCACACTTAGGGTTTGGACAATGAACTGACCAGAGAAGAGAGATAACGCAGGGAGAAAGCAATAGACAATTAGGAAGATGGAAGTAAAGGGGTATATTCCAACATTGAGATACGCAACCCTCTGTAAAAATTTCATTCTTGAGCTCGCCAAGAGGGCATTGTTGCGGGAGAAGAATATTTCGACTGAACCAGTGGCCCAGCGGAGGACCTGATGGAGCCGATCCGTGAGATTTATTGGGGCAGTCCCCCGGAAGGCGTCCCGCTTAGTCACACAGTAAACTGATTTCCATCCTCTATTGTGCATCCTATACCCAGTGACCACATCTTCAGTAACAGACCCATAAATCCATCCAAGGCGATTTCCCCACTCAGTCTTCTCCTCGTACCAGCAGGAGATGACGCCGATTGCCTCTGCTACAGTTGATGCATCGAGAATCTCTCTAGGAATTGTGAGAGCACCTGGTGGCCGCCCATTCTTTACAGCTGGATGGTCTGCTAAGGGACGGCCTTGGAATTCTGCCACAGGGATGGAATCAATGAGGAAAGTTGAGTTCCCAAATTTTTTAGGAGCCAAAGAGAGGTTCATCTCTTCATCGTCGGAATCACCCATTCTAAGTGCTCGGTTCTCTTCTGGAGCTTTGGCATGCTTTTTATTCCCAGGGAAGCAGCAGCCGCAGCAACCAGGTTGGTGTTCTTTTGATCTAGGTGGATCAAATCCGTAGAGGGCAATCCTTCGAAAGAGGCATCCGGTTCCAACATAGACTGGACCCTGGAGCCCATCAAGGGCCCGCATGTTTCCATCAAAGAAGACAGTGTTGTGATTGGCGTAACGATCACTAGGGTCAATACCCTCGAATCTCTGAGGGAACTGGACATAGCAAATGCGGTCCCCGCCTCTATCCATCATGAAACACATACCTTCCCTCAGAGCTTGGGAGTTGTAGATGTAGTGGTCACAGTCAAGGTTGAGGATAAATGGCCCATTAGACATGATTGCGGAGGCTCGAACCAGGGCGTTCATGGCTCCTGCTTTCTTGTTGTGGTCATAGCCAGGTCGCTTCTCACGGGAAACATAAACAAGCATCGGGAGACGGATATCAATCTCACTCAGGTTAATTAACCTGGCATCATCAGCTGTGCCCAGCAGTGGATCATCGCTAGGTGGTTTCAACATCATCTGCGTCATTAAGCAGGCATGTTCAGATCAGTTACCATTGTTTAGGTCTTATGCTTTCTTACTTGTATTACTGTTGTCTATTTCACCATGCTTACAGTTCTAATTTTCTCTGTCCCGTTTCATTTGGAAGTTAGTTAAGTCATGAAATTAATGAACGGGAATTCAAAATTAAAAACGTTATACTTCTCAAACATATTATTAATAATTAGGTACTAGGAATAATTTCGCTAACTGCATGTTACTATTCTGTTTCAGAAGATGAGTCTACAATCTACTTGATTCTCCACTAGACTAGATTCCCTTCTTTGACTTTCAAAGTAGACAATCTTTAGTGGACATCCCAAACTAGAAAGAGGAACAGCAACAAAAATGGACCGACGAAGAATTAATTAAAAAGTACCTGTATTATCCCAGCATGATCACCTTTGGAGTGCTCTGCTGAAGAGCTCATCCAAGTGCCCGGCCAATGGGCGCCATCAGCCATCCAAGTGGCTTTAGGGATCTTCACACTCTCCACAGGTTCATCGTCTCTCTTCTGTTTCTGTAGCTTCAAAACCTTTACCTCCTCTCGAGCATGAAAGGCATCCGAACGACGGCGGATTGAGTCAGGAAGACCGTTGATCCGGACCTTAAACTCATCATATTCGCGTTTCAATCGTCTACGATCCTTGACAAAATCTGACTTCACCTTATTCTTATAAGGGTCCTTCTTCAAATTGAAATAAGATTCTGGATTCCTGGGCTCAATGTCATGTTTACGGCAAAATGGTACCCATAGATTTGCAAAGCTTGCTGCTTCTGCCATGGCCTCGAAGGTTAAAAGCGCACCTCCATCGTCTGAAACATAGCAAGCAAGCTTTTCAACTGGATAATCAGTAGCTAGAATAGACAAGATAGTATTTGCTGTGACAAGTGGGGGTTCTTTCTCTGGGTCTGCAGTAGAGACAAAGATATCTATGCCTGGAAGATCAGATTTTCCAGTGGGGTTGTTGAGGCTAGGCATTTCAAACTTCTCTTTCAAGACATTAAGATCTGTAGCACGATTGACAGGGCAGAGCTTGGGAAGTTGGTCAAGAATCCAGGAGAAGGCAAACCATAGTTCGCAAACTACGGACATTCCCCAAAGCCAGACTGCATCTTCGTTCGGGTGGTTGACCCTCCAAGCTAAGAAAAGCCCGAGAACAACAAGTCGTACAAATGCCAGAAGCCTGAGAGCACATATGCAACAGACATCCAAAAGTAAACATTAGCATGCATCAGGTAAAAGGGAGCACGTATAACTACGTACAATGAAGAAAATTGCAATTTGCAATTAGTCAATTATACTATGTTCAACTGAGAAAATAGCTACTCAATAGAACTACCCACGGGACATTGACTACCATGCTCAGAATCAAAATCGCAAGAATTTGGAAGAAGCAATAAACATGCAAGCCACTGGAAAACTTCTGTCAATGTCTTAATCTACAGAACAACAGGTATGGACAGCGTGTGCAAATAATGGATGTCCAAATTACTCCAAAGAACCAAAAAAATCACTCCTTTAGGTAGATTGGGAATGTGCTAAGAGCCTAAGACCTAGTGATTCGCTTTCTTTGATTTTCCACTGTAGATATCATAAACCAATTGCAACTGTAACAAGTTACCTACGATGATATAGAAAGGATGAAAGTTCATGAAGCAGAAAATATACCGATATGGGCTGATAATGGCAGCTGGAATCTTCAATTTTCGCGTTAGTGGCCTCCATGGTTTGTTCATTAATTCTAGAGGCTCAACTACGTCATCATCTTTTCCAGTCTCTAATCCTTCCCCCTTAGGCCATATAGCATTACCATACCCATAGGTACCATTAGTTTCAAAGAGCCACCGGTTCTGATCAAAATCTGCAGTCTGGCTTCTCACCAGCACTGATTTGGTTGATTTCATCAGAGACAATCTTCTCTGCATCCTTGACATCTCAGCTGGTGGTGGAGGAAGCGAAAGAGGCTGCCTGTTTTCCACCACTTCATCCAAATCCAAGGCCTTATATGGATCTTTACATCCCGGGCAAATGCCATCTCCAGCTTTAACAGCATCCAAATAACAATCCCTACAAATCTTGAAGTCGCATTCACAGGGGAGAATATCCACGCCCCTTTCGTCACTCATCACCTTAGCATCACAACCAGGAATTGCACACGAAGATCCTTTTGAACCAGCCATTTGGGGGTGATTCGTTTCTGATTCGATCACCTTGTCCATGAGATGAGCTCGCGTAACACTGTTGAACCCACCAGTGAAAAGTGAATTCGACACGTATTGCTCTTCGACCTTCTGTGATATTGCATCCATCGGCTGGTTGTCAGGTGTTGGCGGTAAGTGTACAGTGTAGTTCGTATAACCACTGCCCTCAGGTTCACTATCAAAGTCATCCCTTGAATATGCAGAATATTGTCCCGATGAGCTTCTGCGAGCAAATGTCACGGTTGGGGGCAGGGGAGGCCTCCCACGTGGCGAATCCTGCACATCCGAATTCGTCGTCGATAGAGACAATCGGCTTGCCTTGAAGGATTTCGATGCCATGTGGCAACTCCACTAAAAACCCAATCTCCAAATCCTAGAATTTTCAGAAACCATAACAAATCAGCTTCACTGTCACCTATTTACAGTAAAATTGCCATATTTATCCTCCGATCCGAAGAATTTTAACAAATGAACAAGACATTAGGGGGAAAAAATTGCTTCAGTCACTTTCTGAAAATTATAACATCTACCAAACCAAGAATCAAGAAACACAACGGCTTTAACTATGACTAACTAGCTTAGTATCACGTACAGATCTAAACCCTACGAACATGGAACCAGTTGGAGAGATATTTGAAACAGTTGAAAACAAGTCAAACTCGGTGAACTTCAGCAAAGAAATATTAAGAACACAACCAAGCATTGTCTTCAAGTCACTGCCTGAAACAATACTGCAAAAATCTCCTAAATTTGCTCCGAAATTAGGGCAAAAATTATGGTTGAACAACCTCAGGTCAGGACTTCAACTAACAGAACAGTTTTAAAATACGCTAAGAAAACGACACTTGCAAAGCAGCATTAGCAGTGAAAACGATATAGTTGTTCAGTAATTCGCGCTGAAACACGTACCTAATATCCAGCGAACATAGATCGAACCGTTCCCGAAGCAAATCAATCGGAGGCCTAAAGTTTAACGCTTCATGCAAGAAGCAAAATCTATTTCTATAAATATTTTCTTTCTTTCAGATCTTTTGTAGAATCTTGACAAACAAAAGCACCCTTTTTCCGAAAAATGCGTAGGGACTTATGCCGCGGCCAAAGACGCTTCCGCTTCCTCTAGAGAGAGAGAGAGAGAGAGAGAGAGGTTAGGAGCTTTGGAACGTCATGGCCGAAAGCTGCGGGCAGATTTGGAGATACATAATTGTTAAAGGGAACGCGGAAAAGGAAGGTTTATAAAAATGGAAGCTTCACATGAGGAGTGAGAGAGAGTGGGGAGAGAGAGGCGAATGCGTAGAGAATGAGGGCTGCTACTCCCCCCCCCCCTGACACACCCCCCCCCCCCCCCCCCCCGGCCCCACCTCCCTTTCCCAGTTTACCCCCGCCCCCCCTCTCTCTCTCTCTCTCTCTCTCCCCCCCCCCTCTCCCTCTCTCTCCCCCTCTCTCTCTCTCTCTCTCTCTCTCTCTCCCTTTTCTTTTTTTCCACTTTCTGCTTCTTTTCTTCTTTTTTTTTTTTCTTTTCCAGTTTTTTTTTTCATTTTATTTCATTTTCTTTCTTTCCGGTTTGAATTTTTTTTTCTTTTTAATAATAGGTTCAAGTCTAATTCTAGGCTTTGTAAAGTAATTGAGAGAAAAAAAGTGTTTCAATTGATCATGTTTATCCCACTGTTTTTTTTTCTTTTTTTGTCCTTTATAGATTAAAAAATATAATTACGAAAATAAGTGTTTCAATTTTCAATCCGTTTGAACTGGTGCAAAGTTGTTATTTTTCTGATCATTTCATCCTAAATGGTCATAATAAATTTTTGGCTCCAAGGGTTTTCAATGGACACCCTAAGAGAGTCTTAAAACTAAATAATGAGTCTTAGGGAGTTTGTTGAAAAGTCTTAAACCAAAAAATTCATTATGACCATTTAAAATAAAATAATAAAAAAACGATATTTGCTCTGATTTAATTGAATTGAGAATTAAAGCACTTAATTCTTGAATTATATTTTTAAATATACAAATGGTGTATTTATAGAAATTAAATAAATAAGATATAAGTAATTAAATAAAAAAATAAATTAAAAAGTATGGGGGACCCGGGGGCTCTGCTGCCTCCATTGACATAGTAGCCCCTAAAACGTTTCCGTTTTAGTTATAAAAAAATAGAACCCATCCATTTGCAATCCTATGGAGTATAAACGTGATTTGAAGCAACATACTACTGAATCAGTTAAGAGGATCTATGCTAAATAATGGTTAACAAATTTATAAAATTGTACTATAGTTAAAAAAAAGTAATCCTGAATATAATATTTGTATTATGGATTAGTATGTCGTTTGCAAAATACATTTCGTAATTAGTTCCCGAACACTAATTGTAATCTTAATGAATTTTTTGCTTTACGACCTTTCAACGAGCAACCTAAGACTCATTATTTAGTTTCAGGACTCTCTTAGGGTGTTCATTGAAAGGCCTTGGAGCCAAAAATTTATTACGACCATTTAGGATGAAATGATCAGAAAAATAACATCTTTGCACTGGTTCAAACGGATTAAAAATTGAAACACTTATTTTCGTAATTATATTTTTTAATCTATAAAGGACAAAAAAAGAAAAAAAAACAGTGGGATAAACATGATCAATTGAAACACTTTTTTTCTCTCAATTACTTTACAAAGCCTAGAATTAGACTTGAACCTATTATTAAAAAGAAAAAAAAATTCAAACCGGAAAGAAAGAAAATGAAATAAAATGAAAAAAAAAACTGGAAAAGAAAAAAAAAAAAGAAGAAAAGAAGCAGAAAGTGGAAAAAAAGAAAAGGGAGAGAGAGAGAGAGAGAGAGAGAGAGAGGGAGAGGGGGGCGGGAGAGAGAGAGAGAGAGAGAGAGGGGGGGCGGGGGTAAACTGGGAAAGGGAGGTGGGGCCGGGGGGGGGGGGGTGTGTCAGGGGGGGGGGGAGTAGCAATTTACGTAGAGAATATAGAAACAGAGAAATGGTGGCTTGTCCGATCGCCGGGGTTTGAAGTCGAGCTTTGGTAAGCTGCGGTTGGTTTGCGCCCAACACAATTAACCGGAGTCGATTCTTGGGATCGGACCGAGTAAATTAATTTTATGTGCGGTAACGTGTTTTTGACCGGACCGAAATGGAAATCGTAGCCGAGATGAAAGGAATGACATGCTTTTGATCGCACCGAAAAAAAAATTATAGTTTAGATGTGAGTAAATTGGTTTAGACACCTAACCGTCCGAAAAGGAGAAAAAAAAAAAAGAAAAAAAGTTGAGCCTGGTAGGGGGATTTTTTTTTAGGGGGCTGACAGTCGAGGCCTCACTGTCCCGAGATATCGGTTGTTTCTTTTCAACGGGGTGGGGATATGGGTTTGACTACACGTCGTCTTCTTTCTTTTTGTAACGCCCCGATTTCTCAAGGGATTTCGGAAACATTAACCCTAAAATATATTGAATTTTACAAACTATTAGGCCCTTATTTATCCTTATACAAAAATTACAATTTCAAAATAATACAAAAATCTACGTACATTTACTTAATAAAAGCAACTCCAGAGCGACTCTAATTTTGACACGAATTCCAAGCAACATTGGCCCAGACTTCGTTCCAGGAGTCCCACCTGTATCAACTTCTCCACTGTGGAATCCTGCACACTCTGGCAAATTGAACGCCGAAGCAAACGATTTGCCAGGATACAAACGTATCCTGAGTGATAATTCACTAAGTAGAAATCCTAAAACCCAATACCACAATATGCAGATCAACAATATAATAATTCATAATACACCGAAGGTACAAAATAATAACACATCGTCTTTTTCTTTACTATCCATCATCTTATATGTAATCTAAGGATTCTCTCCGCGAGATCCTTTCCTCCCACATCCACTAACTACAATCGTCTCATGGGTCCACCCTTCCTCTTGCTTGTCCTGCACCAGGGTCCTAGGTGAGCGCATCTAAGTTATGTACCGAGTATGTTCTCACTTAAGACCATAACAGGAGGATTGAGTCATCCCATGACGTATCGTACATTAGGGTCGGACATCCACTACCCCACGCTAACTATAATCGTCTCATGGGACCCATTCTCTTTCTCAAAGAGAAACTTTCCATGACGTATCATACATTAACGTCTCATTAACTATAATCGTCTCATGGGACCCATTCTCTTCCTCGAAGAGAAACTTCCCATGACGTATCATACGTTAGCGTCACAACACCGGGCCCCTCAGGTAACCCATTTCAACACAGGGCCCCATAGGTTACCCTTGCCATCACCATGGCTCAAATCACAATCCACACAATCACACTTCCAACACTTTATCAATTTCCATTTACTTAATATCGTCTACATGAGTCACTACTCGTAACCACCCAGGGAACCTATTTGTCCAATCTACATCCACAACAAAATATCACACGGTTCAACATTTCAACTAAAAGTACTAACACATAACCATGCGATAAAATTAATCCTGTCATAGAATTAATCATGCGAGTAACAAAATAATATTCAGTCAAACAATTAATTACTACACTTAAAATTAAGTCTATTTCTCTCATTTAGAAATTTTATAAAACATTTCTACTATTTAAACATTTTCTTTAACTCTCATACTATTTATAGATTTTACAAACTAATTTTTTTTATTGAAAAAAATACTTATTGCAAAATTTAGTATTTACTAACTATATTAAATATTAATATGAGATTTTTATAACAACAAAATTATGAGAGGCTATTCTAGTTAATATTTATTAAAGTTAAAGATTAACTAATATATAATCTAAAATATTTCTTGCTTACAATCTAAATAAATTTTTACTAATAAAATATTCTTGTTAATATTTCATAAATATTTATCTACCCCAATAATTTATTAAACACGTAAACGTCCACTCAAATACAAATTAACAATGTATCATCAATAATAATTTCACAATCAAACATTTGTTAAACGATCATAAATTTTCACAGGGTGTAACACTAATCATTACAGCACAACCAGACTAAATTTTAATATAAACAGGACTAAAAATAAATTAACAATTTAACAGCAGATCATCATCTTCAATAAACTTTAAATCTAAGTAACTCCATTAAAATGCAGATAAAGGTTTTGGGTTTTCGGAAAGCTACCTCAAACGCGATTCTAAGTTCGGATAAGTGTTATGCGGTGTCCGTAGATCGCCATGGTGGTTTTGAAATCTCGAGGCAGCGTGCGGCGGCACTCCGACAGGGCCCGCAGCAGCGGTGTATCCACGAAACTCACAACTCTCTCTCTCTCTCTCTCTCTCTCTCTCTCTCTCTCTCTATTCTAGACTCAACAATATAATTGGGAGTAAAATAATATACTGGTGTTCAATTTGCGGATTGTGTGGATATGTATAATGAGAGAGAATAAAGTAGTGAGAAGGTGAGAGGATAAGTGTAAAAGTGGTGGAATGAGGAAGGAGCGTGATACTGATAATGATAAAAAGATAGGGGACAAATGCTACATTTGGGGGGTTTCAATTCTAATGTATGTGGACGCATGTATGTACAGGGTGAGAATGTATCTGGACGCTTTTATGTATAGGATGAGAGATAGAGAAGTGGAGAGTTAGTTTGAATAGAGTTCTACTTAGGGTTTAGATAGGAAAGATAAGAGATGAATATGAATCACTGATTTCCTGTATATCTAAAGTTTAAATACATATCTTATACAATAATGCAAATAATATCAATTATACACATAATAATATATTTTAATTATTCAATCTAATTAATTATTGAATTAGAAATTTAACAATATAAATTTGTATTAAAAAAAATTGGGTCAAAAATCCGGGTCGTTACACTTTTCACTGCCTAAAATGTGTTTTCAAAGGGAAATTTTTTTAGTGCCGAACGGTATCACGCAATGTCCGTTCATGCGTCACAGCCGTCCATTTCGTTTTTAAACAGCTCAGATTTAAAAAGGGAAAATAAAAATGCTAGAGGCACATCGGGTGTGGCACACCTTAGCCACATCCCTCTCACATACAAGTGGGGCTCCACTTGTATGTGAGAGGGAGTGGGCTTCACTTATATGTGAGAGGGGTGTGGCTGCGATGTGTCACACTTGATGTGTCCTTAGCACCTCTCGAAAGAAAATGAGAAAGAAAGTGTTGGGATGAGAGGAGAGAGAGAGTTTCAATCCGAGCTGTTCAAAAGTGTATCGGATGGCTCGGATGCGCCGAACGAGTACCACGTGGAATATACCCGCTCGGCATTGAAAAATCTCTCATTTTCAAGGCAGCGTGTTACAATAAGTTTGGAACCACACTCAATCAAACACCCGTTAACACACTTGCACTTACCATTGTAAAATACTAACTACTTTTTTGTTAGTGAAAACAAGATGATAAAATATTAAAAAAAAAATATTAGTGGAAACAATATGATAAAATGCTGAAACTTTTTTGTTTGTGAAAACGCGATGATAAAATATATTAAGTTTTTAGTATTTTTTGTTAGTGAAAATGAGGCTTGAATGTGTAGGGTGTGTGAAGCCCATATACTCCCTCCGTCCTATTTTTATTGTTCATTTTCGTTTTTCGTGCCGTTCTTTCAATTCTTATATCTCCCAATCTATAATATTTTTTATAATTTGAAAACTTTGTATTATAGATATAATCGAAAACTATCAAACAAGATTCATATTGCATATTTTTAGAGATTCATATTGAAAGATACAAGTGTTGAAAGAACGGCACAAAAAACAAAAATGGACTATAAAAATGGGACGGATGGAGTATTAATGAGTATAAGTTCGTAAATAGGTGTGTATACTGTATTGGGGTGTGATTCTACCATTTTTCTGTATGTTATATTACTCATACTCACCCCATCCCATTTTAAATGTTCACGTTTCTATTTTGGAATGTCCCAAGACAAGTGTCCATTTTCTAAAAATAACTATCAAAACATGCCAAACTTTCAATTTTACTCCTAAAAAGTATCATTTCCTTCTTAATTGATTTGACTGTTTTTGATATTCATGTCATTTTTAGATCGACAATATCTTTCAATTTATAGTATTTTTCATGATTTTAAAAACTTTGTATAATAAAACTAATTGTAATATATCAAAGGGCAAATTTTCGTAATCGTCCCTGTAGTTTTACGGTTGTCTCACTTTCGTCCCTCTAATTTCAAAGTGCTCTAATTTCATCCCTGTAGTTTGTTTTACGTTCCAAATTGGTAAAATCGTTAACACCGTTAACGAAACTAACGGAAAAAAAAAAAAATAAAGTGTTCCAATTTTCAATCCGTTTGAACCGGTGAGAAGATCTTATTTTTTTGATCATTTTATCCTAAATGGTCATAATGAATTTTTGGCTCTAAGGCCTTTCAACGAGCACCCGAAGACTCCTTATTTAGTTTCAGGGCTCTCTTAGAGTCCTCATTGAAAGGCCTTAGAGCCAAAAATCCATTATGATCATTTAAAATAAAATGATCAGAAAAATAAGATATTTGCACCAGTTCAAACGGATTGAAAATTGGAACATTTTTTTTTCCCGTTAGTTTCGTTAATGGTGTTAACGATTTTACCAATTTAGAACGTAAAAAAAAATTACAGGGACGAAATTGGAGCACTTTGAAACTAGAGGGACGAAAGTGAGACAACCGTAAAACTACAGGGATGACTACGAAAATTTGCCCTATATCAAACAATATTCATATTATGTATTTTTTGAGATCCGTATTGAAAAATATAAGTAATTTAAATACATATAATTAACTTAACAAATTTTAAGGTCAATTTTGAAAATCTAGAGCAAAAATTTTGACTTCTTAAAAAGCTCATATTTCCATAGGGAATACTTAAATTTGGATGGATGGAGTATTATTTGGAAGTCTAATCAAAGCCGTTGGTATGGTTTTATTGAGGTTCGAGAATTGAGTTGGAGACTTGGAGGGCACTGTTGGTATTCCGTAGCAGCATATATAATGAATGAGTATTATTTGCCAGCGAAGCTCTAACCGCTATTTGCGGGAGAATAACGAGCGCATGTGCTGACCGCCACCGGCTCCTGCACGTCAAATACGTAAATGTTTTATTATTAGGGTACTAAAATGGAGAATTTTTTGGGTGCCGAGCGAATGCCACGTAGTGCTATCCGTCGGGCGTCGGCGATCTCAGCCGTCCAAATGTGTTTTGAACGGCCCAGACTTATTCCCACTCTTTTCCTTCACCCGACCACTCTCACTCCTCTTTTTCTCTCTCTAAAATCCAAACCGTCAAAAAGTTTAGATGGTTAGGATCACCGGCGCACATGGTACCGCCCAACATCCAAAAACTTCTCATTAAGATATCACCAAACCACTAATGTTTTACTCTTTTTCTGGAAAGGATGCCCATGTGCTTCGCTTTCGAATTCCTTTTCCACTGATAATCATGTTTCTGCATCATCTAGCCAGGTATTACCATTTGCCGATGCACTTGCCTAGTTATGTCGTGAAGTTATCAAGCTCTGAGAGAACTTGCTTGCTAAAAGAATAAGCTATCGGACTTACCGACCAAGTTAACTTTTTTTTTGTGGCGTCGAGCGATGAAGGACTTGCTTGCTAAAAGTGAGGCACAAGAAGTTCGTTGACACATCAAGCTATGAAAGATTTTTTTTTTTTGGCTTAAAAAGAGGCTCACTACGCAATCACAAAGAATCATCATTGTCTTCTTGATCTGGAATTGTCAGTCACGTGATGATTGAGATCACCTGTGTTTGTACAAAGAAAATGGCCCACATATCTCTCTTTCGCCTAACTAAGCAATTCACATAAATTACACTGCAAAAGAATACCAAGTAGTAACTCCTCTTCTAGCATTTGCAGCCATGATACCCTAACGTGATAGAAGAGTAACCGAAAACCATTCTTCTAGATTCTTTCATCACCCGGGCTTGTGAGGTTGGCACGCCTGCAATCACAAGTGCACAGGCTTCTAGATTCTTTCACCACCCGCTGGGATCTCTGAGTGTGAAGCTTGATGTTCACCAACTTACCAGCCATCTGTTCACACCAGCAAAACAACGGTAAATCATTATATGCGTATAAAAACGCCAACAAACGAAGTTATCCTTTTTCTTGACAAGCATAAAGCTCATTGATCCATTTGCACTGTGACTCTAGTAAAGACGGAAAATGGACCACCAATTCAACTTTTAGGACAACTACAGTAACTCTGGTCCATAAGGAGCAACTCAAATATGCAGTATTTCTACAATCCCCCCAAACATGAACTGTATGTGTTCTATATAGATAGAAAAGGATAGATTGCAGTACTTCCCGAAAATATTATGACATTAGCATTTGGCTGTGTTGCTGTCAAATTGCCAAAAAAGAATATCAAGATATCATCATGACAAATCCTACTATTAGGCTATTAGCTACATCAGAGGTATCTGGAGCTGCACCAAGTAGCCACAATTAGTGATTGCCCTGTCCACAAGAGCAGAGCTCATGTGGGGCAAAGGTCTAATATGTATCACCATCACAATCTAACGGAAACAACATCCGTACAATAGAGCCCATCACAATACTTGTACAAAGTTATGAAGCCCACAGATGGACTCGGATTTAACTAACGCCGTGAAATCCTACTGTACCTTTTCTATCCGTCACAGCGTCAGTTTAGGTGTTTTGATTGTGTGGTCACAGAGGCATTGACTTGGAGAAGTACAACAGTGTGTCAACTGTCAACTTCTCTTCATCTCTTGTTCCCCAGAGACAAACAAATAAAACAAGGTCTCTGATTGATATTTTGAAAGATGTAAAGTTTGTGTGTAGAATACGTGTAACGTTAGTCTATCTAATTTTCCTCCAAACGGACAAAGCAGAAGTCCTTGACTACTCCAGAAAGAAGGCCTTCCCAACAGGTTTGTAATAAAATTTAAAAGTGCAAAAAATATAATAAAAGTTTATAATAACAGTCAATCAAGAAACTAGAAGCCAGTGATGGTCAAACCAAATTCATTTATTCAAAGGTCTTCTTAGAACATATTAACTGAATCAAACTCCAGATAAATGTACACAGGGGAGAGAAGCAAACCATTCGCCAAACCAAATCTTCAGGACCCAAAGGTTGAGCAGGATGGGAGTACAAGAAATGTCTTGAGTACTGAGAAAGGATAAATAATAATAGAATCAGTCCTCTACTTGTGTGTGCATTACAGAATAATTCAGTAAACAAAACATTCATATAAGACTGGTGACAAAAGGAGCACCAGGAAAGAAAAAAGTTTCCAAAAACACATTCATAGTAAATTAAATCGAACTGTATACAGTTGCACCAAATAAATAATTGGCTGGAACCATAAAGTTCTAGCTGCACATTACCCAGACAATGATTTAGCACACAACACAAGAACCGTTGTAAACATTTTGGTTCCAAAGAGCTACAAACCTTAGCTAGATTCGTTCTCATTTCTCTGATCTGAGAAGGACTAATACTTCTAAGGAATGTTAAAAGCCAGCCCGGCTGCACAGCATCACTGGAGGAAACAAACAGAGCTATCTGCATTACCAAACAAACCAAAACCAATTAAAACCAAGGGTTCACATCGTACATTGGAAAATCCTGTTTACTGCTCTGGCACATTCTACCAATCGTGAAGCACAACCTAAAAACGTGTAAGAGTTAGACCTTCATAAAGCATCAACAAAAGCAGATTCTGCCAACATGAGGGTTGATACAATTCACGCAAAACTTTCCAATATAACCGGATTTTTCTCTACATATGCAAAAGAACCTCAAACTTTATCATCACTATCTTTTCCTTTATTCTTTATTTTCCATAGGATCCTGATCTGAAAAGATGCATCGAACAAAGAAACTAACAGAAAATCTTAACGACGAGATACAAACCTTCCGATAATCAAGTATTCCTTCAAAAGGAAGCTCTAGTTCATCACTAACTATAACAGGGATGCACCCACTCACAATAGCATCAAACAATCGGGCAGATGACGGAGTATCGCCAGCTGGACTTAGGCAAAAGATGGACCTGACACCAAAAGGAAAATTACTTAAGAGTGAACCAGCAAACCTACAGTCTGAAACAGAATTCATAACGTCTTTTGTAATTTACTTGCGCATGCCATCCTGAGCCGCTTGTTTGCCTGCTTCTCCAGCCGTCCCTTCTTCTATTTGGACACCCTCAGTACCACTAAGCTCAGCCCCAAGTTTAGAACGTATTTTTCCTCCCTGAAAGTGAAACAAGATAGATTAAGAACCAATGAAAGGACACACAAAATAAGCACAAGCCAATCAGATGTCAGAACTGTCAAAACAATCAACGAAATCCTTTGCTCTTAATCGAAAGGAAAAATCACTGACTATGATCTCTGACATTGCTCTACTAAGCACTCAAATTACACAATCATACTTTGTATGCCCACATGATGAACTGAAAGGACAAACCACTGGATATGGATCTTCTCATACAATGGCTTTTAGGGTTAATTTAAACTACTCAAATTGCAAAAATCTAATTTGGTCCTGTCATTTTTGTTTCAATTTCATATTTCTCCATTCAAAGAGATGAAACAAATCACCTAGTTATGAGAAAATGATCAGCTCAATCTTTTACTATGACTGCATTGAAAATACTCCTAATGACAAGTGTACAAACTCCACAAAGACAACCTCCAATGCGGTGGCATTGCTGAGGCTCACCAAATGATACATCTAACACTCTTTAAACTCTCTAACAAGGATCTCATATAGGCCACGCCCAATACCAATCTTGTTATCATACCGCCATTATGCTTAAAAATAAAGTCACATCTAGCTTCTTCATATCATTCCTCTGAGAAAGTCCCATTTGTTGGCCTTCAAAAGAAAAGTTGCCATCTTTTTGGCCTACATGTGTGCTATTCAATTTTTCCAGAACGAAACAAAGCAAACTCTCATCAAGTACTTATTAAAGATTCACTGCAAGTCTACAACTGTCTCTGAATATTGCCAGAACATCATATGACGTGATCTTTGATTCCACATCTAAATAACTGACCAGGATTATCTTTAACTTTCCAAAACAATCACTTAAATGAATCAAAATAGACAAATGGTATTTCACTTCTTAGTCTGGACCAAAACTCTTACAGCATTTCTTTTAAGCCTCCCTCGGAAAAATAAGAGTGTCTTTCTGTTGGTTTCACTTTCGGACAAGCATTTTGGATCACACAAATGAACATTGGGGACATATGGAAGTATCAAGTCTTTCTCAAGTGAAACTTGCCCAGGCTTGTACCTGAAAGTTATTACTTCAATTAGTCATCAGCAGCCAAAAAATACGTGACATTATACATATCCATTGAAACTTGATTCAGATACTAACCAGTTCCCTGTGGAGTCCATATCTGGTAACAGCCAAATTGCATTCTTCATATATCTGCGAACAGACTTGAAAGACCAGGGATGATGAACTGGAAGTATATGGTCTCTTCCTTCAGATCGCTTCCATGCGGGCTGATCTGTTACCCACTTCAAAGCTTCCTATGAGATTATTGAAAAGTAAATCAGATCTTTACAACACGCAACAAAATAAATTGTACATCAAGTATTACAGCTATATCATAAGAAAGATTTTAACAAAAGCCTACTAGAACCAAAAACTGAAATACTTTACTTATTCTTTTGTTTTTCTATAAGCACTGGAAGAGAACATAACAATGTAAATAGATAAAGTAAAAATCAGGAATTCACTCACACCCTATAAAGTGCCTTGCATTGCTGCTTCTCCATCAAGAAAAAGCTGATGGTTGTGAAAATTGGAATGTAGAAGAGGTCTGCCTCCTCCTGACGATGAACTCTTACAACATTTTTCAGAAGCCTTTCAGATTCCGGTGCAATCAAGTCCGTCCACAGCCAATAGTCAATAGAATGCTGCATAAACAATAAGATAAAAATGATTTTTAACTTCAGATGGAAGCAAATGTGGATTAATTACAATAGCAACTCACATAGAGGCAAGAAAGGCTACATTTAGATGTTATCCAAGAGGACACGTTTGGCTAATTTCTGTAAAATGATATCAACTAAAAAACTGGAACAAAAAGGAATGGCTCATAAGTTCATAACAAAGTGCATATAAAGTCAGGTTAACAATAGTGATTTCAAAAGGCAAAAAGAGAATTGGCTGTTGGGGGTCAAAGGTCACACATGCAGTACCCAGACACAGAGATGTAACTAGGTTTGGCCCGCTCCAAGGAGAAATCACTCAAATTCGAAACAAAATGGAGTTTTATGCGTAAACTCTCTCTCTCTCGCCCTCTCCCCCATAAGTCCATACAGAAAGATCCATATAAATAGGCGAAGCAGAAGGAGAAAAGGCCGGAGGCACTCTAGCCTCCGTCAACGAGCGGGTAGCAGCAGATGGCACCGAATGGCACAGGTTTGGCAGGTTGACTGATAGCTGGAGACCCATGTGCTATCTCTCCATGTCCTCTCACTCCTCTCATACTTGGGAGGTAAATCAACAAACTGGTACCTACCACAACTACATGTTGTTTAGTGAGTTCGTGGAACCTAACACAAAATGTTGGAGATATGAATACAGAAGAAAAAGAAAACAAAAGCACAATCTTAAAGGAACATTGGATTTATGTGGGTTCATCCATGAAGGCTTCGGCCACGATAGTTGCAGCAGTTTCACTATGATAAAGAAGAACTACGGAATGCACTCCTCTCCCTACAGTGTACACAGCCAGGTGTAGAATATCCTACTATTCCCTTTGTTATTAGATTCAAGAGACATGCCTTGCTATACCATACTATCAGGCTCCACACACCATAACAATATCAACGAACTTAAACTTTTCAAAATCCAAATTCTGGAATGACACTATAGTAATCTCTAAATGTCCTGGATTTTTCTCAAATCCCATAGCTCAAGGAAATTTCTTACCAGCCTGAGAAAATAGATTAAAAACACACAAAGCATTTGCAAGTAGCTCGAGACTCGTTAAGGGCTCATTTAGTAAACAAGCTGAACACTGGTTAACTGTAGCTCGACTCATATGTATGCACTCGCCTTATTTATAGAGGCTCGTTTAGTACTCGAACCAAGCTCAAGCTCTTAAATACCAATCGAGCTCGAATATTTGGCCTCGACTAACTCACTAAATTTAAACTAACCGAGCTCTGTCACTTTAAAGCTCATCCTAACTAACTACTCAAAGGCATTAAAATCACGAATGAAACTAAATTCACAAAACGCATCGACTTAAAATTCAATCAATCAATGGACCCACAGGAATTTTCTTTTATCGGCAAATGCACAGGATTTTTACCACAGGCCCAATCAAACAGCTAACAATAAGGAAATAATGTTAAGAAATAGATTCAGAAGATGTCAAGAATCATGCCTGTTCGATCAGACGATGCACAGGGCTACCATTCGAAGTGAGATTCGACGTCTCTCTGTACGTATTCCAAAACAACGTCAGCAGATCGTACGTGAACTTCTTCGGCATCTCGTAAACGTAAACCCTAAGAGGAGGAAAAAGCGGATCGCCGTAGAGCCTTTCGGTCTCTGTTTTCCAAATCATATCGTCCAGCTTCGTCACGCCTTGTTCGCTCGCTGAAGCCACGGTGTCATCCAATAGAGCGCGAGGTTCTTGGGCGAGGAATTTCTCGAGGGAGGCGACGAAGGAGTAGTCGGCGCTGGGGTTAGAGTTTGGGGAGGACCGGAGCGGAAGGGAATCGGAAGGAGATGTGAAGAAGGAGATGGTGTAGAAGAGGAGAGAGAGGGGTAGGAGAGAGAGGAGGAAAAGGAGGAGTCGAGATCTGGTGCGGGGTGTTATGGAGGAGGAATGTTTTCCGGCCATTTTTGGAGAGAGAGAGATGGAGAGAAGAGTGATGGAGTTCTTAAGAAACAGAAACAGAAACAGAAACAGAAACAGAAACACTGCGTGGCTTGTTACTTGGAAAGCGGGAAACAGAACCACGCTTCTATTATAAGCGGCCAATTGTAAATCCACGCGGCCAAATGTAGTTCGTAGCGGCCAAGACACATGAAACAAACGATATTCGCGAATGGTAATCACGCTTTCAGTAATTAGCGTCTAGTTGTAATTACACGCGGCCAAGTGTAGTTCATAGCGGCCAAGACACATGTAAACACACGAGATTTGCGTATGGTAATCACGCTTTCAATAATTGGCGGCTAGTTGTAATTACACGCAACCAAATGTAATTATAAGCGGCCAAATGTAGTTCGTCACGGCTAAGACGCATGTAAATACACGAGATTCACAAATGGTAATCACGCTTTCAATAATTTGCGGCCAATTGTAATTACACGCGGCCAAGTGTATTTATAAGCGGCCAAGTGTATTTTATCGCGGCCAAGATGCATGTAAACACACGAAATTCGCAAATGGTAATCGCGCTTTCAATAATTGGCGGCCAATTGTAATTACACGCGGCCAAGTGTAATTATAAGCGGTCAGGTGTAATTCATTCCGGCCAAGAAGCTGTAAACATACGAGATTCGTGAATGGTAATCAAGCTTTATTCAATAATTTGCGGCCAGTTGTAATTCCACGCGGCCAGGAGTAATTCGTCGCAGCCAAAAGGCATGCAAACACACGAGATTCGTGAACGATAATCACGCTTTCAATAATGCAGTTCTTCCTATAAGTGTAGAAACAAAAACAATAACACATGAGGCTTGTGACCGCAAAATTTTGCTCCTGGCCGCCAACTTTTGCAACGACATCATTTGGGTTAATGAGAACTCGCATTCCTAAAACACGATGTGAAAAATGTAAACTGTGGCCGCAAATTTTTGCTCATGGACGGGGATTTTTAGTACCTGGCTGCAAACTTTTGCCTAACGATGGTGTTTGGATTAATGAGAACTTGTATTTCTGAAACACGAGTTTATTCATGCATGGATACCCGCTGGTCCACTACCCAAGATAAGAGCTTTCAACTGCTTAGCGACGACGCCATTTTCGAGATAACAGGAACCAAACTCTCGTCTTTGGAATGCGATTTAAGTGTGAGCTCCAATTACTTTTTCGGTGCCCTCTCCTCTCCAACTCACCATCTGTAAAGTTTTTCATACTTTTTTTTTTTTTTTTTGAAGCTTAACAGTTCGGGGTTGATCTGAAGTAGTCTATGTTTGGAATGTTCGTAATCTTGGGTGAATTAGGATTTGATTATTACAATAACGAATTATATACCTCCGGTATGAATTAGTTCAGGAGAGATTTGCCATGCCAAACACAATTGATAATTCACATTTACCATCTTATGCTGAAAGATTCAAGATTTCTCCCCTTCCATTGGTGATAAATGGTAGCAGCTGGGACAGTTCGCACAAGGACTGTAAAAATAAAATCCATTACCCTTCATATTATGTCATAAGACTCATAACCAGTCCAGCTCTTGCATCAGACTTCCAGGTGGTTTGGCAATATTGTTCTTGGTGAGCATATGACTCCAGACTTAGAAAGAGAAAGGGCATGAAAAGAATAAGTTAGAGTGATTCTCCATACTCCCAGAGCATAAGACACAATCAGCATTATCAATGATCCCCCACACCTACACTCTGTCTTTTGCAGATAAGCTTGCTAAGATAGCCAACCATCAAATAACAGACATCTAGGAGCTGCATGTTGAAACCAAACCAGATTGCACGAAAAAACATCGGGGGAAGGACTTCTCAGACCCTGCCAAGCAGATTTAACGGATAATTAGTCAGTTGCACTTAAAAATCCAAAGAACTGAGTCCTCATGATCGGACAACAGGGTTTCTAGTTCTATCCCAGTGCCAAGCATTATCTCGGATGATAGAAGCCACCTTAGAGGAGTGAGATCTAAGTCAATTGTAATCTAATCTATCTCCAAACCAAGCCTTGAGACGGCCAAGAGGGTGAAAGTGTTCAAACCATTACCCACAACAGTTTTAACCCAAACCTGAACCTTTTGTTGCAGATTAAAGATCTTCCTAATGGTCCATAAAGCATTAGAAGGAATGTTCATAGACCACACACACTGGTTTTTGATCAGGTAAGTATGGATCCATCTGATCCTGTTTTGCTAGCAATGGCCCAAAGCAGCTTAGACACAGCAGACATATTCCACACCCTGGCCCCATTCGTTTTTGGATTTTGCATTTGTAGGTATTAAGTGTAAAAAGAAATAGAGTAATGATTAAAAATAGAGGTAATGATTATCCTACATAAAAATATCAATTGTTTACCCAAGTTAGGCGGTTCAATAAAAGGACTCTAAAAAACAGCAGAGCTATTAGCTTGAACACAATGTATGATTAGCTATGCAGCACTTCAGTATAATTTACTCCCTCCTTCCCATATTGTTAATCCACTATTCTATTTTTGGATGCCCTAAAACATAAGTCCTCTTTGAAAAGTCAAAATCATTTTGTATATCCAACCTGGATAAATAAATAAAAAAAACCCAAATGATATTTTCATATAAAACCCAAAGGCACTGAACAAACATCCATGGCAACTTTGACTCAAGCGCAACTTCTAAAAATTGCATTAGACCTCCAAACACGTCCACAAGTTGTCCCACCGAATCCCAAGCATGTTCGACTGAGATAATATAACAGAAAGGATATATTTACACGTTTTTGACACTTTGTCCAGGCAGGGCGCAGCATGTCATGTAGGTATCCCAAGCACGTCCGACAGGAATATATGAGAGCAGTAGATGTGTCTATACATAGTGAATGAGGATAAACGTTTCCCTTAAACATAACAGAATACAGTGGACTTTAGGTTGTTTAGTACCAAAATGTGAGATAAACTTGTCAGGTACTTAGGCAATTCTCATTGTATTCTTGTTCGGTCAAGACTTTTCAGTAAGGTAAAGTTTCAACAGCTTGATCGTTGGAAAACCAAGTGATCCATGGAGCCTAGCTCAATCAACTCAAATAACATAACAAGCTGAGTCCGAATACAAATGCTGATCTCGCAACCCTAAATATGGCTTTGCTCTGTTCATTTGCATCACCATATTCGTTGTCTCAATCCATGTTTGATGTTTCCTACTGTTTCATTTGGTTCCAAGTTTTTTTAATGATTCTAGAATGTATTTTACCTTGTTCTCAGAATCTGAGAACTATTTGAAAAATCATTTGAGATTGTGTCAGACTCAAGTATGCTACATATGCATCTGCCACAAACACAAAATGTCGTGCCTATTCGTCACAAACAAGTTCGAAAGCCACCTGCTCTCCAGACATTTCCTCTTTCCACTGATTCTGATATTTTTGGAATAACAGAATAAATTGCTTTGCAGATCAAGAGACAGATCCGGAGGAAATAGCTTCAAAATAACATCATCGGTGAAGTTCTCATGTACACATTTTCTCATAAGCAAACGTAGGCAAGCCAAAACCTACAATCAGAATATGCATAGCTTTAAATATGCCAAAGCTGGTAAAAAAGGTCAAAAGCAAGAAAGTTGCTAAATGGACTACAGAGCTTGGAAGAAAAAACAAGAATATAAGGAAAACTAGCAAAACTTGCTAAGTAACCCATGGCCTGAATTTTCCAGTTGAAATTTAACAATATACGGCACCTGGTGCAACCCAAGTATACGGACATTGTACAAACATAATAACAGAAGAAATTCAAAGCGACCTGATCATTCCAAAAATTTCCTTCTTCTTTCTTTCTTATTGGTCTAAAGTTTGTATGTGTGTGTCCAATGTTAGCCTGAATAAAGCGGGTAGCTGCCCCACTGCCCATGAAACTCCCAACCCCAGTAACGGAGAGATTCAATCCCAAGCCTATGGAATTACTATTAAGAGACTACCAGCTAAAGTAGGTAACATCTTCTCCATAACGCTATTCATCAGAAGAAAAAAGAGAATTTATGTACGAGGGAAAACATGTTACAAAAGAACTCAGCAAAACCATTGACATGAAACTACAACCCATAAACACCGTCCCCTTCCCTGGAACAATATATGCAAGGAGGCAGTAAAGCCTTAACATGTAACCAGATCATTTCACACCCTTCAACAAACCTCCTTTCCTTTTCTGCCCAGATGCAAAAAAACAGGATGAAAGGAACCCAGATACCGATAGGGTTTCTCTTCCTAGCAACTTAGCAAAGCACATGATAAAAATTCTTATGCTTTCCTCAAAGCCTTAGGAAAACCCACCGTATATTAAATACAAAAGAAGAATGACTCTCTGTCTCTTTTTCTTTTTTCTTATAACTCAGGTATCCAGGTCAGTTTACACACACCTCAACTAATCTAGGGGACTAATCCCACCGTCCACTAGCGGGAAGCCCACTTAAATGTTCTTTTAACAGTTAAATCCCCAACCTTAACAGGCAAGATATGACAAAATGAGCTTTCATCTCAGGCTGAATTCCAGCAAAAAGTTGGTGCTCTTATCAAGGTTAGGCCTGAGCCCCGAGTACAGATAGAAATCATCCATCATAGACGATCAGTTGGAAAGAGGTAATCAGCACCACAGAGAACAAACAAATCTGTCAGCAAAGACAAGGTGAGACAAAATGGATCTATTTTACTAGAGGAGTTATTTGGAAAAGAAATCCTCCGTTAGAAACTATACATAACAGCTAATTAATTTAAAAGACAATTTAAAAAAGGATTGAGAACATCCATAGTCATGAACGATATCGAAGCCGTGGAGAGCACTCATCTTTGGGGTGGGCTTACTAAGCAAAAATTGTCCCAATTAGCTGGAAAAAAAAGGGTTCAAACAAGAATCATCCACAAGCCACATAAGATCAGACATGTACCATTGCGAAAACAACACATAAACTGTTCATAATGTTCGTTTCTGTATATAGCTCCCCAAGCAATTACCTAGCCAATTCAGACACAAATCCCTGAAACGACGTGCATGGACAAATGCAAGTGAAAGCACGAAAACGTATGAAAGAGAAAGAAAAAAGAGAATATCCCGGTCCTGTCCACAATGGTTATGAAATCGCAAGCACCAAACTAAACCCGTCGCTCCTAAACCATTCAGCAATCCAATCCAACAACAGAAGTGTGTTTCATACAAGAGAGAAGCTCAAAATGAGATCAGGTCATCTTTAGTGGGTTGCGGCTTCTTTGAGGTGTCCTGCCCCGATTCAGATGTGCCGCTGGATTTCGTGCCAAAAATCATCTCATCGAGATCATCCATCATCTCATCGTTGTGCCCTGCAGGCCCAGCAGCCCGAGAAGTTGCTGATTTTCTGATGAGGGCATCTTCTTTCCCAAAATGGGGTGAATCATCGGGCTCCACGGCTACAGGAATCATAGCAGGCTCGGGCTCCCGATGAACGACAGAAGGTTTCTTCAAATCTTCATACCTCGAGATGACTTTCTGGATTTCATCGTTCACGTTCAAGGCTTCAAAAAGTAAGGCTTCGTTGTCCCCTGCAGTCTCAATGATTCTCTGGACAGTATACTGGGACCGATGACACTGATGTACAAGTGTGGTTGTCAAGTCGTCCTGCCAACAGAAATCAGCAGAAATAAGAGAGTAAGCAGAAACAGAGACATTCACCCATAGTTCGGCTGGACCAAGGATCAAAATTTCATTTCAATTTGTTGCTTCGGTTAGCTAGGAAAAGGAAAAGTTTTCGAAACATGTTTGGCAACGTCAAAAACACAAATAGAAATGTCAAAGCATTTTGGGGTCGCATGAGATGATGTTGGATTTTCATGATAAGAATCAAAACAACTCAAAGTGGACAATTTTTAGTCAATCTAGAAGATCTACAACATAAAACATGAGGGGTAGACCTCATTCAGTACTTACGTTGCCAAACACATTTTTTTCAATGTACAAAACCAAACAAGAATCACTCATTTCTTTTGCATTCAATGTTTCACCATGAATATTCATCGCAAGAAAAGGGAACACTCTTTCAACAGTGGCAGTGTGACTGCTACAATTGATGAAAATATAATCAAGAAAAGTACCGAGGAAAAGGGTGAGTTTTTTTTTTTTTTATCAGAAAAAAGGGTGAGTTAGGGTATATACCATACTAAAGACTTGAAAACAAGAGAGAGTGACTGGGTCGAAGTTTCAATTTTTTATTTTGTGGTAACCCAAGTATTTTAGAACAAAGAGTAGAAATGTCTAGAGCATTCCCTTTGGATACAAACATCACAAAGAGCTAAAGAGTATCTCAAATCCTATGAAGTCGCCTATCTATTGACAAGTTTGGTGGCAAGCCTTTCCCCACAAGCACTGCTAGGAAAGTTGCTTGGACTGCTATGTCAATTATATATGGCAGGAAATGAATCATAGGGTCTTTGGAGGTACTCCTAGAGTTCCTAATCTCTTATTGAATCACATCAAGTTTGATATTAGGAGAAAGGCAGAAGAAAGAGAATTCAAGAAGAGAAGAAATGAGATCCTTGTAAGCTAAGCATCACGTGCCGAGAACAAAGATGGCTCTTACCTAAATTTTGTTTTATCAAACAATTAACCCAATGCTGACTGAATAGCCCTGGAACTTGGTCAATCAACATCTTCCAATATAGGAATGGTAAAAGACAAGGCCGAGAAAACATCAACATCATGCACATTGACTATAGTTTTTTGTTTTTTTTAACAGCCACAAGTAACTATAGTTGACAGGCTAATAATGTGAACCAATAATGTTAGACATGAAAACAACTAGTTGGGGGTTTAAACGAACCCAATACGCAACTGACCCCTAAAAGATCTCACAAGACCATGTTGCCACATCAAGTAAAACCACTTCCACTTATAATACCTTTCAAGAAGATAACACAGCCGCAGATGACACTCTGGGCTAAAATGAAGTTCTAGACATCAGTAAAATGAAATACATTTATAACATGATAAATGAAATACCTCTAGAGCATCTTGTTGGGGCGAAGAGGACAAAACTGATGTTAGAAGCTCAATACTGTTTCGAGCCACATCAAATGCTTCCTTTGTTTGTTCAGCTGAAAAGGTTTGTGCAGGAATCTCATGGTCAAGTTGTTGAGCAAGATTAGGACTGGATTCTGAAGCCGAGACTGAACGAGGAGGAGTAAATATAGGAGCCAAACTCTCATTATCACGGCCAGGGAACCGTATGCCCCTTGATTTCAAACTCTAAAACACAAGAGTAATAAGTACGGAAGGTTAAATGTAATATCCATAGCTTCTGCCAAAGAATAAACAAATAAAACCATTTCATTTAAAGCTTAAAAAAGTACACAGCAACCCACTCGTTAGTTCTACTACACATCAAAAGTCATTCTTTCTTTTACCTCCAAGAATTCCTGGCTATCATTTTACTAAGATCGTTTTCAAAACCTTTTTTAACTTCTATTCAGTCAATCAATCACCAATTTTGTGCGCAACAGTGAAAGAGATAAGCAATGGTAACTGGCATTTAGTGAACATGGAGCCAAATTTAACAGTGGGGTACCTTGTATGTCTCTTCATAAACAGGCAAATACCGCAGCTCATCAGAAGACTCCCCCCAAGCTTCAATCAGTGTCAGAGCCTTGTTCCTGTTGTTAACAACAGTCTGGGGGTCATCAATCAACTTCACCATCTCATCCAACACCCGCTCCGCCGCAACCTCCGAGAATGCCTTCTCACAATTCTTAACTAGAGTTTCAAGTAACACCATAGCCAAGTACTGAACCCTAGGGCTCTTCAACATGATCCTTTTCTTTATTCCACGGATCAAATCAACGCTGTTGATCCTGTCATGATTCACCATGTCACAAAGTTCAAGGTTAGTGGCCCAATCAGGCTCGTCCAGCGTTTCAGCTGTTGCGTCCTCAACAACCTTATCAACCTGATTCGGGCCTTGGACTAGCTCCTTCACTTTGAAACTCATCGAGGTCATCCCAGCACTCATCTTGCGACCAACCTCAGCTCCACCAATCTTCAAGCGCTCACCCAAAGCGCTAAGTTTCTCCATCAAATTGTCACTCATCTTTGACACCTAAATTATATAGCACTCCCACAATCACTCAAATTCTTTAGTTTTTACACCTGAACCCTAGAAACGAGTCAAAAGATAAACAAAAATTAGGCAAAATCCAGCAGTGATGCGTAATCACCACAAGTATAGACGATTATGTAAACCAAAAGTCTATATAACAAAGTGTTCAACTGAAAAGCACCCCAAAAACCCTAGATATAAATCGCACGAGAAACCAGAATCAGGCAAATTCCAACCCTTGATGCGTAATCTCCAAGATTAAAATCATATCAGATTATTCACATCAAAACCATAATTTTCTTAAAAAGTCAAATCAACCCTACTCTCTCTTTCTTCGATCGAATCCCTAGGTTCCTCAATTACACTCAGAACAACATGAAAAACCCAAGTGAAAAAACAACAGATTCGTCAACAATTCAAGAAACCCATGAGACAAACTCAAATTGACTCTTGAAATAAAGCAGTCCGAAAAACAAAAAAATACACACAAATACTAGATAACAACCGGTATGAGTAAGCAAACATGGTGGTCGGATCAAAAGAAAGTATTGCGATTTTCGTCAAAATCAACGGTTACGATCGGGAAAAACGAAAAGGAGCGTCGAATGGGGTACCTGGAATTGAAGTTTGGGAAAATGTAGGAATTGGTTGGCGCTCAAGGCGCAAGACGCGGCCCAAGTAAGCTTTCCTATGTTGGTCGGCGTCGGAGTCTCTCCTCGAAAAGTCGTCTCCTGGTTTACACCTTTACCAACCTCTGTGTAATATACCCAGCTCTAGGAAAAAAGTATTTTTATTTTATTTTTTTGTTTGTTACAGTAGTACAGTAAAAAACACGCTCAAAAAAATAAATAAATATAAATACTGATTTCAATAGCTGTGGGACCCTGTGGTTGGTTTAAAAGTGCGTCAGCGCTGCATCGTTGGTGATGGAGCTTCAGAATTTTCACTGTCGTAGGATGAGTTATCATTCATCTCCGCCGTCAATTAAGCATCGAAAAGAAGTTACTGTATTTTTATTTTTATTTTTTAAATACTATATACCACGGGGATTTTGCCATTTTGGGTAGCTTTTCAGAGTGGCACGTAAAAAAGAAGGAGTATAAAATTAGGGTTAAATAGAGGATTGAAAACAATAAAACTTTGGGTACGCCGGTTGTGTGGGATCTGATGCTGTGTCTTCCACAAATAATCAAAGTCGCTTAACTTATTTAAAATATTTTTTTAAGGATTTTCAAAAAAAATTAGTTTAGTTAAATATCGATAAGAACTTGATCAATTACTCGTTCAATTCCTTGACAAAAAATTGAACTCAAAATTGAAATATTGTACCAAGTTTTTTTTTTTTTCAAGAGATTCTTAAAAAATATTTTAAATAAATATGACCGCTCCGATAATTTGTATGAGATCGTGCATCTCACGCAATCCAGTATACATCAGAGGTAGACTAACTGATTCATCCATAGCCGAACTTGATTGACAATGACCTCTTAAAGAATTGAATGTGAATTGTTAAACCGGTCTAATACGGTAAGATCAAGGATTAGTTTAATTGTAGTATTTTCTTTCAAGTTGTGATGTTATAATTTTAATTCCAATTTTAATGCTACAAAGTACAAACTAGTATGATTTTGCCTTCTTATTATATCCCCTTGTTATCGATTGAAGCAACAAATTGGTCAATAAAGTACTTCTGCAAAATAAACTCCCAAGCATGCTCTATTTTCAAATATGCTTCGAGGCTAACTTGCAAATAAATTAATCTACGTGATTGAGTGCTTGTTCCAAATTTAAACGTATATTTGTTTTTTTATAAGTAAAGCATACTATGTTGATCCATTCATCTTACCTACTCTTGCAATTACCTACCAGTGTTTCGTATCAAAAACTCGGAGAGTTAGTTACTGGTAAATGCGACACCATTTCACATTCAATGACACCATTTGCATTGCTTTTTTTTTTTTTTTAAATTTTACTTTATCTTTTTTCTTTTACTGCGTGGGGTAGGACGGCAACGACAAACGTGATCGTTAAAAGTATATACTACTATCTGTATTAATGAAATATTTTTCTCGACACGGACCTATCAACCAACGATTGTTTGTTGTCGTCGTCGTTGTTAAATTTAAACACGGATATACAAATGAAAGAATAAAGATAAAGATAAAGATTGATAATAAGATAGGATGGTCGGTACCACCGTATTTATTTATTTAATATGACGAGAAGTTTTCAGCGTGAACGGACTGGGATTTAATGAATCCTTTCTTTATCAAGTTTTAAATGGGAATCGGTGATGATGTTCACGCCAAGGAGTGATTTTTCAGTGCCGATATATTCTATGCGGTAGTCGCTCGGCACATCTGATTCGTCTGATACACTTTTGGATGGTTCGGATTAAAATCTTCTATCTCCTCTCGCCTAACACTTTCTTTCTTCTTTTTCTTTCTCCAAATCTGAGCCGTTCAAATGCGCAATGGACGGCTCGGATGCGCGAGCAAGCACCACGTGGTATCCACTCGGCACTGAAAAATTTTCCCACGCGAAGGCCGTGAAGTGTCGCCGCACTGAATCATCATTCATGCTTCTGCCGTTTCTGTATTTGCAGGCAGGGACTTCAATTTTGGATCGCTGGATTTTGGAGTATTTATTACTCCTATTTGTCCAACTTGCCCCGAGAAGTTTTTGGGTGCCGAGTGGGTACTATGTGGCAGCACTTGCCGGCGATCCAGATCGTCCAAGCGTATTTTGGATGGTCCAGATTTATATCGTCTCTCTCCTCATCCTATCACTCTCTCTCCTATTTTTCTCTCTTTAGAATCCGGACTGGCCAAAACACGTTTGAACGGTCTGGATGGTTGACAAGGTGCCACGTGTGTGATATCCCTGGATCCAAAAAAATCCTCACTTGCACCCTATCTCTGGGGTACAAATTAACTAAACGGGATGCATTTCGGCCATTTCCAACCTTATTTTCAGGTCAACTTTGATGATCGAATTCGTTTATGTCGTACAGTTTGTCATCAAGTAAAACAAGCACACAACAAATCATTTCATAGACTGCCGATCGTAGCTAGCAAATTTATCTTTAATAAAATAGATCATTTAAGTTGTAATCTAAGTGCGCGCAGCTCACTTCGTTCAAAACGAATGTACATTGTTCGAATATTGAACAATTTCCAATCATCGACAAGTTCTAAAACATAAATAACATAAATGAATTCGATCATCGAATTTCAAGCACCTAAAATTTACTACCATTTATGCAGAGTCATTGTTACCATTTGAATTTTCACTAAAAACATTTTCCAATCGTTCTCGATGTCCGACCAAACTTACTTTACCCATGAACGATCAACTAGATGAGCCTAACAAAAATTAACGATTTCCATCAAATAAACATGCTTTGTCGAGCTTGAGCTCGGCTAGTCCAAAAATTTGAACTCGAGCCTTAACGAGTCGAGCCCTTATCGATATGAGCTAAATCATTTACTAAACGAGCCTCTTTAATCGAGCCGAACCACAATTAACGAGCCGAAATTTTATCGAGTTCGATTCAATTATTAAACGAACCGAAAACTCGAGAACTGTTCAGTTCATTTATAGCCTTACTCGTCCGCGCTCAAAAGCAGGCCTTGTTGTGACTAGCGCAACCACCCCCTCCAGAAGGCCAGTACTGCCTCTTCCAAATCACCATTATGGACCCATTCCTTGAGCTCAATCCATACCGTAAATGAACCCATACAAAAAAGGGAAAATGACGGCTCAAAAAGTGTTTTTGATAATTAATATCCGTCAATGACATGCTGTGAACATTTGTTAATGTTAAAAATGTCATTGACAAGTATTAATTATCAAAATACGTCATTGGCCGTCATTTTTCCTACAAAAAGATAAATATACTTTCAAATTTAAAACCATCCATTTATCAAAAATACAATTTGTTAGGTTGAGCCCCGCTTAACTTTTAGGGCTTTTTCGAAGTTTTGTCCTTATTCAAAAAAATTGCGTTTGTGCGTTTTGCTCCAAACTTTGATGGATTATTAATTTGTCTCGACGAGAAGAATCGGAAAACCTTTTTTTTTTTACTCAAATATTTAGGAAAATGTCCACTTTTACAGCCCCTTTTATCAGTACTGACCGAAATGTAGGGAAATTGTACCGACGGCCGCGCTGGGCCGTCTCTGGCCACCGGACGGTATATACATGAAAATATGGTGTTTAGATCAAGCACCCTACACACATCGGATCGGTTGTCCGGTGGCCAGAGACATCTCGGCGCGGCCGTCGGTACAATTTTTCTACGTTTCAGTCGGTACCTATAGGTTTTTTGGTGGTTTATTGTGAAATCACTATTTAGATTGAGCATTTTGATAAGAAATGCAGAGAAAAGTACAAAAAAATAAAAATAAATTGATTGGCCCTCCCATTTTCTCACCAACCAAATGTGCTGTTAAGCTAAAAAGTGCATTTTTAGCTTAAAAGTTGATATTTCTAAATTTGAATAAATTAAAAAACATGGATTTTCTGATTCTTTTCGTCGAGACGAATCAATAATCTTCAAAAGTTTTGTGCAAAACTAATAAATACGGAAAAAATTTAAATGTGGACAAAGACTCACTTTTTGCGGTTTGTGCATCTGAATAGCACTTGTCGGCCAAAATAAAAATGAGAAAAGAAAGCATCTGAATAGCACTTGTCGGCAAAAATAAAAATGAGAAAAGAAGTAATCCGACTTGCCGGATTCGAACCAGCGACCTAAGGATTAGCTGTGAGCTATTTGCCTACTACAGTCCTCCGCTCTACCAACTGAGCTAAAGTCGGATTTGTTATTAGCAGCTACAAATATAAGTATTTGATAGCGTTCTATACTTCTCTACTTAGAGCCACGTGGTTAACATTTGTTTCTTGGAAATTGATATTTGAATTTCCTTTTTTGATGCGAGCGCTCCACTTTCAACGTAAAGTTGTTACTAGTAACTTCATGAACAAAATGGAGCTCCTTCATAAAAAAAGAAAGCACGAATATCAATTTCCTTGTTTGTTTAAACTTGTTTTTAAGGGTACGTGTAAAAAGTTAGCTCATTCAAATCTAGGTAAGAGCATGATCAATTTTCGTTCCTAAATTTGCAAGAAGAAAATTTGAATGAATCGAATAAAACCTTACAGATATTCGAATTCATTGAATTTTTGCAAAAAAAACTCTTCAAATAATATGTTAAACGATTTGAACGACTTTGATCATTAGCACGGAACCTAGAAATGAATTCTGCAATTTGTTGTGTATTTGGTAGTACCCATATTTGGGCTCAACTCACAAAAAGGTTACATGATTCCCGTGTAACTTCTTTGCATTATTCATACTCTCCTACTCCTCACAAATCATGGGAGAAAAATTTGAGACCCAAAGTTGCAATTGCAGGCCTTTCCTTGCCCTGCCAACAATTGAGAAGGTCGGATTTGTTTATATATATAATAATTTAAAAAAACCAGAAAACAAAAACAAACTTCATATATTACATTAAATTGTCCCCACCTGCTTCCTGCAAGAATAATGATGTTTTAACTCATGTCTTACACTTCCACCAATTGGCCACGTGTTTCACATTTGCGCCTTTTTTTTTATAGTGATTTTCGCACATTCTAAATTGTTAAATGCATTCACAATAGAAGTGCAAAAATCACTTTCCTTTTTCCTTTCTTTTTTTTTTCTTTTTACACCGAAAGACAACACTATAGGTACATCATTTGGCGTACACCAAATATACACCAGACTGTGTGAGATCCAAAGATGGATTCCGCACAAATGATTGGAGTCGTTTAATTTATTTAAAATATATTTTTAAAAGTCTTTTTCAATAGTTAGCTTATTCGAATATCAGTAAGGACTTGATCGATTTTCGTTCCTAAATTCGCAGGAACAAAAATTTAATGAACCTATCAATTCTTGACGAAAGCTGAATAAACTGATTTTTTACCAAAAAACAAAAACCTTTAAAATAAATATTTTAAAAAATTGAACGACTTCTATCATCGATCAATACGGAACCCCGAAAATGAGTCTCACACAATCGGATGTACATTTTGGTGGAGTATCCAATTAGGCTCCAACGGAAATAAAGTCACATGCTTCCATACTACGTAGTAAATGTTTTGTACAGTATTATGTTGATACTAATCTCTCGGTCTCTCCAACTCCTCACCACTCATTCAAGCAGCAGATAGTTACCCACCATCACTACTTCAACCGACAGTCCTCCAAAACCACCGGTGAGCAAACGGAAAAGGGTCGTCTGAAACCGAAAGCAGGTGGTATATAATCGGAAAAAAAATGGCGGCGGCGATGAGGGGGATAATGGAAGTAATGCTGGGAGTAATTTTAGTGGGGTTTGTTGATCATGTGAGGCTTTCGGTTCAGCTGAAGTCGAGTCACCCATTACACGGCGTGGTTGATAGGATAAACGGTGAAGGAGGGCCTTACATTGGCCTCGTAATGGCTTATCCTACCGAAGAGGCCGTCCTCGTCGACTCCGGTCTCTTTGTTCCCAGTTCCGACCTCCCTTGGGTTGACTTGTCCGGTACCCACTCCTCTCTTATCTACTCTCTATGTGTTTTTGCTTGTTTGCGTATATACATCACACACTAGCATTCTAGCAAAAGCATTGTGCTAGTATCTAACATTGACGTTGCTCCATCAGCACTATTAAAAGACATCTACACGACGGTTGGATAGTCTGTTGAAGTCCTACTTCTTTTTTGGCTTGTTGGTCACTTTGAGCTGAATGGCCGTTGAAACCGACAGCCATTCAGTCTCAAATGGTAATCCACATATAGATGAATTTGAAAATCAGTAACATTTGTCATCTACATAATACGGGAGAAGGGTTTTTAAATCTTATGTCTCTATAAATCTTAACCATTGATTTGCTTCATAAATCCTACGGCTCTCCCTCTCAAACAATATTAATTGCACAATTTTCCACTAATTAGATCTCACGTTGCATCGTGTCTTTAGGCACGGGCAAACCCTAGTAATTTATGCCGCAAGAATGAGCCACCAAGTGTGGACTTAAGAAGGAGGTGTAGTTAAACACGGCATTAAAAATGTGATCGCCGCAACATTAATGTTGTATGTTGTGTGGTCTACTTATACTGTAATACGCCGTGGCCTAATGCGAATCTCGGATACTTCTTGCTAAACATGAATCTTTTCCATTTTTCTCATACAATCTAGAAGTTGCAGATCGATGTGAGGTACTTTTCATGCTATTATTACTCATGGTTTTTCAAGGCTTCTAAATTAACAAAGGGCAAATCCAGTGCACGAGACTCCCGCCATTGAGAATGAAATTCCTCCTTGTATAATTAACCCAACCAAAACCGGCAAAAGCTTTATTTACTTCATCATCATTTCCTCCGTTTTTTGTTACCTCCTTCTTTACCTCTGCTACTTATGACCAAGTTCAAATTTTTGTTGGTCAGGAAGGAGATTCAACATTGGCAGGATTAGGGAAGTAGATGTAATCTACGTAATGACTGGGGAACAAACGGTAAATTATCAAATTTTCTCATGTTCCTTTTCCTAATCTACAGTTGTCTGTTCTTTTGGTATTCAAATACTGATTTCTGTTTCTTTCCTGGGCCGATACGAAGCTAAATGCAGGTATCACTGTGCAAATCCTCATTGATGTATTTGACATCAAAGGAATTGTTCACTATGGGACTGCTGGGAGTGCTAACGACTCGTTGTCAATCGGGGATGTTAGTGTTCCAAAATATGTTGCATTCACTGGCTCTTGGAAGTGGAAGGTAAACCATAAACACAAGCTCAATCCCATACTCATCATCAGTCATCATTGTCAAAGCTGCCCTCACTGCTGCTGAAAACATGGGAGATAGTCGTCTGACACCAGTTAATATATTGCCGCTGGTCGCTTTCAATCACCCGATCATCACACATTGCTGTTTTCTTCCATTTTGGTTGTGTGATGCAGGAGTTTCACTCAGAGGAGGAGGGATTGCCAGAGCTGAAGTTTGGGGCCTACAATTTGCCAGCAACGGGAGATAATTTGTTAGCTAAAATAGAGTTCACACCAGAAGAAGTATACTACTCCAATGGAAAACCAATGGAAGAGGTTTTCTGGCTTCCAGTTGAACCAAAATGGTTCAATCTCTCTTCGCAGCTTGTGGTATGTTATAATAACAATTTTTTCATCTTCTTTCATGCACATAATATGTTTTTGGTCCATTTTGAGAAAGTAGGGAAATTTGTATAGGATTTGGAGCTGCAACAATGCATAAACGAGACAAATTGCTTGCCTGAAACACCAAAAGTTGTTCATGGATTGAGAGCTTCCACTGCTGATATATTCCTTGACAATGCAGCATACAGAAAATATCTTTTTAGCAAATTCAATGTCTCAACCGTGGATGAAGAGAGTTCTGCAGTTTTAATGGTAGGTAAGAGTAAAGGAATAATCTTGCCAGATTATTACTTTTAGGCTATGTTTGAATAACATTGATTTTAGTAGGAGTTTGCCAATAGAATGGAAATATAGTACACCACTTCGCTATCTTTTATTTTGCATCCTTTTATAGTCACAGGTATATATGGTCCAAATTCAATCCTACTGCTCTCCATCATTTTCAAAATTTTTTCTTTTCTCCTTTTCCCTCCCTCAATTTCTGATCCAAACAGCATTGAACTGGGAATAATAGGGTAATCTTCTGTTTCTTACTAACAACAGCATTTAGCTATATTTTTTCATTAAATCTTGACCTTTTGGAGGGTTGTGGTGTTCTACGATCTGCAGACATCCATTACAAATGGAGTGCCATGCATTGTATTTCGTGGGGTTTCGGATTTGGCTGGGGCAGCAACAGGGCAGAAATTGACATCAGGACTACTATCATCAAGTAGCCTAAGTTCATTGGCAGCTGTTAATGCTCTTATTGTTGCTGCTGAGTTCATTGGGTTAAGTGGCACAGCATCTCTAAAACAGGAACAGTAAGTTAACATCAGATTGCATCACAATATATCTTTACAATGCAAGACGTTGGAAGATATATTTTGTAGTTTCATTTGAAACCAAGGAAATTGATTGCGTCAGGTGCTTTTTATTTGCTGTCTATTATAGGGCATTTTCTCGTTTCAAATTCGATTGTAGAGTAGCTGATTTTTCTTATTCCTCAAAATGTCATGCAATAAAATAAGCCAACGATGTGCTGTTCGATCTGAAAAGATTAAGGTATTGAGTTTTACATTGTATCATTTGAGATGCCAGACTAATTACAAAGCTCTCTCTTTCACAAAGTTGCTGCTTACTGCCTCTTCTGTCTCCTTTTATGTTTCAATGTTCTGTTTTATTTCCCTTGGTGTGGCAAAGCAGTTTTAACTTTTAAGGAATGGAAAGGAAACTCACAAGTCACAACTCATGCCATAGACAACTGAGACAGTAACTTCTTTCTCTGGCTCATTCCTCGTCCACCTGCTTTGTGTAGCATTACACCCAAGTTCCGCCTGTTCCCAAAACATTGGCCAAAGCAAAAGATCAAAGAATACAAACTTAGAGTATGATTACTGAGATAAGATGCGCAAAGAAAAGGGCAGACCATACATCGAAGTGTCAATCATTTCTTACTGGCTAATTAGCATGCTTATGAGGATAATAATAGTCGTAGTCGTAGATACCAGTTCCATTACCTTCTCTACGAGAAGTACATCTGTCATAACCACAGGATGTCTCATGTTGAAGTATCATGGTAGCTGCACCAAAGATTGGTCCACCCCACCGAGGTGTTGAATCAATAACGATATTTCTCCAAACAAAATTTTGCATGTCAAAAAAGGAAAAGAACGTTGATGGGGAAATAATGCTTTTCTGGAAGACACGATTCCCCCTGTGGTCAGTGTGCTGATTGCAAACTACCAAAGTGTTTTCATCAGCTTGAAAACTATATGCATAACGGAGACTCTTCTGTGTATGAGAAGCTAAATTGAAATATCCCGCAAAGCCAGAAAGTTCTTTGGCTCTGAGAACGAAGGACAAAATGGAATCATTCTGATTGCTCCTTCCCTGATCTTATACCAGCTGGTGATCCTTCTCAAGCTTCTTTCTCTTCTACAAAAAGCTCAACCGCTTCCCCATAGTTCTTTTATAACATATGCATTTGTTTCAGGAGGAGAAAAATGATGTCATGTCTTTTCTTCAATAAAACCCTGATGCATTTCTCCTTAACTGCCCACAGGTGGATAAATTCTCACAAAACCCAGCTCACCAGTAATTGCCACAAGAGCATTCACCATTCCTAAATTGATGAAACCTCTTCCCATCTCTCACAACAATGTCTCTTTCTACAACTTTTGACATGAACTTGAACGCATTATGGCAATCTCCACATATCCTAAGGTTCTTGAAAACCCTAACGGTGGCTCCACGAGGAAGCTTTAGGAGACCAAATACAACTGCAAGCTTCTCACTGTGAGTTGATAAACCATGTTGTTTTTGATCGGACCCCACATCATGCAAAGTATACTTGGTGTCAGGCACATACCCTAATTCCCTCATCTTCATTCCCAACTCTTCAAGATAGTTGTACACTGCTTGCACCTCAGGGTGTGCTGTGTCATCCACCAAGAATACATGTACCTTGTTTTCAACCTCAACCCAACTACAACCGGGCTCCTTCTTAACCCCTCTGTCCCTCATCAACTTTCTTACTTTTGCCATGTCATCCCATCGACCCACATCAGCATACATGTTTGACAAAAGGATGTACGTTCCATCATGTTGTGGCCTCAGCTCCAATAATCGTTCTGCCGACTGGACCCCTAAATCCACGTTCCTATGAATTCGGCAACCACCAAGGAGAGCCTCCCAAATTGGTACACCTGGCTCAAAAGGTAGTCTTTGGATTGCGTCCTCTGCTTCAGAGAATTTTCCAGCTCGACACAACAAATCAATAAGGCGGGCATAATGATCTTCATCTGGGCGTATACCATATAATCCGTACATGGCATCGAAATAACTACGTCCTTGGTTAACTAAACCTGCATGGCTACAAGCAGAGAGAATAGTGAGGAAAGTTATCCGATCAGGTAATATTTCTTCCTCCAACATCTGTTCAAAAAGCTCTAGAGCTTGAGCACCATGCCCGTGTTGCCCTAAAGCAGCAATCATGGCATTCCAAGAAACTGAATCCATAAAAGGCATTGTCAGAAACAAACAGTGCGCAGCCTCAACAACACCGCATCTAGCGTACATAGTTATTAGTGCATTGCCAGCTGAGAGGCTTGAATCAAACCCTAATCGGACAATCTGCGCATGGAGCTGGCGTCCATGCTCCAATGCTGCAAGCACAGCACAAGAAGAAATAGCTCCTGCAAATGCATAGTCGCATGGCTTTAATCCCTCTAACTTCATCTGGTTAAACAACTTCAGACCTTCTTCCCCCAACCCATTCTGGGCCATTCCTGATATGATAACTGTCCATGTCAAAAGGTTCCTCTCTGGCATCTCAATGAAAAAGGACCTAGCTTCATTAATTCGCCCAGCACTCACATACGTTGATAAAATTGCATTCCACGAAACAAGGTCTCTTACTGGCATGTTATTAAAAATCATGCGTGCTTCATCAACTTTGCCACATTTCCAATACAAGGTAATAAGTGCATTATCAACAGACAATGAAAAGTCCCATGAAAGTTTGTCATCCATTCGTAGAATGTACGCGTGAACTTGCTTCCCAAAGAGGAACAATCCAGCACTAGCACAAGCGCTAAGAACGCTAGTGTATGTAAATTCATCGAGCTTTATTCCCGACAGATTCATCCTTCTAAATATTTCCAACGCCTCACTCACAAAGCCATTATGTACATAACCCGAAATCATGGCATTCCAAGCAACCACTAACTTCTCTTCCATCCCTTCAAAAACTCGACGAGCTGTATCCAGGTCACCATTCCTCACGTAACCTGTAATGATTGTAGTCCATGTTAATTCATCTCTCACGGGCATCTCATCAAAAAGCTTCCTAGCAGCACCCATCAACGAAGATGAAGACACTAATGGAGAAGATGCACATTTCACGTAAACCGATATAAGTGCATTCACTACCGAAGTCACCAACCCAGTTCCTGACTTCACAACTGCACAATGCAACTGCTGGCAATGGGTTTCTCGATCCGCTACGAGGGCTGACGCGGACAGGACGCTAGTAAAAGTGAAGTTATCAGGCGGGAAACCCTCCCGCCTCATACCGCGAAAGAGTTCGATAGCAGCGTGACCGTCGTCGTTATGGCAGTGGGTCGTGATCATGGCATTGTAGAAGACGGTGTCCCTTATCCTCAACGGGGTCGTGTTAAATATCTCCAGGGCCATGTCTGGTTTTCTAGAAGCAGAGTATGCGGCGAGCATTGTGGTTCTTGCGACGATGTCCGGATGGGGAATTTTGTCGAACAGTTGGTGGGCGAAGACGAGGTGGGAGGATTTGCAGTAGATGTCGATGAGGCGGTTGAGGATGTGACCACGGGGTTTGAACCCAGAAGTGGTCATGTGGGCGTGGACGCGACGGGCTTGGGCGTACGAGGTGGGGCTGTGCGGGCAGCATAGTTGGAGCTGGGCTGCGTAAAAGTTTGCCACGGCACGGATGTCGCAGGGGTTTATGGATTTGGTGGCAGCATTCTTCATGTGGAGAGAGAGACGGTGAGGGGTTAACTGTTGCGGACCAGGGTCGTAAACTGACGCTGACTACAGTTGTAAAAACGTTTTACAAAAACGTTTACGAAACATTCGACTTTGGACTGTGTTTCGACTTTGCTTCATAGTTCAGACTTAAATTACGATAACAAAATTGGATGTTTTATAAATGCCTCTATCGATATCAAGTTGAGTTTATTTTTTACAGAAACGCTAAAAAAACTATTTTGAATAAAATGAGCGGGCTCAGATCAATTTTTTTTTTTGACTCGAGATGGCTTCAATATGCGTATGTACGTTGTTTGCCTAGAGAAATTAGCAACGAGTAAAACCACGTAACATGGAGATAAATATATAGATTAACAAAAGTCTCTTACTATTTGGATTGACTTTATTTATAGGAGCATCATCAACTGGATGATGCTGTTACAAAAATATAGTAGAAATCAGGTCCAATCATGTTTTTTCACCCAGTTTGACAATGACCCATCAAGACTGAAATAGAAACCATCCGGTTTCACTAACCAATTGCATCTTTTGCAGTACTGGAGAAAATGTGTTGGGAATACAACAATAATTTTCTCCTTGGAGTCCCAATCGAAGCTGCAGGTGAAGACAGTTCTTAAGAAAAAACCGAGTCCAAAATGCCAATCCAATTCCTCGCCGGTTTTGAGTACATGCGATCCTATATCATCATCTTTAGATTTGCAATGAGTGAGCGAGAAATGGTTTTGGATTGTTAGGGACGCCACTGATTATACGCATATGAATTCTCGGTGAAATCCATGATTTTTGATCGAGAGACAAGGTACTAGAAACAAAGAAAAATGTTGTTATGATAAGAAACTGAAGCAAAATGCGACTCATTGTAAGTATCAATTCAAGGACTGGATGCGTTGATGTAGTTTCAAGTTACTGCATCCCTCCATGTTTAAGTATACTGCATACGTAGCTAAAGGAATTCAGATTAGGCAATGCAAGGTTGATAGTACAGAGCAATGCTTTGTATATACTTGCCCCAAAAATAGTTGATAGTACTTGAGGTTTCGAACCTGAGACCTTAAGAGGGAGCAAACTCCGAAGTCTCAAGCCTTGACTACTATGAGGTTATGAACTTTTATTCAAACTTAATGTTACGGTTTTTTATGAAAAACATTAAGGTGATCCAATGATGCATATCGCACGCAACCAAATAGAAGTGTGTAATGCCATTTCTCCATGAAACTAAATTAGATGGAGGCTATCTACCTAAGATTTCTCTTTAGCTTTGTTTGTACAACAAAGGCTACCATTTGATCAGATCCCATAGAGATTTCCAAAAGAGTAAGGTTTTCGGCATGTCCTAATTCATTGGTTTCTACTAAATGAGATGGAGGCAATCTGCATAAGATTTCTCTGTAGCTTAGTTGGTACATGGGCTACCATTTGATCAGATCCAATAGAGATTTCCAAAAAAGTAAGTTTTTTGGCATTTCCTGATTCATCGGCTTCAGAAATCCTTCTGCCTCATCTCGCGAAAGAGTTCGGTAGCGGCGTGACCGTCGTCGTTATGGCAGTGGGCTGTGATCATGGCATTGTAGAAAACGGTGTGATCATGGCATTATGGATTTGGAGGCAGCATTCTTCATGTGGAGAGAGAGACAGTGAGGGGTTAACTGTTGCTGACTAGGGTTGTAAAACCGTTTACGAAACATTCAACTTTGCTTTATAATCCACACATAAATTACAAAAACAAAGTTGTATGTTTTGTAAATGTCTTTATCGATATCGGATTAAGTTTATTTTTTACAGGGGACACTTAACAAACTATTTTGAACAAAATAAGCAAGCTCGGATAATTTTTTTGGGGACTCAAGACGGGTTCAATATGTATATGTACGTTGTTTGCCTGAGAAATTAGCAACGAGTAAAACGACCTAACATAGAGATAAATATATAGATTAACAAAAGTCTCTTACTATTTGGATTGACTTCATTTATAGGAGCATCAACCTGCTGATGATGATGTTAGTACAAAAAAAGAAATCAGGTCCAATCATGTTTTTTCACCCAGTTTGACCCACCAGTATTGAAATAGAAACCATCCGGTTTCACTAACCAATAGCATGATTTGTAGTAATGGAGAAAATGTGCCTTGAATGCAACAATAATTTGCTCCTTGGAGTCCCAATTGAAGCTGCAGGTGAAGACACTTCTTAAGAAAAAATCGAGTCCAAAATGCCAATCAAATTCCTCGCCGGTTTTGAGTACGTGCTGTCCTAAATCATCATCTTTCGATTTGCAATGAAGTAGTAGTGGTTTCGGATTGTTAGGGACGCCGCTGATTACATGCATTTGAATTCTTGGTGCAATCCATGATTTTTGATCGAGAGACAGGGTACTAGAAACAAAGAAAAACGTTGTTATGATAAGAAACTGAACCAAAATGCAACTCATTGTAAGTATCACTTCAAGGACTGGATGAGTTGATGTAGTTTCAAGTTACTGCATCCCTCCATGTATAAGTACTGCTTACATAGCTGAAGGACTTCAGATTAGGCAATAATCAATGTAAAGTTGATTTTGACAATCCATGAAGATTGTATATCTAGCTAGCTAAAGGTGCCAATTAGTTAATGAAGAAACACTACCTGAATGGACTTATGTACACAGATCTAGACATAGATATGTCCGGAATTGTTTTATGCATGTGGACCCTTCATTATTTTAACATGTATTGGACGGTTACAAACACAATCAAGTCTTGATTTTTGCACACAAATATGAGCACATAGGCTACACCAGAGAGACAGTTTTGGCCTTCTCTCTTAATGATTCCGACTCTGAATCAGATGCAAGTGCACTTCCAGTACTTTTTATTAGAGGAGATAAGAAAATAAAACTAAGGCAAATGCTAAAATACACACCATTATTCGGGTGTGTATGGTACGCATTTCTTGAACGGCCTTAAATTCATAAAATGTACAACAATTCGTAATATTTGCATAAAAATTCATAACACTTGCTTTTACCATCAACTTAATGTTATGAATTGATGTTCAAATGTTATGAACTTACTTTTTTTTTTATAACTCAGGTGTCCGAGACAACTTACGCACACCTCAATTAATCTGATCGATCCCACCACCCACTTGCGGGGGTCCCAATTAAAGCCAGAGCAATACTCTGAATAGACTGGCCCCAAAAGGAGTTGATAACACCTATGAGGTTTCACATCTAAGACGTTAGGAGGGAGCAAACCCTAAAGTCTTAAGCCTTGACCACTACGAGATTATGAACTTTTATTCAAACTTAATGTTATGATTTTTTATGAAAAACATTAAGGTGATCCAATGATGCATATTACACACATCCAAATAGAAGTGTGTAATGCCATTTCTCCATGAAACTAAATGAGATGGAGGCCATCTACCTTAGAGATTTATCTTTAGCTTTGTTTGTACAAAGGCTACCATTTGATCAGATCCCATAAGAGATTTCCGAGAGAGTAAGGTTTTTGGCATGTCCTAATTCATTGGTTTCTACTAAATGAGATGGAGGCAATCTTCACAAGATTTCTTTTGTAACTTGGTTGGTACAACGGCTACCATTTGATCATCTCCTATAGAGATTTCCAAAAAAGTAAGGTTTTTGCCTTTTTGGCATGTCCCAATTCATTGGTTTCAACTAGATGATATGGAGGCAATCTGCATAAGAATTCTTTGTGGCTTAGTTGGTACATTGGCTACTATTTGATCAGATCCAATAGAGATTTCCCAAAAAGCAAATTTTTCGGCATTTCCTGATTCATCGGTTTCAGAAATCCTCCTGCCTCATCTCGCGAAAGAGTTCGATAGCAGCGTGACCGTCGTCGTTATGGCAGTGGGCCGTGGTCTTGGGATTGTAGGAAACAGTGTCGCTTATCCTCAACGGGGCTGTGTTAAATACCTCCAGGGCCATGTCTAGTTTTCTAGAAGCAGAGTATGCGGCGAGCATTGTGGTTCTTGCGACGATGTCTGGTTGGGGAATTTTGTCAAACCGGGCGAAGATGAGGTGTGAGGGTTTGCGGCAAATGTCGATGAGGCGGTTGAGGATGTGACCACGGGGTTTGAAGCCAGAAGTGGTCTTGTGGGCGTGGATGCGACGGGCGTGGGGGTACAAGGTGGGGCTGTGTGGGCAGCATAGTTGGAGCTGGGCTGCGTAATATGTTGGCCACGGCACTGATGTCGCAGGGGTTTAACTGATGCAGACAAGGGGTAAATGGTATGGTATGGTTCGGTTTGTTCATTTGGTTATGCCATTGGAGTCCGGAGATATCCTTATATTGATGAATGATTAGTCCTTGCATGCAATATATGTGTTTCGGAGGAGTCCACACCGCCCTCCCTTGTAATATAGATATTGACCGGCAAAACAATGTTGTCCATGAATTTATGTTCGCTATTTTTACTCATGGCCCTCGATTTGCAAAATTAATTAGTCGAGGTGTAAACAGACATAGTACATTACTCCGTATTTGCCAATGAGTAAAACGCCGTAACAAAGAGACCAATATATTGATCAAGAAAAGTCTCTTATAATTTGGACCGACTTCATTTATAGGAGAAATCAACCAGTCGATGAGGATGTTACTAAAATAGAAGTCATTTCCAATCATGCTTTTTTTCCCAGCATGTGGTGTTAGTTCTGAAATAGAAACCCTCAGGTTTAGCTAACCAATAGTATGAGGTGTAGTGATTGCCCCAGATATCAAGCAATCTGAATACATCAAAAGCTGTGTCCTTGGAGTCCCAGTAGAAGTGGCAGAAGAAGAGAGTTCTTTTGAAGAAATCGACTCCGAAATGCCAATCCAATTCCTCACCGGTTTTGAGTTCATGCATTCCGATATCATCGTCTGCGGATTTGCAACGAACTAGTAACGGTTTCGGGTTGTTCGGAACGCCGCTGATTACGCGCATTTGAACTCTGTTCGAAAAGAATGATTTTTGATCAAGAGACAAAAGTGGCGGTCGGTCGAGTTGAAACTTTTCTCCGAGAGGGTAACAGCCCACATCGTACGCTGTCCCCGTAGCCCCGTCGTTGCGAAAGGTACTAGAAACAAAGAAAAATGTTATAAGAAACTGAAGCAAAATGCGACTCATTGTAGTATCACTTCAAGGACAGGATGCAATGTCGTAGTTTTTTGCCTCCATATATCTAAAGGGCTTCAGACTAGGCAATAATTAATGTAAAGTTGATTTCGATAATCCATGAAGATTTATCCAGCCAGCTAAGGGGCCAATTAATTAGTTAATCCTTAGCCAGTAATATTTAATGAATAAATACTATCTGAAGAGACTTATGTACACAGATGACATATCCATACATAGATATGTCCGGAATCGTTTAATGCACGTGGATCCTTCATTATTTTGTCAACGTGTATCCGACTGCGTCTTGATTTTTGCGCACAAACATGTGCACTAGACTACCCTTTACTTACTAGTAGGTGTGATTGTACTTCTACCATGAAGGTGAACAATTCCTTGGCATATTTAGCTAGCAAAAATGCTAGGGGTACATATGAAATGTACATATTATGTACATATTAATTTTGTGGAGCCCATTTCGGGTCCCACAAAGATGATTCAAACCGCCTATTATTTTTCAAACATTTTTTTATGGAGCCCTGTAAAAAATCAGCATAACCCGATATCGGTAAGGATTTTTTCTTAATTTGTGGAGGCGAAACTACTTAACTGCTTAGTTTCGCCCCTACAAATTCAGAAAAAAAATTTACCGTTATCGGGTTGAGATGATTTTTTACAAGACTCCATAAAAAGATGTTTTAAAAATAATGAGCGGTTCGGATCATATTTGTGAGACCCGAATTGAACCCCACAAAATCTATATGTACATTGTACGTACATATTATATGTACCAATAGCGGCAGTCGCTAGCTAGGAGCTTTAGATGATATTGCTTTTTGAGTGAACTTTTAATTTTGGGCCAGCTTGCAATCACCATATTGCCAGCTTACGCGCACCTAGCGCCTCACAGGGACCTTAGGTGCCCTTTCCCATGCACCATGTTTGATAGAGAGCATTATTGTTCCACTATATTTGACACAGTTTTGGATATGCAGGACAATATTGCAACAATATTTAAGCGCTAATTTATATTATATATTATGTAGCATCCAAACGAAGAATTAGGTACCATCTGTGCAAACATACCCCAACAATACACCACACAAGCTTATGGATATTTATTGGTATCATAACATAAGCATAAATGGCAATCCATAAGAACCCAAAGATCAAAACTACCATCACACACATATATATCCACACAAGATTGCCAAATCTTTATCAATCGTGAACCTGAGAATAACCCTGTGCCGAATATCTCCCCTGTTCTTCCTCCGCCACTTTCTCCTTCGTCTTTTTTCCCACGTCTTCCGCCGCCTTGGAAACCCTGCTGAAAGCGCCGGTGACCCACGAAGTGCCAGTTAGAACATATCGGTTCTTCATGATGGCAGACCCCGCAGTGCTAACTGTCTGCTCGGCAGCCGCTAAAGCAGACTTGGTCTTTTCGGAAACCTGAAACTTCTGGTCCACTTCCCTCACCTTATCGTTCACCAATGTTGTCCCCATGTTGATCTTCTCACTGAGACCGATTTTCTGGTCCAGAGAAGCAACTTTGGCAGATGCCGTGGAAGTCAACTGGTGCTGCTCGTCAAAGGTCTTGGCTTTGTTGAGTGTGTCTTTGCCCAATATAAAGCCCTTGGCCAACATGCCGGTGACAACATCCTCCGCCTTTTGGATAGCAGATCCAGACCCACCTGGATTTTTGTTCTCTGTTGCCTGGATAGATTGAACAAATTGACCACTCAAGAAAGTTTACAGTTTAGAAGGTAAAATTGACAACAGTAGAAGCTTGGATCATACACAAGGTGTTGCTGAAGCAGCAGGTGGCAACTTGTAATCCGGTTCAAGAGCTATGCCAACAGACTGATCAACTATTGTCGCTCCCTGAATAACAGACAAATGGGTTTACCATTCAAGAAAGGAACTGGAAAAGGATGCTAAACATAAAAGGGAAAAACAGAAGTCCTTCAACTAAAGCAACAAGAAGAAGACTTCATCTACAATTACATAAAGCACAGCCAGTAAACATGATAAGTATAGTAACAACTCTATCCATTTTCAGAAATACTGCATAATCAAAATAATAATGCAAGACTCAACTGAATAAAGTGCTGGCCTCCAAATTCAATGGAGGACCTGGAGGTACAAGAGAAGAGATTAAAATTTTAAATGCAAGTGCAATGCCCAAATAAACTCCAGAATGATACACAGACGACCTGTGCGTTGTGACTTGTGAGTGCTGAACTCAAACCACAAACTTGATTAACCTGAACTTAGTCAGTTCTGATTCAGATTTAGAATTGGATCTACAACGCATTCCCAATATAGAAGTGCGTGAAGTCCAAAACAACGTTTTGAAACGAATGTCAAGATTTTAATTTCATCAACAGCATACTTGAATTATACTGTAATTAAGAATTCTTGTCTTTATATATTGTTCCACCGCACTAACCAAGATAAAAGATTTGCCATCTGAAGGTTAATCGATGAAGAAGAATGAAATGACAATTAGTAGGAACTTTGGTCATATCATTGATAATCAATCATACAACTCCTCTTTCTAGGAAAATGGATTTCTAATATAGCTTCGTTAGCCAACCAACATTCAGCAAAAATTACAATTTGGGAAGTAAACTTACCGAAAGAAGAACCGCAGTCTCTGCCCCCTGAGGATCCTTGAAGGTAACATGTGCAATCTGAGACCGTTCATTCTCACTGCAAAATGTTAAAATGACATCAGATAATCATAAGTGACAGCCTTGATGTGCATTACGTAGTATCTGTTACTTCACAGGGCGGAAGTCAAAAAGGTGAAATTACTCGAAAACTAACCTATGCATGTCGACATATTCAATTTCACCAGAAAATGAAAAAAACTCCTTTATATCCTGCTCTGTTGCACCTAAGGAGAGATTGCTGACTTTCACAGTTCTGATCTGTAAGGACAAGAACCCAAGAGAAACGTGGGGCAATAAAGAATTAAATATCTCAACAATGTTGAGATATGTGACTGAGGAGTCCATTGCAATCTTGCACATACAAACAAGCATGTCTCGTGATGATAAAAAAAACCATAAAAAAAAGAAGAAGAAGCATATCTCAATGTCCCGTGCATACAACTAAAAGAAATCAATTATATTTGTACATAAACATTTCAAAAGTCTTAAGTCAACAATGATCCACAACTTCTTGTTGACGCTTATATAGTTATATTAATATTAATGTTCACAGCTGAAGTCTAGAACAATGGTAAAACGGTCAAGGCACTGAAAAAAGTTAAAAAAAAATTACTCAAGAGTTGGACATATATCCAAACCAATACGAACAACAATTACATAAACAATTTAAGTGAAGGTCTCCCAGAAAAGAGGAGGATAAAAGTTACCACATTCACAAGATGCACCCACAATCCTACGACAACAGACTCTTGATTGTTTTATAGACCAAACAATTCTACTTCACATTATTTCTCAAACAATCACCCAGGGAAAATTCATGTTGCGGCTCAACTTTTATAAAAGTTTTGACATGTTGCATATACATGTACAAAGTGAGAATACCAGTATTCCCGTAACAAGTAAAATGTTTTTGGGTTCACAGCCATATATTCCAGAACTCTATGAGTAGGAAACCCTAAAACAACCCCCCAAAAAACTTTAGTTTTCACTGGACTCAACCCCAGTCCCTGCCAAGTAGTAAGAAATTACAATCGACTTGAACTGATCTCGTAAACTTGGCTAAAAGGTCTGGCAAGTATTCCAATCCCAGTAAACTTGCTGGAACTTGGACCCAATGATACATCATGATGGAAGAAGCAACAGAAGAATGTCATATTAATTTCATTTACCTGGGCCGAAAAAGGTAGCACTAGAAGGAGAATGCTCATAAGTGAAACTAAAACATAGGGACACAGAAACCCCTTGTTATGCCATACACATGGGCCATGGCACACACAGTTCGAGAATGTGCATGCAAGCACGCGCATTCACACACCCACGGTCCGAGAGGGAACAAGGATTATTTTGGGGAATACTATCAAACATTCCAAGGCTCTGCTAAAGAAGACTGAACTCCTAATTCAGGATAATCAAGGAACTAGTAAGAGAAAAGCATGCATGCACTAAACAATTTCCATTTAGCATACCAGAAATCAAAATTTTTAACACAAGCAACGAAAGACTCTTCCATAGATGAAAACACAAACAAAGCCTTCTCCTAAACTGTTTGGATGAAAGGGTTACACTAACACCTGCCAGTGGTGAATATGAACACGTCCTATCTGATAGTATAACACTATAACCACATAGGTCAGCATGGAACTTAATAAACAGTGCTGGTCTTAGTAACAACCATGACTTCTTAAACTGTTTTTTTGTTGTTGGATTTCTTTCTGGAAATTCTAACGATAAGGGGAATGCCCGAGGTTCAAACGAATTTCATCAAAGTAAGAATGATTCCTTTTGCATAAGCGTTCAATTGCACTTTTTTTTCAATGGATCTTTTTAAACATTGTATTTTCCCCAGGAACAACTATTAATAGTCATTATGGGGAGATAAATCCATTACATGTAAACTAAGAAATAAATAAATAGTTATTTTCTAATTGTTTCAGAAAGAACATCACAGACTAATATACTACTGGTGAACAACTTTCTTGTTATCTATAAAACCTCAAGAATTTATGTCAATTTGAAATTCCCTAATACATACCTCACCAAAACTCAACAATGAAAATTACCTTCTTTTTTTGTCTTTCAGCGAACTAATCAACTAGAGTTAATGGATTCGTCAAATATTGCCTTAATTTTTTTCAAAACCAGAATAAAAACAGTAACAAGTAGACTTCCCTATATACGTATTAACAACCAGAACTGCTTGGATAATGGACAAATCAATCGGATCTGCAAGATTAACACGAAACAACACCGAGCACAATTCGCTAGTTACTACTAATTAAATTACATGCGTCTAAGCATTTGATACTAGTAAGCGTATGATTTGATTCGATGAAGCGTACAACGGAGGAATTGAAGAGACAAGTAGACGTGAAAATAAGTAAAAACCGCAAGTACTAACCGACATCGAAACAATTCCGGAGCAAACCAGAGATCAATTGTATCGGGGCAACGGGCGGAATACTTTGTAGAGAGAGAGAGAGAGAGAGAGAGAGAGAGAGAGGAAGTGATTTGGTTGGCAAGAAATATCGAGGCTTGGGCGACGGAGGGGGACGACGGAGATTGAGGGCGGTGGGAGGGAAGGGGTTATAAGGGCGCGCGCGGAGTGGTGGACACGCGGTTTACGTTGACGTGGGAGTTTATTTATATGGGCAAAATCCACTTTCCCTCACGTGATTATCGTCATGTATGGATACTCTCTCATTGTTTTAAATTGACCACATAACTTATAGGAGTATATGATTTTTTTTTAAATGTGCGGATAAATCACATGCCTTCATGTTTTCTATTCATATTAACAGAAATGTATCTCACACGCTTCTAAATATAATCTGAGTCGTTTATAATATATTAAATAAACAAAGATGCTACATGCACAACGGTTGTGCAAAACATCAAGTACAATCAATCTCCATCCGTCCATTATTGTAATAAATGGTCAAGATTTGTTCAAACTTTTGCTTGGAAGAGTTAAACTTTTCATTGAAATAGTTTTTTTTAAATCTAGAGCGTCTAAACACATCTGAACGGTCAGAATTGATTACACAATACACACAACGGATGTGCGAGTATCATTTCCGTTAAATAAAAAATAGAGTATCTCTATAAACAATCATCTCGATAAGGTATCAACAACCCAGTGATCTAATTTTTAGTAAATTTAAATTTGAAATGTTAATTTCATAATAAAATCAATTCAACCATGAGCTTTTCATTTTTTTTATTTACTTGAATTTTGACATAGCTATAGTACTCGTCAAAATTTACAATATTAATGGTTTGGATTCAATTTTTGGTACATGAGATGGTGTGGTTAGATTTAAAAAAGAAGAAGAATCAAGGGATATAATGAGGGTATATCGGTCTTTTAATGTTGTGTCCATTAATATGAATGAAAAACATGACGGCAGGAGGTCTATCCGTACATTTTCAAAACCACAGGTAAGTTACGTGGTCAGTTTTGAACCATAAAAGGAGTATCCGCATATGATTATGACCACATGGGGTCAAAGTGGATTTTGCCCTGCCCATCCTCTAAGGTGGGGAATATTGGGTGGTAGAAAATCGGGTATGGGTTCGGACCTTATCCCAAACACCAACCAATGGGTATTTGATAGACGCGTAAATGTCCTTATGCGCGCCCTCTAAATTATCCTTGCTAAGTTTATTTATATGTTATTACTTAGAGATTTATGCTTTTGTTTTTGTTGTAGGTATTTAGAGGATTTGATACAAAAAGTGCAAAGTTAAAGTATTAAACGATGTCCAAAGGTCCGAATCGCAATACGAAGTCAGGAGTAGCACTGGACTTAACCGAAGTTAATGGGCCAAGGAATTGGACTTTCAAATGAGAAATTGGACTTGCACTGCCTTGACTAAGGATGGGCCCATGATGTTTTAATATACTTCATCTTATTAGGGCTTTTTGAAGTCAAAATAAAGGGGACGGCAGCAGTACATATAAAAAGGGAGATTACAAGTCGGGCTACAAGGGTTATTAGAGGAGATGGAAAGGAAGAGAAACACGGCCGAAAACCGAGAGCACTGTTCCCCGCAGAGTCATTCTTTTTCGATCACGGCTGGACAGAAGATCAGTGCGATGATTTCTCTTCCGATGTCTGGCTAAACTCGTTTCTAAGGCATAGATGAAGCTCGAACTCTGAGTAACGATGTTTATATTTTGATTTAGTGTTTTATTATTCGAATCGTGATTGTATGACTTGAGGATTTATTTGTGGTATTAATTTTCTCTATCAAATCTCGTGTATAATTTTCTAGATTTTTATACACGTTCATACAACAGTTCTTAATTATTCTGTGATAGCTTGGTAAGATGGGTTATGCTCCGTAAGACGCGTCGTGCTATTAGACGATCCGTGCCATAGAGACGGATCGTACTAGTAAGACGGTTCGTGCTAGGCGGCGATACCCCATGCTATTCGGTGATTCATAGAAATCTTTTGGCGATACCGTGAGGGCCCGCAAACCCTAACGATATCTGAATTGATTCGAATAATAGACCTTTATCATCGTATAGAGATTGTTACAACGGGTCGAGTGGATTCGAAACCCTAGATCTTTTCTCTCATCAACTTTCGTTATTTCTTAATTGCTTTAATTTAATTTAGCTTTCAATATTTTTGAAATCTAACAATCAAATCCTTTTTCTGAATTAAGTTAGAAATTAATTAGAACAACTACAATTTAGCTTTCGTAATCCCTGAGGACAAAACTCAGAATACTTACCGCTATCTTTTAGATAGTAGTAATTATTCTGTTTTATTAATTATTTTTGATACGGAAACGACACGATCAAATTTTGGCGCTGTTGCCGGGGATTACAAGCACGGTTGTGTTGTTTCGATTAATTTTTATTTTAGTTCGTAGCTTAGATTTTTTTTTTCTATCATTATTTCTCTTGTTTTTGTATTAGTTATTTTTGTAGTGCAAGTCTCTTGATTTTACTCGAGATAAATTTGAAGCCAATAGTTGTTTGGCGTTAGAGGAAGTCCGGTGCGGTAGCTAAATTTATGCTAGTGACACTGTGAGTTTCTATTTTATTCTTGTTTTTATTTGTATTTGTATTTTTGTTCACTTGATTTAGTAGTGTAGCTTGCAGTAAGTTTTATTTCAAAAAAAAAAAAAAAACACAAAATGGCTTACTTTGAAGACTACTCTTTGAAAGTTGAGTTGAGTCCTGAGGTAATAAAATTGCTTCCCAATTTTTATGGTTATCCCTCTGATAATCCATACTCACATGTCCAGAAATTTGAGGAGATTTGTGCCACTTTATTTGACCTACATAGTGAAACAGTGAAACTAAAATATTTTGAGCAATCATTGCGGTACAAGGCTACGAGTTGGTTTTTCCTTTTAAATTCTTACTCAACATGGCAAGAGGTGCAAAATTTATTTTTGGAAGAGTTTTCCCCCGCATATCAGATTGTTCTTCGGAAACAAGAAATCGTAAACATTGCTCAAATCGAAGATGAGTCTTATTTTCATTGTTGGGAACGGTATAAAGATTTGCTACTCTCTTTTCCAGATTATGGTTTTGCACTTTGGCGCATTATAGATTTCTTTTATGATGGGTTAAATGGTAAAACGCGTCAGTTGGTAGACATGATATGTCATGGTGAATTTTTGGATAAAGCTGATGAAAAGGGTTGGGATTTTTATGATCGATTTGCTGAAAATTCTAAATTTTGGGTTTGCAACATGAACTATGAAGATGCGAATTCTCAGGCTCAGGTAGAAGAGCAAATAGAGCCACTCATTGTTAGTGAACGGGCTGTTGATTAGGAATTGGAAAAAATCACGGAGTTTGAATTGAGTGATGAGCTTAATGTCCAATGTTTTCCTCCTGAGAATTTTACTTGTTTACCTGAGATGACTATTGATATGAAAACTCTTGAGGAGCCATTGTCAAAAATTGGCCAAATTCCACTTGAACATGCTAATCAAATGCCTTCAGTTTTAGATGATACCAACACTCCTTTTGGACATCCACCATTAGAAGAGATTGTCGAGTTAGAACCAATTGATTTTCTTGGTGTTGATAATTTTATTGTGGTTTACCATTCATTTTTTTTGAAATTCATCAACAACTCGAAAGTCAATTTGGTACAGAATGCGGATTTTGTGGAATTTCAAATTCAAAAGCGGCTACGGCAATTGCGATATTCTAAGTATTTAATTTTGTGGCATGGTCGCATACAATTTTTATCGGAGAGCTTGAAGTGGGGTGGGATGTTCATTTTGGTTGCTCTTCGTAGCGTGATGACTGATTGGATTTCAAGTGTTGGGAGTGCCTGTCATTACCTTTTTGTATAGTTCTTCTTTCTTTCTTTTTCTTTTTTCCTCTTTCTTTCTTAAGTTAGTTACTTTTGTTATTTATTTATTTATTTATTTTTGTGTTATGAGGACTAACATTGCAGGTTGCTTCCATTCAAGTTGGGGGGTCTCCTCCCCTCTCATATTACATCCTGTGTAGTTTTTCCTTCAAGGTGATATCTTTCCTCTCTTTTACATTTATGTCCTCTCTTTTTATTTTTATGTTTTTAATGCGGACATTGAATAGTTCAAGTTGGGGGGAGGGACTACTTCATATTTTAAAAATCTTAAAAAATTAAAAAATTTGAAAAATTAAAAAATAGTGGGACCCTTTTGCATGCAGTTTGAACCAGTTGTGATTATTTGTTGAAAAACTGAGTTGAGGTGTGTTGCCTACCGTAATGATATCTGTTTTTGGCATGGTAGTTCTACTTCCTAGCTTGTCTTAAGAAGTTGATTATGGCACTTTGGTTTGGCACTCTTGCACTTCACGTATACTTGGGCTTTGATCACTAGAGAGTTGTGAATTGACTGTTCTTGATGGCTAGATTAGTGGAGACTTATGCCCTAGTGAGCTTTCGTGCCTTATCTTTTTGTTGGAGTGGTGTCAAGTAAACTCTTAGTTTGTCATGGAAAAAGTCACTTATTGAGGTCTCATTTTTCTTGATTGCTAAGCATTGGAATTTATTGAAAATATCTCTCGATTTTGGTTAGTCACATGGATGTTACATCCCTGGGAGATGATTATAGGCAATTTCTTGATGCTTGAGCCGGTTCATTCCTTTGTGTTCACATTTATCCCTTACGAGCCACTTTGAGCCTTGTATACTTAGCATTTTCTTGGTTAGTTCCACCTTTCATACTGTGTTTGGAGAAAGGCAAAATATAAAGGTGTAATTTTTGGATAGATTGAGAAATTTTGTGTATGAATTGGTGATACCCCTTAATCAAAAAAAGAAAAGAAAAAAACAACACAAAAGAAAAAAAAAAGAAAAAAGAAAGAAAGAAAGGGGCACCAATATGTTTGAAAAGGAGGAATCATGCTTTATGATTGGAAAATGTTGAAAGGATAGAAAGACACGTGAGGTTTTACCCTAACCTTGAAATATTTTTCCTTACCCCACATTAGAACCAAAATTAAAATCCTATTTGATCTTTGGGGTGATGGGAAGTGGATTGATGGATGTGAGAGAGAGTTCCAATGCTTGGTGTTCCATTCATGAGACAGTGTGTCCACCATATAAAGCGTTCTTTTCGTGTCATGGTGTGCAAGTGCTTTGCTTTCATTTATATTACTTCTATCCGCACACTTGAGAGTTCATACTATGCACCTTGTTTCGAGTGTTTTTCTTTGTGAGTGCATGACATGGTGAGAATTGAAGTCGAGACTCGGTCCGGAGAGAGCGGTTAGTCATTGCATACTTCTGGTTGAGGCCCATATTACACACGCTAAGCCTAGGTGCCATGGTTTATTTCTTGACTTGATAGCGTTTGGAACTATTTGCGCCTTCTTATATCATTCTGGTAGTTGCATATTCTTTGCTTGATGAACCAATAAGTTGTATGACAAATTTTGGATTCCATGTGAAAGGGTTCCCTATGTTTTGTGGGTAATCACTGCTGAAAACCCTCACGAGACTTCACTCGTCCTACCGGGGCCGCTTGGGGGTTTAAAAGATCTATCAGTCTTAATTTGTTTTCTGTAGTTGCATTTTGTTTTCTTTACTCGGGACTAGCAAAGTGTAAGTTGGGGGGTGTGATAGACGCGTAAATGTTCATATGCGCGCCCTCTAAATTATCCTTGCTAAGTTTATTTATATGTTATTACTTAGAGATTTATGCTTTTGTTTTTGTTGTAGGTATTTGGAGGATTTGATACAAAAAGTGCAAAGTTAAAGTATTAAACGATGTCCAAAGGTCCGAATCGCAATAATAAGTCAGGAATAGCACTGGACTTAACCGAAGTTAATGGGCCAAGGAATTGGACTTTCAAATGAGAAATTGGACTTGCACTGCTTTGACTAAGGATGGGCCCATGATGTTTTAATATACTTCATCTTATTAGGGCTTTTTGAAGTCAAAATAAAGGGGACGGCAGCAGTACATATAAAAAGGGAGATTACAAGTCGGGCTACAAGGGTTATTAGAGGAGATGGAAAGGAAGAGAAACACGGCCGAAAACCGAGAGCCCTGTTCCCTGCATAGTCATTCTTTTTCGATCACGGCTGGACAGAAGATCAGTGCGATGATTTCTCTTCCGATGTCTGGCTAAACTCGTTTCTAAGGCATAGATGAAGCTCGAACTTTGAGTAACGATGTTTATATTTTGATTTAATGTTTTATTATTCGAATCGTGATTGTATGACTTGAGGATTTATTTGTGGTATTAATTTTCTCTATCAAATCTCGTGTATAATTTTCTAGATTTTTATACACGTTCATACAACAGTTCTTAATTATTCTGTGATAGCTTGGTAAGATGGGTTATGCTCCGTAAGACGCGTCGTGCTATTAGACGATCCGTGCCATAGAGACGGATCGTACTAGTAAGACGGTTCGTGCTAGGCGGCGATACCCCATGCTATTCGGTGATTCATAGAAATCTTTTGGCGATACCGTGAGGGCCCGCAAACCCTAACGATATCTGAATTGATTCGAATAATAGACCTTTATTATCGTATAGAGATTGTTACAACGGGTCGAGTGGATTCGAAACCCTAGATCTTTTCTCTCATCAACTTTCGTTATTTCTTAATTGCTTTAATTTAATTTAGCTTTCAATATTTTTGAAATCCAACAATCAAATCCTTTTTCTGAATTAAGTTAGAAATTAATTAGAACAACTACAATTTAGCTTTCGTAATCCCTGAGGACAAAACTCAGAATACTTACCGCTATCTTTTAGATAGTAGTAATTATTCTGTTTTATTAATTATTTTTGATACGGAAACGACACGATCAGTATTCCAAAAAAAATTATTCAATGCCCGTAAAGTACCGCCACATGGTTCTTCAAGCTATTTATTCGCCACAAATTTGTGTGGTTTTTTCACAAAAATACATAGAGCCCAAACATTTGTGTGGTAGAGAAGAACCTGAAATACTGCCACGTGGTGCCCTGGGAGTATGAAATAATTACATTTAGAAAAAGGATATGAAAGATGCACAACCAAGAAAGTAATAAGTGATCCGTTCAATTGTCGAGAATGTTGCGTGAAAATTAGATTTTCTAAGAAAAGTGAAATTATGTGAAGTAAAGAAAAATTAAATTTTCTCTTGTATGTGTTCTCTTAGACGTGAAATTTTTCAGTAAAGTGTTTCTTATCTCAGAAGAAGTTGAAGTTTGTGAATCCCATGCGTTACAAGGCCACAACTTTTCACTAAGGTAGTGATTGTTTTTCATTTTTTCGGTGTATCTGTATTTTCTTAAGTATCTTTATCTGGTTTTTTTTTTTTTCAACGGAAGAAACATATTCATTTAAACAAGTCATATGACATCTACAAATTAGCATCGAATACAAATCAGACCATACGACAATTACAGATTTCAATCCGAATATAGAGATATAGAAAACATAGCCAAGCCGTAAAACTAACGAAAAGAGATGAAGCTGATGTCTTGCGCCTAAGCAAAAGCCATCGCTTATTTCATGCCGTAATAAAAAAGGATCGGTTTAAGTGGAGCTAGTACCTAGACACTAGACGCCTCGGGATGACGAAGCTCCATATCAAAGATAGCATAAAACCCGATGGAAATTAGGTATTAGATCTGGAGAAACCAGACCAGAACAAAACCCCGAGAGGGAAACCCGCCAGGACAGAAACCGAACCCAACATCCAGACAGAAATCGGCCTAAACATCCAAACAGAAACCAGCCTAAACAGCTGGATGAAACAAAACCAAAAAAACTAGACCAAAAAACAAAGAAAAAAGAAAAAAAGAAACCTTTGATCTTGGTGATGCCGCCAGGCTAGAGACTTATTAGTCGGAGGGAGCTGAGCCACCTTAGCTTCACTTCATTGTTAGATCTAGTCCAAAAACGAACTAGGGGAGAGGGTAAAAGCGGAGGAACGGTGGAGGTGACAGGAAGGAGGCAGCAGAGGTGGTAGAGAGTGGATCTGATTGGAGATGAGTGTCGACGGGCGGAGAGGTGAAGTAGGTCTGTAGGTGATTGCAGTGGTCATTCATTTTGTTATTATTCTCCTATGAACTTGCATTGTAGTGGGCCGGACAGTGGTCATTCATTTGGACTGTCTGAAGGGCCCAGCCGGGTAAAGCCTCCTGACAATCAACGCCCATTGGCGACCAAATGAGTCGATTGTCCCGAAACTTCTCGAGCGGGCCGAGGCATCGAGTTAGTCTTGGAAGATCACGTATAGCTGCCCGGGCACAGCACGAGCTATCGTGGGTAGGGCTGTAAACGAACCGAATCGAGCCGAACCGTGTTAAGTTCGGCTCGGGTTCGTTAAGATATGAGTTCGGCTCGGATTCGGCTCGGATTCGATTCGAGCCTGAACAACTCGACTCGAGTTCGGCTCGTTAAAATTTTTCAAGGCTCGGGTTCGGCTCGGTTGGGTTCGTTAAGATACTAGTCTGGCTCGAGTTCGGCTCGGATTCGGCTCGGGTTCGATTCGAACTTGAACATCTTGGCTCGAGTTTGGCTCATTAAACTCAAATGAATCGAGTCGAGCCGAATCTAAGCTCGAATTGAGATTGTCAAGACTCAGGTTTTATTCGGCTCAACTCATTAAACTCAAGCGAACCTAAACTCTCTCATTGATCGTATAGAATTTGGGAGAAAAATAAGTATTGAATTATATATACAACATTAAAATTTTTTACATTTACAAATAGACCCCTATTGAATTATTAATTAAATTTAAGTATAGGTTCGCGAACCTAACCGAGCCGAATACCGTTAGGCTCAGGTTCGGTTCATTTACGAAACGAGCCTAGAATTTAGGTTCAGGTTCAGTTCGTTTAGCAGACGAATCGAACTCAAACGAGCTCTTACCGAACCGAGCCTCGAACAGTTCGCGAATGACTCAGTTCATTTACAGCCCTAATCGTGGGGTCAAGAGAGGTGTATGCCAAGCTCCGTACTTGTTCATTCTTGAATTGATATTGAGAGGTGTTTTTGATAGTGAAAATTTTGTATATTTTTATTTATGATCGAAAAGTTGTTAGATGTTTTCAGTAGTGAATAAATTGTTAAAAAATGTCAAGTTGTTTTCATTAGTGAATAAGTTGTTGATGGTTTGTGAGTAGAATTACTGTAGCAAAAATAATATTTGTTGATAATTTTTTTTTTTAGTAGAAACGATATGATAAAATGCTGAAAATTTTTGTTAATAGAAACAAAATGGTAAAAAAATGCTACTCCCTCTGTCCCAATTTACTTATCCCAGTTTTATTCTAATTGGATAAAAAAACTAGTTATACTTTTAAATTGGTAATGAATTTTATAACCAATATGGATCTTGTTTGATAGATCTCAATTTGTTCTATAATATGATATTTTTAAAATCACCTAAAATATTATAAATTATAAGATATAATCAATTAAAAAGTGACACGAACTCTCAAAAGTGACAATTAAATTAGGACGAAGATAGTGCTGTATTAATTTTTATTGATTTTTTTTATGGAAACGGGGCCTTACATATAAAATCTAAATAGGGACAGGGAGTTGGATGCCGCGCACACACGCACGCATCACGCAGCACCTTCCTGCCCCTTTCCTAATACCGTACAAGTTACCTTAAACAAACGGAGAGACGACCGTCACGACCCCGTCATCTGACTCTCTCTCTCTCTCTCTAGTCTCTATCTCCCCTTCCCCACCTATATTTTCTCCGCCAGACCTTCGCTTCAACGGAACCCCCGAAATCTCTCCCCATTCTTCTTCTTCTACTTCTTCTTCTTCAATTCCCCTTTTTCACTCGTATAAAACCCAATTACTGAGTCAAAATACAACTTACGGTCGAAGGAAAGGGCGACGGCATGAGCTTTGAAGATCTTGAATCGGGCCGCCCTTTGACTTTCAATGGACGGCAACACCGTCAGGACCCGTCACAGGCTGTGGCCGCCGGCGTGTTTCAGATCAACACCGCCGTCAACTCTTACCAACGCCTTGTTAATTCCCTCGGTACCCCCAAGGACACCTTCGAACTCCGTCAAAAGCTGTGGGTCATCTCTCTCTCTCTCTCTCTCTCTCTCTCTCTCTCTCTCTCTCTCCCTCCCCTTCTTCTTTCTCCCCCCCGCCCCTTATTTTGTATTTGTGTTGTTTGTTCTTCAATTATATGGAAAAACACCAACTTCAACCGAGTTCTAGTGTCCTTTTTACAAATAATACTTGGACCCAAATTGAGGGTCGAAACTGATGAAATTGCGATTGTTGTGGTTTAGAGAAGATATGTTATGGGTTTTAGTCAACTTTGCAGACGCTACAGCAGAACGGTTCTATTGCGTCAATGGAATTGTAAAGGGATATGGTATATGTTACTCCCAACAATTTAGAAACGCACAATTTGATATATGGGTCAACTCCGTGTTGTAAAGCTTCCAATTATGTCTATTGGGAATCAAGTGATTTTCTACCTTGGTATTTGTTGAGTTACATGAATAGCAATTCAAGTTCTCCATGTGTTTGGAATGAAGTGTTAGAGCTTCATCATTCTCCAATTATCAACAAAGTACGAGATGTTAAAGAATCACACAATATACCATTAGTTGTGCATTTTATTCCTCTAGCATTATAAGCACAACAGCACATTCTTCAAGCCTAAATCAGCTTTGTGGAATGCGCAAATAGAATTAGATAAAATCATACAGTGAAATGCAAATAACGTGGGTATTTGATTAATGGGTTTCTTGACTGACCATTAGTTACTGATTTTCTAGTCCTTTCATTCGATTGAATTCATTTGCAGGCATAAGACCAGGCAACATATAGGACAACTGGTGAAAGAGACGTCGGCTAAGCTTAAGCAAGCTAGTGAAACAGATCATCACACTGATGTCAGCGTGAGTTCCTATGCAATTGGCATTCTCAGTTAGTCATTCTCATTGTCCAGATTGTTGATATCTTCCCCACTTCACTTCTGCTAAATACGCTTTGTTTTCCAAGTTCCGCATCATTTTTTGTTAGAAAATTTCCATTCCCTTTGTCCAATCTTTTCTTGGTAAGTTTGATATGGTTATCTACTTACACATTGAACATATTCTTTCAACCTCAGGCCACCAAGAAGATTGCTGATGCTAAGCTCGCAAAAGATTTCCAGTCAGTTCTGAGAGAATTTCAGAAAGCTCAACGGCTTGCAGCTGAGAGGGAGACGGCGTATGCTCCTTTCGTTCCTAAGGAAGTTGTTTCGTCCAGGTACCTCGGCTAGACTCCTTGATGATGATTGATTACTTGCTTGTGTCAAGATTTTTTGTTTCTTAGCTGAACTGGTCCGTAGTGAGGAATTTAAACATCTTCCTTTGTGGCTTTGACTTATTACCATTGATGATAGTGTCATGATACTAGCAGTCCCATCAACTGTTTTCTTGGCAAAAGTGATTTGCCAAAGCTATACTCATCAATCTGCGTATCGGTCAATATGCTGTGGTAAATACTCTATTTGGATGTATTTGGTCAGAATTCAGTGAGATGCATTGGCCAGTAAATGGGGATGTGCAGTGCAACAGCGGTTTGTCTGGACAGGTTGGGGGTAAAAAAAATTACCCACACCGTCTGAGGTTCGTGAATTTTCAGTCAGCCTCCAAACTGTATATCTTCAAAACTGGTGGGTGGATTGGTGATGAACTTTGCTTTGTTCATCGAGCTGGATCTGACTTGCGATAAATCGTAAAAATGAGCAAGGTGTCAATATTAAACCAAAAAACTGTCCTACCCAGTATGTTTGCAACATAAAAGTTCCATATAAAAATCGTGGATTAATAGTTCATAATTAATCAAACATATCAAATGGGGAGAACTTGGGAGGTGCAAAAGATTAACCAAAGCTCTCCTCTCACATAGCACGGTAAGGACACCACTTTCTCTCTGCGAAAAAAATAAGTGCAATCAGTATAACCATTAGAGGGAAAAGTAGAAAGGGAAAAAAGGACCAGCTTTGGTTTGAGGACCTTTGAAGATAGCTTCATTGTGGTACTTGGTAAAACTTGGATTGGATTTCTGGACGTGATTGGTTGGTGTCTCACATATCTTTGGCGTGATTTAACTTTCGATATTTCCTCTAACGTCCTTAATCAAATTTTTGCAGCAGCAGCGACGTCACTGAACTGGAGATGGATTCAACGAAGAGCCAACAGTTCGCTCTTCTCACAGAATCTAGAAGGTAAGCCTCTTGTTTGTATTTGAACTTTTAATCCTTGTTCCTGGTTGTGTAGCAAGGCAAACTGGTATGGTTTTGAGTGCATTATGATGTTATTTATTGAACGCGCGTTCTTATATGGGCTACTTGAAAAGATTTTGACTTTTTTTTAATGCTCGTTCTGAGTAATACCATGTACCTATCACTTGCACTTGAAAGTTGAAATAAGTTCCATTCCTTCATTCCTAATCTCTTGCAGCATTTATCTTAATGAGAAAACATATGGAGCGTGGCCCTACCCTTTTTGCATTTTGGTTTAACAAACGGCTTAAGAATTGCAGCTGTAATTTGTTTTCTAATTAGTTTTTTTTAGTTATTATTTCTGTCTTTCCCTTGCATTTCTTGTAATGCTGTCCTGAATAGAGTGTTATCGCCAGTTTGGTTCATTTGACTGTAAGCAGGAAAACCACCTTACAGTAATATCAGGTCTCCTAATTTGAAGTAACTTAATATGGGGCTCTTCGAATTTGCATGGATTCATTGCTGAAATAATGGTCTATTGCAGACAGGAGGTTGTCATGTTGAAGAATGAGGTTGTTTTCAATGAAGCCATTATCGAAGAAAGAGAACAAGGGATACTAGAAATTCAGCAGCAGATTGGTGAGGTGAATGATATTTTTAAGGATCTGGCTGTGCTGGTTCACGAGCAAGGAGTTATGATTGGTTAGTGTTCGTTGTTTTCTTCATGCCTTTCTATATTGTGAAGTTCCTCGTTTTGTTTATCGTGGTGAGTTTTCTCCAGTAGTATACAATAACCCTCAACTTCTCTTCATTCAGATGACATTAGCTCGAACATTGAGAGTTCTCATGGTGGAATTGCACAAGCTACTTCCCAATTGGCAAAAGCATCCCGGATCCAAAGATCCAATTCATCTTTGGTAAAAAATCCAACTTACCTACTTAATCCTCCATCATCTGTAACTTCTTTTTAATTACCTGTACAACTAATTGTGGTATCTGCAATTGCTAATCATTTATTCTACCTATCCATGTATATGCTCGCGCGCTCACACACGTGTCTGATAGTATTCCTAGCAGGCAAAATATTAGACTTCCTTTTTGTAAAATACAATTGATAATTATAAAGTTACTGAGCGGCTATTTGTTGGGGACTGTTTATTGAGTTGTAGAATATGGATATCTGACAACCGTTTTTTCTCCTTTTTTCAGTGGGGAAATATATTTGACATTTTGAACCTTTTTCATGCAGACCTGTCTCCTGTTACTGATCTTTGGGATCATTCTGATTATTGTGATCATAGTTGTGGTAGCATGACCAGCAATATTGGTCCGTCAATTTGTTTGGGGAGGCTACTACCAAAATGCAACCTGACTCGAGTTGGTCACATCTCGTCCGACCACCAAGCATTTTGAGGTTATTCCTCACCTACTAAAATACGTGTGAAGTTGATCACCAATGTACAGTCTTTTTCGCATGTGGGACGGCCCACCTCTTACTACGAGGCTTTGTTACAAACGGATAATGTAAACCACATCCTTGCCATATTCTCAACCGATGCGAATTCAATGAATATGTAATTCTTTCTTATTCTTTACTCGATTGCATGATGGTTTGCATGCATTATAGCTTTGCACTCTTTTTTACTCTTCTTTCATCTTGGGTGTCATCGGCTTTGTTAGATCAATCTTGAGATACCTATTTCCTGGACATCATGATAAACTTTTGTCCTAGGGCGAGTTTGGACCGTTTGGTAACCAATTACTTATTTGCATATTATGCAAAGTTCTTCCAGTTTGTAGAATAGGCAGGATAATCTTGTAAGCAATGGTTACCAAAGGGGCCATTAGCGGAAGTAAAAGATGCAGGATGTGAATTGGGTGTCGAGAACTCGCCACCTCAGGCTTCAAGGCAAGTACTTGGAATGCCGAGGAAGCGGTAACAGTCCAAAGTTATAGCCCACATCCATGGAAAGAGAAGCTTGATTGAACGACTGAGGCGTCTTGCTGCTGTTTGCCTTGTTCAATAATTTCAGAATTGTCCCTATTGTTCTACCGAAATTTTCTAGTTGCATGTGGGATTGTTAATGAGCCGAGCCAAGTTATAGAGTGCTCATATTCGCATGTAAAGTTTTTTGCAAGCTCTTGTTCGAAACTCGAGCTTAATTACAAATTGAGCTCGAGTCGCCCTAGCAAGCTAAGCAAATAGCACATTCTTTTTCACGAATGCAAATGCCAAGACCTGAGTTCGGCTCGTTTATTAATCAATTCAATTTTAAGGAGCTAATAACGAGCGGAGCTTCATGGAAGGTTGTCACTTGCACCCTTAAAATTCACCGGACACAAGGGACGTGCGTCCAAAGGCACAACACTCCCAAAACCTCCCAGTTGCTCCTTATGAATGTTATGTGCAAATTGACTCTTTCAACCGATTCATGCAGATGTATTTGCTTTAAATAAGCCCCGTAAGTGAACGGTGAAAAGGGAGGTGTGCGTAAGTTGACTTTAAATAATCTCGTGTTAATAAACAATGAAATATGAGGTGCGCATAAGTTAACCGAAAGATCATGAGTTACAAAAAGAAAAAAAGACACTAACACTCTTATCATCTGTCCATATATTGGGCCCCTTGAGTGAGTTTTCCACGATATAGCTGAGTTTATAGGTATTAGTAATAATTTTAAGGGATTGATTTTGCCACTATCATTTTCTCTAACGGCACTCATTTTTGTGTCTTTATTAAGTGATTTGTTTAGTGAAAGAAGGGGAACGGCGTTAAAACAAAGAAAGTGACAAAATCAATTCCTTAGTTTTATAGTAAGCTTATAGTAATTGCTAGTTTTGTGATCCAAATATACTTATCTATGCTCTTCTCAAATTATTTCTAACCGTTGAATTGTTTCAATGGTGGAATTTTCCAACTTATGTAGCTTTGATTAACAAGGCAGAATTTTCAGAAAAAGCTTATGACAAAAGATTTTTCGACCGTTAAATTTAAAACATAAAAAAATCACAACAGCCCAAAAAATACTTCAACACAAAATCATAGAGATTTTCGAGACGGAGATATCGGACACTTTAATTAACGAGCCTTTTAATCATAGATGTACCCACAATGGGATCACACACAGGCTTACCCGACGAACTCTATCCTTTCGTATTTTATCCTCCCTTCGCGCCACTGCAACGTGAGAGAGAGAGAGAGAGAGACTACGAGGACGACGACGATGATGCTAACTGCACCCGACTGCTTCTCTGCGTCCGGCGCGCTTTCCCTCTCTTCACGCTACAAATCTCCGAGGCTCTTCGGACGCTTCAATTTGAATATAGAGAAGACGACGACGACGCGAACGTTTCGATGCTATAAAGCGAGTCTGATTACGAATCCCGAGTCGTTCGAAGTCGGAAGGCTTGTCGGTAGCTACGGCTTCATGAACGTCACCAGGTGTTCGATTTCGTTCCCAACTACTCCTGCTTCTCATTCGTCTTATTTTGCCCTCAGTTTGCCCTAAGAAATTTCTCCCAGATGGTTTTGGCTTAATACGAGCATGAAAGTTATTTGGGCGATTTTGTTGATCTTGTAGAGATCAGTGGTGGACGCAGAATTCGTGACTACCAGGGGCCCACATCACATGTATTTTCTATTCGTAACAGAAAATACACTGGATTTGACTACAATATGTTGCTACTTATTAGGTCCAAGGAAGAGGCGAGATAGTATGTTTGTGCGCAGACGCTATTTAAGTTTATACATGTAACCTAAAAATGATTGATACAAAAATTTCAACCAAGGAACTTGCAGGGGCCAATTCATAGAAAATTTTCTAAATTAACTTGGAAAACTAATATAATATACGCAAATATTTGGAGTTGTGCAGGGTCCGGGCACCCCCTTGTATCCGCCACTGGTGTAGAGGGTTGTTGATGATGTACATATTTGTGAACCCCGAGGTTTGAATTTTTTTCAGACAGAAATGCATTATTTTAAAGCTTCCATTTTGCAGATGGGACAATCTTTCTGGTGTAGGTATGCCTGTACAAATTTGCATTATTATAGAGAAATGTGTTTCATTGGAGTCAAGAGAAGCTTACCCCCAAACGTACCATAATCTCGGGCATGTACCACATTCCTTTCCCATTGCTGGTAAAGGAACCATCTGCATGCTGGTGACGTTTTTGGAAGATTGTTCTTTTTAATTTTGTCTATATAGTTAAGGACATAGGAGCATTTTTCCAAAATGAGTGTCAAGGTTGGCATGGAAAACTTCCAAGAAGCAGAGGGTAGCACAGTGTTTGAGTCTATTGAATCTTTTGTTCATCCTTTCTTAGGGACTTTTGTCTTAAGTTGATTTATCTGATACTTGATAGATAAAAGTTGTATTGCAGTTACTCAGGACCACAATTCGGGTTGGACGTTGAATATTCATCAGAAGACATGGGGCGCTTAAGAGTTCAAGATGTGGGAGAAGGCAGTGTGAAAATTAGGTGCATTATATGGCTATAACTATGTTTACATGCACTTGCTGAAGAAACTAAGTTAAGAAATAAGAAGATGACTATAGTCTTCCTATAATGCACCAATAATTATTGTTGGTCCGTCATTGCTCTTGCTGTTGATACTATCCATGGCAGTTTATTTGCAGGCTTTATGAAGGAAGAATAACTCAGGGTCCACTTAGAGGGACTCCTGTTATTTTTAAGGTGGTTATCCTCACTGCCTTTGCCTTTTTTCTATTCAACATTTTACAAGCATAGCATATAGTTCTTTTTTTGATAACTAGGTGTCCGAGCCAACTTACACGCACTTCAACTAATCCTGAGTCCACTAGCGGGGCCCTGCTTGAAGCTGGAGCAAATGATCTGTATGGATGGGCCCTAAGGAATTTGATAGCACCTTAGAGGTTTTGAACCCGAGACCTTAGGAGGGAGTAAACCCCTAAGTCCCAAGTCTTGACCACTAGGCCAACCCTTTCGGGTTAACATATACTAGTGCTTTTCTTTGATGAATGTAGTTTTACTTCACGGTCATGCATGAAGGTGGCTTGTTCTCAATTACTAGGCCTCTTTCGCTAACTAAATCAAAGCTTTCGTTTTTTCTCCGATTTCCTCAATTTATAAAAGGGCTTAGTACATTTCACGGTACAAAATTTCATGTTTGATATTTGTTTTATATGCCTTGAATTGCTAAAGTACTTCTTTTGTAGCTGTTTGTTATTCAAAATTAGGATATCTAGGTGTCATGATTTTGTGAAACCAAATTGAAATCTAGATTAACCAAAATAAACAAAGCCTTAGTCCTAATCAAATGGGGTTGGCTGTATGAATCTGTTTTCTCCATTAAACTCTGTTGAGGGCATTGTGTTCCATGATATCTAGAAAACCTAGATCCTTTTGAACTACTGCCTCTAAAGTCAATTTTGGTCTACCCCTCCCCTTAGTGCTACCCTCTATTGTAATATCGCTCCTCCTAACTACCTCATCGACCGATCTCCACCAGACACGTCCAAACCACCTTGAGCTATTTTCTCTCGTCTTATCTTATATCGTGCTAGGCCTACATTATCTTTTGTGTTGCGCTAATGTTTTGTTCATGATGAAGGTTTATCCTGGACAACAAGTTGGTGGTGTTGAGGCTGACATGATGGCTGCAAATGAATTAAATGCTCATGCTTTTCTTCAAGTAAGATAGCAAACTTCCAATAAAAGATCTCCAAAACACTTGAACTTCTTCTTCTTTTAATACATATTGTTGTTTCTTCATGCATATCACAGGATAACATTTGATAATATATGTTCTTTGCAGAGCAGTTCAAAAACTGTCTCTCAGAACCTCCAAATACTTCTTGGCGGGTTTGAGACGAAAACTGGGGAGCAGGTCTATCTTACGAGTATCCTTGTATCACATGTTCCATATTTCTGGGTCAATTCTTGACACAACTTACATAGAATTTGTTAAGTGCAGTGGCTTGCTTTCCGTAATGGTGGGAAATACAGTGCTGCAGACTATGCAAAAGTTACGAGTGAAAGAATGTCAAAAGACAGTGCTCTGGGAGAAAAAAAGTTGTGGAATCCTTTCGAGCAAGAGGAAACTATAAAGCGAAGAAGATATTTTGTTATTAAGTTGCTTCATGGTGCTTTATGCGGCCTAGCCTACATGCATGACCGTGAAAGACTGCACCAAAGTCTTGGACCTTCTTCAGTCGTTCTCAAGTATGCTCTCTGGAGTTGGCAATTGCATCATTTCTCTTTCCACTTCATTGAACATCATAAAAAGCTATTTTCTAATGGCAGCACGGTGGTTGAGAAAGATGCTGCTTACCTCGTTCCACGGCTTCGGGATCTTGCCTTTTCAGTTGACATACGGTATTCTTATTGGTATTACTTATGGGTAACAAACTACATAACAGCAGGACAATAGCTTCTTTCAGTTATCAAATAAGCTGTGCATAGAGCAAATTTTTTGTGCAACGGCCGTGGAAGGGCTATTTCATCTGATATTAGCTTGGCAACCAAGAATGCACATGGCAATTTATTGCTTACTCCCTTGGTCCCAATTTGTTTGTCCAATCTTGAAATTCCAACTTATTATAGAGACCAAATGATTACTTTTGAAAAGGTTCAACTTTCCAAAAGTACCCTTCACTTTTTGGTATTTGATGAGAGGGCACTCTCTCTAATGCATATGAGAGAGGGCATTAAGGGAATATTTCAAGGTCAATTTATATTTTGACAAACATTTTGGGACACAAGAAAGTCAAAAAGGGGACAAATAAATACGGACGGAGGGAGTATTTGATTACTGTATGATCATCTATTAGGCTTTGTTTTCTTTCATGTTGACCCATATTTGGGGCATGTTTTACCGTTTTGGCATGCTTAAGTTGATAAAAAAAACAAAAAAAACAATCTTTAGTCATGTTGAACATGCAGTTTCTTTGTTTGTTTTGTTTTTTGTCAATATTTGTTACGAAGGAATCAGAGACAGCTTATCAGTTTGTAATGATTATTACAGGACATATAATACTGCAACCTAACCATATGACTTTGGCATTTGCCCCAATTGGGAAAGTCATATGTGGATAGCAAAAACAACTTCGGAGAACTCTATTATTGATGATGTTCTAAAGTTCTGGAAATCTTGTTGAGTAGTGCATCATAGGAATTTTGAATACTGTTCTCTCTCTCACTCCATGAAATGAAGTTTGAAGGTGATATGAGTCTTGTGACCATTGCAAAGCAACTAATGTATGACCAAGATTGATAAGCCATTAATTGCAAGGTGCGTCGTTTGTCTGAACTTGCTACGACCTTCATTTTGATGATGCTTAGGGACGCAAGTGGCTTCTTGAGAAAACACGGGATCCATTTCTTCAGAACCTTACAACTTTTAGACCACTTGACTGATAAATGAAGACTGCCACTTTAGTCTATTCTCTCATGATACACTTATATGGATTGGAGACTGCATTTCGGCATCTTTCAGGGGGTTTTCTTTTCCACCCTGATACCATCAGCTACTGAACAGTAATGTAAAACCATAGGAGGAGACAACATACGGAAAATAGTAGAACTTATATTAATGAATTCGAGTTTTGTCATTCATATTCACGATTATCTTCCAAATGGTGGTTTATAGGATTAGATGTTTCTAGGTATCCAAAACTAGAGGAAGGTTCAGGAACATTATCAGAAGGACTCTGGAGACGGGCATCTGCAGCTGGTGCATTCACTCCTATGGAAAAAAGAGCCTTTGGAATAGCAGATGACATGTAAATTTCTTTTTTGACCCCTTCTTATAATTCATTTTATCTATGAGCTTTTATTACTGGTCTTTTTTTTTTTAATTCTGTTTACAGATACGAGGCCGGTCTTCTTTTTGCGTACTTGGCTTTTATTCCGTTTTGTGAAGTAGGAATCATGGATAGCCTTTCATTGCAAGTAAGCTACAACCGTCCAGTATGATTGCTAAATTGTTTAACCTGTCATTCATTATTTTACTTGTTCTTTTTTTCCGGAGAGGGTGATTTAAGCAGCTGTTCTTCCCTGCTAATTATTCTCTGCCTTGAACTTGCAGAGGCTTCTGGAAAGCACTTTCAAACTTGATCTTGAAGCTATCAGAGAGTAAGGACTTAGAAGACTGATCTTATTCTCAAAGATTTAAACAACTGCTCATTAGCTATATCATCATGTATCTTTATTGATTTTCCACATATGTAAGGCTGTTAACACTCACATAAAAACATAGCAAATAAAATTGTTGGATCTAGGAACTAAGAACTTAGCTGTAATGTTCAACAGATACATTGAGAAGGCCATGTAAGAAGGCTACTCAATTGTTATCCGTTCGACTGTTCCGGGCTTGACACTGGTTTGCACTGAACAGGCTTTTATGAACAGCCTTTTATCAGTTTGTTGCAGTTACTATTGGGAAGAAACAAACCATCATTGCTATTTACATATGTCTTGTTGCTTTGTTCTGGAAATGATTGTAGTGTAGGTGTAAGCCACCTATTTTTGTCAGCTTTCCTATGCTGAAAATGTTGGCGCACATTGCCAGGAACACATTGTTGGTATTTAAGCTATACACGAGTCTTTTAGCCTCTGGTGCAGCGATCTTTTTTCTGAATTGCCTAATCCATTCTGTTAACCTGCAGCTGTTCCATGCGGATTTGTGCCTGATTTTGAACTATCAAAAAACAAAAGGCCATTTGGCTCTTCTTTGCAACTTTTTGGAGATTACTTAAACTTAGCAACTTCAAGCATATAAGATCATTTGATAGATTAACCGATGTAAAATTCTTGAATGACTTCGACGTCCAGAACAAATGGGTTGTGGTTTTGTTTGTTGAGACTTGAGATGCGTTGGTAGCATTCTATACTGTCAGAGAACACAAATTTCTAGTTTTACACCTGTAGAATCAGGGTTTTTCTGGCAGTCGTAATGTGTTTGTATCCTTGAACTTGCATGACATCAGTTCACTTGCCTTTCTCTTTTGGTAGGTATTGTTTAGCTGATGACCGCTTGCTAGAAGCTGTGAACTTTCTGGATCTTGGAAATGGTGCAGGTTGGGAGTTGCTGCAGGTTCAGTATTCTATCTCCTCACTTGTGGAAACTAATTTTTTTTTATTTTTTTATATCCAATTCCTGTAGATAAGGTCAGGGGTGTATAAAGACCCGTGTAAGCTACTCTAGGAACTTGAGCTTAAGCATTTTGGGCCTTGTGGTTAGGCTCCAACAAGTCATTGAGCCAGGTCTACATGGGGTGTTACATTTAAGAAAAATAGCATTGAGAAATTGCTTTACTGCTGGCACTGTGGTTTTATGTTGCCGGTAAATTGTTGTTTCTCTTGGTGCAGGCTATGTTGAACCCTGACTTCCGGAATCGGCCAATAGCAGAAGCTGTATTGAACCATCGATTCATGACAGGCTCTGTTCTATTTTAAACACCCGAATACATACGTGAGAGAATAATTGAGTTGGCTATTAGCTGCTTCACAGGATAACATCTTTTCGAATTTTACTTGTCTGTTGGGAGGAGAATTCTCGAAAGTGTGGTTTCTACGTTGCAACTTGTAAATATTATGTTGATGGGTATAAAAGAAGTTAGAGTTTTTATAGATAGTTTCCTTTTAGTTCATGGCTTTGGTAGAATTGCTAGGATGTGTTAAGGGGATCTGTGTGCATTCCGTTTACACCAACGGCATGTTTGGCAGCAGCCAAAGAGAGCTGGATATAGCAATCCGGATGCTCTTATGAGAGTTTGGTATCATGGATGAAGCCCTCTCGTGTGATGAAATGTTTGAGTTTGAGTCTAAGGTTCCCATTCTTACTCTTATCGCTCTCCGTACCATTTGGAAGCGAAAAGCATCGAGTGTGAGGAGATTAATTGTCAAAGATTGGGTCAACGACGAGGTAATGTCCACACTCTTTTTTAAACATAAGAGCAAATTTTTCTCATGTAATCTTTACATGTAGTGCTAGGATCATTTCCCTATAGAAAGACGAGGGAGAGTATAATATCTGCCTAGTTTTTCATAATTTTACTTCGGCCTATGATTCTGATATACTTCAGTAACAATTTGTTATTATTGTTAACCTCTTGCACAGAGAGAGAGAGAGAGAGAGAGAGAGAGAGAGAGAGAGCCTATGATTTGTGGGCGATATTTCAATTAGGCTTCTTTTTTCATAGTGGTGTTTTGGCCTAAAAAGTAGGATTATTAGATTGTTGAAGCCTTGAAGGGCAATAATCCAACTTGATTCGGCTAAAATTACCACTTGACACTATAGCTGTTTGGAGCAAAATAATCCAATAATCTAACAATATATATTTTTTAGTTCACACTATTATACTTATTTTGTTTTTTGAGGAGGGTGAATAGTCCAGTAATCGTACTTAATTTTTTGGCCAAGCCAGCTTCTTCTCAATTAGACTTCTGTGACCGAAATCAGAAACTCTGTGAACGCAATCGACCAAACTAATAGTTTATATCCAAATAAAAAAAATGATGACATTGCAGGGGTTAAAAGTGTAATTAACCCATGCACCAAGGGAGGGGAGAAAGAAAACAGAAAGTCTACTCACACGCATTTAAAACACCTACCGACACAATTGTGTCGGGAGCCGTTCGATGCATGTAGATTCATATGCCTTGAATAGTTTGTTATTCGGAATTGTATTTTTTTTTTCCAAACGATATACATCAGCGAAGGTTAATATAGTGAGTTAGTAAGTTAGCCAAACGATATACAGTAAGTTACTCCATAAGAAGTCCTAAGATTGTCCGTAGCCTTTAACTATAAACGGCCTAACGGGGCTGGACCCTAGCCTTGCACGAAAGAAGGATGAGTAAATACCATTAGGCTACAAGGGTTGGGAGGGTTGTAGTGTCGGCCGGTCTGACCATCCATCTTAGTATGGACGACTTGAATTTAATCTAAACTCCTTCAAATTCAAATTGTTCATTGTCAAGATGGATAGCAGGATCGACCGTGTGGGATGCACTACAGACCCCTGAATCCAGGCTACAAACCCTTCGAAAGATAATGGGGTCCTTTTTGCCATTCGCGTAGAATAGGAAGTAAGAGCATCTCCAGCTTTGACCTATTTTAAGACTCAAATTTAAAAATGGGGTAAAAATCACAAAAATCTCTTTCCAATCTTTGACCCAAATCTTTTTTCATTTTGGGTTTTACCCATTTTTTTATCCAAATCTGAGACAACTTTTGCCTTGACCCATTTCTCCAACGGCTAGTTAGAGAGAGAGAGAGAAAGAGGGAGATGTGTAAAATTTGGATTTGATGGTCGGAGATGTGTCTACCCAAAATGAATTTTTACCCAAAATTTGACTCAAATTTGAGGAAAAATATGGATGAAGGCTGGAGATGCTATAAAGAACTCTGGAAAACCGAGTCGTCGGCTCGTCGTCGCCCCCACCCGGAAAGGAGGAGAGAAAGTACTGTGAGACAAGAAAGCATACGATTCCAAATCTTTGCCAATTTCTATCCAAACACACAATTCCCATCAAATCTCTCTACAAAAGGGAAAGAATCCATTCTTCTTTTTCCCCCACCTGCAGCCCCCGATCAGTCTCTTTCTCTCTCTACCCTCCTCCGCACGCGACTTTTGGACGATTGCAGGTAAAAGCTTTTGGCTGAATTTTTCCATATCGAGATTTGTGGGTTTTTTTTTTTTTCCTCGCACAAAGATATCGAATTGGGTGATTGAGATGTTACTCAGACTTTCGTGCATATGATTCAATGAATAGTTTTAATACCTTAGTTTGAGCTTTATTATTCTGTTGTTTCAGTGTAATCGAACCCGAAATTCTGCTGTTAGTTGGTGATGGGTGTTGGTGCATTGATTTTATTTTCGTTTTCTTTTTTTTTTTTCGCTTGGAATCAAGATGTCTAGTCATTAGTCAACCCTCTCTTTGTCCCCATTTAGGGTTCAATAGGATTTGTGTTTAGATGGGGAGAAAGATCTTCTTCTTTTTTTTGTTTATTATGCCCTGAGAAGCACATGAAGGTCATATTTAGGACCCCAAAAAAAAAAAAAACTAAGAGGAAATATCATTAGAGAAGGGGGGGGGGGGGGGGGGGGGAAGAAATACTGCATCTTGGAGGAGGGATGGGGTGTTAGGGATTAGGATTTGTGGGGATTTGAACTAACTGCGAAATTTGTTCAGTTTGGGATTGAGTACACAATTTTGTTACAAAAATGAGCAATTGCGATGGCAGAATAGTTAGGCATTGCCACATCAGTAGCCTGTTTTTTCCAGCTATACGATTGAGCAATTCACCGAACGCAACCTTATGATAGGCCTAAATGATTGGGCCCCAACTAAAGCCCGTGACATTATTACAACATGGGTAGTTAAATGGTATTTCGGCGTAATTGACAGTTTTCATGATTGTCTTTGAATCTGTTTTTTTATACTACTAAAGCTTGGTACGTAGAGCCAGTTGATTGGGCCCCAACTAAAGCCCATGACATTTTTACAACATAGGTAGTTAAATGGTATTTCAGCGTAATTGACCGTTTTCATGATTGTCTTTGAATCAGTTTTTTTTATACTACTAAAGCTTGGTACTTAGACCTAGTCAGCCACAGGATGTCTTTATGGATCAATCCGCCCGGCCAAAAAAACCTGAGAGTATTATCGAATCCTAGTGCCATAAACTTATTGTTTCAAGTTTAATTTTGTGGCAGGTAGGTGCTTTGCAATCACACTGTATTAATTCAAAGGAAAATCTCTGTACTGGGTTGCAGCATCTACTGCATGGCCTTCCTAGCTGATGTGGCATAAATGGAAGGAAAAGTTCTTCAAGAAATATTCCAAGTTTTTGTTGGGGATTGATGCAGCATTCTTCAATGGTAGACTGGAGAGGCCGCCACCGCCCAGTCATAGTCTATAGGCCTATACGACCCTCTGACTTAGAGGTGCTTGAGAAAATCCATACTTATCTATTCCCAATCAGGTAAGCTGATCTCATCTTATGCTATCTGATGATGATGATCAGTTTTGAGAAGATGTGGTTTGCTTTCTTTTTCTCAATAGTAGTTATTTGATTTTCACAGGTACGAGCCTGAGTTCTTCAGTAATGTTGTTAATGGCCGTGATATTGTGTCTTGGGGAGTTGTGGACCGGAGTCGACGTGATGGTCGAAATGATGAACTCATTGGATTTGTTACTGCGCGAATTGTTCCAGCAAAAGATAGCGAGGTGAGTCTTGGTGACCTTTTTATCTCAGATATCTTTTGTCACATGAACTTCATGGGTGGCTTACTTTTTGGCAAACACATGGAAATTAGGCTGCTCAAAGGGAATTGATTCCTTGTTTGCAAATTTGCTTATCCTCAATGCATAACTGGCACTTATGGTTTATCTCTCTTGAGGTCCTATTCCACTCAAGCAATGTTAGCATTGCAGATAGAAGATTTGCTCAGATTTGACACGGCAAAGTCAGACCAAAAGCTAGTGTACATTCTGACACTGGGAGTGGTAGACTCCTATAGAAATCTCGGCATAGGTAACATATTTTTTAAATTTTTTCACGGGTTTCTTTAACTGTCCTTTCACCAATTAATTGCCTGTTGTTTAATTTTCAGCTTCTTCACTTATTCAAGAGGTTATCAAATATGCATCAACTATTCCAACGTGCCGAGCAGTTTACCTCCACGTGATCTCATATAATAACCCTGCCATCTATTTATACCAGAAAATGAACTTTCAGTGCGTGCGAAGGTTGCATGGTTTTTATTTCATTAATGGCCAGCATTATGATTCCTTCTTGTTCATCTACTACATCAATGGAGGTCGGTCTCCCTGCTCACCATTGTAAGTATTATTTCCCCTTTTTTTGAATATAGTGCAAAAATGGCACTCTGAAAGTATGTGCCACTATCTTCAGCTTTTAAAAAATTGTAGATTATCCTAAAAATGCATTGGATATTTTGAATCATGTTTTCAACTATTGTGGGTAGTGGAAAAGCATTAGTTGGTAATACCTCTAAGAGGATAGTTTGTGCAATGGATTAGGGAGGGGATTTAGGTTCAAGAGGCTTTTTCCTCTCTTTAATAAGGACCCTAATAACTGAAATTTACGTAACCTATGTTACATGGACTTTCTTAAATGTGCATGAGTATACCGTGTCGGACACTTGACACTCGGATAAGGGTGTGGGATCGGTGTCTTGACACATTTCTACTTGGACATACACCTAGTAAGGTAGTTTGTAATATGAACTTGCTGCGAACTATGCGTGAAAGAATGAAATGTTGCAAGGCACTTTGTTAACACTATTTATCGGAGAGATACAAGAAATATATCAAGACATTTGAATATTGTGGAGTATCTCCGAGTCCTTTGAGATGGAAATCTGACATAACGGACACTTGGAACAGATACCCTCACCACATACCCTTACCCGAGTCCATGTAACATAGGACATAACCAGACAAGTATTTTCCAATGTACAGGTTGTGCCCACCATGCGTCTGAGATCTTATTGGGTTTTCTTCTTTTTTCTTTGTTCTGCAGAGAGCTTGCAACAGCAATGGCAACTTATGTGAGGAGTGGGTTGAAGCTGGTGGCTGCTAAGCTGTGGAAAAATGAAGGTAAGAAGGCCTCTTCTAGATGCGGTAGTAGTAACGAAACTTCTCTTGTAACAGCAACGCAAAGCAAGAGAAGCCTCACGGTGGAGGGTTCTGGGTATCAGTGTGTGTAATCATAGGTTTTGTTTTTTTTGGTTTTGTTTTTGGATATGATCCATCTTTTTCTCTCCATTTTTCAATTCTCTCGTGTCACCCCATAACTTCTCTTGTATATGTACAAGCGAATAATAAAACATGTCATTGTAACTCTTTGAATGTTCTATCTCGCGCTCTATCTTATGGTGTTCTTAATGTGCCTTTTCAGGATTGTAAATTTCAGGATACATAGGTGGACCACTGTATGAAGTGTACTGATAATGCTTTTCTTTTGGTTGGAATTCTCGAGTGCTTTGAAATAACATGAATGCTCTTCAAGATGAATGTGCAGCAGTCTCCTTTTGTTGTTCTTATTTGTATGGTGGCGAGTTGGTCTGGTCAATAAGACTCTGTTTGTTTCGATGTAAAGCTTTTCATTAATCAGATTGGTGATGGCGCCAAGTGTGATCATGACGATTGTTTGTTAGTAAAATAATGGCGGTTTGGCCATAACCCTAATTTCGTCTTGGTTTCTTTTTTCCCCTCCAACCCAAGAGAGGCGCGCGTAAACTGGCCGGGGTGACACCTAAGTTATCAAACAAGTGGAGGGTTATGTAGCCATTGAGGCTAAGCCCCATTTTTTCTTTTCCTGTTTTAGAATAAAAACTTTAATGACACGTTAATCAGACAACTTTCTCAACATTTATATGTTTACCTCAGCAAGTTCAAAACACACGCATAAAACTACAGGGATATCTTCTAAAAAATGTTTGTACACGGATTCAATCACATATGTGATATGTATCCAGAACTGTTCTATGCATGCGGGCACCGCATGATGAAAGTGCATGCGCATATGTGTCCGTTTGTCCTTCAGTACATCTGTGTCCAAATCATTTTTCCGTTTCTATTTAACTTTAACAATGTATAAGGCCCATTCTACAAGTTCAGCTAGGGCCTCGAAATGTTTTACGGCGGACCCTGAGAATTGAACCAATTCCGAACAAGAACCGTGAGAGCTAATTCTATGTTGGGGAATGCTAGGTACAAAGAAAACTTATCCCGAAAGTACTCCGAAAACAGCAATCAATGGTTGAGAATCACTTTGATGATTATGTCACACACATCAAAGTGAATCTCAACCACTAGTTGATCTTTTCGGGGTACTTTCGGGGTAAATTTTCTTTGTCCCTAGCATTTCTGTTCTATGTTAAACTAGTGAACGTGTTCTGTGAGCTTATCCATGTTGTCATGCTCGAAACGAGGGATGGCGCTGTGCGGGTGCGCATCTCCATGCTGTGCACCATCTGAGCTGTTCGTTCGGCAATCCAACGGTCCAAATCTCATCTCGACAATGAACAAGTTGAATGCTGAAACTAAGATTTGGATCGTTAAATTGCTGAACAGATAGCTCAGATAGTGCCTAGCACTGTGTCATGCCCTCCAGAAAATGGGAATCCATTTTCTTTCCATAAGTGGGCTTGTACATGTTTTGCAATACCCCGTGAGTATCGGGTTTATGAATAGATTGGCCAACTATTTTTCTTTTAATTTTGAACTTTACATGACTATACGTGCTCAAATCTTAGTCCTTCTCGATAAAACAGATCAAAGCCGGTACAGGCTGGTACAGTACGATTCAAAACCTGGATAGATATGAGAAATTTTTCAGTGTTGGGTGGGTACACCCCCACGCGCGAGGAGTGCATCTGGGCCATCCAAAATTGTGTTCGACGGTCCAGATTAAAACACTCCCTCTCCTCTTTGCCGACCACTTTCTCTCTCTCCAAATCTGAGCCATCCAAAACCTGAATGGACGGCTGGGATGCACTCGGACACCACGTGGTGCCCATTGGGCACTGGAAATTTTCTCTGATAGATATAGCATGCCATCTCAGAACCATTCATAAGTGTGCCCTTTAAAAAAAGAAAGAAGATGAGGTAACCGTGTACAAACCAAGTACGAAAGGATCTGAGTTGGAGGTAAAAGCATTATCCTATCTAACGACAAGCCACAAATTTAGCCATTTCTTGGTCTCCATTCCTTTAAATCCCCTCAATTCTTGCACCAACAATGCATACCAAACCAATCTTTTGGGTAGGGAGAGAGAGAGAGAGAGAGAATTGATTCGGAAAAGCTTCATTCCAACATCCATGAGAGGGAAAGAGAAGACCCCCAGATCAAAACAACAATCGAAATAACACGAAAATTCGAAACCACGGGAAAGAATGGGATCTTCTTCTATCCCGAACGGCCTTCTCTCCCTCTCCCTCGCCGCCTGCCTGCTCGTTCACCTGTTCCCTTTCGGCTCCGCCTACCCCAAGGACCCGACTATCTCCTACCACAACGGCCCTCTGCTGACCGGAAACGTCAGCCTGTCCTTATTGTGGTACGGAGAATTCTTGCCCGTCGAGAAGACAGTGGTCCGGACATTCATCGAGTCATTGGGCATGGAAAAGAGCATGAGCTTCCAGTCTGACGTACACTCTTGGTGGCAAAAGGTTCACAGTTACCTAGAGCTCACCGAGAAGAAGAGATCCAAGGGCACGGTGCGAATCGCAAGAGAAGTCGATGACGAGAAGGCCTCTCTCGGACGTGTTTTGGGGAACGAATCGCTCCCCGGCTTGCTGCAGAAGGCGACCGTCGGGTTGGCTAACACGGTCGCTGTCATCTTTGTTTCCAAAGGGGTTAAGATGGTTGAAGCATGCAAGCTTCCGTGCTACCTGCATGGAGTACTGGGTAATTTCCCATTATCTTTCTCCATTAGCGGTGGTAGATTGTCTTTACTCCGGATCGTCCAAAATACTTTTGGACGGCCGAGAATGAGTGCTCACGGCTCTTCCGTGAATAAGTTATTCTTTTTTTTTTCCCTATTGCTCATATAACAGTTGAATCGTACATTTTCTTGTTGCTGAGAAATTCTAAATACCCAGAAAATATACCCCGAAAAGGTAAATCAACGGTACATTTTCTGTGTTGCTGAAAAAGAAAACAACAAAGAACGTTTTCTTTTTATAAACCAAGACGAAAGAATAGTAGATTTTGTGATCAATTCTATGTTTTACCTCGTCTCTAATTTCATTAAAAATCGTTGCCTGTTTCCTTAAAGAGTAACGATGTCTAATATCAATAACTTGACTCTTTTGCCCTTCACAAAAAAAAATTGCAGGTAAGCAAGTTTACATAGTGGTTGGAAACCTAGAAGAGGAGTGTCCAGGCTCATGTGCTGTACCCTTCCACAGATCAAGAAATCCCTTCATGCCTCCAAACGCCGTAACGCTTGAACCGCCCAGCGGAAACCTGGGTGCCGACGTCATGGTCATCCACTTCGCCTCAGCCTTGGCTGATACGGTGACCAACCCGTTTGGCAACGGGTTCTTCGGTACCGAATGGGGCCAGGATTCTCAGGCTGCAACGGTTTGCATGGGCTTATTTGCAACCGGGGCGTTCCCCGGCTACCCCGGTAATGTCCGGGTCGACCCTTACACTGGTGGGGCGTTCAATGCACGTGGGTTGAACGATTCTAAGTTCCTCTTGCCTGCTCTGTGGGATCCCAAAACTGATGATTGCTGGACCGTATTGTGATTTCAGCTATGTCGAGTGTCTTTGGATTATCGGGAGATCAACTCTATAATTTTATATAATTCAAATCATATTTATTGGTTCTTGTACAGTAATTCTATGTTCATTTGTTTGCTTTCTTTGTAATTTAACGTGCGTTGCGGTTAGGGCGGTGAATTAGCTTTATAAATGGTGATGAGACCGGCTAGATAGGGATAAAAACTTATGGCAAGACACGATAACATGACTCGAAACACGCAATATTGACAAATTCTGCCCGTGCATTATTGGAAAAGTTTAAAAGCACACTCACATCCAGATGTATTTTACACAACACGCGATTGCACACACGCTCACAAGCATTAGGAGGCCAACGCTCATTGCTGGTGTGTTTTGTGTAGACCCCCGAATACACGTGAGCGTGCGTGCAAGTGTTCGGGTAAAATTGAAAGGTCCCCAACATTGTTGCTGTTGATTTACTTGTCGTTCATGTTCTTGTTGTTGATGAGATAATTCTTGGCAGCTGCCAGAATCGTAAGCAACAGCTTTGTGGAACTAGCATTATTAGCAGCAACCTGATCATCATCAGCTTCCTTAACCTCATACTCGACCGTGGATCTGGTTATGCACCAATCCTCGGATTTCTCTACAACTTCGAAACGCATTTAGTAGAGAGAGAATCCTATTGAGACCCCTAATAATGCTTTCATCAAGTTTAACTTCATAGCACACCTTGGGATCCCCCATTTAGATGAGTAGTTCTTAACTAACTCCTGCATTAGAAGGATATTATCCCTTATTGATCTGCTCTTGATGAAAGCAGATTGGAAATTAAGGACTAATAAGGGATGGCAAAATAGGCTGTAATTTGTTGGCCAAGATTTTGCTCACACACTTAAAAGTAACATTACAACAGGCTATAGGGCTGTAATCTTTGATTGTAGAGGGGGCATTAGTTTTTGGCACAAGGGTAATGACAGTTGAGTTCCACTACCTACTCATCTTACTTGTAATAAAAAATTGATTTGTAATAAAAAAATTAATTAACAACTTGCACCAAATCAGAACCAACAATATCCCAACCCATTAGGGCCTGCTCTAGTACTGTAACAGCCCGAAGAAGGTGAGATTTCATTTCCTCAGGCACCCTTCTCATGGTAGCAATACCCAGATCCTCTCTAGTATCAGGGTAATGATAAAAAGTAGTATCCAGAAGACTAACATAATATTGTAAAACTCCTCTTTAATTAATACTACCTGAATCTTTCAAGCGCACACCAGAAAAACTTGTAATACTTAGGCTCTGTTCCAGAAATCTTCTTAAAAAATAAGTATTTATTTTGGAACTTCTCAAAGAAAAATAAGAAGGGTTGTTCCAGAAAACTCAAATAAGCAGCTTATTTCACATTTTCAAACTAAAAAATAACGTAAATGAAAAATAATTTTTCAATTTTTTTTGCACCGTATTAAAAATCTCAATGAGATCTATCAAATAAGATCCATATTGATAGAAAAATTATTTGCGTAAACACATGATTTTTGAGCTTAAAGTTGCCTTAACCAAAAATAAGTACTTACTTCTTATTTTGTGGAACAAGCCTTATTATTGAACAAAAAATAAGAGCTTATTCAAGTTCTGGAACGGGGCCTTAGAATTTTGTTTCTAACCTTATTGGCAGCCATTTTTTGATGAAAAAATTTCGTATAGTGATCCCCCAAGCTAAGCAAATAAACTCTGGACTTCTGCTTTTTGAAGCTTTCCTCAGCAACAGAAACTTTCACAAATTGCATCATCAACTCTTTTTCTCTATTATACAAAGCATCATCATAAGGAGTAGTAAGACTGCCCCTGATTCAGCATCAATTCCTCCATTGCTTGACAAACTCTAGAAGTAATATTAGAATAGTAAGTCTGGTTAAAATCCTTAAGAACCGGCTTTAACCTTTGAAGCTTTTGACTAAGAAGGTACATACCAGCCTTTAGAGTCTCCTTAAACTGTCTATGGTGCATCCAAAAATTGAAATACTTGAAAGGTCTTCATTTAAACACCTCAGGAACTATAAATACCATAATGAGACAATGATCTGAGATACCAGAGGCTTTAATACACACTTCAGAATTAGAATCAGGGTAATCATCCAACCATCCAGAATTTACCACTGCTCTGTCAATCCTGCTCTTATTATCAACAAGACCCCCTATTATTAGACCAAGTATGCTAGAACCCTTTAGTAGGCATGTCATCCATGTTGATAGAATCCAATACATTAAAATCCTTATAATGTATCAAAACCTTATATTGTAATGGATTCTAAGCAGCAACACCAATATCAAAACCTTATAACCTCTCAGAGTGCTTCCTAACTATATTAAAATCCCTTAATTGCATCCAAGCCTGCCCCCAATAACAGAGTGCAAGAACCTCATATTAGACTAGAGAGATCTCCTATCTGAAGTGTGATTATGGCCATATACAATAGACAAAAAGAAGGTCTTATGCTGCTCCAAAAAAAAAATCCGAGCAACAATCATCTGCTCAGAGGTGTGCAAGATAAAAATATACAACTTAGTTGGATCCCAGGCCAAGATAATTCTGGCCACAATAGTAGACCCCAAGTTATGGGCACTAAGCCAATGCTGAGGAAAACAGGCCTTGACAACAGAAGCCATATTCTGAGCTCTCATTTTGGTTTCAACTATACCACACAAACTTGACAAACAAACTTGACAAACAAAAGAGACAACCTCTTTTTGCCTCCTTTTGTTTAATAGGGTTATTGCCAATAGTTAGCATCATTCCTTTTTACTCCTTTCCAAGAGATCAAGCAAGCTTTTACCTCCACCTCATGAATTTGGTTTCCAGTCCCTGACATCCCTTCTTTTGTTTTGAAAAATACGATCATTTCTCTTTTTCCAGATCCAGGAGAATGAAGAAGCAAAGGAAAGGCGAAAAATAGTATTGTCCAGAATCGAACCTGTCCTATGATTGCATGCCCAAGCTACTTCATCAGCAACAGCAAGAATACTTCTTCCAATGTTATTCATTCCAAAAAAATAACTCCAAATTTGGCGTGAGAAAGAACAAGCAAAGAACAAATGCTCATGAGACTCCAACTGAGTATCACACAAACTGCAAGCAACATTAAACTGCAACACCAGCTATTTAACCTGTTAATTGTTATAACATATGAACACTCATAAAGGAGCACATTCTTTCTTTTTATAGTTATCACATCTCCTCGATCAATGGACATTTAGGATTATTTTCATCCAACGACTCACATTCTCCTTTTAGAATCCTCCAAGAAACATCTTTCCGTCTTCACATCTACATGCACAATATTGTAGAGAGAATAAATTATTTACACCACCGGTGTAAACATTTGTTTCTTCCAAATCAATTACCTTATGCCATGTTGCAAAACAATGGTTCTAATCAATAAAACATGGCGACGTGGCGCAATATAATTGATTTGAAGGAAATAAATATTTACACCAGCGGTGTAAAGAATTTAATCTCTATCGTAGAACTATCCACAAGTCTTGCATATAGTTGAATTTTCTACAATCTTGAATAACATTCCAGAATCCTCTAAAAATTTTCGTAACTCTCTAACTTCCTTCTAGAACTTTACATAAAGATATAGAACATTCTTCAACATTTTAAAGGGTCTCTTTTTTCTTCTTCTTCTTCTTTTTTTTATCGGCAAAAGAAATTTTATTAATCTCTGCAATAAATTACAAAGATTAAAAGGGCAAGGGCAATTGAAAATTAAAATAACTTTAATCTCCAAGACTATCAGAGGATCTGTCTTGATGGAACTAGATAATCAGAAATTCTACATGGCTACCGGTAGTTGTATTTGGTTTTGTCCAATCCTAGTTTTGCGCCATTTTTATTTGTGATCTTCCGTGCTGGCGTCAAGCTTTGGTGGTTCTGTTCTGGTATGTTGGGTCCTGGTAGATTGCCTCTTTGGATTATTTATGCAATTTGAGTTTCTCATAAGGGTTCCATAAGTGGGACCCAGGGATCCTATAGGGCAGGGGTTGTAGTGTAGCTCACAATTGTTGATCTCATCAATCAACGATCTAGATCAAAAATCAATTTTGACTGGTAATAAATGATTCTTACCGATCATAGTTAAAAATCATATCTCAACCATTCATTGTCGATGACCCGTGTGCGCCCTATAGGGTGCCTTGCATGGTCTTACACTACAAGATTTTCCAATCCTCATAAGTGGCTCGATCATCGATAAGCCTCTCCTTACTTGAAAAAACAAAAAAACAAAAAAAAACAAAACAATCCATGCAAGCTTTCCTCTAGCTTCGGCATCTCTTTCCAAGGAGATGGGATTGAGGACAAAGTCTTAACAACCCCATACCTAGAGGGTTAGGATCTAAGTCACATAATACGCATGCACGTGCGGGTGCGAGAGCGTGAAAACATCTTTCAAAGACCTCCCAAATCACTACTATTCATGAGTGTGGAAATGTAGAGCATGAGCGCATAGACAAGATTGAGAGCGGGAGCGAAGCCTATTTTTGGAATGATTATGTAACTTAGGTTAAGATAACGGGTGGCAAGCCCAATAGGTATTGACCAAGTGAATTGAACAATGGGTCAGGCCCAGCCTATATCCAGCCTATATCGTTCCTTTTACCACAGGTCAGGCCCAACCTCTGTATTTGCTTTTCCACGAGTATCACATTGAGGCCCATCCACCAAAAATCAGGCTCAGTTTTCTTTTTCCTTTTCTTGACGTCAAAATAAAACAAAACAGCCTTGTAATATATACCTAATAAAATTCCAATATTGTCGCAAAATTAAATTTGTCCCTTCGTTGATTCATTTTCCTCTCAATACGCAGAAGCAGCCCAATATTTCATGAAGCCACGGACCGAAGAAAAAAACGATGAGCGGTTTTATTGTGTCACTAGACACTTGGAGCTTTTAGCAAGAAGACGATTTTTTAACAAAAAAATTTAGTCATAGTTGTAAGGCATTTTAGAATGATATAGTCATAGATCGATTGCCTTCCATTAATATGTAGATCGGGATTAATCAACATGAATTCAGGCCAATTTAGCATGTCGACTCATCCAAGAATGTAACATGCATGCTCACTTGATCAAGCGTAAATTGGGGCGGCCCTACCTTTAGACGAGACTTGAGAAGGTGCAGCCAAACACCCTAATGTATCAATAATTGGTACTAACTACTACGTTTCAGAAGTTACAAATCAACTGGTTGAGGTTGTATTACCCACAGAATATTTCACTCCTCTCAACTAATTAATTAACCTTCACATGGAAGACCATAGATAATTAATTGTAAAGAGGTTAAATTCTTTGTTTGTGTTTTTTTTTTTTTTGATTTGACACCTCCTCTTCTAGAACTCTTTTGATTTGATTACCAATAACGAAAAATTGAAGCAGTTTTGAATTGGGTAAATATGCTTGCAGTGGAGTGGGTAAGAGAAAACGACAATTTCTACTTAATAGTCCAAGGTCTACGTACAAGGACGGCAAGTTTCACAAGGAAAGTATCTGAGAGTACTTGCCGAACGAATTCGAGGCCGGAAATTACCCGGAAGCTTTTGATAGTCCACCGTGCGTCGCTACCCGGTAATATTGTTCATTCCCTCTATAACTACATATTCATATGAGGTCCGTGTGTGATTTTTTCTTTGATGACCATTAAGGATGTCAGAACAGCTAACATGCACTTCGACTAGTCTTAATCTCCGTGGGATCAATTCTACTGTCCACTAGCGGGGGACCCAATAGAAACCCGGGACAAATTTTGGTATGGAATGGCCACGAATAGTTGATATAATGAACATGAATCTAAGAAAGAGTAAACTCTTAATAAATCTCTAAGCCTTGACAATCAAATCAATTTGTTTTGATTTAAATCAATGTAGGATAATGAGGTGCTCCAAAGACCACCGAATAATGAGAGAAATTATCCAAACAAATCAAAAAGACATGAATAGAAGATTTTCATGAAGTGACTTGTAAATGTAGGACAATGAGGTAAGAGAGGGAGGGAGGGAGACCCCTGCAGACATGCATCCACTATTTCCTTAACCCCCACATTGACTAGTGAAGGAATGATGTCATTCAAGCTCTACCCTGGTAGGATATTTAAACAAATGGAGACTTTTTTTTTTGTTTGCTTGCTTGTTTGTGAAAGGAAATGCACAAATAAATTAATGAAGAGTAGTAGGATTAATACTAGTATTTGTTTTGGGGTCCACTTATTTGTGGTACAAATATCCACTTATACAACTTTAGAACACCACTATAGAACACAATCGTGTTCGGATCCTTTGGATGTACTTGATCCATATGCATCGAACGACTTGCATTTGAAATAATGTTTCCTAGCATTCCCCTTCGGCATATTACTTCCGGATGTTTTGGTCGCATTTTCTATCTTCCAATCGGATCGATTGTTGATTAAAATTCGTTAATTGGCTGCATGTGACAAGTTCTGATATAAATGGATATGACGGTGTCTATTGAACTGGCGTGGTTTCACTTTCTTCCGATTAAGAGTGTTTGCTTGATCTGTGGCCAACATTTGACACGAGAATCTTCACGACAAGGATTCTTCCGGCGGGCAACATGTTTTTTTGGACTCTGATGTTTGATTTGATCATGTCCTTACAAAATGAGAAAGAACTAGTGAGAGATAGAGAATGCAGAATAGCCGATGAGGAATATCGGGATAGATAGCTAGCTAGCTGTGTGGTGTAAAGGAAGAGAGGTAAGGTGAGAAGGACACACAGATAAACGTGATTTGCTTTCTCCGTCCTAATTTATTTGTCGGTTTTCCGAATTTCGGATTATTGGAATCTTTTTTGCATGTAAAGGGCATTTTAAGACGAGGTGGCATGGAGAATGGACAAGTAAGAGCCAAGAAAAAGGCAACGACCTTTTAACAGATTGTTGTTGACGTCGTCCACGCAACAACTTGAGTGTAATTAAATTGATCTTCCGGGGGGGCCCATTGACTGTCAATTTCAAAGCTTCATTGAAAATTGTTTTCTATTAGTATTTGGCTGCTTACCCATAATTTTGCTTTCACTCCATTTGGTCCCATTTGAATATACGTGTGTTACGCAAGCACCCCCCCTAATTACAATTTGATTAATATTTATTCCAATCTTGCATGGGTATGCCAAAGTTTAGACCATTAATATATATATACATTGACCTATATCGTTGGTGGAATCTTTTATTTTTAAATGCAAATTTTTGTTTCGGGTTCCCGCGGACAATGAATTGATTTGTTCTTGAAGGTCGAGGACTTCAATGTTCAAACTCATGTGTTTGCTAAAGGAAAAACACTCTTCAAAGTTAATTTCGAATAACCATAAAAATTGGCGATCTAGTTTATAATCCCGTTTCGTAATTATTTTTACTCAAAAAATATAAAGAAGAGCCATTAATACTAATTTCAATGGTATCTAAAAGTGGGAGCTGTGTTCAAAAACTACTACAAACGCCTATTAATCACTGGTTTGGACTAAATCATTCTTTTGGGGGTAAAAATTCTAATAAAAAAGCTAAAAAGTTCGAAAAAAGAAAAAACCATTTTGTTGGGATTTTTGAAATTTGACCTATATTTTTTATTTTTATTTTGGAGATGAATACAAAAGGTTTAATATTTTGATCAAAACTAAACAAATTCATTAACAACAAAATACGTTAATTTAGTCCAAACTTTATGTTGTTTTCCTATTATTTTTTGCTACGTGCAACCTATCCTCAAACAACGAACGACAACGGTCACCCCATTACAGAAATACAGGATTCTGTTGTAGGAAGTGACAAAAGCAGTGATGTTATATACCTCGGACAATTCATATCTCTTTCTCTATTTTGTGTGTGCGTGTATCGATCCGTGTGTTTTCATGAGATTATATATTTATCACAGCTGACAATATCAAAGCCTTGATTAATATGATTAAATAAGAGAGAAACTTTCTTCCTTCTTGATTTGGGGGTTGAAGTTAAAGATTGGTGGGTGTGCTTTGCATAGTTAATTGTGCTAATAAAGTAAGACAAGAAATTAAAAAAATTGGACAAAAGGGATTAGTAGGGGTGTTTGGTACGAGGGAGATGAACTGTGCAATGTTGACACTTGGAGAGCAGTTGGGGATGGACAGCTCTCTCTCCATAATTTTTAGAATTTCAATTTTCATATCACATAAAAAGAAAAATTAATCAAAAAGAGTCCAAATCTAATGAAATCTGGATTACCTTACCCATCTTGGATATTTAATTTTGCCGACAACGAGTTAAGACCACATTGATTAGGTTCATATTCAATAAATGCGCTTCGAGCATTAATGCCGAGTGGTGCTCCGAGCGTATTGTAATATTCGATAAATATCTCTGAACTTGTGATTTTTGTGATGTTAATAGTAGACAAAATTATATTTAAGTACATTGTAATGGTGCGCAATTCTGACCACTTCACATATTAGTTTAAGCCTTTAGACCCGATAGTGTAATAGACCAAAACTGTAAAAAAAATAAAAAAACATTTAGTTATGCTCTTATTTTAATTATCTAGGTATAATTCTAGGTATACCATCTAATTATTTGTGATCAGTGAATTAGTGAAACGGACCCACCTGTTGGATCAGGTGCCAACCAACTCATCTAAAAGCAATTGCTGTTAGGGGAAGACGCAACTTAATCTTTAAAGGGCAGCGTAAAACCCTACACTTTGCGGTAGGCAGACATGAAGGGCTTCGCAATGCTGCCCATACAACAACGACGAGTGAAGGCGGTTAGTCCTCCCAATGCGCTTGCCCCGGACTAGCACGGAGCGTCTCGAGTACTGGCTGGATGCTGGCTCCATAAAGCCAACTCCACCTATATCAAGTATCTTAATGCTTTGATCACAAAATCATACTACATTTCTAGTTGTTATTAACGTTGTGCTTTTTTATGCACTTTTTGCACCAATTTCTATATATACAAGCGAAGTTGTTTGTTTCCTTTTCCTTCGAGACTCAGGTTAGACTGGCAAAGGATAATTAAATGCAAGTTGAAGAGTATAACAGAGCTAGCGATGCAAACAGCTAGCATATTGCAGCGGCGGACAGAGAATTTGTATTTAACGGGAGTCTGAATCACATATTTTTCTTAGTCGATAATAAAAAGTATAATATCCAAGTGCATTTTGCAACCTGTTAATCCTACGAAGATATAGACAAAATCGTGTGTATACATAGCCACCCATTAGTTTTATACGTGTGACCAAAAAATGGTTGATAACTTGAAATTATAAGAGATTTTTTCCACACTTACATAGAACAATAATACTACATACACAATATTTTACCACAACCAGCCACAACTGCTGACTAGGGAATAAGGAAAACAATAACGCCAACATTTTTTTTTTTTCCACACTTAGCATTGTTTAATTTGTTTTGGCAACATACACGAAAAGTGCGCTTGTGTTACTAATAATACTATTATCACACAGACGATTATGTTACCTAATATTATAACCAAAAAACAAAAAACAAAAAAATCAATACTACTAAAGTAATCACATTTGTGTACTGTTCGTTTTGTTTTTAGAGTTCCAACTTAAAATTAATTGCGAATAGGTGGAGCTAGTAATCATCTAGATTATATTAACTGTATAACCAAAAAAAAAAAAAAAATCAATACTACTAAAGTAATCACATTTGTGTACTGTTAGTTTTGTTTTTAGAGTTCCAACTTAAAATTAATTACGAATAGGTGGAGCTAGTAATCATCTAGATTATATTAACCAAGTTTGGGTGGTTTAAGTAAGCGATGTGGGATGAAATCTAGCTTGCCCTTTGACGTGCAACCCAGATGCACGTGGAGGTATGGATTGATAAGGTGAGGTCACCTAAAACTTAGCTTTGATACCATGTTAAAATTTTTGAAGGATTCCAACCTAAAATCAATTGACAATTTGTAGAAAGTAACCCCTAGATCATATTAACAATGCAAGCTTGGGCGGATCACAAGGTGCGATCAGGGGTGGACCCAAGTTTTGAATGGAAGTGCCAGCGAGCGGACTAGGTGCATGCGATCAGGGGCGGACCCAAGTTGTGAAGTGGAAGTGCCAGGGCACCCCTTGTTTGGCTAATAACACAACATATATGGTAAGTATATATATGCATTCTATGCAACATGTTTTCAAATGCAAAACTAAACCAATAAGTTGGGTTTATACACTTGTAGACAAAAATAAATAAATTCTCATCAAATGTCTTATAAGGCTCCAAGACAATATTGGGGGAAATTGGGGGTTGATTCCTTTGGGGAAGCTTGATATATATTCTCAATTCGAACTTTATTAGGAAATTTCATCTTTCGTGATCAACAGGGGTACGGTCCAATTATAAGTGTTAGTAACTTTTATTCCTTTCTTCTAAATCATAATCAAGTACTGATTAGGGTTTCTATTTATTTAGAGCTCATGGATAAGGATTTGCATTAATTTTTTCCTGGTCGTTTTTTTATGTGCTGATTGGCGAAACTCTTTCTGTTAATTAAAGTAAAATTTATGCCGTCTTCTTTTTATTAATTTTGACTTTCCTTGTTTAGTCTTTTCACCGCAATACTAATTTTTTCCCCAAATATTAATTAAAAAAATTTAGTAAAAAAAATAATGATTTTATTTTATTTTAAAAAACAATTCAAGAGATCATGAACCGATCGGGACCTTAGTAACTCTTTAAAACTTATATTTCTTCCACCTGAATTTTTATATTTCAGCACCCCTTACGAAAGAATCCTAATTCCGCTACTGTACAAGCGATGTGACGTAAAATCTATCAGCTACTAAATATTAATACGTGAGATAGATGTAAGATAGATATGATGAATAATTTGGATTGGAAGAGCTATTAATTACGCAGGGGGGAAGAGGACACATTTAGCAACGAAGGTGAACCAAATATGCTGGGTTAGGTTCTACACTTGGCAGGCATCTCTATCTATAGATCATCAAAAATAGCTAAAATTTCTTAGCTAGGACCACACTAATTATAGAAGAGACGAGAAAGAGAAGAAATTATTACTCCAGTACTAAGAAGAAAGAAACACATTTGCCTGCCTGCCTTTCTCTTTATTCTTCTGTGGATCGATATCTCTTAATTGAAAATTGACCAAAGTACAAAGCGTCTCGACGCACGCAAAAGAAACTACTCAGTCATTTCGTGAGGGACCAACCCGGAATCGATCGAAAACTACTCCTTCCCAGTTCTAACGACTGATCGGTTAAATCCGTTTAATAGTGCCAATCCGGGGTGAGTCACTTTGATGCTTCTACAGGCAGAAGCGGACACAGAGGGGTGCCGGGATTGCGTGATAGATTCTAACGATTTATCCACATTTTCGTAGTGCTCATTACTTAGTGTGTATGTGGACCGTGCATGGACGTGGACAAGAATTTTGGGGCACCATGTGCATGGCAGTGCGTGCCCCAAGACCACTGAATAATCACTTGTGCCGGTGGGTGCCCGGGTTCCTGTAGAATCTCAAATATTTGCACTAATTCTAATAAATTTTCAGGTTAATTTGAAAAAAATTCTATGCAATTAGCCCTGCAAATCGCTTGGGTTAAATAAAAAAAATTCTTATATAATGGACAACTCTATGTACAATAATGCTACATACACAACTTTTTATCACAACTGCTAACTCAGGAAATGCCAACTTGTTTTAAGGTGTGTTGAGTTAGCAGTTATGACGGGTTGTAGTAAAAAGCTGTGTATATATGTAGGCATTATTGTTAGCAAAATGATACCCAAAATACAGTTTTATCTCTTGTTCACACAAACTTTGGGTACTACTTTTTATGCCATATGTTCATGTGTATTTAAATTTTCTTAATTTTAAATTCGTTGGGGTGGTCTAACTTAGTTAACCATACATGCATAAGGTTAATCAAGCATCCATAATGACTCAAAAATGAACATTATAAAATTGATCAGTCAATTAAGTGGGAATGACAAAAGCAATAAGTACTCGTCCTCAATGAGTTCTTCGCATTCTCGAATTAATCTCACAAAACACTCTAAATCTTGGGCCTACTGGAGAATTTGCCAAGTCGTTAACGTCAAAGTCTCGGAGTTAGCCGAGGTGCGTACAAACTGACCCGAACATCAGTTATCAAATACTACTACTAATAAAAGAGTTAGCTAGGGGTATAACGTAGTTAACAATACATGCACAAGGGCTAACTAATAATGACTCAAAAATCAAACATTATAAAAATTGATGAGTCGTTAGAAGCTTGGAAGGAGTTTTGGATTTTCGGTTGGGTCCCACAAGTGACGCAAGAGTTTCTTTTGCGTGTGTTGATCTGTTTTGTACCATAGTCAATCCTTATTAGATACCCAAAAGGAAGAAAGCCAAATGCTTCTTTCTTCTACTCACTTGTCAATAACAATATAGAAGTACTAAAATATTATACTTCATAATTTGTCTAATTTCGTATATCAATTTAAAAAACTCAATTAGGCCCCGTTCCGCTAATATTTTTATTTTTTAAATATTTGTTTTTTGCGTTACGAGACAGGTCATTCTCTTGTAATACATCACATTGGATTCAAAAAAATAAGTACTTATTTTAGTTAGGAAACTGATTTTTTTGCTCCACTTTTATAGACAAGCGCTCCACTTTGTACATGAAGTTATCCTCATGTACAAAGTGGAGCAACTTTATGTACAAAGTGGAGTAACTTTATGTACAAAATGGAACCCTTGTGTACAATAGTGAAGCGCCAAAATCAGCATCATTTTAGTTAGTTATATGTCTAAATTGGTGCGAGAAAATTTGTAAAGTTAGTTCATAATTACTTAATTTTTTAATCTAAAAATACCAAATTCCAAAAAAAAAAGAGACATAAAAAATTAAATATAGGACAAGGAATAGAATATTGTACACCACTTAAACTTGTACTCCATTGCTAACTGCTCTCTCCTATACTAAACTAGACATTTGAAGACACGAAAAACAAAAAAAAATGAAGCCAAAGGAATTCGCCTGCAGGTTAAGGTCTGAGATTTAGAGACGTGCTCTTTCAGAGATCTTATATACGTTCGAAACCCCTTAGGTTCTACCAATTTTTTTGAGGCCAGTCCGTGACCCCCACAAGCAGACAACGGGATAAATTCCCGGGATTAATTAAGGTGCACGCGTAAGCTGATCCAGATACCCGACCCTCGGTTATAAAATAAAAAAATAAAAATCTGCAAAGGACTTTGAAGTTCTCTTTTCTTGATGTAGCTTGACCCAAAAACACACGAAACATAAAGGACAACAGGGCTCGGGATCTCCGACACTAATAGCAATATACACAAGTAAAATAAGCTCCATTAAAAACGGCCCTCTCCTTTGGGAAATGCTTCCATCTCACACTTCACCCTTTGTTTATTCCAATCACCCTCACTATAAAACCACCATTGTTCCTCTGGTAGATACCCAACCTTTTCTCCCTCACCATCCCCCCACCACCAGACACGCAGGTTTGAAATCTCTTCTGCTTTGCAAAACTGAGAAACCTTTTTTTTTTTAATTTTTTCATGAAGAGTACTAGATCTTTTTTAACCAATTATATCTGGGTACGTGCAGGAGTGCCGGAGATGGGGAGATCGCCGTGCTGCGACGAGACCGGGCTGAAGAAGGGGCCGTGGACTCCAGAAGAGGACCAGAAGCTCACTGATTACATACACAGGAACGGGCATGGGAGCTGGAGAGCGCTTCCGAAGCTCGCCGGGCTGAACAGGTGCGGGAAGAGTTGCAGGCTGAGGTGGACGAACTATCTGAGGCCGGATATCAAGAGAGGAAAGTTCACTGAAGAAGAAGAGCAAATCATCATCAACCTCCACCAAGTCCTTGGAAACAAGTAAACATTTTTTTTTTCCCCTCTTTCTTCTGCTTTCATGGCATCTAGAAAAATTTGCAAGCGCGTATCAGCTAATTCCCGATATGTATCATTTTGTATTTGATTTTTCTCCGCTTCACGACTGCTACGGCTGATACTTGACCGCTATTTTTTTTTTTTATCAGCAAAATGATAATTTTATTGCCATGAATGATAAAAGCAGGAAATTAGAATCCATAAGAAAAGAAATGCATAGAGCTTCGAAAAATAAACATCGACTCTTCTAGTGTTCCCACGTGCAAAATCTCAACCTACTCCCGCTTCTCAAATTTTTCATATAACAAAAGTCACAAAACAAAGGAGAAAAACACACGAATAAAATTATTGACAAGATGACATCTGAACACCTAATGATTGAACCCCGAGAAGGAAATCGATCCGCGCATGCTCTTTAATTTCCACGCACCTAGCTACCATAGCCAATTTAATTTCGATACTTTGACCACTATAGTTGCTTCAAGTGCTTCGGACCCGAAATTAATTTGAAAAACTTAACGTCTGCCACATTCGATTCCCGTTACTTTTCTATCGATACTATTGATCGATTTTGTTACAGTTATGATGCCCGCTATCGCAATTTAAACTCTTGATTGGTCCTCATGATTCAGCAAAAGAACTGCAATTTTGTCACAGCACTGCATTGTAGATACTTTTTTATGGAAAATGTTTCCAGGTCCTGCTCAATTTTCGACACAAAGATGCAATTAAACTACGTACGTAGTTAATGTAATTATTTTTTCCGGCAGGTGGTCGGCGATCGCGACACATCTTCCGGGCCGGACGGATAACGAAATCAAGAACTTCTGGAACACCCATCTGAGGAAGAAGCTTCTTCAAATGGGTATCGATCCGGTCACTCACCGACCGAGAACTGACCACCTCAATCTCCTGGCAAATCTACCTCAATTGCTTGCAGCCACCAACTTCATGAGCAATCCCATGAACAGTACTCCCTGGGATAATAATCCCCTGAGCTTACAAACAGATGCTGCGCAACTAGCCAAATTCCAACTGCTGAACAACATACTCCAAGTCCTAAGCACCAGTCCTAGTCCACCTCCAGTACCCATGGAAGCTCTCAACCTCATGGGATCCCAGCCTCTTCCCAGTAACCAACAGCTCTATGAATATCTCAGGGGGGTCAATCCTGTCAACTTGTCCCAGAATATCCCATCCACCTTTCCAAACCTAGATTTCCATCAACCTAATATTGATCATCACATTGTTCGACCCGATATCGTCGGGAACTCCAAGGCGGCTTTCGACAATGTCGATAACAACAACGGGAATTTTAACCAGTTGAGTGCTTTCCAAACGGAGAATAATTCACTTCCTGCATTGGTTTCAGACTTGCCTGAGTTTTCAACTGTCAAGAAAATGGAAAACAAGTACAACCAGAACAATATTGATATGTCCAACCCTTCATCCACTTCTACCACCTTTGAAGCTTGGGGAGACCTCATGGATGATGAAGCAGTTGGCGACTCCTATAATTGGAGAGATATTATAGAGTGAGTAATATTTCTACTACAAAGTTTTTTTTTTCCCCTTTTCTCCTTCTATTTTTTTTAATTTCCTTCTCATTTTTAATGTATTTTTTGGTTTTTTTTTTTGCAGCCAAGCAACTTCTCCCTCATGGCCGATCTCGTGATAGAAGGATCTTCCAGTTCATAAAGTGGGACGGATTTGTAGACAAATAAAACTATGCATTAGTTGGGAGTTGATTTTGTAACAGATAGATTGATTTCAATTACTTTAATTTATACATGCATGCATATTTTCTCCTTCTTTTTTTTCCCCTTCTGTTTTATACTGATATCATTTGTATATCATATCAGCATTGTGCAAAATACACTGCAAATAAAATGAAGAACTTTCCATTATATGGTTTTGTGTTATTCTGTTTTATGCAAATAAAATGAAGGATGCTTTTGTCCTTTTAGAAGTCAGATCAGGGCACTCTGCGATCCCCTGTCCGTTTAGACCATGCCACGGTCTTGGCACGCTCACAACACACACATTCAACATTCTTTGACCGCAGAGCACGTTACGCACTTTTTGGAGCAAACATATTCAAAACCTAGTTAATTATTATAAAGTCCTCTTTAATTTGTTAGACAAGGTTACCTCTCTGATTATGTTGTCAACTTCTCATATTAATTAATTAAACTATAGGTTGTATTAGTGACAACTCCATTGAGTTCTCAATAAGACAAGAAGAATACAAAAAATATAATTTTCGATGTGCTTTGTACATTTTACAAGGCACTTTAACACATCAGAAATTGTGTTTTTTTCTCATTTTTTCTGCCTTACCGACATACCATCGGGCAGTTATTAGCATTTTTCTTAAACTATTTATTGGCCCATTTGTCTCCAATGATTGAACAGTGGAATCACACATTTTTTATTATATAGTAAGCACCGAGAAATTACCCTCACCACTTTGACTTTAAATGGGAGACAAGAAAATGTCAAAGTTGCAAACATCTCTTGATGTGGACAGTCACAAAACCAAGGACAAACAAACAAACAAATTAGTACAAAGCCCCCCTTAATGTGCAGAGCCGGCTCAAACTTATTTGGGGCCGGAAACGAACTTCTAATATTGGGCCATCTATATTTTCAAAAATTTATTTTAAAAGCTCAATAAACTAACAAAAATTTAACCTAAAAGTATACAATTGTAAGAGAGAAACGTTACTACAGAATCCTTCAAATACTTATGGATAACTTATATCGAAGTGACTTTTGGTTCCTCCGCTTCCCCTCTGAGCCGGCCCTGGTAATGTGCTTGGGCCAAGAAACCTCACCAGGCACAGATTAAGATAATGAGAAAGTAAACTTTGAATAATGGTTTCTGATTAACTAATTGATGGTTATCTGCCCTATTTTAAAAAAGTCTAAGACTATGGTCATTTGTCACTCATTAGGTAAGACTATGTTTCTCTTTGACAGAGAACCCATTGCTGCATAAGCAAGCAATTAAAGATATTATTAGCCATTAATTTTGCTAAGCTGCAGAGAAAAATTTGGGTATTACTTGTAGAGGAAATTTTCAGCTAGCTCCCTAGTTTTTAGGCCAGACGCATGCATGTTCTCGCGATCAAGGCTCGGTGAGAGTGACCTCGCATGCGATGCGTGTGATCCTCTCTGATAGGGGATGATCGATCCATGTCTTATGAATGGTTGACATGGCGGTGGAGATGAATTGGGGCTGGCGACGAGCCAACCGCCCTCTCAAAGAATAGATTGACTTATAGAGTACAATTACGTACAACTTACAAATTTCTTGTGTTTTACGTGTCTGTGAGTTTTCAAATTGTTGCCTTAGCTTTTTTCTTATCCAATAATTATAGTTATTCGAGTTCTGTATATATCTATTCTCTCTCTCTCTCTCTCTCTCTCTCTCTCTAGCTCACTCACTCGCTCTTGATCATTTTGTATTTGACCTCTTTGCTGGAACAATTAATCAAACCAAATAAAATCCCGAACAATGTATCACATCCTGCTACTATTTTGAAGGATTGTCAATCTTATTAGCTCAAATAGAAAAAAGAGTGAGGAATAGAAAAAAAATTACCAATCGAAAGTTTTTTTTCTAGCTTAGACCCATAATTTGAATCCAAAACCCAGCTCCGCCACTGTTTTTTGGACCAAAAAATACTACGTTTATATCTAGCTCGCGCATTTAATTAACTACATCACAATCTATACATTCAAAAAGAAAAGGAGGATTTGCAAATTTGGTGAAGTTTTGTTCTTTTTATGTTTAGGCTCATCGATATATATATCTAGATGCAATTGTTACTGGAAATCCAAGTTTATAAGCTAACCTTCTTCAACAAGGAAACTTGATGAAATTAAAGTAGGTATAGTATTAACCACTAAAGAAGAACTAACCCCACCTACCCCTTGCCAAATAAATATGTTGCCATCCCAGCGAACCCCCCAAAGTCATTCATACAGACATATATTCCTCCAACATGTATCTATGAATTTATATATATATACACACATACAAACAGACAATAGTATATACAAAAGCGAACTAATCTTTCGCCTTTCTACTAAACAACAAAATACTACAAAGTTCAAAGAACATTTTATTGCTTAATTTGCACGTAAATATGTACCATGCAGTTTCCGTAGTGTGGGAATATTTTACCCTTAATGAGTTTATATTGTCTCCTTCGTTTTGGAGAATGCAGGGTGTCCCGGGCCAGCTCGTTCGTGCGTACTTCGGACCAACCCTTACCGTCCCTTCCACAACCGTTTCACACTCTTACGCGTGGAGTGAGATACCTGATCTAAGCCCTGTGACTGACTTGAGAGAGAGATATTCATTTTGGATCTTATATTTGTTGGTTATATCGATTTTCTTTGCTGATAAGCATATTATTCGTTCCTACTCCTTCTCGGGTTAACACACGAAGGCCAAGGATTTCATATCTTAAGATCTATATGGAGGGTTTGAAGGGTCGTTCAAGGCTCTGAAATTAATTGAGCTACGCGAAAACTGGCCCGAACTCCATGGTTATAAAAAAAAAAAAAAAAACTCTTTCTTGGGCTAAACCCTAGCTAGGAATCCTTGGTAAAGTAATCAGATGTGCTTTAGGCGTATATATATAAACTTGCACGTAGGTGGAAGTATTTTAATGAACCTACAGCAGCATAGAACGATTTTATAATAGTAAATGATAGGCAATTAATTAAACAACTTCTTTTTTTTTTTATCCGAATTAATTAAACAACTTCAATGTTTGTATTTGTGAGAATCTCAGCCAGCAATTAATGGGGTATAGTGGGATTCTGGAGTGCCAGCAATTAATGGGGTATGGAGGATGCTGGAGCATACCAAATAAAAAGGAATACTATAAAATTACCAAAATCTTTCCATTGGTGGTAGCATTTTTAATGATCCAGATTTGTTAAGATATTCTCAGCAGTAAACCAATAAAAATATACATTTACCGGTAAGAGTATTCAACATATCTAAACTATCAATTGTCAATATAAACGATTCAAATTAAACTGCACACCCTTCTCTGCAGAAGACGGATCCGACAGGCGACAAAAGTAGCCATAACCGCTCAATTCAAGGCTAAACTTGAATAGCCAACAAGGTAACTTTTTTGACTATTTTTCACTCATCTTGTAGAAAAGTCTTTTGTAGCAAGGAAGTTTACTAACTTTTTTCTTTTTATTTATCCAACCCCTGGTTGGATTTTCTCCCCCCTCTCCTCCACTTAATGATGTTCCCTTTGTAAGTGTTCTTAATAAAACTTCTATTGTCTATAAAAAATAAAAATAAAAAAGTTTGCAACTTATCAGTTGATTAGTGAACAATATTTATTGTCAAATTTTTTTTTCATTGATTAATTTTTTTTATCTCACAAGCTCTTTTAAAAGTGACTTATATCTAAGTTAAACAGAGATTGATTGAGAGACGACTTAAAGCAGGGGCGTTACACCTATCCCAATTTGTAAAACATGAGACGAAAGAGAGAGGGAGAAGTCGACTTGAATTTTTTTTTTTTTGCCAAATGATAGGATGTTAGTTCTTAGTTATAGCAACGGGAGTCGAGCACTTCTTCCATGGGGGCTCGAACTCAGGACCTCTCTCTTACGAGGGAGAGTTATGAATCAACCATACTAAGTGTGGTGTTCAAGTTGACTTGATGTTGAAGATCAACAATTCAAAAGTTTAGGGTTACAAATGCAATAATTTTAAAACTTTGGGATTCTATGTGTGAATAGTGTCTAATTTGTTTATTCTTCTAGAAAATAAAAGCCCTAAACCCCGTTATCAAAAAAATAGAAACCCTAAACCCTAATCGTGTTCTTCTTCTTTGAACTTCACTGTACACTAGCAGCTCCTGAGCTCCACTACGTTAGCTTCTTATTTAGAGAGAGAGAGAGAGAGAGAGAAAGAGTAGTGTCAAACATGGCATCTGTGACTTTGAAGAAGAACTACCGCAGCGTTCAATCTCTGCAACAGTTCTACACCGGCGGGCCCTTCGCCGTCTCATCGGACGGATCTTTCCTCGTCTGTGCCTGCAATGAAACGATCAAGATCGTCGATTCCTCGAACGCTTCGATTAAATCGACCATCGAAGGCGATTCGGAGCCTGTCACAGCTCTCGCTCTCAGCCCCGACGATAAGTTTCTCTTCTCTTCGGGCCACAGTCGGCAAATTAGGGTTTGGGATGTCTCCTCCCTCAAATGTTTGCGGTCTTGGAAGGTATTCTGAAATTGAAACAATTCCTTTGCTATATTCCGGTCTAAACCAAACCGAGCCTTTTAAGTCTCAATCAATTCGGGTCGGCTATATTATATTCCCGTCTGTATATGCTTCCGTTCCTATCTGACGGTGTTTTGTATTTATATGGTTAAGCATCTCCGGCCCTTAACTCATACTTGTACTCAAATTTGAGTAAAAGCTTCATTTGGGATGGTACACTCGATGGGCAAACCCAAATATAAGCACAAATTTGAGTAAAAGATTCATTGTATGGCATGATTGTAAAATTTGTGGGACAAAATAGCCTTGCAGAATTTGAGTAAACTTCAAATTGGTATAGGTTTGAGTCAATGAGTGGAATGGATTTTGAGGGGGTTTTACTCGAAATTTGAGTTTTGAGTTATAAAAAAAGAAAAGAATAGGGGTAAGGGCTGGAGATGCTCTTATTTATCTATACAGATTTATTCAATAGTCTTGCTGCAGCTTAAGTGCTGCCATTGTGACCATTTCTGTCTTGGAAGATTCAGCTTGTAAGTTTGGCTTACGGGCCAGAATTATCTTTAAAACCATGAAAACCTGATTCTTTTAGAAGATATAGTTTCAAAAATAAGGTCCACTGCAAATATAGGGGTGCTTGATGCTGCTTGAATTGGTGCAACTTGTGCCTTTTTATCCTTCGGGACTGGCACAAATTCTGCTTTTAGCTTAAGAGTACTAAACAAGTCAAAAAGCTGAGTCTTAGAAGCTCAATTTCGATGCTTTATGATTTCCGGTTTTCACTTATTCGAGCATGTCTAATGGGGGGTGCTGTAGCCATTTTCCATCCCCCATTATAGAACTCTATGCTCCAATGGGGGGGATGGAAAATGGCAAAGTCCTATATGAAGATGTATATTTCCATTCCCAAATGACAATAGCTATACTTGACACCTCAGCAAACCAATTGCTTTGTACCAGAAAATGGCTGGAATATACCAAAACGCCTGAACATGCAAAATTTTTGCTGGAAAGATGCCTGAAGCCGGAAAATGGACGAATTTGAGAGGGAAACGACTGAATTTGAGAGAAAAGTGGCCGGATTTTGGAGCGTTTGAGAGAGTAGGTAGAGTCAGATCTGAGGTCGAGAGAAAGGGAGAGGAGGAGGTGAGGTTTTTTTCCGAGATACAGAGTGACAACGAGAGAAGACAGAGGAGAAATATTATTCAGTGTTGCCAACACTGTTTTCTCACCATTTGGGAAAGTAAGTTTATAGTTAAGATTCTTTGGTTCAATTTTAGAATTCACCATTGGAGAGGAGAGGGTCCTATTTTACTACAAACTACTTAACTACTTTTTGGTGTTAAAAGGGGCAAATGGCTATAGCCATTTTAGAATCCCATTGGACATGCTCTTAGTGTTTACCATAAGGTTAGCAGCAGCTTGTAAGGAACACCCACTATGGACATATTTTTTACTTCAGCTCTTCAATTTTCTGTTTTTATCATAAGTTCAGCTGTAATAAAAATTTCTTACTGTGGAAACAAATGAGGCTCGTTTTGGTTCATTATCCGATGAAATTCGTTGAGTGAAGAAATTTTTTGTATGTGGGGTTGTGTAGGGACACGAAGGTCCCGTGATGGGCATGGCTTGTGATGCATCAGGCGGATTGCTAGCAACTGCAGGGGCTGATAGAAAAGTACTTGTATGGGATGTTGATGGCGGATTCTGCACACATTTCTTTAAAGGTCACAAAGGGGTTGTGACAAGTATCATGTTTCATCCTGACCCGAGTCGACTGATTGTAAGTCTTGGAAGAACTTGTCAGTCCGTTTGGCAGTTGTTATACTGTTTTTTATGGATTGTGTAACTCAGGAATTGTGATTTCTGTGTTTCGTGTATTGCACATTGGCATATCCATGTAGTGAGATCTCTGATTTTTGTCGTCTGTGATGTCTATGTTGTTTAGATATGAAGAAAACCGTATGGTCAAAATCTAGGGAGCATTTTTTATAAGCTAATGACCAGGAAGTTAAAATAAGGAAATGAATGTTGTTTCATCATCAAAGTTTAGTTGGACATGAAATTTTTCCAAAGCGATTAGAATCTGGCCTTGGAATTTCTGTAATTTTGTTTAAGGCAAAATCATGTCGTGAACTCTCATTTTGTTCTTGCTTCAATTTTCCATGATCATATCGACTAATGTTGCTTTTATTTGGTAGACATGTGAGGAACTTCTTTGTACAGACGGTTACTTGTTGCCGTTATTTGTTACTTGCATCACTTAATGTCCCTTTATGTAGCTTTGTTCAGTAAAATTGCAAATATTCTCTTATCGTTGACTCAATTCCTTTCCGAATGTTTTTGTTTCCATCTATCATTACTTATTCTGTTGGTTAGGTTTGGTTGATGATTTGACATTTTGTTTGTAGCTTTTTTCTGGAGGTGATGATGCGACTGTTAGAGTCTGGAATCTTGCAACCAAGAAATGCATTGCCACACTAGATAAACATTTCTCAACGGTGACTTCCATGGCCGTATCTGAAGATGGATGGACCTTGCTTAGTGCTGGGAGAGATAAGGCATGGCCCACAATTTTAAATCTTGCTTCCAGTTACATTTTGCAGATGATTTCTGCTTATATGGGTGTCTATGGTTTGGATTTATGATTATACGTTTCAGCCTCCTAGGTCAAAGGGAACTCTGAAAGTCACAAGTTTTTGGGGAATGATTAGAAAGGCACAAAATGAGATTAAATGTGTAAATAAACGGAATTATGTTCTATGGGGGATCAAAGAGGAAGAGATGAAGAAATGCATGTTAGAATAAGAGATAGCGTGTTCAGAATTCTAGTACACTTTCTTTGTTGATAAATTTATGCTGGAGGCTGTAGCAATTTGATTATCCTTTTATTGGTATATTTTGTAACCTTCTTCACAGTGATCAAGCAATCAAAGATTAGATGTTGCCATATTGTAGGATATGCGTTTTTGGTTATGTTTGACTTCTGAAAATTCCGGAATTCAAATTCTTTTGCTGAGCCTATTTATCTTATGCTTTGGCATTTTTTGTTGTCATTTCTTAGGCACACTTTCGTTACAGTTTCGCCTTATTCACTTGTTTTCTTTTCCCTATTACTATGGCTTAGTTGTCAGACGCCTGATGATGTGTTTTCTGATTTCAGGTTGTGAACTTGTGGGATCTTCATGACTATAAATGCAAAGTCACTGTACCAACCTACGAGGGTCTTGAAGCTGTGTGCGCAATCCCTTCCTCATCTTTTCTTGCTTCTTGTCTGGACAAACATCAGCATAGGAAGAAAAGTAGTTCATCAGTGATCTATTTTTTCACAGTTGGTGAACGTGGGATTGTACGGCTATGGAACTCGGAAGGGTATATTGCTACAACATGATTATTTATTAGAAACTAGTTGGAAATATCTCTTTAGTTGGTTTTTGGATCCCTATTCTTGCAGCTGTTCAGTTCTATTCAGAATGTCATTTTTTGTTGATTATTGTGCTTGTTTTCATTATGCAACAGTGCGGTTTGCATTTTCGAGCAGAAGGCTTCCGATGTCACTGTCAAATCTGATGACGAAGACTTGAAAAGAGGCTTCACTGCTGCAGTTCTGTTGCCCTTAGATCAAGGACTGCTGTGTGTGACAGCTGACCAGCAATTTCTTTTCTATTCCCTTGCTGATGGTGAAGGTTGTTTGAACACAACCATAAGCAAAAGGCTTGTTGGATACAATGAGGAGATTGTGGATATGAAATTTCTGGGTGAAGAAGAACAATTTCTTGCTGTTGCTACAAGTGTTGAACAGGCAAGTTGTTCAACATTTCCTTGTGCTGTTAAAGCTTTCATTGTCGTTGTACTATGTCAAGACTGTTTTTTCTTTTTATATCTGAGCTGCATGAGGGATGGTTGATCCTGAACCTTTACCTTGAAAGAAAAGAGATTAATCATGATTTTTTTCAAATACAGATATGAAAGCAACTCATGGAAGTTGATGGGATAATGTTTTTATACACACGAATTCAGTCTTTGGTTGTCTTCCGATGCATCTGCAATTGTTGCTTCCTTTCGTAAAGGTAGACATACCCCAGTTTCAGTGGGACATCACAGCAACCTTGTGTCACCCATGTGGCTTTTTTGCTTCTTTCAACCGTGGGACCCCAGTTGTTCACATGTTTTTCTAGATTGAGATGAACACAAGACCTTTTGGTGGTACCTTGTTATACTTCAACTAAGCACCAAGTGTCACATGAGATGTTTACTGAGATGGTGTGCTTCATTATCATATTCCAGTTTCGAGTTGAAGGTTGATTATGTAGTGTAGTTCCTGCTGTGTTAGAACCACTAAGCAGAAACAAGGAGAAGCACTACCTATGGGAACCAACTATGATAACCTCTAATATATTATGACCTATTTTAAGTATTCATAGTAGGGGTGGCAAATTTAACCCAGACCCATTAACAAACCCAGACCCATCAATTAGAAAATAGACCCAACCCAACCCATTTATTAGTTGGGTAAGAATGGGTTCAAACCCAGCTAACCCATTATTAGTTGGGTCATAATTGGGCATCAATTGGGTCAACTTAAATGACCCAATGGGCAATGAAAGTAACCCACCAAATTTCATCTCTTAATTGGTCTCTTTTCCAAACCCAGACCCATCAATTGGTCTCTTTTCCCCCTCTGTCTCTCTCTCTCTCTCCCTCTCGACCCCCCCCCCCCCCCACAAACCCCCAGGCTCTTTTCCCTCTCTCTCTCTCTCTCTCCCCCCGCCCCCAGGAGCATGGCCTTCTCTCTTTTTTATTCAATTGTTTTGTCCTAAATCACACGCGTTCAAAAATATTTTGAATGGTCCGAATTAAAAATCAATTGTAACCGGTAACAATTATTTTGACCAGTCAAAATTGAAAACACATCTCATCCATTAATTGTGCGAATGGACCCGTGAAATTGTGCTCCGCCATGAATAAATTTCTCTCATGGTAGTCGCAAAGGGTTTGGATTAAAAAATTGACTTATTTTTTTGTCCTTATTCAAATTTTTTTTGCATTTTTTTTGTTTTTTGTCATATTTTTGTGGCTTATTAATTTGTTTTGATGAGAGGAATCGGAAAAGTAAAAAAATTTGATCGAAACTTATAATTTTTTGAATAAAGACAAAAAAATCAATAAGACAAAAAAAATTACTTATTCTCGTCTTTTTGAAAAAATTTATGAGTTTCGATCATAATTTTTTTTTACTTTTCTAATTTTTTGATCATAATTTTTAGTATATACGTAATTGGGTTAATGGGCGGGGCGGGTTTGCTTTAAAATAAATGGGTCGGGTTGGGTATGGGTAATTAGACTCATAGTTAATGGGTCTAAATGGGTCAATGACCCATTAAAGACCCAACCCACTAACAACTTACCCAATTTGACCCAAACCCGCCCGTTTGCCATCCCTAATTCATAGTAAGTACAAAAGAGAATGAATAACATAAATTTGTAGCTTGAACATGTAGGGTGATCCTCTCTATGTATAAGATGTTCATAGTAGCAATTGTGAAGTCACGGAGATTATATTTTCATGCATTACATGTAATAGTGCCTTTTCATCTGTGAGAAATGTGTGTTTTGTTTCGAAGTTCATTCCTTATTTCTAACTTCAATAAGTCTCATGCAGGTTCGAGTATATGATCTAGCATCCATGTCATGTTCCTATGTACTGGCAGGTCATACTGACATTGTTCTTTGCCTCGATACCTGTGTATCAAGTTCTGGAAGAACCCTTATTGTCACAGGAAGCAAGGACAACAGTGTAAGTTTCCTACACTGCTTCTGATGTGGGTGGATTTCTTCTTTTTTCATTTTGGGTTAGTGTTTGCATCGTACTTGTAAATTTACGATAATTTCAGCAGCATTTTGATTGCTTCCACCCCCTCACGAGAGTTTTGATTCAAGTTTTGCTTCCCAAAAACTAGTTAAAGGAGTTAAGTCACTGAATTGCAATATTCATTTCATCACAAGACTATAAACTGATATTAGACTGTTAGTTTACTATAGTTTCTGTCTTCTTGGGTCATAAGATAGTTTCCTTTGGGGCATATCTTCTCCAACTTCTCTGTTGTTCAGCATATTTGGGGTTCTTGTTTGCTTCTCTAATTCCATTTTGTTCATAGATTAGGTTGTGGGAAGCTGAAAGTACCCGTTGCATTGGAGTTGGTTTAGGTCATATGGAAGCTGTTGGAGCTGTTGCTTTCTCGAAGAAACGGCGGAACTTCATTGTTAGTGGCAGTAGGTGAGTGATTATGTCGAAGTCCACAAAAGGTTCACGCTCAGTGTGTGCATCCGACTGCGTGGTTGTGATATGGGCAAACAGAGCTACAGTTTGTCCTAAAAAAAGTTCATCCAGTTTTCAAAACTGCCGAATAATGTTGACCTGATGTTTAGCAGCTTATAGATTTTGCTGTGGATCAGTAACTAGTTCTTGTGGGCTCCGCTCAGCTGAGATGTGTAAACAATTCTTTACATAGTGCTGGGATGTGAGAATATAGTCTTTCTCCTCCCTTCAGTTGTAACTCAAGAAACATTAATTTTGATTTCCGTGAGTATAAGTCCTTTTATCCTTGTTTTAGTGATCGGACGCTGAAGGTCTGGAGTTTGGATAGTCTGTCAGATGACATGGAACAGTCTACCAATTTGAAAGCAAAAGCAGTTGTAGCAGCACATGATAAAGATATAAATTCTCTGGCAATTGCACCAAATGATAGTTTTGTTTGCAGTGGTTCCCAGGTTAGTACATCATGAGGCAACACTTATATAAGAAAGGTATAAGTTTCTTCAGGCCTCTGTCTCAAAGTTGCTCTCTCTCTCTCTCTCTCTCTCTCTCTCTCTCTCTCTCAATGATCAGGACCGAACTGCTTGTGTATGGAGGCTTCCAGAACTTGTGTCTGTCGTCGTTTTAAGAGGTCACAAAAGAGGGATTTGGTCAGTAGAATTTTCTCCAGTTGATCAATGTGTTATAACAGCGTCGGGAGATAAAACGATAAAGATATGGGCTATATCTGATGGTTCATGTTTAAAAACATTTGAAGGGCACACATCAAGTGTATATAGAGCATCGTTTCTTACACGTGGGACTCAGTTTGTTTCATGTGGTAATGTGCTTTTACCTGATCCATTAGAGCTATTATTTTCTCTCTTAATTTTTCATGATCTATTATTCCCAGAAAAAATTGACATTTCATTCTTAGGTGCTGATGGTTTGGTGAAGCTGTGGACAGTTAAAACCAATGAATGTATTGCAACTTATGATCAACATGAGGACAAGGTTATAAACTAGCTTCTTATTTTTATAAGCACTACTCTGTCAATGATATATCATGTTCTTATTTTCTTATTTTTGACCTTTGAGTCTTCCTTATGTTTGTGTCCCTGTTAATTGTGAAAGTTAAATTGACTTGGAGCAATGCTTAATCAGCATGGGTAATCATCTGGTATCTGCATTTCATTGTTTTGTTTAGTGGCACTGTACTATGGGTTTGGATTATGTCAACAGTAACCATAGTTGTATAGTGATACTCCCTCCGTCCCAAATTGTTTGTCCGGTCCGCAAAACAGGGACTCAAAAATAATACATTTCTCTCAAGAAAAAATTCAATTTTTTTTCATAAATTAAAAGTACTCATCGATATCTAGTAAATTGTTACAAAAACTTTTAATTTTTCTTGCAAAAATTGTATTATTTTTACGTCCTTGTTTTGCGGACCAGACAAATATTATGGGACGGAGGGAGTATTACTTCTCAACTACATGAAGAAAAAAAAAGGTGAATAAATCTGAAGTATTTGGTGATTTCTAAAATTGGCAGGTAGACAACTGGTCTAACTCTTGACTTGATGCATGATTTGTTCCATGAGTAAATAAATATTGAACTATGTCTCCACCAATTCATCGTGTGCACCACGCCCTTGAGAGATTTATTTGTATGTCGTTTCTCGAACATCAAACTGCTTTACCTGCCTTAAGTTTTGATCCCATCCTTGTTTCCCCAGTTTGATTTTAAAGTTATTGCATTAACTTACCAGTTTGCAAATCAATGTTATGCTGTTGTAGTACTTGAGTTTTCTTGAAAGCATTATTTTTTGTAAAGGATTGCAGCGATTGTGTCTACTCTTGTTTATTTGGTTGCGTTTAGGTCATCTTCTTTTGCTCACTCTGTAGTCTGCAGGTTTGGGCCTTGGCTGTTGGGAAGAAGACAGAAATTCTTGCAACTGGTGGCAGTGATGCAGTAATCAATTTGTGGCACGACTCTACTGCTGCTGATAAAGAGGAAGCTTTCCTGAAAGAAGTGAGGCATCTCACTTGTTCCTCCAGTACCAAATCAATGCTTTCTGAAATGCTTGATGACGAGAATTTATTGTGTAGTAGTTTTACCCATCATTTGAAAATATGTTTAGGGCCATGGTCAACATTTTGTATAGGTTTTGTTTCTTTGTTACTAGTTCAAATGGAGAACCACATCAATTTGTTGGTCATGCAGGAGGAAGGGGTTTTAAGAGGTCAAGAACTAGAAAATGCTGTATCAGATGCTGACTACGCTAAAGCAATCCAACTTGCCTTCGAGCTTCGCAGACCTCACAAACTTTTTGAGTTATTTGCGGAACTATGCCGGTTAGTGATCATCTTTTTGTTTCTTCTGGTCTATATCCAGTTCCATTTATTTGATATGAGTTCCCTGCAGGAAGAGAGAGGCTGAAGTTCAGGTAGATGAAGCGCTTCATGAGCTTGGCAAGGAAGAATTTCGTCTACTTCTTGAATATGTTCGAGAATGGAATACAAAGCCAAAGCTTTGTCATATTGCACAGTTCGTGCTTTTTCGAGTTTTCAATATCCTTCCACCAACAGAGATTCTTGAGGTTTTATCCTTTTTCTCCATTCTGGCTCTAGCTTTTATATGTTAAAAAAGTTACAGTACTTCAAGTCTAGATAGAGTAGATAATGTTAATTGTTTTATGAATGTTTAGAAGTTGCTTTAATTCGGTTAGATTAGGATCAGTCCATCTTTTTTAAAATGTTCTTGTTGATACCTGTTTTGGGAAATGTGTTTCAGATCAGAGGCGTCGGAGAACTCCTTGAAGGTCTTATCCCCTATTGTCAGAGGCATTTCAGTCGGATAGACCGGCTGGAGAGAAGCACATTTCTGTTGGATTACACTCTGATGGGGATGTCTGTCATCGAGCCTGAAATCGAAGAACGAGAGTTGAAAGAGGTGCCTGAAATGCAAGCGGATACTACAGGTGCAGTTCAGGAGCCGTTGTGGGCCGAACCTGATGTTGATAAGGAACAAAAGCACACCATCGATGAGGTAAATGAACCTGATGTTGATAATGAACAAAAGCAGACCATCGATGAGGTAAATGAGAGGTCCTCTTCAAAGAAACGGAAGTCTAACAAATCAAGAGACGTTGCGTATAAGAAAGTGAAGGGGGCGGCTCAGGCAAAAGTTTCAGCCATTTCATCCGAGGCCTGACAGATGAGATGATGTACAAAACCATGTATTTGTCCAATTTTGACCCCAATAGTGAGGCTTCTTGTCCTACAGTTTGATTGTTTATGTAGAAAATATTGTGTTCAATTATTAAAGTTATTCCAAATACTCTATCTCAAGTCGGGATATTAAGAAGGAAATATCCATTCTTTAAATCAGATACTATCAAGGAATGTGATCCTCTCTATTTTTCCAAATTTCCAAAGAAAATGGAGGCTTGAGTTCAGTTTATTTGTGGACCCTTTCCGCGATTCGGACGAGGGGGATTTGGACCGTTGGATTGCCGAACGGATGGTTCGGATGTGCACAACTAAGCACAGTGCTGCACAGCACCATCTTCGGTTCCTTTCCGGGTTCACTTTGATGATCTGAACCTCAGTTTTTAGCTTTCAAGATAATTGTGTTGTAAAATCATACTATTAAGTATAATTTTTTTTTAGAACATATTAGTTAATATTTGTATAACGTTATTTTTTGCCACAGTGTGAATATTCACCCTACTGAATATCCATGATCAAAATTTTGGAAATTTTCACCAAAGATAAAAAAAAATCCTAAACAGACATAATTTTTTATTTGTCTTCATTTGAAATATATTAGTTTGGTACATTTTTTTTTTATCTTCCACTCGTCTATTAGCTTATTTTTCTCTTTCGACTTTGGTTTCCATTAGCTTTTCGATGGCTAGCTTAGTCAATTTAGCCCGAGGGGATGCAAAATGATCCATAAAAACAAAAGAAGATTACATTCGTAGATTTTTTTTTTGCTTCTAGGTACATTTTCAAGGTGCATTCCAGTGTGGGTGTGCCATTTCTATCATTTTTGTACGAGGGTAAGTTTGTCAATAACTAGTGGTTTGGCATAAATAATCTTTTTGAATTTTTTTTTTGTTTTTATTCAAATTTTTTTTTTACCTTTATTAGTTTTGATAGATTATTGGTTGATCTCGAAACAAGGAACTTATAATGTAAATTTCTTTTATCCAAAACCTTCAAAAAGTTTACTAAAGAAAATCCAAAGTGTCTGTTTCGGATTATTTTTGTTTTTATTAAAAAATTTAGCTTTAATCATATATTTTTATTTTTCTGATTCTTTTTGTCCAAAGTTCTCAAAAAAAAAAAATATTTGCAAAAGAAAATTTGAAAAAGATTGCCGTCAAGTTAATGAAAATTTGAAAAAGGTAACGCTTTTAATGTTTGCGGCCAGGCTTACATTGTTTCTGCCCAACAATTAAAGAGTATACCGCAAACACGACTTCGAAAAAGTTTGCGGCCAAAAGACATTAGTTTGCGTCCATGTTACAATAGTTTGCGTCCATGATTAAAAAGTTGCGGCTAGGATAAGCGCCCCCAAGTTTTCTCTTATTTGTTTTTCTTTCTCCTCCGTACGACGGCTAATCGCATTACATATCTTCGTCTTCCCCTACCCCACTCTCTCTCTCTCTCTCTCTCTCTCTCCCCTCAGCCGTCTCCGGTCCCTTCCGCCGCCATACTCGGAGCCAATCCTCTGAAACGTCAACCACGGCATGGGTTGGTGCCCTCACTGCGAGGGGTGATCATGATACCTGCATGATGATGTAACCATCTCTATTCTCATCAATTTACTTTCTCAATTTTTGATTTTTTAAACTATCCATAGTACAAACAATCTTGTAGTGCTTCATCACAACGAGTTCACTGAGGAGCCTACTTTTCCCGAGAGAGAGAGAGAGAGAGAGAGAGAGAGAGAGAGAGAGAGAGAGAGAGAGAGAGAGGGAGAGAGAGGGAGAGACATCAATGAGCAATGAGAAACCTCCTTCCACTGAAGCGATTCATAAACAGCTCAATTGGTCCTCCATTTCCCCCCACCTCCTCTGCTGCAGCGGCTCTCTCTTCCTCTTCTCAACGCGTCAGTCTCTCTTTCGCTCTTAAACTTTTTCCTCGTCTGTTCAGTTATATCTATGTAGACAGGTGTTTGATTCGTTTTGGTTGAATTACTGTTGATTGATTACCAGATTGATACTCTGAATCACAGCGCTGTTTAACTCACAGCTTTGATCTAAGTAACCAGCTTGTGGAAAATATTTCGTTTCACTCATCAACCCTATCTCTACCTCCATATCGAGCTCGGCAACTAACTTAAACTTGTAATGCAATATTTCTTTCGGGAAAAATCGCAGAATTCATATGCCCTGGCTGAATTGTTTCTATGTTGCATCGAAGACAAATAGTTGTGTACAAACAAATGCATATACTCGTTGTGGCGGAGCCAGGATTTGGATCCGTGGGTGGGCACTAAGAGTCCATTTTTGTTGTTACATGCTGTCCATAAAGTATAAGGAATGTTACATGTATATTGATATAATTAAAATTGATTTTGTTCTGGGTTATGTTTTTTTATTGAAAGGAATAAAAGTTGGTCCAACTCTTTTGTGGTCTTCAAATTTTTAACCATTGAGATATTATTGTCATGATCTGTTCATTTTTCAATACACAATATTTACATCAATTGCATAAAATATACAGTCGCCCGAATATTGGTAGGTGCCTAACTGAATTACATTAGTGCAAAAAAAAAATGGTTTGAACTTGGGGTGGTGGTGGCACCTACCCAACCCCCCTACCTCACTCCGCCACTGTATACTCATATGCATTAGTATCCATCAGATGTTAGGGTAGGGGTTTTGTCTTCCGAGGTTTTCTGTGAACTTTGAAAAAATAGTTGATTGAAGTCACACATGAGGTTTCAGTCTGTGTTGGTTATTTTAAAGTATCCTGGAGTGCAGGGATTAACTTGTGACTGTACAACTGACATTTCACGGTTGGTATCTTCTCTGAACCTATCAAAAAGCTTGATTTGAAGTGCTTGTTGTAACAAGATTCTTTTCTTGTGTTTTTGCAGAATGCAGGTTCAGCACCCATTGATGAAATTCCTAGGTGATCCTTCACAGATGACTTATAAGCTAGAGCAATTTTTTGGTGATATGTATTCATCATTTCTTTTGAGTTGTTTCGCTCTTATTTGTTACTGCTTTTGTGTTGCTGTGTTTGATACGATGATGCATCTTGTTCTCTTTTGATCTTTAATCATCGCAAGCAACAATTTAGAAGGTGAAGCACAATCAGGACTCAATTACATAGACCTGTAATATTACTGTAGTCGCCTGATGCCCTAGCTATTACTGCTGTTTTTGTTGTTGTCATGGTTGCTATTAGTGGGTTAACGCAGTTCAGTTCTCCTAATATTTTGTTTACAGGGTTATGTGGATAAGTAAATCTGATGGTTGCATAATGTTACCAATATGATTTTGGAGGATCGTGCTGTAAGTTTTACTTACACAGTCCTTCCTGCAATGTTGTGCTGCCAATCTTGATAATTCCATTGTCCAAGTTTTATTTTTTTGTCGCAAATTCATTTCCACAACACTTACTTCTGTGAGGATGGTGTACATAAGAATCATCAAAAGCCCAGGAGGCCTTGGTTTTTGTCTTTCACCCCTGTTATCTGCACCTTGTTCTGGGTTTATGCACCGTGTTCAAGGATACCCTCATTCCAAGATGTCCTAGGTTACTTGTCACCATGTTATCTTTGTCGCGGTGCACTCTCTTTCTTTTTGTGGATTTTGTTTATGTCAGTTGGTTTGTCTCTTAAATTCATGGGGCGGGATGCATAGCTTCATATAAATTGTTGGACTCTTTTTCTTATAATTTTTTTTGGGACAAGCGATGATTTAATGCATAAAATTTTCATAGCTATAGTCATTTTTTAGTCCTCATACCTTGCATTATGCAGGGAAGGCCCTGGGATTTCTTATGGTCTTAATTTGGCTCTAGCTGGAAGAGGTGTAATTGTGAAGGATAAAGCATTTCGAAACTTGAACTCTTCTGAATTACAACAGAAAGGAGCAACTTTTGTGGGTAGGTGCTTTGTCAGACTTATTCTGTCTTTGTTTCTCTCTCTGTTGCTCTGATTCCTCTTTTTCATTTTTGTTCATGTGTAGAGAGATTATCTGGACTTCCAGTTCATATCAGAGGAAATGTTCTCGGAGGATCTTCAGAAATTTCGAAGGCACATTTTAGTAAACTCTTAAAGCAGGCACGTCTCAACTTGTGGGTTTTTTATGCTCTCGTTCTCTCTCTACCTTCCCCACATGAAGAAGTAAACTGGAAATAAGGTTAACCTGTTTATGTAGTTAATCGATGACGGCTTGTTCCAACTTCCAACCAAATGTTTTTTCACTGCATGCATCTTGTTACCAGGTCACAACTCACATATCGTCGATCTCCAACATTTTTGTTCATGATGGAGCTATTGGCACATCTCCCAAATGTTGTGCTAATGTACGTGTCATAAGTGATGATCCTTCTGCTGTCTTGTCACTCTCCAGTATTCTTCGGAGAAACGCTACTCGTGCAGTTTCCCATGATTCCTGCCCTCTTACGATTTATGTTGCTACATCCATCAGGTATAGCCATTCTGGAGAATCCTATTCTGTTATCTTGTAGCTCTTTGTTATATTGCACCTACTAGTTCGTTGTTTCGTGTTTACTTTACAGTCCAAGTGCTGCAGATATTCTTGGTCTTGGTGCTAAAGGAAACAATGGATTTATTGCGGCTGATGTTGAGCGTTCATCACTGATTTTGTGTGGAAAAGCCTTCACTGATGCAAAGGGAACGAAAGAAGCATTGGCTGCATTGTCTGGGCCTATCATATGTGCACGGGGAGGCCTTCCTCTATCTGCTCGGTAGAACCCTCTTCTGTTGTAACTTCGTTATGATTATAATAAGTATGTGCTTGCATTAAGTGGTTGTAAATTTCAGGCTTCTTTTTGCTGGCGACTCTGTGATTCTTTTCTTTGCTCCAGAGGACACCATTCAAAGCTGCTTAGATCAGTTGGTTTCAGGGGATATCGGAGTTGTTCTTTCTTCAGAAGGTGCTTCACCTTTATTTGAAAGTGGAAACTCTGAAGGATTGTTTTCATCAAAACTGCCAGCTGCAATAATGTTTGTCTCTTCTGACAGGTAGGAAGATTACATATAATCTGGCCTTCTTTTACCCATGAAATACACCAATCGTGATCTTCCATGGTCCAGTTTTTCTTTGAAGCATACATTCTGATTTTTTGACCAAGTGGTTTTAGTAACCGTATTTATGCTAATGACTGTTTAATTTTAGACTATTAACCCCCTGCCCTTAAGAGACTCCCTTGTGTTGCCATCTTAAGGGGTAATCTAATGAAGTTTGGTTTTGAACAACCTAGAGGGCAGCCGGACAGGACACCTTTACTGCATTGGCTTTGAATTGTTTTAAACGGCATCGTTGGCCAACCAAAACATAGGAAAAGAAACATATGCAAATCCTCCCACACCCAACACATTACAAACTTGGCCATGTTATTGGCCTTTTTCCCTTGGCAGCTAACTTATAGCTACAATGCTATTATCGAAATTTACCTTGTGCAGTTTTTGCTGGGTTTTTGGTGCAATTGTTTTTTCTTTCTATTTTGCTCTAACCAACTGTATTTAGTTGCTTTATTTAATGTTATCTCTCTTCTATCGTGTTAAAATAGATGCAATTTCTGTCTGTTGACGCAGTTCTGGAACTATTCCTTTTGCATCAAAGCTCTCTCCTGGTCAAGCAGCCTATCACTTTCTGGCAGGCTATCAGAATGGGAAATTTCTGCCTGGATACAACAAAGGTCCTTCAGCTTTTGACCCATTGGATCTAGCAAAGGCTTTTCTGGCCAAGGTAAATTCTTACACCTGCATACTTTTCAGAAAAGGAAAAAAAGTTTGAAAACCCCTTGCGGTTTCTTCGGGCCTGTTTGATAAGTGTGTTAGGACTTGGGATGGGATTAGCAATGCTGTGGGCCCAATAATCCTTTGTTTGATTGCACAAAAGAGGTTAGGAGTGCTAATAATAAGGGACTAGCAATCCTCCCATTTTATGGGATTGGTAATACCACCCTGGACCAGGTATTACTAATCCTATCCCAAGGTGTCTCACACAAAATTACTCCAATGCCCATGCTAGGTTTTGTAAATGCTGATAATACCCTTTTGTTTTGAAGATGTCCTATAACATGGACTCTTCTGTTGTTGTTTTTCATTTATTTATTATGTTAGCTTATTTGATTGTATTTTGTATCTTAGTTTGGTCGGCTCAAAAAAGTTTTTTTTTTAAGCTTCCCTACGAAGAGTTGCAAAACCGCGTGCACCCTTTTTTCTGGGGAATTCAAAAATGGTTTGGTTGTTGCCTAGTTTGGCTTAATAATCCTTGTGGATTAGTTTTTTTGTCTTTATTTGAAAAAATTATTGTTTGTTAGTTTTGCATCAATTTTTTGTGGATTATTGGTTTGTCTCGATGGGAAGAATCTAAAAAGTAAAAAATATGTTCAAAAGAAAAAAATAATTGAATAAAGACAAAAATAATCCAAAAAATTGTCTATTCTAGATTACTTTTGTCTTTATTCGAAAAAATTTAGTTTTGAATGTAATTTTTTACTTTTTAGATTTCTCTCGTTGAGACAAACCAATAATCCACATAAAAGTGACACAAAACAACTAAATGTGTATTTTTTTGAATAAAGACAAAAATAATCCAAACAGATTATTAGGGCAAACTAGGTCTAGTCCACGTTAAAATTAGTTTTGTTCGTATGCTTCAGTCCACAAATGGGGTCTAATAACATTTTTATGGAGATTTTTATAACCCTTGGGCATTTTTTATAACCCATTGTTTGTAAGGGTAAAAAAGGAAATACATACTTTCAATCCAATCCTATCCTATATAAATGTGATAAAACAAACATGTAGATAGCAATCCTCTATTCTAATCCGATGCAAAACAAACATGCACATAGGATTGACCTTCTCATTACTAATCCCTTCTCATTATCATTACCATCCCCATCCCATCTCATTACCAATTCCACCATATCTGTAACAGTTCAACCAATTCATTGTTTCCTTATCAGCGAGATTTGCTATGTTTTGCAGATTAAAGGCCACCAAATCTCATGCTTCCTAATTAATATTAGTGAAGGAGAAAAGCAGATTACTGGTGAGGGGAAAACTAGCAAGTTTGCACGCAATGCATTGTACCATCAACAAAATTCAAACGAAAGCTGAAACCTAGCTGTATTATGGTGTGTGTTTTACATCTGCTTCAAATAAGTTAACGTTTGCGTCTCAATTTTGCTTCATGATTTTGTAGATAAGGATCTCGTTAAGTTGGTACAATCATGCTTATCGGAAAATATTCCACTATTCAAACTCGAAGGTTGGTTTCATCAATTTTTGCACCCCCTGCCCCTTTTGGGGGGACCATAAAGATCACTTACGGAGTTTCTTAACTTCTTTTTGCAGGTGGATATCTCCAAGCAAAGTACAAGAGCTTCTTATCCGGCAGATTTCAAGAACTACCAGAGGAATTCGTATTTTGAAATCCCTGATAATCATCTTTGCTTTTCTTGTGGAGGTGGTACAACAGGTGATGCCTATTTGGTATTAATCAATAGCTCTGAAAATTTATATCATGTATGTGCTTCCACACGTCTTGTATTACTTCCCATATACAATAGATTTTCACACATTCACATTGTAGTAACACTTCAAAAAGATAGACATATACTAGTAATAGACTTGAAATTACTGGATTTGGGTTAAAGTGCCATTATCTAGGAGGATTAGCTACTTGATATCCATCACGTGAAAAATTAGGTATTGAGTTAGAAATTTTAATGGCAGTGACCTCAATGATTATTTTCAAAGGATCTCAGAGTATCATGATGTATATTATAGGTATTTAAGTGATTTTTTTAGCAGAAGATTCTCAAAGTAATATGTTCTCCCGAGGTCAATGACAAGTTTAAGAGGATTCTCAGTATCATGTTGTAAATTATGGGTCTATTTGTGGACCGGACTAGTAGTGAATGGATATATAATTTCATTGAGTCATTTTATCCCATCGGATTTATAGTGATTGGATAAATAACACCACCACAATGGCACCACCCATCCACTCCCACGCTGTTGTATATTCTACAGTATTGGGATTATATATCCGGTGCATGTTTAAATCCAAATAAGGAAAACTTAATGAAACACCATATATGTGGTCAACGTGGATCTGTTTTCTGATTTGATGCTCATATCTGGTTAAACAAATGGATATAGGTACTAAGTGATAATCTCCGCTGAGAGGGACATCAACGACAATTTGAATTGTTCAAACCATGATCATAGAACATGAAAATTCTCATTGAGGACTCGAAATCAAATGGAATTTGAACCTTCTCTGTGGTAAAGCTTCCGAATCCAGTCATGAATTTCCCAATTCTGATATTCATGTCCAGAATCCGTGGAGTCAAGTTTGATATCGTATCTATAAATTGGTAAACCTGATAGAAAACCGTTCCAGAAGTAATGTGTTGAACATAGATCAGCACCAGATATATTGTTTACAAATCTTTCTTCGGAATAGCAGACCAAGCTTAAAATTTGGCAGCTGTGGGTTCCATTGATCTTGATCTGATCCTCGGGTCTTCTTTGACCCGGCGTTATCGCCGACGCTCTCTCTCCCCCTCATCGTTTGATCAAGTTGCTCTTTTGGTTATCTCCTATCTGTGTTGTGTTCTTTAGGCCTTTATGGGCCTCCCCTTGTCGCCAGTGTATTATATATCTTTCTGCGATAGCACAGGCCGGAGTTGTTTTTTTTTTTTTGTTTTCCCGGTTTTGGTTGCTGGCTCTATGGTAGATCGTTCTGTTGTAATAGAGGCCCATCTGTTGGCCACAGCGTTTCTAACACCGGGATTCTTATTTTGTTGTGCTTTTGTCGTGTTATACTATCCTTTCCATATCAATGAATTCTTCCATTTCTCAAAAAACAAATGGCAGCTTTTGCTTAATTAATTGTGATAGCTTGAGTTTTTCACCTTTCAACTTCGCAAGAGTGAGTTTGTGTGGCCAAGTTAACTACCATATTCTCGGATTCAGCTGAGATGTGGGTCTCATCTGAAGTAAAATCCTGTGTCATGTTTGGGGTGGTTATGAGAAATGGGGACATGTCAAGCCAACTTTTGCAACTCTGGGGAGTACTTGATTATTCAGTGCTCTTGGAGCACCGCCATATAGTGCGTCAAGGGCCTTCTCAACGCACATTTGTGTGGGGGTCACACACTTGGTGATGGAATTCACACTAATGTGTGGTGAAGAAAGCTCTGGAACATCACGTGAGGGTGCTTAGGAGCCAATAATAATACTTATCTCCTTTGGGATGTAACAAGTCGGGTGGGAGAATAGGGAATGGTGATGGGTGGGGCCAACATGTAAAGCTGTATTTGGTGTTGGTGGTGGTGTTGGGAGATGGTGCTGTCAACTTGCTGTAGTCTTCAATGCCTAAGGCCGATAATTATAAGATTTGGTCGGCCAAGTTCTAAGTGAAGTATTGATCTGGTCTCTCCTTCCTGGCTGAAGTTGAATTGTTGGTTTAAAATTGGCAAGTGGTGCGAGGTGTTCCTAGCGAAAAGTTATTAACTGTTCTTGGCCCTTGGGTGTTTCAAAAGGAAGTAAGTTCCTTTTCTTTTTGAGGAGTGCTAGGTACTCCGAAAGAATACACAGAAATGACCCCGAATTTTAAAATCAATGGTCCAGATTCACTTAAAGCCAATCTAGACCATCGATTTTTAAATTCGGGGTCATTTCTGGGTACTCTTTCGGGGTACATAGAATTTTCCTTTCTTTTTTCCTTTTTTCTTGAGAAATGGAAAGTAGATCCTGTGTAGCCCGTTCCCCGTTCGGTTGGGTATTTTGGTTTTGGATTTGTAATTGTTACACTATTTTTTGGTTTTGAATTTGTAATGGGTGCCGCTATTCGCAGCCCTTTATTTTCTCTCGTAGCTCACTACATTTCGGTAAATGATTGTTGAAAATCATAAATAACATTTCGGTAAATTGCTGTTGAAAACAAGATTATATTTTGGTAACTACATGTCGAAAATATGTTCAACTTTCGGTAAACAATTGCCGAACATGCATTTTCGGTAAACATCTGTTGAAAAAAATATTATATTTCGGTAATTGGATGCTGAAAATATATCTCAATTTCGGTAACTAACTGTCGAGTATAATTGGAAATTTTTAACGGGCTATGAGAGTAAATAGCGCCCTTTGTAATTGTTACCCTATTTTTTTCTCCACTCATTACTCTTAGAGTAAATTACACTAAACCCCCCTCAACTAACCGGCATTTTCACTTAACCCCCTCAGACTACAAAATTCGACATTGTGCACCCTCTAACTATCCAGAGTTGACACTTAACACCCTTTTGTTAGGTCTCCGTAGGAAAAATGCACCGACGGTCGTCTCCGGCCACCGGACGGCCGATTCGAGCCGTCCAAATTTTTTTTTAAAAATAAACCGAGTGGGCTCACGCGGGAATCAATGGCATCCTACGTGCGTAGGTACTCAATCCAAACACCCCATTTAAATTCTTGGGGTGTTTGGATCGAGCACCTACGCACATCGGATACCATTGATTCCCGCGGACGCCCACTCGGTTTTTAATTTTTTAATTTTTGGACGGCTCGGATTGGCTGTCCGGTGGCCGAAGACGACCGTCGGTGTATTTTTCCTATGGAGACCTAACAAAAGGGTGTTAAGTGTCAACTCTGGATAGTTAGAGGGTGCACAATGTTGGGTTTTGTAGTCTGAGGGGGTTAAGTGAAAATATAGGTTTGTTAAAGGGGGCTTAGTGTAATTTACTCTTACTCTTATCTTCAATAAATACTCTCATTTCTCTCTCTCTTTCCCATCATTACCTTTATTTTCAATCATTACTCTATTTTTCTGTGCACTCATTACTTATAAATCCAAATCCAAAATACCCAAAGACGTACAAGCTCCTGGAGTCTCCTTTACCTAAAAGAGATTGGGACGATCAAGTTTGTCTATTTTGTGGATCCTTCCCGAGCTCACTTTAGACGATCAAGTTTGTCTATTTTGTGGATCCTTCCCGAGCTCACTTTAGTGGTAAAAATGTTTTTGTTCTAGGGAACAAGATCCTCTCCAGTCCCTTAAAAGACTCGATGGTCCTTTCCGGGCCCTTTCCTGACTTGTTTTTGATGATCAGGATTGTTGATATTTTAGATCTCGTCAAGAATATTAGGCACGTCAAAATTTATGTTAATCCATTATCGTATTCTAGATTATTAAAACACATTTATCTTGCCAAGAATGGGTTTTTATCCGATATTGCAATATTTTCTAAACCTATTTTCCTTTAGATAAATGTGTTTTGAAACTAGATTAAACAATATCTGATTAACATGAATTTTGACATGATATTCTCTACAATGTCGAAAACATAAACAGTTTCGATCATCAAAAGGGACCTAGAAATGGCTCGTTCACGACCATTTCTATGAGATTAATATCATAATCAACCTCGCAAGAAATCATATCGATCGAATACCAGAGTATATTAAAGACAAACTTAAACTAATATATATAGAAATTATTTTGTTCGTACTTTATATACTGTGGCCCAAAAAAATTAAATGTTTTGATAACAATATAAAAAAAATAACAAAGAAAATAAACCATTGTCTTAAAAATTATTAGTTTAATCCAAATCCTTTTCATCTTAAATGTCCCTCACATGGCTAAATGCCTAACGTCTTTTTCGATCATCGGCTCAACGGTTCCGGCCAAGACCTCCAATCCAACAAATCCTCGAGACTCCCGCATGTGGGTCCTACTTCAGGCTCATAATAATGATCTGAACTGTTCAGATCATACGTCATGCAAGGAAGAACATCCATGCAAAATTAGTTCGACCGAATGTTGATAGACACGTGAAAATTCGTTTACATTTGGACGGTCTAATTTTATCTTCTTTCATGATCGTCTATTTTATAAAAACACAACATGATTTGTTGCAAGATGAACAATTTGGATCATTATTTTGGGCTCAAGGTGGGGCCCACCACCAGAGTCTTGAGTGTTGTTGGATTTGGAGGTCTTGAGAGAAGGTAAACCCTCGACTAATTGTCTAATAGTTGAGGGATTATTCAGTGCCAAGGCATCACGTGACGATGACTAAGCTCCTACATTATCTCATATCGTGTGGTGCTAAAAGTGGCCGTGTAATAAATAATTGGGGGTGGGGGATTGTGTGGTGGAGAATGGCCTGAACAATAAATATATTGGAAATTATACGTAATCTGGAGTGACCACATATAGGGTGGTCGTAGAGGGGCATTTGTAATGAATAATTCTTCCTAGTAAATAACAATCCCTCTGTCTCAAATTGTTGTTCTTTTTTTGCAGTCGTGCCACTCAAACAACTGTTTATATTTTACAACAGTTTTCTATCTTTTCAAAAACTTTATTTAGTAAAATTAATTAAAATCTATTAAACAAGATCTATATTAAATATATGAAACATTATAAATTAAAAAATGTCAAAAGTTTTTTGAGAACTCTCAAATAATAAAATAAGAGCAACAATTTGCTACTGATGAAGTACAATATTAGTGCATAATCGTGGGGTGGAAAAGGACATGCAAATAATGAATTTTCCTTAATAATTTTTCCAAATAGATACGGGAAGGAAGATGGAAATCTTCTGGCAGCACGTGGACCCCACATTCTTTCCCCCTCCTCCACTTCTTCTCTATTAAATGCATCGACCCTCTACTTTTGTAATCTCTCTAGACTCTCACGAGTCTCACTTCACTTTCTTTCCTTTTGGTAACCACCACCTCCCAACCATCTTCTACTTACCTCTCTCTCTCTCTCTCTCTCCCCTTCTCTCTCTCTCTCGCTCATTAATACTACATACTTCTATTCTCAGCTACCTTTGGAAAAAGCTCAGCTCTGGTAGCTAGCTTCTTTCTATGGCTCCAGCAGCTCTGTTGATGAATGAATCGTGGCCGTCCAAGAGGGTCTGCGTCATGGGCTCAACAGGCCCCTTGGGCTCCACTCTCGTCCAACGCCTCTTGGAGAGAGGCTACGCCGTTCACGCCGCCGCCCTCCGCCACTATCCGCCCAATACCCACGTCCATGGTAACCATACCCGGCCCCCTTCATTTCTTTTCATTCTTTGGATAAGAGATTCAACTGGGTTTCATTCGGTTCTTTCTTTTTAATCTTTTTTTTTTTTTTTAATTATTGTTGTTAATACGCGACATGATAAATGAACCAAACTACTCGAGTTTGAGCTCGTGTTTATTGTTAAAAGCTCATTCAAGTCTGGTTTATAACATAGACAAAAGTAAGGTTGAACATTTTTATGAAGCTCGTTAAGCTTTTTGAGCTCAAACAAGCTAGTAGTCCGTTCGTTCGGATTATCATTTCAAGATCAGCTTGCGCCTTGTCCCATAAACATGGCAAGCTTAAACAGGTTTAATTTGAAGCTCCCTAAGTTTTCAAATCAAGCCTGAACAGTTACCTGCTCGGCTCGTTCATCAATCTCATCTCCATTCTCCCCTGTTTGTTGGAGTTCCCAAGTGGGTTTTTGGCATAATTCATTTTAATTTGTTGGGTGATTATTTGATTCAGGTGGAGTGGATTGTTTAGAGGGAATATTGTCATCTTGTGATGATGAGAAGAAGAATAAGAGGTTGAGAGTCTTCGATACAGACCCATTGGATTACCACAGCATCTTGGATGCATTGAAGGGTTGTTCTGGACTGTTTTACTGCTTTGACCCTCCCTCAGACCGCCCTACCTATGATGTAAACGTTCTAGCTCTCTTTTCTATGTTATATGCTTACAATCTGACTCAGGATTCAAAATATGGGATTGGTCCCCGGATTAGTCGGTCCATTGGGTCAGATTATCCAGCATACCGAGATATCATAAAGTAGATGTATTTCTGGCCGTATTCTATACTTCGATATTCCCTATTTCGAGTTGGATTGTTAATAATTTCGTCTGCTTCGAATACGATGATTGTAAGCATAGAGTCCAAATACTGTTCAAAAGCAAAAAATAGTGCATTTTTCTTCAATCAATTCTACTGTTGGTTATTTGCACCCATTTTGGAAGTTCGTTACAAGTGCCCATTTCCTTGTGTAATCATCCTAAATATATAGAGAGAGGATCTTGAAAAAGCATTTGGGGGTGCTTGTGGTGCAGGAATTAATGGCAGAAGTGGAGGCAAGAGCAGCACACAACGTATTGGAAGCGTGCGCACAGACCAGCACCATTGACAAGGTGGTCTTCACATCGTCTGCCACGGCTGTTATCTGGCAAGACGGCCGCAACACAATGCCAGACTTGGATGAAAGAAACTGGAGTGACATCAGTTTCTGTAAGAAATACAAGGTACATCCTGTCTCCTGATCGATATGTAAGAGTACTGGGATTGTGTTTTGCGACTTTGGTTTAACAGCAGCCACTCAGTAACGAAGATATGTCATTTCCCGAACCTATACGTGTTTCTGTACTAGTTGGTTTTTCCAGAAATACACGTACCATATGTTTTCACCCTGACGTGCATCTCGTGTCATTGCTCGTTGCCCTGCTTCTATTTGTCTAAATTTACGTTTGCACTTACATTTGGGACAGTTGTGGCATGGTCTGTCAAAGACGTTGGCAGAGAAGGCGGCATGGGCACTAGCCATGGACAGAGGTCTGAATATGGTTTCTATAAACGGAGGGCTGTTGATAGGCAGCAGCCCTCACGGTCATCAGCTGATGACCGTTGACAACCCGTACTTGAAAGGAGCGGCTGAGATGTACGAGGACGGTGTGTTTGTGACAGTAGATCTCGGGTTTCTGGTGGACGCCCACATCTGCGTCTACGAAGACGTCTCCTCCTACGGAAGATACCTATGCTTCAACGAGGTCATCGACTCCAACACCGCTGCCCTTAAGCTTGCACACATGCTCTTCCCCTCTTCCCCATCTTCTCCATCACCTCAAAGGTCAGCTCTCTTACCCTCCATTTTGCTCTGGCCTCCAAGAAACATGTTTTATGCGAGAAATGTTTTCCAAAGAAATCGGTTTTTTGCTTGAATATACTACTATGCGGGCTCTACGAGATGAATAATTCAGATAACTAAGTTAAAAGCACAACGGAGCTTACAAAAGCGGTGGCGAAAAACCCATAATTTCTAACACTAGCGAAAAGAATTTAAACTCTTTTGTTAATTGTCTATTACTTTTAATGCAGTTTAGAGGAGGAAAGAGTGTACCAACAGAGGATAAGCAACAAGAAACTGAACAAACTGATGGTGGATTTCAAGCGTGGACTGCTACCAGTTTAATCGGATCTAAATTCCTCAGGCCGTATGCGTACCGACAACTATATGATTTTAATATCGGAAAGTTTGAGCGCACGACTTTAAAAAACAACTCCGCACACAACTGTGTGGACCCGTGTGCATCAAACGGTCTCGGACACGGTCGCACCCGGAGTTGTGTCTCTGCGTGTAGAATTCCTCTTTTTACTAATATGTATAGACAACTTAACTTGCAAAGTTGTACCATAAGGATGTATGGATTTTGTGTCTGTGCCCACCAGGATGCTCAAGAGTATTATAAGGCATCTTGTGGTGTATTATGTGATTATTTCCCCAGACAATGAGCTCAATGATAATTTCCATTGTTCCCTAACATGGCAGCAATATGATCGAATGGATGACCGAAGGTTTGACAAGTTAATTTGTTTGGCTAAATTTATGGACCCAGTGAGTGAGACCAGCCAATCCAGTCGTTTATTTTGGCACTGACGATTCAGATTCATTCTAGGCGCATACAAATCACTTTCAGATCTGAACCGCCTATTATTCGGTTAGGATTCAAACCGTCGATTGCCCAGCCGAGCGGCCGATCCCGCCGCTCTATAGGAAGATGCTGATTATAAGAAAATGATAACGTAAGATGAATGAATATACAATCTCTATAATTTAATATTATGGAATCTCGCTAGCTTCTTTGTACATTACAAAATTAGACTCCTCAGGGTTTCGTTTGACGATTCGAGTTATTCCTTCGGCAGAGTTAAGTATATGGATTGTTTATGCCAAAAAAAAACGTTAATCGGTCGTTGGTGAAAACTCATTCAAATCATATTTATTATAAAAATAATAGACGGTCTATACCTTGTCATTATCCGTAAAGACAAATATGGTTCGATGAAGCAATTAATTTCCCAATCATCCTAATCTTTTTACACGGATGAGATAACACAAATTACAAAATAAACGGCTTCAATCATTTAAACTAAATTAAGATAGAAAGAGTCTCATCTAGTATCACATGAGAAATTTGATAAATCACATAAGAGATCTGCGGGATCATCAAATGACCACTCTCTCTCCTCTTTTTCTCTCTCTAAAATCAAATAAATACAGCATACTAAAGGCGAAACAAAAGTACCACAATGGAGGACGATAACACCATGCTCAAGAATACAAAAACAAAAATCCTTACAACATTATAAACTAGTTCGTCCATAGAAGTTTCCCACAGGAATATACAGCGCACGCAGCATATATTTGAAGTGTGAGTGAGATCAAAACATTTCTGGGTCTTTGATGGTAACAGGGGTAAGTGTTACCTCCTCCTTCCAATAATAGACGTTATCTTCAGGCACTCAGAGACATCGAAGAAACGGATGATAGCTTGAACTTTCGCACTTTAGTCGATTCCTGGAGCTGAAACACCACCTCTGTACTTGATCTAACAGTTGCTTCGTTCCATTCAGATGCTGAAGCCCCTTCATTTCGGTAGTCTCGAGGAGAATACAGAACTTGGAGCTTAGAATGGGCTGTATGCAGCAAAAAACCCAAACAATTACACAAAAGCCGGGAAGGCATGGTGATAAGACGTGACAATAGTTCAACTCCTATCGCGATTCGCGAACACTTCCTCCAAATCACATAGATGCTCAACCGACTGAACATGCATAACAGACTACAATGAAAAGCATTTTTTTAGATCTGACAATTCAGATTGAGCATAATGTCACACTGGAACCCATAATGCTTGATGCGTTACAACTAACGAGAAACAAACTTAGCTATCGTGCAGGAAGGAGCAAAAGATGAGTATGAATGTTACCTAGACCAAACATGCTTGTCTTTTGGATGACCAGGCGATTAATTTTGGATCTACGGATATTTTTTAAGGACTGGACATCATCATGCTTCCCTTTAAATTCCAGAAATTCTCCAAGGAGGTATTTATCTCCTTTTAGCTCCAACCTGCATGGTGTGAGAAACCTCCTTATTTTCTTTCCAGATGACAAATATGTAATACAAGAACAGGAAATATGCAGAATACTCGCGAATTTAGCTGTAAAAACAGTGCAGTTATGCCTGGATCAGTATCATCAAAACTTCCCAAAAATGGTTATCTATGCAATTACAGGACAACTTCAGTAAAACATAGGGGTATATACAGCTAGTTCTATCCATCTATGCTCCAACAACTGCCATAGCTTTGTCTTCTCCTCACTCTAATCCGAATCATTCCATGCTTTCCTATTATTTCTTCTTGGATAAAGCATACTCGAATTTCCTTATCATTCAAGGTTCTCATCTCCACTTAAGCCGTCTTTACAAGTTCTTTCATAAAAGTTTTCGTCCCTATCATTCACCGTATTGTACACTTCCCAAACTGTAAAATTCAGTAGCACACCAAGTCAATGGTAAGTTCCCCTTTTTATGCTGCATAGAAGTCTACATATTGGGAAGGTAAATGACATCCTCCACTAAATACTAACAGTTAATGCAACGGAACAATCTAAACAACAGAAATTTAAAGGAACAGACTGCAACAAACCTATCCCATGTAGGCGCAGTGGCTATGATAAAATTAAGATTCTGATGCATTGATTCCTGCATTTCTTTCTTACCACCTCGAAACGCCCCTTTAATCCAACCAGAGAACAAGCTCTTAGGCTCTGGTTTCAGTTGTAGCCACTGGTCATAAGTGAGCACCTCAGGTGGAAAATGGTCTGCATACATGGTACTGCAGGGAAGGAACTGAAGTTAAAAGTAAAAAACGAAAACAGAATTAAGGATGGCAATGACCCAAAACTTAAACACAACAAACAGAGTGCGTATGTGAATATTACATCTAACTAGTAATTATCAGAACACGAATACCTTTGAGAGATCAGGAATTAAAGGCGAATTTCATTCAATCTCCTTCATGACCCTCACCCATTTCAATCAACCAATATGAAGATATCTTCTCGAATTCTCATATTATCTCCCTATTGCTCATAATAGTCCCCACTCCAACATATATGGTTGGTGCATGGAGAATGACCTTGTCATATTTTTATTCATTCCACCGGCTTGATGAAATGTTTACCCATCAATGTCCATTTCGACAAAGACAAGTTACCAGAAGATGCAATTGGATTGCTGTAAAGGAAGGTGATAGGGGAAGAGGAAGGTCCAAATTGGCATGGGAAGTTGGAAGTACATAAATCTATTTAACTTAACCCTTGCCAGAGCAGTATGGCGACAAGTCCACAAGGACAAACCCAATGATAGACCCAAGGCTTACCTTGCATTAGTTTGATTTGGCATATTCCAACATTCTGATATGGGACTATGGGAGCTACAGTCCATGAAGTATGGCAATGCCATGGAGAAGCAATAACATTCATGTTTACATTGTAAAAACTATCAAAAGCTGAAAGTTTGTTCCACATGTGAAGTTTAAAAACCAAGAATAGTACAATTGCACTGTTAAATATACATACATGACTTCAGCAGTTAAAATCATATAGCATGTGTTATGGGCTTTCCATACCAAGGGAATGAGCCATCTCTTGAAAGGTTCATAAGTATGAATTCGGACAACCGCAGTTGTAATGTTAATAAAAACTATGACCAAATACATTGTAATAGCTTCATTAACAGTCATGATTGAATGTTCACAGAGATTTGTTATTGTCTAAATATACTTTCCGTCAATTTTTATAGTTTGATGTGATTGGAAATTTAGCATCCAATCAGTCTTTGTAAACTGCTGTGGAGGACATGGATCTCAGCTACTAGTGCCACTCTTTATTTGCCCCTTATTTAACCAAATTTTCGGAACCTGTCACTGATGTTTGGTTCCGTGGTTTCAAAACAGATCAACATTTGGAAACTCTATCAGATAATTAAATATCAGACATCCAATTGTGTCATACTTTTAAATTAGGAGATAATACCTTCTCCATTTGTCCATAGCATTGCTCAGGGAATTGCCGGTAAGGGAAGATGCATAAAGTAAATGGAAAAACAGCTGTCACTACCAAAAGATACATCTTTGTTGTGTTCTCTCACCAAACTAAAAGAATTGAGCACTTTGTCTTCAGATAGACGGGTAATCAGATTTAAGTGGTATTGACATGATTTTCAGGCAATAAAGTTTCTAACTCTTCAGACAAGTATTCAGCATTAAAGCACAGATACAATTTCTGGGTGAGCAAGCAAAAAAATCCATCAAGTCATCAACAAAACTAAAGTAAATGAGAGCCCCTTAATTTGAGTATAATAAACAATATAATAAGGGAAAACCAAGGGAAGAGCTCAATGCACACCGGAAATTAGGGTTGGGACATATGACTCTGTAAGACAGATATCCTTCTGGAAGAGGGGCCCCCCTTTGTTCTAGATACGATTCAAGAATAGCAACTTGTCGTTTAACTTCTGCTACCTGGGATACAGAAATGCCGCAATGTAACAAAAAAGCTCTGAGAACAGACAAAATACATCATCCTAATATTCAACTTTTGGTATAAAAGACATGAAACCGAAAGATTGAAACCGTCGGCAACATCACAAGATGATATGTAAAAGTAAAGGTTATAGAAAGGACAAGGGAATCTTCAGCTTTCGTCTCCTCTCAAATCATGAGTTTCTTCATATGATTATTGATTTCCAACTCTCACGATACTCATTATCTTTAGCATTCAGAAAACATATCTGAGAGAGTTTTCTCATCTCAAGCATACTTCCAAAAAGAGCTCATAAGACTCTTTCTTTTGTGATCCTAAGAACTCATCAAACAAAAATACTCATTCGGATTCATCTACGATATGGAGTATCCCCAACAGACAAAAGGCACTTCCCATCCCAAGAAAGCAAGACTGAACGCAACTTTTCCAAATTAGATTTGCGTTATCATCCCTATGCCTTCCCTCCCAGGGCCTACAGATGCAAAGGTTGGAGGCAAGGTTCTCCCTGCCCCAAGAACTCATACGACAAAAGTTTTGTGTATTAATTGGATAGGTCGCTTATCTGCCCCCTCATGACTTCTTTCAGTTTACTCTACCTTCCATGAGCTTACAATTTCAGTTAAGGTTAACTATAAAATTGAGAAGGTTTTTAAGGGTTCTTTCCTTCTAAACTAAATCTCGTAACCTAAAATTTTGTATCAAAAAGCTAAAACCTAAGTACATAATAACACCAATTGCTCGAGAAAAATGCATTTTGGTACAAATGGTTATGGAGCTATACAAAAAAAATGTAAACCCTGTGGAACTCAATCACCCTGACATACATGGAAGACAACCAACAGGTGAAGTGAAATTCAAAAGACAGAAGGACTCATAAAAGCCCTAGGCATTCCATGCACCAGCCGAAGTCATCTTTCTCCACCAAGAAGTCATGCAGTGGGTGGAAAATCTGCTATCAATTCATTGAACACATTCTGCAAGGACCATTCTTCTTTTAACTGTTCCTTTTTCAACTTTTGCAATATTGCTCTGTTTTTTCCAAACGCTCCTATAGGCTATAACTGGTCTTCGTTCTCTTAATCCTCAGGCAATCTAACATTAACTCTTTACTATCATTGAACCCAGATAAAAAGCATACATCAAAGAAACCGATACAATCATTGAACAAGGTATAGAAACACAGAAAGTAATTACTGCACTAGAAAGACAACTGAACTTGGTCTTACGGGATCTGGACGACGATCAGTTTTGTGGCTACTTCGCCCAGCGGAAACCCAACTTCCATCTCCATCAATAGATACAAACCCAGAAAGATTCTGAATAGAAATCACCACTGCTTCCCTGTAAATAAAAAAGGAATGCAAGCATGTACCCACTTATGACCCAAACAAAATTTGACAAAGAAAGTTTTAACCTATATCAAACTTATAGTAGACCTACCCTTTTGTGACAAGGACCATATCAATGGTTTGTCGTGAACCACTATCGGCATCTGGAATTCGAAGCCCAACATATGCTTTTCCACCATAAAGCTTCTCAAGTCTAGATTGCAAGATGAACAAAATCCATATCATCAAAAAATGAAGGGCCAAGAACCCCCGTTTCGTTTGCAAGTAACCCAACAATAACCACACAAAAAATGACACATATGAGAGAATAATTTTGTTCACCCCTCCTTTAACAAAATTATTCATATGAGAGCATCTCCGGCCCTCATCCTTTTTATGCACTAAACATTTCAGCAAAAACTTTCAAAAATTCACTCCACTCCTTGACTCAAACGGTACCAAATTGAATTTTACTCAAATCAAGAGAGACTCAAATTTTTTACTCACTCAAATTTTGCAAAGCTATCTTCACCTCCAAAATTTACATATGCCATTAATGAAAGCTTTTACGGTTAGATTTTTACGGTTAGATTTGGATTGTCCATTGGAGTGATCCATCCATACCAAATAAAGCTTTTACTCAGATTTGAGTGAAATAATGAGTATAGGGCTAGAGATGCTCTATTAATATTGTAACAAGTTGAACGAACTAAGCACAGCCAGTTTTAAAAGCAGTTTTTCTTTTATAATTTCCATCGTTTTCTCACCAAAATCAAAGAGAAGATCAAACTTGCAAGATTACAAAGGAGTACCTAGCGGCGACGGAGAAGAGGGAATCGGAATCGGTGGTTTCGACATCGAGAAGGTCGTCGTCGTAGAAGAATCGACGGAACAATCTGTAGATTATGAGGCCGCAGATTATCTCCACCCACATGCTGCTGCTGCTGCTGTTTGTGTACGAAGAAAATGTCGGATTTTCTCGGAAAACGGAAGGGAAAGGACGGGAAAATTAGTTTTTTTGACGCTGTCGAGAGCAATGAGAAATGCTTTTGCAACGCGGTCAGTGACTCGGGGAAGTTAGTTGTAAATTTCCAAAATGGATTTTCTTTTTTCGACTCCTTATTTTTTGGGGGATATCTTGGGCCTTAAGTTTGTCTGTTTGGGCTAAATATTTTTATTCTAAAATGTGCATGTAGCACTTTTTTAGTGGATAAGGTCCCGTTCTGTTAAGATTTTTATTTTTTAAGTATTTATTTTTTAATTTACGAGACAGATCATTCTTTCGTAATTTATCGCTTTTAATTCAAAAAATAAGTAGCCTTAGCCCATCAATATATTGCTTCACAGTGTCAATGAGTATGTTGAGTGTATTCGTCGGGAAAATGATAATGTCGAAACTGTTTTTGTTAATAACAAAATTGTTGTATATAAACCAGCGATGCTTAATTGGACAGCATGTTGGCCTATTAAGAAACATGTGAACAAGATGAGTGTAGCAAAAATGAGAATATTGAGGGGATGTGTGATAAAATTAAACGAGATAGGATTATAAATGAAACAGTTCGTGAGGTGTAGCACCTATATAGAGGAGAAGTTGAGGGAAAATAGGCTAAGGTAGTTTGGGCATATCTACCGTATGCCAGAAGATGCAGTAGTTAAGTGAGCGGATATGATAGCTCTAACTAAGTAGTAATGCTACGGGGAGAGGTAGACCTAGATTGACCTTAGATGTTGTGCACAAAAATATGAATATAATGAGTTTGTGTGAACAAGTAGCTCTTGACAGACCTCAATGGAGAAAACGGATTCATGTAGCCGACTCCAAGTGATTGAAACGTAAAACTCGGTTTGGTTTGGTTTGGTAAGAGTCTTGCACTTCACACATGGTACAAATTTTTTATACACAGTGGTTTGGCATTATCACCGCCCGTTTGTACAGGAGTGGGAGTAATATTTAGTGGTTGTAGTACTGCAATTATTTTTTCAATTTGTTTTGATGTAAAAGTTTTACAAAGTAAAAAGATTATGACTAGAAATTAAGAAAGTAACCTAAGACGAAAATAATTATCAACAGAGTAATATTTTTTTTGTGTTTTCTAATTTTCTTAAACTTTACTCTATCTATATTTTATTTCTATTCTTGAAACGGATCCGAGAATATGATATATATTAATCAAAATTTTACACAAGTCATGAAAACTGATAATGAATTATAATTAAAAATTAATTAATTTAGTCCGAACTCCATATTCTGAATTGGGGGATGGTGCTATGCAGTAATGTGTACAGCACCGTGCTACGCACTTTCGAGCCATCAATCTCATCTTGGCAATGAACAGCTCTCGATCGTTGATTGCCGAAATGAGATCCGAGCCGTCGGATACAAGGTGCGTCATACGGTACTGTGCACCTCATTGCACATTACCAACCCGAAGTGCCCTCCTTATCCTGAAAATCAAAACCAATAATGATCTTCGCAAAGTCCTTTTTCTTTTTTTAAACAGTAGAATCCAGATCCAATGACGTGAGTAATACACGTAGCGATTTGGCACTGGGAGGAAATTTTCTCCGGAAATACTTTTTGACAGATCTACTGAAAAGAGAATGGACCAATTCAACAGTCCTAGTACATGTAATTTGGAAATACTGTAGGGCAGCCCGCATTGCATGGACAGTAGGACGGCTGATTCGGTCGTTCATTTTGATGTCAATAGTTTGGATTTAATCTGAGCTCCTATTAATTCGAATCAGCATTCCTATAGCTTTGTAAGACAGTCTGCCCTACAGGAGCTCTGGAAGATTTAGAAATGAGCTTTCACTTCACTTGCGGGTGAAGGGTAGTAGGATAGCCCGTCCTACAGGATCCCCAAGAAGATCTAGACATGAGCTTTCACTTCACTTGGTGTTTCGATTCCAATACTGTACAAAATGAGCTCACCTTTTTTTTTTTTTTTTGGGTCAAAGCTTAGAGGTGTTTTCATTGATACGAAAATCATACATCGAGAACAGATAGCTCCCCCAAGCAAGGGCGGAACCAGGAATTGGTTCTGCCCTGGGCTAATCCAAAAAAAATAAAATTTTGGTGGGCAAAATAGTAGTGTATATAATATGCATATAAAGCAATTTCTAAAAAATAAGGCTTGTAATTCCACCCCAAATTTGACGCAATTTCCAGATTTTTTTTCTGATCCATTATAATCTAGATCTAAAAAAGTAAGATTGTAATAACCAATATTTTAAACCAATTTAAGCGCATCAGTCCGTGCTCGATCTGCATCAACTAAATTAGTAAAAATCTAAGTACACCAGTGAGTGTTCTGCATTTAACAATATAAGAGCAAATCTTCACACAATAGCCAATACTTTGCAATTAACAACATAAGTACAAATCTAAGCACACGAGCCAGTGCTCTCCATAATAATGAAATATTTACCGATCTAAAGTTTCGCGATTCGAGGAATTGTTGGCTGAAATCATTTGGATGGTGGGTTTGGCCAGGCTGAATTTTGGATGGTGGGTTAGGCTAAAATTATTTAGACTGAAATTTACATATAAATTTTTTTTTTTTTTTTTTTTTGGTTTTTGTGGTAGACATGGGGCTGTAGCCCAAGGCAGCCCATGAATAGTTCCGCCCTTGCCCCCAAGGAGGGAGGAAAGAAACCACAAAAGAGGCCTAAAGTCATAAACGAATATTTAGAACCTTACACAGACAAGACTCATCGCCGACCAGAAAGCCATCAAGACGGTTAGAAATGTTTCAATTTCAAAACTGTACAAAAGCCATCAAGACGGTTAGAAATGTTTCAATTTCAAAACTGTACAAAAGATCTAGAAATGAGCTTTCACTTCACTTGGCCCATCTACCGGTCAAATAACCAGGCCTAAAATTTTCTTTGCCAAGAACAAAGAAACTGGAAGATATACACACCACATGTACATAGCCAGAAGCTTATCGCGAAAGACGTTACGAACTAGCAACTCGAATACCAGAGAACCTTTCAATTCTGTACGGTTGTTTCGACTAGGGGGAATTACGGTTCAATAGAGAGTGGGGCAAATAAGTTCCACCACATGGGACACTTTTTGGGAATTAAAAACCTATGGAAAGAGGAAAAATAATGCCCAGCTCATGGTATTCATAATTTACTCAGACAAAAATATCTCTCTCTATTGAAACACACACTCAGGGAACAATGAACACACATTCAGGGAGCAATGTACACACACTCAGGGAGCAGTATTATATGATTGAAAGAGCAATATAATTTAATTAAAAGTGCAATATTATGTGATTAAAAGAGCAGTGAAGCTACGTCCACCGATTCCCAAGTCGCTGAACTTCCACCGATACCTTATACACGACGCCGTTTTGGATTATTATTTTTTTGGTGTTGAAACATTTGGTTTTATCCTTCTCTTAGGACTCTTCAACGAGAGCCCTTGACCTAAAAATTAATTATGATCCTTTTAGATAAAATGATCAGAAAAATAATATCTTTGCAATGGTTCAAACGGATTGAAATCGGAACGCTTAATTTTTTTTCATTTGGTTTTATGGTTCTCTTAGGACTTTTCAACGAGAGCCCTAGAATTAAAAATTAATTATGATTCTTTAAGATAAAATGATAAGAAAAATAAGATCTTTTCACCAATTTAAAATGATTGAAAAATTAGAACACTAATTTTTTTTTCATTTGGTTTTATGATTTTCTTAAGGCTCTTCAACCAGAATCCTAGAGTTAAAAATTAATTATGATCATTGAAGATAAAATGATTAGAAAAATAAAACCATTTTTTTTAAATAATCATAATTAATTTTTAGCTCTAAGACTCTCGTTGAAAAGTCCTAAGAGAACCACAAAACCAAATGCAAAAATCTTATTTTTCTGATTATTTTTATAAAAAATGATCATAATTAATTTTTAACTCTACGGCTCTCGTTGAAGAGCCCAAGAGAAGGATAAAACTAAATGTTTAAACAAAAAAAAAAATCCAAACCCATATTCAACTTAGATCCATAGAAGGGACAACTTAAATTTATAGAAGGAGCAATTTAGATCCAAACCCAAATTCAACTACATATTGACTCACGATCTCATACAATGAACAAATTTGGTTCATAAAAGGGGCAACTTAGGCCCAAACCCATATTTAACTTAAGCCCATAGAAGGGGCAACTTAAATTCATAAAAAGGGCAATTTAGGTGTAAACCCAGATTCAACTACATATCAACTCACGATCTCATAGAAGAAGCAAATTAGATTCATAGAAGGGACAACTTAAATACACAGAATGAGCAACTTAAGTCCAAACCTAGATTCAACTAAGGTCCATAGAAGGGGCAACTTAGATTCATAGAAAGGGCAACTTAGGTCCAAACTTAGATTCAATTACATATCAACTCATGATCTCATACAAGGGGTAATTTAGGTTCATAAAAGGGACAACTTAAATTTATAGAGGGGCAACTTAAGTCTATAGAAGGGCAACTTAGATTTTTAGGGTTTCAAATGGGACGCGGAGCTCTGCTGTGCCTCATGGCACAGTAACCTCTACCCACACTAAAAAAGGGTACTGTTTTTGGAGGAAAAAAAAATTTAGGCTTCCTATTTGCAATCCTATGCAGCAGAAACAAAAGTTAATTATGATCCTTTAGAATAATATGTTCAGAATAATAAGATATTTGCACTTATTCAAACGGATTAAAAATTGAAGCACTTAATTTTTTTAAACTGTTTATATAGTATTAAAAATACAGTTTAAAAAATTATCTGCTCCAATTTTCAATCCGTTTGAACTAGTGTGAAGATCTTATTATTCTGATCATATTATTCTAAAGAGACATAATTAAATTTTATCTCTAAGGCTTTTATAATCATATTTTTGCTTCATAGGATTGCAAATATGAAGCTTAAAATTTTTTTTCCTCCAAAAACGATACCTTTTTTGTGTGGGTCCCTGTGCCACGAGCCACACCAGAGCCCTGCGTCCTTTTCAAATGTGTATGGGTTATATTAGTCTTTTTACATCATCTTTCCATGTACGAGGAATTGTTTTTTACCGTTTCATATTTGGGGCAATTTCCAGAAAACCTGTTCATGGATTGAGAATTTTTTTCCCCTGATTCCACTGAACACGAATTCCCCCTTTCGACTATTCAATTACCAGAGATATGCCCATCACTTGATTTCAACAGTTCTTGGGCACAAAATTTATTGCGAAAGACGTAACAAACTAGCAACTCGAATACTAGAAAACCTTTCAATTCTGTATGGTTGTTTCGACTATTCAATTACCAGAGACATACCCATCGCTTGATTTCTACAGTTCTTCGGCACAAAATTTATTGCGAAAGACGTAAAACTAGCAACTCGAATACTAGAAAACCTTTCACTTCTGTATGGTTGTTTCGACTATTCAATTACCAGAGACATGCCCATCACTTGATTTCTACAGTTCTTCGGCACAAAATTTATTGCAAAAGACATAACAAACTAGCAACTCGAATACCAGAAAACCTTTCAATTCTGTACGGTTGTTTCGACTATTCAATTACCAGAGACACGCCCATCACTTGATTTCTACAGTTCTTCGGCACAAAATAAGTTGAAACAATCGGCAACAATAAAATCCAATTTAAAACACATTAAATCACAAAAAGATACAATTTAGAAGATCACTCCTTTGAAAGAAATTTTAAGTAAGAAGATATAAGGGAGGGGGGAGGGAAGATATATCAATCACGTACAAGACATTCCCCAAACTGGGAAATAATAGTATTTAGCAAAGGAAAAGAAAAAAAAATCTAAACACAAAGCCTCTTTTTTCACATTTGGTTCAGTTACTTTTCTGGTTTCTGGTTGCTAGAGCTTCTTTTCTTCAGTAGGCTTCCAAACTTGCGAAGCAAAGCCTTCTTTTTCTTTTGATGCTGTTCTTTCGAAGGTGAGCTTCCACCATTACCCATTTCCGCAGAAGATACACCGTTTCCCTGGTCATGGCTCTCGACACCCTCCACCTTTGAATCAAGATCCTCGTCAACGGATTGCTGCTCTTGCTCCCTTTCAGGCGACAAGTCTTTCTCTCCAATCTTATAACTGTCCCACATCTTTAAATCAACCTCCACCGCATCTTCGTCTTCTTTCTCGTTGGTATCACTGCCTTTTGGGTTTCCATTCGAATCCTCAACTTCAGCAGTGTTGGTTTGAACTTCCACGTCGCACAAGTTATTTTTCTCCATCAGATGATTTTCTTTCACAGCTTCTTCATGGGATGGAAGATCCACTTCCAGCTTATCTTCCCTACCATCTCCGTTTTGCTCAGAGAACTCTACCACCTTTGGGAGCATGTCGTAATCTTTTTCACTGTCTGAAATATCACCATTTTCCTCAACATGCTTTTGGTGCATAGCTTCCTCAAGCAATTTGGATAACTCCTCAATTTTCTTAAGGGAAGCAGCTTCTCTCGTTCGAAGTTCCTCATTCTCCATAACAGCACCGTGCAATTCACTTTCTTTGTCCATCAAACTTTCCTTCAACCTCATGCTCTCGGTCTTTGCTTCTCCAAGAACTTCCTGTAAATAAATCACTTCAGACTCTGCTTCTTTTACAGCATTCTTCAGCTGAGCTCTTTCCTCCTCTGTTGAGCGAGCTTCTCCCTGAGCCTCTTTTAGCAAATTTTCCAACTGGCTTATTTCTTTTTCCAGTGCAGAGTTCTCATCTTCGAATTGCTTCACACAGTTCGTCAGATGAAGCTCTTTTTCATCCCATGCAGCCTTGGAATTCTGGTATTTATGCTTTGACTGTTCAATCAAATCAGTAAGCGAATCAATTTCATGCTTGGCGCCATCAAGCATCATTGCATACTTCTCATCACTCGCTTTCAAATCTAATCTCAGATCTTCAATTTCCGCAACATACTTTTTGTTGTCCGCTTGACTAGACAATAGCTTTTCTTTGGCTTCTCTTGATTCTAAAGAAACTTCGTGCAAAGCTGCAGTTAAACTCTCCATTGCCTTCTTACTCTTCTCTTCTTCATCCCTTGAACTTTCCAACTCATTTATGAGTTGGTTTTTTTCTTCCAACAAGGTTTGAACGCTGTCGGCTGCAAGCTTCTCATTGGCCAAGGCCTGGGTTTTCTCTTCCTTCACAGTTTCAAGCTCCGACTTCAAAGAGTCTACCTTTTTCACCATCTCAGCAGCTTCGTCCTTGGCAATTACAAGTAGACGTTTAGATTCCTCAAGATCCCCTCTCTGCCGACTAATAGAGATTTCTAATAAACCTGCCTTCTCTTTAAGAGATGCAATTTCAGATTGCGCATAGTGCAATTGATCATTACTTCCCTCAAGTTGTTTCATCACTGACTCAAGTGATTCTGAAGCAGATCTCTCCATCCGTTTTGCTTCCTTCGCCTGTATCTCTAAATCTTCAACCTTTCTCTGCCACTCCTCCACCAAATTACGCGCATATGATTCTGTCATTTTCGCAGCCTCAAGCTCAACATTAAGTTGTTCAATGGAAGCCTCTTTTTCCAAAAACTTCTCCTCATAACTTTGAAATTTCTCAAGTTCTTGTTTCAGAGTCTCTATCTGCGAATTCAACTCAGACACCAACTTCGTGCTCTCGTTAGCCTTCATTTCAAACTTGGAATCGAGCATTGACTTCACCCGGACCAATTCAGCGGAGAGAATCTCCACTTTTTCAACATGAATCTCTGCAATCTTGGTTGCATCATCGGCATGGCTAAGGGCCTGGTTCTTTGCATCACAAGTCATGGCTAGTTCTTGCTTAACCCTTTGGAGCTCCTGAGTAGCGGAGAGAAGAGTGGCTACATCCAAAGCATGTTGGTTCCTTACAGCTTCAAGATCTTTCTGCCAATCCTCTTCCTTCTTCTGAGCCACCTCAATGCTGGCTTGTTCCATCTCAACCGCCCGGAACTTCTCAATCTCCGAATTTTCTTCAGCTCGCTTTTGAGCAACCAAAGCCTCCCTAAGTTTCTCATTTGCTTCCTCAGCCAATCTCTGGGCCTCTTTTAATTCTTCGATCGCTTGAGCTTTCTCTTTCTCAACCAAAACCAGTTTCTCCTTGGCATTCTTAAGATCTTCCTGAACAAGACCTATTTGAGCCTGTGCTTCTGTTCCTTTTGATAAACGTGTGGGTTGTTTCTGATAAACAAAATCAAGATGAAAAGGAAACCAGATTGTTACGTTAGTTTCGCAAACAAGCAAATGATTTGGTTTAACAACCCTTTCTTTGGAGTTTCAAACAGTTCTCTTTTTCTAATTTCCGTGAATGCGAAGTGCACAATTGAACCCCAATATAAAGGCCGATAGCATCTCCAATGGCTGAGACATTTTCCTTGTCAAATTCTTTTTGTCCCTTCATATTTGGCTCTAACAACTCCAATGCTGAGTGCAATCCATTGAGATAAACAAAAAATGGTCGTGATTAGGAATGTGATCAAATGTCCCGTGATATAGTAAAATCATGTTCTTAATGAGCAACATTGTCGGGAAAAAAAAAGAAGGCAAGATGACATTGTAGCAAGTTAAAAATGTAGCTCTGCCATTAAGAACCTGGCTAAAACCATTGGAGATGCTGTAAAGCAACTGAGCAACAGAATCAAATTTGGAGCCAGCATTATGAAAGCTCATATGCATCAATTAGGAGAACTTACATCCGGAGGGGTAGCAGTCTTCGGGACCCGTCGATCTACCGTAGGCTTCGAAGTGACATCCGGAGAGGTAGCAATTTTTGGGGCCCGCCGTTCCACCTTGGGCTTCGAATCGATGGATCTTGGGGACCGGTCAAAAGAAACCCGCGGATTTTGAAGGGGAGAGGGTGAATCCGCATCAGTTTTAGCCACTCCCTTGCTCAATTTACTAACTCTAGGAGTTGCTGGTGATGCTTTGTTGTTGGAATGGTCAGATAAAGAAGATCTGTTCCAATTTCAGAAAAACATCACAAATAGGAAAAACCCATATGATAAAATTTGGAAATTGAGGATGCACAAACATAGTTCCTGGGGATAGGGCACAAAGGGCAGAAATCAAACCGAGCCTTGCGTCCTAATCAATTGGAGGCACAAAGGGGAGAGAAATAAAGAAACGGATCTGTGCCCAAATCAGAATTTTTGCCACAAGGAACGTCTAACAACGTAAGTACAAAAATTAGGGAGGGGACCATATCCATATTATGCCACAAAATGAGCCCACAATAGTTTTAAAAACCAGATCCAGACGATCAAACAGAGAATCAACAGAAAACCCCTAATGGACTAGGATCAAGACTGAGAAAGAAGAAATTCAAGAAAAACCCACTTCAGATACACAACACTAAACATAAATCAGAAAGCACAGATCAACTAAAAATCAATCCAAAGTAATGAAAATGAAAAAAAACTAAAAACAAGAAAGCCCACGTTAGATCTACAGAAATGAAGTTCAGAGAGAGAGAGAGAGTACTTACTTGGACTTGGTAGACATGATGGAGGGTACTGGCTGCGGTTGCAGAGAGGAGGAGGAGAAGTTGAAGTGCTTGGAAAAAGGTGCAAAGGGATTGCTACAAAAATGCTGACATTTGTAAGAGAATGTGTTTTGTTGGTTGCGAGAAAGAGAGAGATTATCAACCGGAGGACTAGGTGGTAGAAGAAAGTACGTACGTAGAAGAGAATAATTTCCTGGAAAATAACTACTTGGGTAGGTGTTCTTCCTTCACTGTCTCCAGAGTGGCCACACACAGACAAGTTGTGCTCTCTCTCTCTCACACGATCAGTCCATAACTTCTCCCTGCAATCACTGATCTTGGCCGGTGAGAGTACTAAACTGCCCTTTGCCTTATTCACATGCTCTATTGGTAATTTCTTTTTCTCCTCTCAAGTTTATGACTACTACAAAATTCCCCTTTTGCATTCTAAAAATTACATTGATCTCCCGCATTGAACCTTTGAGTAATTTGAGAGTGTTAACTGATAAGAACTTGCAAATTACAACTCGCGATGCACCTTCAACAACTCTAAAAGCACACATTTTTATACTTGAATACCTTCTACTCAAATTTATGTAATTTTTACACATTCATCAAGATTAAACAATATTTATTGGGTGATAGTTAGCATTTCCTATTAAATACATTGTCGTAGATTCCTCAAAGATTTTGTTAATCTTGTTTAGATTGTTGGGGTCGAAAGGCATGCCTTCTTTCTCTTTTGTGTGATACGTTGTTTTGCCTTTTCTAATGAACTTTCACTTACAAAAAAAGAGAGAGGAGGGTATGACAGTATAAAAATGGCTCTATGGTTCTAGTCGTACGGGGAAAAAGAACAAATTGTTGTTATCATAAGCTGCTAGGGAAACAAAGGTGAACTAACAGAGGGGCATGTATAAATGAATTATGGACTTAAGGATGGAAATACTCCCTCCGTCCCATTTTCTTTGTCATTTTTTGATATTCATATCAGTTTTCAATTTCTTATGCAATATGAATCTCCAAAAATATGCAATATGTATCTTATTTGATAGATCTCAATTAGGTCTATAATATAAAGTTCTCAAAATTATAAAAAAATATTATAGATTGAGAGATATAAGCGTTTAAAGAACGGTATAAATAACAAAAATAGACAAACAAAATGAGACAAAAGGAGTATATAGTTTCAAAAACTACAAGGGTTTTAATGCATAGGTTCAAAACTATAGGGGGAGTGATCTCAGGCTCGACCTATAATTTACACGTAATATTTTTCTAAAGGATCTAATGGTAACTTTGTCCGCAGTGAAGGGGACCTCTGTCACGCTGACCCAGCTTTTTAACAAAGTTAAAGTTAAAGATGGGGTTATCAACCCAACCCACTTTTGTATGTTTGTATTTCTTCCAAAAAGGCCCATATCAATTATTCAATTTCGGGATAAAAAGGGTGATTCTATTATTACTAACTTTCTTTTTCGAGGATCAAAAAAAATCTTTCTTTTTCTATTATTTAGGTGTACGGTTAATTTACATGTATCTCGATTAATCTTAGAGGACCAATCTCGTCGTTCACTTGCGGGTTTCTCGGTTGAAGCTTTTGTTTCGTATGGATTGACTCCGAATAAGTTAATAACATCTGAGAACCTTCGAACTTATCTTTGCTTTGTTTGGTTTTGAGTTTTGAAAATCATTTTTGATGTAATGAATGAAAAGAGATTGATAGAGAAAGTTATTAAGAACCGTGCAAAGAATAAAATATTTTTCGCAAAGATGGAAGAAGAATATTAATGAACGAAATCATCCCTCTAGATGCAATCATTTCCATAAAAGTATTCAACTATCCTAACTTCCCCTTTTAAAAATCTCTTCCGTTAAAGATTGCAATTTTCTTTTTCTTTTTTTTTTGTCAGCCAAAAATGCCCATAAATTAAACTAGAGAGCCACAGTCATACGAACTAAATACCATATTATAGACAAATCTAAGAGGAAAAACAAGAACCAAACTTAAGTTCTCAGGTGTCCAACACCCATGGCGCCGACGAGAACAGACTCCCTAGATTGTAATTTTCAACACAAGCATGGCCATATAAATCAATGGACATCAAATTATTATCAAAAAAAAAAAAAAAAGGACATCAAATAGCATGGCCTCATAAGTAAACTCCTCGTTTATTTTTCTAACTCCTAAATTCAACTTGTAATAAGGGACTCGACAAATCATCTTCAAGTTTGGAAAACTTTGATATTTGAGTGGGAAGCTGGCTTTTTTTTCCTTTTTATTTTCCCCCTAATCGGATTTTCTGGTCGGCTCGGACACATCCAATCAATTTCGAGATCTTGAAACTCACGATTGGACAAATCTACCTAATAGAACACAAGGGCGTGAGGACCACACAAATACAAGTTGAAAGAAGGGCTGAGATTTATTTGATCCAATGGCTGATATGTGTTCTCTAACTCTTTTAAGAAAACACCGGATAATGCCGTAGGCACGGGTAAGCACTAGTCTTTAATATTTCAGGAAAACATTTACGGACGGTAAAAATCGAACCTATATACTACTTGGGGAACAAATTTCTCATTCGTTGCCATACTCAGCATTTGACCGACACTTATTAGTAGGCGCACTTATGTTAGGTGTGCTGATAACTTTGCAATCAGCTAAACAAAAGCAATTCTTCTGTTCCTATCTTTCCTTCCTACGCAAGTTGAAGTTGACAGAATCATCAGTAATTAGATCCTAACTAACAAAAGATGGTAAAATTCCATTCATACCTCTTTTAGTTTGTTTGTTTTTTCCCGACGATAAGGATATTAAGGTTAGTTGTCATCGGGAGTCGAGCGCTCCTTCATGAGGTCTAGAATTCCGGACATTTCCTTTGAAGAGAGAGTAACGAACCAACCACGGCAGGTGTGGTGTTTACCTCTGAGCTTAAAACCCGTCATTAATAAAACCCTGGGATCCTGTTCGTTTAAGGGTTTTGAATTTTGGATTATAATAATTATCTTATTTCTCTCAAATCATTACTCTAATTTTTTCTCTATATCTCTCCAATTATTACTCTATTTCTTTTTACACTCATTACCTACAAATCCAAATCCTAAATCCTAAAACGAACGGGTTTGGTATCCTTTCATTAAAAATAAATAAAAAATCAAGGGACTGAATATATACATAAGTTTAGCAGGGGACAATCCTGGCAAAACCAACTACAACACATGGAAGAGACATGATCTGCTTCTTTTTTCTCTTTCAATTTGTAAGAGATCTGTGATTTTTCTCAATCTAACAAGGCAAGTAACAAACTAACAACCAAATAAAAAAAATAACTATGGGATCAAGAAAAAGCTTTAAGTTTAATCCCCCATATGGACGAGAGCTTTGAAGGAGGGTAAGAGGGTAATTCCACATACCAAAAAAAAATTTTACAATGAACAAAAAAAAAATACTAAAGAGTAGAAAATTATGAACAAAATTTTTTTTTTTACAAAAGGCGAAGAAAATACCAAAGCTGCCTCTTCTATTTAAAGCGTTACGATGAACTTTTTTCCATTGGTCCACAGTTTATGTTTTTCTGATTCCTCTCGTCAAGACAAATTTGATTTATCCAAAAAAATTACAAACAATAAAAAAATACCGGAAAAAAATAAATAGACAAAAAAAATATAGGAAAAATGTGTTGAACCTTGCGGGGATATTTCCCCTCGAAGCGTGAGTTGGCAGCCATGTCATTGCCAGCGTTGGTCAACAAGAATTCCTTTCAAATGTTTATTAATTTTGAGTGCCTAATTGATGATCGTATTGCTTACTCCTAAGTCGTCCTCAGGTTTGAAATATATTTTAGTTGCTATCAATTTCTTTCGGGTTGACACCTACACCGGCACCACTTCACTTTATCGTTAAAATAATTAGGACCTTGTAAGTGGACGGTGAAATTGATCCTTAGAATTAGTTAAAGTATCCATAAGCTGACCCGAACACCTGAATTATTGATCACAGTGTTGAATCTGAGGATGTGATCGTGTTCGATTATTCCAGTAAATATATATTCCTTAAAGACCATGTGCATGTGTGGCATTGAATTTATTATATAAATTTAAAGGGACAGTTTTTGTTAAATAAATATTCGATTTACATTAGGTGAAACTTTTAACTTGGAGTGTTTGTTACACCGAATATCTCTCTCAACCTCCAATAAAGCTATGCAACTGCCACCAGCTGCATTAGTCCTTATCCTTACTACTAGAGTAATTATTATTAAACATACAGTTGGCCTGCTTACCTTATATTTTCCCAATTCAAACCCAATTAGCTTAAAATGCGGACTCCCCTTTTCCGATCGAATATCGATGATTCGAACCGCTTAATGTGTTCAGAACGTGATTTTAAGAGTATCTGTAATGAATCGGCAAAAAAAAACAACAACTCACAAACAAGTAGCACGATTGCCATACTTTACTGGTACTACTTTTGACAGGGAGAGAGATTAATTCTATTGTCGACGCGAATTGGTCCATTTGATGTCAGGACAAAACCCCATATTATTGGTTCCGTAAGGGTTGATAGCACGTGAGAAATTTCAAACCGAAACAAATGAAGGAACAAGTCCCTAGATTTCATGTCTTGACCTCCAAATCAAGCCATTGATGTTTACACCTACAAGTTATTAGTAGTTAGTACCTTAGTCCTTTTTTACTATGGTATCTCGGGCAAGATTACACACCTCGATTAATTTTTAGAAGATTAATCCAATCATCCACACAGATTGGTTCATTTCAAGTTGAGGCAAAGTCCCGTGTTACTGACCCTAGAGGAGTATTGATAGTCACAACCCCTAGAAAGTTTCAAACTTGAAACCCAAGAAAGAAACAAAGCCCTACGTTTCATGTAGGGCTGCAAACGAACGGAGCCACTCGAGACATAGCTCGGTAAAAGCTCGTTCGAGCTTGACTCGAGACATAAATAAACAAGCTCAAGCTGAAATTCTAGGCTTGTTTCCTTATCAAGCCGAACACAAGTCAGTAGAGGCTCGGCTCGAGTTGGCTCGCAAGCCAAGACTTAGTAGACTTTTTACGTTAATTACTACAATTAACATTAGCATTTTGATATTCTGATGCAGAATCCTTACAAAAAGATATTACATGTTATTATTATTCTAAAATTGAGATTATTTTCTTGTAGAGTATAGGAAAATGAAAGATATATATATTCACAATTAATATATTTTTGGTTGTATTAGGCCTATGCGAGGATATATATAAGTTTTTTTGTTAGCCTATTAAGGCTCGTGAACAAACTCGAGTCAAACCAAGGCCCGCTCGGCTCGAGCTCGACTCGTTAAGTTTTCATTGAGCTCGAGCTCGAATTCGTTAAAAACTTAATAAACAAGTTTGAGCACGGTAAAGCTCAGTTTGGCTCGTTTGCCGCCCTACTTTCATGTCTAACTTAACATGTTAGTAGTTACTACTAGTACATCATATACAGTATTATTCAATTTCTCTGTATTTTGCTGGTCTACATCAAGGTTCTTTACTCTTCCCACATGATCGACATGATCCAAAAGCATGACTTTACTTTTGGGAGGAAGAATAAATTTCCTGAAAATTCAACTAACTATGCCATAAAGAACCTTCCCAGCTCTTTGGGGACTGTTGGAAATGCAATCAAAATTATTTTTCCATAATACTAATGATTATTATCTTCTAAGAAATTTATCTGGTGTTTAGCTTTGGAACTTATGATTTTCATTTATTTTTTTAAAAATAATTTTCAAAGCAAAATTAAAATGACAATTACAATTTGCGAAAAACCACGCATGACCAAGAATGAATGAGACAGAAAATCAATTGTGTTTTCATTTTAAAAAAACAATTTCCATTAATTAACTTGTCTCTTTTTACCAAATCTTGCATGTTCTGACAGTCCAGTCAAACAAACATTTGCTTTTGTTTGAACCCTTTCTGGTCCGTCATGAAAAAGGCAGACAAATGGCCAAACTACGCCACAGGGAAGAAATATTGGGATACTTTCACTTTGCTTGGATGGACTTTTTGAGAGTAACTCTCAATTCTCGGCACAGTTTTCAATAAATCTTTCTCTCTATCTCTCTCCACTCATTACCACTCCAACTCTCAAAAATAACTTTCTAAAATCTAAACCAAACAAAGTGTTTATCTCGAATATTTATTTATGAGAAATGCTATTGGTAAAGAAGCAAGCAAAGAAGACCACAAAGAAGTACGTGTAAAGTACGTGGGTCCCCCTCTCTCCTCAGTCCAAAAAATTGAACGGTACCCATTTCTTCCTCAAAAGACCCTCCTCCCCCTGTTCTGAAAAAAAAATTTCAAAATCCGAAAATTTTGAAATCACTCATCATCGGGCTCCTTTTCTCCCATCTGAAACAAAATATCTCTCTCTCTTCCCAAACCGCGATTCCAACCACCACCGACGCACCACCACCATCTTTCCACTCCCTTGCGAAGCTTATCCAGTGCCCTCTTCACGCTTCCGACGCCCCACATAGTACCACGGACGCCACCGACCCCATCGTGCGGCCCTTAAGGAGTCCCATTCTCAGTCCACGCTTGAGCCGGTTGCCCATATCGATTTCTATCCGGATCGATTTCCGCCCATATCGATTTCCCCTTGTATTTCTACTAGCTTAATATTTATTCTGTAAAATGCAACATTACGATATTACCCATGTGCGTAATCTGAATCTCACTTAGCAGAGTCTCTTTGGAAGGTTGATATAGGTATGCTAGTCTCTCTTTGCCTTTTAGCTTCCCCGTTTGCTCCTTTGGATGGGTAGGGTCTGTTTTGGCCCTTTCTTTTTGCTGGTCAAAATGTGAGATATTGGATGAGAATGGCCGGCGGCGGCGGCGGCTATGGAGCTTGGTTCCTCTACCGGGGAAGCGGCTTGACAGCAAACTTGGTCTCACTCGGAAACTCGGTGTTGCGACTCAGTGGGTATCTCAGTGTATTGGGCTTCTCTCTAGTTGTTTTTTTCCTTTTTTAGTTTGTTTCCGTTTTGTTGATGTCTGTCAGTTTTCTGCTGTGCAAAACTTTTTTGCGAGTTTGATCTGTTGCCACAGCCGTGATGCCGTCCAGATTCCATTTGTGCTTTCTCGGGTTTGAGCTGGGGTCCGATGAGATTCTCTACTACCTGGACTTAAATTGATTCCTAATCTAAGTGTTTCGTTGGTCTTGCTCTACAATTTGATTTGGGTAACTCTTGTACATATATCAAATTAGCTATCTGCAATTCTTGATTCTAGTCACATTTTGCATTGCTTGTTTCTCCTCTCATATACAAAAACAAAAGAGGGGGGGGGGGGTTTCCTGCTCTATTTCTTGTTGGGATGTAATATAGTTCACTGTTTGGTGTTTCAATGCATGGACTACGAGAATGGATTTGAAAAAAATTGGAGATGTCCCAACCCTAAACCTTACATTGTTAGCTGTGAGGCATGAAATTAAGAAACGGAGAAATAATTTGGGTATGTGGATGTTGTTTGTTGAGGCAATATTTTGTAATGGGGCAACAAGGATTATGGTGGAAAAGCTTGAATTTTTGCACTCAAATTATAATCTGGTAAAAGAGAAAATGGACCAAGTGTTCCACCCAAAAAGTAGTATTCCAATGATTAAACTTTTTTCAAAATCCAGTAATAAATCACCATGCCAACCAAACAAAATTCAAGAAGGATGAATTTTGGAGTATGTTAAATCCATTGTCCTGCTTATAATAATACTACTGAATACTACTGATCTTGGCGTTTTAGTGTGCATGAGCAGCAACAAACCATGACTGGGAAAATGGTGTAATTCAGTACTTGCCGTGGTAATATGAACAATTTTTGGACTGTTGTAATGAAATGAAGATTTCCTCATGCAATCCCTTATGTACAGCATCGAAATGATGCAATAGATAAAGCCAAAATTCATTGCGGGGTTTTCCAACCAATGTTCCACTTACATAGTACACCAATTGCAATTTTCTCAACCAAAGTGTTGGCAAAGTTCATTAATATACCATCTACAAAAAAATACATCACTTTCAGCAACAAAAAAAGAAGAGATGTCTGAGTTCATCTTGTTTATCCCTTAGGATGCAAATGGAAGACCCATTGGGTCTGTGATACTTGGCTGGTTTAAGGACCTTGGATGGTAGATGGCCCTCGGCTCGGAGCTTGACTTCGGTTGGGCGGCACTAGCATTAGAGCCTTGGCTTGAGAATAGACCTTGAAAAACAAATCTTGAATTTCCCAAAGAAAAGATAAACCCATCAGAGTTCATGCCATACCCTGATTCAAAGGAACTTGAATTGCTACCAAAGGCAACAGATCAGTAAATCTATTTCTCCATTTCTCTTTAAATCTTAATTCGTTTGAATACACAATGGCAACAGATTAGCAAACTAATAATTAGTTTAAATACACAACGACAACAGCTTAGTAAATTGCAAAATTTATCATTGGGCGTATATCAATTGAACACATTCTCATCACACAAAATGACCTTGTCCACAACCACAAATCCAAACGTTCAACAAACTGGACCCACTTTTCTTTCTTGGACCATTGAAATTACATGCAAACAGGTACTCGGTTGTTGTAACAACATTTCTTCAACATCTGTACATTATAACCAAAACTAAGAACAGGACAGCGAAAAGAAGCCACAATAAATAAAACAACATATTTGCTCACAACTGGTATAAATCAAAAGGTAATTACGAAATCTGAAAAAAAAAAAAAAAAAAACCCCTAATTGGAGAGGCTTAGAAGACCCCAATTTTGTGAAATCGGGGGGAACCCTTTTTTTTTTTAAAAAAAAATTATATAAATGTAGATTAGTGGACAGGAAAGTGAGAGAGATAAACCTGTGGGAGAGAGATCGATGGCCTGTGGTGTCCGATGGTGGTTTAGGAGGAGAGATGGACGAGATATTGTACCGGTTTAGGAGGAGAAATCAGGTCAATGGAGAGGAAAGATGGTAGTGGTGTGTTGGTGGTTGTTGGAATCGCGGTTTGGGAGGAGAGAGAGAGAGAGAGAGAGAGAGAGAGAGAGAGAGCTATTTTGTTCCAGATGGGAGAAAAGGAGCACGATGATGAGGGATTTCAAAATTTCGGATTTCAAAATTTTCAAAACAGGGGGAGGAGGGTCTTTTGAGGGAGAAATGGGTACCATTCAATTTTTTGAACTGAGGAGAGAGAGGGGGGACCCACGTACTTTATACGTACTTCTTTGTGGTCTTCTTTGCTAGCTTCTTTACTAATAGCATTTCTGTTTATTTATATGGGTAAATGAGAGAGATAATTCAGTGCTTCTGAGGCACTGCAACGTGATGTTAGGGTTTAACTTACAAACTTAACATCAAAAGTTGGTCAAGTGGTCTTGACCTGAGATTTGGGTGTTTGCTCCATCTTAAGATTTCAAATTTGATTCTCCTTGTCAATAATTCTTAGGGCAACCTTACCACCACACGTAAACATGTGAAACGGCTATGGGAGGGGCTATATGGATTAGTCCGAAATGCACATAAGCTGATCCAGAACACTTTGTAGTACCAAAAAAAACCCTTACAATTAAATTAACTTTGTTGTCTTAGGTCATGTTCCAGAACATCAAATAAGTACTTATTTTTTTTAAGAAGGCAATTTCAAGCTAAAAAATAACGGGCTTATTGAAATCTAAAAATATGCAATATGAATCTTGTTTGAAAGATCTCAATAACAATGCAAAAAAAAAATTGAAATTTTATTTTTTATTTACCTTATTTTTGAGTTTGAAAATGTGAAATAAGTACTTATTTTTTTAGAATAATATGTTATGGAATGAAAAAGAGGTCTTGGACACCATAGGGCAGTTTCCCAGGGCTAATGCGTTCATTATTTTGTGAGGTCTATATGCATCGAACAATTCCGATTGCGTATGAATGATGCATCTCAACAGAGGCAGTCCAGAACTAAAGCTTGAAAGGCGGTCGCTTTATGTCCCGAAAGTTTGCATATTTTAAGGACCCCGACCTCATACTTTGGCACCTTTTATGATATAGTCTAATAAAAAGGCGTTTCAATATCTTCGCCTTAGGCCTCCAAAAAGTCAGAGCTTCTGCGTCCGGATTTATGTAAGTAGTTACTGTTATCTAAAACAAGGGTGTAAAATGTAGTAAATTAATGTATTTCAACATCCTCCAGTACTCCATTGGAAGAAAATCAATGATCGATATTGTTAGCTAGCTTCGTCCGCAAAGCTCGGCCAAGCCCCATTTGGGTCAAGTCACCCGTAGTTGTCCAGTGATAATTCGCAGCAATAATTTCTAATGAAAACCAACATGTTCTCCCACATGGCATGTTTGTTTTTGTTATCAAACAAATACTCCATAATGAGTGATCTCAGAGAGAGAGAGAGAGACAGAGAGAGAGAGAGAGAGAGAGAGAGAGAGAGAGAGAGAGAGAGAGAGAGAGAGAGAGAGAGAGATAATAACAATTAAAATAGGAGTATTACAGTGAGTCACAGGTAGAAAAGTTCACTAGAGACTTCGTAACTCATAAGGTTTTCAGTTCAAAAAAAAACATTTGTATGGTTTCGATTTTTCCCCATTTTTGTTTTTTTTTTTTTTAATGTTAAATATGTATATATAGATTAATAGAAAGAAATTTAGAACCAGTAGTTTATAAAGTCAAAGATGGACTGAGAAGCGGAAGAGACCGGGCGACCACTCTACCCAAGTTTCAAAACCAAAAAAAAAAAAAATAGAATCATAAGTTTTTGTCTTAAAAAATGCTAAAATTATAGTAGCAGTTTGCTCGCCCAATGTTTTTAAAAGAAAATAAACTATCCATCCTTTCAAGAGTTTTTTCAAAGTTTCATAAACGTCCTTTTTAAGATTGTATGCATCTCTAAAAAAAATTAATTATGTTTAATACTTTGTCTTTTTTCAAAATAGCTATGTGGTACAATAAGGTATACATCTACAGTTATATATGTTTACAGTTTTATAATTCCATAGGTTGATCGAAAATATCTATAATTATTTTTTTACTACATTTTTTTGTAATATGTATGATCTCTTGTTGAGAGTCAACCATGGATCTAGAGTCATCCAATTTCGTCACCATTTTTCGTCGCCTCTTTCTTTTGGAGTTGAGGGTGGCATGTGATTGTTCATATCCTTCATACTAACCTAGTCGGGATCAAGGCCCATGGTTCATGGTTGTGATGTCGTCATGCCTGCTCTCTTTTAGTACTCTTCTCATTGATTAATAATCTTTCTATCTTTTGCTGAGGAAAAAAAAATTTGTTTGAGTTAATATTCGATTTTTATGATTTAAATGGAAGGAGTTAGTTGAAGAAATCTGAAACATAATGATCAATCATGAAAAGATAATAACAAGATAAACTAACCGGAGAGCTCAAAACTTGTCACACTCCGTCGGCATAAATGATAGGGTATCCTTCAATAAGTCATACACCACCAAAATCATGTTATGCTACTGTATATTCGCAAATATGGATAAACCAGATGAGTTTCCCATAGCCAAACATGTATCACCCCCCATACTTGAATCTGCGACCATATAGTTCTCCGTCGGTAAATCTAAATCTGCATCCGTAAAATGGAATACTAATGCGGGTATCTCCACACTAGAGGCATTGGATGGCAATTTGAAGCAAAGATCGATCAAGCCCGGTGGGGGTGGAATTATGTGCGTCGACTACCGGAAGCTCAAGTAGTGCTACCAAATGTAATTCCTTCGAGAGAGAGAGAGATTGTAAAAAATGGGAGCTAATGGGTTTTGAATTAAAGGGGTGGTTAATTTTGATCTCCCCACCACCACCTGATCAGGAATTCACAGTTGCTTGGGAGCCAATCAAAAGGGTACCATGTTTAGTTCCTTCCATCAAAAGAAGGTAATTAAGCAATATGAGAACGTGGACTCACCCAACTGCGAGACGAGGGACAAGGGTTCGCACCCGAGGCCTATTGGGCCAACACTAGCTGAAGTTTAACCCCTGTGACTGTGATGAGTATCTAGAAGACAGTCTTCTAGAAGATGAGGAGAATTCCTCTCGGATCCCCGGTTGTGTCATCACCACAACCATACCCTATTTTCGGTACCTATCTATACGTTGTCAAAAGTAAAGGTTTCAGTGGCTAAAAAACCTGAATTAAAGGCACCACACCACCTTCATATGCGTAACGATAGTCGCACCCATCGTTGCAACTTGAAATTGGCAGGGCTTTGCAAAGTTTGTTGGAGCACGACACATTTGAATAAGAGGAGGATTTCTTCGGGTCAAACACCGGCGTGGGCTGAGAAAACAACGCAAACAAGGCTTGCCTTGAGTCCATATCAGGTCGCTGCCAATATCCATTACAGCAGAGTATGATACTGGTAGGGTCCCTATTGATAAGTTCATAAGGAACTCACCGTCTCTGTTGGGATAAACCGTGGACGTTAAATTTGGATGTTTAGTTGTCAAATCCATTTCATTGAACTGTTTGAGCTTGTGACTAGAACGCTTCATTGTCCATTGTAAACGCTCGAATTTAGTGAAGCTCCCACCCGAATCAACGTTATTTAGAGTAATTTTGAAACCAATTTTCAACGGTTAGTCCTGATAATCATCAAGAGCTTGCCTTGATGTGGAAAATGCCGGCATAACAGATATGAGAATCAAAGCTAGGATGAGAAAGACAAGAGAGGATAGAGAAGATGGTAATGAAGCCATGATGAGAGGCTGCCCAGGCTCATATACTAATTTTGGAGGAGATAATTAACCGATGTGGGACAAATCCCAACACTCCCCCGCACGTGCGACCCCCGATTCGCACGTGGAGAGGTTAACAAAGGATCCGGAACACACAGATCACAATGAAACAAAGTGCAACTATGGCACAAACAAAGGGGAAAAGCCTTCGAAAGTCTAGCTCTGATACCATGTTAAAGCATCAACTCCAAACCAATTGGCAAAGAGTGGAGAGGCCGCCCAAGCTCATATACTAGTATTGGAGAAGATAATTAACCAATGTGGGACAAATCCCAACACTTAGGTTGTGTATTTATGTTGGGTTTAGGGAAGAAAAAGCCTAAGGGAGCAGGAGAACATCCAAGTTAATATTCGTAGACAGTTTTCATATTGATCAAGCAGGTACACGGATCAGTAAAATATGGAGAGAGAGAGAGAGAGAAGTACTTGTATTACGTTCCCTTTAAGCTCGGTTTGGATGACCGGAATCTTTAGTAGGAATGGAATATGAATGTGATTACTAGGAATCAAACTCCAATACATTTTATTGAGTGTGAATAGGAATATAATTATTAGGAATGAAATTCCTAGAAATACAATTCCTAAAGTTATTTTGTTTCAGTGTTTGAATTAATTTCAGTAATATAATGCAGGAATCAATAATTTTAAAAATTTATCAAAGTCAACATTTCTTTTTTTTAATTGATTGATCCATAAATCTAAGATTTTCATGGGTAAGAGAGGGATCAGATTCCCACTCAATCAGGTAATGTGATTCCTAAATTCAGATATTTTGTCAAGAATCACAATCCTATTCCTGTCTCTCCCAAACATGGGAATCCTAAAAATGTAGCATCACATTCATGTTCATGTTTCTTCCAAACATCGAAATCATGGAAGTATGATTTTACATTCTCATTCCTTCTCAAGATTCATGCCATCCAAACTTAGCCTTAGAATCTCTTTTTGATCTGTTATTTTTCCTAAAGTCTCATTACCCAAAAAATTCAACATTTGAAATCAGCAAGAAGAAATAAATCATTACCAGAACAGCTATAACTACCATCAAATTCCTTCGTGAAAAACGGCTCATCTACCTTTCTGAAAACCATAGATTTTGTATCAATACAAACAGGAAAATATAAAAGGAAAACAAATGTGAAATAATACATTAAAGAAGAGGCCGACTCATCGTTCTGAACAAAGGTTTCCCCCACTCTCTTCCCCCTTCTATTTTAATTCTAAAAAACAGCAAAAAAAATACTCTTAACAAAGAGAAGATAAATAAATATCAATTCAAGAACCAACCTTCTCGCATCGCCGCATTTTCGTTTTCTATATTTCTTTTGGTTCTCTTTGAGATTTCCGGAGATGCAAGCGTGAGGTAGGGGGCGGAGGATGTCTTACAAACGAAAACACAAAAAAGACAGCCAAAACTAACAGAATCATGATGCAGCTTTCTTGGAAACAAACCGCTGCAAAGACTTTGGCAATTCACTTTGCTCACTAATCTTCTGCTTCTTATTCTTAGACAATTCTTCCTCCTGCTTTTGTTGCTCCAAGAAAGGCCTCTTGGCTCTCTCGACAGCTTCCTGCATCTTCTTCGCTCTCCTACTCGGTTTGTTCCTCCCCTTTGTTTTCATCTTAGTCGAAACGCTGTTCTTGGCATCTGCAACGGCGGCTTCCATCTCCGCTTCTCTCTCTTCCTTGCTAGGTTTCTCTTTCCTCCTTGTAGGTGGCCTCAAATTACCAATCTTTTTCGGATCCAACATAATTGTCTCCGGAGGGAGCTTGTCCAGAAGAGACCGCACTTCTTTTTCCCTCCTCTGCTTCGGTGTTTCAAAAGGGTTTGCCACCCAAGAATCAAAATTGGGTTCTCCAGATCCAGGGATAAGAATCGAAGACCAACCCATAGAATGCCCAAGCCCTAGAACATCTTCATATGGTCGGAACAAAACTTTCCGTATTTGGTAACCTTTGGCAATAGAATGAGTCATGTAACGGCTATAATTTTGAGATCCAGAGAAATCTCCCAAAATCTGTACAAAAGAACCGGTAGAAGTAGCAAGCAAACCTTTCTGACTAAAATCCAATGTTTTCGCATGTCCAGGTAAAGTTTGAAGAACTTCAAATTTCCTCAAGTCCCAAATCTTTATTTTCCGATCAGTCCCGGCTGTTGCCATGAGATGGCCGTTGGAGTGAAATGATCAGGCTGAAACCGGGCTGTGATGAGTCAGCATCTTGACAAGGGGAGCAGCACTTGTGGGCTTCCACATGGTTACTGACCCGGTAGAATGGCCCAAAGCGACGACACTGTTGAAGGGATTCACCTGCATCACATCAGAACTGCCGAGGCCAGTTCTGAAATTACCAACCATTAAGCCCATAGTGACATCTTGATAGTGGAGCTGTCCAAATTTGTTTATGGATGCCAAGAGGAAATGGTTCTTCAGAAATTGGAGTTTCGATACTGCACCATGCTCCTATAGGACATAAGTTGGGAAAATAAGAAAAAGAAAAAGAAAGAAGGAAAAGCAGCCTAGATTTCAAATGAACAAACTCAAACTTGAAAAGCAGTCAATCAAACTCAAACTTGATAACAATCTGCGTCAGTCGCAAAGCAGTCAGGAAAAAGGTAAAAATCAGGGGATTTAAGATAGCAGAGGCAGCCAATATACTGCAAAAATCGGGCATCAACCAGAGCAAGCCTGGAAGTGACCGGCAACCCTTTTTGGCCATGAAGGTTACTGCAAAACGGATTGCTCCAAAATGGAGATGAGTTAATCCTTGTTGTTGCCAAATGTGAGGCAAGTCAACTGCTTTGGGCATGCATGGAACCAAAAGCTTCTAGTATAGTGGTCATAAGTCCCAAAATGTCGCAACCAAATGCTTCTAGTTTTTGCTACATCATACATTCATACTAACAAAGCACTACAGATGCACACTGGTCATAATCTGGTATGTATATATGTTTACCAGGGAATGCTACTACCATAGCAAATTAAGTTTAAGTATGCACGTTCCATAACATGGTACAACTTCATTTCCAAATTGACAATTAAAAGATCTAAGCTGTCCCTAGAGTTTTTCCCAAACCATCAAACAAAATACACTAAAGTTCTAGAGAGAGTGGAGTTTGTGGCAGGAGAAAATGTCAAAATATTGTAGTTGCATGAAGAAATAGGAAAATTATATATTGAGTTCTATTGGATATTCTCTCGCTCGAAAGTACTCACACTACATTTTGTCACCTAAACATTCCTACAACCACGTCATTTAGCGAACCTGCTGTACCACGTTTACATTCCCATCCCTCGAACCAGAAGATCCAGAGTCTAGGTAACATAGGTTGGAATCAGGGGCAATTGGTTCATTGGTTAGAACTTGGCCTGTTAACCTTGAGGTTATGGGTTCAAACTTCGAATCTGAGGGTAACCATTTTGTGTATATCACACCAAAAGTTCGGACTATACCCAAAATATTCCTCCCAGATCCCCTTTAACAAAATCATAGTGGTCTACTTTTTTATATACGACTATCTGAACAAGAAGTAATCTAACAAGATCGTGCACAGCCCGTCTATGCACTAACACTGTCAGGTTAAAAGGAAGAGAACTACAGTATGAGCCCAAAAAAAGGCCACAGCATAGTCCAGCTGGTCACATACAAGTAACTAAACCAATGAATACTGACCTTCAGACAATGAAGCTCAGTGCCATCCCGGTTATAAATGTACGTGTACCTGTCACAATGTTTTATGCTTAGAGCCTTAGACATCATTCTATGAGAATTTCACTAAGAAACTGCATTCTTGAATCAATGAGCAAAACATTTTCTTCAGAAAGCATTATTGAGGATCATAAAACATCGATTTCAGGGGGGGGGGGGGGGGGGGGGGGAATGTGTACTACAATTCAAGTAGATATATTCCAATTTCTTGCTTGGCCAACTTATTTCAATCAAATTAACTGGAAAATGTAACTTGACAACCTTATAACTTCACAATCGCTTGGTGATCGTAATCTTCTCGAAATTAAGAAACATGTGTGCTAGCTTAAACAAGAACAAGGATCAGGTAAGGGATCAGACTCAAACAGTTTCACATAAATGTTGTGCTAGTTGAAAGAACTAATAGGTCACGGCTACTTATATGAGACTTCAACAAGAATGAAAAACATTACAACTTGAGACTTCAACAAAAAAAAGAGAGGATGGTTTATGACTTGAACAGAAACGCTGGTGTAAATAAAAAAGAATGAATGGAGTACATAAGTGGCATAGAAAAATCCACAAAACAAACCCCATTGACTGAAAACTAGCAGGATTTAGCTCCCAAAAAAGAGAAGCAGATAATCTGGATGGATTCCAATAAAAGACAGTTGAATGAAGAGAAGAGGGTAGCAAAACATACAAGAGGGCACATATACTGTTATCCCTATACTCTTCAGTTGAGTACAAAAAACACTAGATAGTAATATTGGTGTTACCATCGCACAAGTTCTTATATTCAGCAACATCATAAGGGTTTGACAAGTACAACTAAAAGGTTCCCCTCTTCACTTCATCCTAATCCATCCATCTGAGAGTAAAAGGAAGACCCCAGGCCCTTACTCTCAAGTATAAATGCCCTGTAGTTTTCCTTTCTCTTGCCTTTTCCACTCTATCAAACAACAAAAGTGACTCCTCCCCTCACTTCTGTTCTCCAATTTCTTTAATCCTAGTCTTCAACCTGCGATAATGGAGCCTCTGGTCTGCTTAGTAGAAGGGAAAGTGGTAAAAGAGTAAGGTGATTCATAACTTCATATAGTTAACTTGGTACGAGACAAGAGTGAGAGAAGAGAAGGGGCAAAGGAGAGCCAAGAGAATCAACCCTTTTTTGTTTTTTTATTTGGTACGAAGGGGAAGGAAACAAAGAGGTGAGAATGCACTTTCCTTCTAGGCCCAACCAACCCTTTGTGCTCACATCGAAAGGTCAAGGGAGAAAAGGAAGAGAGAGAAAAGGAAGAGACGCACTAAATCTTTTTTGCCCAAAAACAGCCCTTCTTTTACTAAACTATAAAATCAAACAATAACACACCCCTTCCTTTCTATTTTTGTCCCTGTTCAACAGAGCGAAAGGAGGATGAGAGTACTGAATTTCCTCGTCAATACTTCTTTGTCCCCTCCTACCTCCCACTTTTTCTTTGCTGGTACTGAAAGTACCATAAGTCCATAGTCTTTGGAAGGAAGGGAAGGAAGAGAGGAGCAAATTTCTTCCCCATTCAAGCAAGCCCACCATGTCTTTCCCTCCAAAGAATACCAACTCTTAAATCTATGAGGAATGAGGTATACGAGTAAAACCAAGAACGAGCATTTCCTCTTTTTTCCAAGCGATCTACAACCATAATAAAAATGGTTCATCACGAGTATAAATGTGGGCCAAAAGCAAAAACAACTCACATAGAAATAGGTAAAGTAATATCAAATCCAACCACAAAGATGGATTACGGAAGTACAAGTATCTCAAATGTGAACAAGTCTACATGGAAGCAATTTTGCTGACCAAAATATGGAAGAAAGAAAAATTCAGGCTTGGATAGCATACGATAAGAGAGTATTAAACATCTTAATGCAAAGTGTACCTGCTTGAGTTTCCATAAGTGCCGAATTATTGATATTTAGGCCCTCCAAACTACACTTGTTAGTTATTTATATGTGTTACTTGATACTTATTTTCCTTTTATTTTGTTTATAGGTTGATCGAGCTCATTGTTCAGGATATTGGATAAAAACAGGAGTTTAAAGAGATTTGTGATCAAAGTGTGGAGTTTATCAAAGTTGGATTGCCAATTAATTATTATACAAAGTTCAAAGGGCCCTTTATGTAATTAAAACATCAAACCTATCTATATAAACATAAGTTTTCTACTGACATCGGGAGTCAGTGGTGGAACGAGGGCTCTCGGCCGTGGGGTTCGGCGGAGAACAGAAAAGGAGAAGCTTGCAATATCATTAGGCCATGGCTCGCTAATCCCATTCTCTAGGGGGAAGATGAAGCCCCGTGTCAAGTAACTTTGTATATGTATAGGTTTAAGTTTTAATATTCATTCGAATCGATTGTTTAACTAGTACTCGTTTGAGTTTTATGGAATGATTTTAATATTTTCAATCTATTTCGTATTTATATCCGCGGTTTTCAAATACAGAGTTAAACAATGGTATTCTTTGATTGAGCTTGGGTGATTGAGATGGATTATGCTCGTAAGACAGATCGTGCCGTTAGGCGGCTGAATCGGGCTAGTGAGACGGTCCGTGCTATGGGGTAGTCCATGCTGATTGGCAACTCAATATATTATCTTGACGATTGTCGGAAGGGATTGCAAGCCCTAACGATAGTATTGAATGATTCGAATGTTAACCCTAACCTATGCATATTGTTGTTATGCGGTCAGGGTGGATTTAAAACCCTAGATCTTTTTCTCATCAGTTTTCTTATCAATTAATTAGTTGCTTTCTTACTTTATTCAGTTTTCTTAAATCAAACAACTCAAATCTTTTTCTTCCGAATTAATCTAGAAATCAATCAAAATTATAGTAACTTAGCCATACTATTCCTGCAAATCGACACTCGGTCTAGACCACCATTCTACGGAGTAGTAGTTAACTCCAAGTTTTTATAAATTTATTTTTGACACGGAATGACGCGGTCACACACCAAACTCTACAAAGGATTAATAACCCCTCACACATATACCATAATACCAACGATAACCTAACTAATTTGCTTTGATGATATAACATTGATGGCCTTCCAAGTGTAAATTCTTCTCATTAAAGGTAAAAATCCAACTAGGAGCACTAATAATGGGACACGTATGCATCTAAATTCTATACCTTGTCAAACATAAATGTCCTAAGTGTCATTTCTACATAAACCTACCATAATCACAGATGTTTTTACAGTAAGAAGATGGGGCCTCACTTTTTTTGGGCAGCAACAAAGAACAACTCATTGTGCAAGAAGACCACATCACGCACTGTTTCTCTGACCTAAAAAATAGGCATTAGCAACTCAAATTTATTTCTAGTGAGGCAGATAAGCACCTCAAAAGATTGAGAAAACAACGAGTTTATAGAAATGCAGAAGCACAATAGAAATATAGGTCTAGGCTAGTAGGAGAAGTAGAAACCTTGCCAAGAGGCCTTTGGCACAATGGCATTAGGGGTGCACTTAGGTGCCAGGAGATAAGATGTCAGGAGTTCAATTCATCTTCCAAGATGCTAATCTAATTATTCTAACAATACTGACTTTCGCCAATCAAAATAAATAAATAAATAGGAGAAACCTTTATGTGTATATACTTCCATAAAAGGTTTAGGAACTTGCTAATGAAACATTAACCATGAGAATTTAAGGTCAATGAATTTAATGTTGCACATATCCGTCTCTTTTGTGTACATAAGAAAATTTCCAGAATCCCCAGGCCGGCACCTTTGATGATGAGGCCGATTACTATAAGCTATATTTTGCAAAGCATCAAAGTAAATAGGCTCTAGCCTGCCCTTTTTTATGCCTTCTGTCTTCAAATGGTGCCATGGATCGACGACATCACATCCCTTGAGTTCCTCAATTTTTAGAGGTATAAGGAGGCCATTATTTCACTAGTAAAACTTCTGAGAGCAATCACTTTGTGTACATATTGACAAAGGTTAGTTAGGTCTCTCTCCAGTCCTCCCCTACTCAAACCCCCACCAGTTGGGGATCACAAGGGTACAGTTATTCTTGTTGTAGAGACTCCACTGCTCAGACTTAATGTTTGTTTACTAGTCTTTCGTATAGACTGGAGCCAGGTGAGGGCGGTTAGTTGTTGGTTAATCCCCTCAACCGATTATTGGAGATTGTAGCACATTTTGGTACACATTAATGTGTATGACCATTTTATCAATAAAAATGATATCTTCCAATTAGTTTTTAGACTCTAGATAAGTACACTCCCAATTGATAAGCAAAAGTTTAACCTACCATATTGGATAAGCCAACTATATAACTGGTAAATGCAAAGATGGTGCGGACACAAGGGCCCCAGCCCAATTCTTGTGATTCCAGTAAAGCCGATTGCAGAAGTCTGAACAACCAATGTCCTTTTGGTTGGATGACAACACTTGTGGGCCTACCTAGAGATCACATTAAATTTAACTTATTTAGTATATATCTAGGATTATACCTTTGCTTTATTGTTTTGAGGGAGCCTATTGGCACAGAGATAAAAATTCTTCCTTAGGTAAGGAACACCTAAGGTTTGTTACAGGTTCGACAGCACCACATCTCAAAACTGCGATCATGTTTATGCACAAAATATTTGCTAGCATTTAAGAGGTTTTGTTACAAAAGGCACAAATTTTGGTTAAGTTGTCTACCATGTTCATAGCCAAGCCCATAAGCAAGTTAGCAACCATGGTATCACCCTCGTGATCAGCATCTAGAAGTGAAGCCTCGCAATGACAAACTAACTCAAGGCGCCAAACATACCTGAGTGAAGTGTTTCATTAATATTGATTATGTGTATGGATGACTTAAGTGGTTATTTTGGACTAAAATGAAAAGTTTTCCTATGAACAATTTTAAGTGTCTTATTTATGGGCGTAGAAAGCAATCACATTGCACATGTAACACCAACACTGTTAGAATGTCCAAAAAGTTGCTTCATGTAACACCAACACTCAAATATTTATTAGAAAATTACGAGAGTGCGGGTGCACAACTAGGAGTCAGTAGTGCATACTACCACATAAACAAAAACAAATTGATGCCAAAGTATCTGATAACTAGTAAGATTTCGTAAAATTTTATCACATGCAAAGTTCAATGAATCATATGTCGCAACTATTTATTACTCCATCCCATTTTGTTTCTCCATTTTCGATATTCATGTCAGTATGCAATATGGATCTTGTTTGATAGCTCTCAATTAATACTATAATACAAAGTTTTCAAAATTACGGAAAACATTATAGATCGAAAGATATAACAATTATGAAATGGAACGAACGTTGAAAATGGACAAACAAAATGGAGAGGGAGTACTTAAAACAAATAACTAGACGATAGCATATGTACTTATAACATCTATATAATAAAACAGAGCTGTGTTTGAATCCAAAAGACAACCAACGCTCCAGATTTATCTCTTCCTCCTGCATAAATCTCTACCCTCTATTCTACAAAATGACATGTCCGTAAATTGATAACTTTTTTTGACCATTTTCTAATCACACATTCCCCTTCTATTTTGGAAATCCGATTTCCATTTCCAGACCCCTCTCTCTCTCTCTCTCTCTCTCTCTCTGCGAATATGATAATACGATTTGATTTCCAGACCCTCTCTCTCTCCAAATACGACCTTCCTCTGCCTCCTCCCATCACGCAAGTTGGCCAATCCCTAACGACCCAACATTGTTTTCGTGCCCTGTAATGCTATTTGGAAACGAATTGCAAAAGTCAATTTGGAAACGAAAACACATGCAGCTACCCATTTGGAAACGAATTGTTACGGGTTAGCACGGCTGATTATACCTATATTTTTTATTCCAACATTGTTTTCGTGCCCTGTAATGCTATTTGGAAACGAAAACACATGCAGCTACCCATTTGGAAACGAATTGTTACGGGTTAGCACGGTTGATTATACCTTCTTTTTTTTTGTGCAATGTTGATTCATGCCCTGTACGTTGTATAATCTGATTGTATTGTTTTTGTGCCCCGTACGTTGTATATAGATTTTTCCAGTTCTTTGATTCATGCCCTGCACATGCATTGCGTGTACCGAATTTGTAATCGGTATGTTCAGGCGGTAGTCTTCGGGCAAACCGGAAGTTCCTTATTTTAATGCATCCTGGGTGTTTGTAAAAATGCCTCATACAAATAGAATTGCTCTGTCATAATTCATTAGCTTCAACTACTATGCCTTCTGCAACGTGGGTCAGTTGAATGGCATAGTGTTCCTCGAGCTCCTCAATTTTCAAAGAAATAATGCTTCAGTACATTACGAGACCAATTAAGTTGTTGCCATTCGTCTACGCCAAGCCAATTGAAGCTTTTCTATTCCATCAGTTCACACCAGCAGAGTGCACCATTGCCTTTTAGTACTCCATTTGTCAGAGACTTAAGTGACTTTATTTTTGCCGTTTCAAGGCGGTGGTCTGCCCCATATCAATAGTATAAGGAGCCACTATTTCAATATTTTCTTTCCAATCTTGGTTTGTGATTTTTTTTTGTTGTCTTTTTGCATTAGGCAATGACCGGCAAAGGAAAGCCAACATGTGTTAGCAATGGAGAAAAAGATTCACGGGTATCACCCTTTGACGTATCTTCTATCTTCTATCTTTATAGTCAATAAGCTAAACGACATTCTAATTTCTCAAATTTGTTTATACACGTATTTTAGGAACAATCCGGTAAAGATATATCAAAAGGTACACTAGCGCAACGTGCCCGACGAGAATGAGAACGTATTTTTAAGCAAACCACTGAAAGGCGATCGGAACAACACTCGCCGATAAATACAAGTGTAAGACTCTTATTAATCAAAATCATGTTTGATTATCTACATTTTCTACCCATGTTTTTTTTAATGTAATTCTTTCTCAATTGTTGACTTTGTACGTAAAGATTCAACCTCTCCGAGACGGGAATATTAGAGCCGATGGGCGAGACCACCATGCCGTACATGTTCCCGAGGTAGGTCTCCATATAATTGTGGAGTTTCTTGCAAACCTAATTAGTACCCGTAATGCAATTTATGTATTTCTTGCATTTGTTTCAACTGGTAGCATGATAACCTGTGCAATGAATGATCGTTCAAATCTGCAAATGTATATATGTTTCTTAGTAAACCAATTAAGAATGCACTGCTGGATGGGTTTGGTTTTCTTTATGACAAGACATAGTGCACTTTGGCAACTCTCAGTTATGGTGCAACTGTAGTCACGAGACCGCCATGGAACTCAGGAAGCCTTTGTTTTGGGGCTCGACTCTCACGCGCGTGCTATTAATTCATGTGTTCGACTATCTATATCTTCTAACCATTTTTTTTTTTTATAATTCTTTCTCAATTGATGTTCACCATGCTATTCATGTTCACGAGGTAGGTCGAAGCCTTTGTTTTGTGAAACTAAGCCTCTTTTTTATTTGTCATTAAGTAAACCAGCTTAGGCGATCACTGATTAGCATACAAATCAATAATTCTTGCCAAAAGACAACTGAGTAGTTCGAAGAACAACTTATGTGTATTAGCTTTTACGGTGCTATTACCATGTTCACGGTGTCTATCATGATCCTAGGACCAAAATTGTTGAAATAGTAAAACTTTATAACGAAAGAGGAAATGGAAAAACTTGCAATGAATCACTAGCCTCAGTAAAGTGGTTTCTCAACATGCTTTCTAAAAGACGTATTGCCCAAACGTTGGATCAGATAGTTGAATGCAGGATGAGAGCTTTATTTTCTTTGTTGTAAGTATGTTCATTCACTTTGCTATGGGAAAACCCTGGAGAATTACATAAAGCACTATTTCTTTTCCAGTAGTTAATGGCAATGAGAGAAAAAGGTGGCGTTCTTTTATCATGGAGATTTATTTGTTTAAGGAAAGCTTGGCCTAAGAAACAAGACAATATCCCACTGTCATTTTTTGAATATAATCGTCCTTTCTCTATTTTTTTGGAAGGGTAAACCAAAGAAGATAATGGATTCTAACATAATTATAGAGATAATCTCGGTATCGAGAATGTACTAATGTGTGTTGTCAGTTTCTTTTTTTAGATGGCTTCACTTAGATTAAGTTTTTAAGCTACTTAATCCTATATTTTAACATTGATAAGTGTCGATTGATACCAAACTTCTTTTTTCTTTCCAATTCTTGCAGTATTTGAGACTTGGTAAAAAGACATGTTGGTGTTCGTGGTGGTGATTGGCAGGCAGTAAGACTTGGTAATATAAAGGGGTTTTTTTTAACGGAAGACTTTTTAGCCGACAGTGATATTTTTGTTCCCCCATAATGGCCAGTTTCGAAGAACCATTCAAACATAAACTTCAGGTAGCATTATTTGTTGTTTTCTACATTTACATGTCTGGATATTTGTCAGCTTTGAATATTAGATTCACTCTACTCCAGCTATAGCATTGCTGCTTATTTGGCTGCGATTCAAATTGTGTTTTTTGATGAGAAGTCAGGTTAAATGAAGAACGTGGTTATTAGTAGAAAAGAGTAGTCCTTTTTTTTTTTTTTTGGAAAGGCAAGAGTAGTCCTTTATGTACATAATTCAAATAAATGGACCCTGTTTGAAGTTTATTTGAGACACAGCCTAAAGGCGCGACGAAACATGTCTTATGGGAGATTTTGTGTTCATTGGTAAAAAGGGCAATTCAATTTTTGTTTCAACACATGTTTCGTCGTACCTTCAGGCACGGGCAATATCAAAACCCTCCAAATCTCATTTGAATTTTCAATACTGTATTGAGAAACTACATTACGGAAATTGTGATGATTCATTGAAAGTTTTCACTCCATGATTTGTGCGACGATCTGAATTTGAGGAAAAAATAAAATCGCGAGTCCAAAACTTATTTACGTGTGTTGATCGTTCGAGCCGTGCCTTCAGGCCCGAACATGCACTACCTTTATTTGCTTATTGTATAAATTACACTGTATAAAATTAAAATACCTTTATTTGATTATTGTTTTGCCAGGATAATGGGGGTGCAATGCTCAAAGACTATATTTCTAAATATTATGGGAGCTCATATGTGTTAATTATTCCACCTCCAACAACTGGGAGTCTTGACCATTGTGCCTTTGTGGTGACTTTCGTTTTGAAAGTTGATTGGTCATAAGAGTGTTGGCACATTTCCAAAGGTAATAAATGATTACAAAGATTGTAGGGGGCATAAGTTGTCCTTTTTTCTTCATTGTCATACTTAGATTATACATAAACGAGTCCATATTCTGTGATGAATTTAATAATTTTTTATCTTATTTATGTAGGAATATCGAGGACTGGCAAACGAACAATGGGATCGTCATGATAAGAGCTTTGTTAATAGATTGGGAATTTCATGAGGAATTTTTATTTGTTAGGTTGAGTTTTACAAATATATATTCAGTTTTATTACGCGTGTTGGGTGATTTATGGATTTGGGATATTTTTAACTTGCTTGAATATTTTTTGCACCCCAATTTAACATGCACATATACAGCATATATTTTACTTTGTTCCTACCCATTTTTTGTCCATCATTTGCTCATTGTTCGACCTGTAGCTTTAGTTGTCTTCAAAATGTGTTGCGCCGTGCCTTCAGGCACGGGCATTCGCTAGTTTTCATATAATATATACAGATACCTACATGTATGTATATGTATGTATGTATGTATGTATGCATGCTAGGCACAACTTGAGGCAGTGATATACTTGCAATTCTTTGATAAGACCCATATTCATCATGTCTATAATAGCCAGATGGCCCTTGCGTCCGGCAACTGCCATGTACCGACCACTTGACGTGAAATCCAGTGTGTATGGACCAAGATCTGTGTGTAAGCAATAAATGACATTACAACAGCCATAAATAAATGAGAAATCATACGGAAATAATATGCACACTTAGCAGATATATATAGTACAGTGGGATAACACTACACATTATTGGACACTTAGCAGAGATATATAGTACAGTGTGTGTGTGTGTGTGTGAGAGAGAGAGAGAGAGAGAGAGAGAGAGAGAGAGAGAGAGATACATGTTTGGAAGCTTATGGTAGCATTAGTTTTTTTGTACTTCATTGTGGAACCAATGTGGTTGGTTTTGGTTTGATCCAAGAAAACCCTACTAACTGTAATTGGATGTGATTGTAATGGTTGTGGGTTAGCCCATTGAATACCCTTGGAGATTCTAAGTTTCACGAGAATCTATTCAAAACCCCTTCGTGATTCAGTGGATTAGAAATCTGATGTGATATAGACCTATGCCCAATGAGCGTAACTCTCGTGTTTAGTTGGAATAGCTGAGTTTGGATCCTGAACAAACTGTTGGTGATGAGCCGAAAGGAAGGTGAGGATAATGTGAAGTCTCAAGCAACTTATGCCTAGGGCGTTGACACATGTCCTACAATGCCTGAAACATAGACTCGCAATCCCATACAGTGAGCCAACTCCAAACGCCAGTCCTCAAACCATTATAAAAATTACTGCATTCATCTTGAAATTGCATTGCTCCACTTAATTATACTAACATGCATGTGTAGAATCTGATAAGATGAATCTATTTTTCTTAATTGCCGAGTGTTGGACTTATGAAACATGTTATTGTTGTTGTCGAGTGTTGACTATGGACTGACAAATCTTGTAAACACTTTGTTTCATAAGTCCATCACAATTCCACAACTTGAGCTCATATGATATTGAAATCATCAGACAAGCACAACTGAAACTTATTTAGAAAGGAATTTGGTAAATTATCACTGATCCTACTCAAGGAAAGGATACAAAGATAACTACCTAGCGCTATGCGCCGATACCACCACAATTTAATTAATTTCTTTCATATACGGGCTAACGGAAAGTAGATATGCAAACACCACACACATATGTACCCCATGTATACTACCTCACTATAGTTGAAAGAAGAACATATCCGGAGGACTGCTTATTACCAACAAACTTAATTCTCTTTTAACAACAATATCCCACAGATAGCCCAAGATGAATGTGGTCTTGCCATAATGAAAACAAGTTAAAATTCTTCACCCTTCCTCTTCAATATATTTTCCAGAATGGAACGGTCAAACAGGATTTTTATAGGGAATGTCAATAGTCGACACATGGCCTTTTGGAGTTGAGATTAATTATGTCTACTTGCCTTCCTCTCATCTCCAGACTTCTTCCTCATCATCAATGTTCCGCAAGAAAACTCAACTACAGGCAAGATTTCCAACATTTCACATTTTCTCGGCTATATTCTAATTACAATTTGTCAAGGATAAGCCAGAACCATTTATATTCAAAAGACCTATTAAGACGCCAAAAAATGCATGGAGGTTACCAAACACGCACTGAATCCCGAGGACATGAGAAATATCAGTATGAAAGGGTCCTCTTACAAACAGTATCATCTGTAAATTAGATAGAAGGTATTGACCTGGTAAGACAATATCGTATTGATTCTTTGAACTTGATATATCGACTTCACGAACAATTGCCTCCTGTTTGATCCTCCAAGTCTTCTCTATACCTTCAACCACCAAGTACCCCCCCTCGCTTGGCATAAGCCACCACAAAAAGATATATATCACACATCAACTTTTATTTGCACCATAAATATTGCACATGATTTCCTGGATATCTCCAGACACAAAAAGAAAAGAACCAAAAACAAGAAAGAGAACAGAATCATACGACCTAGTGTTATCTATAAAGAGCTACAAGCAACTGCAAGCTGGCATTTCAGTTTCGAGAAATATAATGCAACTGGTAGTAGAATTGGTCGCTTGGCAGACAAATTGTGTAATATTTAAGAAGTAGAGGATCACGTTTAATATTTGAAGTCAGATCACATGAACAGAAAAAAAACCTCACCTTCTCAACCTTGGCAGCAGCCTTGGCAGATTTTCCATATAACTCCTCTTTTACAGCAAGCTGACCTTTCAATTTTTTGTCTCTCAAAGCCTGCAAATTGTAAATACTTTTGAGTGCAATAGAAGAAGAAATAAGCAAAACGTGATTAAGAATCTCAAACAACAGTGCCGTACCTCGAAATTAGCACTTTCACCTCTAAGATACTTCTTTACTTTAATATCCATCTCATCTAAAATCTCCTGCACGTTGCCACATTCAGTAGATATAAACGTGAATACATCCAAGGCTAAACACCAATGGTTAATCAATGCGACACAGGAACGGCCAAAGTGAGACTTAAAGGAAAATGAAAACAGCAGGAGAAATAACAATTTTACTAGACATCTTACAGGTACTAGAGCTTTTTCCAGATATTAAAGACAGAGACCTTGAAAAGCAACATAAAAAAGGAAGACAACTAGACAAAAGGGGAACCGGGTGGCTAATCCTCGTATACATAGTTTGTGTGACAGCCAGCATTAGCCAAGGAACATCAGTCAAGAACTCTCATGCAACTTTTTGGATGTAAATAGCTGAAGCAGAAGAAATAACAAAGGCAGCGAACAGAGAACAAATGCAGAGATCAGAGAAGATGAGGAAGAAAGAAATTTGTTTGACAAAATTTAAGAAGTCACAGGAAATGGCTAACGTCTTGATACAGTTTCTATTAACAGGAAAAAAAATTGACAAGGCAACTGGTTACAAACCCAAAACGACTGGGCACGATAACACCGAAATTGAACAAGTAGCGTTAATCTTGAGGGAATTTGACAGGAACCCGAGATTACAGCACATGATGGCCAGTTGGCCAACTCAATTGCCAACCTTCGCCATTTTGTAGATGTTACGGATTCTTTTGTAAGAATTGTTAAGCTTCTTTGGTCTTTCGAGAACAGGTCTACATACGCAAATGTGGCTGTCACAATTTGTCCTTTGGTACTATGGCATGCATTCACGTTTTAGCTTTTTCTTTCTACAAGATATCCTTTTGTCAATCCAAATTTTTACAAGATAGACTTATCCAAATAATTGGGCTTATTTGTACGGATGGTCCCCAAAGTATGTTCGAAATGTCAATTTGGTCCCCAATATACAAATCGCGCCTATTGCATCCCTAATATTCACAATGCGTTTTTAAATGGTCCCTAAGACTAACTCCGTCTAGTTTTACCCTCAGGTGCAGGGGTATTTTCGAAATTTCCTAAAACAACCCTCACCCCACATAACTTTCATCTTCAACCTCAAAACCCTAGCTTAACCAAACCCTGGCATTTCCTCCGTGTAAACCTTAATCCTCCCTACCAATTTCTGTCCCTCACTCTCTCCGCATATGCTCCGCTCAAATCTCTACCTTAACTCCCGCCAGCACCTCGTCGTGGGCCTAAGCATCCAGTGGCGCCCCACCTCCCACCTCGATGCCTAACCCCCAGCCGCCACCCTCTAACTCTGCATCGGCTGCCGCTGCCTCATCTTCCAGCCCCTCTCTTCTTCTACTCCTCTTCCCTGTTTTCTCTCTCTCGCTACTGACCTCCCTTCCCCTCTCTCTCTCTCTCACCAGCCCATACCACCACCGCCACCTTTTATCCACAACCACCGCAACTGCTGAACACCACACCCCCATTGTTAAACCACAATCACCACCACCAACAGCCACCCAACACCTCTGCAAACTCCCTCACCATGGCCAAACACCACAATCCCTAATCGTAACCCAAAATCGCAATCAAAACCCTAACCCCAAATCTGCAAGATCCCCAAATTTGAATGCCCCACCACCCAAATCCAAAATGCAATTGTTGGAGTACCAAAACCCTTACCTCTAATTCGGCTGGAGTTTAACTCATATGTGACAAACGAAGGTACATACAAAACTCACAACGGAAGCTAATGTCCTGACAAAAAATAAAAAACTGTATTTCCTTTTACAAAACCTTGTGTTTATTTTGATTCAACTGTGAACAATTGGTTAGAGAAGCTCCAATTACTTCCAAATGTCCAAACTTCCAATTGTTCTTCTCCATTTACAGCTTTGAATACTCTGAAATAGCACTAAAATTTCAGCAAGGAATCAACAGAGATTGCATAAGCATGGTCATCGAAAGACATAAATAGAGAAGGAGTGACGGGGAAGATGGGTTATGGCGGTCGAAGGTGACGGGGAAGATGGGTTATGGCGGTCGAAGGTGACGGGGAAGATGGGGTATGGCGGTGGAGGTGGATGGCCGGCGTTGGTTGTTTATGTATGTGGGTTAGTATGAGAAGGGAGTGTGAATATGATTCCCCGGCCTCCACCTCAAATCTATATGTTTTTATGAAATTTCGAAAATACCCCTGCACTTGACGGTAAAATCAGACGGAATTAGTCTCAGGGACCATTTAAGAACGCATTGTGAATATTGGGGATGCAATAGACGCGATTTGTATATTGGGGACCAAATTGACATTTCGAACATACTTTGGGGACCATCCGTACAAATAAGCCTATCGAAATTCCACCAAAAAAATCAGATGAAAATCTTGAAATGATGAAGCAGAATAGTCTGGTAACCACTTGCTTTTTGTAGACATTAAAATAACAATTCATATCATTCAAAGTAGATAGTAAACCAATACCTGTTCTTCAGGAGGCATAATCTTGCAAAGAGAACCATCCTCTTTTTTCACTCCCATCTTAACTGGCTCAAAGTTTTGAAGATATAAACTGCAGAAGAACCAAATAGTTACCGAATGACATAATACAGACAGCTTCTAACTAAGGACAATGTGAACGTGAATCAAACAAAAACTATAATGTCTTCCGACAGATCATAGGAATGGCCAAAGACTGTTTGCAAGCACTTAGCACATCATCAAACGCAACCATTAACAGGCTCTAAAGAAGAACACTCATTCCTACAAATAGCCTAATGGCCCAATTTTGTACCATGAAATGAATGACCTTGCCGACATGCTATCAGCTATGTTACATGGATCCACGTTTGGCCGATGCACCAGCAGAACACTGGTGCGAGATACGTACGTAACGTACCGGACTCTCCCTTTATATTCCAGCCACAAGAGATTCAAAAGTAAAGAAGAGTCAGAAGACCATAGGAGAAATACCTTACAGAAAACGAGTTGATGACGCAAGAAATTGAAGAAGAAGCGACATGAGATGTTTGCGATCTTCAATGAGTGTTTTCGATGATTTGAAACTATCTCCAACGACCTGCACCTTGGATGATCTCCAATGGCCTAGATATTCGACAATCTCCAATGAGTTTGATGCGTGGCACTACTAGGGCTTGGTTTGCTTATGGCAGCTAAGGTTTTTTCACAGATTAGCAAAAAAAACAGACTCAATGTTACATACAACTTTTCTGATATTACCATGCACGTGTTAAAGAGAAAAATGGACTTGGCAGAGAACAATTAACTACATGAGCCACTACTGATTTATTAAATTGAGAGGAATTTAGCCAGTGAGTTATATGTGCATGGGCCAATGTCTTAAAGCTAGACTCGAAAAAAAATCTGAATGACCTGAAGCCTTATTAGGCTAATTGCGTATTTGGTCTACAAGTACCACGTAAAAAACTATTTGACAATCTTTTAACTTGTATTCATAAAAAGAATATTAGGAAATTGTTATGAGAGCATTCTCAAATCCGTATTCAAATTTGGAAACACACCTTTGTATCCTCAAATTTCAAGCAGTGGCATATCCTAAGATATACACCTGCATTCTTCGATACGCACACCCGCATATACACCCGCTGCTGCACCCGATACCCGCACTCACGTGCATGTAACATAGGCTATCAGGAAACTTACAAAAGAGAAGCTATTGTTGTGCGCAATTCTATTTCTACCAATAACTACCGGTAAAAGGATCACATGTTGTCAAAAAATCCCAATAAACTACGAAGATATTGTTGTTCACATCACAAATGTAAAACATCTCAACTTCTATCAAAATCTCAAATGACAGTAAACGGGAGACCACATGAGAGGATCTTATATCTCCTTGGAGCAATCAAGAAGTGCTATCATGTAATCTGCTGCTAATGTTAACAATGAAGTCATAAGGACGCTAAAAACCTATGTCAAAGAACAATGTCATCGTACTCAGTAGGGGTGTAAGCAGTTTGGGGTTCGGGCGGTTTGGGGCAAAATTCTCCGGGACCGATTCGGTTCGGGGCAACATTTCCCGGTACAGGTACCGGTACCGATCCCAACCGAATTTATGAAGGGACTGGCATCGGAGTGGGGTCAGTCCGGTCGGGGATTTCAGTTTGACCAAACTCATTGGGCCAAATCAGTTTCTGTATACATAGGCTTGAGATAGAATCAATACAGAGAAATTGTTTGCCTATCTCAAGTTTTAGCTTAAAAGCTAAAACATATAAGAAACTCATAATACAAACTTAGAAGCTGTTCTTTGATTAATTTTTGCGGCAAGGTCAGTTGTGTCTTGAATGAGGGTTCTGAGTTTTCTAAAGCTCCGTTTAAGTTTTTCCTTTATCGGTCTAACATTTTGGCTCGGTTGGAGTATAATTTCCAAACAACCGGGACTGAATCGAAAACTTTATTTTTTCCAACTATCAGAAAAATTTTTACTTCTTCCCCTTCAACTACCAATTGAACACCATTGTCCCTCCAACTACCAAATCGTTGCTTAGGACAATCCCTCCCTCCCTCCCATCCAAATGATGGAGGGAAAACTTAACACTTAACCCTAACCTTGTTATTTTGGTGCCAACAAAAGGGTACATTAGTCATTTACTCCCAAACCCTACTCAATCCCTGTTCTCTCACCTGAGCCGCAAATCCTAATTCCCCAACTCACGACTGGATTACTCCTGAACCATACTCAATCAGAGACAGAGAGAGAGACCTATTACTGCTGTAAACCCATTGCTCAGCTCCAGCAGTTCATTAATTGGCAGCAACGAAACAGAGCTTTCATGCAAATAAGAACAAGAATCATAAAACTACACTGAAACCCATAAATGGGTAAAGAAAGTAAGCAAGAAACGGTAGGATTACTCCTGAACCATACTCAATCAACGATTCTGAAACCCATATATTTTCGAACTTGATTACGTAAGCCTTGAATCAGCCTTCTAATTCTGTTCTTAATCACGAACAAATATGAAATTGAAGCTTGAAATTAGCTTGAATTCCAAGTGCAATGACGAATTTGAATGGAGATTCCTCGTTAGAGAACAGGAACCCTAGAGCTCTCAGATGATACATACATGATACATACACATACTCCTATATTATAAGTTAAAAGACATTAATAGCCTTCAACTAACTCAGTTAAGGAAAGGTGTTAAAAGTTTTTCCTAATTTTTGTGCAATGTTTTAAAAATAGCTAAGCACTAATTGGGCAAAAAAGAGGCGTCTAAGGGACTAGTCAACTGCCTAATCTAAGCGTTAGACCACTGCCTACTGACTAGGCGGGAACTAGGAGACCGACTTTTAGAACACTGCTTTTGTGCAACTGAACAACGAAAACTAGGAAAATCTTAAGGGGGGAAATTTCCGGTCCAAACAAACAGAGCTAAGTTTTAAACCCTTAAAGTCACATAATCTTACCCAGCATTTGTGCTCCCAATCTTAGCTCCCGCGAATTTAAGTACGTAGTAATTTGGAGTTCTTTTAAAAAAGACACTTTTCATGAATGCACTTGTGCTCGCGCATATTATGTGACTTAGATTAAACCTCACCCAAAAGGAAGACTCATCAGTGCCTAATTTACCCCGTGTTGGTTAAATATATCTGTAGTGCAACATTATGAACTTCTAGTCTTTTACCACGTGTCAGTCAAATACACTGTCAAATAAAATTTGTAAAAAAAATTTTCGTTGTGTAAATGTTTTGAAGGCCAGTTATTCGAAAATTTACAAATTTTAAGGGACCTTTCATACTTTGACCCCTCTTATAATAGTCTGATAAAAAGGACTTACATTTTTGTCTCAGGCCCCAAAAGGTCAGGACCTCTGCATCTGGATTTTTGTAAAAGTAGCTATGTAAGTGTACTTGAACATCCTCCATCGGAAGAAAATCAAAGAGATCGGGGAGAGAGAGAGCGCTCGCGCACGACAGAGAGCGCTGTCGTGCGCGCGCGCGCACGACATTTATAAAATAGGAGTGTTACAGTGAGTCACAGGTAGAAAAGTTCACTAAGGAGTTCGCAAGGCTTTCAGTTCAAACAAGTAAAACGTTGGGGTACTTATACAAAGAAAACCGTTCGTATGGTTTCGATTTCCCCCGATTTTTTTTGTTTTGTTTCGTTTTTGTTAAATATGTACTATAGATTAACGGAAAGAAATTTAGAACCAGTAATATATAACCATTGTAGCTATATACAAAAAAAAAAAAACACACACCATAGTGCTGTAGATGACTGAAGCAAAAAGGAAGAGAAATGGCCGTTTAGCGCTAAGTCACATAATCCAGGTGCGAATGTGCAAGCGTGAAAGTGTCTTTAAAACACATCTCAAATTACTTAAATTCGCTAGAACGAGAATTAAGTGCGCGAGTGCAATACGAGAATTGAAAGGAGTATATGTCAATTTGAAGAATTACGTGAGTAAGGTACTTCAGCACTCTCAAGAATTAAGACAAAAGTACAATTATACGATAATGTATAAGAAAAGACAAAATTTTCACTTTAAATGAAGGAAGCAACATGCAATAACATAAAAAAAACACAATAGGAAGAAGAAGAAGAAGAAAGACATGTCGATGGAATTAGATCAGATTGGCAGAGAATGACAGGAAGGAGAAATACCCAAACTCACGTTGGGGCCCAGAACAGGAAAATTGGAATGACACCAACTACAGAGAGAAAACGATTTATATTGAACGGAGAAGAGTAGTTTTTCAGAATAATTCATTTACAGGCAACGCTGAGCTATGACAGAGAGCACTAATTTCATTACTCCTCGTCGTATGAAACATGGATACTGGTACTGCAGCCAGATGCATTCGGGTCCTCTGCCCCGCAGCAATCGTAGAATTTGGCAGCGTAGGGAGGATCTTCAGGTCTCAACTCATAGTACCTTCGAAAAATTAAGACACCAGAAATCATCAAATAGAGAAAATCAGATCTTCATATCGGCAAAATCACAGAACATGAGAAATCAGGTGTGCAATGATGTTGTATTTAGAAACAAAGCAAACCAAAAATTGCAATTTCCTGTCGAATAGAATTTGGTAATCTGAGATGAGTCAGACGGCATCTCCACTAATCAATTGGTTTCCCAATAAAGTGATATACGATGCCCATCATAACCGCTGAAACGTAGTTCTATCTTCATCCTTACATGTGAACAAGCTTTCTATGTTCTTCCGATATGAACATACCAGTTCTACTGTTAATCTTTTCCGACTTCAAGGGTGGAGGTGACAACGATGATTAATCACAAAGTAAGATGTATAAGAAGAACTCAAAATCAACCGGAATAAGGGACTTAAAAGCCTATATGCTGCTTGTTTGCTTTGCTTAGATATCAGTATTCAATACCGACTTCCAAAAGAAAAAAGACCCAGAAGAGCATGAGTGAGTTCAAACTTGATTTCTTTGGTACTTTGGTCCAAAAGAGAATCAAAACCCACAATCTTCTCTATCTAAAGTGAGTGTGGATGCAAATATCACTTCAAAGAGACATTGCTAGAGGCACATGTTGTGATACAAATAAATATGCATGAAAGAAAAGAAAAGTACAAACCAAAGTTTCATTTGTAATCTCATACGAGCTAATAACAATATCTCCTGTGGAAACTTCCACTTCCATTCAGCCACCTTCTACTTTCCAAATGGGATTCTAGCTCCTGTCTTGACAGTTCTTCTCTTAGAATAGAATCCAAAAGGAAAAGAGGAAAATTCCTACCGCAATAGCTTCCATCTATTAGTCATCCTAATTGTCATGAAACCTAAAAGAATGAACTAACCAACGTACCAATTGAAGTACAGGATCAACTTGGTCTGCTTTATGGAATGCACTTCACTAATTTGTAAACCTTAGCTATGTGATACAAATGAGATTGTCTACATGTTGAAAACTACTCTCAAGTTTTAACATACCACTACAAAGCAGGTATAGGAGTGGGATAACGTTATACTCTATAACACTAACGTTTAACCTGGTTTTATTTTCTTGGGCAAAGTCCACTTTAACCCCCTGTGCTTGGGGAACTAGAGGACTGCACCTACCAGGCAACCTGTTGGTTAAGAATAGCCCTTCTTCCCCCTCCCGGTTTTGCACAAATATGCATTGTTATGTCAACAGAGAATAAAAGCACAACGTTAAACCCCCTCCCTTTCTCAACAATGTTTTCCTCCTCCTCCACTCTAACACAAGTCACACAACCACCACCATCACCATATTTGACCCACCACCACCAAATTCAGTGACACCAATACAACTAGTTACACATACATAGATAACAAGCAAATAAGGTACGATATCGTTATACATAGATATCCCATTTATGCAAGGTTGAGAAAGCTTAGAACTGAAAGAGCACTTGAGCAACTGGGTTTGAACTTTGAATAGATAAGATTGAAACACTGGTCGCAGTTTCAGAATAATATTTTCCAAATAAAGGACTTCAAACAAGTTTTAATTTTCTTTTCATCAACTTTCCCACAAGAAAAGGCATAGTCTGACAAGATGTAAAAGGTTATTGATTATCATAATCATGTTGTGGCACAGTGGTTTCTACATATACAATATGATAGACAATCCAACCTCTCCGCATTTGATCAACCGGGTTTGAACTTTGAATACATAAGATCAAACGCTGGTTGCAGTAAAAGAATAATATTTTCCCAATAAAGGACTTCAAACAAGTTTTAATTTTCTTTTCATCAACTTTTCCAAAAGAAAAGGCATAGTCCGATAAGATGTAAAAGGTTATCGATTATCGTAATCATGCTGTGGAATTTGTGAATTTTGCACAGTGGTTTCTACATATACAATATGATAGACAATCCAACCTCTCCACCTAATCACCACAAAACGGCCTACAAGTTGCACATGTATCAGAGGAAAGTGGATGCAAATACAACATCTCGCAGCTACCTTAAACATTGCCACACATTGATGGTTGTTGTGGCATTGGTTCAGGAAGAATAAGAGAGGAGGAATAGCAGGTGGTTGAGGCTGTGTTTCTGGTTCATGCAGCATCAATGGAGCAAAAGAAGGGACCAGGGGAGGAGAGACGATTTAGTGGGTGACTACAAAAAGCAATGGATGAACCATTGGAGGGTGAGATGACATTAGAAGTGTTAAGGTTCACGTTTCTAATTTTTGGGGGAGGAAGGACGCTGATGTTTTTCTTATAACAACATACTTCGAGGGAGCCGTATTTTTGTGCAATAAAATGAAACAGTAGCAATTTAGTTCAAAACCACACTAGCAAATGGCTACTCCTAAATAGAGGGAGCTAGTGTACTCTATGCCCAAACTACATAGAGATGAATTGGAATCTGCCCCAATTTCTTTCATAATCCAAACAAAATCTCCTCTAGTGCACCTTTCATTATTACTGCATAGCTGTAATAAGAGAACATTGAGAAGTGAATGACCGCAATTCATCTTCTTCTTTTTCATCGTCACCTCAATTCATCTATTCTAATCTAATATATAAAGGGGGAGCGCTTTTTGGTATGGACACAAAATGAAGCTGGCTCATACTCTCAAATTCCAAAATTACCTGTACTAGTTCCTTCTCCAATCCAAAAGCTACAAGGGGTAGTTACGAACATTCAAATCAAAACCACTCAAAAACAACCACTTCAGTTACCAAATCTGTAGTTTTCCAACCCCGTTTCCTTCTTTCCTGCAGAGACGACGGGGGAATTGTGGCAAAGAAGGCAAAATCAAAGGCGGAGATCTGATACACCATAAAAAGTGAGTTTCTTTCTCTCTTTTCCTTCTCTGTAAGTGGAATTTGATTGAATATTTCGGCGAGTAATTATTGACTTGAAGCTTTTACTTTATTTCCTTCCTTCCTATATCTTTTTGTTTTTTTCATTTGTTTCCTGTAGCAAACACCTTCCACACACAAATATATGTATCCATCAAAAGTTACCTAAAATTGCACACACATCAGGCGTGCTATGCTACTGAGAAGCTTTCCACCTTTCTTCCTTTCTTTTTCTTCTCGTTGTAGCTTTTAACACTGAACCTGCCTCATCCCTCCAAATTTCATCACAATATGCTAAAATTCTCCAACATAAATTCAAGCTCATGCATTTAGAAAACCTGGAATTTGAACCCCCACAGTTTTTCTTATCATTTTTAGAAACCCAAAAACTACAAATAACAATAAGAAGGGGGAAAAAAGCCTTTAAGTCCTCGAACGCGATAACCAATAACGATTTAGGGCACAACCCATCCAACAAAGGAACATAAAAATCAAGGGAAAAAAAAGAAAGAAAGAGTATCGGACTGTAATTCGTACCTCTTCTGATCATCGTGACGACGGCACACGAAGAAGGAAGGATGAAAGCGGCAGGAGGTAGGGTTGTTAGACGACGTAGTATAGTTCTGTTTGCATCTCTTGCATATGAATTCCTTCTCTCTCTCTTTCTTCTCCGTCGCCCCTTTGGCTTCCTGTTGTTCCATTCCCTCTGCTGCTATCTCTCTCAAGTCTCAACTGCTATTGCTTGGATTTTTGTTACTATACGTGCCCGATAACTTCGTTCAAGTTTCACTTGACCCCTCTGGCAAATAGAAGTTTCACTTTAGTACCCGTACTTATGTGGAAATTGTACTTTGCGCTAATGACTTAGATAAAACTTTCTAACCATTAGATATGGTCTACGTGGGAAGATTAAATTGCTTTTCGATTTCTTTCAATTGCTGAAAAATATTTTTAACCAGTTCTTTTGGACATGGGTTTTATGAATCATTATTATATTTGTACGCATACAAATTTCGAGTCAAAAAAAAGGCAGAAAATCAAAGCTATAAAATAGGAGTATGGTTTATTGATTTAAATAAAAAGAGTACAATATCTGATAATTTCTAATCAAATAAATTGATCCTCTGATTCTTCTTTTCAAGAGTTTGGCGGACACGACAATTATTTTTAAACGAAAATAGTGGTTGAATTAAGTTGGGGATAAATACTGTGGAGAAAAAATTAGTTAATATTTAGGACTCTTTGATTCTATTTTAGAACTCACTATTGGAGAGAGATGAGTCTTATTTTGCAACTAATTAACTTTTAACATATTTTTCATGCTAAAATGACTATCCATCCAAGGCATTTTCCATCCCCATTACAGATGCTCAGAAGCCAAAGCTTTGACAAGGGGCTATTTTCTATAATTTGTGAAAGCGAGGGAAGAAGTCATGTTCGTTTTGGGTTTCTAGACCCAAACTTTTTTCTGTGCACATGGTCTCCAATAATTTTTTTTTTCAATTACTACTCTCATTTTTCTATTTATTTATCTCCTCATTACCCAAAAAAAACTTCCTCAAAATGAACATGGTCATGACCTCGACATCTCAATTGGAAGAAGAGAAAGTGGCCTCACGTATTCCGTTCGGCTAAATAAGCCAATTGGCTTATTTTTTTGTTTTTATTCAAATTTTTTTCGTATTTATTAGTTTTTCATCAATTTTTCGGAAATATTGCATCGTCATAACAAGAGGAATCTAAAAAGTAAAAAATTAATATCTAAACCTAATTTTTTTGAATAAAGACAAAACTAAGCCAAATTTTTCATCTTTATTCAAAAAAAAATTGAATTTTGATCATAATTTTTTTTAAGATTTCTCTCGTCATGACGATGCAATAATTATCAAAAAATTGACAAAAAACTAACAAATATGAAAAATAAAAAAAATAATAAAAAAAAAAAAATCAATTAGCGTATTTAGGCGAACGGGGCACCCAACAATGCGAAAAGGTAAAACTCTACTATTCCGTTTGACCCAAAAAAAACAGAAGAAGGCAAAACTCTGTTTATTGCTATGATTTTCAGAACATTAGGGGTAGAACATGTATTGCAAAGATATCTCTGGAAAGTTCATTTTGTAATTAACAGGCTAGTCAAGGATAAGATAAAAAAAAATTCCATTGAAGCGGAGGCGCAGGAGGGGGGAAGGGGGAAAAGGTTTGCCGCAGAACCCACCCCAAGCCATGGCTTTCTCTCTCCTCCCTCCTCTCTCTCTCTCCACCCTCTTTTCTTCTCCTCCCACTGCCTCTCCCTCCCCGATATTATCGACCCCACTTTTCTCGCTCCCCTTCCCGCAACCCTTCAATACCCACCACCATCTCGCTACTTCAAACAATTCGACGCTCTCCTCACCCTCCGTGCCTATTGGCCATGTTCCTCATTTTTCTAGGCTCTCATTTTCTTTTTCCAGCTTCAATTACCGAAACGACGATGACCAATTTGGCGAACAATCCGATGGCGAAGAAGAGGAGGACGGCGACGGCGATATGGACACATTAGAACACCACGAAGGTAGTAAGAGGGTTGATATGGAGGAAGGAATTAGCTCTTCTGGTTTGCCTGAGAGATGGGACGTTTTGGGTCTTGGCCAAGCTATGGTAACTCCTCCTCAACTTTGATAGGACGTTATTCGTTAGTTGTTAGTGGTTACAACGGGAGTTGAGCACCTTGCCCATGAGGACTCAAACTCAGGATCCCTCCCTTCTAAGGGAGAGTAAACGAACCAACCACACCAAGGTGACCTTTAATTTACTACCCTCTTTTTTGGGCGGCTGCCCATATTTGAGGAACCATTAGAAATTAGGCAAATAATTTGCTAACCACAGCCCTTAGGGCAGCGGTGGATAATGTATAAAACATGCCCCTGTATCTGGGAAACGTGGATTCGTATCTGTGAAAGTGTATTGTCATACGTATGCCGAGTATTGAAATTCTTTTGTATGGCATGATTAATATATTATCCAGGGTTTAGTGAGGTTGTATTTAATAAGACCCATAATTTTTTGGCTTATTTTCCCTTGATTTGTTTTTTTCTATTTGTGCAAGGGTGCTTTCAACTGAATAATTCCAGTACGATAAAAATCTTTCCTTGACCATGATTAATCACATCCGTACTTACAGTAAGAATATTACGTATGTTGTCATGAATGTTGGTTTTTGATGTTGCTATGGGTACCATATTGGGTTGTATGTAAAGAAGACTGAGAGTTCGTGGTTATGTACCTTATGGTGCGAACATTGTGTTGTTAACTTGTTTTGTTACGGTGTTTTGCTATAAGAAAAGTTTTGTAGTTTCTGGTAGAATTACTGTGATTTCTTGTGCTATGGATCATTTCCTATGATTTTTTGTGTACCATAGCTGGACCCCTTTTTCTTCTTGCTTGTGCTTTTATATATTTGTTAGTAGTCAAGCATGAAAGATGTCTTCTTTTTGTTTGGTTTCTTTTGTTTTGACAATTGTAGGTAGATTTCTCTGGGATAGTTGATGAGAGATTTTTGGACAGTTTGGGTTTAGAGAAGGGTACAAGAAAGCTTGTGAATCATGAAGAGAGGGGTAGAGTACTGCGGGCAATGGATGGTTGCAGCTATAAGGCTGCGGCTGGTGGATCTCTTTCTAACAGCCTCGTGGCCTTGGCTAGGCTTGGTGCTCACCCCGTTGGCTCTCCTCCTCTGAATGTAGCTATGGCTGGTAGTGTTGGCAGCGATCCACTTGGTAGCTTTTACAGGTAGGCCTACCTTCTTTTTTCAAATACTGCACGTCACACCGATACCTAAGCCTCCTAAATAATTGTGCAGGTCAAAACTGCGTCGGGCAAATGTGAATTTTCTTTCTCCTCCAGTAAAGAATGGGACAACAGGGACCGTTATAGTTCTCACCACACCAGATGCCCAGCGTACCATGCTTGCATATCAGGTTTAATCTTGTGACCGAAATCTGTTCTTAATGCTATCAAATGCATATATTGTTGGAGCTCCAACTGTGTTGTGCATTTGGAGAGCATTTGCTAAAGATGATTGAAAATCCAGTTCTAGCTATTATGCCTCTGGTTTGTTTGCCTGGGAAAATTCTTTAAACTCATACTATCCGTCTACTGGGAGTCATGTATATGGACTACTTACGGCATTAGCACTTGCTATGAATCTCAATCTGTATTGACCTGCCCTTCTGTAACACAGCTGTTAAACAAAGTTGGTATGCTATTTGCTTATTTTTCATCTGAATGGAAACATCCGCATATGAACATTTTCTCTCCTGGTTTTCATCATATCTTCCCTTTTCTTTTGTCAGATATTTAAATTTTTTAAGAGGCTCAGATTATTTCCATATATTCTAAAAGGTCCTGGGAAGACCTTTGAATAAGGTTATCAATCTGGCTAAGTTGAACCATTTGGAATTCTTCACATGTGGGAAGGCTGACTAAATGGTGCATTTATTTTCCATAAGCTTTTCAAGTCAACAGTATAGCTCAACTATACTGATATGTATTGTCAGGATGGCACTACATTTTCACTATCCATGTTTATTATATGACTACTTTCCAGCCATGTGGTTTTCACCATCTTTGCTTAACTACTTTCGAGCCATATACTGTTTTTAGGCATAACTCCGATTTTTAAGCAGGTGTTATTTCATTTTTTCCCTTACAAAGTCCTTAAGCTAGTTCAAAATTTCACTAGTTATTTTATTGGGAAATGTATTATGGTTTGAGTTGGTTTTTATTGCTCTGTAGTCTTATGAGACCCTGATGTGCTCTATCCTTGTGATGCAGGGTACATCTTCCACTGTTACCTACGATCCTTGCTTGGCTAGCTTAGTTTCCAAAACCAATATATTAGTTGTTGAAGGGTACTTATTCGAACTTCCTGACACAATTAGAACAATTACAAAAGCATGCGAGGATGCCCACAGAAATAATGCTTTGGTTGCTATTACAGCGTCAGATGTCTCCTGCATCGAGAGACACTATGATGATTTCTGGTAAGGACCAGTTTACCTGTATTGCTGTATTATAGTTCCGCTGTCTTACATCTACTTGATTAGTCGAATTTGAGTATGAATATTTGTGCGTAAAGAATCTTGTAATGTATTTGCAAGAGTCCTAGTATGAAATAACAAGGACTATAGGTTGGTATAATGAATCAGTGGTGTGTTACATCTAGATGTGAAGCACAATGGTCGACCCTGCAACATGTCCTCAAGTGTTAAAAGTAATGTCTCCATTGTAAGAGACAATGGGCCATGCCAAGGGACTTTTGGCTATGAGAGATGGGTTGCATACTGATTGCTGAGCCCTTTCCAAGTCAATTTCAGCTGGCAGCTGACTTCAGTAGGAGTGCGTGGAGCATTGAGCTCTAGGACCTAAAAGTAGGTTTAAGAGACTTTTTGCTTCTCCGTGTTCTCAATTACAGTACTTCTGCAGTCAGCTTGGTAGATGTTCATTTGTCCTTGAATTTGTATGTTCTCTTCCTCCTCAAGTTCTAGTGCTTTATATCTTTGTTGTTTCAACTTTGTATCACCATGGTATCAGCTAATCACTATCTCTTAAAAAAACATAATTGCTCTCTCAATCAAGGTTGAATTGCATTTTCAGGAAGGTTTAGGTAGGTAGGGCTGCAAATGAGCCGAGCCGAGCTTTGTCGAGCTCGAGCTTGGCTCCTTTACTAAACAAGCCAAAAACTTGAGTTTGAGCTCGGCTCGAGCCTTAACAAGCCGTGCTTAGTCATCCTTACCCTTGCCTTAAAGGTGCGTTGAGCCTATTGGCGCATGTAAGCGTTGATGAGCCATTTTGGCCATGTTCTCCCGAAAATGCCCCTCTTCCTCTAGCATGTAGTGATTTGTCCTTGGTGGACGGTTGAGGGTTTATTGAGTAATTTTGTTGTATTCCCAGATTACCATTTTGACCTTATCAGACTTTTCATGTTGTCCATTTGTGTCCTATATCCTGTGCGAGTTTTATCCAGATGTGTAAGGGCTTTTTAGGTAGAAGATGAATGTGTAGTGAACACAATTAATAAGAAGGAATCACAATCAAAATCACAATCATCTGAAAATCAATTAAACAGGTGAGAACCCAATTGTGTAGTGTGAACACAATTAATTCCGACCACATGAACGGAGAGAGAGCACGTAAGTTGTCAGGTGTTTTATTTGTGTTCACACTCACAAATGTATTCTCAATGAGCATGACGTGCGAGCACGTCGCACCTTTATCTAGTTTACTAAACAAGCCTCTTTAATGGAGCCAAGCCTCTCTTAATGAGCCAAGCCAAGCTCCACTCGGTTCATTTACTAAATGAGCCGAAAACTCAAGCTCGAGCCGAGCGTTAACGAGCCAAGCTCGCGAGCTGCTTGGTTCTTTGCAGCCATAGGTAGGAAAGCCTAATGAAAGACACAGAAGCACGACATAGAGTATTGTCTAGTGTGAACTTTAAAAGGCTCCAAACAACTTTTCTTTTGGTTGTTAAAAGCAGCTTCTTCTTTTTTACCCACGCTCTTGCACTATGCTCCTAATACTTAAATTGCCACAAAGGCCTCTGGTATATGAATTGGAGTGGTTTTCTTTGTTTCTGTCTGATTTCAGGGAAATCATGGGAAACTACGCTGACATAGTGTTTGCTAACAGCAATGAAGCGAGAGCCTTCTGTCATTTCTCCTCAAATGACAGCGCTCTTTCAGCTACCAGGTACATGAGCCATTTTGTTCCCTTTGTCTCAGTTACAGATGGGCCAAGAGGCTCTTACATTGGAGTTAAAGGGGAAGCCGTCTATATCCCTCCTTCGCCGTGTGCGCCAGTTGACACTTGTGGTGCCGGGGATGCTTACGCGTCTGGCATTCTATACGGTATATTGCGGGGTGTGTCAAATGTTAAAGGTATGGGCGCATTAGCATCTAGGGTTGCATCCGTCGTCGTTGGACAGCAGGGCACCCGACTTCGGGTCCAAGCTGCTGCCGAGCTGGCAGAATCATTTTCATTCCAGTTCAAGAGTTCCGATGTTCGGTCGGATGTGGGTTCAGATCAGATTTCTAGCTTGTAGCATGCTGGAATAGGTTGCGATGTCAATTCCGGCAATTGTTGTATTAGACTTAGTTTTTCTTTTCTTTTCTTTTTTTCTTTGCTTTGTAACTCTGTACATTTCATTCATTGTAAATTTATGCTGAAAAGCTTCCCATAAAGGGTTACAGGCTTATTTGTTGTCTGTTGTCATGATAAATTGGCATTGTTATGCAAAATTACAAATTTTATAGAGGACTTTTTGTTACTATTGTGCATCATAATCGGTGCCTTTCTTTAGATTTGCCAACTGCTCAAACCCAGATTTTGGCTGTTCACTAGTTCGGGACGTGGGGTTATATTGGCGCCTATTCATTCAAAAAATTATCCGTGTCTAGGCTCCTCTACCACCACACATTGATGTCAGCTCCAAGACTAAGCATGCAAGCCTTAGATTAATGTGTGGTGGATGAGGAGCCCGGGCGTGGCCGACGATCCCCAGGGGCACTGAATAATCTGTCGTATCAATATGGTTGTGTCAAGTTGGCCTTCTTCACTCTATTGATTGTCGAATATCCGGTTTACTAGTACCAGATAGGAAATGGAGGGGAAGCAAAATAATTGGATTTTCACTTACAAACGGTCTAATACGGGAGAAGCTTATTCACGGAGAAGTCATGAATAAGCAAATCACAAAGACATCAAATCATAGCCGTTCATTTCGGCGATCAACGGTCCAAATTTTAATAAAATTTTTCTAGGAAAGAGTTAAATTCTTCTCCGGAAGAGTTTGTTTAAAATCCAGACATGTATACTTGCAAAAACTCCGTAAAAAAGATTTCTACCTACAGACATGTATATTTGCAAAAAACACTAGCGTAAATTTTGTGGGTCCGCGCACACTGAATGGCTTGAGTTTCAAAAACTCTTTTAGTTTCTCTAGACTTTTTGACTTCTGCAAATATAATACAAGTAATACCAATTTTTCTAGTGTACTGGTCCATCCATATTTCTGATGTTCAAACTACAAAATCTTTTGAGAAAAAAAAGAAAGAGAACTACATGAACCATCGCTATGTTTTTTTTGGAGGTGATGCATGGTGTCTCAAGCCAGCTTACGCGCACATCGGATTAATTTTTACAATCCCTCCCACAACAGTAGGATGGAGCAAACAAAGTTCCAGACCAAGATTACTTGGCCAATCCCTTGGGATTCACTATTTTCTATAGCATGAGTAGGCCTATCAATAGACCGGATCCGACAAATCCAAATCCGATAAAACTCGAATTCGATAGTGGTAATTCATATTCGAATCTGAAAAATTCGGATTTTTCGGAACGAATCCGGATCAAATCCGGTCTATTGACAGGCCTAAGCATGAGCATAGATCTGAAAAACAGAGACTAAAATATTTTGAGTTGACATAACGGCAAATAAAAGTCCGCCGATGGTGACATCATTCTGTTAGCAATAAGTCTAGGTACATTACATCCAACCACTACACCTTCTACTACATTTTTTTGCAGAAATCCTATTGGTACCGACGGTACCGTAGGGAAAATGCACCGACAGCCACCGGACGGCTGATCCGAGCCGTCCAAAAATTTTAAAAAATAAAACCGAGTGGGCCTACGCGAGAATCAATGGCATCCGAGGTGTGTAGGGTACTTGATCCGAGCACCCCTTTTCGTGTATATACACGTATATACAAATATACACGAAAAAGGGTGCTCGGATCAAGTACCCTACACACCTCGGATGCCATTGATTCTTACATAGGCCCACTCGGTTTTATTTTTTAAAATTTTTGGACGGCTCGGATCGGCCGTCCGGTGGCCGTCGGTGCATTTTCCCTATTGGTACCGTCGGTACCAATAGCAGTACTCATTTTTTTGGGCCCACCCCGGGTTCAAAAAAATACAAATTTTTTTTCATAAATTTTAAAATAATATATTATGGGGCCCTGTAAAAAATCATCTTCAACAAATATCGGTAAGTATTATTTCTTGATTCGTAGGGGTGAAATCGTGCAGTTGAGCAGTTTCACTCCTACAAATCAAGAATTAATACTTACCAATATCCATTGAAGCAGATTTTTTACAAGGCCCCATAAAATATTATTCTCAAATTTATGGATATTTTTCTATATTTTTTTGAGATCCGAGATAAGCCCAACAACAAATATAGTGAATAGATGATAGTGTAGGTAGCATTTCTCTTCTGCTAGAAGGTTACTTCAAAAATGTACTATATATGTTTGGTGTGTTCTTTTGTTTCACAAAACAAAAAAACGTCAGTTCAAAGTGGAGCCAGCGGCCCCGTTCCGAAAACGGAAAGAAGTACTTATTTTTTAAGAAGGCAATTTCAAGCTCAAAAATTATGTGTTTACGTAAATAATTTTCCTATCAATATGAATCTTGTTTGATAGATCTCATTGAGATCTTTTATACGGTGAAATTTTTTTTTTCATTTATATTATTTTTGAGTTTGAAAATGTGAAATAAGTACTTATTTTTTAAGAAGGTGTTCTGAAACGGAGCCTAGTCACACAATTTTTCAAAATACTTTACCCTCGCGTTCTCTCGATCCTCACACAATTTTTCAAAATACTTTACCCTCACGTTCTCTCGATCCTCACATTGTGATCACGCTCTTAATTCTTCGCTCTTGCAAATTTGAGTCGGTAAGGATGCATTTCAAGTAAATTTTCATGCTCACAATCGAGCTCCCGCTCCCGCCCGCGAATTACGTGCCTGACTCGGATTGATTAGAACCCCCCAGAAGACAATTATTGGCGATATAGATTAGGAGTACGATGGTGGCCTGATTTGGCTCGTCAATTCCAACACAGGTGTAAATGTAAATGAAGTGAAAAGCATTACGACCGCGATAGGCAGATTCTATTTATCGTCCTCTAAATGTGAGCAGTAATCTCCCAATTTAAGGAAGAGGATGAGTATTGCGAGGGGCAGCGTGTTCTCGATCACTGTCAGCGAAAGAGAATTGGAAAGTAACCCAAGAGGATGGCCGGTGATCAAGGCCTGGACTTCAGAGTTTATCCCCTTCTAAGGTTTGAAACTTTTTCAGTGATATCAACTCTTTTAGGACGGTTCATGCAGAGCTTTTGCTCCAGTTTTAATTGGGCTCTTCACCAATGTACGGTAGATTTGAGCCCTCAGAATTAATCAAGATGGGTGTAAACTAATTAAAGACATCTGAGTCTTTGAATGGAAGGTGTTAATGAATCTATTGATTAGTAGTTGCACTTTTTATGCCTATATGTAGTGAGAGATAATTCAGTGCTTTTGGAGCACTACTATCATGTGGTTTCCAAGTCTCTTCTCACTACACATTACACTTGAGTCCACACGTTTAATCTCAAATCTCGCAAGATTTTGTGGTTGAAGAGAACTTTGGAGCACCATATGGCGGTGTCCCGTGAGGAATGAATAATTTTTCGTATGTATTGCTTTCGTGAGTCATCACGACTTCTTCATGTTACCTGTAATACCGGTAAAGCAACAAGAAAAGAAAAGAAAAAAACAAGAAAACAAATTGTCCACATCAAGTTAGGAGAGAGAAGATGCTAATCTCTCCCTCTAATTCTAAAGAAGCTGCCGCCACCCATCTCTCTCCTTCCCCTTCTTTTAGGGTTTTATGCCCTAATGAGTGACGGGAGGGGAGGGATTTCTTTCCCTCGTGGGATATTTCAATTTCTTGATTCTAGATCTTGGAAGTTTCCTTTTTTTCCCCCTTTACCCCATCCTCTTCCTCTCCAAACCACCATTCGCCGCCCTTCTTCTGCCTCTTTCGCCGTGCAGTCCGACAACTTTTGGATGCAGTGCCTTGCAGATCATGGTTGCCGGAGGCGTCCTCCTCCCGGCGGAGGGGAGATCTAGGTGGATGAGTGAAGTTTGCTCCGGTACGACAGACTCCATTTGATTCCGTTACCGATTTTTCTCTTTTTTCTGGCTCTTTTCTTTGGTGTCCCCTGTGTGAGATTCTATTTGTGAGGCTTCTATCACCCCTGTGTGAGTGTTTTTGATTGTCTTCTGCAATATTCTGTCCGTTTTGAAGCGATGGGTTTAGTTAGAGATGGGTGTAGTCTTTGAACTGAGTCTCCTCCTAATTGGTCTCTTGATTCCTTATTTGGGAATAGAGTTTCCTCCCGATGTTCTGTTTTTTGGATCTACCATAATTTCACATGTTATCGTTGCGGCAAAAAAAAACTAGGTGAGAGAAAAATAGGATAAGCCGCACGTACGGTTTTTTTTTTTTCCTTATCCACGCCTCATGTCCAGTTTGAATGTATCCAATTTTGTGTCCACAACGTTGATTCAAACGGTTCAATTGGCAGGTGCCACAAACAAGGTTATTCACCTTCCAAAAAAAAAAAGTTTTTCGCACAACAAATTAGATTGATCAAATATCAATAGTAACTGTTTATGAACAAACAAATCATATTTGTTGTAGCCTAAAATAGACAGTAAAGATGATTTCAAACTCAAATAGCTTAAAAAATTTGCTACGAATACGATTTGTCATATAGTTCTTGGTGTTCAATTAAGCTGACTTTTTTGTTAAATGATCTTCTCTGTATGACCTACAAGTGACCAGTTCTAATAACCTTTTTAGGATGAGACATACAATGGTATACAAATCGAGGCCGGGTAAGGCTTGCCCGACTGCTTTCTCCTCCTCTTTGTCAATCAAGAAAATTAAGCACGATACCAATTCTCATATGACATTGCTAACGTAGTATTCTCAAAAGTAAATATTGGGTCACTTTCCTCTCTCTTAGTTACTTAGTATGCGTGAGTCACGTAGTATGCATGAGTCAGTGTGTTCCAATAGAAAATTTTGCCGTTGCATCCTTCGCTAGAAACGCAAAGTAACAAGTCACATGGTACTTTGGGATACTGAATGTTTATTTACCAAGCATTATTAATTTTCTTTATATCTATCGGTCGGTGTGGCCTAATAATTGGGAGTTAGGAAGCTACCTTCAAAGACTTGACCCATACCCACCCACCCATGTCTCTCTTGTCTTGCCCACCCTAGCTTTTGTCTTGAGAAAACAGAGTTTTAGATCGGACTCTGTTTCTATCTTAATTGGGTATCTAGTCATGTGTGTCCCAGATTAATTGCTAAATAATACTCCTATCCAATCCCAAGAATGACACACACACACACACAAAAAAAACGAGAAATGCTCTAAATTATGTGGCAAATAACATTAAACCAACCACCCCTGGTACGACTTTGCATATGCTGCGGAACTATGAGTATAGAAGGGTGGGCTATAGCCTGGATCAATTTTGACAAAAACAAAAATTTTATTTGTAAAATTATGTAAAATTAAGCCCAACTCGTTTCACCTACCAACCCATTTTAGCTCAAGACATATTACATTCTTGATTCTGCCCTTGCTAGCCATAGTAGTATTTTAGATGACAATTCTGCTTTAATTAAGGAAAAATTTTAGAGCATAACTTTAAAATACACATTGGGACGCATTTGTATACCCGAAACCCTTAGATGCATGTCTGGATTTGTGCATCGGACAATTCTCGATGAAGACGTGTCTCGGTGCCTGTAATAGTGTGTTGAAGGCGTGCTCTTAAAATTACTCTTTAACTATTCAAAGATGATTTATTATAAAGTTTGAGCAGATCTGGCAATACTGACTTACGTCGATTAAAAAAAAAAATCTCGAAAAATCTATTGATGACGATCGTTTATTTCCTGTCCGTCGTTAACAAAGTTAAAAAGTCACACTTGTACATCATTTAATTAATTAAGAGATAGGTTTCACTTGACACATGAGATCCTGTTCAAAAAGTCAAGAGTTAGGTGAAAGGTGCAATTATTTAATTATCCTAATCGAGCCTCAATATGACCTTCCACTAGTCCCCACCTCGAATCTAAAAAGCAGATTTTACACATTGCAAAATTTGTGGAAAATTAAAGCAACTTTTACTCCACAATTTTCGCATTTTTCTGAAATCTAGGAGTTACTATTAAAATAATTTTGATTAATTTTGATTTCCATTAAAATAATTTTGATTAATATTTGACTGTGATGTCCATTCTCCATTTCTCCTTTTAAAAGAAAAAAAAAAGGAAAAAGCAGTTAACTATCCATTTCAATCATGGAACCACTAGAGGTTTGTTCCATCGTTAACTTCAGAATCTGAAAATTAGTCGAGATTTGCTTACACTACTTCGAACAATCTTTCATCACAAAAAATCGATCCACGAATTAATTACCAGTAAAAAAGGCCACACATGTTATTTGAGGCTGCACATAGAAGACTGTAACAACAGAAGATTGCAGTAAATGAGATATGGTATTCTTTTCATTTATTTCATTATCTTACAGTTACAGGCACTTCCACTTACATGTTTTTATCTCCTAATAAATATCAGCACATACTTGCACTACATGGTCTCCGTGTCCGTTTGCATGTCCTTTGGCAGATTTACTCGTAACGTATCCGCGAATAACTACAGATATGCAACTTTTCCTTACCCAAACCAACCCCATGTTATGTATTCCACGATAACATGCGTTATTTATGTACGTGGTTGTATTCTAAACATATGCATTCGCACAGACGAAAGTAGCATTGACTCGAGAGATTCAACACCGGCCTCTATGAACAAAGCTCGTAGTGTTGAAAACATAGTTCCTATCGAGCAACAAAGTTTACTTTGGCGTGCGCAAGCTGGCCATCGTATTCGATTATAAAAACTTAAAAAAAAAAAAAGCACCTTGGAGATATTACCACCAAGGCACCAAATTATGTGGATCAATACTGTAGTAGGAGCGCACCTCCCATGGGGGATCTGTGGGGAATCCCCTTCCTCCTCTTGGCAGCTCTGTAGTTGACCGCCGCCGTCTGAGGCGGCGTCGACGGCGTAAACCTCTCAATCATCTTGTTCTTGAGGCGGCGCCCGCCGTGTCCAACGCCCTTGATTGATTTTTCAGAGTCTGAGCTCCCCATGATCTCCATTTCCAATTTCTTCTTCCGGAAATTCTTGGACGACCCAACAAGCTGAAAATTAATCGTAAAATAATCAAAGACCACAACTTTTCTTCTGTAGAAAAACAAATTTGACTTTGGCCCCATTTTTCAATGCAAGACTTAAAATAGGTAGTACTAATAACTAGTATTATTTCCTTCCCATCTCTTTACCACTAAATTCAATGGACAGAACATGAGCAAAGCAAAGATGAATCAAAAGAGAGCAAAAATGCGTCGATTACTACTCGGCATCGCCGGATCATCAAACATGAGAAATTCTTTTTCGATACCCAAGTGTCCTAACCAGCTAACGTGCAGAATCGAGTAATAATATTGCGACGTTTTTATGGTATGTGAGAGATATATGTATATATGCATACACATGGATATCTACATAATATCTACATAATAAGGGAGAATGGTTTTTGAATCTTATATCTCTATAAATTCTAACCATTGATTTGCTCCATAAATCCTACGGCACTCCCTCTCCCTCTCTCTCAAAAAGAGGTCATTACACAATTGTCAATAATTAGATCTCACGTTACGCCGTGCCTTCAGGCACGGGCAAACCTAGTATAGGCACGGGCAAACCTAGTATGTATATATGTACCTTGCAGGAAAGAGAGCAAAAATGTGTAAATTACCACTCAGCGTCGCCGGATAATTGCAGGAAAGAGAGCAAAAATGTGTCAATTACTACTCAGCGTCGCCGGATAATTAAAGAGGAGAAATTCTTTTTCGATACCCAAGTGTCCTGACTAGCTAACGTGCAAAATCACCCGGTTATATGGCAGATACGTATATGTATGGATATATGTATATATGTACCTTGCAGGAAAGAGAGCAGAAAGTGAAGGAATCAAGAAGAGTGCGGTGACAGACGACGCAACAGTTTGTGTTGGCGACTGCTTTGCTACTAGGCCGGCTGCCGCCGGGCTGAGGCCTCTCATTCAGAAACACAATCTTGGCACTGTTAATCACATAGGTCTGAACCCCTCCTGTTATATCCACAAATTTCTGAATCTCAGATACCCTTATCACGTCATGGTATGATGACCTCCTTATCTACCGCGCACCAAAATAAAAAATAAAAATTCAACAACAATTAGTATCAATTCACCATCAAAATTCCGAAAACCCATCAATCAAAATTACTCCTAATTGATGTGATTACGATCGGATTTAGATATACAAGCGAGAGTATTCAATAAAAGTGTATTAGTTTGGGGTGTCGGGTGTCCATGCTCAAAGCAGATTCAGACCTGAATGGCGCGGTGGTGTTTGTGGGAAGTGGTTAGGCAGAGAGAACAGAGAGCCCCATCACCGCCGCCGGTAATCGTGGCGGATTTGATATCGCAGTCCAGGCAATACATGTTGCATTCGCTCTTGTGGGAATTGGGGTGGTGTTTGCATTGACCGAAGAAGCTTGTTTGCAGAAGACGGCGGAGCCACGGCGGCCAGTTGTTCTCCTCATCTTCCCTATCATCGCCGCCGCCTGCCACCTCCTGATATCAATTTGGGCACACACAGAGTTAAACAATGAATCAAAAACTTATAAAGGAAGGGAAAAAAAATGGTTATGGTGCAACAGAAAAAAAGCTACCAACACTAATGGACTCACCATTACTCTTTGGTATTATGGGTATAATTTCACTGAAAGTGGGTCTTGGGTTATCATGTGCAGAAGCCAAATTTTGATGATGGGTATATGGAGAGGTTCTTGATCCTTTTAGAGAGAGAGAGAGAGAGAGAGAGAGAGAGAGAGAGATGAGAAAAAGGGGAGAGAGAGAGGGAGGTTTCTTTTCAATTTATGTTGTAGTGGGTGGGGTTGTGGTGGAATGAAAAGGGTTGGGAAAAGGGCATTTGAGAGGAGTGGTGCTTATCTGCTTATTTTAAAAAAGTGAAGTCGGGCTTAAAGGATCGTTTGGTTTACGATTGTTTTATTCTGTGGAACAGAAAAACCAAGACAAGTACAGGTGGTGATGACCAAACAGACCCGTAATACACCGGAGCTAAACCTATACCCGAGCCCATAACAAATCCGAGTGAATGCGTTTTTATTTTATTTCAATCCACATGTTTCCATGTAGAAATTTCAAAGAGTTTTTTTCTTTCTTTCTTTTTTTTTATTTAATAAACGGAGGTCTGGATTAGATTGCGCGCACCTCAACTAATCCTGGAAGTTTTGAGGTTACCAGCTGGACCAACCATCCAGTTGTTCCCAAGATTTGGAATATTCGATCACCATGTGTTCGAATATGTGAACTCATAAAAGATAAACACTTATTTATTTTCAAGTGCGTACTTGACCAAAAACCCTTTGAGTTGTTAATTTCAAAGAGTTGATGTCAAGCTTATGTATTTAAACAAGAAAAAGACATTACAGTAGAATTCCATTGATATTTTTCAATTTAAAAAACCAATGATGCTGACCTCCTTAATTTTAGTCTTCCACTCTTTTATTATCTATTTGACGTCCTTTAATTGCTGGAACTAAATTATTAAAAGAAATACATTAAACCAACTATGTTAACCAACTGGGGCTAGCTAGTTGGCTTTACTTCATATTTAATGTAAAAATGAACTCTTCTATTGTCTATCGATTGACCAAAAAAAAACAACAACCATGTCCTCTTTGTTTTGAGCTAAATAGTAACCAAAATGAACTCTAATTTTATCTCAAGATTAAATATAAGCACATACAAAACTGAACTGTCCATTACTCAGTTAAAATCCGAGCCGTCGATTGTCGAGATAAACAGTCGGATCGACAGCTCTGCACCTGCTTTGCAAGAGGTGCTGTCAGCATCCCCGATTCCTCGCTTTCTATATGCATTGTATGTCTCATACTTTATGAGATTAATTTTCCAGTAAATGCGTACTTCATGTAGTAATAATTGATGACGAAAATAGGATCTTTGAATTCAATATAACATCTCATCCAGCCAGCCAACCAAACATTGGCTCTCATAAATAAGCGTAATAGACCAAAAGAGCAAATATACTGGAGTATTATTTTCTCAAGAAAAAGAAAAAGAAAACTCGATTACCAGATTAGTAAACATCCAAGATTATTTCATACTCGACGAGATGATTATTATTATTATTTTTTGTAATTTAGGACGTGGAGCACCTCGGACTAAGATAACCCTAGAAGTTGTTGACAAAAATAATCAAACTTTGAGACCTTCAGAGGGAGCAAATCACTAAATCTCAGGCAAAGACGACTAGACCAAACAAACCTGAGTTTTTTAAGGTTCAAGACTTAAAATCACTCTCAATATACTTCAAATGAAAGGGAGACAGAAATCAATGGTTGTCATTTACCCCACACTTTCGAAATGAACTACTGTATTTAGATGTTAACAGGTAAGTACTTTACCCACCCGTGGCTTGTCAATATGGTAAGGGCGAATCTGCACTTGCAACATAGCAGGGTTCGATTCCCCCTAGGAGACAAACCATGATTTAAGTGGAAGGCCATGGCGGTCGATTGTTTTGCTAATCTCCCCCGAGGTTTGAATTGCGCAATCGGATCCAGTCGTGGCTCGGCTGTAGGGTTGTTCCTCGGTTTAAAAAAAAAAAAGGTAAAATACTTTAAAGGAAGTAGTGGTATTTTACTTGTACAAGTTGTCAAGTTACCAACCTCATTTTCAATACACCTAAATTTTAGGAGTGTGATTAACACAACCGTGTGACGACTGAATAATACATATAGTCTGCTAAATGTTTCTCTTAAGCCCCTTTCAGCTGTACAGAAAGGAGGAAAAAGTCAAATTTTCTGTAACTTCTTCAATACTGTATTTATTTAATGAGAAAAATTACAGGACCCACAATTTTAATTTTACTACAGGAAAACACTGTTTTATAAATAAAAATAAATAAATTTGGTTCTCTTGCGAAATTCTTTGTCAACTAAGCGCACACAGGAAGACAAATTCCATTTTTTTTCTTTTTCTTTTACTTCACTTGTCTTGATCATACTTTGCTCACAAACACTTTTTTTGTAAAAAATAAATAAATTTGGTTCTCTTGCGAAATTCTTTGTCATCTGACTCACACAGGAAGACAAATTTCATTTTTTTCTTTCACTTCACTTGTCTTGATCATATTTTTGTCACACTATATTTCCGACAACTCAATGGATCCTTATGCTTTTGGTTTCTTTCGCTTTGGGTGAAAAGTGATTTCTTATATAGAGGTCAGTTCACAGATGTAACTGATTCACACACAAATTGCATATCCCGCGACAGCATAATATTTACGAACACAAGCTCAAACAACAATCGTCGCCAAAAACGTTCTCTGGTGGTGCAGTTGCTCAAGTGTTCCACATGACATTACCGTTAATGTAAACTCTTTTTTTTATGAGTCAAGTGTACGTAAATTGACCCGAACATCAGAATTCTCAATAAATAATTACATTTATTGGTCAGTGCAGATCCCAGATAGAGCCCACACATGTATGTGGGTATGATGATTTATGTGTGACGCTAGGAAACTTTTTATTACTCAACATTGCCACCACAAAAGTCTACAAAACCAATCCACTCCCACACGGCCCACCCAATAAAAAACCGTTTTTGAGGGAATCTCTCTCTCTCCTCGTATCTTCTCTCTGGATTCATTAGAAAGGATTCAACAATCTCTCCTCTCTGGTAGGCAAACCCACCAAGGAACACCTCTCTCTCTCTCTCTCTCTCTCTCTCTCTCATGGGTGCGGCAGGGAAGGAGGAGGAAAAGCAGGCGCTGATATTCACCTACGGGACGTTAAAAAAGGGATTCTCAAACCACGGCCTCCTGGAAAACATGTTCGCCACCGGGGACGCCTCCTACCTAGGCCGGTACACAACCCTCGACGAGTTCCCCCTCCTATGTGGGCCCTTCAAGGTCCCTTTCCTCCTCAACTTCCCGGGCTCCGGCCACCGCGTCTCGGGGGAGCTTTACGCCGTCTCACCGGCGGCGCTCGCCTGTATGGACGAATTGGAAGGGACTACTAAAGGCCACTACGAGCGGCTCCCCGTGAAGGTGGAGCCCGTTGGCGGAGGAGGGGAGGAGAAGGCGGTAATGCGGGTGGAGGCGTATTACGCGCATAGGAGTTACGCGGAGGAGATGTGGAGGAGGGGCGGCGGAGGAGAGGAGGGGAATGGGGGAGCATTTTTCGGGAGTTACACGGAGAAAGAGGCGGAAGGATATGTGAAGCGCGCAGATAGGCCTCAGCGCATATCCTTCTTGGACCAAATTCGACTCTTTATATCTTCCCCGTCTTCCTCTTCTTCCCCGGCCAACGCCTCCAATTCATATAACACTGATTAGACACATCTGTTTCGTTCTTTGTCTCTCCTTACTAGAATGAACTGATCCCAAAAAGGATTGAACTCCGGTCCAATCTCCCGCAGCAATAATCTCTTGTAGTTTGAGCTTTTGTAAGTCCTTTCTGAACTTGAAATGATATGCCAAATCGTTTCGTAAAAAATCAGTTTGATCGGACATAGTTTGAATCATTCTATATGTGTTGTTATATCAGATTTGGGCCATCTTAGGGGATAAGGGTGCCAAAGCAGTAATTTGGCACGGAAGATGGCTATTCCCATTTCTCCCCATCCAAGGCATTTTATTTTTTGCATTGAAAAAATGATACGAGTATAATCAATTGATCTTAATTTGAGATTGTGCCAAAATAACGCCAAATCAGTGCAGAAACATCACCAAGTTTTAAATTTTTTTGACACCAAATAGCTAAAAATGGGTTTGGCAAAGTCATTATCACACAAATGGTTGACTTCATCTTACAACCATTATTTTCTGTGCAAAGCATCTCTCAATAATCCTGATACCCCGAAGACATTCAGACTTTAATAGTAACATACAACTATACAAGTAGCTTGTCAACTCATTCAAATTGAACGATACAAGTCAAAAAAGGCGACTTTTCCGAAAGAAAAAAGAGAGTCAAAACAAGGCCTTGAATGTGCCAATTTCGGCTCGTCTACAACCTTACAATTTTTGTGCAGTTCTATCATATTGATGGGCGGTAAAATGAAAACTACCCGTAGCCTCAAGCCATCTCAAAACATGAGGAACTATATAAACGCACAGACTCGTGAGCCAAGAGTCTAAGAAGCAATTCATGTGATCGATCTTTCTAATTTTCTCGAATTTTAGATGTAGTATACCTAAATATAGGTTCCCTACTATACAACACCACCCTTGATGGCATTAAACACAGCTTCTGCATCCACCATCACCCGCATGCATGAAACTGGGCAAATGAATGAGAACGTGACTAGTAAACAAAAACGGGATGAGATATCCAGACCTTATTTATCAGGGCACTCCTTGTATTCCACCAGTTGTTGTGACCTGCAACGGTATAAATTGATTCTAAGTGGCAATGCAATGACATAATGAGACTTATGGAAAATTTGTCATGATTCTTCAACATATATCGTCTTGTGAGTGACGACCCGGAGGAGCATGTGAGAGCTTAAACTATGCATTGGTAGGTCTAAAGTCATACAAGTGTTTAGCTCTTACAATCATACAATTTGGATGGGTTTGGAAGGGCACATAAAGGAGAATTTATTCAACAAACGATGTCAATTTGCACAAACTTTTAGAAAGCGGGCTCCTTTAGGAAGCCCCAATGACCAAGCCTCACATGAATTTTGAGCATTACATCTTCTTCCCCAGATCATGCATTTACAAAGCTTTCCAACGTTTTATTTGCTAGCAAATAAGCAAAAAATCACTAGTGTGGACAATTACAGTGCAGCGAACATAATAGCCTTTCTGGTAAAAATGGAACATTGCCAAGAAAATGAGTCCGGCTGCTCAATCAAAATCCAGACAAATACAAAAATGAGGAACCTTCTCAGTCACTCAAGTATAACAAAGCCCACTGAATAGTATCGAATATCTGCATTACTGTCTAGGATTTGAAATTCTTTTTGATCAACTTTAAATAGTCAGAAATTTACCAAATTGATGTGTGACCCAAACCAAGCCCGTTGCAGGTAAGAATCATGCCTTTAAACCTGGTTAGATACTCCTGTGTTGCAGTGGCAAGACATCCGCAATAGTCAACACCCATCATAAAATAACTCAAAAACTAAATTGGAATGAGACAAAAGCCACAAAGGTCGACAAAACTAGCCTAATGACAAAATGGAAGTTCTTACAGGTAAAGTGTACTTGTTAATCTCATAGTTTCCAGTTATATCATAGTCCAGTCGCTTGGCAGGGTCACTTAACACTGCAAAAGAACCATACACTATCAAAGCTATATGTATTATGGTGATATACTTGAAGGAAAGTGAAGATGCATGTGTTACAAAGTCCAAAGCCAACGAGAAAAGAGGATTGTGAAAAGTTTCTGCTATTTCGTGATGGTGATTACTGATTAGCAAAGTTAATCAGAAAAGCATATTCTACCTCTAGAGACTAGTAGAGTGGCCAAAGTTCCACACAATCGCATCCAGTTGACTGTGTCCTCCTCCAACCTACTGGAACCCCTATCCGTGATGCCATCCTTGCTACAGTCCAATCCAGTCTATCCCAAGCTACCGAGTGGAATTTTATTGCTATCCTTGATTTGGTTCCACGTTCAAAGGATACGGTTTTAATCAAATGGTGTCCTCCTCCTACCAGCTGTTATAAGTTAAATACTGATGGCTCATGTAAGAAAGATGCAAGCATAGCATCTGGTGGTGGTTTGATCAGGGACATGCATGGAAACTGGATCATAGGTTTTTGCAGAACAATGAGACCAATGCAGAGTTTGGAGGCTGAGTTATGGGCTCTCCGTGACGGATTACAACTAGCATTGGACAGGAAAATTACTCTAATTTATGTTGAAATGGATGCTCTTGCCGCTGTCCAATTGATCATGGGAGTTGATCGACCCCGACACTTCCTAAGTAATATTGTTCATGATTGCAGATTCTTGATGAGGAAGCTAGGAGTGGAGAAGATTGACCATATATATCGAGAAGGAAACAAATGTGCTGATGCTCTAGCCAACATGGCTTCTAATCCTGTTTTAGATTTTCGTATTTTAGATATTGCTCCGGTTTTTATTAATTCGCAACTACACGATGATGCTTATGGGGTTTCATACCCAAGACTCTTGTATGTTTCCTAATTTTATCTAATGCACCTGGTTTACCAAAAAAAAAAAATAATAATGAGTGGCCAAAGTATGCTTGTATACATAACTGGCATACATTGATGAACAACAGCTTGATGAAGAAACTCAACATACCAAAAAAAAACCATACCAAAGCAAACAAAGCCTTAAGTTCCTATCAATTGGGGTCGGTTGCATGAATCCGGCTTTTTCCATTAAGATCTATCGAGGGCATTGTGTTCCATGAAATTCAAAAAACTTAGATCCTTTAGAACTACCATCTCTAATGTCAATTTTGGTCTACCCCATCCCTTAGTGCTACCCTCAAATGTAACCATATCAGTCCTCCTAACTATCGCATCAATAAGCAATTAGAAACCCTAGTACTAAAGAGCACGAAATGCCAACTTCAGATCTATTAACTGATCTCAAAACCCCAACATCTAACTTGATAATCTCGAACTCTAAGGTGCGTATACCCCATAATCTAGCCACCGAGCTGAACATGGGGTAAGAGCTAAGATGTCTTATAGAAACATCACAAGCATGGTGTAAGACATGCTTGTCAAACACAACTGCACAATGATTACCAGTGTAAGCCTCATTGATCTGTTGAAACTTTGCGGTAACAGCCTTGTCACCTTTGTGTTTGTCAGGATGCCACATCTGATATATATCAATATAATGGAATTCGTTTCAATATCCTATTAAGTTGAATAAAAAAAACATAAAACATCTTTAATGATCTATTACAAAGATACTAACCAGTGCAAGCCTCCTGTAATTTAATCTGATCTTCTCATCAGTTGCGTCATAATCTACCTCCAAAACTTTGTAATGATCCTGATAAAGAATTTACCCTCAGATATCCATCTGAAAAGACCTAATAATCAAATCAAATGAAATACATCCCACTAACCCGAAAAAGAAGGGATTGGTAAATCCCAGGGTTTAGGACACAAAGATGTAAATATGCCATCAAACCCAATGATGCACGAAGTTTCACAAGCACACAACCAGAAATCTATATTTACACTGTGATGTCCAGTCTCGTCGATTTCACAAGCCATGATCTGAATAATTGGGAAATGTAGGAGGTCTGCCACTTGACAGTATGAGCTACTTGTAAACAAACAGTCATACCTTTCATTTTCAAATAGGAAATTTTAAGTATCTTTGCACACTCGCTTCTTTTTCTTAATATTTCTTACTAGTGCTTTTGTGCACAAAGATTTTCCCTTGTTTAATCAGAAACACAAGTCCCTTGAACCATTGCTTCCTTTTCCTACTTCCTCATTTGAGACACTTTAACAAGAAGAAATCCCAAATGAGCACTAATAAACATGCAAACAAGAATAATCCTTGATCAGCAGTATAGAATCAATGAATGCCGGCTATAATATGAAATAAAGATCCTTAACCATAAGTTACCCCAAGGATGATGGAACACTCATAAGATGGAAGGATTATTTAAATAGCAGGCTGCCACGTTTTTCATATCCATGTGAGAATGGAGTGCCACTCAACCTCAACACTACCATTGGTCAAAGTAAAAGCGAAGTATTAATTAGTGAAGCTGTTTATAAAAGACATGAGAAGGGCTGGGGTTGCAGCAGCGCTAAGGTTCCATCATTTTGAAACCAAGATCACTGTTTAGAACAGTCTTTCGGCATGCAGAGGTTAGGCTGCATATGCAGTACACTGACAAACTGATGGTCATAATTCCTTTGCCTGGATTCTTCCATTCCCCCAATACACCACCCATTATGACATGGTCTACAGCACGACTACACGAGATATGTCCCACCAAGTACTCGAATTAGACACTCAGATCCTCTGATGTTCAACAATATTTTTTGATAATAAAGAAAACCTCTAACAGTTTCCACGGACGTAAGACAGACTTGCCCTTTTCTCCTAAATCCACCATTCCATATCAACTAAATTCATCGGTAATAACATAAGTCTACAAGACAACATACAGTATGTTCAAATCACACCCATACCTAACCTTGGGTGCTTATCCGTGTATAATAAACTTAAAAGTTTAGGAAGATCTGACACCTACGTATACACCCACGTCCAATATTTGTACCCCAATCCATCTCGCATCATTCCAATTCTATGCACAACCATCCAACACACTGTTCCACAATCTCTAAACTTATGAACTTACACCTCCACTATCCACAATGACTAAACTTATGAACTTACACCTGGATTCTTTCCATTTCCCCAATGCACCACTGGTTATAACAAGGATTACAGCACAACTACACGAGGTAAGTCCCACCACATACTCAAATTAGACACTCAGATCATCTGATGTTCAATTCAAAGATGCCCAAATTCAAAAAGAAAACCTCGAACCTTTTCCATGGACAGAAGACAGACTTCCCCACTTTTCTCCTACATCCACCATTCAATATCAACTACATTCATCGGTAATAACATCACACTACAGGACGACATATATTATTTTCAGGTATCTCCCATGCCTAACTTTGGGTGCATCTCCCCATATAGTAATCTCAACAGTTCGGGATGATCTGACACCTAGGCATGCACTCAAACCCGAATCCATCTCACATCAGTTCAAATTCTAACACCATAACATAACTTCTCAGAATATTCCGAAACCATCCCGTACACTCTCCATTATCCACAATTACTAAATTCATTAACTAATAAATCAGAAAGTTAATTCGGAGTTTTAAGTTCTGTTCTTTCCAACACTTCCAGTTACCATCAAAACACAGGGGCAAAACAAACTAAGCATTAGACATAAAGCAGAATAACAAGTGGGTAAACCCTAGAACCACAGATGTGCAATTAACCTACAATTACGCGCAAGAAAAGGGGAAAAAGAACAATACCCGGAAATGCAGAAGAGTAAAGAACAATTGCGAGGAAGTAAAGGCAGTACCTTGTAGGAACTTGTCTCCTCATTCCCTTCCATACATCTACGCATATGTATCTACACTGCGTTGAAGTACAACAGAAACGGATTTTTGGCGCAGTACTTCGTCTAATTGATGATTGAAACATGCAGATTGCAGAGGGCGAGAAAAAAATAAGCAAATTAATGATACCCAGATGATCCGTTTGATATACAGTAAAATCTTTACCAAAACCGACAGGGAAATCAAATGAGGGGTTGAATATATTTGAAATTTTTTTTTTTTTTTTTGGGAATTTGTAGGTGGAGGTATTTTGTAGTGTTTGAAAGGGGTGGAGGGATTTTGGAATTTTCAAGGAGAGGAAAAATCCGCGACTGTATTGATTTCACCACATTCCTCTCCTGTCTTTATTTTTCTTTCGTAAATTTTTTTTTAATCAATTCATCTTTTGTGTTTTGTTTTTCTTTTTATTTGGGTGTTACTGTTTATCCCCAAGGATCTCCACCTGCGGCGCACGTTTTTGTTATTTTAAATCTTTTGGAAAACGCGAATTGGAATTCCGCCAATATGATTAGGTAATGACTTTTAGGTAGCGGATCATCAATCCATGTTTTGTTGAAGAAGAAATAATCGTCATATATATGAACCGTTCAATAATGCAATCAATGGTTCGGATCTGCTCAAAGATTTTTTGCTGGAAAAATTAAATTCTTCGTACGAAGAGTTATTAAGCAGATCTAAATTATTGATTTTCTTAATGTATGATTCAGATTTGGACTATTTCCTTCGGTCTGAAAGTTGAGCTGCAAAATATCCGATCCCTTACTTTAATACTCACCTTTTTATCATATGTATTTTTTTTCTCATTTTTCTATTTATACGAACGTATAATCGGGTCTTGCTATGTGAGAACATATAATAGGGTCTTTTTCTTATTTTCTCCATTGTCATTTTTCACACATAAAGGGGTACCCATCATTAGGAAAAATCTAGAGAGGTGTTGACGAATGTTACCTTAATCAAATGCAGATATACTTTTTCTATCCCAAATTGTTGGTCCCCTATGAAAAGACATGCAATTTTGATACCAAAAAATAAAATACTTCCGTGCATAATTTTTAAAATTTCTTTGCATCATATTAAAGAGTTCATGAAGTACTTTAATTTGGTATAAAGAAACTTAAAAAAATGATGCTTGAAAATACTTTATTTTTTGATCCAAAAATTGCATAACTTTTCGTGGGGACAAGCAATTTGAGACGGAGAGAGTAGTAGACAATAAGATTTTAATACCACCTCCCTTGAATATTTTGCTTTCTAACCTTTGTGATAAAACAATTAGATAAAGGTAATTGATTTTCACACTTCTTCTTTTTTATAACCACCCTTTTCGTCCTCTTGTGATGTGAATTCAGAAAATTAACCCTTCCTTTGCATACTCCTTCACAAACGGAAAGATAACATTGAAAATTCGCATCATGAGAAGACAAAAAAGGAAGTGCGGCTATAAAAAAAAAAAAAAAATGTGTGAAAATCACTACCCATAGATCAAACAGTAATAGTGTATCAAATATAAATTGCTTTTGTGTGTTTTTTAGCTGCAAAATTACAAATAAAAACTTCAATTTATATAGGAGTAATTTTTCTTGTGCCGTGCGAGAAGGGGTAAAAGTTTGATAAGCTTAATTCAGGATGCAAGGCCCAAGATTTGAATACAAGACATTAGGAAAGAAGCATGAGGCACTTTGCAGTTGATCCAGGCCAACAATTTGGGGCCTTGTATGTAATTTTTTTGCCAAAATCGGGGCAAAAATGAGATTACCTCCTGGGCCTTCCCTAAAGTCAGCCCTGGGTCATTTTTTTGGGTGCAGGGAAAATTAACTAGCATTAATGGTGAATACGAAAGTATACGAGTCCAGGATAGGAAACCTTCTGGGCATCTGCCCTTAATTGAGCAGACAATAACCAGGCATAACAACTATAAAATGGTGAAAACCGAAATCTTTTTGGAAGCCTAAACTGGCCAAGTGATATCCACACAAGCGTTTTCTTCAGGATAACTATGTTTCACTTCCAAGACTTCCAACCTCCGCAAAAGGTACCTGCAATCATTTAATAAAGCACTGTATTGGTGTGTGTCTTCATACTAGTGTTTTTGCCATGAACCCAACCCAAATGTTTGTGAGCATTCTCGAACTAAAAATATTTCGCTGTGATAGATGTAATAATGTATGCCCCTTAATATTAATTTTTCCTGTAATTTTTGGCCTCTTAATCTTCTTCCCCATTGATATATATATATATATACACACACACACACACACACACCACGGATCCAATGAGGAGGATATGCGAAAGAAATATCCGTATCTTTTCCTAATACAAGGTAAGTAAAGTTTGAGGACAAACTTCTATAAGTGGGGAGGGTGTAATACCCCTAATCTTTAATTATATTTTAAGTTAATTATGTGATGTGTTTTGGGCTTAATTTGCTAGCTAATGAAATTGGAGCATAAGTTGGCATATGGCACACATACACTCAATAATTTTTCCTAAGCCTAGCAAGACAAATTAGGGGGTTCTACATTCTTCTTTTATTTGAAGGAGAAAAAGAAGGGAAAATTAGGAGAAACCTAGGGTTTGATCTTGCTTGACTTTGACATGTTCTTCACACTTGAATTTATATTTCTTGACTTGAATATCATGCTCTACTTGCTGAATTCATGCTCTAGATGTTGGTTTAAGTTGAATTGGAGTTTTGGGGTTGAACTCTTAAAAAACTCAAGAACCTAACTTGAAATTCTTTGGATTGGATGTTTAAACTTGTTTTGGTGCATGAATTTGATGTTTTTGGAGTAACTCTTCTATATCTATGAGTTGAGCATGATTAGTGAGGTTTTGATGTGAGTTAGAAGTAGTTTGGAAGGGTCTAAGGGCTGAAAATCACAGGAAGAACAAGAGGTGATTTTCTGGAAATCTGCTGAATTGAGAAACCTAGAATCTGTCCTGATTTTGGAGAATTTTTTTCGAGGCAGTTCCTAAACTCCAAAAATTATGAAATTTTTATTGAGAGTTCCTCTATGAGTCTTTTGTCTATGGTAAAAATTTCGGGATCATATTCGAAGTATTAAATTCTGCAGAAATTCGTAACCTAGCAGCGCGCAGTTTCGGACTGTGCTGATTGGACAGACACGTGTTGGGGAAACGGCTATAATTTTGAGCTCGAGCGACGAAATAGCAAACCGTTTTCTGATTTTGAAACTAGATTCATAGACCTAAAAAAATGCATGAAGATTGTGTCTTAGTTATTCCCGTGCAAAATCATATTTTAGGTTAAAGGTTATGGAACTGCAGATTCTGTGACTAATTTCTTAAGGCTAGCTATCTAATTTCATATTCTTACCATAGGACCTTATGTTCATTAAAAATAGGCTTGTTTGACATCTTCTAATCATGTTTTGTTGCCTAATTGTCTTAGGAGGTTCAGGTGACACGTGGATACGAGGTAAGTGATTAATACCCAGAACACATGGTTTGTTATAAGCTTTTCACTTCAATGATGTTTTATACTTTGATATGAACTCCATGGAATAATATCAATGAAAGGTGGACATGTTTTATATCAATTAATGGCATCCTCCCACGTTCCAGCTTGCTAGGGGACACGTGCTAAAAGGCTAGCAAGACATGGCTATTATATCGGATAACGAGAGACGTCTTAACTTATCCACTACCGGGGACGCCTGGTAGACATGAAATGATTAGAGGATGTGCATTACTATGCTATGTTGCTATGAAATGTGATTCGATTTTAAATGGTTTTATCATTGACCATGGAAAGCATGTGAATTGCGTATTAATCATTCATGCGAGCTTTGGCTTATGAGTTTTTTTTCCACCTTTCAGGCAACGGTGAATAGAGTGGTGACGTGCAGTCTTCTTTTGGTCGCGCTAAGTAGATGTGGACTTGTAGATAGGGAGTTGTTCTTGGTGATCATTTTTGCATGTAAATACGCACAGCTCTGGGTGGTTTGCAATGTAGAGATCCTTACAAAGACTTCTAGTTTTGGCATATGTAACAAATTGGAATTTGCTTTCGCTTGTCGTTAATTGAGTCCTTTTAGTCATTTGCTAATGAGATGTTTGACTTCGATATGGCCTTAGTGATCAAATCACTGGCGCTTTGTTGTGACTAGAGCCTTAGGGGCGGGCTAGGGTCATGACAATACGAAAGTATACGAGTCTAGGATATGAAATCCTTTGGGCATCCACCCTTAATTGAGCAGACAAGAACCGGGCATAACAACTAAATGGTGAAAACCGAAATCTTTTTGGAAGCCTAAACTAGCCAAGTGATATCCACACAAGCGTTTCCTTCGGAATAACTATGTTTCACTTCCAAGATTTTTAACATCGGCAAAAGGTACCTGCAATCATTTAACAAAGCACTGTATTGGTGTGTGTCTTCATACTAGTGTTTTTCCCATGAACCCAACCCAAATGTTTGTGAGCATTCTCGAACTAAAAATATTTCACAGTGATAGATGTATGCCCCTTAATGTTAATTTTTCCTGTAATTTTTGGCCTTTTAACCTTCTTCCCCACTGATATATAAATATATATATATATACACACACACGCAACTATAGGACAATGCACTATTGAATTGGAGTGTGTTTTGGTGGAGTATTTCGATCAAGATATCATTATCCAGATTCGAACGGTTCATTTTTATGAAGTTTCCCTAGCACCTTATACGGAATAATCACGTTCGTTGGACATACATACATATACATATATATATACACACACACACCTACATGATCAAGATAAATTAATCTTACAGAATCATACTTCCCATTCATTTTCATTCATTTTTTTCTACAAGCACGTGGTTCTGATTATGTAACTACCAATATCGACCAACCTTAAACAAACAAGGTGCTCAACAAGCTGTATAAAATGAACGATTCGGATCATAATGATGATATCTCAAAAGGCTACACCAAAGCACTACGTAATGCACGATGCACTGCCATAACCCAGGTCCGAAAAGTAGACCTACATACAACTATTTGAATCAAAATTGTCTAAATATTGAGCAATTAAGTAGTTTTGCCTTTACAAATTCCAAAATAATTCTTACCGATATCGGGTTTAGCTGATTTTTTACAGGATTCCATAAAAAAATATTTTAAAAATAATGAACGGTTCAAAATCATCTCTGTGGGATCCAAGGTACGTAGATCCCACAAAACCCATATGTGCATAGTATGTACATGCTCATATGTACCCATAGCTTTTTCTTTCTCTCTCTTGTTCACTTGTAGCATATAGTTATGCTACAGTTAGTGTAGCAGCTAATGTTGGCTATTGCCAACTCAGCTTTTAATAACACCATTAAAGTGCAAAAATGTCAAAAATGTTCACGAACTGACCCAAGTCAAGTAGTTCTAAGCAAACTAAGCCCTTAAATGTCGCGAACTAGAGATGCCCTAAGAATACCATCTTTTTACTTTAATAACAAACTATAAGTTGTTCCAGTTAGACAGAAGTTGACATTCATATTTACCACACAAAAAAAGGTTGACATCCATACAAAATATCAGGGTCCAAACCTCAAGTAACAATTAAAAAAAGAAAGAAAAGGAAGGTTCAATCTTAACCCTAGTGGTTCTTGTTCTTGCCTGAGACTTAAAGGTTTGCTTCCATTTAAGATTTCACGTTCGATTTTTCATGCCAATAACTCTTGGAGCCACACCATCCACACACGTAAAAGTGTAAAAAGATTGTGGGATGACTAGTAGGACTTAATTCGAGGCGCGTCCATGAGCTAGCCCGAGACAGTAGTCATAAAAAATAAAAACATGGATCTCTCTATGTGCATATGGGCCACCTAAAATATTTCCGCTTGACCAAAAAAAATAAGGAAATGATCGATATTGGCATTCCAAAAATTGATGGAAACGCTCCAAAAAATAAATGAAAATGGCTATGAAAATACACTAATTTTAAAGTGTCTACGTTTAATTTTTAAAGTGTCAATATCGTTTTCCAAAAAATATGGGCCACCTAAAATATTACTCCGTAATAATAAGGTCAAGATCAAGGGATAGAAACAGTAAAACCTTATCTTCCCGGCAACTCAATACTCTCTCCCCTCTGGGTGAACACCGGACACCAGGAGCAAGTGAGTGCCGTATCGTGATTTCACTGCCACTCTGTTAAAATCCAAAAAACATCTTCCTCTACGCCATGTCTCTGGCCACCTCAAAGACCATAAAATGCAAAGGTATGTTATCTTTTCTTTTTCTTTTTTTCTCTTTTCCCTAATTGGTTAGAACTTAGAAGAGAACAAATAACAGATATCGAATGCGTTGCAGCGGCAGTGTCGTGGGGTGTCGGGGAAGCACTGAAGGTGGAAGAGATACGAGTGGATCCCCCGAAAGCTTCTGAAGTTAGGATTAAGATGCTGTGCGCAAGCCTCTGCCACACTGACATCCTTTGCTGCAATGGCATTCCTTTCGTCAGTACCTCCTCCTCCTTCTTGCTCTTCCACACACACAGTTGATCGATTTCTTGTAGTTGTATGTGCTGATAAGTCTCTCTATCTTACCATAATCCTTTCTGTTTCTTTCCTGTTTTTCAGCCCATCTTCCCCCGAATTCCTGGTCATGAAGGTGTTGGGTACTCTCTCTCTCTCTCTCTCTCTCTCTCTCTCTCTCTCTCTCTCTCTCTCTCGATTGCATGACTGACCTGCGTTTGACATAATTTGGAATGGGTGGGGTGGTGCAGGATGGTGGAGAGTGTTGGGGAAGGAGTGACGGAGGTGAAAGGAGGAGACATAGTGATACCAACCTACGTAGGGGAATGCGGCAAGTGTGACAACTGTCAATCGGGAAAGTCAAATCTATGTCATACCTACCCGTTGAAAGTCGACGGGCTAATGCCTGATGGAACATCCAGGATGTCAACCAGCAGTGGGACGAGAATCTATCACCACTTCACATGCTCCACTTTGTCCGAGTACATTGTCATTGACGCCAACTACATTGTCAAGTTCGATCCCAGGATCCCTCTCCACCATGCCAGCTTCATGTCCTGTGGCTATTCCACCGGCTTCGGCTCCACATGGAGGGAAGTCCAAGTTCATAAGGGATCCTCTGTCGCTGTAATCGGCATCGGTGCTGTTGGGCTTGGGGTAAAAACACAAGCTACTTCCCTACCTATATGTGTGTGGTTGTGTTACATCTACCTAAGATCAACTAAATGTAAACAAACAATACATGTCCATGTGCATCGGAGAATGCATACATTGCTTCAGTTAAAATCATTGTTCACATGAATTGCGATCGAAGAAAACAGCAAGATTTTTCTAACTTACGTCCTTATCTCGATGAACATTGATGTAACACATGCTTTTGTTTTTTCTAAATCTACATTAAGACCCCACGCAAATGTCTTCATGTCTCTTCTCTATGAGAGAACAATAAGTGTCTCTTCCCAACAGGTACATCTCTTTCCAATGGACATACCAATTCCTAATGGAAAGACGCGTTCACCACTACTTGTGACTCATAAGTATTAAATACACGAGCTATATATCTAACATAAGCCATAGTGGGCAACACAAATAAAATGAACAATGCTGGAAAAGAGAAAAAGTAAAGGCAGGAAAGGAAGATATAAAGTTGAGGAACTAAGTAATGAGCATGAATGAATTGAGTGCAGGTAATAGAGGGAGCTCGGACACAAGGGGCAGCCAGGATAATTGGGGTGGACGTAAACGAGAAGAAACGAACAAAAGGGGAGGTGTTTGGAATGACTGACTTCATAAACCCAAGCAAGGATTCTGATAGACGTATTTCAGAATTGGTCAATGAGCTGACTGGTGGTCTTGGCGTCGACTACTGCTTTGAGTGCACAGGAATTGCATCCTTGCTCAACGAGGCCATTGAATCCTCAAAAGCAGTAAGCAAGAAGTGGTTTCACATTCCACAAATGACTTCCTTTTCCAAACGAATGTACTTTGTATAGGGCTAATATTCAGAAGTTTGATATATGCTCTTAGACCATCGCTTCACACCATTGAAAGCATATCACACGCATGTGGTTGGACTAAACACAGCGTCACAATCGCGCAAGCTGCTCTTGCACTATAGGGCTGATATACATATACACCCACCTATATATGAATCTATGTATATATCAAGGGATTTCTTATCCCAGTGGGCATAAAGCTCTACAGCTCATCCTACTATGTTGCGTGAACGGTTGTTACAAAGGGCAAGCCAATACAGATATCCTACTTATATATTTTGTGCAATATTTTTGGGTAGGAATCTCACTCTTAATTTAAATGCTGAAGTATCAAAGCAATCTTCCTATTTTTCTTAATGCTTTACGGTTTTGGTGTGAACTTCAGGGGATAGGTTCGGCAGTATTGATTGGTGCAGGAAATGACACAAGCGGACAGATCAACTTCCATTCCCTTTTGCTTGGTAAGACAGTCAAGGGTTCCATCTTTGGCGGGATTAGACCCAAATCAGACCTTCCCATCATATTTGACAAATGCTTAAACAAGGTATGTTTCTATTTCTCTCATCACGTGTTATCAACTTGTGTTCTAATCCTAGACACATCACTGGGACAAATACCATGATTTTCTTCAACCTTGTAGAATTCCGGGTTGATTCCAGCTACATAATAGGAGAGAAAATAAGTGTGCAGAAAACTGTTCAATGTTGCGTGTCCCCCACTCTCCAATAATATGGAGCGGATACCATGATTTACGCATTAAGATTTAATTGTTTTTCGTGCTATTCCCATAATACTAGCTTCTAAGTCCCCCTTCAAAGGTAAATTTCCACCTCTGGGCATTACTGCCAAATAAACGAAGCTGGTTCCTAATATACGCTTGGCAGAACGAATTTTGGCACTAACACTGTTAGGTAGGCCAGAATTTATGGAATCAGCCATAAGTATAATCAAAGTCGATCAATTGTACGTCAAGGCATGGGGATCAAGGACTCGGATACTTCTATCACTAGTTTAAAAAGTGGAAAATCAAAATTTTCAAACCTCCAGGCATGGGATCAAGGACTCAAATACTTTAATGTCTCAGTTTTTGCCTTTGTGCTATGCTGTCTATCAATATTAAAGTCAAATATGTGTCGATAATAGGTAAAAAAATAAAGGACCTAACAAGGTGTTTATAACAGGAACTCCATCTCGAGGAGCTTTTGACTCACGAAGTTTCATTGGACGAAATAAACAAAGCATTGAAGCTAATGAAGCAGCCAGACTGCGTCAAGGTTATCGTCAAGTACTGAGCACCCATTCCCACCCCTCGGCACCGTTAATTGCATTAATAAGAAGGCGTTTATCTTGTTTTTAGAGTTGCAACCAATAATTATTGTACACGTGACATTGACAATGATTCTGTAACATTAGGAATCTTCAGGTTGGTTTCTGTGTTTATTTGGGTGAATGAGGATTCCATTAAAAGAACAATCTTACAAATACAAGGCAGGAGAACCATCCAAACAAACAAATCAGCTGAGATGCTTAAACAAAAATCCCAGAGGGATTTGCCAAAGGCTACATATTATTGAATGAAGGGGGGTTTGTTTACCGGAAGAGAATTGAAAACTTCGAGTACGAACATCAAAATAAATCTTCTCTGGGAGAGAGGAAGGGGGTCTATAGTTTCTTGGAAGACTATATAGTTTCTTTCTTACTGTATATAAAAGACCATGGTAGCCCAAGCGAGCTTCCTAATTGTGTAAGGATTTACCACTGAATTTTCCAATAAGCCAAGAGACCTCAGCACCCCAGTCCCCAGCTATGCAAATCCTTAGAAGTACCACTTAGGTAGCACACTTGCTTCCATATATGCCTAGAGTAGTTGCTTTCATTTACATTATTTTGAGTTTGAAAATGTGAAATGAACTTTTTAAGAAAGATTTTGTGGAATGCCCCTTCTTATTTTTGAATTAGAAGTGGCAAAATAAGTACTTATTTTTTAAGAAGGTTTCCGGAACGGAGCCTAACATTGGTCAACTACAAATGAAAGTTGCCTGAAACTCTGATGAATAAACCCATTTTTCTAACAAAGGTATCAATCAGTGATGATGTTTGCAAAATACATAAAAAAAAAAGGTATCAATCAGTGATGATGTTTGCAAAATACATAAAAAGGGCTGGGGTTTCTGCAACGCCAAGGTTCCTTCATTTTGAAACCAAGGTCACCGGTTTAAAACACTCTTTCTGCATGCAGGAGGTAAGGCTGCATACAATTACTTCACCTAGATTCTTCCATTCTCCCGATGCACCCCCGGTTATGACAAGGATTACAGCACGACCGCATGAGATAAGTCCATCACATACTTAGATTAGACATCGGATAGTTCAATGTTCAACAATACTTTAGAAGATGCTCAAATTCGAAAAGAAAAGCTCGAACCTTTTCCATGGACGGAAGACAAACTTCCCCCCTTTTCTCCTAAACCCATCATTCACTATCAACCACATTCATCGGCAGGGCCAGCCCAAAGGATTTGAATGCCCAGGCCAGCCCAAGAGATTTGAATGCCCAAGGCTAAATTGTAGGGTAGTGCCCGACATATTTTTAGAATTAAACAACAATGATAGAAATATTTCTTTATATAACTACTTTAGACTATATAATGCATGTTAATTGCTTTGTCACTAGCGGCCAAAGTGGTTAGCTTGAATTCTACTTGAACTGACAGTTACAATAACATTATTTTCAAAAGAAAAAGTTGCCCAGAAGATCCGAACTCAGACACTCCATACGAACTAAAATCAACTTACCACTGAGCTAGCAAAGACATTTGTGTTATAATACGAACAAATAATATATATACTAATTTATAAATAATATTGGAGTGCCCTTAAAATTTGATATTTTTTGGGTGCCTAAGGCCCAGGCTTCTTGGGCTTGAGCCGGCCCTGTTCGTCGGTAATAACATCAGACTACAAGACGACATACATTACATTCAGATCCACGCCCAATACTCGTTCTCAAATCCATCTCACATCAGTTCAAAAATTATGTCTAACACCATGCCATAACTTCTCACAATTCTCCACAACCATCTCACTCACTGTTCATTATCCACAATGAGTAAATTTATGAACTTACTGTGCCTTGTTGGTTGTAATTAATTGTATGAAAGAAGATAAATTTCTGTTCTTTCCATCACTTCTACTTACTATCAAAATTCAAACCACAGGGAAAAACAATCTGACCATTTGACATAACGCAGAATAACAAGTGGGTAAACCCTAGAACCACAGACGTGCAATTAACCAACAATTACTGGCAAAAACCGAGGAACAGAACAATACCCAGAAATGCTAAAGAGTAAAGAACAATAGTGAAGAAGTAAAGGCAGTACCTTTGTAGGAACTTGTCTCTTCATTCCCTCCCATGCATGCGTCTACCTATGTATATTTATATAGCTACACTGCGTTCTAGTACAACAGAAACGGATTCTTCCACAGGACTTCATCCACTTGATGATTGAAACATGCAGAGAGAGCGCGAGAACAGAAAAAGAAGCAGGAAACTGATGAAGTCCAGTCCAGAGGACCCGTTTGATAAAAATCTTTACCAAAAAGGAAGTGAAATTGGAGAATGAAAATGAGGGTCTCTGGGTTTGGATACATTCGAAGGAATTTGTATGTACGGATTTATCTGTATTTTGTAGGATTCGCAACGGGATATCCTTTTATTAGGAGCTTTTTACGAGCGATACATCTTACATGCATGCATCAATTTGGCATATAGAATCTCGTGAATTGTAGTAAAAGATTAATCCAAGTTTGGCGTACTGACTCTCATGTTCGTGGACGCAAGCCTGGGTTGCGTGAAACAGATAACGGCGCATTGGTTTCACGATTAGTTTGACTTTGTCTAAAGAATTTATAATAAACTTTTTTTTTTTTTTTCCACGGAAGAAGCAAATTCATTAATCAAGCCATACGGCATCTACAGATAATTGCGAATAGAGAATAGGACATACGGCAAGTACAGATTTTCACCAAAATACAGAGAAACAGAGACACAATACAAAAAAAGATTAAGAGACGAAATTAATGTCTAGCGCCTATGCAAGAGCCAAACGCTCACTTCTTCACACCGTCAACATGGCCGGCTAACGTGGAGCTAGTACCCAGACACCACCGTCTCGGGATGGCGGAGCTCCGAATCAAAGATAACATTAAACCTGTGGAAATCAGTCACCCGATCTGGAAAAACCAGATCATAACAAAACCACCCAGGAAGATCCACCGGGACAAAAACCGGACCAACATCCGGACAGAAACCGGCCTCAACATCCGGACATAACCAGACAAGAGTCCGGACAAAACAAAAACGAAACACAAAATCAAAACCCTAACCTGCCGAAACACTCAAAACAACCACCGCATCACCGCTGCTACAACCACCACACCAACCACAGGAATCACGACAGCCCCTACTGCCGCCATGCCCAATCCCAACACACCATATCCACTCACAGCATCGCCACCAACAACCCAGCAAAATCGCACCATCCACCACTCGAAACGGCTAAAGCGCCGCTAAGCAAGAGACCGGCTATCTCCAACAAGGTAGAAAGGCGGTCCACAACGGGATCCAGAAAGCCGGCGGAACAGGATACACCCAGCAGAGTATCCAGCGAGATCTTACCGGAGGGAAGAGGGGGTGGAAACGAGGAAGGTGGAGGGAAGGGGAAGAAGGAGGGGGGAACAACAGCCCACAGAGGAGAGGAGCAGCGGTAAGGGAAGGGGAGAAGAAAAAAGAAGACAAAAAAAGGCACCCGGGGGTGGAGGCGGCGCCTCCCCCCAAGCAAGCAAACAACGGCGGCTAGGGTTTCTCTAGTAAAAGTTTAGAGAGAGAAGGGAGAGAAAACAATTTATAATAAACTCAATTATGTAAAAATTATGTTGAATCATAATTGTCTGAAGAGGAATAAACGATAAGAATTTAACCATCTATTTCTCTTTTTTTATGGACGTTAAACACATTTAAACTTACAAAAACAAACGGTTCGAATCATCAAATGAACTTGTGATCGGACCCATGTTGCGTCACATGAGGGACCACACGAGGGAATGAAAAGGATACGCATGTGAACAGAAATTTGGCATACCGGATCTAGTATAGTTGGGTCGCTTTTCTTGTTGGGATGCTTGTGCATGTGTATTATTGGGTCACTTTGTTTGGTTAGTATGCGTTTGGTTGTACTAGCTTATTTGATATCTATGAAATTTCCCTCTTAAAAAAAAAACTCAATTATGTAAAAATTATGTTGAATCATAATTGTCTGAGGAGGAATAAAAGATAAGAATTCAACCGTCTATTTCTCTTTTTGTATGGACGTTAAGTTAATGGGCAAATTTCACTCAAACCCCCTGAGGTATCTGACAATAACAGAAAGTACCCTTTAGTTTTCAAAAATGACGGAAACCTCCTCTATTTCACAGTTTGGGTTTCATTCCGTTAGTGAAATGGATGGAAAACGTATGGAAAATAAAATTTTCAATTTTATTTAGTTCTACAGCTATCTTAGGGCTCTTATTGAACGTCCTAGAGCAAAAATTAATTATGACCCTTTTGGATAAAATGATCAGAAAAATAAGATCTTCGCACCGATTCAAACGGATTAAAAATTGGAGCACTTAAGTATCTTCTCTTCATTTGGTTCTATGGCTCTCTCAGGGCTCTCATTGAAAGCATTGGGGCCAAAAATTAACTATGACCATTTAGGATAAAATGATACTCCCTCCGTTCCTTTTTAAGTGTCCTGCTTCGTAACTCCAACTTATTAAAAAGACATCATCATTACACCTTTCACATCAACTTTTTCCTCCACTTTCCCTACTTACCCATCATCATTACACTTTTACACACTAACTTTTCAAAATAAAATCTACTTTTAGGGACAAAATAGACAATACACCAACTTTTACCCCCTAACTTTACAAAATGGACACTTATTAAGGGACAGCCCAAAATGGAATATTGGACATAAAAAAAGGGACGGAGGGAGTAAAAAAATAAAAATCTTTGCACCGATTCAAACGAATTAAAAATTGGAGCACTTAAGTATCTTCCCTTCGTTTAGTTCTACGGCTATCTTAAAGCTCTCATTGAAAATCTTAGAACTAAAAATTAATTATTGCACTTTAGGATAAAATAATCAGAAAAATAAGATTTTCACACCAATTCAAATGGATTGAAAATTGGAGCACTTTAAGTATTTGCTCTTCATTGAAAGCCTTAAAATCAAATAAAGAGCAAAATTTTAAATGCTCCAAATTTTAATTCGTTTGAATCGGTACGAAAATTTTATTTTTTTAATTATTTTATCCTAAATGGTCATAATTTATTTTTGGCTCTAGGACTTTCAATGAGAGCCCTAAGATAGCTGTAGAACTAAATAAAATTGAAGATTTCATTTTCTGTACATTTTCGTACATTTTCCGTCCACTTTACTAACGGAACTAACGGAATGAAACCCAAACTATGAAATAGGGGAGGTTTCTGTCATTTTTAAAAACTGAGGGGTACTTTCTGTCATTATCAAATACCTCAGGGGGTCTGAGTGAAATTTGCCCTAAACACATTTAAACTTACAAAAACAAACAGTTCGAATCATCAAATGAACCTGTGATCGGGCCCATGTTGCATCACATGAGGGACCACACGGGGGAATGAAAAGGATACGCTTGTGAATGAAAATTTGGCATACTGGATCTAGTATAGTTAGGTCGCTTTTTTTGTTGGGTTGCTTGTGCATGTGTATTGTTGGGTCGCTTTGTTTGGTTGGTATGCGTTTGATTGTACTAGCTTATTTGATATCTATGAAATTTCCCGCTCTTCAAAAAAAAACTCAATTATGTAAAAATTATGTTGAATCATAATTGTCTGAGGAGGAATAAACGATAAGAATTTAACCTTCTATTTCTCTTTTTGTATGGACGTTAAACACATTTAAACTTACAAAAACAAACAGTTCGAATCATCAAATGAACCTGTGATCGGGCCCATATTGCGTCACATGAGGGAACACACGAGGGAATAAAAGGGATAAGCATGTGAATGAAAATTTGGCATACCGGATCTAGTATAGTTAGGTCGCTTTTTTTGTTGGGTTGCTTGTGCATGTGTATTGTTGGGTCGCTTTGTTTGGTTCGTATGCGTTCGGTTGTACTAGCTTATTTGATATCAATGAAATTTCCCTCTCTTCAAAAAAAATAAAATGACCTCTGGGAATTTGTCTCTTGCAATGTGTAACTTCCTTCGTCTCGCAAGTTTAGTCAACTGCTAAAATACATTCAATTTTTGGATTAAAATGTAAAATTCTTCCGTGCGTAACTTTTTGAATTTCCTTACACAAAATTAATGATCTAAAGTAGTTCTTTAAACGGGCGTGAGAAATTTTTAAAATTATGCACAAAAAACATTTTATTTTTTGATCTAAAAATTACACCTTTGTTTATGGTGGACTAACTTAGCGTAAAGAAGGTACCTCTCCTAACATATTAGCAAGATTACAGAAACGACTTATTCCATCTTTTGTTTTGAGTACTCTATACAACCAGCTAAGTTACTTCTTCTTCTTCTTCTTTTTCTTTCTTTTTTGACAAGATAAATCATGTTTTACTACTAATCAAGGAAAAAAGGAAAGGAGATGGGTCTGGTGGGGTTTGACCACTCCGCTGGTGTGAGGAGCATACGACGCGCGTTTACCACTTGGCCGCCACTCCATTTGCAACAAGCTAAGTTGTTCACTTCACTCGTTCCAGTTTGGCAGAAGTTCACTTCCATAGGAAATATCAGGGTCTAAAATCTCAATTAAAAGAGTAAAAAAGAAAGAGTAAAAGTTACTACTCCATTATAGTAGTAAAACATGACCCCTACCTCGCCCAAGTCCGAATCTGTTTTTTTAATGGAGTATACAATAAAGAAATGGTGCTCGTGATGTGCATGAGCCGCCTAAATTATTGCTGTCTGGCAAATAGGAGTAATAAAGAAATGGTCCAGAAAACCTTGTCTCCTTCCCAACTCAATAATTCCTAAACCGTTTATATAGAGATTATGAGCAAGTGAGAAAGAGGGTGCCTAGCTTATTGTGAGAGACTTTCACCACCACTCACTCCGTCAAGATAAAAGCTTAAACCCAAAAGGCCTCTTTCCCTATCTTATACCATGTGTAAGGCCACCTTAAAGACCATAACATGCAAAGGTTGGTTTGTTTTTTCTTATGTCTTTGTTTTCCTTTTTTGGTTAGAAGAGAGGAAATGATGTAGATTGAATGCTTCAACCCTTTTTTTTTTTTAAACATCAAAAAGGGTGGAGGAGGGGGAGACCGGGCATAGCAACTCTCCCTTGGGCGTGACCATAGGGACTTGAGATTCGCGGCAGGTCCTGGAAGGGACCAAAAAGCCATAGCAACTACCGCCCCACCAAAGACTAGTGGACCACAGCCTGGCTTCGCAGGAGGACCAAGTTCAAGAGGGCGTCGTTAGCACGACTCGAACCTGTGACCTCCTGGCCGCCCAAACCCTGTGGGAGTGAGCCATGAGCTACTAGGCTGCCACCCCTGGTGGTATGCTTCAACCCTCTTAAAACCACCTCCCATAGAGAGATTATTCTCCTGGAGCAATGCTCTAGTCTCCTGAAGCAATGCTCTAGAGACGCACCACACAGTGTGTGTGGTGTGGAGAAAGTGCAAGAGCACTCAATAATTGTTCGCTAGCAATAAGGGCCTAACTAGGGAGGGAAAGGGAAGATGGGAAAGTTTGTGAAGATCATAGAGTGAAATACTGTAATTGGAGATCAACATTTCTCTCTCTTTCTGTTTGATTCGTGGGGGGTATTCCTATATGCAGACGATGTAAACGTAGATATCGTTCAATTCGTAGGGTTTTTACATGTTCTTGTTATGATTTTTGCAGCGGCCGTGTTGCGGGGAGTTGGGGAACCACTGAAGGTGGAAGAGATACAAGTAGATCCCCCAAAAGCTTCTGAAGTTAGGATTAAGATGCTGTGTGCCAGCCTATGCCACACCGACGTCCTCTGCTGCAATGGCCTTCCGATAGTCAGTACCCTCTTCTGCTTGTTCTTCTCCTCCTCCTTACTTTTGCACATACATATCAATCGCTTACGGTTACCTGCGCTGATACGGGACACTCTCGATTCCCTAATCCTTGTGTTTCTTTCCTGTTTCCAGCCCTAATCTTTGTGTTTCTTTCCTGTTTTTCAGCCGTTGTTCCCCCGAATTCCTGGTCACGAAGGCGTTGGGTAATCTCTCTCTCTCTCTCTCTCTCTCTCACACACACACACACACACACACACACACACACACACACACGTGCGTGCATAACTGACCTAGATTTGCAGGATGGTGGAGAGTGTTGGGGAAGGGGTGACGGAGGTGAAAGAAGGAGACATAGTGATGCCAACCTACATAGGGGAATGCGGCAAGTGCGACAATTGTAGATCAGGAAAGTCGAATCTATGTCATACCTACCCACTGCCTTTCAACGGGGTAATGCCCGATGGAACATCGAGGATGTCAACTAGCGACGGGACGAGAATCTACCACCACTTCACATGCTCCACTTGGTCCGAGTACATAGTCATCGGTGCCAACTATGTTGTCAAGGTCGATCCCAGGATCCCTCTCTCCCATGCCAGCTTCATGTCCTGCGGCTATTCCACCGGCTTCGGTTCCACATGGAGGGAAGTCCTAGTTCATAAGGGCTCCACTGTCGCTGTTCTCGGCCTCGGCGCTGTTGGACTTGGGGTAAAAACACTAGCTACAACCCTAACTATATGAAGTTGTGTTTCACACAACCTAAGGATCAAAAACGTTTGAAAAACTCTATACATATCGACTTGTAGCCCATAACATATACATACCTGCAGTTAAAATCATTCACGTGATTGAACGCATAATTTTTTCTAAGTTATTGCCTTACATTGATGAAACCTGTTTAGGGAACACATACTTTTGTTTAGTAGGCAGATGTCTACGTATATACGCAATAAGTCTTCTTTATGAAAGAGCAATGTTCTTTTTGTCAGTGTCAGTTCCCAACGGGTACGTCTATTCTCAATGGACATTCCAATTCCTAGTGGAAGACGCGCTCACAACTAGTACCCTGAAAGAGATGATAACTTATTTACTTGGCACCTGTAAAATCAAAAACACGAGCTATACATAGCTAACATAAACCAAGAGGGGCAACACTTACATAAAATGAACAATGCTAAAAACAAACAAGGAGAAGGCAAATGTAATGACCAGGAATGAATTGAGCGCAGGTGATAGAGGGAGCTCGGACTCAAGAGGCAGCCAGGATTATAGGGGTGGACATAAACGAGAAGAAACGTGCACTAGGGGAGGCGTTTGGAATGACCGACTTCATAAACCCCAGCAAGGATTCGGATAAACGTGTTTCAGAATTGGTCAATGAGCTTACAGGTGGTCTCGGCGTCGACTACTGCTTCGAGTGCACAGGAGTCCCATCCTTGCTCAATGAGGCCATCGAATCCTCAAAAGTGGTAAGCAAGCACTGCTTTCACATTCCAACATGACCTCCTTTTCCAAATGAATAATTCGGTACTATGTAAGGGGCTAATACGAAGTTTGATTAATAGTCTAATTCATACTATTAAAGCATATCACAAGCCATGGGGTTGGACACTTGGACTAAACACACTGTCACATTCGTGCAAGCTGCTCATGCGCCACAGGGCATATAGACATGTAAAGCCATACGATAAAATATATGAACATAACGAGAGAATTTCATAAATCGTAATCCTAGTAAGCGTAGAGCTGTATACCAGATCCTAACATGTATTGTGAACTGTTGTTACAAAGGGCAAGCTAATACAGGAATCATACTTATAACTTTCCTCAATGTATTCATCGTATTTTCTGGTAGGAATACATTCTTCTCATTTTTATTAATGCTTTATCGGAGTTGGTGAGAACTTCAGGGGATAGGGTCGGCAGTATTGATCGGTGCAGGAACTGAGACAAGCGGCCAGATCAACTTCATTCCCCTTTTGTGTGGTAGGACTCTCAAGGGTTCCATCTATGGTGGGATTAGAACCAAATCAGACCTTCCCATCATATTCAACAAATGCTTAAACAAGGTACGTTCCTATTTGTGTCATTTATATGTTGTGTTCTAAACCTAGATACATCACTAGGAACCATACCATGATAGACTTAACCTTGTGCGATTCCAGGTTGATTCCAGCTACACAAGTGTATGGCTACCTGTTCCAGTAAATGTGGTGTGTCCCCCAATCTCCAATAATATGGAGCAGACATGGGGTTTGAATTGCCATGTTACCGATAATTATGTCTATAGATAATTATCCATCAAGATTAATTGTTCTTTTTGCTATTTCCACAATACTAAGCTTTATACATCCCCCAATTAAAGGTCTAATTCCACCTCAGTGCCACAAGGGTCACTTGTTCATTATATACACTCAGCAGAACTGGCCAGAATTTAAGGAATTAGTCATAAATATACCTCACAGTCCAGCAATATTGCACCTAAAGGGATGGGGGATCAAGGGCTCGGAGACTTTTTATCACTAGTTTAAAACAATTGGAAAATATATTTTTTTGCACAATAAGCCATGGGATCAAGGACTCAAAATACTTGTAATGTCTCAGTGTTTTGCCTTTGTGTTATGTTCACTATCTAGATTGAAGTCCAGTCCTAGTTGATATTAGGTAAAAAGGACCTAACAAGGTGTTTATAACAGGAACTCCATCTCGAGGAGCTTTTGACTCACGAAGTTTCACTGGACGAAATAAACAAAGCATTGAAGGTAATGAAGCAGCCAGACTGTGTCAAGGTTATCATCAAGTACTGAGCACCCCTTCCCATCCCTCGGTGCTGTTCATTACATTAATAAGAAGGCGTTTATCATGTTTTTAAGTTGTGCAAGCAATAACTATTGTACTTGTGGCGTTGACAATGATTCTGTAACATGTGGAATATTCAGGTTGTTTTCTATGTTTATTTGATCAGATACCCAAAGAGGCCATGCATGTTGTTTCTGTTCAACATGCAGAGACACAGACCTCTCTGTCGTAAATATCTCAAAAATATTGCAAAACTGTCTCCAAGAAGCCACTTTGGGCATTACGTAACGAAACAAACCCATAAGAAAAAAGTGGCAATTACAACTATGAAAAGAAATCAATTAAGCTGAGAAGTTGTAACCAAGAATTCCAAATTGTGGAAGAACACCAATAAGCAACTGAACAATACTTGGAAGTTGCTCATGACAACCATCGTGAAGGAAAAGGGTAACCATAACTCCACATCACGTAATATGTGAAAAACATCCTTAGATCATACTTGATTTTAAAAGGCAAAACAAAACTTCATAGCAAACAGAGTCCTGTGGACATCTATGATGCAATTTTCCCCGAGTTTCACACAACATAAGTACAGATTCAACCAGTTGAACAAATCATCCAAGAGTCCTAGATTATTATTCGACAAACAAAATCAGGCCTTACATGGTGGCTTCTTCTGGCTTATTTTCAGTTGGTACAGAAGGCATATGATTGCCACCTTTAAACCGTGAATACATCCTGTCAATGGCAGTGTCAATGGCAGCATTGAGCTGGCCAATTTTTTGACTCAAGGTCTGCTTGGGGTTCTGCATTTCAGGAAAAGAAAATTGAAAACCAAAGAACCATGAAAAGTAAACCAGACTACAATTTGGTATGCAATGCAAAACAACAAGCACCATCATCATCACTTACGTTTAAGCGTTCATCATATACTAAGCCTTCATCATAATATGGTAGGCGCCTGGGCCTCCGGAAGCCATGTTCATCTTCATTTAGGATTGCCTTTCTGATCTAGACACAAGGAGAGAGAGAGAGAGAGAGAGAGAGAGAGAGAGAGAGAGAGAGAGAGAGAGAGATGGATAAATATTCCAGCAAAATAATAAAAATGCTTCAATGACCACAAAGAGCAAAAACAGTGAATAACTTCTTTCGTAAAGAAGACAAAATTAAAATCTAATAAACATCATTATGATGTAAAAAATAATCACAACATACAAACCACTATGACAAAGGAAAATGAATAAAAGTAAGAAAAGCTTTACAATGGTTAGGAACCATAAACTCTAGCTTTAAAATGATTATACTATCACTATCACTCTCATTTCATTTCATCACATCATTAAATGGATATAAGGTCCAAACGGGTACAAAATCCACAACAATGAATAGAAAAATCCGGAGAAAGATCACTGACAGTGACAAATATCAAGTAGAACCTATTCACTAACTGATAAGCAAGAATGCAATTTTTGCTAGTAGAGTAACAAGTCAGAACTGTCAAACCCATAGACCAATCACAAGTTGGAAAAGCAGTAGTACTAATGACTGGAGATGACAACAGAAAGCGTGGGTGGCTAAAGATTTGTTTGGTAGGGTACTAGGTTGCCTAGTGTGAGTTGGGCCGTGGCGAGTGTTCTTTTCGATGGCAGGGTTAGGAAGAGCAAGAGGAAGGCATGGCTTCTTGCGCCAGCCTTCACTGAAACAGTACACTCATAGGATCTTCTCATGTTCAGCCAATCAGGCCTCCTATTTTCTGTATAGGCCTTTTCCCTTTGTCCGTAATATTCACGAAACCTAGTTCCCTATTGTATATGGGCCACCCCCTGTTATTCATATATGCTACATAAACCATCAAAGGAGAGGAATAATAATTACCCGGGGAGCAAAAATATATGCTACAGTTCCAAACAATGCACCTCCCAGAACAAAACCTGCAACAAAGTTGCCCCCTCCACCTCTACTCTCACTGCATATATTGAAGGAAACAATTAAACGCAACCAAGCATTGCACTTTGAGCAGCATAAAAGCTGTCAACATTGATCAGATAAGGTAGCAACCAAGCCAGTTGGAATCAGTATAATAAAAGCACAAAAAGAAAACCAGTAGCTAGAGACATAGCCAACCAGCATTCTATCTTATCGATCACCTCTTGAGTCTTGGCGCAGTTCAAAAATGATTTTTCAAAATTACCCTGGTGTTCTACCACTACACAATGTAGCATGTACACTGATATAACCAAGGTACACAAGAAGACGAAGTATACACAAATTTTCCACAAATAACGTTTGATGTAAAACTTAAACAAACTTAACGCCGTACAGCAACTTACTAGCATACATGCAACAAATACAAGCAACTCACCTGCTCACTGCTTCATCAACAAACTTAAACTTGGTTTACTTATCAATTATTAACATCTAGATATACAACAACCAAGGTTTTAAATCGCGGTATGGGGACATGTAACGGTATTGGTGATACGGCCATATATTGGACCGCATTGGCCGATACACAAGTAACTAATGGTATCGGATGTCTGAAATCTTGTTACGAACGGCCTTTATTTAAAACTCTGCCACAACCCTTGTTCCCAAGGTGGCAGAAGATGTGTCTGGTATGGTACAGCCTATGTCCAACAGTCTGAGTCATGCCTGATGTGTCCAACAGAAAAGTTAATCATCACAAATATGATAAGCCACATGGAATGATCAAAGCGTATCTCGGTGTGTCTGTGCCTCACAAATTGAACAGAATCTAAAATGAGTGCTGGACTGCTGGGCTTCATATCCGTTATACAACATAATACCTCTCTTCAAAAAAAACCCTTTAACATTAGAGTTTTCCTATTTGGCAAATTGTGCTTGAGGAGAGATACAAGTAAATGAACCTCTCTTTTCATTTCATCTAATACCATCTCGAAATGGTTTTAGTGAAAAAGATACATTGTTACGCGGCTATTGATTTTGAATTGCCCATTCAAGTTGCATGGCATCTTGACATAGAAACCCAATATTTTCAAAAGAACCACTTACGAATTAGAAACTTCACCGCCAATTTTGCTTCCATCATCATTCCTAGGTTTCCTTAAAACCAAACAATTTAAGCTGTAGGCATCCCATGCAACAGGTGCCATTATCTAAGTTGATGAATTCAACATGAGGAATTTTGAATGCCATAGAAAGAAATCAAGTCATTCAAGTTCAGCGGGTCATCCAGACAAGCCATAGTCTCACTCTATTTTAAAACAAGTCAAAGATCTGGTCAGAGCATTTGAAATAAGATAAACCAATCGGAATTCAGATGTCTATAATAGAGCATTGGAAAATGCCATGATCATGATGGGGTGTTTGTGCTCCGTAGCCATTATGCAACATAATTGCCTCTTTTCAAGAACCCCACCTAACACCAAACTTCTCTGTGGCATTAATTGTGCTTTAAGAGATAAAAAGGTAAGTGAACTTTTTTCTCGACCTCGTTTAGTCCCAATCTTGATGTTAAAGTAAGACTGTTGCCCAGGTGTCCATCAAATTTAGCTGGCCCATTCAGATTGTGAATGGCATCATGAAAACTAAAATCTGACGCCTTCAAAAGAACCATTAAGAGAGTAACAAACTTTACCGCCTGTTTTCTTCCGTCTGCAGTTTTAGGTTTCCTTAAAATGAGAAGATTCAAACTTACTAAACGTCAATGTCCTTTGACATAAATTAGAGAGAGAGAAATCCATACTTCAACTCTGAGCAGACAATTAGCTTCTGGTTGGCATTTCGCTGGCTCGATTTCCTTCGAACTGTCAATCTTGAAGGATTGCCAAATGAGTTGCACTTCATGGACCGAAGCTCGTGGGATTTGAGATGGGCTCCACCTAACCAGAAATTGAACACTTTGCCATTATTAAACTCTCATCTGCAACTCAAATGTACGTGGAAAAACAGGGAATTTTTCCGAAGAAAAGTTCTCAAAATATAGAAAAACATCTAGCTTGCAAACAAAATACCATCTGAAACGTTATCTTAAACGGGAAAACAACATATTATTCTACTAAAACGAGACCGTCCAACAAATTAAAACCAGCGGCACACACAAGGGGGTCACCGGCTCGCGGGTAGGGGCCACAGCCGCCCTATATTTTCAGAAAATCCAACTAGTCCAACACAATTCTCTGGTATACACTCCCTACATCCTACAATGTTCAGTCCTTTCCCGACCGAATGTCCCAAAAGAATTACTTATAATCCTTTACCAGGACCCCTCGCTCCCGTGAGTTCTAGTACTTTCGAAAAGTTTTCAGAAGTCGAAGCGATCTCTAAAACCTAATCTCAGAAGGTTTGCAACATTCAAGGATTCTCAGGATCTCTAGAAATTTCCGATTCGAATCAATCCACAGAGTGATAATAAACAAATAAGAGGAATGAGCAAGCAACGGTATCGAAATACTTGGGAATCGTAATCTGAAGAAAGTACCTGAGATCGAAACAGGAGCGATGCTGGTTGTCGTTGCCATAACTGGTTTTCTCAGTGGCGGAAAATCCGAAGGAGCTCAAGCTGGAAAACAAACAAATTATTCCCAAGTCGGTGAGATGAGATACTCCTACTTATAAAGGAGTGAAGGCCGAAATTTTTATTTTAGGGAACCTTTTTTCAAAATAAAAACGGTTCCACTTTGTTTGGTTTTGAGTTTTTTTTTTTTTTTAAAAAAAAGAAATTGATGTAAATAAGTAGTAATAACTAATGAGTGAGGAGAGATAGACAGAGAAACAGAAAGTCTACACACAGATAATCTGTGCACAAATTGTGCACAGATTTTAATGTGGGACCCACCATGGGTTCCACACAAATTATTCAAGCCGTTCATTAAATGTAAAATATTTTTTTAAGAGTTTCCGCAAAAAATCAACTCAATCTGATAACTATAAATACTCAATTCAATTGTCGAACTTTTCATTCAGATTTAAGAATAATTAAAAGCTAGACGATTGGATCAATTATCTATAGGTATCGAATTGAGCTAATTTTTTATGGGAACCCTCAAAAACTTGTTTTACATTTAATGAACGATTCGAATTATTTGTATAGGATCCGTTATGAGGAATCTGTGCACAATCTGTGCACAGGATGCTATGTGTGTAGCAGGGCTCATAGAGAAATCTATGGAGTGATGAGAACTGTGCATATAATAAAGTACTAGTATTTTCTCAAAACTTGTAAAAGAACAAAGTACCATGAGAGCTTGTCCACTTTAGGTCTCAAAACTCCAATAAACCGTTTTCCATATATTTTCTTTATTTTCTATCCACTTATTATTTTTAAAAATCTCTCTCAAAACTCAAACCGAATTAGTGAGCATTCAATTTATGAAAATCAATATTTAGATTGTATATCACAAGTAATTTAAAAGAATTCATGCTATTTTATCATAGTGTACTAGAATAAGTTAACAGATGAGCCATGAAAAAGTTATTTATGGAGGTGTTGAATCTCGTCTGTCCGTTTCGGCAATCAACGGTTCGGATCTTAAAAGAATTTTTTTGAGGAAGTGTTTAACTCTTTTCCAGATTATTACTTTTTAAATCCGAACGGTCCAATATATTTTTGAACGCGCGCAATTAACCTATGTAGAAATTTATTTACGGAACCCTCCAGAGTAAGTTTTTCTGATATTACTATCCTCAAATGTGCACTAGACGTATAACAACAAGCTAGATGAACCCGTGACTTTACTACATATAAAAATGTTGTTTTAGTGGACAACAAAAACAAAAAAGTGGAGGGTACCAGAAGAGGAAACTCAAGATCATCTCCACAAATTTTGCCGATCGAAAAAAATCTGCACAAGTTTAATCCCATTTCGGTAATGTCTCTATCAAAACTTAGCTGGTTACTCCATCCGTCCCTAAATAAGTGTTCGGCACGCAAAATTAGACCTTCAAAAAGATGCATTTGATTCGTTAAAAAAATCAATTTTTTTTTACAAATCAATAGATAGCAATGAATTATAGTATTAGATTGTGAAAAAAAATAAATTTTTTAATAAAAAATATGCATGTTTTGTAAAGTCTAATTTTGCGTGCCAAACACTTATTTAAGGACGGAGGGAGTATAATATACTTCTAGTATCTTTTCACATTGTTGCTCCTCCAGTTTAATTTTTATTAATCCTTTTTTTTAATGAAAAATAACAGAGGTTTTTTTAATGAAAAATACTAACAGAGACCGAGAGCATTAACGGTCGTATGAAGATTTTGCTGATTCGCCTGACTTAGGCAAGGTGTTTCGCCATGCAATGGAGAACTTTTTCCAGTCTTCTTTCTGAACCCGGGGGTCAGCAGGCTCCCTCCCGAATTGCCGAAATTTGACGGCCCAAATGGATTAACACACATGCTGTCCCTTAGCAGGCTCCCCAAATTCCTTCGTTTGTATTTTTTTCCTCAGAAAAAGGTCTTCTCTTGCTAACTTTCAACAATGCTAAAGAAGTTTGTCCAACCAGCAGAGGTCTAAGCAAGACCCATGGTTTTCTTTTCCCAGAACCATTGGTAAACACGAGCGAGATGGACTAACTCAAGGGGGCATTGTCGACCAACAGTGGATTTTTCACTGCATTTCGGCTCAAGTAGCGGAGTAGGAGCAGAACACCAGAAAATGAGAACGAATTCTTTTGAATGATAACGCATCACCTCTCCTTGGCCTGTGAACCGGAAATCATGAGAAATAGAGCATCAAAGAGAAACGAAATCCTACTACGAACACACCAATGTCTGCAAATCCCTCAGGGGATTGAAAAACGTTCCGGCTTTGATTCTCTATATATACAAAAAGCCTTAACCTACTTCCTCTTCTCCCCACACCGCCCCACCCGCCCCCCCAAACCCCAAAAAATTAAAAAAAAAGAAGCAAAAAGAGGATAAAGTTTGTAAATCCTGTATGGGCTATAGACACATGGGATTTGGACCTCCTATAAAATCCATGGGAAAAGATCATTGAGCATGATCCAGTCACAGAATCTCTGGTACGCAAGTATACAACACAGTACCTACTTTTCCGATAAGCCCTCAAAGAGGAGCAGTGAAGTGTTAACATGTTGCCTATCAGGAAGCACCTGCTGTGGTGTGGAGACAGGTTTCCCTGTTCCTTTTACCTTATCAAGAAACGGAAATGCAAGCGAAAGTGAAAGAGAGGCAGAGTCGTCCTCCTCCTCCTCTTCTTTGGTTGCAGCCTTCTCTTGGTGGTCATCATTCAGGTTCACTTTCCCCAGTGAAAATGGCAGCATCATCCCTTGTTTTGATGGTTTCATATCTGCCCCTAATGCAAGCTCGAGATTTGGTTCAGGAATCCGGATATCATCCTGGAAGGATTTAACACCAGAGTTAAAATCCTTCACAGGACCCCGTGGACCAAAAGGAAACAAGTACCTTCCGGCACTTCCAATATTGTTCCTAGAGACTTCTGTTTCAACGCAAGCTCCTTTGCCAATCTCCTCCTTGATTGCAAAACTGGTACCCACATCATGTGTTGAACCAAAACTATCTCCTCTCAAAGGGTTAATGTCACGAGACCTATCATGCACAGACAACCTACTGCAATCAGTTTTCTGTTTCTTACTTGCAAATCCTCCATCAAGCAACTCATTATTTACATTATTCCATGTGGAATCTTCATGAAGGCGTTTCCCATGATTGTACTGTGAATTGTTGTTCTCCTTCATGGTCCAATTGCTTATTGTCTGGTGTCTCCACTGCACAGATTTAGTGTCCAGAGATCCTTCTTCTTCCTTCAATGTCCTCTCATACTTCACCTGATTTTCACTGCTGTCGTCTCTACCATGTATCTCGGAAGTACTAAATGAAACCTGTTGATGATCAGTGACATTACCAAGATACATAGGTATCTTGTCAATTTTCTTCAACCCACTAATGGTTCCAGCAGCTTGAACAGACAGTTGAGGTTTTATATCCAGTTTGGATTCGGCATCAACATTGTCTTCCTACAGCAACACCAAGAAAGACAATTAGAAATCCAAAGCATCCATGCAATGATTGGAAACAGTTCCAATGAAGGATTAAATTAGGTAAACCACCTAAAGACAGGCTATTTATGATGCACACCCAATAATGCCATATTATAAAAAGTGATCGAATCCGAGTTCAAAGCGTCAAAAGGAAAGACTAAAGGCAATAAGAATGTGGATTGAGGCTGCGAGACAGGACACATCAGCGTTGGCCAAGATACAGCTCCAGAAAGAGCTAATCAAACGAAACTCGAGAATGAAGAGATTCAATAGTGATTGGTCCAGTTTCCAATGAAAATACAAACGTTTATGTACTTCAACCAAATCAAAACAGAGTTAAATTCGTTGAAGATAACTTTTCTAGTTAGCAACCAGGAAAATAAAATAAAAAAGAAAATGAAGAAGAAGAAATTGCATACAAATCCAAGTCAGGTGCCAAATGACAATAACAACCTGGTTGCAGGAACTAGGAGCCAGCGTCAACCAGATTTTACCCCAAACCAGAATATTTTCAACCCATAGGACATTCAATTCAGAAAGCCCACAAGTTCAATATTCAGAAAACAATAAAATCTGCATGCAGTTCCAATTGTCATCATGGTTTAAGAGCACAATCACAGGATGTTGATTAGTCACAAACGAGCTTATCCACAGTACGAAGATGTAAAATAATCAAGAAATTGATAGCACGAAAATCAAGAGACAGAGAGAGTTGGAGAAGAATTTCATTACCAGGGGAGTACTGGTAAGTCTTGTCTCTTGGAATGAGACTGCATTGGTACTTTGTATCCTAGGCAAGGATGCAGCATCAAATCTATAGTCCTGCCCAGCATTAACTTGTGTGTGTTGATCCTTTAGGTCAAGGGAAGATGCATTTATGTCAAAACCCACCTTCGTGGTTTGAGCTGATAAAACGGGTGATTCCATTAAGGCAGGACCAGGACACCTGGATGCGAGAGCAAGATTGCAAGCTTTGGGGCATGTAGGTAGATCCCTATCTAAAGGGCATTGGCTCTCGGGCAAAGAGATCGTAGTGGTGGGGGGATATCTGGCAGTAGAATACTTCTTTGGAGAAGCTGATAAGTCTTGCAAGCAATGTGCCTTCTTTCCTCTAAAAACACCCCATAGGAAGTACAACGTATTCCAACCTGTCAATAACGGGTAACAAAAGTTGGACATCAGAACATTTCACATTCGAAGTAGAATACTCCACATATCCTCATAAAAGCATAGTTACTTTCCTCTATCCTTAGGGCAAGCTGCAACACCCAGAACATGAGGCACAAGTAGCACAAAGTTTTGAATGTATTTCCACAATAATAATAGCATAAGGCTAAAAATCTTTCAGAAAGACGTTACGTTTTTTTTATTATTTTACAAAAGGTACATTCAGTCATTTTATAATAACAATGTAAATGCGAGGAATAATTACGTGGCATCAGCTTTCTGCAACTTTGAAGCTATAAAGCCACCAAAACATCAGTATATTAACCATACAAAGACCCCTAAACATTGAAGATATAAACGCACTAAACCATGGCAAACAGCAAGTGGAGTAGAGTGCAGTTGGTGTCTCCCTTATACTCCCATGCACATGGGCAGGGTTCGATTCTCGTAAGCACCCATCCCCCTCCCCAAGTCCCCTAAGATAGAGTAGATTAGGTTTAACGAATGACAAAAAAAAAAACCATGGCAAACACAAGATTGCTGAATTGCTGCTTTATTGAGCTGAATACCAGCACTTTTTTTTTTGGGTTGTGTGCTTAAAGGCACGCTTGAAATGGAGAAAGCGCCCAATGCATGAATATGTCCACATCATTTGTTACATTTTACACTGCAAGGCTGAAGAAAGCAATCCCCTCTTCTAACTAAATACGGTAAATTTGTGGCCAACACATGTACACAGGCAGTGCATATATGAGAGATGAATATCTTACGCTGGGATTTCTCAGGAAGATGGTTGGAGGGGAATATTAGAAGTTCAACACCATCAAAACTTCCCTTCAGAGCAAGATCACTTCTCATCATCGTATCCAGTAAACTCTTGTAGCTTTTCTCATAGCTGTGTGAACAGAACAAAAATAAATATCAAAACCAAAAGATAAAATAAAACATGCATACTAAGATTGGAAATCACAATTTCATCAACAACAAAGATTATTCTGGATAGTGGTTGCTATAAATGAAAAGCTCCACATAAATGTTACCTGTCGAGATCCTTGGCAAAAAAATAGAGAGCAATGTTATCTTCTTTAACACCAATTTCCTGAAACTGCAGAGGCCACGTACTCAAGCGAGGTACTTCATGCAAGAGAATTTTGGGAGGGAACATATTCACCACTTCAGGAACTTTTGGTGATGCAAAAGTTGATAAATGTGCTTGAATCCCATCACGTAACTCTGGGCGTTTCCCACTCTTCTGAACCTCAAAGCCCCCTCTGCATGCAAACAACATAAGCTCACAAGGAGACATTTTCAAGATCGCATTTGTCCAAAAAAACTAAGGAAACAATAAAATGACTTCAGCTAAGACAAGACATCAGGTAAAAAAAAGGAGGATCATACTGCCAAATGTATTCATGTTCTGGTATGACTGACATCTTCAATAGTACAGAGACAACTGGAATATCGTTACTTGGCGAGTCCCTCATGAAAAGCTTTCTATCGGAAGGCTCCATGAGATTAAGATCTCCAATTTTCAAAGTAGCCGCTTCAGACGGAAGTGAAGATAAATGCTTCATATTGTTAGCAGTTGTCTGTTCACAAGATTCGGCAGCAGAATTACGCGGTTGTGCTTGCCTTTCACGCACCTCTTCCGCAGAAAAATTGTTCCTTGAGTTAATTGAAGTCGATTGATGATCTTGAGGACGTGTTCCACAATTTAAGCTTGTGGTTGACATGGACAGCTCATCAGACTGGTCGGGAATCTTATTCTTTCTGTATATTCCAGGCTTTTTAAGCATAGCTGCCTCAATTGCCGCTTTCAATTTATTACCTTTATCCACATCTTTTAAACTTCTTGAAGCAGATGCATCACCGAGAAGTGGCTGAGAATTTTCAACATTGGAGGAACCAATTTCTTTAGACTTTTGGCAGGGAGCACTTCTTCCACCAGCTACAATATTTGTCCTGGAGTGATTTATAGAACTCTCCTTCATTCTCTCACCAAGATTTGTTGATTCCGTAGGCCGAGGTAACACATCTGGAAGACTTTCATTCGTGCTACAAAATGGTCTCTCAGCTGTAAAAGTACTTGACGAGGGATTACATGTGCTGCTTATCCCATTGCTCGATGAAGCTCCGACTACACCATGAGACGATGACTGCCCCTTAGTTTCACCTAATCCAGATGGATAGAATCAGAAACTTCAATAGACCAATATAGCCTAAAGGTAAAAAAGATACCAAGAAAAACAAATATTTATTAAGTGTAGACAGAAGATAAAAATACCGATAATATAATACCTAAAGGAACTGGCATTTCTGAACCTCTTCGAGTTACAAGACTGTTTGACTTTGATAATGTACTTAATTTTCTGTCAGATTGCACACCCTTCGGTTCATGGTTGTTGCTTACAGAAGTAAGTGAGTAACTTTCACCGTAAGGTGCTACTTTTTTATCACCTCTCAACGTAGAGACAGTAGCATTGCCCGTCACTGAACCCACCATTGACCGCTCTGTTTTGAATGAATTCTTCCTTTCCAGTAAGTTCCTCTCTTTTGCTTGTTTTGATCCTTTTACATCATGGCCATGAGAAAATTTAGGGGATAACATCTTAACTTTTGACTCTGAAGGGTTTAAACGACCTGGGTTTACGGATTTAAATGACATCGATTTGCCTATCGATCTGACAGGTCCCTCCTTAATATCAATGGAAGTGGATTCCCTAGCTGATTTCTGCTTTTGAAGAACAACTTCATCATCAAGTTTCACTGTCGGTGCATTTGTAGAATGGAATGAATTAGACTTCAATAAAGTACCTGCAAAAGGAACGGGGATTACTCCTAAAGATATAAGCCAAGTCAAGATAGCCATCAAAATAAATAAGGTAGAGCTACTGCCAAGTATAAAGAAAATAAATTATTAAAAAGAAGAATCAAGTATGACAAACAATACCTTGAGATGTCTGCCCTCGTGGACCTTTAGGAGAAAACGCAGCTTTGGAATTATCACTACTGGTGCCAGAAGACAATTGGTGTGCAGATTTCACTTTTCCTTTATCAAGGTTTGAGAATGAAAAATCACGAGAAAGTGCTGCTATTCTGCTGGGACTGGATGCCTTTGGCAAACCCACAGTTGTCTCAAGAGCCTGCCTTTTCACTGTTGCAGCAACTTCAGTGTTATCTGCATGTCTTTTACCGGCGGCTTTTCCACTCAGAATATCTTTATATGGTCTATTTCCCTCTACATCTGAATCTGTTAATGTCTTTTTTATCTTTGTATGGTCTATTTCCAGCGGCTTTTCCACAGGTGTCGCTTGCCCAGAAGATTGATTTTTGTCATACCCATCTACTGTCACAGTTGTATCCTGCTTCGGGTCTTTTATTTCTTCATCAAACTTACATTCTTCACACAACCAATCACCCTCTGGTACTTTCTCCATCGTTTCCCGCATGCAATAGCTATGTGACAACAATAAAAATATTAAGAATAGCTAGAACGCGAAATGTTAATCTGCATAAAATTGGAAGGTAAATATTCCATAGAAGACATTAACATAAAAATCCTAGGCTTACGTGTGCTCTGCACCATCACTGCACCTTGTACATATGGCAAGTAAATCCTCTCGACCTGCATCTCCACAGATATCGCAAACTTTTACCTGTTTCCACATGGTAAAAAAATTTCAGGAAGGGAATACATCCCAAACCAATGACTGCAGAAACCAAACAACGACATGCTGCCTGAAAGATGCATGGAATGTAAGGAGATAGCCCCGCAGAGATGATGGATTTTACGAGAGATATAATGTCAATACTTACATCTTGCTCTTCAATATCGGATTCATCACTATCATCAACAGACTTGGAATTTTCCTTCAGGCCAGGTAATCCATGTGACTCCTTGACCACCTTAATTTCTTCAATTTGCCCTGGAGAATTCACAGCATCAGTTGGCAATCCACCACTAACCTTGTCTGTTTCTGCTTCCAAGTCCATCATATTCTTACATGAATGAGATTCACCAATCACGGTTCTATTATCATGACTGGCCAAAACTTTCGCATCATTAACACTGCTTACACAAGAAATGCTCTCTCCATGGCTTTCTAAGACTTCTTGGTCCCCAAACTTTTTTGTAAGGGTCCTATTACCAGCATTGTATTGTGGTTTTAAAAGGAGCTGGTTATCCCCACCAGTAACACCAGATAACAAATTTTGATGCATCTCAACATCACCAGTCCTCAAACAAGCTTTACTCTCAGCATTTTCAGAGAGAGAATCCTGATTTGAATTGACACTAAACAAGTTACTTGTTTCACTAGCACTATTCTGACCACTGCGATATGGAGTGCGCTTAACAGGTACTACATCATTAACAGAATACTGACTGCCAGCATTTCCTTCACTTGATTCATCAGAGAACTCATCTGCCTTTGACCCCATGAGAGCTCGATTAGCATGCAAGCAAGATGAGCAAGGAGCAGAACACATGTTACACGTCCCAGATTCTGCTCTCATGAGGACTTTCCTACTCTTACAATGCCTATTTGACTCCTTTTCATCTCGAGACAAGACCTGAAATAACAGCAGAAATCAAGCAAGTGAATACATGTAGTAAAAAAGGACAATGAGTTTCCATATCACATGTGTGATACTCTTTCCTACCAAAAGGAACAGTGATCATCAAGGAGATTTGAAGAGTAATTGACCAATAATCAATGAAGTCATGGTCCTCATGAATGCTACTAAAGTCGTGAAAATTTTGAGTTTGTGGAGAAGTTTAGCCCGCAAACCACAAGGACGTATGTGGTTATAATTCAAATTCAGGGGTGATCCGCAAGTGGAGTAAACCACAAAGGTGTAAATGAACTTTGCGCTAAAATTATGCAGAAAACAAGCCAGCTTGAAACCTAGCCCGAATAGACATAAAACAAGAAACATGAATACGTGTCATGCCAATAAGAAATACATTGCCGCTTTTATGAATTTGCTTTTTCTAGAGCTTCCTATAACTTGCATTGCCTCCACAACCACCTACCTCATAAGAACTTTGGATTCACAAGCCCCTGTCCTTCAAAAGTAAATATAGGCCCTCCCATTCAACACAACATAATAAAATTGAACCTATCTCTACAATTGCTTTAAAACCACAAGTAGATTATTGCATGTCCAAATAAGCAGAATCTGGTCGTGAAGTCCGGAGGAAAAACAACAGCGATGAGAAAATACAGAAAAAAACATCACACATGGACTGCGCAGAACAGAACATGACAAGCTTAATGAATAACTATAACACGTCAAGAAGTACAACACACTCGAGAACAGTCCATAAGAATCAGTACTTTTAAAAAACTACAAATAATGTTGTAACCAAAGGTTCTGAATACCATACAAGCTAGAGTACCAGTTTCCCTACTAATATGGTACATATCGATACCGGTGAGATACCAATACGGTCTCGGATTTATCGCTACTAGTGTTATTTTTTCACATTAAAGAATTTAGTATAATATATGTATTTATTAAAAATAAAATTAATTTAAAAGTAATCCGGTATTGACCGATACTGTCCGGTATTTGATCGGTACTGTCCGGTATTGATCGGTTGAACAAAATAAATTTAGACGCAGTCTAGTACATGTCCAGTACTTGATACCAACCAGTACTTGAGCCGGAATGGAATTAGAGGTGTAGGTACCGGATTTAGTCAATACCCGCACGCACCGGCCGGAAAGGTACAGGATTCCAAACCTTGGTTGTAACTTATAACCAATTCAAAGCTAGTAATTATATTTTGCGTGCCACAGGTAAGTAGTATAAATCGATTTGCAATCAAGATGCAAACCACAAACCTCGAGATAAGAGCATAGTACAAGACCAGAATAACTGAAACATTCTCACCGCGTTATCTCACCATATTAGCCTGAATGTCACAGTCTGTTTCGTCCACTGGCCCTTGCATCTGATATCTGCCACTCAAGACTGGTGTGATCTAGAACACACACAGAAACCAAAGGACGTCAATTTACCGCATTCGGAAACGTTAACCGACTAAAAGAAATCATTCTAAACGCATCCGACAGAAAACAAAATCTGCGTCTCTCTCTAACAATTAAATTCCAGAGAGAGAGAGCGCGAGGCGCACGGCTGCACGCTTAAGACTATTAAAAAACCTAAACTTCAAAAGAGCAATTGAACTATCAATTGAAAACCGATTAAGGCCTTTTGCTCGGATTGAGTACAAATCGATGGAATAATTACTAGAGAAATCATGCGATGGTTCAGTAAATTGATTAGAAAAGTATGAAAACAGCAAATTAATACAACAAAAGAATCGTATACGAAAGTGAATTAGGGCAAGATAAATTACATGCCTCCGGTTGCGAAATCGAGCGAGTCACAGCGTACAAGTCCTCGAGGGTTCGTACCTTGCGCTTATCCGATGCCATCGGCGCCGAGACCAACGCGATCGAGATAGAACATCAACTTTTCGTTTTCAATTGCCTTTATGTGTCGATATATATATATGTATGTATAGGATATACCTGATTCAAGACCTGCAAACGGAAACCCAAATCGCCTCTCTCTCTCTCTCTCTCTCTCTCTCTCTCTCTCTCTCTCACACACACACACACACACACACACTCTCGTGCTCCTTGTGTCTACAATCTGAAATTATTAAATTTGGTAAATCCCGATGATTAATAACAAGAGAGTAGTACTCTGTGGAAAAATGCCGAGGAATCTGCACAAAATCTTCTTATCGACTCGGTTAACTTTAAAATCTCTCTCTCTCTCTCTCTCTCTCTCTCTCTCTCTCTCTCTAGTTTTTTTTTATATTCTCTCCTTATTTTCTTGCTTCTCTCTCTTTCTCTCCCTCTCCTCCCCCCGTAGAAACGCAGTGCAATTAATTTCCCCCTCACGAAAACGAAAATAATATTGGGAGTAACATCACAAATACTATGAGAAATTATTTCCTCACCCCTTTTTATTATCGGGCAATTTTTTTTCATTATTCACCTGAAACTACTATTAAATTATCCTAGCTTTATTATCCGTATTTTATACTACTCTTTAAGGATGATAATTTTTACGTTCTTTTTTTTTAATAACATCGCTCCCTTTTTCTTTTCTTTTTTTCCTTGTAACGTAATTTAAAATGTTGTCCTTTAAAGTGTAAAAGAATATATAAATGAAAATATACACATCATAATAAGACAAGGTAATGTGGGTTATACCAAAAGGGAGTGTATGGATTTGTTCCAATAGGTGTTTCTTTGATTGACTTATTATTAATCTCAATTTCAGCCTCGATTCTTGGATATAGGATTGTTCTTAGTTTTGTTCAGCGATATGATGCCGCCAATCCTTATTCCTTTAATCTTTGTAACAATTTTAAAAATTAATAAAAAAATTGTTGTTCAAAAAATAATAATAAAATGATTAATATGAATGACGATTTGATAATTTTAAACACAAAAAAGTGCAAATTAATAAAAGGAAAAAGAGGGTGAAAATCATCTCCTCAAAATATATGTGCATTTTTTGTATAGTTATGTTATTCTACAACTATGGAAAGGGAAACGATTGACCAAAATTCTTGTTTGTTTGAATGCAAGGAATATTCAATCTGTCATAGGTGGAAACCAAGGGGTTTCCAATTTTCACCATCACATGTGGGCCCTACAAGATATTTTTTGTTACAATTTGAATCCTTCATCTTGTAGAACACGTACAGTGGTATGTATATGAAAAAAATCAACTTGATTGGATATCGCTAGGTATATCAAAACTTGAATTATTTTGGTTTACAAAATGGACGGTCATAGATTTTAAAGTTAAACTGTTTATGACTGTCCATTTCCTAAATCGAAATTCGAATTTTAATGTACGTATGGATGTTTGACCTAACTCTATAAGATGAACGATTCAGATTATAACAAAAAATGCTTGATGGAGCTCGTAATGAGTTGTGGTGGAAAACCAAAGGTTTCCACAGCATATGGAAAGAATTTTAACTCTATTCAAAATTAAAAAAAGTAAAGGAAAGTAAAGGACTATTGATGTAAGTTGAACCCAATACTTTCATAGCCTTAAAATAAAATTTCCAATCACTTGAGATAACTTGCGACTTCAGCAAATAAGTTGATGCGTGATTTTTTTAAGGTTTTTATTTTTAAGCATTTGCTTTGCGATTTTGGAATGTTTAATAAGCTGTGGAGGAATATCAGCTGATCCTAATAGGCCCCAGCCGGAAAATTATGCATTGACCCTGCGATCGATGCCCTAGTCCTCCCTTCAACATTTTTTAGGCATCCGAGATTAAATGTGAGGACTCCATGATGTGTGGTGGGAAGAGACTTAAAACACCACCTCGTCCCCAAGGCCCAAGGGTACTTAATAATCTTTCGGCCCAGCTACATGCAATGTTCTAAAAGTCGTTAGGCGCTAGTCGGGCGATCGGCCACCTTCGAGCGATTAATCGGTGCATATTAATTAGTAATCGACGATTAATCGTTAGCCAAACTTAATTGAATAAACCTCGCTAGCAATTAATTACCGATTAATTCGTTATTTTAGAACACTGGCCACATATGCTTTGGGTAAAATGTATCTCCCCAACCTAATACTCTAGGATATACGGAGTATATTATTAAATGCTCTAGATAATTGCTTCAAGAGCACGAAATTATCCTTTTTTCCTCAGTTTGACCTCAAACAGGAAATGCGTGTTTGCTTGTTCGTATAAACTTTACAAGGCATTTTACACCTTTTTTGTGAAGTTGATTCTAGGCTTAATTTAATCAATTCAATTTATTATAGACGAAGGATATGCCATTTATTTACTATACGGATAGGTTGATACGATGGGAAATTAGAACGATTTTGCATATGCCAAAATGTTTGTCGTACCTTCTACTTTTTCAGGTATCCCCATCTTTTAGAATCGTAATTTTTTTAATTGCTCAAATGTCTAAATCAGTTTACACTTGGCTAGACTAATCTCCGAGGCCAGACTAATCTCCGAGAGACCAATCTCATGTATCTATGATTCCACCGAATAGCAAGCATTAGGTCCGCCTTACCCTAGAAACCCTAAACAGAAATTTGCAAACAATCGGGAGACCAAAAAACCTGGCTGCTGGAGAAGATCATTTTCCAACGGGTTAAAAAAATCCCTCCAAAAATCCAGCATATCCACACGACATCAAGAGAAAAGAGATACTATTACTGGATAATAGAAGTGCTAAACTGCCAATACCATCAAAAAACAATGCGGCAACAATAGACACAGAAGTAACAATATCTACCCATGCAACTGAGGGACTCCTAGGGTCCTGATAATGTTACATTTTCAAATTTTACAATCAATTAGAAGCCATTTGAATCTTTGATACATCATGTAGTATAGATGCACCCAAAAACATTGGACGCCAGTGAAGTATACGCGTGTGAGTTACAAAACCATGTGTAAAGTCGATACAAAAATTCACCCCCCTCCGAAGTATGTGCTATCGAACCCCATCGATGTTTCCAAACTTCTGATTAGAGATGCAAACATTGCTTCAGGGGAGCTAACTAGGTTCTTGTTCACATACCAGGGAAGTCTCAATAGACCTGCAGCCAGTTGCAGTTCCATTCAGTAGATGAATCATATAAAGTTATGCAGAAATTGAGAGAGAGAGAGAGAGAGAGAGAGAGAGAGAGCCGCACCTTCCTTCGCATTGAATTGATATCTACAAGCCAAGTGTGCTTCCTGTTCACATTCCAGTAAGATAACATAAACAATTTCGACGATCAAGCACCGAGTTGTTAAAATGACAACTTAAAAATTCAAAATCAGATCATCTCACAGAAAAGCCTTCCTACGGTATCTGTTTCAGTATATCCAATTATCCATTCAGGAAATAATGATACAAAATCTAAGTAGTCACCGAGTTATGAACCACAATAATACTTACCAAAAATAAATACACAGGGATGTGCTAATCAATCGGATGTTTGTCAGCTTGGCGAGATGTATAATGTGCAGAAAGCAAAAGTAGAGAGAGGAAAGCACTGGCAACGAATATTGCGTCGAACCACCGGTGGTAAAAATCAAACTGAATGTCACCACCCAAAACATCTGTTATAATTATCCTGCCGGGGAAAACCGTTCAGACAACCAATACCAAATTAGTAGTTCCACGTTTTGCAAGCTAACCGGATAAACTGACGACCAGTATACTGACAAGTTCAGAAGCAATCATCTTCTAAATGCACTCAATGGGAATGCGGGAAGCAGATAAGGGAATCAAAATCAGACCATTATATCCAGTAAAAAAAGCATCTTCAAAAAATTTCTAGAGTACAATCACATGCAGTCATGTTGATAATATCCATATAATGGTGCCTCCAACCTAGTATCTGTATTTTACCTTTCCATTCAATCAACTTACCAATGACTAATACAATGAAAAAAGCTGAAAAGTATATGATGGTTTCCTGTATCAAGTGTATAGGTCTTGTGGAATGTGGATTTTGGAAACTACTACTATAAGATACCAGAGTTATCTAAACAATTTAAGTCATCAAATTTTGGAACCTAAACAAAAAATACTATCTATTCCTCTTCCGAGACGGGTCAACTTCAGGATCCTGAAAGATTTACACATACCTGTATTCAGTTGCTAGGCTTTTCCTGATTAAAAGAATAGAAGACAGAAAATACATTCCCATAATTTCAGAGAGAAGAAGAACAACATTGCTTGATGATCCGCTCCCAACTCTAGAAACTGCAAAGAAAAACTGCACACATCCAATAGCTGCAGGTTAGGCAGGAAAATCTTACAAATCAACATAGTCAAATTTAACATGGTGTTCACTAAACATGGCTTATTTTGAATGAATATTTGGTTAAGACCATTCCTAGAGTCATGGGGAAACAAACACGTCAATCACCTAATTACTTGTTAAAAATGATGTTCATTGTTCACTAAAATCTCTAAACAGAACACCAAACCCAGCTATATCTACCCATGTACACAAGTCCATGTCACATAGGTAGGGCTGCACCATAAGGGGGGAAATGATTGGTCAAATCAACATTCTATAGGTTTAGGGAGCAATGGAAGTCACCAAGGTATTTTTTGTTTAGCAAGTTAAAGAAACAACAAATAAACATGTTTCGCGCAAACAAGCTCCAAAAACTTGCTTTGAAAACAAGTGCCGGGGTAGCTGGAAAGGTTTCTGGCAGGAGAGAGTTGGTCGATGGATGGTGGAGGTAAGCCGGAATGGTTGCCTGGGGGTGGTCGCTAGCAGCTTGAGGTGACTGCATTAATAAACTCTATCTCTGGTTCATTCAATGCTTCCAAAACTGATACATGGCACTACTACCAACAGTACCGGAACTGGAGCTGCCCTTATATAGTCAAGCCAAGCAAAAGGGAGTTCCCTGATTGTGGCCTCCAACCACAAGACTCTTTCATCTTTGACACCTGGAAATAATGCATTAGCCTCCATTGACCCCCAAGTTATATCACTCCAAGTCTAGGTTCTAGATTTCACTAGCAACGAAAAACCTGAAATGTGTCGGTCTTCTCTAAAAGCACATAGAAGCCAAGTATATTTGCTAACCCAGTGGTAGAGAAAAGGCAATGCTATGCCGGTGCCCGGAAATAAGGATTGACAATGCTACTCGACCTCCTCCAAGGTAGTCCACACTCTTTTCAGTATCTATCAGCAATCAAGTGCAATATGGTGGTATCATAATACAGTTCTAAAGTACACTTGTCCCATGCAATCCAATCCAAAACCTACTGAAGAAATAATTACCTTCATTAGATTCGACAGGAATCCTCGCACTGATATAACCACCAAGATTCCAATGAATAAGAGGGATATATACTGCACACAGAAACAGCAAAAACAAATAGAAACATCAAACAAATGCAGACAACAAGATGATATCAGCCAGGCAGTGGGCAATACACGAATACTACATGCTTCGGTTCAATTTTCCTAGGGAGCTCAAGCACCTACGGCCACATACTAACTAGGGCTTGCCAATTTGTCCAATCAGGTGTGTTGGTTATGTTCTGAATATTTTACAACTAAGAGGTAAACTAATAACCACATAAGCTACAAGCAAGTAGCTTATCCAAAAAAAAAAGGAGTATGGCAGAATCTGAAGCATGGTGAATGATCTAATAACTACAGAAAATAAGCAAAAACTAACCTGCGATAATAATGCAGCATTAACACCAATGTCAAAGAACTGTAAGAATATGCTAATCATCTTTGTCACAGGATCAACTGAACCAGCCTGTCAAAAACAAGCACTCAGTATTTATAGCTTACAACATTTGATATGATAGTGCAAAGAACAAGAATATATGTTCCCATTTCAGATTACATTTTGAACTTAAAATTTTGAAAATGATCCATTCCGAAAAATGAATCATTGAAGGAGAAAAACATAGTACCTCCTTAAAGACAACACTCTGCAGAGACTGCAAAAAAAAAAGGTTGAATCTCAATACTTCACATCACATATACAAAAGATCAAAACAAGGGAAATAGACAGAAGAATTCCAATAAAAGAGGTAATTTGTTTTCATTGAAAATAAGAGTAAAGGATCTGAGAGACATGATAAGATACTTTAGTAGCACCCCCGCTTTATGTAGAAATGAAAGGAGCAGTTGTGATGGTAGGATATAGGAACATTTTCTGTTTGTCACATGAAATCACAGCATTGCCTTCAAAATGTAACCTTTTATGTCCAACGTGTTTTCAACATCTCAGTCTCCCTATTTTTATCTCTTTTTTTTATTTGAAAAATGCCGGGTCAGGTTTACTTGTCATGTCATGTCATGTCAACGTCTGTGTTTCTTAGATATTTTAGATCACAGCCAAACCTAACTTCAAACTAACATCTACCTCGTGGCTTGAATTAAAGCTGCAACTAGAAGTGCATGCATTCATGTATACACAAGAAAACACGGATATAAAATAATGCAAATGCAATGATATGAACTAATCCTTGATCAAAAAACCTTTCCCTTACCCTTATCATTTTGTAAACACAATAGACAGAACAGGCATAACCCAGTAGATTCTGCAGGTGACCCCTCCAGGTCCTTGAATAAGCAGCAGCTTCCTGAAAAAGGATGAATCAAATCGAATACTGGTTTCTTCAACAGAGAGAGGGAGGGGGGGGGGGGGGGGGGGGGGGGGGGGGGGCGGCGCGGCACTAAAAATTAACCAGCAATACAGGCAAGAAAGCTGATTTTGCAAAAGACAAAGAAAAGATAGCAAACACAAGACAACTCAATCATAAAATTATGTAGTTATGTTGCAGTTGAACAAAAGCCCTATCTAGTAGCATACTAGTTCTCTCATTGGTATGCTTGCGTGAGAAGAGCAACTTGTGAGTTTAACAAAGTCATGTTAGTTGTACAATGTATAATACTATGAACCATAATTCTTAAACTACCAATGTATCACTATTAAAGTAAGGATACTAATTTTCGCGCTCCACTTTTTACTGATGGCGCTCCACTTTTAACGTGAAGTTACTAGTAACTTCATGAACAAAGTGGAGCGCCATCAGTAAAAAGTGGAGCGCGAATATCAAAATCCTTAAAGTAAACCAATATGAGACCAAAGATATATACAAAATATAAGCTGCAAAAACAAGACTACATCTTAGAAGTAAACCTTGGCTTGGCGAAGCTCGTAGATTTCCAAGAATAGCTGCTTTGAAAGCTCTTCTAAAGCTTGTACCTCTGCTTCCATGCTTTTAATATCTTAGGAGTGCAAGAAGGAAATATCTCAATAGATATAAATGGCAGGGAAAAGAATATAAAACACAAAACTAAAATTGAATTACACTCAAGGGAATAAGAACTAAGCATATTGAAGCAAAAATAAAACACAAAAGAATTATCTCCGAAAGATCTAAAGAAACAAAACACCCCTTAAAAAAGTCCAATAGAAAGACTCACAAAGAAGTGTGTGGAAGAAATTTATGATTGAAATTACATCTACGTGAATAAAGAACAGGTGGCACGGAATTACTCCTACATCCCTTAAATGTTAGCAAAAATCTGCTGTTTCTTCATACAGAAAAAATTCCAGTAATACAATCATCAGTTAACAGACTCAAAGATTACTCAGGTCTTGAGTTACTTATTGCTTGCCATCAGCAGACTCAGGAATTTCCATGAAGGGGGGTTGCATACAAAAATTAAAGAGTTTGGATGGTCAACGTAAGGTTATTCACCAATTAGAGAGGTATGGAATATTATTAAGAACTTGTAGGGCCAAAGTGCTAAACACCAAAATTTATGTAGGGTATTTCGCAATTTCTCAAAACTTGGGGGAGCCATGGCTCCCTCCCATTCCTGCCCCCACTTGCCATGGCATACAACATATTGGGTCTTTGCATTTAAAATGATGCAGCCATCTTGCTTCTTACCCCATTGACCAAAGCACATGCTGTGGTCTAGCTAAATTAAATATGCTTTAACAAAATATTGTGTTTTTTGCACAGAGAGAAAGGTAAGAAAAAGAACATGGTGAGGTCACTTGGGTCATTTTACATGTAAAGTGAAGGTGGTAGCCATGCACTTTGGTCCCAAAGGCCTGCATATTTCTAAATGTCAGAGAGGCCACCCGCCCAATGGCAAACCATGGGCTAGCAAAATGGAATTTGCCCTGCGCCTTATTACACAAGGGCAAATGGGTGTTCTGAGAAACTAAACTGATGAGTAAATTAATGGTTGACTAATGGAGGGGGTCTAACTGATAGGCAGATACAAACCTCAGTGATGTGAAGTATTTCCTAGAACAAAAGGGATTTTGTTTTATTGATCGGTAAGCTCGGAGGAGGTGATTGTGTAACTTATCACAAATTAAAGTTTAGACCAACAAAGAAAGCAGAAAACTGAATCAGAAAATTAAAAAACGAAACAAAAAGAAATGCATGCAAATTGAAACTCTCTTGGAAAATGAAAGACAAACTGGTGAAACAGATATTCCATGAAGTAGAAAAGTAGAAGGAAGAAGTCATGATATTCAAAACATAGTTACGAGTAAAAGAGATACAAACCTTGCTCCTTTTGGTCATCTTGTACAGATCGCACAACTGTGCCAACGATTCGCTTTAGGAAAGACCTAGCTTTTAACTTCTGCAACATAAAACTGTCAGTCAGGCACAACCGCAGAATAAGATTCAAATTGGCCATCTTGTTGTAGAGCTTTGCCGTAATGGACTTTAAACAAACATTAGCTATGCAAGTATAAAGGTTCGGGTTACTAACAGATGTTGGCATACAAACACTCTAAAGCAAAAGAACAAAATCTTGAAATTTGCGAATATGAGTGGCCTTAGAGCATGTTTTATTTCACCAACTAGACTAGTAATTAGATTTATCAAACATATAAGCATATGCATCACTAGATTGCATTTACTCCACTAGGAAACAGAAATTATAAACGTTTTCATCGAGCTATTCCCAATTTATACCAATATGTATCATATACCCATACAATAGACCCATTGACAGAAAAAACTAGTTCCAGCATATCACGAGCATCAACTGTAGCTTTTCCATACCAGGTTACTTATTGTTCCGACTTCAGAGGAGTCAGTTGCAAATTTTTCATAAATACTTGGTTGCAAAACCAATATGTATATTGCATAAAACAATAGATGGGATTTCTATTTTCTAATAGTATTATAAGCATTAGTTGCTTGTTATGATTAGGTACCGAGAAAACTGACTCGTTTAGAGCAAAGTGAGAGGAGGTGTCACATTATTCAACTATGTGGTTATGGACAAAGTACAAGGAAAGTGGCCGTTAACAGTAGACTCACACAAAACATTACTTGCAACAAATAAAGGAGAAGCCATTAGTTAGATGCCTTTTTTTATTACCAAAACAATGTATAAGGTGAGATGCTCATTGATAGGCTACTCAAAGATACATTTCTTCAGTGACAAACTGATAATAATCAGAACCTTGAATCAATTCACTGGTTGGACCAACGAAAACCATTATATCACGCCATGGGGCACCAAATGGAATATCTATGGAGAAATAATAGGCCATTGATAGTTCCCAATTTTTAACACTCCAAATATATTTAAATAAGGAAATGCATTTTATTCTAAAAGAAAGACCAACTATCATGCAAATCCTTGAGATAATAAAATCTCAGTTTCATGTCCATTTAAAAGCACTACAAAATAAACGACGACAAAAACCAAATGCCAACAATGCAGGCAAATTAAAAAGTAGAAACCAAGCAATGAATGCAATTTCAATATCAGAATTTCACCAATAAACGACAGAACATGGACCAACAACAATGAAGTTTGAACATGTATCACATAGAACATTTGAACCAAACAAACTACTTTCACAAAATGATTTGACATAATGAGATAAGTTAACCTCTTCTGATCCTTGGATTCGCTCCATCTCCATTTGAGAAAGAATGATTTTCTTTTTCTTGGCAACACATGTTTCAATTGACTGCATCAGTTGTCTTTCCAGGGCCTTAATCTCTGTTTCTTCAATTTCTCTTCGATATTGAGATAAGAAAATATAAAAAATAAATTAGGGTCAGGAAATATCAAAATGCACACAATACTAGGCATCAACTCAGGAAAGGTGTGACAAGTTATCCAATCACAAGCTAAACCAAATGGTCACTAAACTGAAACAATGATCTCGAGGCATTTTGTAGAATAGATAGCTACGTTTCTTTACTGTGAAGTAAATAGTCACGTGACTCACAAGTCATATCAGCAAACTGACCCTAATAGAAAAATTCTTAAGTTTATACACTATATTAATATTGTCAAAATTGTAATGACTCAACTAGTCAAATGTAACAGCCCAATTTCGATGATGTTGAAATTTTTAGCAAGATTTGCTTATTCACGTCTTAGAGAGGTTCAAACACTTTATGAATTCTTCTAAGACAATGCTTATTTATCATATGAATTCTTCTAAGACGTCTTAAAGAGGTCATATGACTCAACTGACAGATATGCATGCTTTTTCCTTTTCTACTATTCAAACACAATGCTTCTTTTAAGCGATAATATCATCCTTTTCTACTATCGCTTTTGAATAGAATAAAGGGAAAAAGCATGCATACCTGTCAGTTGAGTCATATGACCTCTCTAAGGTGTCTTAGAAGAATTCATATGTAAATAAGCATCGTCTTAGAAGAATTCATATGATATCTAATGCGAGTGCGGTCTCTTTACTCTTCCAGATTTTCATGCAAGTCTTTTGTTAACAGACTTATTGGTGATCCAAATGTATCTCCTTTTTCTTTCTCATAAGTGATCTACAACGAGGTGGTGCCTCTTGAAGTTAACATTTCCATGTGGACTTTGGCACAAAAGAGGCACATGACCAATGACAATTTCAGAAAATAAAAGACCTAATTTCAATCTTTGTCCTCGGCGGTGTATCATGTGTAGGATAAATGAGGAGTCATTGGATCATCTATTCTTGTTCACCATTCCAATGTTGGCTTGATAAATGATTGTGCAATTTGAAACACCAAAAGATTAGAAGGGTGCAAATGTTTTTACAATGCAAATTGTAACATGTGTACTCTTTCTTTAAAATATCGCATTTCCCAGATAGACAACTGTTAGATGATGGATCTATTTGTATCTAGTGTAATTATATGTCTTATCATGTAATTAGTTTAAGTATCTAGGACCGTAGTGCAATTATTATACAGCTTGTATATATATTTTCTACGTTGAATGAAATTAACTCTAATGGGTTTTCTCCCTATTATGATTACCCTAAAATTGAACATGGTATCAGAGCTAGAATTTCGGAGGCTTTTCCCCTTTGTCTGTGCCATAGTTGCACTTTCTTTCATTGTGGTCCGTGTGTTCCGGATCCTTTGTTTACCTCTCCACGTGCGAGTCAGGGGTCGCACGTGCGGGGAGTGTTGGGATTTGTCCCACATTGGTTAATTATCTCCTCCAATACTAGTATATAAGCCTGGGCGGCCTCTCCACTCTTTGCCAATTGGTTTGGAGTTGGATGCTTTAACATGGTATCAAAGCGATAGAACCTGGCGATCTACGACGTTCTTCTCGTCGCTGCGTGAACAGTACTTTCGGGTGAACAGTGATCGTGAACAGTGCCGCGTGAACAGTGCGTGAATAGTGATCGTGAACAGTTATCGCGAACAGTGCGCGTGAACAGTGATCGTGAACAGTGATTGCGTGAACAATGATCGCGTGAACAGTGCTTTGTGAATAGTTCTTCTATCAGTCGGGGTTTGCCGTCACCGTCGATCAGATCTGTTCTCGCCGATCAAATCTATTTTTTTTCTTTTTCAACACTGTTTCAGTCAGATCCGAAGGTATTCAGTTGATTTTTTTTTTGGAGGTTCTAGGGTTTTTGGAACCTTTATTTATTATTTTTTGGAGTTCTAAAGTTGCTGGGAACATTGTTTATTGTTTATTTGGCATTATTGTTCTGCTTTCAAGATGTCAGAAGAGAAAAAACAGGCTTCCGCTAGTGGCAAGGATGAGTTGAGTCGTGTAGGGACTCTGGATAACTCTCCACTAGATATTTGTCCCATCAAACTGGATGGCACAAATTATTTACTTTGGTCTCGTACTTTTACATTAGCCATTGAAGCTAAAGGGATGTCTGAGTTCATTGAAGGCCCTGTTACTGAGCCTACTACTGATGTTGAACTCAAGACGTTTAAGTCTCGTCGATCTTTAGCCATGACTTGGTTGTTTAATTCTATGAAGGCTGATATTCGTAGTCCTTTCTTGCTTCTTAACACTCCATATCAGATTTGGACTATTGCCACACAGACTTATTCTCAGCAGGGCAATGATGCTCAGTGTTTTGAGTTGCGAAAGCGACTTCGTACTATGGATCAACACAATCGATCTGTTGCTGTTTACTTTGCTGATCTTAGTGGGGCCTGGCAAGAATTTGATTATTATCAGGGGTTTCAAGCAGTCTGTTCCGTTGATGCTGGTGCTTGGTTAAAAAGAATAGAGAAAGAGCGTGTGTATGACTTTCTTGCTGGTCTTGATGTGGAGTATGATCCAATTAGAGTGCAGGTGTTGGGTCGTGTTCCGTTTCCATCTTTGGGCGAGGCCTATGCCATTGTTCAACAGGAGGAGAGCAGAAGGGGTGCTATGTTACAAGCTCCTACTTCTGATCGTTCTGCATTGGTTGCTATTCCGCAGGGACAGTTTGGGTCTGGCAGTGGAAAGTCTCAGTCTGGTACTACCAGTGGGATCATAGACCGTATGTCACTCCAGTGTGATTATTGCCACAACACTGGACATACCAAGGATTTCTGTTGAAAGTTACATGGCCGTCCTTCTCGTGGGCGAGGCAGTGGACGTGGAGGTCGAGGTCGTGGTCCCGGGCGTTCTCAGGCTCAGGCACATGTTTCAGAGTTTGCTACCTTGTCTGATTCTGGGTTCAATACAGGAGTTCAGTCACCTTCTGATTCTGTTGGCGGTTTCTCTCAGAGGGAGATGCAAGCTCTCAGGCGTCTTATGGCTCAGGCTGATTCTTCCTCTACTATAGCTCCTACTTCCACAGCAGCTCCTACTGCATCCTATTTTGCTCATTCAGGTATTCCAGCTAGTGCATTTACTGCCTCCTCTGGTATTCCTTGGATTATCGATTCTGGTGCTTCAGATCATATGACAGGTTGTTCCTCTGTTTTTGATTCTTATTCCACTTGTTCTGGTAAGGATAAGGTTCGAATTGCCGATGGATCGTTCTCTGCTATTTCAGAGAAAGGTTCCGTTCGCTATTCTCCCTCTATCTCTCTCTCTTCAGTCCTCCATATTCCAAACTTTGCCACTAACCTTCTTTCAGTTAGTAGTTTTACACATTCTGCAAACTGTTCTGTGACATTTTTTCCTACTCACTGTATCTTTCAGGAACTGGAAACGGGGAAGGTGATTGGCAGTGGTAAAGCACATGGTGGTATCTATTATCTGGAGCATGCACCTCATCCATCTCAGCCATCTTTATCATGTGGACAAGCTCTACGGGCAGATATGAGTTCCACTCTTTCTTTGTTACATCGGTGGCACCGTAGATTGGGTCATCCCTCTTTTGGGATATTAGAGAAACTTTTTCCTACTTTAGTTAAACATTGTCCTAGGGATCAGTTTTTTTGTGAAGCCTGTGAGTTTGGAAAACATAAACGCTCTTTTTATGCACCTATTAATAAACGAAGTGATTCTCCATTTATGGTTATCCATTCTGATGTTTGGGGTCCTTCTCCTGTTACTTCTTTAAAGGGCTATCGATGGTTTGTTACTTTTATTGATTGTTATTCTCGTGCCACATGGGTGTACTTACTCCAGTCAAAAAATGAAGTATTTTCCTGCTTCAAATCTTTTCATAAGATGGTGTGCACTCAATTTGATACACATATTAAAATTCTTCGGAGTGATAATGGGACTGAGTATATTGATAAGATTTTTCGGACATATCTAGATGATAATGGTATTATTTTTCAGACGACTTGCGTTGACACTCCGCAACAAAATGGAGTCGCTGAGCGTAAAAATCGTCATCTTGCTGAGGTCGCTCGATCTCTTTTGTTCACTATGAATGTTCCCAAATATTCTAGCTTTGATACCATGTTAAAGCATCCAACTCCAAACCAATTGGCAAAGAGTGGAGAGGCCGCCCAGGCTTATATACTAGTATTGGAGGAGATAATTAACCAATGTGGGACAAATCCCAACACTCCCCCGCACGTGCGACCCCTGACTCGCACGTGGAGAGGTAAACAAAGGATCCGGAACACACGGACCACAATGAAAGAAAGTGCAACTATGGCACAGACAAAGGGGAAAAGCCTCCGAAATTCTAGCTTTGATTAAAAAAAAAAAAAAAAAAAAAAGAGTCTGATAGAGGTATCTTTATTTCCCAACGCAAGTATATACTTGATTTTTTGGAAGAGACAGGCATGTTGGGCTGTAGACCTACAAATTCTCCTATTGAGGCGAATCATCATCTTAGTGGAGATGTGGGGGAGCGTACTGATAAAGAGAGGTATCAGCGACTTGTGGGTCGACTAATATACTTGGCCCACACTCGACCAGATATTACTTATGCAGTAGGTGTTGTTAGTCAGTTTATGCATGATCCTCGTACTTCACATCTAGATGCAGTTTATCGTATTTTGAGGTATCTAAAATCAGCTCCAGGAAAAGGAATTTTGTTCTCTAATCATGGCCATTTGCGATTGGAGGCATTCACTGATGCTGACTGGGCTGGTTCTGTGGATGATAGGCGTTCTACTTCTGGCTATTGCACTTTCCTTGGGGGTAATCTGATTACCTGGCGAAGTAAGAAGCAATCGGTAGTCGCTAGGTCTAGCGCAGAAGCTGAATATAGAGCTATGGCTAATGGTGTTTGTGAGCTCTTGTGGCTCCAAACTTTGTTACTTGATTTGGGGTTTGCTGATAGTGTTCCGATGAAACTTTACTGCGACAATAAAGCTGCCATTAACATTGCTCATAATCCCGTTCAGCATGACAGAACGAAGCACATAGAGATTGATCGACACTTCATCAAGGAAAAATTGAACGAGGGTTTGATATGTATGCCGTTTGTGAGATCTGAAGATCAGTTAGCTGATATATTCACAAAAGGGCTGGGTAGCAAGAGTTTTCATCCTATTGTGTTCAAGTTGGGCTTGATTGATATCTTCGCACCAACTTGAGGGGGAGTGTTAGATGATGGATCTATTTGTATCTAGTGTAATTATATGTCTTATCATGTAATTAGTTTAAGTATCTAGGACCGTAGTGCAATTATTATACAGCTTGTATATATATTTTCTACGTTGAATGAAATTAACTCTAATGGGTTTTCTCCCTATTATGATTACCCTAAAATTGAACAACAACCATGATAGAAAGGCAGGCATCCTCAAACAAACGAAAGTATATTAAAAAGGAGAGTACCTATTGCCTCCCCTGCCAATAATGGAAGAGCGCAGATTGCGTCATACTTTGATATATGTTCTCAGTTCCCACACAACATGGATTTATCCTCAAATCCGCACGAATCAAATGGCCTGTATAGTTTATATTAACTAATCGAGCCAATAAATTTGAGTTTTGCTATTTCCCACCGATTTGCAATCAATTTAAGGGTCTATAAAACAATGTGAAAATTACACATAATGACTTCAACAATAACTTCTTTGTTTTATTTTGCCTTATTGAAGGTTCTCAACGCTATGAAAGGGGATCGCAAGTGAAGCATAAGTATAGAAACCAAAGGAAAAGAAACTAATCAACTCTTGTGCACCCAAGTTGCATTTTGTTCTTACCTAATGAAGAGAGATAGATAACTGTACGGAAGATTCACAGCACCAAAACCAGATAAGACGGCCATGACAGTCACGCCAATGACACCAATTCTACTAACCAATTGAGGCATTGTGAAAAAACCTGAAAAGTGAAACGTCGATAGAGAAGACTAAAGTTATTAACCTTGAACCAATCGCTCAAGTGAAGTAGAACTCAAGGGGGAAAAAACATAGAAAAAACAGGTAGCTACACAAAACTCGGGCAGAAGAACAAATTGGACTTGCCAAGAAAAACAAGGTGCAAGACCAGGCATAAGATTGTAGAGGGATTGAAAACCTATAAGTCAACTTGTAAATTGTTTGATAATTGAATCCCTTGGGAGTATAGCATTTTGGGATAGAAGCTATAAAAATGCAAGGAGGAAGAGGGCCTTTTCTTTGTTTGCACCGAGATATATGTAGACATAGATACACATTCATCTCTTTGGCATGGCCCGAGTCTAGCAAAAAAGTAGATTCAAACCTTTATCCGGTGAAGGCATTGGAAAATGAATGCCCATGCGCCAAAAACCATATAGAAATGCCAACAAGAATAAGATAGCACCAAGTGCAGCCCGTTCCTTTCTCACACCTGACGTGAAATATAGAGGTTAGATGAATAAAATAAATCTTCAACCATAAATAGAAGGAACGAGGAATAGCCTGAGCATGCAACTTACCATTGTTGCAAAGCATCAAGTAACAGTGATAATAAGGCAACATGAAGACTAGTAACAGAATCAAACAGAATAGATCCACCTTCCAGTTCACCCATCTAGCCCTACAGCCAACAAGGAATACGATGCCATCAGATCAGCATAAAATGCATAAAGCAGGCTTATCAATCCATATACCTCGACATATAAATGAAGTAACATTCACACTAACCACTCTTATAGTTATCCTACAATTCAGTCCGCAATAATTCAGCAAACCTCAACCATGAAGATTGCCAAAACATACCCTGTATAAGCTAACTATCACCTCCAACACTCTTATACGAAGATGGGCAATCTTTCTACACATTCCCAATTGCTTGTGTTGAATGATTAAATAAAGACATTATATACATAGTTTTCATGTATTACTCTCAATATGACAAGTTCAATGTTACCCTAGTATGAAGTCCTCAACAATTACGCTTTTGTCGACTATGGAACCACAATGCATAGACAACTTCTTCCATACTGTGTTTGTGACCTTATTTAGCTTGTGGCCTTGTGGTTTATTGGGGACAAAGCACCGAGCAGTATCATCACAAGAAAGTAGTCTTGCCTACGATGCCAAAAACTACATAATCTTAACTCATTTCCTCACCGTAACATTCATTATTACTAAAAGTCTACAACTTTCTTTCAGTAGGCAAAAAGTTAACCTATAAACTAGTAATAATACTAATAAAGTTCAACGAAGATTGACAGACGGGAAGAGGAGGTGCGCGATGCGGATACAATGACAGAGTCTAATTTGCCAAATCCAAGACCAAAGAAAGGGAAGCAAAACAGTACTCCCTCCGTCCCATAATGTTACACTTTCGTGATTGTGTGCCTTTTTTATATTGCCTATATCTTTCTATTTTCTATTCCTAATGTTTTATGGTTTTGCAAAACTTTATTTGATAGAACTAATTGAAATCTACCAAACAAAATCCATATTACTAATAAATATATTACAGATTAAAAGATATAGGCTGTTTTTCCATAGTACTGGAATAGTGAAAGTGTCCAACTTTTTGGGACTGGGAGTAAAAATAAACCCTAGCTAGTCCAGGTGCGCCCAAGCCAAATATTCCAAATCTTGGAGCCACAGTAGTTATACCCAATCGTTACCTTCAGCGCCCAGAGCTAGTCGAGGAGCGTGCAAGCTGGCCCGTACATCCGGTTATAAAAAAAAATACCATAGCTAACTTTAGGATCAATTTTGCCACAACACAACAGCATTCAGTTTTTTTTTTTTTTGGGGGGGGGGGGGTGGGGGGTTGTGGGGTTTCAAACGGAATAGACACAACAACAACAACAACAAAAACAGGAGAGAGAGAGAGAGAGAGAGAGAGAGAGAGAGAGAACTCTTTGGAGAGAATGGGGATGATCTCGAACAAGACGAGCTGGAGGAGGTTGCAGGAGAAGGCGAAGACGACGCTGAAGATGATCTGAACGAGTGCCCTCTTCTCCTCGTACTCTTTGTAGAGCCTACGGTTCAAGAACCACAGCCCAGCCCAGCCCAGAAGCGAGAGCGACCCCACCACCACCACTCCCTCGTAGATCGCACGTCCCCAACCCATGGTTCCCCCCCTCTTCTCCTCTCGGGCTTTCTCTCTGTATCTCCTTCCGACGACGACAATGATGATCTGTCTTTTCAAGTTCTAATCACTGTATTTCGGTGGATCGATTCTGATGCGGTACCCAAACGCAAGTACATTTATAATTTTTCCCCAAAGATGCTACATACACAACGGTTGTGCAAAATATCAAACACAATCAATCTTCATCCGTCCATTGTAGTAATAAATGGTTAAGATTCGTTCAAACTTTTCCTTTGAAGAGTTAAACTTTTCATTGGAAGAGTTTTTTTTAAAATCTAGAGCGTCCAAACACATCTGAACGGTCAGAATTAGTTACACAACACACAACGGTTGTATGAGTATCATTTCCGTTGTTTCTGTTTTCCCGTTTGGTCAATAAGATCGAGGTTTTTTTTTTTTTTTTCCTTCCCCTTTTATATGGTAAGATATGTTCGGCCAGCTTATGCAAATTGACTCGTTTGTTACTGGTTCGATCAAAGTCAGAAAATTTACACCGGAACCAGAGATTTTCAAGAAATTTATTTCTAACGGTCTGACCTTAATAATGTGGAAAACAAATTCACCAATTAACCGGACTAATCCTTGGGCTAAGGGATTCTTGAATTATGTTGCTAAAATACACAATCCTACTGAAAGCATGTCAAGCAGTCTTTAGTCATTTTGCCCAGTAAAAATGACTATTTTTACAATAGCTAGCCACAAAATTTAGGAAACCCCAACAGTCTAGGCATTTAGAAAAATTAGGGTTTTCAAATAAAACCAAAATTTGATTAGAATAGAATCAGAAACCATTAAATAAGGACGGAAAAAGTAGTATAAAAGTGAGTGTATAATCCACTAATCCATTCTCTCTCCTCTGTTGTCTCTCTATTGCATCGGGCTCTTTCTATTTCCTCTCTTTTATTTGACATTAACCGATTCTTTCTCTCTCCCCTTCTCTCTCCCATCTCATTCCTTCTTGCCCTTCGACAGTTGAGGAGTTCCATAACAAATATTGATCTGACATGGCCTTCTTGCCCTTCGACAGTTGAGGAGTTCCATAACAAATATTGATCTGACATGGACAACTACTTGCATTAGGGGTAAATGTTTACACTTTATATTACTCACAGTTTCTGACTAATTCACTATGCAAACACATTTCTTGTACATTATCACACTTTATTAACCCCGCGTACTCATTAAAATAAATAAATCAACCCTATCCTAGTAACAGAAGTAGGGGGAGGGGTGATGTGAGCAATCACAGTAGCGCATAGCTGCGCCCATCTGACTGTCTGTCTCGATAATTAATGGTTTGGACTTTTAACTCTCCCGCGGAATAGTTTATTTCAAATCCAGACTATCCAAAACATTTTTGACTAGTAAGATCAATATCCTGTCGTACGCTGTTGTGATTTGTTTATAACAACCACCCATTCTTCCCATATTAACCCCACCATGCCCACATCATTTCATCTCGCAATCTTGTCTTGATATTAAGGCAAAGCCTAAACAATAGTTTGATTTTTACGAGTTAATATTGAACAAGTTGTAAAAAAAAGTTTATAAAAAGGCTTCAGCAATGAAGTTCTTTTCAACCCGTCTAAGCACCTAACTCGCTGAATCCAAACAGTTTAAAAAAAAACTTATCAACCCGTTGGTTTTAAAAGGCCACGGATAGGCAGAGGATTAAAATTTTGCCAACCGCCAAATACGGGTTGTTTTTTTTGAAAAAATGACGGCCAATGACGTATTTTAATAATTAATACCCGCCAAGGACATTTTCAGCATTAACAAATGTTCTTAGCATATACTTGACAGATATTAATTATCAAAACATATCCTGGACTGTCATTTTCCCTTGTTTTTTTCCCATTTAAATTACCCACCAACCCGGCCCGTGGACACCCCGCGGCATTATTAAAAAAAATTCGGTAAAGCTGGTCTCATTTGAGAAACCACAGGGAAGTCTATGTAATTATTCGAAACATCAGGGAGGTTAGTGTTGTTTACCCTCGCTGTAAATAAATCCCGATCGCCACGTTGTATTTTCCCGCCAAATAGTGGAGAAGCAGAGAGAAAATCGAGGCGTGTAGGGGGCAGATTTCTATCAGAGTATCGGAACCCTAATTTTCAGCCCATTGAGCTTCAGATGGCGCCCTCTGGAGCCTCTGATTCGCCCGCAACACCGGAAAAAGCAGAACGTAACCTCCAGGTACAATTTGATTTCCTATTGTTTCACGTTGCAAGATTTGGTTTCATGTTGACAGCATAAAGGACTGACCATATTGCAGCCTTTCTTCGTTCTCCACAAAGCGTCGCACTGTAATGCGGAGAGGAAATCAACAGGAGGGGTAAGAACCGGAAGCAAAACTAGGACCAGGAGAAGAATTGATTTAACACCACCGCGGCCTAAGAGTTCGGAGGGATCGGAGGCCGAGTTTGATGGAGGAGACAACGATGACAACCACGATCATCAGTTGCGAACAGATGCTTTCAATCACGCCTGGTCCAAAATTGAGTCCACAATTAAGGCAAGTCCCTAGCTGTGCTATTAGATTAACCACCAACTCATCTAAAAGCTTAAGCTGTTGGAAGGATGAGTAACTTTATTATTTTTATCTTGGACATGCATCCTCACGTGTAGCCAAGCTCTCTTCCACGAGAGGACTAAACACGTGGAAATATTTTATTCACGTGTACAAGAGGGAGAGGACTAAACACGTGGAAATATTTTATTCACGTGTACAAGAGGGCTAACCACGTGTCTCAATAACAGCATGGGCTGGTCCCGCGTAGGCTAGAACCGCATATGCTAAAACTGCGTGTGTATCAATGAACGGGACCTTCATCTCTAGCCCCTATGGGGATTTCCTCAAGGACATATTATCCACCTTTTGACCTGCAGTCACCATTTTTGTATATGCGGCATGGTGTATTTACTTTATGTTTTTTTATTTTTTAGCAATCAAATGTAAGGCCTAATGCTTCACTAATAGGGGCGGGATCTCGCTCCCACAAATGTAGGCTTTGTTTGGTCTCATATTCAGAGGATACTTGTGCTTAAGATTTGAGAAGGAACATGGTCTTACTATGTTTTCGTCATTTGATTGCTTTTTCCCCCTAAAAACGTACGTTTCATCTTGATACTTCCATTTCTTATGATCAATCTTCTTACAATTTCTACTAAAAAAAGAGAGAAAGAAGAGAGGGGGGGGTGGGTGGGGGTAGAGAAATGCAGTTGGATTGGCTTAGCTATTCTCGAAGTCAAAGAGTAATAACTAAGGCTAAGAGCAAATGAAGGATACAACCAGTTCATTGAGCATATGCGGTTCCTGCCTACGCGGAACCAGCCCATGCGGTTATTGGGACACGCGGTTAGCCCTCTTGTACGCGTGTTTAGCCCTCTTGTAGGCTGTGAGATTGCCTGCTCTAATAACATAATAGATTGTTCACCCCCAACTCATCTAAAAGCTTAAGCTGTTAGAGAGAGGAGTAACTTTATTATTTATATCTTCAAGTTCAACATATGTGGAGAGAGAGTATGTTCCATATCTCCAAATGGCTTTCATCCAATTTCTTAAGAATAGAGGTTTTATTTGTGTAATCTCAGGATGTTTTGAGGAATATTAATGCTGATGCATTCAATGACGTACATTGCTGGGTTCAAAGTTCATTCAACGAAATTCGATCAAATGGAATGCTTGATCGTGCTAAAGCTACTCGACCTTATCCCATTGTCACTAATCCTATATCTAAACAACTTTACACAGGCCTGGTCTTCACCAGTAAGTTTCTTTTAATAGTTTTTGTTTGCTCATTATGGTTAAGCTAGTAGATCCGTACAGCGAAGATAAAGTGGACCTCATTGCGACAGTTTTTTTGCAACTTTTGAACTTAATTTCAGACTTATTCATAATCTTTCACATATGTACCCTACCTTGATGTATGTTTAACCTTGAATTCTTATTTGTCTTGTAATTTGCAGAGAATATGGAATTGGTTGATGATCTCTTGACGTTTGAGGACCTTGGTCTACATTTGAAATCTCGTGGATGCCACGTGGCTAACCTTTCATCATTTGACTTCTCGGCCAAAAATGGGATAGATGGGTGTCTTAGAGGTTTATTGAGGCTGTTTGTAAAGACTAGCTTGGATGTATGTTATGCCAATACTTTTTTACAGCAATTGAACTTGATTATCTTGAAACTTCAGATACTCGAGTTTGTTCCATGTTTTTAGTGCAGGTGGCTGATATGTCCGTCTTAGCATTGTGGTACATTGACCAAGGGGACTATGATAACCCAGTTGTTGTAATTATAGATGATTTGGAGAGATGCTGTGGGTCTGTCTTGACTGACTTCATTCTCATGTTGAGGTATTGTAGCTTGCTCTAACTGCCAGCTAAGCATTAGTTGGCTCCCAGTATATCTCTTTAACCCTTGACTCTAGCAGGAAAAATATTAAGAGCTTCCTTAAGTATTACAAGTTTTGTTGGCCTTGTTTATGCTACCATGCCTTTCCAGGAATTAACCTGTTTCCTAACTTCTGTAAACATGTTAGAGCTAAAATCTGAGGGAAATTGGTGTCAAGGATAACTTTTTCAAGATACACATAAAAATCCTCGTTCTGTGAGGGATTCAGTCATGTTTTAGTTGCAAGAGACCTTATGATATATCCATCACCCATAGGTTAGTTTAATACACATCCACAAAGCTAAGCAGATGACCTAGTGTTTTCTGTTTCACTTCCTTATATGGTGTAATGAGTGTAGGATCAGTTCAGATAAAAAAAAAAGGTGTAGGATAAGCTCAGATAAAAAAACAAAAAAAAAACTGTAGGATCAGTTGGATATGATATGGTTGTTAGATAGCTTGATATTCACTGTTGGACCAATTGAATAACAATGTAAGCTTTAGGAGGATTGGTGATCTAAGAATAGTTAGTCCTGTATATTTCATGCTACTTAAGCCTAAAATGCTAATTCCTATGAATCTATGATACAAACAGTGAATGGGTGGTTAAGATTCCAATCATCTTGATATTTGGAGTTGCTACCTCGGTTGATGCCCTGAGAAACATACTTCCTTCACATGCTCTTCAGTGCCTGTCCTGTCATAAGTTCATTTTGGGATCTCCAGCTGAGAGAATGGATGCAATCATCGAGGCCGTCCTTGTGAAACGTTGTTCTGGATTCAGTGTTGGCCACAAGGTGGCAGTATTTTTGAGAAACTATTTTTTAAGGCAGGATGGAACTTTGACCTCATTTGTCAGAGCTTTGAAGGTAGGTGTTCAGTCCAATGTAGATTTATTGCTATTTCCCGCGTCTTGATAATGGTTGCAGATTCTTTCATGTGCTTGTCAAGTTATAGTTTTGAAAAGCTTGCTAATGTAATGCAATCACAAGTGCTTCCAGATAGCAATTGTCCAGCATTTTTCCATGGAACCTCTAAGCTTCATACTCTGGGGCCTATTTCACAAAGATAGTCAGGTTGAAGTTTCTTCACCTATGATAAGATGTTTAAGTATTTTTTCTTTTCCAGGCATGCTATTTAATTATGTTATACTTCACAAGATCCTTTTGAAGTCATGACTGCTTATTTTTCTTCATTTTTTCTCTTTTCACTTGCTATCTTGAACCATGAAAATGGTCATTTTCACACCTCAAGTGTGTAATTTTTGCATCATTCGACTCACAGTTGTGGTGGTTATGGACTCTTCACGAAAGGAGAATGCAGTACAACCCTTCCGTTGATCTCTATATGATTTCAAGAAAGTAGCATTGGTTAGCATGCATACGTTCTCTTTGCTTACCATATGGATATTGAAGTATTATCCTATATGTCATGGGATACATACCAAAATTATACAATTGTTTTCATGATTCACAATTTTTTGAGTTGCATGCTGCTGCCAATTTCATATAATATCAGTACAATACAAATGTACAAAAACAACTCGTGCTTGCCGTTTTTGAGACTTCCAAATTCATATAATGTGCTTTACTTTTTAGTGATTCTTGACTGTTGCAGGATTTAAGCAGTGAAAGACCTGTATCATTGCCAGAAACAGTGTTAAAGCAACTGTTTAGTCTTCCATCTTGCAGGAGGTACACGTAAATTTTTAATAATGTTGCAATTTTTTCTTTTTATTTCTGGTGATACAGATGTTTCCCTTTGGCAAACAATGAGATTCTGAGTTTGTGTGCACATTGGTAACAAGGAATGAACTTGCTGAACCAAATGAAGAAATTTTTGCTCAAGGTTTGGCTGACTTGAAGAGATTGCAGAATTTTTGGAGTTCTGTGGTTCTGGTGAGGCCTTAAACTCATTCTTCTTCATCTGTCATCTTCATATTCTTTGTGGTCTAAACATAAATACTTGTGCTTAACCAAATCTTGTGGTTTGGTTCCCCCCCAAATGATATCTACTACCTTCGTGTAATGCATTATTTCATTTTATAACTACTACTTGTGTACTTCATGTTTCATTTTGATTTTAGGACTACAATACTAAAGGGACTAAAAAGGGTTTCAGTTGTCTATGTATGTGTTGTCTTAACACTAATTGTAATTAGCTTTAGCGAAGCGAAGTGTTTGCCTCAAATCCCTATCAAGTGTACTCTTCTGGCTGCGGCTGCTTCAGTACTCAAACCTGTGCCTTTTGTTATGAGTAAAAGTACATCAAAAGCACCAAAGGGAGGCACCTACTCTCACCTACTAGCGCAACTAGTACTACATCTGGCCTTGTTGGCATGTTCTCTTTTTATTTTACCAATTGGTGTTGCTGGAACTTGAGCGCAGTAACTTTTTTTACTTCTTTATTTTTTATTTTTTATTTGTAGCTTCGAATTTCCACATTTTTGGTTGAAGCTACAGGCCATTTGTTTAATGTGTTAAAAGTGTTGCTTTATATATATTCGTTCTGGTTGTTACTATATGAAACGTACTTATCCCATTGTTTGTACTTTGTATCGTAAGTTGTTCTAAAACTTCAAGATCCTATTGTTTGGTTATTACTGATGTTCACTCACGGTTGCAGTTTATTGATTCCACTACGCCTCCCCCCTGGGCAGATATGCTTGTACAGATTTTTTTTGAAGGAAGGAAATTCATGCTTGTACAGATAATTGAGGAACATTTGATGCGATATCGTTTCTTTTTGTTGACAGATTACTTTTGTTGCAGTGCCTGTTTGAAGCTGGAAAAAGCCATGAAATTACCTTGTTGGACTTGTACTGTGAGACACTTGATCCAGAGCTACACCACTCGAGGGCTTCTGATCATCACTTGGGACCAGAAGCAGCAGTTGTAATGTCTTCAAGTGACCATCATGTGCATGGACCATTGCAAAACCATGTTTTTATCTCTCAGGTCGTCCGCAAGGTCAGGTGCGTAATGGAAATGGATTTTGATTAATATATCTTTATATAAAAGGAATTTTTTTTTTATGATGATGAATCCCTTCAGGGGTAACCCCAGGTCAATGGCTGTTAGCGCTACCACACCCAGAGACTGGGCAAAGCTAAGAGGTCCAGGACCCATTGAGAACCATGTGCAGGTGGCACGGCGACTTGGGAGGAGTTGAACACATTATTTTCACTTCTTTAGGTTATTTTGGGAAAGTAAAACCGTAAATGCTTTTACTTGCATATCCTGGATATATATTTTGGAACTTTACAATGTTCCATACAGAAAAATATATGTTGGAAGAGAAACTTCATAGGAAATAAGGAGTTGAGTTTTGTTCACCCTCCACTTAAGAGGGTGAACATTACCCTCCATCTTATTGGTTGAAATGGTGTGGATCCCACCACAAAGTGATGTCATGCTTACCAAGAAGTGTATTGCATGGTAAGCATGACATCACTTTGTAGTGGGATCCACATCATTTCAACCTATAGGAAAGAGGGTAATGTTCACCCTCTTTTAAGGAGGGTGAACAAAATTGCACTCGGAAATAAGTGCACTTAATTTTGGCAGCCGAAAATGAAAGTCAAGATACTTTAATTGGGGCGGGAGGAGTAATGACTGGAGTCTAAATTAAACCCCTGGAGGATAGAGCTAAAATGTACTAAACTATAGCTTCAAAACCAACAACAGTGTTGAACAAACATGGCTAAACTCAAGCCCATGGGCCGCCATATATATGCGCTGTTTCGAGGAGTTGCTTAAAATTTGTCTTCACAATCATCTGGCATTAAAAGCAAAATATATGAGCATGATCTGCCATATGATTGTTTACAGTGAAATATTAGATGGTTCAGGACTTTCTGAAGCCTTCTCATTTGTTAGATGATACGAAAACCTTTTAACCTGTGAATGAAATTAGTTGCTTTTGTTTCCGTGCTATTATCAGACTACTAAAACTTAGTTTAATCAGGGATCTACCATTAGTGTCCCTAAATCAGTTGCTCAACAGATGGGAAAAGCATACGAAGGGCATAATTGAGGTACGCCTCAGCTGATCTTGTTTATGTTTGCATAATGTCTGTAATGATTCACACTTTACTCACCCAACAACTTGTTGGAGTCTAACAAAATGCCCCAAAATACTTAATCTCAAGTTTTTTAGTTATATCTGGTGATCCATTATACATCCCTCATGCTTCTTGCAACCCATCCGTGTGAGACAAACATGGGTGCAATGTCCATACTTTTTTCTTGCCTGAATTCAAAGTGAGGACCTATCAGGGTACATTAATTTTATTAATGAAATAAGAATTTCTATTGAATGTTTGGGCATGCCTTCGATGTTTGATTTCATGCTTATACACTGCTGTTGTTCTCTACAGATTGTAAGCTCTATGAACTCGTGAATTGGATGCTTAGCTATATAGAACCAACTTAGCTGCTTTGAAGGAATGCATTACCACAAGAAAACCGCGCAAGAATTTGTTGGAAAATAACTCACTCGGAAAAATTAAAAAGGAGTTTGTGACTGTTAAGTTACCAATAGTCCCAATAGCTTAAGCTGTTAGGAAATGGGCCAAATAATGAACATCAAGCTATCTAACACCCTCCCTCACGTGCAACCCTGTCTTTCACGTGGATATGCAAATTTTCATAAATAAAGCAAAACAGAATGCGAAAGGGAGAAGCAGAATGCAAATAGGGAACAAATACAAACAGAGAGACTTGAACCCAATAATGTATATCAAGCTATCTAACACTTACGAGTCTCCACTGAGACAAACTTCTGGTGTGTGATAGAGTTCATTTGTTTCTATATCTGGTTATTTATATGTACCTACTATGAAAATATTGCTTAATGCAAAAAGCTTATATAGCCTGTGCCATAAAAAATGGAAACATTAATTTTCTGTCTTCCTATTTCCAGAATCACAGCGATGTCTAATTAGTAAGCGATTGAATGACTGGGCTTACCGTCCAATTTTCACCTTTTGAGTATAACAGTTGCTGAGGAGATATAACTATTTTGGACAATAAGTACCAAAGAATTTTTACATATTTTGGACAATGTGCTTGTCTCAGATCCACGAGAAAGTGAGGGAGCTGCAGTCAATTGTGAAATTTGAGGATGGAAAGGCTTTGAAGCGAGAATTGACAGACATATCCAAGTAAGTTTCATTTTTCTGTGCTTTTGTTCTTTCTTACATAAATACATTGAAGTTTTGCTCCATTGAAAAGAGAGCTACATCTCTCAACAGCGAGGGTAAATATGAAACACAAGTGATAACAATGGTGAGCCTATAGTAGAAAAATCTTAATTTTTTTAATTTCCCAAAATACTTAATTGGCTTGTAGAACCTCTATATTGGGTAAGGCCGTCAAATCCAACAAAAACAAGCCCATTAGCCAGATCTAAAAACGGCGCCCAAAGTTCTCAAAATCATACGGACAGTGGAAAACCATACCAGATGGCTTTAAATTTTTTATGCAAAATTGACCACACCTCTACTATTAGGGAGGCAAACCAGAGGGGGCGATCGCAAGTCGCTGATGACACCGGTGTTCTGCACTGATGCTGACGTATCAGTGCAAAGCTATTTGATTGCCTCCTCCTGTGGCCCGTAGATGATTTATCTTTTTTAAGGGTAAGGTTTTGATCGGAATAAATCGCTGCTATGATAAGAAGTTATTTAGTAGCAAGTTGAGGGTACTAGATATGTTATTTGCCCTTTTCGCATCCCACCAACATGGCAAGAGGATTGTAACAATCTACCCCTCTTAAATTTTTTAAGGTTTTCGCTCCCTACTGCCCACAAGGCCTAGTAACGTCCCCTGGTTGGCCACAGGCTCAGGGCCTATACCCTCGGGAGCCTCTACTCCTTTTCCACACTGCCACGGTGCCCTCCACGAAGTAGGGTCGGCTTATTATCCCAAACAAAGTGGCCCTAAACAACATAGCCCAGAAACTATATCTCAAATTATATGTTAACAAACAAGTTTAAATTGACAATTAGCAATGCTGGATAGGGTGGTCACGCATGGTGTAACTATTTGTCTCGTGCTTTAGACTTACATCTTTAATTCCCTTGAACTTTTTTTTCTTATCTTGCACTTGATTGTGTTACACGGTCTTGGGTAGAACTCAACCCCAAAAGCTAGTTTTTGAAGTGAGGGTGCCCTCACGCTTATATTCTTCATATTACTTTGGTACCCAAGCAATGTGGGACTTCGCTTCGCACCCTCCCTCATGCCCAGCGTGCCGCGTGTAGGCCAGGGACACACATCCTACCCATCCTTGGCATACCCGGCTCTGATACCATGTTATATTGTCTTGGGTAGAACTCAACCCAAAAGCTAGCTTTTGAAGTGAAGGTGCCCTCACTCTTATATTATTCATATTATTTCTTTGGTACCCAAGCGATGTGGGACTTTGCTTCACAGATTATTGTTATATTTGTATGCTTACATGATGTGTCTCTAATACTTTGGCAGAAACGTAATTGACTTCGGTTCATTTAACAGGAGTCAGAAAACTCGAAGCAACTTTAATGTTTACAAGGATGGAAAAGCTGTAAATGAGAAAGCTGCAGCACTAATTGATTTCATGGTTGAGTAAGGGAACCTTTGTCTTGTATTCATATCCTTCTTTCTTTTCCATTTAACATTTGCATACACCTATAGTGCCAACAATAGTCTCTGTCCTTCATATGAACTTCACTCTTTAACCATTTATGTTCCTTGGTTGAGATTTTTTCATTTCTGCCCATTCTATTGTCCTGTTCAAATGCTTTTTAACTCTTGAATCTTTGGTTACTAAACAGGAAATATATGCAGCCCATTGAGTGCATACCTTACCATGAAATCATCTGCTTTAAGAATGTTGACAAACTTCAATCAGTAAGTATTCTGAGATTACTTTAACCAGCGTACTTATTGGAGCTTTCCTATTTGCTGCAAGAAAATGGGAATTAATAGAAACTGTTCAGTAACTAGTCGTTAAGATAGCGCTAATATAGGACTCTACGCAAGTCAATAGTAGGCTTCATTGTTATCCTGCCTATTTACAATGTGTTGATAGGTTCTGTTGATTATGTATTAATGTGACTTTGATTTTTTGTCTGAAGGCACCCGGCTAGTGGATAAAATTGATTTTTGTGAAGTTTAGAACAAGACATGGTTGGAAGTTTGACTCACCATATTAGAACATCCATGTTAAGACGTTTTCTTCACGTAGTTCTTGTATTTGTATTACCCGTAGATAAGGTTAAGCCTGCATTTCTATATTCCTTTAGAAGAAACTGCATACTACTTTGGAGTTTGGACTTGGGTGTTAATACATGAGCGTTATATTTTGGCTTTCCCCCCCATCCCCTAATTTTACAACATCACTCTCATTTTGCTACACTAGGCTTTGATGGGAGACCCAAGGAGAACAATCCAAGTTGATCTTTTGGAGTTCCACAAATTTCTCAAGTGCAGTTGCTGCAGCAAGAATGGCAATATACCATTTCCATCCATGCTTGACACTTCAATTATGTAAGTACTAAACTTGTTGCTGTAATTGGAAGTTCGTAGTTTAGTTGAAAATGGCTGCGACTATCCTAGGAATTTTAGAAGGTGGTTGTCTGTCAAGTGGGTGTATTCCATTTTCGATGGATTATTACGTATTGGAAAAGGGTTACAAATAATGAGTTACAAACTTACATTGTCTCTTTTGAGTTTTGAGAATGTTAAGTATGTACAGGGTTTGATGTTAAGAGTTTGACAATGTATTTGAGAACGTTAAAATTTGCGAAATATATTTGAGATTAACTGTTTGAGAGACCTGCTATTTATTGACCTATTTTGCATAGTAGAACGATTGTATTTTTCTTAGATGAATAATGATGGATTCTATTCTTGTTCCAAACAAATGGGCAGGGAAGTGTCAGACAAGCACCAAACATGTATTCTGCCTAACACAGTTTTGTTAAGTGGATGGTCCAAGTACGTTGTGTGGCATGATTCCTTAAGGAAAAAAGAGAGTTTCTGAGTAGGATTTACAATTGTACAGGCTAACATTCAACTTGGATCTTCTATGCCTCTCTCCGTGTTTTAGCAACTGGAGTTTTTTTGCAGCAATGTCTTCCTCCCATCTAATATCATCTGCCCTGATGAAAGGCTGAGTTTGGCTAAAGTTTGGTTCAAGAATTTTGGACTCAATGTTGCCCAAGAGTGAACTTGGGCCATATTCCACATTGCCCAATTCTTGCAAGTCAATGTATTGTTTATCAGTAATTTTTAAAACAAATATGTTCTCAGTCCGTATGTAAATCTTAATTATTCTCTATTACGTACTGCATCGTTACCATTATCCCTAATTAAATCATGACATTCACCCCGAGGGAAACGTGTGAATTCCGTATTTACCAAACTAAATCAGTTCAATTCCGGCATTGTGTTGTCAGGTGCTGTTCCAACTGTTGTAGCAGGAAATTTTGTTTTGAATCCAGTACTAATAGTGGCACCTGATTCTTATATTATAATAAATGGATTAATATACACTTCACTAGTTGTCGCACCAGTTGTGTGTAATTAGGAGGTCGATTTCTATGTTTCAACTTGATAAAGGAAGTTTGAAGTATTGCTTGAAAGTCGAGTCCCGGCACCATTTGTTTTTGCAGGTACATGTTGACTCAAGAGTATGGTGACCTTATTAATCTCCATGACTGGTACCAATCTTTCAAAGCAACTGTACTTCCTCCAAGAATCAAGGGGAAGCACCGGTTGAAGCATTCACCATCACCAAAGAAAAGAAAGGAAGCTAAAGAATCTCAAAACAAGGGTGAAGCAACTGTTCAGTATCCTCTTGCTTCTCATTTCATAGCATTTTCTGCTTGTCAATGTTGATCTGGTCAATTTGACCCATTAAGCATTTCGATTTACATAGCACGTTGCGATTGAAGGATTGCCGTACTTGCATGTAGATAATTGAGTTCTAAACAAAGTTGCTGAAGTCTGTGAGCTGCTCTTTGTTCCGTTACTATGGTAGTGAGTTTACCTCTAGTTGAGTTTAGACTCGCTTTTAAGGGGTTTCTTGCTAAAACTAGTGCGGTATATTTCCCTCCAATTTTAGGTATTTTGAGCCTATCACTTAAATGGTTGATGATCTCAGTGCTGCTACCACTGGGTCACATGCATGCACCTTGCAGACAGATAATATTGATTAGAGTTTCCAATTTTTTTTTAACCTTGTTTCAAAAGTCAAATATTGACATTATGACATGAGTATAAGTGTAGGTCCTCAATACCACGTTTCATGTCACTCATAGCCGTTGTAGTTGACACATCGGGTCATTTTGGTAGAATCCTGGTTTGAAATTTACGTCTTTGACAGCAATCGTGTAACGCTACTGTGTGAATGTGCCCAATGGATCTCTGGAAATCCTTGACCTCATTTTGTATAGAGCAAAGTTCTGCAGGGCCGTTACGGAGCTCCAGATTACAGGGCTGCTTCGGATGCCTAGCAAAAGACGGCCTGATTATGTTCAGAGAGTGGCCTTTGGTCTCTGACATGCTGGGCTCGAACAGGTTTGATACTCTCATCCTATTATGTGACTGGGATCTTGATTTTCTGAGCAAATACTTGATTAGTCTCAGTCCAAGATGAATTTGAAGGATTTTCACTCATGAAGCTATGGATCCTCCTGTAATCATTGTTTGCATTGTAAATGATATCAGATTATCAGGGCAACAGCGCTTGAAGAACGGTGAGCTCCTCTGTGAACGGGCAACTGTAATTGATAGGAATATTATAACTGGGAATTCTTGAGCTTTTTTAAGCTTTGTGTTGTCTAGTTTTATTCCCTCGCTGTAGTTCATTTGTTGAGCTCTCCTCTGTTTTAGTTGATGCTAGGTGGGTTAATTAATGCTTTCCTTTGTTTGTTTGCTGCTCTAGCTGGGTGGCTAATGCGTTGCTTGCTGTGCCTTTTGGCCTGGGGTATGCGGACTCGGATCCTCTGTCCGAGTCCTCTGTCCCACACCTCAATGGGTGACATGAGTCCCCCTCACCCCAAACCAAACCAAACCAAAACATCACGCCACACCCAATCCCTCCCCCTTGTCTTCTTAGAATCTCAATCCTCACCAGCCCCCCAAACGGACCTCCGCCGCCGCCGCAGGTAGTAACCACCAGTTCCTGCCCTAGATTCAGCATCGGCAACACTGTCCCGGCCAGCAAACAATCCAGACCGCTTGCCATCAGTAATCTATTCAGAACGACGTGGAAATGGAAACTCGTAACGTGGGAGGAAGGAGAGCAACGTGGTTCGTTCGACGATGACGATGCCGTCAAAGAGGTCGGGGTGGGTGATCTCGATGCCGCCGACGAAGGCCTTGGAGGAGTTGTTGGGAGGGGAGGAGGCGACGGTGAAGCAGCAGTCGGGGGATAGGGTTTCGATCTTGGCGGCGAAGGGGAGGTAGCGGAGGAAGAACATGAGGTCCGGGACGAAGAGTTCTTGGAGGAGGAGGGGGGGAGGGATTGGGTGTGGCGTGATGTTTTGATTTGGTTTGGTTTGTGGGGGGGGGGGACACGTGTCCCCCGTTGAGGTGTGGGACAGAGGACTCGGACAGGAACTCTCAGATAGAGGATCCGAGTCCGGGGCATGCCCCCAGCTTGGTTGTACATGGACCATGTTTGGTCTTCAAGGAATGGGTCATGCTCTTCTAGCTTTTCCCATTGCCAAACAAATTAGTACTAGTAATAAATAATTACTCCGCTGAACGGTTGAAGTCCTTATCAAGATTTGTTGGAACGGGACAGGGAGTTCCTGAGTTGCGATAATGCACTACAGGGTGTAGTGTAAGCTTCATCGAGATTTCATCACTGAATATTTATTTTATACTAATTTACACTGTAGGCATTTCTACCTTGCAGATTACTGTAAACAACTCCCTTGTCAATGAATTCGGGGACCCTGTTGTACCCGGGTTGGGCAAAGACTTCTGGCTGGCTGCGTTTTTGTTTGCTTCTCCTGTTCTTTTCTTTTATCTTATTGCGGTGCGGCACGAAGCCGTGCTGTCAGTAAGAAGGGAGCCGGCGCCTTACCTTTCAAAGCCCTTCTGTCTAGGCTGGCAAACTACGGGTTGGTCAAACTACGAATGCCTTAGTCCTGTCGCAGGGGAGATCCACTGCCATACAGTGCCATTCAATACTCTGGCACTCGATTTGTCAAAACAGGTTAAGCGTTGCGTTCAACACGGGGATTTTACTCACCAATCTCTTCTAAACTAGCGATTCAAGGGCACTAAACTGAAGAATTTGTTTTTGGCGTAAAGAGTAATAAAGTAAAATGTTGGGCTCGATTAGCATACGATCCAAACTGCAGGCCAGTCCTTGGTCATCCAAAAATGTGCTAGGTCGTACTAGATTAGTTTGCGGTTAGTGGAGTAGGTCAAAATAAAATAGAAGTTGGCACTAATATTTCCTTTCCCAACCAACTTTTTTGTTTCCTTTTGTTATTTTTTTACTGCCAAGTGCTACCAAAACAAGTTGAGTGGACTGGCTTAAAAAATGTACTACCAATTGATCTTTAGTTGGTTTCTAAGATGAGCAGTAAATATCACGTTTGCTATGGAGTGTAAGTTTAGGACATTAAGGACATTGAAGAAATGTCCTCATGTTTGTTTCATTTACATAAAAAAACTAATTTTAAACGAGTTTAAAGGAAGGAAAAGGAAAAAAAATATCGTTGGAAGAAAAATAATTGGAGAGTGCTATGATGTCAAACTTTTATGTTTGATGACACTTAGATGCCAATTTTGAAGCAAATTGGTCGACTTCATTTGAAGGTAAGGTTGGAGAGTGCTATGATTTCAATTTTGACAAGTGGAGCTCTACAGAGGATTTTACACTGAAGACTAAAGTCATGGTAGACATAGTCAAAGAGGTGATCAAACAAAAAAGAAGATGCAGTCAAAGAAAATAAAAAAATAACGGAGAGAATACCCAAAATAAATAAATAGGGAAAGGTAAAAATGGAGAACAAATGCCCTTAAAGTAAACGGACAAGGGAAATATATATACATTTGCTGCCATCACTCTTTCCTCCTCTCCCATAAATAAAAACCTTATGTTTGCGTGCATGAGGATTTCAACAAGAGTCGGTGGTGGTGTTGGTCGACTATATTCAAAACAGTTTATCCTCTTTCTTTTGCCCTAACAGCTGTGGCGTTGCAACTGATTAACCGTAGTTGGTATATAGGTCGATTAACAAATTCAGGTAATTTGTTTTTTCAATAGAATGTAATGTAAAGTTGTGAATTATGATCAAGCCAAGCTTGCATTAATGCTTGTTTTATTTGAGAAAACAATAAGGTCATTTTAAACGAATTTCTAACGGAGACAAACCATATATATATATATACACTAAAATTTAATGAGCATGATTCCCAATTGAAGAAAAATAATCGAGCAAAACGTTGATTAAGGTGTGATAAACAATTTTTTTTTTTAGCTGGCCTGAACAAAGTGAAGTAAATTTCATCTCATCTTTATTAAAGCCGAAAATGAAGCCATCTTTTTCCTTACTCGCCCAACCCCCCGAGTGGGTAATGTAGGGTCATGACGAGTAATTACTCCATGCTCCCAAGATAGGGATGGGACACAAGTCCACAACAATGATCGGAATCGTTTACTTGTTAGAGCTCATCTGAAATATTGACCACACCAAGAAATCACTTTGATCGGATATTGTTTGATATAATATTGAAATGCATTGATCTTCAAATAATTGTGTCAAATGGGTTGCAACCTAGTGTTGCACATTTTTTGTCCTTACAAACTTAATGCATTTCGAAATCATACCAAACAATATTTGATTTTCAGCACAGTCAATGTTCTTGACAAGCTTTAAAAATGAACGGTTCCGAACAAATGGTCCAAAACTGGACCGGACTGGTTGGAATCTAAATTGGACGGAATCCTCTCTCCCGCTTGGGACACCATGGTGCCCCAAGCTCTTCTCTACTCCACGCACTTTTATGATAAGGACTACATAAATGTGTAGTGGATGAAGAGTTTGGAGTACCATGTAACAGTGTCTCAAAGTCGTTGAATAATTTTCAACAGTCAAAAAGAAAATGTCAAAGGAATGCGAATATGCGATAACAACGGAGAGAATTAAAAGAATGGGAAAATTTCAATGACACACCTGAGGTTTTGCTTAATGAGAGATATTCCCTTCTCGTATGAGAAATGACAACCAACTCTCGTGATTTGTATGTGCGTTTCATCGACACTTGAATTGGTAATTATCTGTCCAAACACGTGATTAAATAAGTCAAAATTTACTTACATCTAAAAATTATCAATTCTTACTTATTTTCAATTTAAAATGAAAATTTTCTTCCCTTATAACTGTTGTTTTGATAGAATGGTAAGATTTATTTATAGCCCTTCGTTTTTACTCGTGGAAATAATTGTTTTGATAAAAAATGGAAATTTTGATATTTTGGGGTCCAGAAGAAATTGAGAATTGAGAACTTTTTACCATGGGGAGTGATTTTCACACTTTTGCTTTGATATCCACTTATTATTATTATTTTTATTATAGTATTGAAAGTGTATGTTTTTTTTGCTATAAGACAAAAAAAGAAATGAATATCAAAAAATTGTGAAAGTCAATTCCCTTTACTATTTATTTTGTTATCAAAAAGGCGATTTTATCCTACAAGTCGCTCTTGGATAATTCCATTACTTATTTGGTCGAACATTGGTCGGGCGTCAATGAGATGAACATTGAAACTACATGAGATTTATAAACATTTCTAATGAAATATCCGTTGTTAATAAGGAAAAGGTGAAAGTAAACAAAGAGCCCCTAAATTATCACTTTTTTTTTTACAGAGACCCCTTCAATTACAACCATTAACCAATCAACATTCTTCTGTCAAAAAGGCCGTTAAGATGAAAGTGTCATGGTGGACAATTTTTATAGATTACGGGATCAGTGTGGCAGATTTTTTTAGAGGTAAAATTGTCATTTTCCCTCATTCCGCTAACAGAGTTAGCCAATTTTTTTATTTCATATAGTTGAGGGAGTCTATATGAACGATTTTAAACGCTAGAAGATCTCTGTAAAAAGAAGTGGTAGTTGATGAAGTTCCCGTGTACTTTCACCTAAGGAAAAACCTAAAGGGGTTTCTTTGAAATTTACCCAAAAGTAAAGGAAATAGTAGTAAGTAGTAAAGATAGAATAAATACCCCCACAAACAAAAGTAAACGGCCGGGAGCATGCGTGAATTTGCCGCCCAGCACTTTATTTTTGCCCTTCCCGCTGATGCTCTATAAATAACAACATTTTATGTGCGCGAGGGTTTTCAACAACAGCGGGTGGTGGTGCCGGTCCGCTATATCCAGAGCGGCTGCTTACACTCTTCCACCGTCTCCTCCTCCTCCTTCTGCCCTAACTGCGGCTGCGGCGGCGTCGCGGCTGATACTTACGACTCCACAGCTCCGGCGGTGTTCCCTCATGGGTTCGGCGGGGGTGGAATGGCCGGCGAACAGGGTCAGGGATACCTACATCAGTTTCTTCGAAGGGAAGCAGCACGTGAACTGGAAATCGAGCCCCGTCGTTCCTCACAATGACCCCACGCTTCTCTTTGCCAACGCTGGTTCGATCCGCTAGTTTTTTCCTGTTATTTCAACAATCCGATTTTTGAAAAGAAAAAGAAAAAGAAAAGAACATCACAGTATCCAGTTTTCTGTTTGGAATTATCTGTGTAGTGATTTATCGTATATCGGGCTTCACCTCACTCTAGTTTACGTGGGAATTTTGGCGGACATTCCCCATGCCCGGGGGTTGTATTCCAGGTAGGGCTGCAAATGAACCGAGCTCCTCGTCGCTTGTTTAGTACTCGAGCCGAGCTCAACACTCAAAAGCTCGGCTAGTTTGTTTAGGCTCTGGTCGTTTACAACCGAGATTTAGAACGAGCCAAACACTACAAAGCTCGGCTCGTTTCCACCCCTTATTCTGAGACGGTAAAGGGAACATCCTAGCAATTTCCTTTGTGGATCCAACTGCGCTCTTAAGCCACTATTAGAATAAGACTAATGGAGGGTTCATAAGGTACCATTTGAGCTGCGTGTTGTTTCTTTTTTAACCCAGGATTTCCGGGTAAGCTTACGTGCACCTCGACTAATCTAGTCATTGGTGGACCAATCCCATGATTCCCACCATCCACTAATGGGGGCCCAGTTAGTTACTAGTGAGGGGCCCCACAAGAGTTGATAGCCCCTTGGAACACATTTCTAATACCGGGGAGTGAAGGTCCCCAACAAACAACAAGATGATGTATTGAGTTTGAGAGCTCTATCATGATGGTTTGCAAAAAAATTTACTCACTAGGTGTGATTTGAAATTGTTCATGTCTAAAGAACTTCATAAAACAACACCAATAAAGTACATCTATTCTACTTCTAACCATCTTCCTCTCTAGTTTCGCGGGCCATATATAAGTTATATAACTAAACCTTTTGCATTCGTGTTATAGTTTAACTTAAAACCACCTTCATTCAAAATATTCGTCTATTTAAACAGACCCTAATGGTGTATCCAGGTTTAAGCGAAATGTGCTCTGTTTGAAATTAAGTGACAATGAATTCTCCATAGTTTTTGGAGTTGCATTTCCACTTTTTGTTGAAAACTGGTGTGTACGCTTATTAGTTTTTGCTTGTCCTTCATTAGCACTTTCTTATGTATATTTGATATCGTTCAGCGCATATTCTGATACATAGTTTGTGACAGGTATGAATCAGTTCAAGCCTATCTTCTTAGGGGCTGTTGATCCAAACAACCCCATGGGCAAGCTCACTCGTGCTTGCAACACCCAAAAGTGCATCAGAGCTGGGGGGAAACACAATGATCTTGATGATGTTGGAAAAGACACCTACCATCACACATTCTTTGAGATGCTGGGAAATTGGTCGTTTGGGGATTATTTTAAAAAAGAAGCAATTGAATGGGCTTGGGAGCTTCTCACCAAGGCATATTCCCCCTCACTCTCCTCTTCCAATTTTTTTACTTGTTCAGGAACATGCTATTGCACCCGTCTGCCAGGTGTTGCAAGTTTTTCATTCTAGTCCAATGCTTGCAAGACAACAAATTTTCATTTGTTTTAACTTGCTAATCAGACCGAACCATTGGGAGACTTCATTTGGTGATACTATGTTCCAGTTGATAAGAATGCTGATTGTTTGTTGCGTTTTGTTAGACTATAGGAGTATATGGATTAAGGTGCAAATTGCTAGCGTCGTCTTTGAATCATGGCTCTGGGGCTACAGGGCTTGTTTAATGGTACTATCATGAACATAGGATAGGGTTGACAATAGATTAGTGATGGTAGATTGCTGATTCGCTAATATTGCATTCACTAACTTCTGTCATTGTGACTGACTTTTGGAACTCATTTTGCACCGGACTTCTTTATTTTAGGCCAACATCAAACTGTGCAGAATTTAGTGTTCTAGGCTCATGGTGCGATACTATCACTATTACATTTCTTTATGTCTGTCAGACTACCATATTGATTATGATTTATCTTTCATTTTTATTTTTTATGTCGAGCAGGTGTATGGACTACCTACTGATCGCATATATGCAACCTATTTTGGTGGTGATGAGAAGTCTGGCCTTGTTGCTGATAATGAAGCTAGGGATATATGGCTCAAATTTCTGCCACCGGGACGAGTATTGCCTTTTGGTTGTAAGGTATGTTCCTGATCACTTTATAGGTTCTAAGCTCTCTACTCATATGTATCTTCATCAGTTTTTAGTTTCTTTCCTCCGCATGATTACCCGTCCCATAGCTTTGGTGCGATCCACTTGAAAACAGTAGTGTTGTATGGGTTAACAACTTGAAGAGTTGTCTTTATCTGCTAAACATTCTTTTGCTATTTTTCATGGTCAGTTCAGTGGGAGGAGGGGGATAGTGAAGCCTAGACTTGATAAGTTCCTGCCTTCCTGGCCTTTTATTTAGTCTTTCGAGATGAATGAGAATGCTTTTTGGGTGGGGCCTTCTTTTGTGTTTCTTCTGTTGCTGCTTTGTACATTGGGGGCATTCCCCCTGCATCTTTTTTGTAGTTTATATGTTCCTAATACTTGTGGGAAAAAATTGACTGGTATCCAAAACATTTATCGGATGTTTGCAATGTGTGGCAATAATATGTTGGTACTAATATTAGCGACATGTTTGCTACCAAAGATGGACTCTGGATACTGAACTCATACCAAGTTACAACTACGGAAAATGATACTAATGCTGAATATCATATACAAATATCTCTTCAGTAGTTATATTTGTGTTCTCTTTTGCTGCAAGAAATATAGTTAGCTACTATTTGTGGTGTTGATATGCCTGTCCGATATGTTAAATCCAGATGCACCTACTATGGTCCCATGCCGCATTTCAATATGATTTTGTCATGCAGTGTGATGTTTGTATTCATCTTTGTTTCTCTTTTTCTTCTTTGTACAAATGTTTTGTTCATCTGATACAAGTTATATTTATTGGTCTTCACTTGTGTAACTTCGAGTAGGACAACTTTTGGGAGATGGGTGATACTGGTCCTTGTGGACCCTGCACTGAAATACATTTTGATAGAATTGGGAATCGTGACGTTGCATCTTTGGTTAACAATGACGATCCTACGTGCATTGAAATATGGAACCTCGTGTTTATTCAGGTACAGCTCGCGCACTCCCATTTATGCTTTTTGTTTAGGACATTGGTTGTCCTGGATTTAACACGTGCACTTAAATGCAATTAAGTGTCAATATTCTGATTTAAAGCTCAGGCAGATGTTTTGTGATGAATATTGGATGTTTATTGTGCACAACGTCAAGTTACCGTTGCTTTCATTTCTCTTTTGCAGTTTAATAGGGAAGGAGACGGTTCACTAAAACCTCTTCCTGCCAAACACGTTGATACTGGAATGGGGTTTGAAAGATTAACTTCCATTCTCCAGAATAAGATGAGCAATTATGATACAGATGTGTTCATGCCCATCTTTGATGCCATCCAACAAGTAAGATGATGACGTGATAGCATCTTTCTATGACGGAATATAGTCGCATATTATTTTGGGCATACTGTTTCTCGTAAATATTATCGTAGTAGATTAAGGTGTAGGGAAAACAAGATGGACTTTTGAGACGTACGATTATCTGCACAATCTTTAGTGGCGACCGCATTTTGACGTGGTGGATGATCTAGTTGTTTTTTTCTGGTACTTTGCTTTGTGTCTTGTAAGTATATCTTTCACTTTTGTTGTTGAAACATGTATCTTCTCTCTTACATCTACGTGCTTTGATAAGTGGTTGCTTGGTACACAACCTTCCCTCCCGCTGACCTTTACAAATGCGATACTATGCTTAGAGGAAGATATCTGCAGTAGGTTATAAATGTCCTTGCTTGGAAAGAGGTTAAAGCTGAAACTTAGGGTTGATGGGCATCATAGTAGTCTTGGGATTTTGTGGAAGACTAGCCATTGGTAGTTTCACCGTTATATATTGGCTGCCAGTCAATTGATTGGGGATGTTTCTCATTCCATGGATTCAGTTTTTTACTGCTTTTGCTGGGTAACGCCGTTGAATGTAGTACTATGGCTTGCTTTCACAATACGTGCCTCAAGTGAATTGTGGAATTATGTTATGATCAATTCTCGTTTGTTTGAAAGCACTCACTAGAATATGATGTGGTTTACCATCATCAAGCATGCTAACTTCCCAACACATGCAAAAAAGTTTGTAATCAAGGACATTAACCCTCTGATATTATTATCTCCTCTGTTTTAAGTCTTTGTTATTTGAAAAATCTTCTAAAAAGTCCTTTTAAGGCTTCTAGGTTGGTTTGCTTTCAGTGTTTTTTCTAATTGATATGTGTACAAATATTGTGGTGGGCCTTTCCCACTCGTTTGTCCATTTTCATGCTTTGCAACTTAACTATTTTAAACCGCAGTCAATGTTATCTTGTTATAGGCAACCGGAGCTCGACCGTATTCTGGCAAAGTTGGACCAGATGACGTAGACAAAGTTGACATGGCATACAGGGTTGTTGCCGACCACATTAGAACTCTTTCATTTGCCATTGCTGATGGTTCTTGTCCAGGTGGAGTGGAAAAAAGTTTTACATCTTTTTTTTGTGTGTGCGCGCTTTTTATTGTTTGATTATGCTTGTGATGATGTGATTGCCTTACCTTGGTTGTTTTGTGAAGAGTGGAATCCTACTTGAACTGTTGTTAGAGTGACAACTTGAATTGCTGATACAAGTTTGCCCTCATCTCTCTCCTTTGTTTTGCGATTGGTGGTTTTGGAAAATTTGTTGTTGCTCTTTCGTTGCGTTTCAAGTTTTGGTTGTGGTTTTGGATTGCAAGAGTTGGGATTTATGTTGTTAGTACTAACTCATTGCATGGTGTATGCATTATGATATATGCATTGTGTACAATCTATGCTGCCTGTCTTAAGCTTTTGAGAATGTTTTTTTTCACCCTCTTTTACCAGCCTACTCTTGTTGCATGTGGGGATTTTCATGTTAACGCCTTGCGGAGTTTCATGATGTTTTGGCAGTAAGGATGGTGTGGGTTTTGTGTGGCTTTTTTTGTGGGTGGTGTGTTTGTTTACTTGGAGTTATATTATTCGTTGCTGTTGTCAAATTTTTATGCGAATATGTTTTAAGCAGAACTGATGGTAGTCTCACCAGCTGTGCAGGCAATGAGGGGCGTGAATATGTCCTCAGGCGTATTCTTCGGCGAGCTGTACGTTATGGAACTGAAGTCCTAAAGGCTCAACCTGGATTCTTCAACGGGTAGAAATGATAAACTTGGCTGAACTTTTGTCTTTGTATCAGTTCTGGATTTGCATTACGATTTGATTATAGTTTTATTATTTATGCTGCCATTTTATGGTTAAGTTTATGCATGTTATTTCTATTTTTATGCATTGATTAAGTTTAGATTTGTTCATACTGATTGTTTTATTTGTGTGGAAACCAGGCTTGTAAAGGTTTTGGTGGAAGTCATGGGTGATGTATTCCCGGAGCTGAGACAACATGAAGTGCATATCAGGGACATTATTGCAGATGAAGAAGCAAGTTTTGGCAAGACATTGCTTAACGTAAGCTTGAGCTCTGTCCGCACCGTTTTAGGCTTTTAAGTTTTATGTTATATGTGGATCTGGAAGATGGGTATTCTCAACCATTCCAATCTGTGCCACGTGTGATGTTCGCTGAGCCTTTAGATTTTGTGGACCACTTACCACCGAGATTCTGGGTTCTAAATTTATCTCTCATGACTTGAGCAAATTTTTGGAATGGGTTCCGACTTTTGTTTAGTGTCTCTTCATTCTCTTGCTTTTTCCATGGAATCCCTGGCTTTTTTTTTTTTGTGGGGAGTACATGGCTGAACATGATTCTGTTTTACTGAGAAATTTGGCTTAGATGAAAGCCAGCTCATTTTGTGGTGATAGGAGCCTTGTCTGTGTTCATGTCGTGGCTAATGTGCAACCATACCATAGATCAAGTAGTTGCTTTTATTTAGACATTCAAATATGTTTTGTTTTGTTCTCTTTCTGCCTCTTAGAGATTCTTTGTTCTTTATATTAGTCAGAAGTCCGTGCTCATATAGGGTTTCTCAATAACACACTGGATGACCTTTCACTTTTTTTCAGGGAATTGAGAAATTCAAGCGCGCTGCTCAAGATGTTCAAGGGAAGATATTAAGTGGCCAGGCAAGTATAAGTTTTGGACTTTGTGTTTTAACTCATTTATAGCATATATTAAACTTGTCATCAAACAATAATATTGAAACTTGTCCCACAGGGAAAGGGGAAATTAATATTTAAAATCTTATAATTGGAAAACCAGTTTTGGAGTCAAGCATGTTAAGTTAAAAACAGCTTTACAAGCCTCAGTTCAAGTACAATAACAAATTTCCATTTTTGTGTTTACCATGAAAAAGGATACTGAGAGGTTTATATAACGTTTTTGAAGCTCACACTCTTTCTGTGAGAGTCTGATACATAAAAAGCCTTGCCTTTGTGTTCTCATTCGTTTATTTATTAAAAAGCTTATTGCCAGTTTCTGCTGTTTAACATACATATCCTTCCAGCACGTTTAATTAGGGATTAAAATATGTGTGATATACTGATCCATTTTTGTTGCAGGATGCTTTTGTCCTGTGGGACACATATGGCTTCCCATTAGATCTGACTCAGGTGCATGGAGTTCTATTGAGTTATTATTTTCTCATTTTATCCCAATCGAATTGGCTCCTAATGCCCTTTTGTCAACCAGTTGATGGCAGAAGAGAGAGGCTTGGTAGTTGACATTGAGGGTTTTGACATTGCTATGAATGAAGCTAGGGAAAGATCAAGGAATGCTCAGAATAAGGTAGCAGTTTTCGTCTTGTTTCTATTGTTTTGGGCATCGTATCTGGATGTGTTTGTTATACACATTTTATTATGTGCTAGTTGTACAAGAGAAAAACGGGAAAAAGGAAGAGAAGTGTCTGCAAGACGAAAATAAAGCACTAGAAGTGCATAATATCTGATATAATGATTACGGATGGCAATGGGGACGGGGGGTACTACCTCCACCCCCTACCCATTACCCCCTACCCCGTCCCCATCCCCAACCCGATCCCCAATGGGGATTTGTTTTTTTCCTCCATCCCCGATCCAAACGGGGAACGGGGATCCAAAACGGGGATTCGGAATTCGGGCACCTGTATTTCACAATTTCAGCATATACTACCAATTTTCAACACATAACAGCACCTGTTATTCACTGTTTCAGCACCTGTTATTCACTGTTTCAGCACGTACTATCAATTTTCAGCACATAATAACTAATTCCAGCACATAAGTTAATCTGCAGCACTGTTTTTCCAGCTCTAAGTTAATTCCAGCACTAATTTCATAGTTCCATAGTTCTAAACAGCTCATAACCGGAGCAAACATTAAGCAAATAAATAAACAGTGCACAATTCCACAGTTCCAAACAAAAAACAGTCATGGACCAAAGTAGTGCAACCAAAACAGTCATGGACCAAAAAACAGTCATGGACAAAAAACACATCATCCAAAGCATCCCTGATCCTTCCCAATTCCAAGGACCAAAGTAGTGCAACCTGTAAAACAGAAATGTATCATCACTTTCTATTCTCTAATAAATATCTTCAATTAAGATGATTATAAATTAAAAGAACTCTTACTCGATCAATCATCAACAAATGTTACACCGGAAATACAATCATCAACGTCCATATCCTCATCATTGATAGTTGGAACCTCTACTTTGAAGAAAAATTAGACATAATTAAACCCAATAATTGTTATATACCATATTAGCAAAGACAAAAATATGTGTGAAAATAAGAGATTAATTACAAAATTACCTCCATCCTCGAAGGCCTTCAGCCAACTTTGAGTACACATCAATGCTTCCAAAGTCTTAGGGTGAAGTCTATTTCTACTCGAAGACACCACTCTACCACTAGTGCTAAAAGCGGACTCTGATGCAACAGTGGACACCGGGACAGCCAACACATCCCTAGCTATAGCTTGCAAAGTAGGGTACTTTAAGCCATTAGATTTCCACCATGCCAATATATCAAAGTCCTCACCCTCACGTCTCGGTAACTCTTCCTCCTCCAAATAATATTCCAATTCAGACTTCACATGTATAGTCTTAGCTTTCTTCAAGTTGTCTCTATAGGAATCATATTGAGATAGGCGACTTATACACTTGAAAGAGGTAGTGGGAGGCTTGCTTGAGTTGGTTGAGAGGCTTGAAGTTGAAGTTGTCGATTCACCACGATTCTTGTTGGCTTTTCCTTGGTACAATGTAAGCAAGTCATAACAACGTGCCCGAATGTCCTCTGCCATCTCTGTACCAAGCACCTCCCCATATATTTGTTTATAGTAGAAACCAATCAGGGACATCTTGAACCTTGGGTCCAACACCACAACAACTCCCAAAAATCCATGTGTATTATCCCAATACTTGTCATATTTCTCAATCATGTTGTTGGCCATTTCCTCCACATGATCAATCCCACAAATAGCCCACTCAGACAATGTAACTTTAATATCACACACATCTGAAAAAAATAGATTGGAAGTAGGATAACTAGTTCCACTAAACAACAAAGTGACCTTGTAGAATATTTCCAACCTCTCACATATATCTTGAGCCAACTCCCAATCATCATCATTTGGGCAACATTTATATTGGGAATCCTTGAGTTTTAATCGACCAAAAACGCTCTTATATTCTATGGCATTTTGAAGCATCAAAAAGGTGGAGTTCCACCTTGTAGGACAATCAAGAGACAACTTTCTATCATATGTAATTCCCAATTGACGCGTTGCATCTTCAAATTTCTCCTCTCTTTGGACTTGCTGTCCAATATGCAACACTATCTCTAACCTTTTCAATCGACGATTTAATAACATCTAAACCGTCCTTCACAATCAAGTTAAGAATATGGGCAGCACATCGTACATGGAAGAAACCCTTAAACCAAATATGATCACCTCCAAATTTGTCCAACAAAATATTAATCATTGCATTATTGGTAGTACAATTGTCTACTGTCAAAGTAGACAATTTCCTATCAATTTCCACTCCAAAAATGTCTCCATCAACATCTCACACAATACTTCCGCTGTGTGAGGACATGGGACATAAACAAACCTACATAAAACACTTGTTACACTCAGTGAACAATAATAAGGCTAAAAAACTAGCATATAATTGAAACATTAACATTAAGAATTAAAAATTCACCTTAGAATGCGGCTATGTAATTTCCAAGAATCGTCAATGAAATGTGCCGTGATCACCATAAACCCTCTTTTTTTATTGCTAGATGTCCACATATCGGTAGTCAAGGAAATTTTACTTGTATTCCTTTCCATAAGCCTCATTGTCCTCCCCCTTTCAACATCATATATCTTGAAAATATCGCTTTTCATTGTATTTCGAGAAACAACTTTAAAGGCCGGTTGAAGAGCATGGCAAAATTTCCTAAACCAAACATGTTCCACCATGCGTAGAGGGTATTCATGCATTACGATCATATAAGCTAGTTGTTTCCTAGCAAATTCTGGGTCGAAGCTATAAGTTTGAAGGTTGACTTTTTTTCCCTCCCCCATTATAAGACTAGGTGTTAAAATTTTTTGTTTTCTATTAACCATTTTTTTTCGGGGACAAGAGTCTCTATGATCTTTCAAATGTGTTGTCCCACTCTTAGGCAACGTAGAGAACTTCTTTTTACAATACAAGCACCTAGCTTTTGGCTCACCCGTTAACTTAAGTTTTATCTTCTGAAAATGCGACCATACATCACTCCTTAAAGAACTTGTGTCCACAATTTCATCACCTTCAGAAGTGTACTCCTTGGTTACATCATCACATATAGGGGGATTTGAGTTCATTTGTGATTCTGATATTTCATTCGATTCAACTTGAGTTGACACTTAAGTTGACACAGAGCGACCATCCCGAGTCGGCAAACTGCTTGTTCAAAAAAAAAATTTACATTCTATAAGAGCCATTAAAAAGAAAAAATCACAAGCCATATGAATATACATAGCACATTAGAGAGACAGAGAGAGATTACCTTGATGAGCGTGGGGATCTTGCGCCAAGGGATCTCATATCCATTTTGCACGAACGCAAACAAACTGAAACTAATGTTATCCAAGTTACTGCCAATACTCGTATTTAAATCAAACTCAAAATCATATCTCATTAAACCATTCCAGCTATATGAATATACATAGCACATTAAACCATTCCAGTTATATTATATACGAAACCTATATAATATATACTATATTATATATACTGCCAATACGATCTTTCTTTGCTGAAGAATAAAAGGTCTTACCTTTGAAACCCTAGAAACAGTGAAAGTTGTTAAAACGAACCCCGTCTTCCAGAGCTCTCAAATAACGAATTTTTAGGGCTCCCCAGCGCTGGAATTGCTTGGAAATCAGGGATCTGTGATGTTAAGGGATTTGGCTGCGCGAAATTAATAAGGCTTTTACAGAAGGAATAGAAACTAGGATTTGGATCGGGATTTGGTTTTTGTGAAGACGAAGAAGTGATGAGAGAGAGAGAGAGAGAGAGAGAGAGAGAGAGAGAGAGAGAGAGAGAGAGAGAGAGGGAAAGAGGAGAAACAGAAATTTACCTCATCGTCGTCGTTGAGGAGACGGGAGAGACAGAGGAGTCGTCGTTGAGGAAAGAGGAGAGACAGAAGAGGAGGAGTCGTTGACTTGTTGTGACTTGTGAGGTCTCAGGAGTCAGGAGAGGAAAAGACTGAAGATAAGAGAAGAGTGGACTGAGTGGTGCACTGGTGCGGCGGAAATGAATGGAAAAGAATGAGAACCCTAAAAAAAAATTCTACTGAAGGGTATATATAATATAGTATATATTTATTTATTTTTATATATAAATATATATATTTCGGGGATTCGGGGACGGGACGGGGCGGGTAACGAACGGGGAACGGGGACGGGTAGGGTTCGGGGCGGGGACAAACCTATCGCCGACTCCTACCCGATCCCCGAATTTTTAAAAAAAAATTCCCCATACCCTACCCAATCCCCAAACGAATCCCCGAAGTTCGGGGATTTTCGGGGCGGGGAACGGGGTGGGTTCAAACTGGGTGGCCGAGATTGCCATCCCTAATAATGATCAAAATTATGAGAAATGCTGTCGTTGCTATTTCCATTCTATTGTATGTACTGAAATATTTGCTTGGCAGCAAGCTGGTGGTACTATTCTCCTGGATGCCGATGCTACCTCGGCATTACACAAAAGAGAGATTTTGGCAACAAACGACAGCTTCAAGTTTACGTTGTTTCAGGTAGTTTACATGTCATTTGCCGGTATAATTTGATATTGTTATCATTAGTGTCAATGAGCTTTTTCTTTCGGCTGCTTAAAAATATTAGTGTTTGTCAGAAGCTTTCAAGTTTACAGGGATGAGCTTATACTTGAAGTTACAGAAGAGACCAACTATGGTGGGGGTAGTTTTCAAGTGTGCACGCTATAATATGTGTAGTCTTGTTTTGTCCTTTTTCTTTGTAAATATAAGGACATTTCATGAAACTGATGACAAAGAATCCGCTTGTAGTGAAGGTGTATTGAAGTTGAACTAGTATTCCATTATGTAGTTTTGTTACATTTCGTGGTAGATTGAGACCTCAATAACATACAATGGGCTTTAAAGTGAAACAAGAACATGGCTTGGTTTTACATTATCATAAAAACATGTTGGATTTTTCTGCACTCTTGGACGTTTTGGTTGGCCAAGGGGAAAACTCTGCTGTTTCACCTGATGAAAGGAGCAAATATTTGTTTTTATCTCAGTGAAACTGAAGCCATGTTGTTTGACTTGATTTCCAATTACCATGAGTTATGCGACCTACCTTGGTTCTCTTCAAAATGCTTCTTTGATCCCCTCAATAGGTCCATCTAGAGTATACCTTAGTTTGGCTTTTTTCATGAACCCACGGTGCATTCAGTGCTTGGACTTCAAATAGTTGAAGTAACTTTTACTTTAATTTCCAAACAATCTCACTTGTAGCCTTCTTGTTATTTTTGTTTGACTTTCATTATTTCCTATTTGTTTTTAACCTTAAAACAATAATTTCAGGATCATGAAAGTGTGATAAAAGCTATTTACACAGGAAGGGAATTCTTGGAAAGTGTTGTTGGTCGTGATGAAATTGGTGTTATTTTGGAAACTACTAGCTTTTATGCTGAGCAAGGTGGTCAGGTATGATGCACTCTACTAAGTAAGTAGTTTGACTACACAATAAGCTTTTTTGCAGTATTGATTGAGCTTCGATTCCACCATTTATTTTCAATAAATGTTATAGCTTCCACTAACAAAAGAAGTGAAGGAAGAACTAGGGAAAATGTCGTGAAATTTTATTTCAATGCAGTAACCAATTTGAGAGAAGGTTGAAGGATCTAATCTTGTAACCTGTAACTTTGACTTCATCTGGTCAAGCAATAAACCAGCAAATCTTTGAATCACCATAGCTGCCCAAGCTTACATACTAATCGTGGAAGTTTTTTGCCTCTAATTTTTTCTGAAGCCTAAGAGATTCCTGGTGTCATGTATGAATAAGTGGAGAAACACAACAAAGCCAAGAGATATGGTATCAGCTTGAGCAGAAAGCAAGCACTTATCCCTGGCGGTCAACTTCACAGGGATAGCCATCGATAATATGGAATTGTTTCTAGGAATACTTTTAGGAACCCAGATGATGAGTGCTCGAAGCATGCCAAACGTATTTGGAGAAGCATGCCAAACGTATTTGGAGGTAAATAACATTATTTTGGATGAATCCTGTCCAGAGAAAATCCCTGGGAAGCTGCTGAATTTGATGAGATACAGATTTGGTCATTACGACATGCCTAAGAGGAGAGCAATAGCTTGAACAATTCAAATTCTTCCAGCGTGTGAAAAGTTCTAGCAACCCAACTCTTGAATTCTGGTAGAAACAAAATTAATAAAAGAAGAATCACTAACTTAAAGTTTTGTGGATATGAGATGTACACCAAGATACCTGACAGGGAGGGTTCCCAACTCTTGTTTGCTGGTTGTCCTAGTTCTCTCTGACAGTTTGCATATTTAATATTTTTAATCGTCATAAGGAATTCATCTTTTATCCCATCGGAATAGGATTGTGTCTTACGTATTTCTTTGGGTTCATAGATTTTTGATACTGGATCAATTGAAGGCCCGTTTGGATCATTTCAAGTTAGCGATGTACAAAGTTATGGAGGCTTTGTTGTTCACATTGGTTCTTTTGCTTGGGAAACAGGGAAGTTCTCTGTGGGTGATAAAGTGATATGTAAGGTAACTTCTCTTCATCATCGGGCTTTGTATGCTTACCGGGATGCAAACTAGGACTTGCTTTGTATCTGTTTATAACCGTAATTTTATTGCTTGAGCAGGTTGATTATAATAGACGTAAGCTTGTTGCTCCTAACCATACCTGTACGCACATGTTGAATTTTGCACTCAGGGTAACAACGAACGTTTTATTGCTCTGAGCTTCTGTTACTGATGCTTTCTAAACTGTTTTGCTGTTCACTTACTGCTTTTTAAGGTGACTGCAGGAAGTACTTGGAAACCATGTTGACCAGAAGGGATCTATTGTTCTTCCTGAGAAATTGAGATTTGATTTTTCTCATGGTAAGTTTTATGATTGAATTTATTTATTTTCACGAAATTATTACTGAGCCTTTGCAATTTGAAACAGGCAAGCCTGTGAAACCTGATGAGTTGAGAAAAATTGAGTCGATTGTGAATGAGCAAATCGAGGCTGAACTGGACGTATTTGCAAAGGAGGCCACGCTGACTGATGCTAAGCGTATTAATGGTTTACGAGCTGTATTTGGAGAAGTAAGTTATTCCAGTTTCTTCATCTTTCTTTGCAGTCCAGTCAGCCATAAGCTCAATCTGCGGAGCTATAGTTGGTCATTTTCCAGCCGCCTTCAATATGTTATTTATCTTCGTAATATAGGTCTATCCAGACCCAGTGAGGGTTGTGTCAATTGGGCGAAAAGTGGAAGATCTTCTTGCTGATCCAGAAAATGAAGAGTGGTTATCAGTTTCCGCTGAGCTTTGTGGAGGTAGTTTTCTGCTTGTGTTCCCTCTTATTTTGGATGGTTTCCATTAAACATTGAGGTTAAATGTGTTGATATGTCCAGGGACCCATATTTCAAATACACGAGAGGCTAAGGCGTTTGCTCTTTTGTCGGAAGAGGGAATTGCGAAAGGAATTCGTAGAGTAACTGCTGTTACAACAGATTTTGCTTTTAGGGCCATGGAACTGGCATCATCACTTGAGCAGGATGTAAATGAGACCTCAAAAGCAGAGGGAATCCTACTGGAACAGGTGGTCAGTTGTCACTGTGCAAATTAAGCTTTCAATAACTGAACCGCTTAATTAGCTGGGTAGATGTCATTATTGCGTGACCCTGGCTGAGTCATGTTCTCTTCTTACTTAAGTGAGGGTAGTGCTTGAAAGGGGAACTGTTTTCATGCTTAATCAAGGTTGAGTTATTTTATTTCTATCTTGGTTCTCCCCCTTTACATACTACCCTACCTTTTCAATTTTTAATCCTCTTTTAAGCCGGGGTATTTGAAGATGGAGGAATATTATGTCCAGCAGCATCCTACATATTTGTTTGGATTATATCATGTTTGTCATGGTGAGGATATTTCAGCTTCAATTTGCAGTAACTATTTAATGGGTGGTGAATATTTTGAGTGGGAATTGCATTGAAATGGTTGTTCAGTTTAAAGTTTTCTTCTAAGCGATGTCAATATGTGCAACTCACGTGTTACTGGTTTGGATTTGTGTCAGATTCTTGTGTGTGTTCCTGTTATATATTAATTACATTTCTAAAGAACCTTAAGAGTGAGTTGACACAATTTGTGTTTATTCTTTCTCAAGAATTAATTTATCCGACACAAACTGGAATTGGTTTTTAGTGCTGTTACTTCACAGTTTCCCCATGTTTACTGGGGGAAACTGGATATGTGAAGGAGATGATACTTCACTACGTGCTACTATGTGCTATTGTTGTTTATACTTGGAGTATTTCATATGATGTGGCTGAACGAGGCCAAACTAAATGAACTTCGGGAATGGCTCCTGAACTAAATGAAATTCCATGCCTGTCAGAATTTTATGCAATTTCAGAATCCTTACTTTATGTTCAAGCATCATCCTCATCTTTTTGACAATTCAGATTCTTTATCAAGCAGCACAGGAGTTCTCTTTTTTTTTGGTGGGGTTCTTTGTTTTCTCCCTCCAGGATGTGGTTTGTTATATCTAATTGAGAAGATGATTCTGCTTCCCTTATTGTTTTTCTGATTTTCCTTTACTCTTCCCAGAAAGTGAGTTCTTTGAATGGTCGCGTGGAATCTGCAGCTATTCCATCAGCCAAGAAAGCCGATCTTAAGGACAAAATATCAGTGCTTCAGGTATCTAAGATGACCAAGAGATTGCCATATTTCAGTCACATATGCTGCTTGCTTATATTTATCTGTATGAAGTTGGTTGTAAATTGCTTTCTGTTACTAGAAACAAGTGATAAAAGCAAAAAAGGAGATTGAGGAGGAGAATAAGCAGAAAGCTGTTCAGGCTGCAATTGAGACAGCAGAAATTACTGCTCGCGATGGGAAACCTTTCTGTATATTACGCGTTGATGTTGGCCCAGACACTAATGCAATTCGTGAAGCAGTTGTCAAAGTCAAGGATGAGAAGGTTTTTTCTTCTGGCCATGCCAGATAGTAATATTAATTGATGTTTTCTGGATCCCTTGTATGTCTGTATGAAGTTTGCCTTACTGGTTATGTGGAATCGTGGATGGCAGGGGATCCCAGTCATGGTTTTCAGCATTGATGAAACTGCAAACAAAGCTTTGGTCTGCGCAGGGGTACCGGAGAAATGTAAACAAATCAAGGTATTGGAGTGGCTGGTGGAAGCTTTAAAGCCTCTAAAAGGAAAGGGTGGAGGAGGAAAAGGCGGTGTTGCTCAAGGCCAGGTTGGCTACTTTTACTAATCCAAGTTGATCCAACTCTATAGTGAAATTTATCATCCATTAAAATCCTAAGAGTATTCCATTTCTTCCCAAGTTTTTCCAGTTTAGTTCGTAAGGCAAGCCAAACTAGTTATCAAGAAACTAGGTGCTGCAGTTTGTTAATCACATCTACTAACAAGATTAAAGGGATAAGTTTCTAAAATTTTCAATTTTTTTTTGTCCCTGAGCAAAAATGATCTTGTCTCTGCTGGAGATTAACATTGTTCTATCATGCGATCACTTTCTCTGCCTTAACAGTGACAATAATGTTAGCTGTGTAACACAAGGAATAAATGCTCAATTTTTTTGATAAGATGAATGCTCAATTTCTCATATGCAAGTTGCTTCATCTGTCTTTCATTTACGTTTTTCGCCCTACAAATTATCCTAAATTGATGGTGCAAATAATTCTTTGAATGTGATATCAGGGAACCGATACATCGAACTTGGACAATGCGATGGAGGTGGCGAAATCGTTCGCGGCCATGAAATTGAGCTCTGACAAAAAATAGCTTTAAGTATTTTCTAGTGTACTCTGGCGGAAGCATGGCGTGGAATGGTTGACTACATTCCCAACAGTTGATTAGTCTAACGAAATATATCAAAGGAAACACTATAGAAAGTCCATTTGATGGGATAAAAATACTTCCTTCTTTATTAGCCACACGACATTGTACTACGAAATTGAAGCGGTTAAAGTTGATTTTATTTTTTTGTGCTAACGATTTTTATTTTCGTTCTCTTTGGCCTTGATAGTTGTCAAATGTTGATATGCTTTAGTTTGTGCTGTTAATTCGTATTCGCCTGTTCTATAGAAGTTGTGACTTTGTAAAGACTAGCCTTACTGAGTGAATATTAGCTTTGCCTCTACCAGGTGTACTTGATGTGAACCCGAAAACAGGAACCCATTTCGGTTTTGGTCCTGCCAAAAGAAAATCTGCCCGTAAAGCCATAGTTCAACACGAAATCCTTTCAGAATGTCCGATCTCTCAAAATAAGTGGTTTCGATTAAATGACAAGGCCCTGGGTTTGGGTCTGTTTTGCAGTCATAGCACCTGTCGGGCTGCCTCGGACCCATCTCAAAGAATGACATGGTCCGTCTCAGATAATGACTTCCCGGATATTTAATCTGTAAGTTGTGTATACCCAAACAATCGAAAATATACCAAAAACATTTACGTTGAAAGAGGCCAAATTTTTGTATTTGCTGCCAATTTCTGTTCCTTTCATGATATGTTTGAAGTAATTTCATGCAAAGTTTTCTGTCCATTTCGAAATAGTTTTTGGAGTTTCCATTCTCCAAGTCTGTGCGGAAGGCAAAAAATACAAGTAAACTTCGGATCTCTCTGTCACTAAAAATAGGCATAGGCGCTCCATGCAATCTAACAATTCCACTAATATAAATTTGTGCATACTTATCTGTAGAGTACGTAGTCTTGATAGGCAGGAAATGAGCTATTTTCATCAATCGATCTACAATAACCCAAATTGAATCATAAGTGGGGGATGGTGTAACACCTCAATTTTTGATTTCGCTTAAAATTAGATTATGTTTCGGGTTAGTTAACGTATCTTAATGACGTGTCCTATCATGTTATATGTGAAATGTTGTGATTGGATGAAACGATTTAGTGTATGGAGACATATGCATTTGCATACACTGTATTAATTCCCTTGTGGCCTGATAAAACAAAAAAATAGAATTTTGTGTAAATGTCCACATTGGATATACCTTCCAAGAGAGCGAGCGCCATGGAGAAGAAGAAAGGGGGTAATTAGGGATAGATTGATTATACGAATGGGTTGGTGGTTGATGTTGCGCCCTCGAGTTAGATAGGGCTCATTAGAGTGTTAGTCCGGTGTGGAGTGTGACAACTTGGTATCAGAGCAACCCATACTGTGCCACGCATATACATTTTGCCCTAAACGGATCAACTTAAATAAGCATAACAAACGCATCCATTTTAATTCAAATCCAAGTACATCCTTCATACCTAAAATAAACCACCTTCCTGCAGACTAACAAAGATCAACTCCCACCCACAAATACTCAGCAGCAAAGTTTATTTATCTGGTGTTCAAATCAAACTCTCCCACATCACGCCACTCGTGTTGCATGCTTGTTTCTCCATTCTCAGTCTCTTCATCATTCAAGAAATCTTCAGACGGTTCTCTCTCCTCTCTCTGAGCATTGCTTCCCCACTCATTTACATCCGGATTATCTCCCTCTTCATCTTCACCCAGCATCTCATCACCTATCCCAAGATCGCCACTTCCGTGGGACCCAAGAGCACTTGCTCGTATCGGTGCACGAGCCATATGTGACTCGGCAGCACGAGTTTGCTCCGCCTTAACCATGGCGGCCATCCGCAACTTGGCCTCGTGAGCCTCTCGACCAGCTTTTTCCATTTCTGCCCTCAGTTCAAACATGGCTTTTCTCTCTTCTTGTAGCAGAGCCTGCTCGATCATCAACCTCTCCTCTGACCTGAATTCCCCAACAGATCGTTTGCGCGATATGATATTGAAGGCTAGAGCTTGTTTCTCAAAGGTGGCAGTAAACTCTGCCACTTTGGCAGCAATGTTGTGGTCCCATTGCTGCGAGCGAGATAACATCTGACCTGTCGTGTCAGAATCGAGGATCCTGTCGTCCTCTTCAGCTTCATAATCAGCCACCACGTGATATGGTAGTAACCTGCAGAAGTTTAAGTGACCAAAAAACAAATTGGAAAGTCTGAAAATTAAGTTGAAGTCCCTACTAAAATTGCACAATATCCTACCTACAAGCAAGATATTTCACTTCCAACTTTGTCATTCATAAATTACTGGAGAGTGGTTCAAGCAGGAATCAAGTAATTTGCATTCAGTCACACTACCTGCAATACTATACAGAGACCATTTTAAGAAGAGCTCTGTGAAAGCTGAGAACTATGATGTTATGTGGAGCTGGGCTTGCTCATCAATGAAACTCTCTTGCTACTTGGGATATTCTACTTGGTATATCCCCAAGTGTCTTGGCTTGAAGCTTGATTGCTTGAAGCCTGGCGAGGACAAGCAGTGCTATCTTAGTGATCCAGCTGCCTGAACTAAAGCCAGTTTCAATAGACAAAATGTAGGCATAGAATCAATATAGCAGTGGATGATAGACATCTAAACCTACAAAGGGCAGACTCCTCATGCCCCTTTACTCGTTATTAAGGGATTCTTTCCCTTTCTTATTGATTCTTTTGTAGACTTTTGGAGGAAATTGAATGTTCTGCAGAAACATGTTTAGTGAAGTTCGTGATGTATATTCAGCATGGACATGGTTTGAACCCCCTGGTTTAGGCACATTTTCCAACATACTTCACGACGAAAAATGGAAGTAAATCAAAGCAACATGACATCTATCCGTCAAAAAAAGGGTCCTTGTTATAGAAATCTGGGAGAACACCTGAACCTATTGGCAAGCAACAGTTCACTTGTTTCAAATCTATTTCTTGCCACACAACTGAAGACAATCTAAATAACGATACAAAGAAAATCGTAACATGATGAAGTAGAATTAGAGGAATTCAAACCAAAGAATAGATAATTGTTCAGCATAATGGGACCCAAAATGCGATATTACACACAAGACAGAGACTTCCAATGTATCACTTTAAATGCACTCTTAGACTTCAAGGGTGAAGACACATCAATGATGTCAAGTTTGTGGAAGAGAAATTCATCCGCCGCTTTAATCCGCATAAATTCATACCAAACTCTAATGCTGTTTGAATTTAATTGAACAGCATTTATAAACAATACCCAGGTTTCTACACAGACTCATGCTACAGGTTTGAAGGTGATTTGAGCAAACCTACCAGCGCAACGGTCTAAACCACCAAACGGTACAAGACCTTGAACCCCGTTCCACCAGTCTTTTATTCACATGACTTTTAAACAAACTATGGTTTGGGGACCAATCTTGTTAACATCTGTAGGCCATGGCATATATCGAGTAGCAGTAGGCTCTGAACTGAAGAAGGTGAGGGCCCATCAAAGTAGCAAGATAGATGGAATGATAAAGCAGAATTGACACCTAATCGGCAGAAAGAAGGAGAGTAAAGAATAATGTTTGATTCACTGGAACAGTTTCCATTCTTCACTCCCAATGGAAAGGTCATTCACCCAAATTGCAAAATGATGATTCCATTTGTAGTGACATAATGTCATTTTGATAGGGAACCAGACATACAAATTTACATTCCAAGGGAATGACCAGTCACCAGTCCATTCCATTCCAATCAACCAAACACTCCCTAATAGCTCTATAACAATAATATCCATCAGACGTTGTGAATGTAACAAGCTGATGCATCAAACTGATATAGGGAATCACTCTTTCATTTTAGCTCTACGAAAATATGATCTAAAAATTTCACAAGCGCACACATGCTTACAGCCCCTTTGGATTGAGGAATTTGAAATGAAAAGAAAATAAAGGATTAGAGTTTCTTGCAAAATCACTCATTTGGATTGGGTAAAAAGTAATAATTTTGATTGGTTCCTCCCCATTCTCACCAAAATGGCAAGCTTTGGTGAGAAAGGGCTCCCCTTTCTTCTCACACCCTTTCTCACAATCAAAGCGGTTGTTACTTCTACACATGCTCACATGTACAAAACTTCACAAAATATCGGAAGAAGCGTTAAACAAAATGAGAAATTAGATGACGTGAAGAGAGGGGGGAAACCTTTCGCAGGCGTCTTCAAGGGAAGAGAAAGGGCGTTTGAAATCTGGATGACAGACCTGGTACGCATCCTTGTACGCCATCTGGGGCCCGTACCCATTCGCCGCTGCTGCCGCGGCTCGATTCGCTGATGTGGGCTGTGGCCGAATTTCCTTCCCTAGCTGCTGCTGCTGCTGCGACTGCTGCTGATGTGGATTCGAGTTAGGGTTTTGATTCTGCTGAATAGAATTAGGGCTAGGGTTAGGGTTCAGATTGGGGGATTGTTGTTGTTGGGGGTTGAGCGAGCGGTGCTGAAGGCCGGGAGGCCTGAGGTGGGCGTCGATGTTGGAAGGGAAGCGAGTGATTGCCGATTGCTGCTGTTGAAGATGCTGCTGCTGCTGCTGCTGTTTCTGCTGTTGTTGTTGGAATTGTTGAAAGAGGAGCTGCTGCTGGTGCTGTTGTTGACGCTGCTGCTGCTGCTGCTGCTGTTGTTGTTGACGCTGCTGTTGCTGTTGTTGCAGCATGAGTTGCTGTTGTGCGGCTTTGGCTTCTTCCATCTCTCTCCCCCCTTGAAATGTCTCTCCCTCTCTCTCTCTCTCTCCTCTACATGTATGCGAATTGCGAAATGTTACTGTGAACGTGAGACAACAAATGTGTGTCGTGAAAAATTTGTAAATTTTTATTTATAGTTGAGAAGTTATGAGATGTTTTCATTAGGGAATAAATTATTGAGAAATGTCAAATTGTTTCTACTAATGAATAAATTGTTGATAGGTTTTTAAGTAGAACTACTATAATAAAAACAGTTTTTGTTAGTAAAAATGAGATGGTAAAATGCTGAAACTTTTTTGTAAGTGAAATCGAGATACTCCGTAGTAAAATACGTTAAGTTTTTGGTGTTTTTTGTTAGTGAAAACGGGGCCAAAGTTGTCTTCTTGTGGAGCTCGTAAAGTCACGGCTTCGCGGGGAGCTTATTAGGCCTGGCCTAGTGTGTTAAACGAGTCGAATCGAGTTTCGTATGTTCAGATTTGTGTGTTACACTGCCTATTTCAAAAAAATTGTCCGATTCACAAAATTGAAAACTTAATAATAATGTAATTTTATTAAAAATTCCGGACTTCTTTTTTTCTATAGATTGAAAGAACTCATCGTACATTGATATTCGACAATTTAACAGAAAAAACTTGAACTTTTATTTACAAGAATTATTATATCTAAGTTCTCGTTTTGCATACCAAACAATCCTTAGAACTGAAGTAGTTATTCTTTAGTCACAAAACTCTCGTATAAAATTCATAATCCCTCTACCGTGTTTTTCCTTGGACACGAGGATTAAATTACACGACTCCTTACCAAATTGCACAGAGCAACAAGAGCACCTTCCAGGAAGGTAGTAAAATAAAAACCAAACTACTACATTTGAAGAATAAGCAAAATACTAGTAGTATTTTGTTTGTTAGAAAATCAATTATGCACATATGCCCAAACATTTCAACATAATCATAACTATTCTGATCATATACAACATACATCAGCTCCTAAACACCCCCACAAACCCCAGCTTGTAATATGAGATAAAGAACTCGTAAAAATTCCACAAATTTGTTGATGTTTGGTCGTCTACATGTTTTGAGGAAGCTCTCTAGGAGATATGCTGGCCCGCAATGGATACTTCATTACAGTATTAAACTCCTTCTTCTCCGATAAATCAACGATATCTCCTTCCACACTCGTCCATTCAAAATACCAAACCAAATTCACAACGAAAAACTCCAAGTGAAGCAAAGCCAACCCCAGTGCCGGACAAATCCTCCTCCCTACCCCGAATGACATCATTTTGATCTCTCTACTTCCTGTTATATCAAACATAGCAGCCGCCTCACCACCATTGCCGCCGCCGCCGATTGTTTTAGTAAAGAATCTCTCAGGCTTGAACTTCATGGGTTCGTCCCACGCCTTTGGGTCCCACCCAATGTCCGCCACCATGACATTGACCATAGTATATCCTTGGGCACTAGGGTTATCTCCAATTCCACGTCCTCGGTCACCGAGTGAGGCATTAAGAAGTGCGTTGGCGGGTGGCACCTAAGACCTTCCAAAACCACAGATTTTAAGTAGGACATTGATTGTAAATCCTTCTCCTTAATTACTATCATGTATGCTTTCTCATTATTCTCTGTAAGTTGGGGCCGGGGCGGTCGCCCCACAACCCCATTAATCTCTTCATATAGCTTGGTTTGAACATGAGGGTACTTGACCAAATTGGCCATAATCCATTCCAGAGCGGTGGCGGTCGTATCTGTGCCTGTATTGAGAAACTCGCTGCAGAGGCTCACTATCCCATTCTCGTTCAATTTTCTCTTCTCATCCGGAAGCTCCAGGTCCAACAAACTGTCCACGTATGCCACGACACTCTCTTCTTTTTCTTCCCTTCTGCCTTGTCGTCGTCGTCTTTTAATAGCTTCCACCCGGGATCTTATGAAGGGGATCAATAAATCCTTTTGCTTCTGGCGCAGTTGTATGAGCTCCTTATTGTGATTGCGAAACACAATCTTATCTGAAAAATTGCCAGCCACAACCATAATTATCTGGCTGGCCATTCAACTATGTTAAAATCTTATTTCTACGTCGTTTCGATGGTCCAAAAATACCAAAACATCGATACAAAAAAAAAAAAAAAGAGAGTTCAGAAAAAGGTTTTGAGGTTGAGGTGAGTTTTGAGGACCTGAGGGTGCTGTAGTGCACCCCTCACTACACTACACGGTATAGTACGGCGAGTGCACTGCAGCCACTTCCATTCCGAGTTTTGAACATGCCAAACACTTTACTTAAGCATAGGCCAGAAGTTGAGAAAAATAAGCCGACTCAATCTCCGTAGCACTTGGCGCTGAACCCTCTCAACTTCCTTGATTTGCTTTTCATCCAACCTCTCTCCAAAACATATGAACACCAAGAGGCTAAACATAGCGTAGTGAAAATGATCCACCGCCCTAACCCCCTCCTCCGCCGCGGACCAGGACTACCCAATGAGGCGGTCGATTAGGATTCCGAGGATTCACTGGCGGGCGGCGGAGTAAGTTTTGACGCGGGAGGGGTGGAGGATCTCCGATGTGAGGTTGCGGCGGAGGAGGCGCCACCTGTCAGAACATTTTAACTAAAATAAAATGATCATTTCAATATGATCTACGTATTATGAGACTTGGAAAAAAAATTGTTGTGCTAAAACGTAAGTATATTTGAAACGAGAATAAATTTTACACGGACCCTCCGTGTATACGGGAGGGTCCGCCGAACCAATTACATGAAGACAGCTCAGCTTTTGCAGCTTTGAGTAAAGACAAACGGCAATTTTTTTTTCATTTAGGATCCTATTGAACAGAAACTTGATTATAAGAGTCATAAAGACAAAATTTAACTATGACACTTTAGAATAATATGATCAGAATAACAAGATCTTTGCACCGGTTCAAACGGATTGAAAATTGAAACACTTAACTTTTTAACCATATTTTTAAATAAATAAATAATCTAAAAAATTATGCACTCTAATTTTTAATCCGTTTGAATTGGTGTGAAAATTTGATCATATTATTCTAAAGAAACATAATTAATTTTATCTTTAGGGCTCTTATAATAAGATTTTCGTACCAATTCAAACGGATTAAAAATTAGAGTGTATAATTTTTTAGATTATTTATTTATTTAAAAATATGGTTAAAAAGTTAAATGTTTCAATTTTCAATCCGTTTGAACCGGTGCAAAAATTTTGTTATTCTGATCATATTATTTTAAAGTGTCATAGTTAAATTTTGTCTTTATGACTCAAATTTCTGTTCCATATGATTCTAAATAAAAAAAAAATTGCCGTTTGTCTTTACTAAAAGCTGCAAAAGCTGAGCTGTCTTCATGTAATTGGTTCGGCGGACCCTCCCGTATACACGGAGGGTCCGTGTAAAATTTATTCTCATTTGAAACATAGTTCTACCGCCACCTGGGGCCGTAGGAGGCGGAGCTGATTTTTTGCTGGTTGTTCGTCTCGGTCTCGCTGGCAGCGAAGGACCTGGGTCGGTCGGAGAAGAAGTCGCCGTTTAGGACGAGTGCTTTGTGGGCGAGGGAGTGTGACCCGATGATGATGACCGGGCGAGACCCGATCCGGAGGGTGATGATGGGGCCGTATTTGGGGCGGAGGGAACGAAGGACGGATTCGAATTCGGAGTACGATTTTAAGAGCCATAGTAAGTCGCCGATTACTGGAACGTTGGTGGGTCCCGGTGGGAGGTTCTTCTTGCGGTGGGAAGTGGGAGGAGAGAAGACAAGGTTGAAGATGAGTTTTACGAGAGCTGAGATGCACAGGGAGATGAGTACAATGAACGAAGTCTCCATTTGTATGTATGCATGTGTGTGTTTACCTCTGGTAAAGTATAAGTGACTGGTATTTATAAGACATGAAATCATGACACGACACGACACGACACGAACAAGACATGACACGACATGATGTTCCCGAATTGTATCTTAACGATAAAATAATCGGATGATGCTTTAGTAGTAGGTGCTAGCCTTGTAGAAAAAAAGGCAAAATAAAGGAGTGTATAGGCCAAAGAGACAGAGGGATCCACAAACCAGGTTACTATACTAATGTTGTTTTTGTTTTCTCCTTCGAACAAAGTGGTTTTGGTTTGGAACTTAAGTGTTTACTTCATCTTAAGGTCGGTTCGGTTTTTCTTGTCAACAACTTTTGGGGTCACCTCATCCCCACGCGTAAGCGAATGAAACGCCGTGGGAGAGACTGTAGGGATTAGTTCGAGGTGCGCCCTAGCTGACCCGGAATATCTTGCATTACAAAAAAGAAGAAGTTGAAGAATGAGTTTATTACACTGATAATGAGTATAACCAGAGATCAAAAAACAAATACTAGGAGTACTACTTTAATATTTCGCTCAATGATCACAGAGTCATCCTGTACATTTTATTATTATCATTAACAACGAGTTTGGACAATTTTATTACGAATTTTTTCGCGCTGGCGTTTTTGATTGTTTCCTCTTGATTCTTACGAGATTGGGGTATAAACTTCAAATCATATTTCTTATCTACATGAGAAGAATCCGGAAATTATAAAATCTTAGACCCAAAGTATAAAATAAAAAAAATCATATAAAACAACGAAAAAGACCAAAAAAGATAATAAACCGTAACAGTATATCTACATGAGTTCTTAGTGTACGTATAAATTATACGCGAATATACAAATTAGGGGTGATACCGGTCCGGTTTCGACCGGTTTGGGTGTATTTTTCGGTCGAAACCGGTTATCCGGTTTGAGATTTTTAGAAACCGGAACCGGTTGAGATAAACCGGTCCGGTTTCGACCGGTTTATCCGGTTTTCATTCATGAGCCATATTTTTGGCCCAACACATCAAAAAATTCACAATTCAACCCATAAAATATCAACTAAAAATCTATAATTCAACCCTTTTTTTTGGACCCAACAAAAATGATCAATTTTGAGCTCAATACATAAAAAAAAAACCCGTAAAAACATAATTAAGACCATAAAAATAGTTTTTATATAATAAATATATTTATTAGACCAATATACACCACAAAATATCAACCAAAAACCCATAATTCAACCCCTCCCCTATGTTTATATATATATATATATATATCAGTCAGGTTCCGGTGAGGGATCCCTTATTTTTTTTAAATGCGGGGCTTTCCTTCCCGATTGAATTTCGATGATCCGAGCCGCTCAAAGTGATCAGAACGTGATTTTAAGGGTCCCCGCGAGAAATCAGCAAAAAAAATGACCGGGAAGGGCTTCATCCGAGTAGTTTTCATTGAACGGTTCAAAAAAAACTGCTCGGATGAAGCCCTTCCCGGTCATTTTTTTTGCTGATTTCTTGCGGGGACTCTTAAAATCACGTTCTGCACACATTGAACGGTTCGGATTTTCAAAATTTGATCGGGAAATGAAAGTCCCGCATTTTAACAAAGTGAGGGATCCCTCACTTGATAATTTGTGATATATATATATATATATGTATATTTATACATATATATAACCGGTCCGGTTTCAACCGGTTTTTAAAACACATAAACCGGATCGAAATTATTTTTTCGGTTTATTTTATAAACCGGAACCGGATCGAAATTATTCAACCGGTTTAAAAAATTCGATCCGATCCAGTTTTTCCGATTTTGATCGATTTTCCGGTTTCGAGTAACAGCCCTAATACAAATACACCATCAAGAATTAGTAAAAATAAACACAAGCCCACTTGCCGTACCCTACAAAAAAAATAATAAGGAAAATGAGCATTGTGATTAAATTCGTTCCATCTTAGAATTAGAGTTGACTAGTTTTGACGAAGCCCTCCAGGGGATACGTGGGCTCGCAATGGATGCTTCATAACAGTAATAAACTCGTGTTTGATCCCCAATAGATCAACCGTATCCCCTTTTACAGCACTCCATTCAAAATACCAAACCAAATTTGCCACGAAAAACTCCAAGTGAAGCAACCCCAAGCGAGCTGCTGGACAAATCCTCCTCCCTGTCCCAAAAGGCATCATTTTGATCTCCCTTCTTCCTGTTATATCAAACAAATCTTCTGTCGCACTATCGCCACTATTAGTAGTACTATTAATAAAGAATCTCTCAGGCTTGAACTCCATAGGTTCGTCCCACACATTTGGGTCGCATCCAATGTCCGCCACCAAGAAATTGACCATAGCACCCTTGGGCCTCCAATTCGACGTCCTTGGTCACCGCGTGGTTCAACAATACGTGTGAAGGTGGGTGGCGCCTAAGGCCTTCTAAGACCACAGATTTTAAGTAGTACATCCTTCCTAAATCCTCCTCCTTTATCATTACCATGACTTCTTTCTCGTTCTTCCCTTCGAGTTGGGGCGATGGGCCCACAATGCCATGGATTTCTTCATATAACTTGGTTTGAACACGAGGGTACTTGACCAAATTGGCCATGATCCATTGCAAAGCAGTGGTGGTCGTATCGGTGCCTGCGCCGAGGAACTCGCTGCAAAGGCTCACCATCTCCTTCTCGTTGAGCTTTCTCTCGCCTTCCGGCAGCTTCAGATTCACCAATGTGTCCGCGTATGCCACCACATACTCTCTTCCAAGTTCGATTTCCTCCCTTCGTTGTTTAACGACTTCCATTCGTGATCTGATAAGAGGGATCAATACATCTTCTTTACTCTGTTGCAGTTGCATGAGCTCCTGCCAACGATCGCGAAACAATATTTTACCTAAAAAAAATGCATCCACAACCAATAAGATCCTAGTTAAAAACTTAAACACTGTGCGTAAGTAAAATGTATACAGAAGTATGTGAAAATGTTATGACGGAAAATCTTATTTACGGAGTCTTTATAAATAAGATTTAATGAGCTAAATTTCGTGCGTCTAAATGTGTTTTGGACGGTTTATATTAAAAATAAATTATTACCGTTAAAAGATATTTATTACCGGTAATAGTTTAATCTCAATCATTAATTGTCAAAACGAACGGATGTGATTGTGCGACTCTGTGAATATCCTATCCACGTAGCCGCCCTAAGTCAATCTCTTATACGAAATGTAAATACTTCGGCATCATGTGGTTTGTTACTGTTGTCCAGTCTATTATTAGCCTGATGGCTTCTCTATCCTCACTTCCAAAAGCAAAACAGAAGAATCCGTTCCAAATAGTATGAGAATAATACTTTCTCTCTCCTCTGTTTTCTTCAATAGAATAAATTTTTTACACTGTCGGTGTAAATATTTATTTCTTTTAAATTAATTGCATTACGATCCGTGTCAAAACAGTGGTCCTAATTAATAAAAATATGACGACGTGGCGCAATATAATTAATTTGAAAAAAATAAATGTTTACACCGACGATGTAAAGAATTTATTCTCTTTCTTCAACTAACAAGCCTTTGAGTTCCAATTTCAAGACTTGAAACCCCCACCTGATCGGACGCGGAGGGCTGTTGTGCCCATTTATGGGGCCACTCCAGTCTCGCTCTGATAATCGAAATCGTTCACTTTGTAGAGCTCATCAAGTAGAACTATTATGCAAAAAATTAGCTTAATTGGATATCATTAAATGCCTGATCAGAGCTTATATAACTCTCGGTCCATGGGTTACCGTGGATTTGATCCAGTGTTTCGGATCCATTCTTTTTAAAATAAAAAGGTTTCGATCAGGCACTTAATGATATCCAATTAAGCTGATTTTTTGCATAATTGTTCTACTCGACAAGCTCTACAAAGTGAACGATTCCGATCATCAGAACGAGACCGGAGTGAGCCCATAAATGGGAACAGCAGCCCCCCGCTTCCCCACCTGATCTCTCCTTTGATATGACAATCTGAGATAGTGGAAACAATTCCGTGTCCTGCCATGCCAGTCGCCGAGATCCACCTTGCCGTTAAGCCCAAATTAAAACCGGATCCACCCAAGAGAGAACCCGACGGAAAAAAGACAAAGCAGGTGAACGAGAAGCCGGACCGGAGATGGAGCAAGAAAGGTAAGGGAAGATAGACTCAAAGACAGAAAGGGAGAGGGGGAGGGAAAAAAGAAAGGGGGAGAGGGGGACGGAAGGGGGCAGGCGACGGCGCCTGCAACAACTATTCAGCAGTTACGTGATAAGATCCGTTTCTTTTAGAGAAGAAGCGAAACACTTACCAAGCATGGGAAAAAAGTTGAGCACGTCGAACCGTCTTACGCTCACTAGCAATTGGCGCTGAACCCTCTCAACTTCCCTGATTTGCTCCTCATCTAAGTTGTCCCCGAAACACATATATACCAAAAGGCAAAACACAGCGTGCTGAAAATGATCCACCACCCTAACCCCCTCCGAGGCCGAGTGGGGCTCCGAAACAAGGCGGTTAAAGAGGATTGCCAGGGCCCACTGGCGGGCGGGGGAGTAGGATCTGGCGCGGGAGGGGTGGAGGATCTCAGCTGTCAGGTTCCGGCGGAGGAGGCGCCACGTGGGGCCGTATCCGGTCCAGCTGATGTTGTGCCGGTGGTTGCTGATGATTTTTCCAGCGGCGAGGGCCTCGGGTCGGTCCGCGAAGATGGCGCCGTTCTGGACGAGGGCTCGGTAGGCCAAGGTGGGGTTCCCGATGAAGATGGCCGGACGAGACCCGACCCAGAGAGTGAAGATGGGGCCGTATTTGGTCCGGAGGGAACGAAGGGTTGATGGGAATTCGGAGAATGGTGTGCGGAGCCATAGTAAGTTGCCGATAATTGGAACGGTGGGGGGTCCCGGCGGGAGTTTCTTTTGGTGGCCAGAAGTGGAGAGAGGGAGGATTATGTTGAACATGGTTTTGATCATAGCTGAGATGCACAGGGAGATGAGGACTATGATGATCAACCAGGTTTCCATCTCTCTCTCTCTCTCTCTGCTTAATTCTCTGTGGCACGTAGGTATGCTTCTCTCAACTTCGTTTCTTTGCATTTGCTTAGGATGTTTCGGTGGTTCATAGATAGATCATGCATGTCATTGTTTTACGAAAGAGGATAGTGACTTCTAAACAAAATATTACTACTAGCTGAGCTCACAAGATAACACTTGATTTTAACTAACTAAACGTACTTTGACTTTTTTGTTTAGCAAAGGAAAACTCAAGTATTGAAAATAGTGTCTAGTTTGGCATTTTTTTTTCTTTATTCAATTTTTTGGTCATTCGTTAGTTTTTCGTCGATTTTTTTTTTAAAATTATTGCTTCGTCATAACGACAGGAATCTAAAAAGTAAAGAATTGCTATCGAAATTATATATTTTTTAAATAAAAAAGAAAAAATTAACTTATATATTAATTTTTTTGAATCGAACTCCATCTGTTTCAATTGGTTTGCTTAGCTTTTGATTTTTACATATCCTAAAATATTTATTCAATTTGAAGTTGGCTTATATATTAATTTAAGTTTCCAATCATTTTCTTTTCTGTACTAAAAGAATATAGGACGGCTATAGGTCACCAAATCAACAACATCGGCGGACCAGAGCGTTGAGGTAATGAAAAGGACTAGCTGAACGAATGAGATTCGGGGTTGGCTTATTGATTGGCCTAAAATGCCTAAACTGAAGTCATGTCAATCAACCGAAGAAGAACTGGGGATTCCGAATGGAGGAAAGGTGGGGGATTGAGCTCTCTCCTTCAATCTGAAAAAGAAAAGAGAGACCTATTCTTGAAAAGTCAAAATTGTAGTAGTCATTGGTCCTCCAAATAATTTAAAATCGCACATATAGATAAACAAATTGGGAAATTAGAGTGTATATTGTAACTAAAGGAGGGCAATTAGTTTGGTTATTATAAGTGGAGAAGACTATATCATTGTTAAAGTTAGACTTTAGTGAAAACAGTTTGACTATAAAATATTACATGAAGTAGTTTACACTAAGGCTCCGTTCCGAAACTAAAAATAAGTATTTATTTTTTAAGAAGGCAATTTCAAGTTCAAAAATAATGTGTTTAGGCAAATAATTTTTCTAACAATATGAATTTTGTTTGATAGATCTTATCAAGATCTTTTATACGGTGCAAAAAAAATAAAAAAATTATTTTTTATTTACATTATATTTTAGTTTGAAAATATGAAATAAGTACTTATTTTTTAAGAACGTGTTCTGCAACGGGGCCTAATTTTTAGCTTAGCGAAAATATCCCTTAATAGTGTTAGCATATATATATATATATATATATATATATATATATATATATATATATATATATATATATATATATATATATATATATATATATATATATATATATATATATATATATAGCGGTTCCGGAGACCCTTAAAAAAATCTTCCAAATTTTAATCTTATAGTTTCTGATCAAATTTTGATGATCCGAGCCGCTCAATGTGTTCAGAACGTGATTTTAAAGGTGTCCTCAAGAAACTAGCAAAAACTAACCGGAAAGGGCTTGATTTGAGCAATTTTTTATTAAACCGTTCAATAAAGTTCAATAAAAAACTATTCGGATGAAACCCTTTCCGGTCATTTTTTTGACTGATTTCTAATAAGCACTCTTAAAATCATGTTCTGATTACATTGAGCGGCTCGGATCATCAAAATTCGATCGGAAACTTGGGGAGTTTTTTTAAGGGTCTCCGGAACTGTCCCGATATATATATATATATATATATATATATATATATATATTAAATATTAAATACAGTTACTATGTCATTTCTTTTAACGAAAGTTACTATGTCATTCATATTTATACATTTGCAATGCAAACCTTGAATAGTAATACTGTTTATTATCTTCCGGGGACACTCTTTTAGTATTTCTCACATGTTTAATTTTAAAATTCGGCACCTCTTTCAACAAAATCCAAGTTCCACCTTTGGGAACTACATAAAAGAGGAGAATATTATTTTTCAAGAAGCCTTCTAGGGGAGATGTGGGCCCGAAATATTTTATGACGGTAATAAACTCCTGCTTCTCCGATAGATCAATAGTATTTTCCCTCCTACGATCTTCCATTCAAAATACCAAACCAAATTTGCCACGAAAAGCTCCAAGTGAAGCAAAGCCCAGCCAGTTGCCGTACAAATCCTCCTTCCTGCCCCAAACGGCATCATTTTGATCTCCCTACTTCCCGTTATATCAAATAAATCTATTGCCTCACCGTTGCCGCTACTAGTATTAATAAAGAACCTCTCAGGTTTGAACACCAAAGGTTCGTCCCACACCTTTGGGTCGCACCCAATGTCCGCCACCAAGAAATTGACTAGAGCATCCTTGGGAACTAGGTAACCCCCCAATTCGACGTCCTTGGTCACTGTGTGGGGCAGAACGAAGTGCGAAGGTGGGTGGCGCCTAAGGCCTTCTAAAACCACAGATTTTAAGTACGGCATCCTTTGTAAATCCTCCTCTTTTAAAATTACCATTTCTTTCTCGTTCTTCTCTCTGAGTTGGGGCAATGGGCTCACAATGCCATTGATCTCTTCGTACAGCTTGGTTTGAACATGAGGGTACTTGACCAAATTGGCCATGATCCATTGCAATGCAATGGAGGTCGTATCGGTTCCTCCGTTGAGAAACTCACTGCAAAGGCTCACCATCTCTTTCTCGTTGAGCTTAATTTCTCTTCTCTTTCGGAAGCTCCAGATCCACCAGCGTGTGATAGGAATGGCAAACGTACCCGCCCCGCCCCGAACAGGGCGGGGTTTTCACTCCATTTTCCGGTGTCGGGTCGGGGTTGAGGTAAAATTTCCCAAACCCACCCGGGTTCGGGTGAAAGTATCCCGCCCCGAACCCGCCCCGAAACTACCCACCCGAAACTACCCGACCCGGCGAGCTCGCGCGGGTGTGTGTCTATTATATGTATATATATATATATATATATATATATATGTATATGTATATATATATGTATATGTATATATATATGTATATGTATATATATATGTATATGTATTTATATATGTATATGTATATATATATGTATATGTATTTATTTGTATATGTATATATACTTATATACATGTCCTTTAATTTTTTTAGCATTAATCCAAAAAACAATATCTCTTTACTGTCAAATAGTCTAATCAAATTTAAAAAAGAAATAAAAATTGATATGTATTGGTGTTTAGTGGATTTTTTTAAAAGTTTTCTTCAAATATTTATAATAAATCCTACACATAAAGAAATGGAATGAAGTTTCTAAAATACTGATTGCAATTAAAAGTTTAGATAAAATCGCGATACCAAAAGAAACATAAATAATTTCAAATTTTTTATTTTTATTTTGCATTTTTTTAATTTTTTACTTATATTTTAATTTTTTTAATTTTTATGGGACGGGGCGGGGCGGGTAAACCCGTTCCCCGATTGGGGCGGGGACGGAGGTACCCCAAAAAACCCGGTCGGGGTCGGGGCGGGGCCGGGGGTGGGTAATGATTTTCAAGTCAAGGTCGGGGTATGCAAAAACCCGCCCCACCCCGCCCCGTTGCCACTCCTAAGCATGTCCATGTATGCCACCACACGCTCCTTTCTAGGTTCGGTTTTTTGCTGTCGTCGTTTAACGTTGTCCCTGCGGGATCTGATGAGAGGGATCATGACATCTTCTTTACTCTGGTTCAGTTGTATAAGCTCCTGCCAACGATTGCGAAACAATGTTTTACCTGGAAAAAAAATGCTTAGACACAACCAATTAGGTGCAAGTACTCAAACCTTGAATACTGTGTGTAAAAATTTGCATATGTGTGTATTATACGGTTCGAATCAATTTGGAACCATAATCATGAATGTGAATTCACAAACTAAACCATATAACGCGGTTTCTAGATTTTTTTAAACTATGACCAAATCATATTACTAAAACAACTGTTCGCGGTTTGATGTACTCGATTGGTTTAGAGGTTTAACGAATTTTTTCTCACTCCTAACAACAACTGTTCAAACAATTATGCGATAAGATTCGCTTCTTTTAGAAAAGAAGCGGACCACTTACCTAGCATGGGAAAAAAATCGAGTACGTCGAACCGTCTAGCGCTCCCTTGCATTTGGCGCCGAACCCTCTCAACTTCCCTGATTTGCTTCTCTTCTAACTTGTCCCCAAAGCACATCAATACCAAAAGGCAGAACATGGCGTACTGGAAATGATCCACCACCCTGACCCCCTCGGCGGCGGACCGGGACTCCCCGAGGAGGCGGTTGAACAGGATTGTTAGAACCCACTGGCGGGCCGCGGAGTAGGATTTGACGCGGGAGGGGTGGAGGATCTCCGAGGTCAGGTTGCAGCGGAGGAGGCGCCAGGTGGGTCCGTAGGGGGCGGAGCCGATACTGTGCTGGTTGCTGGTGGTGATCTTGCCGGCGGGCGAGGGCCTTGGGTCGGTCGGCGAAGACGGCTTTGTTTTGGACGAGGGCTTGGTGGGCCAGGGTGGGGGTGCCGATGAAGATGGCCGGGCGGGACCCGACACAGAGGGTGAAGATGGGGCCGTGTTTCGCCCGGAGGGAACGGAAGGCGGAAGGGTATTCGGAGAATGGTGTGCGGAGGAGCCAAAATAAGTTGCCGGTTTTACCCAAAAAAAGATAAGTTGCCGATTACCGGAACGGTCATGGGTCCGGGGGGGAGTTTCTTTTGGTGGGAAATGTTGAAGACGATGGTTTTGATTACAGCTGAGATGCACAGGGAGATGAGGATTATGATGAACCAGGTTTCCATCTCTCTCTCTCTCATGATCTCTCTTTCTCTCTCTCCTAGAATATAGTATCATGCAAATATTTTACCACATCAATCTTCAAAGTCAACAATCATGATATTGTACAAACATTTGATTGTTCAAACGTCATACCTTAAATGAAATACTACTAGCATTGTTGGAAAATCTATTTGATATCCTCCAAAAACATACTGTTTCTGTTTATCAGCCATACAACGATGGACTGCCAAAGTTGAATTCTTTTAAAATAAAGATGCTTAGCCGGTGCCGTTAGCGACCTAGGGACGGCAGGATCAACGGTGCTTCAGAATGCTCTGCCGTTTTGGGAGTTAAAAGAGATCCCCAAGGCCCCACTGTTTGAGCCCCATTTGGAAACCAATAAGCATGACCAAATGAATTGATAGCACTTGATGAATTTTGAACCTGATATCTTGGGAGATAGTAAATCCTAAATCTCAGGTCTTGACCTCCGGACCATCCTTGGGGTTTTGTCATTTAAAAACTTTGAGAGATGACTTACAATCTTTTGGGACGAAATGAGTATCTCAATTTGTAAATTTAGCTTTTTGGAAAGACAAAACTAGGCATACAAGAATCATTTTCGTTTTTCGTGAATCTGTTTTTAACTTATCGGTGATAAAATTTTGACCTGATATATAAGAACACTCCAGCAAATTCAAATAGAAAAAGAAGCAAAAGGCCAAAAGTAGAGGTGTTGTGGTGGAGAGAGCTAGTAACTAACTGCTTGCAATAAAACTAACTGCTTGCACTAAATAACGAGGGTTTTGGCGTAGCAGGGCCAACCAAACAACGAATACAAGCCAAAAAATGGTGTGCATTATTTAAGCCTAAAACGGCAGCACTTTCGAGCACCGTTGATCTTGCCGTCCTACTGTTACTGACAATGTCAGGAGACGACTTACGAGTGATATAGCCAGTCTCGGGTCGTACGAATTAGTATGAAGTGGAGGCGCAAACAGCATAGTAATTGGAAGTGGAAACTCAACCGAAGCAGGAAATGCGAACAGCATAGGAAATGGAAGCAGCAACTCAACCGAAGCAGAGAGGCAAGCAAAATAAACACTTGTAACACGAAAGCATATAAACATATACATGGACACAAAACATCCTCAAGTCAAAATAAACAGGAAAAATGCGCAACCACAATCTAGTATACGACAACTAAAATGCTAAATCCTTGCAACATTCCAATTACAACATATAATGTTCTGTTCGTGAATATTGTAGGTAGATTCCCACTAATCTTGTTTATTGATTTTGAGAAAGTCCTCTTGGGGAGATGCGGGCCCGCAGTGGATATTTCATCACGGTAGTGAACTCCTGCTTCTCCGATAGATCAACGGTATCCCCTTCAACAGCTGTCCATTCAAAATACCAAACCAAATTCGCAACGAAAAACTCCAAGTGAAGCATAGCCATCCCAGCTGCTGGACAAATTCTCCTTCCTGCACCAAACGGCATCATTTTGATCTCCCTACTTCCCGTTACATCAAACAAATCTGGCGCTCCACTGCCGCCGTCAGTTGTATTAGTAAAGAACCTCTCAGGCTTGAACTCCATAGGTTCATCCCACACATTTGGGTCCCACCCGATATCCGCCACCATGAAGTTGATCATGGCACCCTTGGGCACCAAGTAGCCCTCAAATTCTACGTCCTTGGTCACCGTGTGGGGCAAGACTAGGTGCCCGGGTGGGTGACGCCTAAGACCTTCCAAAACCACGGATTTTAAGTACAACATTCTTTGTAAATCATCCTCCTTAATCATTACCATGTTCTCGTTCTCCTCTCCGAGTTGGGGTGATGGGCCCATAGTGCCATATAGCTCTTCGTACAGCTTGGTTTGAACATGAGGGTACTTGACCAAATTGGCCATGATCCATTGCAATGCAGTGGAGGTCGTATCGGTGCCTGCGTTGAGAAACTCACTGCAGAGGCCCACCATCTCCCCCTCATTGAGCTTTCTCTTCTCGTCGGGAAGCTCCAAATCCACCAAGGTGTCCACGTATGCCACCACACTCTCTTTGTCGGGTTCCACTTTTCCCTCTTTTCGCTGTTTAACAACTTCTACTCGGGATCTGATAAGAGGGACCAATACATCTTCTTGACTCTTACGCAGCTGTAAGAATTCCCTCCAACGATTGCGAAACACTATCTTACCTGGAAAAAAAACAGCAGCCAAAGCCAATAAGACCCTGATTGAAGCCCAAATAGTGTGCTGAGATGCCAAAATGTACTGAAATATTGTATGATATATGCATTAAAACCGTAAACATTCTGGCATTCATTACTTCTTAACTATTGTCCTGTCCATAGGGCTGATCTTATGCGACAAAGTTACGAGTACCTATTTTCTCAAAGAGAAGAAAATGGATATCACAATCGGGGTAGTGGAAAACAATTGGAACACTTCTTGCCAGGCCACTGCAGAATGAGCATTCTAGAGGAAGTTAGGCCCAGGAACGCAACAGATCAGGCCAACCCTACATTTTTTAGGGGGGGTTTCAATCAAGTTGCAGGAACTTAATGGTGGTCCTTAAGAGACCAATTTTATGAGCATTTAAGCTATATTTCGTTTGTGCCGCAAAAGGAACTTTAAGGGCAGTGAATTCGACCTAAAAAATATTATAAAAAGCAATTTAGAGCCTAGTCTGATTGATTTAAAATCAATTTGGGCATTTGAATTTCCGGGGACAATTGGCATTTAAATGGGCCATTAAAGCCACAAAGGTTTGACAGACTCAAAGCCAGCCCTTTCTATCACGGACTGAATATTTATTTAATCGTTCAACCTCTGACCTTGAGCATCCCCAATTGCAGGAGAAATTTTTCGGTGTCGGATGGGTATATCTCACGTGGTATCCGTTCGGCACAATTAGGCCGTCCAATACACTTTTGGATGGCTCGGATTGAAACCCTCTCTCTCCTTCATCCCAACACTTTCTCTCTCATTTTTCTCTCCAAATTCGAGCCGTCCAAAAACACAATGGACGGCTCCATATTGGGCATGGATAACTGTTCTCTCTCCATGTTGGGCACCAATAATTATAAATCGCCTTTCGAGATCGTCACGCGCATTAGGTGACAATTAAAGTTGAGCCAACTAGAACAGATTTCAATATGAGAGTAAGTCTACAGTTACCGATCGGGAAATCGTGATCGGAATCTCGACGCCCCGCTGGGCATACTCCAGCCACCGGACGGCCGATCCGATCCGTCCAATAATTCTATAAAAAAAAACCGAATGGGCACGCTTGAGAATAAACGGCATCCGACGTGTGTAAGTGGCCGATCCAAGCACTCCATTTTTGTGTTTGGATCGGCCAAAAAAGGAGTGCATGGATCGACCACTTACACACGTCGGATGCCATTTATTCTCGCAAGTGCCCACTCGATTTTTTTTTTTTAGAATTATTGGATGGATCGGATCGGCCATCTGGTGGCCGGAGAGTGCCCGCAGGACGTAGGGATTCCGATCGGGATTTCCCGATCGGTAACTGTAGACTTTCTGTTTCAACAACAATTTAACTTCAGCTCCAACAATATTGGGAACACCTATCAACAGCCTTTTTCTATTAACAGTTACCGCAAAAGTTAGAGAAGGGATCACCCTCAATGAATGTTTAGGACAACTAATAATTTCTCAAGAGACTCGTACTAAAAAACAAATTCTCAATAGACCTCGTTCTGATAATGAGTTTATCGTACTAATAAGATAGTGTAATGTCAACCGCAAGATTGCACAAAAGACTTTTCCGAGAAGAGACCGGAAAGGAAGGAAGGTACAGACACTTCTTCGTACAGAAGATTAGACTCTGTAAAGAACACATACCTAGCATGGGCCAAACGTTGAGAATCTGGAACCGCCTAGAACTCACAAGCAATTCGCGCTGAACCCTCTCAACGGCCCTGATTTGCTTCTCATCTAACCTGTCCCCAAAACACATCAACACCAAGAGGCAAAACATGGCGTACTGGAAGTGATCCACCAACCGAACCCCCTCCGCCGCGGACCGTGACTCCCCGGCGAGGCGTTCGAACAGAATCGCCAGAACCCACCGGCGGGCGCCGGAGTAGGACTTGACGCGGGAGGGGTGGAGGATCTCCGACGTCAGGTTGCGGCGGAGGAGGCGCCACGTGGGGCCGTACCCGGCGGAGCTGATGTTGTGCTGGTTGCTGCTGATGATCTTGAGCGTGGCGGGGGGCGCGGGGCGGTCGGAGAAGACGGCGCCGTTCTGGACGAGGGCCTGGTGGGCCAGGGCGGGGCTGGAGATGAGGATGCCGGGGCGGAACCCGAGGCTGATGGTGATGATGGGGCCGTACTTCTCCCGGTAGGAGCGGAGGGCGGATTCGAATTCGGTGAATGATTTGCGGAGGAAGAGGAGGTTGGTGATCAGTGGGATGGTGGTGGGTCCAGGGGGGAGTTTGTTTCTGTGGTGGGGAGGAGAGTGGATTAGGCTGAGGACGGGTTTGATGAGAGCTGCGATGCACAGGGAGATGACGATGATGAACCAGGTCTCCATTTCTCTCTCTCTCTCTCTCTGAAAGACCTGGGGGTATATATGATGGGTCTCGGAAATCTGGAACTTGAGGGAAAAGAAAAGAGCAGAAAGTGTAGAGGAAAGTGCGAATGACAATTGACAAATCCTAGTAGTATATCCAAACAAATCAATTGACAAATCCTATCACTTATAATCTAATAATTTATTTGCTTAAAATAAGCTAAATAGAGTAACAATTATGAATAATCAATTAGTATTAAGTTTTTTTTCTGTAGCTTATTTGACCTAAAAATGTTGAATTTTTTAATTTCACATTTGAAGCTATTTTTTCTTATTTTAAGTTGTTAAAACATCAATGGATAAAAAAGTTTTAAAGTGAATAATTTCCGTTCCGCTAAGAAAAATAAATATTTTTTGAATTAAAAGTGATTTATTGTGAGAGAATGACTTGTCTCGTAAAGCAAAAAAATAAACATACTTAAAAAATAAAAATTTTAGCGAAACAGGACAATTTAGTTTTACTCAAGTTTCAAAAACAGTAAGTTTATAAAAAGTTATTATTTACAGCTTATTCAAACAAGTAGGGTGTACTTTTTAAACAATTTATAAATAGTTTTGTAACTTATTTTAATTTTTTATGCCGATAATCTTGAAACCTGCTCCTATAATTTTAGTAAACGGGGTGATTGTTTCTTTCATTATTTTTATACTTCGCCTCATTTTTTTTTTTCTCAGTCAAAATCGAGTGCAAGCCGAGAGAGGCGGTTCTGGGCTCTCAGTACTTTGGGTGAGGTTCAAGTTCTATCTGCCTCTTTTTCTTTTAAAGCGGGATCTTCACGGGCGAAAATTCATGTGGCTATATGCTGAGAGATTTTTCGGCCGTTGATTTTGAAATATAAAAAAAATTATACTCCTTACAATTCAACGGTCTGAAAATCTCTCAGTACAGAGACACAAAAATTTTCAGGATGGTGGGGATCGAACCCCCTTTTCTTTTGGGAAAATGACGGCCAAGGACGTGTTTTGATAATTAATACCCGACAAGGACATTTTCAGTATTGACAAATGTTCTTAGCTTATCCTTGGCCGGTATTAATTATCAAAACACGTCCTGGGCCGTCATTTTAGCACTAATATCTGACCCGCTAATCGATTTTTAAGAACCGAAACAAAAAAACAAAAAAAAACATTTTTTTCTAAACTGATGCCCCACCTGAGACAATTTCCAGTTGTCGTGAAAGGAATAACAATATGCAAGAAAGTCGTGTCTTAAACTTCTAGTACTCCCTACTTGTCAAAAAAAAAAAAAAAAAAACTTCTAGAACTCCTTCCATCTCAATTTGTTTGTCCAATTTTGACGTACGCGTCTTTTAAAAAATTGTTTATATCTCATAATTTGTAATGTTTTATTTACATAATTTCGAAAACATCTTATATTAGATCTAATTAAGATACTATATCAACCAAGATCTATATTACATGTAAAAAATATTATAAATTGAAGTATATATACAATTTTGTAGGAAGTCCCAAATAGTGAAAATGAACAAATAAATCGGAACGGAAGGAGTATCTAGTAGTAGTACAGTAGTTTTTTCCCCAAAAGATATATTTTGCAGATATTTTGTATTACTTATATATAAGGTGGCAAATGGGCGGGTTTGAACAGGTTAAAATAAGTTATGAGTTGAATATGAACGGATCAAATACGAATAGTAGACAGGTTAAATTATTAGTTTCAACTTTGTCATAAATTTTTTATCAAATGAATACATGAAGTGTGAACAGAGCTTTAGTACGTTATTCATTTTTTTACATGGCGCTTCATGTCTTCATGTGGTATTGTTAATTCTATTATTTGTAGACTGACCAAGCTTATAACCGATTCTTTTCGTCTCATTTTGTTTGTTTAATTTATTTTTTTAGTGTCCTAAGATTTTATTCCGTGCTGCTAGCGATAAGATCACGTCAGGAGACGACTTACAAGTGATATAGCCAATCTCGGGTAATTCAAAATATGAAGTAGAGGCGCAAAACCAGCATAGAACAGGGAAAGGCACAAGCTCAATGGAAGCAATGCAGAAAAAATAAACACTTCTGGAAAAAAGAGCGAGGATGTAGGCCTGCAGTGGATATTTCATCACGATAATAAATTCCTGCTTCTCCGATAGATCAACAGTATCACCTTCTGACAATATTACACATGAAAGCATATACACATACATGGATACACTGGATCGTCAAGACAAAATAGCAGGATAACAGAGCGTCCGCAATCTAGTACTGCTAAAATGCCCAATCCTGAATGCTTGACTTTGCCTTCAATTCAAACATATCTAGCAACATTCCAATTTCAACGTACATTAATGATCTATTTGCACACTATTATAGTTAGATACCCAATAATCATTTTTACAGAGTTTGAGACAACCATCTAGGGGAGATGTGGGCCCGCAGTGGATATTTCATCATGACAGTGAACTCCTGCTTCTCCGATAGATCAACGGTATCTCTTTCCACAGCGGTCCATTCAAAATACCAAACCAAATTCGCTAGAAAAAACTCCAAGTGAAGCATAGCCATCCCAGCTGCTGGACAAATTCTCCTTCCTGCCCCAAACGGCATCATTTTGATCTCCCTTCTTCCTGTTATATCGAACAAATCTGGTGCCCCATCGCCACCGCTAATAGTATTAGTAAAGAACCTCTCAGGCTTGAACTCCATAGGTTCATCCCACACCTTTGGGTCCAACCCGATGTCCGCCACCATGAAGTTGATCATCGCACCCTTGGGCACCAGGTAACCATCCAATTCTACGTCATTGGTCACCGTGTGGGGCAAGACAAAGTGCCCCGGTGGGTGGCGCCTAAGACCTTCCAAAACCACAGATTTTAAGTACGGCATTCTCTGTAAATCCTCCTCCTTAATCATTACCATGTTCTCATTCTTCTCTCTGAGTTGCGGCGATGGGCCCACAATGCCATGGATTTCTTCGTACACCTTGGTTTGAACATGAGGGTACTTGACCAAATTGGCCATGATCCATTGCAATGCGGTGGAGGTTGTATCGGTGCCTCCATCGAGGAACTCGCCACAAAGGCTCACCATCTCCTTCTCGTTGAGCTTTCTCTTTTCATCCGGAAGCTCCAGATCCAACAAGGTGTCCACATATGCCACCACACTCTCTTTGTAAGATTCCGTTTTCTCCTGTTGTCGTCGTTTAACAACTTCCCTTCGGGATCTGATAAGAGGGATTAAGACATCTTCTTGACTCTGACGTAGCTGTAAGAGTTCCTTCCAACGATTATGAAACACTATCTTACCTGAAAAAAAGCAGTAGCTTGAATAGTGTGTTGACATATGTAAATTAAAACCATCAAGTCCAAACGTACTGAAATACTGTATGAAATTAATGTGTATCGACACTCTATAGTACTAACATGGCTGATCTACAAAACACAAAAAAATCCAAATATGTGGCCAATTCACGAGTATCTACTTAATTTCTTCGAAGAGACTAGTCTTCTTTTACACTAAGGATCCTTTGAATTGGACCACATAGATATCACAATTTGGGGTAGTGGAAAATAATTGGAACCCCTAGCATGGCTGATCTATCGATCTCTACTGTTTTTACTAGTGAGTCTTACCAGGTCAATTGCAGTACAATCATTCTAGAGGAAATTAGCTAGGCCTAGTTAGGAAGGCAACAGATCAGGCCAACCCTACATTTTCTTACGAGAGAGTCTTACCAGGTTAATTGTGGTCCTCAAGAGACCAAGGTTATGAGCATTTAAGCAGTATTTTCTTGGGGGAATTGCGATTCAGTGGTAAATGGGGCATTTACTCCCATTTTCATGTTCCAATTTTTCGGATTAATCCTAATGTGATGGACGGAGGAATTGAAAATTATTTACGCATACATGTAAGAACATGTTTTGCGGACAAATATACCCCTCATTATGACAATCCAGTCATCCTCATTTGGGTGCAATGTAATTGTCAAAGCGTGCCATATATAATGATCACCCTGTGCAATATTGTGCATTAGAAGAACATTGAAGGACAGTGAACTTCACAAATAAAAAAGCAATTTAGGGCTTTGTCTGACTGATTTTAAAGCCATTGCGGTGTTAACTTCAGCTCTAATTAATATTTAGAGAAGGGTGACTCGTACTGATAATGAATTTTTATGTAAAGCACGCTAGTGAGAAGTCCGGCAACTGTCCGGTATAGTTACGGGAAAGGAGAGAGATAAGTCCGGTAATTGTCCGGCAAGGGCGGAGCTATGTGCCCCGACTCCTGAGCACATAACGGATGAAATAGCTTAAAGAAAAAATATAATAATTAGTATACTTTAACGTCAATAGGCTAGAGTCATTTAAATGTAGAAATATGATATACTGAAAAACATAAAACTCTTATGATATGATAAGTATATATATGTTATATATGTTCTGATAAAAAATATGCCTGTTAAGCCGGCTTCGATGGTCATAATCTTAGCTCGCTGCTGTCGGGATAATTACTAGAGAGTACCTAGCATGGGCCAAATGTTGAGAATGTCGAACCGACTAAAATTCACTAGCATCTGGCGCTGAACCCTCTCAACGTCCCTGATTTGCTTCTCACCCAACTTGTCCCCAAAACACATCAACACCAAAAGGCAAAACATGGCGTACTGGAAATGATCCACCAGCTGAACCCCCTCCGCCGCCGACCGCGACCCGACGAGGCGTTCGAACAAGATTTCCAAAACCCACTGGCGGGCGGCGGAGTAGGACTTGACGCGGGAGGGGTGGAGAATCTCCGACATCAGGTTGCGGCGGAGGAGACGCCACGTGGGGCCGTACCCGGCCGAGCTGATGCTGTGCTGGTTGCTGCTGATGACTTTTCCCGTGGCGAGGGCCCTGGGCCGGTCGGAGAAGACGGCGCCGTTCTGGACGAGGGCTTGGTGGGCCAGGGCAGGGGTGCCGATGAAGATGGCCGGGCGGGAACCGACACGGAGGGTGATGATGGGGCCGTGTTTGGCCCGGAAGGAACGGATGGCGGATTCGAATTCGGAGAAATTTCTCCGGAGGAATATGAAGTTTCCGATAAGTGGGATGGTGGTGGGTCCAGGAGGGAGGTTCTTCTTCTTGACCTTGTGGTTGGAAGTGGGAGGAGGGAAGACTAAGTTGAAGATGGGTTTGATGAGAGCTGAGATGCACAGGGAGATGATGATGATGAACCAGGTCTCCATATCTCTCTTTCTCTCTGGCAAATAGATATGGTTGGTGGGTTACATACAAAACTCTTTTTAAAGTATATCCTGTTATGTTTTAATCATTGTGGTATTTATAAAGACTATTCACCAAAATTATTCACTCCGAAAGGGCCCTTGCCAGACCCATTTTGATAAATTTCGACCGTTCATTTTACATATGTAGAGTCGCGAATGAATTAAATATCAAGCAATTTGTCAATAAGGCGTAATGAGACGTGACCGGCTATAATTAATGGTAGAAAGTGAATTATTTTGGGATAAAAGAATGCAATAAGAAAACTCCAAATTGTATGATAGGTCCGATTTTTGAAAGGACAAATACCCTTAGAGAATAGATGTTTCGGAGAGGTTGGAATAGTCAATGGAAAAGGATGAAAGGAATGATCTAGAAGGGTGATGAAGAGAGCACGGGTGAATAAAGAGGGATTAGGCAGTGGAGACTCTAACCGAGAAATTCTAAGGAGGAAAGATAATAGAGCTCCTGACAAAGGATAAGACCTCTTTTAAAATCAGTGCTCACCAACTTTCTCTCTCTAGGGAATGTTCACAATGTGCTCAATCTCTCTGGGATTCAATGAAGATACTTTCATATTTATAGATCACACAAGCTAATGCTCGGGCACCAAGTGACGCGCTGATAAAATGATACGTGTCCCTTCTGTATCCCCTGACCGCCGAGGTGTCGCTACTCTCGTGATGATCGCGAGTATGACGGTAAGCGTATTCTCTTATTCGTGGAGATCCTCTTCTTCTTTTATAGCCACCAAGCCACTAGATTCCCTTCATTCCCGTAGAGCAATATCGTGACCTATTCGGTCGCGCCAATACTGCTGCCAAGTCTCAAGGGGCCCCTCGGGTCCTGCCTAAAGGCCGGAGCAGACATATGAGTCTAGGCAAGTTCTTTGTGCATCTTGGTTAAACCGCGTTATTGTTTCCTTTAGATTAGAACCGCGCCAAACATCCACCTGAATAAATATAGTTCTCCCCTTAAAGGAGAAATTTGGGCTCGCGACCTTCATATGGGTGCTGCGGAGCGATGGGTAGCGCGTGGATCTATGCAAGGGGCCACGTGTCGCGATACTGAGGCGCCACGTAGTGAGCTAGGGTTCGTCGATCAAACCGTCAACCCCGCAAAATTGAGTATATGTGTCGCATGCCCATTGAATAGTCAGACGGTCAACGGTCGCGCCTATGGACCTTTCCAAACACAAATGAAAAGGAAACGATCCCATTGGATTTGTTTGTTTTGATAGTCATCCAGGAAACGTACAACGAGGCCCACGTGAAAGAGAGATTCTAGCTGAGAGTAGGTCCAGCTAGCAAAATATACATCAATTATTTGAAAAACGAAACCATACAAAAGCCTAGAAAAATCTTGATAAAAGCCTTAAATCGGTCTTGTCCATTCATCGTATCTGATTTTTCTGGCTTACTGAAGTGAACAAGTCTTCAAAACCTAGCCCAAGAAATTATAATATACAGTATATTCAGGATAAAAGCCTTAAATCACCATCAAGAATTCACAAGAGGGAATTAGCTTGCAAAAACATCCACTGGCGGGCCAGCCTGCGCTGAAGAATTCACCCACCGCGAAGAAGAAGATTCATAAGAGGGAGAAAAGAGATAGAAACAAGAAAATGAAATATTTCTATATTAAAGCAATAGAGAGTCTGGTATAGTGAGAGTAGAAAAATAAGTAGCTAAAGTTATAAAAAAAAAAAAAAAAAAGGAAAAAAAAAGAGAGATGACTTTTGAGGGATAATTTAACCAAAAATTTATTGAGGCTGATGCGAATGCTCTAAAACCAAGGCTAACAAGCTCCCTAGCTAATAACACATCTTTGTTTATAGAGGACACGACCATCTATCTTTCTTCCGAAGGATCAATGCATAAAATTAAAATAATCACCATGAATAGTTTCCCAAAATAAATAAGAAAACTAAAGAAGACTTGCAAGCTGAGCCATTTGTTAATAACACATTTTTACTGAGTCGCGGACAACCCTCTAGGGGAGATGTGGGCCCGCAGTGGATATTTCATCACGATAGTAAACTCCTGCTTCTCCGATAGATCAACAGTGTCACCTTCCACAGCGGTCCATTCAAAATACCAAACCAAATTCGCAATGAAAAACTCCAAGTGAAGTATAGCCATCCCAGCTGCTGGACAAATTCTCCTTCCTACACCAAACGGCATCATTTTGATCTCCTTGCTTCCTGTTATATCGAACAAATCCGGTACCCCATTGCCGCCGCTAATAGTATTAGTAAAGAACCTCTCAGGCTTGAACTCCATAGGTTCATCCCACACATTTGGGTCCCATCCGATGTCCGCCACCATGAAGTTGACGATGGCACCCTTGGGCACCAAGTAGCCCTCAAATTCTACGTCCTTGGTCACCGCGTGGGGCAAGACTAGGTGCCCGGGTGGGTGACGCCTAAGACCTTCCAAAACCACAGATTTTAAGTACGGCATTCTCTGTAAATCCTCCTCCTTAATCATTACCATGTTCTTGTTCTTCTCTCCGAGTTGGGGCGATGGGCCCACAATGCCATGGATTTCTTCGTACACCTTGGTTTGAACATGAGGGTACTTGACCAAATTGGCCATGATCCATTGCAATGCGGTGAAGGTTGTATCGGTGCCTGCGTCGAGGAACTCACTGCAAAGGGTCACCATCTCCTTCTCGTCGAGCTTTCTCTTTTCGTCCGGAAGCTCCAGATCCAACAAGGTGTCCACATATGCCACCACACTCTCTTTGTCAGATTCCGTTTTCCCCTGTTGTCGTCGTTTAACAACTTCCCTTCGGGATCTGATAAGAGGGATTAAGACATCTTCTTGACTTTGACGTAGCTGTAAGAGTTCCTTCCAACGATTGTGAAACACTATCTTACCTGGAAAAAAAAAAGCAGCAGCCCAAATAGTGTGTTGACATATATAGTAAAACAATAAGGTCTTCTATACTATGAAATGTGTATTAACACCCTATAGTTTAACATGGCTGATTAAATGTTTTTACTTTCCTTCTCTATCCTCGCTTCCAAAAGCAAAACACCCAAAAAAAAAACCAGATATGTGGCCAATTCACGAGTGTATCTATTTTCTTCAAAGAGAGTCTTTTACAGTAACGATCCTTTGAATTGGACCCCATAGATATCACAATCTGGGGTAGTGGAAAATAATTGGAACCCCTAGCATGGCTGATCTCATCTTTACTGTTTTTACTAGATAGTCTTGCCAGGTCAATGCAGTACAATCATTTTGGAGCAAAATTACGATTGAAACCTATATTTTTTTGAAAATAAGTTAATTTTTTCATCTTTATTCAAAAAAAATTGAATTTCGATTGTAATTTTTTACTTTTTAGATTCCTCTCATTATGACGATGCAATAATTTCTAAAAAATTAACAAATATGAAAAAAAAATTGAATAGGAACAAAAAAATAAGTCAATTAGCTTATTTAACCGAACGAGACCTTAATTGTGGTCCTCAAGAGACCAAGGTTAATTATGAGCATTTAAGGAGTTTGGGGGAATTGCGATTCAGAGGTAAATGGGGCATTTATTCCCATTTTCATGGTCCAATTTTTCGGAATCCCAACGCGATGGACAGAGGTAAACTATTTACGCATGCATGTAAGCACGTTTTTTTCTGGACGAATATATCCCACATAATGACAACCCAATCGTGTTCATTCGGATGCAATGTTATTCTCGAAGCGTGCCATGCATAATCAACCAACGTGCAATAATCAACCAACGTGCAATAGAAGGACATTGAAGGGCAGTGAACTTCACAAATAAAAAGGCAATTTAGGGCCTTGTCTGACTGATTTTAAAGCCATTGGGGTGTTAACTCAGCTCTAATATCTAGAGAAGGGTGACTTGTACTGATAATGAAATTTTATGTAAAGCACACTAATAAGAAGTTAGGCAACTGTCCGGGATAATTACTAGAGAGTAGAGAGATAGGTCCGATGACTGTCCGGGATAGATAATTACTAGAGAGTAGAGAGATAAGTCCGATGACTGTCCAGGATAATTGCTAGAGAGTAGAGAATATTCGGTTCGTTTAGAGAACACATAGGACATACGTACACATACGACATACGTACCTAGCATGGGCCAAACGTTGAGAATGTCGAACCGACTAGAATTCACTAGCATCTGGCGCTGAACCCTCTCAACGTCCCTGATTTGCTTCTCATCCAACTTGTCCCCAAAACACATCAACACCAAAAGGCAAAACATGGCGTACTGGAAATGATCCACCAGCCGAAACCCCTCAGCCGCCGACTGCGACCCGACGAGGCGTTCGAACAAGATTTCCAAAACCCACTGGCGGGCGGCGGAGTAGGACTTGACGCGGGAGGGGTGGAGGATCTCCGACGTCAGGTTGCGGCGGAGGAGACGCCACGTGGGGCCGTACCCGGCCGAGTTGATGCTGTGCTGGTTGCTGCTGATGACTTTTACCGTGGCGAGGGCCTCGGGCCGGTCGGAGAAGACGGCGCCGTTCTGGACGAGGGCTTGGTGGGCCATGGCAGGGGTTCCGATGAAGATGGCCGGGCGGGAACCAACCCGGAGGGTGATGATGGGGCCGTGTTTGGCGCGGAAGGAACGGATGGCGGATTCGAATTCGGAAAAATTTCTCCGGAGGAATATGAAGTTGCCGATAAGTGGGATGGTGGTGGGTCCGGGGGGGAGGTTCTTCTTCTTGACCTTGTGGTTGGAAGTGGGAGGAGGGAAGACTAGGTTGAAGATGGGTTTGATGAGAGCTGAGATGCACAGGGAGATGATGATGATGAACCAGGTCTCCATATCTCTCTCTCTCTCTCTCTCTGAGGCAAATAGATATGGTTAATTAGTGGGTTACATACAAAACTCTTTTATCCTTTTATATTACCAAGGATTGCCCGTATTTAAAGACACGAAACAATGCGTTTTGAACACAAAAAGTTTTTGATCTCAATTTTTTTTTGTTTTTGATCTCTCATCGCTATTTTCTAATTTAGAAACCCAACACCCTCTACAACCGTTGGATCGAATTTTCAAGGGATTATATCTATCCATTCGAGAATATACTTCATAATATAAATCTCCTAACCTTATGACTGATAAATTCTTTCAATTGATTACTTTTAAGTTTTTTCCTCAAAAGGCTTGATTATCTTTTTGAATTTGAATCAACTCATTAATTGATTTCCCTCTAAAGTTGATTTCCTTATATTCAATTCAATATTTGCTTTTAAATTGTTTTCTTTTAGGTTGATTTCCACATGTAGCTAAAAAATAATGAATTGAATGTACGAAAATCAACTTTAGAGGAAAATCAATAATTGATTTGAGTTAAACTATAAAAGATAATCAAGCCTTTTAAGGAAAAAACTTTAAACTAATCAATTGAGAGAATTTACTAGTCATAAGATTAGAAGGTTTATATTAGGAAGTATACTCTCGAACGGACGGATATAAACTATTCAAAATTTGATACGACAGTTGTTGATGGGGTTGGATTTATATGAGTAGACAAAAACTACTCTATTTTATAATATTCATCATATAAATCTCCTAACTTTATGACTGATAAATTCTTTCAATTGATTGCTTTTAAGTTTTTTCCTCAAAAGGCTTGATTATCTTTTTGAATTTAAATCAACTTATTAATTGATTTCCCTCTAAAGTTGATTTCCTTATATTCAATTCAATATTTGCTTTTAAATTGTTTTCTTTTAGGTTGATTTTCACATGTAGCTAAAAAATATTGAATTGAATATACAGAAATCAACTTTAGAGGAAAATCAATAATTGATTTGAGTTAAACTATAAAAGATTTTTAAGGAAAAAACTTAAAACTAATCAATTGAGAGAATTTACCAGTCATAAGATTAGGAGGTTTATATTAAAAAGTATACTCTCGAACGGACGGATATAAACTATTCAAAATATGATTCGACAGTTGTTGATGGTGTTGGGTTTATATGAGTAGACAGAAACTGCTCTATTTTATAATATAGATAGATTGTGGTATTTATAAGACTATTCACCAAAATTATTCACTCCGAAAGAGCCCTTGCCAGACCCATTTTGGTAAATTCCGACCATTCATTTTACATTTGACCTCCTACATATGTAGAGTCGTGAAATGAATTAAATATCAAGCAATTTGTCGATAAGGTGTGCTGTGACGTTGCAGCTATAAATAATGGTAGAAGGTGAATTATTTTGGGTAAAAGAATGCAACAAGAAACCTCAAAATGAAAAAGGAACATACAGCGGGGCCCACATGAAAGAGAGATTCTAGCCGAGAGTAGGTCCAGCTAGCAAAATATACGTCAATTAAACTATACAAAAGCCTAGAAAAATCTGGATAAAAGAAGCCTTAAATCGATCTTTTCCATTCAATCCTTTCTGATTTTTCTGGATTACTGAAGTGAATATCAAGTCTTCAAAACCTAGCTAGCCCCCAAGAAATTATAATAATATATTCAGGATAAAGGCCTTAAATCACCATCAAGAATTCACAAGAGGGAATTAGCCAGCTTGCAAAAACATCCACCGGCGGGCTAGCCTGCATGCGCTGAAGAATTCACCCACCGCCAAGAAGAAGATTCAGAAGAGGGAGAAAAGAGATAGAAACAAGAAAATGAAATATTTCTAAATTAAAGCAATCGAAAATGATATAGGTACCGACAGCTTTTTAGGGAAAACGTACCGACCGGCCGCACCGGACCGTCTCCAGCCACCGGACGGGCCGATCCGAGCCGTCCAAAAATTCTATAAAAAAAAACCGAGGGGGCCGACGCAGGAATCAACGGCATCTAATGTGTATAAGGTGCTTGATCTAAACACCATATTTTCCATGTATACACCTTCAAAGCTATTGGTATTGATAGCAGTACTCTAAAGCAATAGAGAGTCTGGTATAGTGAGAGTAGAAAAATAAGTAGCTAAAGTTTAAAAAAAGCAAAAAAAGAAAAAAAAGATGACTTTTGAGGGATAGTATAACCCAAAATTTGTTGAGGCCGATGTGGATATATGCCCTAAAACCAAGGCTGTCAAATAAGCTCCTAGCTAATAACACATCTTTGTTTATAGAGGACACAACCATCTATCTTTCTTCTGAAGGATCATGCATAAAATTAAAATAATCACTAAATCACCATGAAAAGTTTCCCAAAATAAATAATAGAACGAAAGAACTTGCAAGCTTGCTGAGCCATTTGGTAGGTGTTTGTTCGCGGTTTACCAAGATCTCGAGTTTGAAACTTGACGTCTATTAACTTACTAACCTTCTGACCGATATCTCTTGAGTTTCTTGTTGTTTCTAAAAAAAAAAAATTTAAGAAAACGAATCATAGGCCATGGAACATAAACACTATTAATGAATTTCTTGATCCATCCAATTACTCACTATTTTTTGTTGGGTCAATCTTGCCTTGAACTTGATCATGTCAGGGCTTACGAAATATTCCCCCTACTTTAAAAGAAAGTCCATAAGGTGATTAACAAATTAAACCGTGCTTTGACTTTTCTCAAAACTTAGGCTGCGTCCTCTTGAATTTAACGTAAATTTAACTTAAATTTGAAAGTTGTGTCCTTATTTGAATTTTTTTTCCTTTTGTTACTTTTGCGCCAATTTTTTTTGGAGGTTATTAATTCGTCTCGATGAAAGGATTTGAAAAAAAAAAATTTACTTTTACTCAACTATTTTGATAAATAACCACATTTTAGCAACAAAAAAAAAAGGTGACATTTTAAACTAAAAAGTGATTATTTCTCAAAATATTTGTGTAAAAGTAATTTTTTTTTTTTACTTTTCCGACTCCTCTCCTCTCCTCGAATCAATAACCCACAAAAGTTTGGCGCAAAACTACAAATGCGAAAAAAATTTAAATAAAGACAAAACTCTTAAATTTAAATTAAGTTTATGTTAAGTTCAAGAGAACGCAGCTTTAGATGGACGACTTCGTGAGCTCTTCAACACTAAGTAAAAAATCTATCCATCTAAGAGCACATATACACATGAACAAGTTTAGGCTTAAATGGTGCGGAACGCCTCCATTTTTTTTTTACAATTCAGGCTATCTGGGCCAGCGCACCTCAACTAATTCTGAGAACTCAATTTTACTGCAAAACTCTGTACGAACTGGCTCCAACGGAGTTGATAACACTTTGGAAGTTTCAAACTTGAGACATTAGATGGAAGCAAACTCTTAGTGTCCCGACTTCCTATGAACTAGACTAATCTCCAACCCTTTCCACACGTTTGTGTGATCGAGCTAGGTGAGGTGGCCCAAGGCCAAACCGTTGTCACAGGGAATCAACTCTGCGACCTTGGAGTCGTTATAAGTCCCGCCGAGGTAAGTCAATTAAGCACTGCGACAACCCAAAACATATCTTGTACATAGGGAAGTAAATAATGATACAGAAAAGAATTGGAAATGAGGAACTACTAATAAAGACAATTGGCCATGTTTGTTTGGTAACTTTAGGTGTTTTAGTTTTGGTAGTAGATGGAGAGAGAAATGGGATAATAATTGGAGAGATGGGTAATGAGTGGAGAGAGATAGAGAGAGAAATGAAATTAATAATTGAAGAAAGAGTTTTGTTAATATGTGCCCCTAAGGCACATGTTAAGGCACTTGTTAGGGCTTTATAAATGAAGCCAACTAATCCCACTAGTATAGAAAATAGTGACAGTAATTGTAATATTGGGCAAAGTGAAAAACTTGTTTAATGAGACAAAAATATCCTTTACTTTCTACCGCCCTCCCTTCAGTTTTTTTCCCTCTATTTTTTTTAAATGTTTTTTTCCCTCTATAATTCATTAGACAACAATAGCCCGATCGAACACCTGTGCGTGGGAACAATTGGTTTTTTTTTCATTTTTCACTTCTTATCAAGATACAAGAGATAATGATTGAAGAAATATATAGAGTAATGATTGGAAAACAAAGTAAAATTTGGAAACGAACATGGCCAATGAGACTTGAATGCAAGGCCAATTGAAGATTGAAACTCTACTTTGGTAACCTTAATCGTTGGTTAACAAGTCCAACACGGCGGATTAAAAAAAAAACAAGTCCAATACGGATTAACATGCATGCATGAAGTATGCCACAGGCGGCGTATGGGACTAGCGGCCGGTGAATTGATAGAGGAGAGTGGAGGAAAGGCTTAAGAATTATAAGATGCTCGTGTTATCTCGCCTTGTACACAGGTCGCGCGGGGCGTCAGAACGAGAGAAAGAGGGTGGCAAACAAGGGCGAGGCGGGGTGATTATCGGTTGTGGTAGAGAGAAAGAGGGTGGCAGCAACAACTCCTTTAGATAGAGTGATTTCAAGAGAAAAGAAAATAAATGATTTTGATATTATTCTGAGATCGGAGGAGGGCCCGGTTCCACCAAAAACATACATAGCATTTTTAATTATTTTGTGACATTCTTAGAAGAAAATATAGAGAACATCATGCATAGTTAAAATATATAGGACAAATTTACTCTTAATCATGAAAAGAGCCAAATTTAATTTTCAAAAATTGTCTTAAGAAAAATTCTCTTTCTGAATTTGGCCCTCTCTCTCGTCGGAATTTTCTGACTCCGTCAATGCAAATGACGTCAATCCGAAAGGAAGAGGGTGGCAGACAAGGGTGAGGCAAGAGTATGATACAAACTCATGAATAAAACTTATTCTTGAAAATCGACTTATAAGGAAGGATGTCCAAGAGCTTATATACAATAGGCCAAGTTCATGCTTAGACGATGTGAGACTTTAGGATTGTAATAGGGTGATCGATTCGTCAGTTGTGTTGGGGAGTAGAAGGGCGGTGGCGGACACTAGTAAGGCTGATAAGTAGAGGTGGCAAACAGAACCCAAACTCAATAACTCATCCATGTCCACCAATCAATTAATAACCCAAGCCCAACCCACACGTATATAGTATATAATTGGGATTAAATCCGTTAATTTGAATCCGATAACATTCATCGGATAATCTGAATCCGATAACATACATCGGATAATCTGAATCCGATAACGTCCATTCGATAATCTGAATCCGGTAATCCAAAATACGGATTCGGATCAGATTAAATCCGTTATCAATCCGATCAGAAATTTTACTTTTTAAATTTTTTTTAAAAAACTGTAAATTTTTTTATTTTAAAAAAAATGTTTGAGAAGTTGTATTTTTATTTGTAAAAATATTTTCTTTTGCTAAAATTTTTGAAGTAAAAAAATTTTCGGATCGGATTCAAATTTTTAGATCGAATCCGAATCAGATCCGACCCATTAACATGCCTAATCTGGGCTATGTCGTTCAAACCCAACAACAAATGAAAAATGGCCCAAAACAAAGCTTCGATTTTCTCCCTCAAGTCTCAACGATATTCTCCCTCGTCGGTTCTTCCCAATGTGTTTTGCTGATGTGATTAGTTATTAGGGTTCGTCTCAACGGAACGAACAGAACCCAATCGACGTTGATGCTGTTGCGGAGGACAGAGATTGCATTCCGGAGTAACTGATAAGTGATCGTCGGCCCCAGTGGGGAGGCTGCAGGTGAATGCAATACTACTATTTTAGTGTTTGAATTTTTAAGTTTCTGTCCTTAGTCTGTAATTTAGTTAAATTTTTTGTTGTGGGTGCATAGGTGATGCAAATAGGTTGGATAGCAAATTGCTAGGGTTTCTGATTTCGCTTTACTGTACTCGTATGTGCAGGGGAATTTTCCTGTGTCGACGATTACAGTAATTTCGGTGGTACGCCGTTCTTCTTGCTTCTCCCTACGAAGGCTATACGTTTTACATGTACCACGCAATGAGATTTGATTGTGAATTCCAGGGTTATCTGGTTTCGCTCCAATTTTGTGATTCCGCGTAAAGAACTGTTGAAGGTAAAGGAACGGAAACAATGGCTGATTATGAGGAGGAGGTGGAGAGCTTTGGAATGGAGAACGATTTCGAAGACGGTGTTTGGATTGGTGGAGAATTCTACTGCAGGAAGCGCAAGGACAAGCGTCGTCTTTAGACCAAAGACGACGCTGTCCTCGGTGTCTTTGCCGACACCGATTCCAATAATTCCTCGTCGAAGAAACGAAAGAAATCCGACCACGCGACGTCACTGAGTTTCGTTTCTGCCGCCACCGTTGTGCCCAATATAGAGATGGATCAAATTTCCAAAGGGCAGTTAAATGGAAATGATTTAGTAGATGACCAGCCGAAGTTGACAGGTTTGGGGCTAGGGTTCCATTCTGATTCGAAGAAAGAAACGGACAAACATGGTGATGAGAGCGGTGGCGACTTTCTGCCTAGTGCATTTGGCAGGAAGATCAAGGAAGGTGCACAGCAGCGACGTGAGAGGGAAAGAGAGAGAGAGCAAAATTAGCCAACGCATCTGAATCTCAATCTCAATCTAGGGGGAGGCGCGAGGTGGTGTGTGGTGATGTGGGTTCGTTCAAGAAGCATACGAAAGGGATTGGGATGAAGTTGCTTGAGAAGATGGGTTACAAAGGAGGTGGGCTTGGAAAATACGAGCAGGGGATTGTTAATCCCATTGAGGCGACGAAGCGGCCCAATAAAATGGGGGTGGGGTTCGATCATTTGAAGGAATTATTAGAGGAGAGTGAACTTTTGCACAGGGTGGTGTCTCAGCCAGCTGCTGGTCTGCAAGTAGCTCCTGTGAGAAGCTATGGTCAAAGCAAGCTCGGGCAAAGAAGAAGAAGAAAAGGGATAAGGATTACATTACTGCTGAGGAGTTGTTGGCCGGGAAGCAGGAGCAGGGTTTGGAAGTTGTTCAAAAGGTTTTCGATATGAGGGGGCCACAGGTCCAAGTGTTGACAAACTTGAAGAACTTGAATGGGGAGGAGAAAGCAAGGGAAAACAGCATCCCTATGCCCGAGCTTCAGCACAATGTGAGATTGGTTGTCGATTTAGCTAAATTGGACGTACAGACATTTGACAGTGATTTGAGGAAGGAGAGGGAGACGCTGGTCACATTGCAGAAGGAGATGGAGAGGCTTCAGCATGAGGCAGCTCATGGGAAAAAACAGCTGGACACTGTGGTGGAAATAGTTTGCTTAGTGGACCAAATTGGGGAGGAGAATTTTTCTTGGAACATTGAGTCTGGACTTCCTAGGAAAGTCATTTCGGGTTTTGCAGGGGCGGTACGCTGATGGTTATAAACACTGTAACTTGTCGTGCATTGCATGCGCATTTGCTCTTCCTCTGTTAGATAGAGTGTTTCAGTGATGGGATCCGCTTCAAAGTCCGTCGCATGGGGTGAATGAGATGTCTTTGTGGAAGAATCTGTTGGAGGGAGAGAATTCGTTTGATTTTCCTGACGCAGCGTCTCTGTATACTCAGTTGTTTTCCCTGCTGTGAGATTATCTGCCACCAATACTTGGCAGGTAATAGACCCTGAACCCATGCTCAATTTTTTGGAGTCCTGGGAAAAGCTGCTGCCTCCTTCAGCACTTGAAACTTTATTGGACAACATCGTTATGCCTAAATTATCAGCTGCTGTGGATTCATGGGACCCATGTCGCGTAACTATTACCATCCATCAGTGGGTGCATCCATGGCTACCGTTATTGGGACAGAAGCTGGAGCCTTTGTATCACACTATACGCAATAGGTTGGAAGGCTTTCTTCGTGATTGGAACCCTAGAGATTTGGCTCTATACGATATGTTGTCACCTTGGAAGACTGTGTTTGATCCAGCTAGTTGGGAACAACTAATGGTCCGGTTTGTTATACCAAAATTGTTGGCTGTCATGCATGAATCCCAAGTGAACCCGGGAGATCAGAAGCCCGACCAGTTCAACTTGGTCAAGACTTGGGCTACTGTCATTCTCATTCATCACGTGATCCACTTAATGGATGCGTTCTTTGACAAGTGGCAACAAGTTTTGTATCATTGGTTGTGCTCAAACCCAAACTTTGATGAACTGAAAAACTGGTACTTGGATTGGAAGAAGATGCTCCCACCGGAACTTCTGGCGAATGAACATGTTAGGTATCGGCTTAGCTTGGCTCTTGACATGATGAACCAGGCTGTTGAAGGCAGGGAAGTAGTCCAACCCGGTTTGAGCGAAAGGAAGTTTGAGGCCCAGCAAAATGCAGCAGCACATTCTAGGGCTTCTGTGAGCCTCGGTAGTGCGATCCAGATGGAGGGCATGGGTGGTGGGACTGAGATGAGTTTGAAAGAAGTTATCGAACAGTATGCGCAGATGAAAGGCTTGCTATATATGCCTAAGCCTGGTAGAATGCATGATGGTCATCAGATATACAGGTTTGGTGAAATAAGCATAACAATCGACTCTCTAAATGAAATGGTATTTGCACTAACTGAAAATAGATGGTCTTTGGTTTCCCTTGAACGGCTGCTGGAAATGCAAAGTTCTTCTGGGTTGAAGTGGTGCTGAGTTTCTAAATCAGTTCCGTATTTCTTGAGACGAAAAGAAACTCAAATTAGGTGTATTATCAGATTCTTAGAAAGGATGTAGATATACTTTTTTTTAAAAACAAGTTGCATGGGTTGGATCGTGCCCATACTCACCAAATTCTGACTACGCCACTATGCTCGGAGATGTTTATTTCACTAGCAGGCATCTGCAGCTGGATTCTTATGTATGAGTACCTCATTTTGTCGAATTTCGTAGTATGCCTTCGTTCTCACACCCAGCATCTCAATGTCATCCCAATTGTATTTAGAAGAAATCATTATTGACTACCCAAAAGTTGAGGATTCCTCAATTGAGAACAAAATGTCTCAGTGTTCAGTGTAACAAAATTTAAGTTGTTTAATGTTCTGTAAGATAGAGGAGGGGGATGGAAGTTCCTCATTCTGAAAATTTGCCAAACTTTTAAATTAATGTTTACAGGAAAAACCCCTTAAAACAGTGAAATTAAGAAGTTGATAATTCGTAACTGAAAATCAAGATCAAACAGAGACTAGACTAGCCAAAAAATTTGGAAGGACGGCTGTTCACAAACCGCAACAACATACAAGCAACTCATGGAAAACTGTCCGCATCCTTCATCATGGCGTTTTCTAGGCACAAATCTTATCACCTAGGGCACATAACCACCACCCTAAACAAAGAGCAAAAGAAAAAAAAGGGAAAAAAATTTGCATCCCAAATTGCTTGTGCTCCATCAAGCCCAAGCTCTTGTACAACAGTTCTCAGTCTAGGCAAATGTTATACTACAAAGGTCTGTCAAGGAGAGAGCACTCTAATTTCGAATTCTAACATAGAAAAGGATTTTGCCGGTGTTTACTCTTTTACACAGGCTAATTCTATTTAGCATATTGAACAAAAGCTACAGAAAAAACGAGGTAGTAATGCAGTTTTCTCATCCAACGAAGCTTTGCCAAAAATAGAATACAGCCTGAGATTGCCGCATTTTGGAAGCTCTTTGATCGGGCTCTTCCCCCATAAAATGGGATGCAGGCATTTACATCAGTGTGTGTGTGTATATTCATTCCTGAATTAAAAAAATTAAATTCGAGATTCAACTGTTCTCTTTCTTAGTATATACATGCAATTCACAACTTCTACGGCAAACACACCACGTCATCCTATCTTCTCCAGCAAGTAATCAAGTCGTCTCTCCCTTGCTGCTTGTTTTATTTTCTCCGCTGCTACGAGTCCAATTTGCCTCACTCTTTCCCTAGACAAACCTATCCTGGAATCACACAGAACAGCATCATTAAAAGTTAAAACTACTGAATGTGGGTTTTTCTCTCTTGAAAACAAGAGAGAAAACAACAAACGGGCAAAGGATGTAGAAACTACGATACGTCAACAATGTATATAGGTTTAAATGACAACAGGATCCAGCTAATACTGGAACTGCACCATGTAATGATCCCCTAACTTTTACTCTGATGGCCTGGCTCATATAAAAGGCAATTCATGCCATGCCAAAATCACAAACAAAAGGTTGCATCTATCATAGGGCAATTTCCTCTGAGTGATCTGATTTTAGACCATATGGAAAGACCAAAAATTTTTTTTTTTGCTTCCCTGCTATGACACACAAAATCATCTTTCTGGTTTAATTTCAGTGAATGCATGACAGAATCGACTCCAAAGCATTTTCCGAAGTACATAATAAATATACTGGCAGTTTTGCAACACCACATACTTGTACAAAACTCTCACACAGGATGTGTGGGTCCCAGGTTTGGATGGTGGGTTAAGTATATACCATATTCCCATGTGAGAGAGTTGTAAAGGTGTGTGTGTGTGTGGGTGTAACTTTTCTCATATACCAGCACAACTGGCCACTTCTAATGGTTAGTTTTAGCAATACCCACCGGCTACTAATATCCTCCCAAGTAAGACATTCTCCGTCCATGCCATAGTAAAGACGTATGATATATCTCTCCCGTTCTCCAAGCTTTGTATTAAGAATTTTTTTAACCTCATCCTGCAAAATGGAATATTGGTGTTAGTTTCTACTTTAGTGTAGAAGAGCCTGCATAACCATAAAAATGACATGGTATATATACGAAAACTACCTACGACAAAAAACTAAAACTTGATTTCATGTATCGTTGAATATTGATACATGTAGAAAAGTTGTCTTCGGGTACAAAAACTAGTATGCATGCATGGGTGCATCTGCACGTGTATTAGTTTGGTACCCCTTCTTTTGTTCTCTCATGAATTCTGTTCATGAGCAGAAGAATAAATTGGGAATGTTCATATCTGTGTTTGAACATATAAGCACCTGCAGCTACCAAATAACCCAGAACCAACATAAATAAGTTGAAGTTAGGCCCACATTGGACGATAAAAAAGTCCGCCCAAATTTAAACTGATCACCATTAACCAACAGGTTAGCCAGCATAGGCCGTATTACAACCATCTACCCCAAGTTCATCAAACCAGTTAGATGATAGTGGAGATTCATTAGTGCAAAAAACATTGCCCTCTATAAATAAATCATACCCATTGGGTGCTAGAGAGGAAGGTCTACTTTTCCAGTTTAATACTCAATTTGTTTCCGCCAAAAATTTCAGAATTAGTATTTTATTTCTTCCTATAGTTGCCATACTATACCTTGAGGGTTTGACCATATACTCGTACCCATGGGTCATTCTCGCGGCGATCATCTGCAATATACTGGAAAGATATACAAAGATATCAAACTTTATTATAACAACAGAAGTAAGGGAAAACAGAAAGAGGAAGGGAGAGTTGAGTAGCTATATGAACACTTACACTATGAAGTGTTTCTCCAGGAAGACCATTTAAAGAGGGGAATGCGTCCCTATCAAGCGAAAAGACCCTGGTAACTGCCTACAAAAAGCGATTTACACTAAGCAAGGACAAATCACACAAGGAGGAAACTCTGGTAAAAAGTATTGTCTCAAGATAGAGCCAAAAGAATTTAGCACCTCTGTTGCATTCCTGACTTTCTGTTGGGACATATTCAGGCAAGCTGCTATTGTCTGCAATTTGAAAGTGCAAAACAAGACCATTAAACGAGATGAGATAACAAATCGAAGCATACGATAGCTAAGCTTGATCAGGCATGTTTTTCTACTACCAGCCTGCCATTAAATCACTTGCCTCGGTTGACGGAGTTAATCCTTTTGCTTTGAGTTTCAACTTTGCGCCACGGATTAAATTTAACCTTTCGTGCAAATGGGTCGGCAAGCTTACAGTAGTTGAATTTTCAAAAAATGCCCTCGCAACACCCTGCATGAAAGGGAAATGACAGATCTGCATTTAAGTAACTGAGGTTTCTGTATACTTGGTTCCCCTTCCACACACACCGTGCACACAAAAATCTCAGAGAAGACTAGTAGAGTATTAAGTTGTTTGACAGCTTAAAGTTTCGTGGATGATGGAGTAGCAAAGAAATCACTAGAGCTGCCTGATTGTTCCAAGCATTAAGCATAGATTATGTTGTTTTTCCTTTTTCTTTTGTTTGAAATGGCAAAACATGGTTTCATTAGTCAAAAGTACAGAACAAACAGTTCACAACTGGTGTTTTCAGACATCAGTAAGTGGCTACGATTCTACTCTGAAAGACATTGGGCATCGGTTATATGATCTCAAGGAGCTGGAGATTACATCATACACTTGGAGACTTTTTATTCGGCCATGAGTGGTTTAGTGGCATGATCTCTTCATGTAATCAAATTACAAGGATTGACAATCTAGCATATTTCCATTGATGCACTGAGATTGCAGGACGATGTTTCAGGTGAAAGGAAAGAATGTGCAGCTTGAACCCCTTTTATTGTTCACAAGGCCTTTGGCTCTTTCATCAAATCTCTTATAACATGCATGGCAAGGGTTCTTTAAACTAATTCTGAAGAATCAGTGTCTTGGATTTCTTATACCAGTTGGATTTTTCTATCCAGTCTGCCTATGCTGCATGGAAGGGGGAAGGAACAAAAGCTCTGGGGGCTCCAGTGGTTTGGTTTAGCAAGAAGGTGTACCTAGATGGCTATGTTGTTTGGGAAAGCTGTAAACTAAGGATAGACTAAGGCAATGGAATATGGAGTAGGGTCCTTGGCAGATTTGGGATGGCTAGAGCTCCTTCTTCTTGGTCTGCAGAGTTGGATTGGGCTATCAGTCATGCCAGAGGTAAGGGGTTTAGTGCTACTCTGCTTAGATTGGCTTTGGCAGCATCCGTCTATCTTCTCTAGTTAGAGAGGAACACAAGAGTGTTCCAAGCCAGGCAGAGGTCTCAGGAGGCTGCCTTTTAAGTCATTGAAGGGGATTTGAGAGGGAAGGCTTGCTCATGGAGAAATATAAAGTTATCTCCTGCAAACGTTCAACTCTGCTGCAACTGGCATATTCCTGACCATTTTTTTAGAAATGTTAGGTCTAGAAATGGTCAAGTGTTAGGCTCAGTTGTTTGCTTTTGGCCAAGAGCTAGCTCTTGCCCATGTTTCTGCTTTTTTAACTTGTTGTGTGTCTGTAAATGGCTTGCTTTGTTTGTTCTTGGCTTACTCTGTATGGTTTGGTTTGTTGGACTGCCTTCTATTTGGCTGTGTTGTTTTTAGTATAAAAAAAGGGGTGCTTAAAACTAACAAAAGACAGTCTCGTGAAAAAATAAGGAATGAGGCAGAACTAGAGAAGAAGCAAATCCAAGAATGCCTTGAAAATGCAGGAACTCCTTATCCTTTCCACAACATACACAAGTAACAGTTAACGCCAAGCTACAAAATTTCTTGAGCCATGCCATGAGATATGGTGGATAGCACTATATGAAACCGTGCGCTTGCCATGTGGACATGCATGTATTGGCATGCATTTCGGGAGGCAGGCAACACGGACAATATTGTAGTTGGCGGGACCAGGTCATTATGAAGGAACTACTGGTTTAACTTAGTTCTATTTAAAATAGATTCCGCAACCTACAACTTGCCCGATAAAAGAAGTTAATCATCTGAAATAATGATATCAAAGAAACTATAAATTATTGGCGATGGTGGCAGCGAATTTCACCATGTCAATTGTTCACATTCCAGAAAAAGAAAATGTCAACCTCACCTGACGTATCCACCAATACACGTAGGTTGAAATCTTGCACCCCTTGGAAGAATCAAATTTCTGAATGCCCCGGATTAATCCAATCAGGCCACCCTAACATATGACATTAGGAAATTTCCCGTATGTTAAACTTATTTAAGTAGATTAGATGAAGTGCAATAAGTTAGCATCTCAAGCTTAAAAAATTAAAAAAACAAAATCACCTGAATGAGGTCAGCCATTTCTACACCCATGTTATCATATCTTTGAGCAATAGACATGACTAGACGAACGTTGCTCATTGCTAGCTTATCTAAAGCCAAAGAACTCTCTATCCATTTCGATCGCAACTCAGTACGAGAAATCCCCAGGGAACTTGCAAGTTGCTCCTCTAAGGGCTCACACCCTAAGCGTTCCTTCAGTCTACATTTCCATTGAGCAGAAATCATGCAAACAGAAAGAAAAGAGTTTATTTGTAAACACAAAACTAGCACTGATCGAGATATATAGAGGATACACACCCACACACGCACAAGTGGCTTGAGTGACAGGCACACTTGAAAAGTATGAACAAAAAAATTAAATGTTTTGGAAAGTAAATAATTGATGAATAATTCTTAGGATGATATAGAGGGTATATCCTTTAGTTTGGAGAGTCTCAAGTAAAATGACTCCTAGCTACCCAAGAAGGCAAATGACTCAGCAACTTTCCATCTATCCATTGCTGGGTTGCAAAAGGCGTATCTATTTCTGTTTCAGCTGTTTAATAACATGCATTTAGCTAAGAATAACTTCACAGTAAAAGTGCTACATGGTGCTTTCCCCTTTTTTGAAACTGTTTCAAGATCTAGATAACCAAAAAGCACTTTTCAGAAAAGCAGCAATTGAACTGTTCTACATCAACCTCTTCTCCGATAAGGCTCTCAAAGGAAAAGCACTCATTTGGAACGCGAGCACATGAAACAGGATCTTAAGCAGGTTATTTTTCCGTATGGTAGAAGAATAACTACAGATAGGAAAGTGATAAGATGCAAACGAATGATGCACACTTAAATAGCTTGTAACCCTTGCACAACAGGAAAATGAGACAAAGCAAAAATAACATTATACAGGACGGCCGGATTACAAGAAAAATGTGTTGCCCCTACAAAAGATGGTTGAAGATACTTATAAAAAAGAAAAAGAAAGATGGTTGAAGAAAAAAAAAATGAGTAAAATTTCTGAAAAATTCGATGTTTGCATTAGCTCCCTTGCTTTTAGGTAAACATCTCATTCCCGAAGAAAAAGAAGTGACATATTCAGACTGAGGGTACAACATAACAAAGTTACTAAAGCAAAGTGACATCCTTTGAATGAATAGCAACAAAAATGATTAAAATTACCTTGATCTCCGCTCATCGAAGAGAAGACCTATTTTTATTAGTTTTGATAGTTGCACTACTTCGGAGTGGGTGAGCAATTGTTCGCTGGTTACCCCCCTCACATATCCTTTCGGACGGTTCCGAAGCAGTTCTGGACTGATTGTGGTTTTTGCCTGCTTACTTTCACCCAGTTCTGTCGTGGAATGATTTCGGTTCACAACTTTCTTTCTAGAATCAAATCTCCGCTTTCGAGCAGATGTCGCTGAACAAGCAAATTGAATCTTTTCGCGTGTATCTTTTAGTTTCCTATCAGTTACTACTTCCTCAGTGGAAAGATTCCATTGTTTTTCCAGCATAGACTTTTGCAATAAAATGAGAGCATCCACTGAAAGTTCCAGAGAAGGTCTTTCCTCCTCCAATCGGTCCAGTTTCTCAAGCCCCACATCTGCAGTTGAAGGATCACAAGCAGTATCTGCATGTTCTCTAAGAGCTCTGATGGATCGGCTGCGCCGGTTGGACAAAAAACTAGGTCTATCACTGGATTCCTTCTTTGCCATGATAACTTTCTTAGAAGAAAAAACTTGATGGTGACCCAACCCATAATCATTACCATATGACAGCTTTTCCGCAATATCAGAATAGTAGAAGGAAGAACTCAAGAGCCTCTTTCCTGCACTGAGACCGATAACAGCAGCCGTGGCCATTGTATGGCTTTGTCCTTGCTTAAATGCTATACCATCACACTATGTCCACAAAAGTTGTTGCATCACAAGTATGTCACTTCGCAATGGAGTCACTATGCCACAACGAAATGGATCATATATCTATCACCTGGAACACTTTCTTAGGCTTCTGAAAAGGACCACAAAAACAAAAGGAGCCAATAAACGAATGACCCTTTACGTGCATTATTATACAGGAACTTGCAGTCAAGTTTGTTTAAACTTTAAAAGCAGCAAAGAACTAAAGGGGCAACATCCAATTCAGCTTCGCGAAGCAGCGACAGACACTGATTTCAAGGAATTCCCAAAACATGAGCTTTAAGTTGGTAAATTATTGATAAAAAAAATAAAAGGGTAAAAATGCATAGCCGGAATGAAGAAGAGAACAGTTTGGGCACCAAAACCAAACCGAGCCGAACCCCAAGGGGTAGCTCGCAGTTCGGCAAACAGGGATGGGCAGTAAACCCAGACATCTGAGTTCGAAACTTAGCACCTTCTTGGGAGCAGGTCGCAATAGAGAAATTCACATAGATACTTCATAAGAATCTCTAGCACTCGATTCCAAAGAAGCCGAAGCAATCAGTTGAATTTCGGAAACTAAACATCATTTCGAAACGAACAGAAATGGAAACAAAATACGCTCAACACGAACCAGATAGCAGAAACATATACGCAGCAAATGCATAGGAATGGATTTGGAGGCAATCGGCGTACCTCGATGCTCGGAGCAGAAAGAAATGCCAAGCGCAGTGTCTCGCAGAGAGAGAGAGAGAGAGAGAGTGAGGGTGTGTGTACTGTGTAGAGCTCGTGTGTAGAGATAACAACCAAGTGATGGTCGGAGCAAACCGTAGCAGATAAATGACAAAATGAATTAATTGTCGCACTTTCTTTTTTTTTCTTGATATTATATTTTTCCCTTGATCTTTTTGGTGTTGTTTGAAAGACACATGCGTAGATTGTGTTCTTGTAAATTTAGAACTTATTTTGATATTTTTTTATTTTTCGTAAATTTTTATTTAGTTTCTCATCGTAATTTTTGGAGGTAATCATTCGTCTCGACAATACGAATCGGAAAAATATAAAAATATGAACCGATGTTGAAAAAATTCATATAAGAAGGCACTTTAGACAAATAAGACAGCTATATGATTTTATTTTTTTTTGTTTTTAGTGACTTTTTTGTCTTTTTGTCATAATTTTGTACATTTTAAACTCCTTTCGTCGAGACGGAAGTTGAATTCAAAACAATATGACGTGAATCTAACAAAAACTCAAAAACAAACAAACAAAATACGAAAAATAAAGAAGAAAAATAAGATTTTGAATTGGATTTGGAAACTTCGGGAGAGCAAAAGATAGTTGTACTCCTAAAATCTAGTTCCGGATTCGGAAGGAGAGAAACCATTGGCTGGAGGAGATATTTGGTGCGGCCGCGAGTGGTGGACGTCCTCCCACTTGTCCACAGACTCCACGCTCCAAAACAACCATGATTTTCTACTCATAATTTTGGTTATCTTCTCCTCTTCAAAATTTCTACTCATCCGTAAAGTCGTGTCATACCCTCGCCGCGCCAAATTATTAGGAAAAACAATCATTCCTCTTACACATACTAGTAAATTAATTTTGAAAAATTATTCTTTGTTTTTTTCAAATGCGAGATTACTTTTAGGCTCCAACGTATTTTTTTCTCTCCATTTTTTATTTGAATTTGAATATGGGATGAAGGGTAATAAAGGAAGGAATATGCTAAAAAAACCGGCCCACTGAAACTATTATTAAGGTTATTGAAATATGTGAACATTGCACAAAAATGTGTAAAATTGTATTGAAGTTCGTTTTTTTTTTAATGGTCATTTTGTTTAAATCATTGGCAGTTCACTAGTTTGTCAATAGAAGGACCCAAAAAGGGGAAAAAATCAAGATTTTCTCCTTGACTAGTCAAAATAGACATGGATTATAAAACATCCGAAAACGGAAAGATGGACCAAAACTTTGAGACGGATTGAATATTATTTTTTAGATTAAAGGACATAATTTACGAGAGTTAAATGTTACAATAATCTCGTGCAAGTACTCTACACTAATGCAAATATATATATATATACACACACACACACACACATACATATAAAAGTTTATGCACAAAATTATTTATTTTCTACTTTAAAAAATAGCACAACCTGTTATAATGAACTAAAAGCAAGTAACGGAGTAAATACGGAGTATTATTTAAGGAGAAGAATATATAATGACACAACTTTTGTTCCTGTTATGTTTTTATTTCCGTTTTCATTCTGTACTATATACTGTATATTGTTCGTTTAAAGCAAATGAATCCCAAAAGATGCAGCTGTGCTAAATTTAGTAAATGTGGGTACCTTAGTTGCTCAGCAAGTGTCATTGCCTAACCGTTTCTGTCGATTAATGTTTGGTAGTATAATGCTTTCTATCAAGAATTCCAAACTTGGCAAGCCGTAAAAGAAAAATCTCTTGTGAATTCTCTAATTCCGTAAATGGTTTACCTTTGACAGGACTGAGAAGGGGGATCGTTGAGGTGCGCAAATGACACCCCTGACCGTTGAACAAAACAAAAATATCGTGTAAATAATGTACGTATGTGCTATGAGCGTGTTACGATGATGCAACTTAGCCTAAGATGGCCCCAAATAATTCCTGCATACTAAGAAGGCTAGCAAAACCGTCGCGGCCCGCCTTTTTTTCCCTTTGATCCACTGAAACCACTTCTGCTTTGATAATAGCTCCGCCCATTTCTTCTGCCTGAAGCACGTCAATGTCTAGAATGGAAAAAGTGAAAATAACAATGCCGGGGACAAAATCTGTTTGCAACAAAATTCACAAACTCTGTCCAGCCGATGGCCATGGCTCAGAAAGCACCCGGTAACAAGTTTACAATTCCTAAATGGAAAATTCTTTGTAATGGAGCTTCTGGGGTTTACGGAGGTGAATCGCGTGCGTCCGTTTTGACTTTGGACGGTTTGGATTTAAATAAAACTGTTATACTACTGTGGCAATTGATATGGATGTAGATGATGACGGTTGTTTCCGAAAGTATTTACTATTTATGACTGGCTGTGATGAGAATGATTGTCTGACTTTGGTGTATTTGGTTTGCGAGGAGCAGATTTGCTTAGTAACCACAAATTCAAGTATCACCTTTTGCTATATCTGTAACAAATGCACAAGATTAATAGCTTCCATGTTAGGCCTGTAACATATTTGAATGCCGTAGGAGTTGTATGTCGCGTGTGCACATTCCTTTATTGCGAGGAGTAGATCTTGGCGATGTAGATATTTGGTGGTTGCAACTACTCCATATTTCTTTAGATTTGCATACATAGTATAAGCAACGACACAGGACAATATTTGCTAAGTAATTAACGTTATGAATCAATGGGCATGATCCATCGTGCGTAGCATGTTGTTTAGGGGTTGGGAAGAGCACAACGACGTAGTTTTGTTGTTGTAGATGGAACTGTTTTTATAACAATCTTCAAAATCGACCAAAATGACCCAACAATTCAACGATAAGCTTTAAGTACATTTGATTACTGGACCAACGATCATAACTGAACGTGCATAGCACGTGAATATACCCCTAGTTTATAAGAATGACAAAGAATACAAGTTTGGGTGTGCATGTTAATTTCACCCGTGCTTATAAATTTTGCCCGTTCAATACACTAAAACGAAAAAAATTCAATCCTAAATTTTTTTGGTCCAGTGCGTTGAAAGAGATACAACGCTATTTTTATATTACACGCAAATGTCTTTTGTTTTCAAAAACATCCAAACCCTCAATCCTAATTTCCTAGATTTTTGATTTTTTTTTTGTTGATAAAACAGAGAGGAATGTGGGAGAGCAAGAGAGAGGGAGAGATGTGGGGGGTTAAAAACAGAGAAAAAAAAATCATTCTATACTTCTGAAGTACCATCACGTGGTGCCCCAATTCATTTTTCACCACGCATGTCTTTTAATGCATAAAATGAGACCCACTGCTAACGTGCGATCAAAAAAATATTAAACTATCTTTTTATCAACTAACGTTGTGCCCGTTCGATACACAAGACCGAAAAAACTAATATGATTTTTTTTTATCTCGTGCATCAAACGGACACAAACGCTAGTACACATATACGTACTACGTGCTCTGAGTGTGTTACGATGATGCAACTTGGCCTAAAATGACCCCAAATAATTCCTGCAACACTAGAAGGCTAGCAAAACCGCACCGGCCCGCTTTTTTTCTTTACTTCACTGAAACCACTTCTGCTTTGATAATAGCCATGGCCATTTCCGCCTGAAGCATGTCAATGTCTTGAATGGAAAAAGTGAAAATAACAATGCTGGGGTATAATCGACAAAATTTCTTTGCAACAAAATTCACTAACTCTGCTCAGCCGATCGCCACGGCTCATATAGCACCCGCTAACCTGTTAAAGTTTACAATTCCTAAATAATTAGAAGTTCAAGTAGCAGTACACATAGGATGCTCCAGCAATCTATTGGACCTCTTTGTTAGTATGTGTTTCTCCCTGCATTCATAAACACTTGAATAACAAGGTTAAATTCCTGCCACACCATGAGAACCAAAAGAGTGAAATAAATATGACCAGAAAATGAGGACACCACAATCATAAATTAAATTTTATGCAAGCACAATCAATGCGGATGGTTTCGATTTGCAACTCCTGGTACAACTTTTCCTGCCAACCTCAACACAGACCCCCTTGGGAAAGAAAATTAAGCATTATGCAAATTACGAAATCCTTCCATGATCTTTTCTTCCACGTGATGTTGGTGGAATGTTGGCGGAATGATGGTTGCCCCTACGCCCTACAATAGAATGCCAGGGTGGGTTAAAATCTAAAAACATCACCTTATGCATTCACATTTTCCCCTTTCATCCTGCAATCATTAATTTTACTTTGCCGAAGTATCTGTTACTTAAAATACATCCTATTATCATGCAAGTGGAAATAGGTGGAGTATAAAGCTGTATTTGGCTCAAGGATATAGGCAAGCAAAAGGAAAAGGTTAAGGATGTAATCGTCTTGAGCTGTTAGATCCTTAACCTGTTTCTATTTATTATCCTTTTCCTCACCCAAATCCTACAGCAAAATACAACCTAAAAGAAAGAAGAACAGATTTGGAATGGCATGGAAAATAGGCAGATTTACCCCATGACGTGCCATTGCTGAATAAGCTGTTTCCAGGTGAATGAGAAACCCCTGAGCTGGAAGAAGATGGCTGAACCCTCGTATGATTCCACTCACTTCCACGACCAGCTGTGGACCTCCCATGATTTAACCGCTGAACTGGTTGCTGCCCTAATCGGCTTGGAGAACTATGTGGCATTAAATGTGAAGACTTTGTCACGGGGCGGGCAAACCCACCATGCATATCATGGCCTGACTGAGAACTGCCTACTTCTCCAGTTGAAAATGGTTGAATCAGTCCATTTGGCCTGAATCAGAGCAACGTACAGAAATGAACATAGCTGAGCCTTCTTAACATTGATTAAAAGAACTACTAACTAACAAAGTAAGTGAAAGAACAAAAGACACATTACTGATAACATCCTAATTCAATGCCACCAAAGTGCGCTGATTTCTAGATTTGTTGCTTCGAAAAATCCATTGTGAACTTTACATATCTAATGCAAATTCATCCAGAAAATTAAAGGTTTCAACATTTTCATATGGAGAGAAATTCAACTGTATTCCACCATGCAACTGTATAAAAGAGACATATTGCATTAATTGGATGAAATACAAGCAAAACTATGGTTTGAAAAAAACACAAGCACTAGCACAAAGCATGGATAAATGAATCTAAACAAGAAAGGAGAAGAATGTCCTGAAGAAATAAGAACCTACCTATGCGTTGATGGAAAACTCGTGCCGGCGCTGTGGTTAGATCTTCTAACATAACCCAATGATTCAGTGGGAAGCAAAGCTTGACCTAGTTGCATTCTGCTGAATTCAGTGGCCATGGAGCTAACTTCTGAACCATCATCTTGCAAAAGAAGTTCTTCGCTGAAAGAGTGTCAAAAATAACATTAAACAAAGAACACAAGCAGCAAAGCTGTCAACGGCTCAGAAATTTTAGTATCTGAATTGAAAATGACAAATGGCAGATAACTATCACAGCCGAGAACAGGTGTCAGCTGCATGGATATAATAAGTTCAACGTGAATGGGAAAGAGCTTTCACGTAATTATAAATAAGAGGCTTCATGAAAACCACCCCAATTATTTCCTACCTAGGAAGAGCAAGTTACAGCATGCAAGGGTTTATACAGCATGCAAGATGTAAATTCCTTGGTAAATTCCTTAAGTGCATAGAAACAACTTGTACATTAAATGGGTCCTCAGTGGCCAGTGCATCATGCCGTGTCTTGCATTTACTGAATACCACGGTGTCACAGGGTCACCGTGAATGTACCGTGTATCGGTATAGGAGCTTCTTCGCTCTTGAGCTTGATTGTAATCTCGTTTTTAGGTAACAAAAAATAGCTTACCAACCAAAGAACAACAAATTTTACATGTTAACAGGATACCCAAAGTCCATAAGCACTCCAATGTATAGATATGTGCAAAACATGCAATGGATTGTCAAACCTTTCTTGAAAGCTTGATGATGCCCCAAAATAGATAGCTAATTCTTTCTGGGATGGATTGCTCTAAATCAAGGCGGAACCACAATTTATGTCTGCTTACCTATAGTTGGGATCCCAATCTCCAGGACCAGGCAGTGAGAGACTACCCTCGGAATTGTCACGAGCATTTTCAATTGGTTGAGAGGATTGCATATTTGGAAGTGTTAATGAAGCTGGAAAATTATGAGCAGCGGAGTAACCAGCGGTGATTCCACTGCCTCCTCGTTGCTGCTTCCAGCTCGAGGCATTCAAGTTTGACTGTGGATGCAACGGAGAACCATGCACTGGAGAATTCCCCTCAGCCTGGGCAGAGCTGGAACTATCAGTTACTTGCCCTTGCCAATGAGGAAATGATGAACTCTCCTGAGACTGCACACTTCCATGGTACCCCCAACTCTTTCTCCTATTAAACTGGCTTACTGAGGGCCCTAAAGGCGATCCATGACAACTGCCTCTTACTGGTGATGTTGGACCATATTGTCCAGGAGAACCGGCACCAACTTGACTATAGGTCGGTGGAGTAAATTGTGAAGGACTGGTGCCAAGGGACATAGGCACAAAATTTCCTGCTGATGGACTGACGCCAAGTCTATTTCCAGGTGGGAGTTGAATTCTCCGCCTTGCATCAGGACTACTTCCAAGTATTGGCATTCCACCCTTCATCCCAGATGGACCAACCGGCGAATAATATGCAAGCATATTACTATTCTCTCCATAGCTCCCATAGCTGCTCCCAAGCCCAGTATTATCGTTATAGCTACCATGGCTTCCTAAACTTCCATAACTACCTGAATGTGCATATGGTACAACATGAAAATGTGGACTGTTATGCACAGCAACTCTGGTCATTCCTGGAATCTACACAAAGTAGAAAATATGATTTCAATGAAGGTTATGCTCCAAAAAGTAACATGGATATAGGTATGACTGTACGAGTATCAAGTGTGAGTCCGTGCCAAAGTATCTGATTCATCACTTTATCATGTCATCTAACAAAACTAGCTTTCACATTTCTAATTTACGATTGATGTAAAAAGAATACAACTGACAAATTAATATAGGCATATTACGAATTAAACTGAAGTCTCATACTTATTTTTTGAACGGCACTGAAGTCTCATACTTAGTAACATAGACACAGTAAACTCAAATCAAATGTATATACATAATTGTTGGGTGCATGTCCAAACTAGTCATGTCTGACGTGTATCCCACAGCTACCAAGTGTCAAGTGTCCACAACATCAATTTTTTGCAGGAGTCAACATAACATAGCTGGTTTATGGTCCATCAAAATGATCGCTCATTTCTGGACAAGGGCACATATTAAAGGTACCCCTCAAGCTGGCAGTTTGTAGTCAAGCAGAAATGATTCTCATATTTGTTAAAATATGCAATAAACAAAAAGAAAGGCCAATATGAGGAACAGCCAACTCACATTGGGAGAGAGACCCGCAGCAAACCAATGGCCTCCAGCAGGGTGGTGATCCACTTTAATGTTCTGAGAAACCGGCTATATAAAAGAGGAAGGGGGGAAAAGGGCAACAAAGCACAAGTTAGAAGATCGATCTTCGCAATTAATGCCACAACGAAAAAGGAGTAAATGCACAATGGAAACAACAATCCACAAAGGAAAAACAGAAAAGTAATCCTCACAAAACCAACGCACAATACAACGTAGAAGGAGAATAGGTAAAACTAAAGTAATCTAGCATAAAGAAGTTTGCCATGATAATCAAAAGTAAGAAAAAAGATTAAAGCACCACAAAACAACTACAAAAATTTAAAACCTAGGACAAACCAAAATATTCAGGGTGGGTAATAGCGAGAAGGCAACAGGCAAATACACAGACATCAAATTCCAATAAGGAGACCAAGTAAACGATCATACGTCTTATTCTTCTTCTTTTTTATTGAAAGGTGATAATACGTCTTCTTGAAAGCTAATTTCTAACCAAATAAATAAAAGTGAGATAATTGCCCATACAAGGCACAGAGGAATCTATGAGTGAGGCAATCAATTTGAAAATTATCTGTGCAATAATACAGAAATAGCCCTCAGACTTTCTTACTGCAAAGAGTGGGGTCCAGAAAATTCATTCAAAGAATGCAGTAAGCTATTACACTAATAGGCCGAGCGAAAAAAGCTATCACACTAATAGTTAGAAGAAATCTCAATGTTGCAAAATCACCTCCAAGAGAAGTTGCACAAGCGAATTCGTTAAGCTTACAGCAAGATCAACTCACCACGCGAGGGGTCTCTGGAGGAGGATTATAAGGGCATATGAAAGGTTCTCCTGTCACAAAAGGGTGTTTTGAAGCCTGCAAAAATGAAGCTTAAATGTCAGAATCATCGGTCTGAACTCAATAGTAAATTGACATGCTAGACAAGACAGAATGAACAAGGGTAAGCCTCCCCCCTTTAGATGACATGTCCCTTCCCCATCCCTCTAACTTCTGACCAACCTAGTCAAAGTTGCACTCAGATGATACGCTTTTCCACCACCCCATCCGCCTTCTTTGGAGCCATGATTCCTTGCTAAATCTTATTGCTCATGTTTACTTTATCCTTTCACTATATATAATATAAAGAAACAAACTAACTAATGACAAGAAAAATTGAATAACCTGCAAAGGTGACCACCGTTTTGCTGGGTCAAACTCAACGAGTCCCCTCAAGAAATCGATCAATGCTAATCGTAACCGACTCTCTGTAACATTTCCAGGAGAACAAATCAAATGGTACCTTCTTTAAAGGATGATGGCACTATACTCGCAAACACTGTTTGAAAATCCTTGTTTTTCTCTAAGAATATGAAACTTACCTTTAACATGATCTTCCTCAGACAAGTTTTGCCTGTACGGGTATTCTCTGACAATTGCTTCAAGGTTCGTATACTTGAAATACTCTTTTGCAACCAATGGTTTTTTCGACTCTCTCTGAATGGAAAACAGAAAATAAAATGAGGAAAGTTACACAGCAAACAACCAAGTTAGCAACATACAGTACGTTGCTTTATGAGATCGTGAAGTGAGGTTTCTCTAGATTCGCAAACCATTAGGTGCTAGAAGTTGAAATTTGAACATAAGTCTCCTAGTAGATTTAAGCCTGAGGACAGGTCTGAACCACAAGAATATGCACAAAGGTACTTGTGGGGACCTAAAGGTAACGGCCTATAAAAACTATTGTGAATTCCCACAAGTTAAGATAATAGGCAAGGTAGTAACTAGGAAGTAAGAGATGTGGGTTAAGCATATCAAGTCACAGATTTTGCACAACCTGCTTATGTCAATACGTTTTCCTCTTACTTGATCAAATAACAAGAATAACAAGACACATACAGTTTCGTACTCTTCCTCAGTTAATGCTTTGTAAGCACTCCATCTGCTCATTGGCTCCTCGTGGTTGACATTGCCAACAAACTTGAAGAACTTGCAAGTGTTTTTGGCCTCCTTCAGTACATAATCAGGGGGTTGTCCTCTACAAAATTCCACAAACATATGCAGCTAGGTCATGCATAAAATTGCATACAATCCGGTAGTTGAGCATCTGAAACATGTTTACACTTTGCTCGAAGAAATAGCAGTATCGCATGAAAACTCCCAGAGAGTATTAGATGAAAGAACAACTAACCATTAGCAGCATAAAATTTGTTCCCCCAAAATTTATCACTTGACCAACTTCTTAGTTCTTAATATACATATTTAAAATTGTTTTCATGATTTGGAATACTTCTAAACCTTACCAAGAGAACTCATCTCATACATGGACTAAATCTAGAAGTTATATACCACAAGAATATTCCAGGAGATATAGTAGCAAGCATGACTTAACAGTCCATAAAAGGTTTCTCTAGCTAAAGATTGTGAAAACAATTTATCAAGAAGAACTTTACTTGAACGATATTCACACATTAAAACGACAACAAATAGTAGCTCAACATTCTTGTTTGACAATAAATTTGTCATCTTTTATTTCTTATTTCGTGATAGACTATTTCTTTAGGAGCAGTTAATCCTGGAATATGAGAATTTCGTATTCGAAATATCACAGGCAGCGTAGTGAAGAGTGAAAGCAAAATAAAGGAAGAAATAAAACTTATGTTAAGAGCTCAGGTACCAACATAAATATGAAAGCTTACCCGAGTATTTTTATCATCCGCCTTAGAAGATCAAATTCTGACCCTCCAGGGAAGAGCGGAAGCCCCAAAAACAGTTCAGCCACTATGCACCCAAAGGACCACATGTCGATCGCAGTAGTATATCTGGATGAAGAATTAAGTTCTAATTGCAACTCCATGTCATCGTGTCAGATTTGATAAAAAAAAAATTGGGATCATAACTCTCTCAACTGCATCAAGTTCCCCTGTGCCAGTCCACAGTCATTAAAAATTCCCTTTTCTAGCCCCCAGAAGGACCAAAACATAAGCTCTTGACAGCCAACCGACCTTATCCCGTCCCTATCTTTGGGCTGCTGATTTAACATTAAATACAATAAATGGCTGCAATCCAAATATTACAGCGCCACTGACTAAAAGAGTTACAACCTCGACCTCTTAAAACACTCAATGTACACTCTATCCTACCAAGATTCATCATTCCCATAGTAGGCCCAATGCGGTTATGTTTCCTAAAGTCTCCCTAACATTCATCCCCGCCATGCCTGACACTAATAGCTAGATGACATGTGATAACAACCTCCTGGTCTCCAAGGCAACAAGCTGCTAAATGGCTAGTCAGAGAGAGAGAGAGAGAGAGAGAGAGAATTCACGTGCTCTCTGGCAGGTTCAAGTTGCTCTTCCAATCTTGGATCTTAGGTGCAGCTAATTAAGGTTACCTTGGAACTCCATACATGGGTCAGACCACTTAAGTAGATCACCTGAAATGAATTCAGTTGCCAGAGGCCGTTTACACCGGTCCTAGTTTTGCTGCTTCTTTTTCTTTCAATATGTGACAACTTCTTAGCTTTTTCTTTGCCCTTACAGCAGCCCAATCAATGTTTAGATTATAACTCTAAGACCAACTGCAAGCTTCACCACTTGCTGGATGAGATCAGGTTAACTCAACCTAACTAGGTCACAGCCATTCAACAAAGGAAATAAGGTCAAACGATTAAGTACTAGGTTACGCAAGGATACTGGTAGCCAAGCAGCACTTCAGGAGATCTATAATAACGGCTCTGTGAAAAGAACACAAATGGATAAATATTTATGATCCTTATGAACTTAATAAGTTTGTTTGAGACAGCATGGTAAAATATAAGCAAATAATCATCGACATGACACCGACAGGGACCTGAATATACGAGTAAACAGTGCGATCTTCCATGCATGCAGATCCAAAATCAATGATTTTGATTTGTGCCGGCTTCACGCTGTAAATTTCAGAACACACTTTTAGTCTAACAAGATATGAAGTTAAACAAAACTCAGAGTCCAGATCATCGTAAGAGTAGACCACCTTGTGCATAAAAGAATGTTTTCAGGTTTCAAATCGCAATGAATTATGCCAGCATCTTTCATCAGCGACAATCCACGCAGAATCTAATTTGAAGAGTAAAAAAATGGAAGAATCAAATTGTTGTTGGTGAAATAAATACAGAGAATCCTGTACGAGATCAATATGAAGTCCAAGCCAGGAAGAGTTATACCTGTTTGGAGAACAATTGGACAATGCTCAATGACAATCCCCTAAACTGGTTTATCTTGATAAGCTCATACCTAATTTTCTAAAAGATGTCAGCGTTGGGCAGCGAGAATCAAAATTACAGAACGATGCGTGAAAAAAATTCGAACAAGTTGCATCATTAACGTCAGACAGTACCATATTAGGTATGTTTGTTCCATACTTACAAGTTGGTATCAAGCAGCTCAAAAGTGATGCATAAATGACGATGGTACACAAAGTAGTCGTAAATGCGAACTATGTGATGCCGATCATCTGGATCAAACTTCCTATTTAACTGCAAAAAATATAAGCTTAAAAAAATATATGATCAAAATTATAGTATGTGAGAGAGGTTTCACAGAAACAGACTTAATTACCGTTGTCAAAATAGAAACTTCAACCAGTGCTTGTTGATAATATGCAGGTTGATTTTTTATTATTTTAACAGCAACAAAGCTGCTGGTTTCTGCAACCCAGCATTTGGCAACCTGCCCAAATGTACCTTGGCCAAGAATTTCCTTGACAATGTATCTGTAACACAATACTTGTCAGACTCATCCTCGATTTGGACATCGCTAAACTGAAGTAACACACAACTTGTTTATAAACATAATAGCGACATCAAGAAAACCGTGAACTGCTTCACCCTGAAGTGTCGACTACATTTCACAAGTAACTAGAGTTAGTGGGTACTAGATCTTCTCTTTCTATTGATCTTCATAAGATGCCTCATCATGGGACAATCCAAACAGCACCATAATATCTTAAATCTTAATCAAATGATTTACGAAGGGTGGATTAATACGCCATAAGAGTATTTAAATCATTTCATAAATCTCCAGGTCAGCAACTATCTTCTTCAGTATATATGCCGAGTCCAATACCCATAATGATGCATACTATAACACTCCTAACATGTGGAAGTAACATTTGATCAGAAAAACTCAATTGTTGAAATATATATTCCGTGGAATCGGATGCTGGTGTGAGGTGTGGGTATGCGTCCAAGTGTCAAATTCTTGATACGGGATGGATGACAATAGTTGGCAACGAATCAATGTGATCTGAATAAAGTGAGTCCATGAGTTTCAACCCCCCACCTCTATGTCATGACAGTAAAGAAATAGGTCCTGCTTAACACAATAGAGTGAACATACAGGAAGAAGGACAAAAACAATAGTTGGACATGCACATTCTCAAAAACATTGTCAATGCCACAAGAATGATTGTTCTTTCAATATAGAAGGGATGGACATATTTTCAAAAGTGCACAAGGCGAATAGGTGACAGTATCAAACCTTCGCTGTGTCTCCAAGTTAACCAAGACTAAGTTCACAGCCAATATAAGATCTGAGTTTGCATTATCATGACCGTCATTGAGCACGCCAATTGATGGGCTTGTCAAGAATCGCTTCGGATTCAATTCTTCTGAATATTGGAATTGCGGGTTGCATATTTTATACGTTTCAACTATGTCCTTTGTCAATCTGGATATCACCTGTGTAAGAGAGTCGTACATCATCAAGGTTCCATTTTTTATCTTCAAATTCCAGAGAGCAATTAATTGCTTATTAGGTTGCAGGTACAAGTAGTTGAAATGACAAAGGAAAAACTGTTCCCAATAGAGGCATAAAAATTTGAGCAGAAACTGACAGTATAAGCCAAAAGCTGGTGTTTCCCCCATTCAGATTATTGCCTCAAATGCTAGAAAGTTTATAATTCGAATGCAAAGCATACAAGAAAAACTTGAGCACTACTTAGCATTGCCTGCTGTCTTGCAGACACCATTCATTTCGTCCATTTTCCTTGCCGTTCAGAATCCTAGTGCACAGCTCCCCCAGAATCCAGATTTTTGAAATGCCTTAATGAAATAAGTAGATCCCAGGGTAGACCGTAGGAAGGCTCAGACACAGTATGGGTCATCCTAATTCAGTCTATTCAGGAAGACAAAACACCATATTATGGAATATCCGTCCCATTCCACCCTTTAACCTTCCCCCACCGAACAAAAAAAAGTCTGAGCATATCCTCTATAGGAAATCCTTTTCTATTCCTTGGAGGAAGAAAAAAAAGGCAGCGAGAAGAAGTTTTAAGCAACAAGTGGTTTAATTACGGGACAGCTCATTGCGTTCATATTGCTTCCAAGCACCGTAACTGATATCTTTCGGTGAACATTCACAGACACCTTTTCTACAATGCCTCTACTATCAGAAATGTAACGCCAAGCTAAGCATCCATTGTGTATTCCAGGATTGTCACAACAATTTTCAGTTATTCAACCAAATCATTTCACTAAGTTCCATGCCAGCCAGATTAGTCAACATTCACATGATTCAATTAGCGAGCAGTTGAAGTTGAACAAAAAAAAAAAACAAACCAACACGTGGGAAGACACACTTACAGGCCTTCTAACAATAACTCGCAAATTTAGGGGCTTGTCTTAATAATTTTCAGTTACTCAACCAAATAATTTTACCAAGTTCAATGCTAGCCAGATGAGTCCACATTTCCATGATTCAATTTGCTTGTAGTTCAGCGAACTAGGATTACGTCAGTTGGCCCCCCTTGTACCCTTCCATAGAGGAGGTTAGGTCAGGGTCAATCCTCACGAAACCAAAGATTGATTATTTGTCCCCTTAGTGCCTATTAGTTGGGCCTAGTGTACGTGGGCTTATGTCCCGTTAGATGTAATCCATTAATGTAATTCCGATACTTGTATTCTTCCACCAGCTCAAGATCAAACTACAACAAAAATTGCTTGTAGTTCAACGGGAAAAAAAAATATGCACGTACGTAAAATACAATACAACGAGAAGGACAACACACTTACAGGCCTTCTGACGACAACTCGCAAATTTTGGGGCTTGGCATTCGTATCGGGAGAGTAAGGAGAGAAGATTAACTGGCTCGGGCGCCATTGCTTGGCAATAGCCACGGACGACGACAAAGACGACCGCGGCGACGATGATAAGCTTTCAGCCGCTGCTGATGATTGAGGTTCACCTTCCTTACTAGTACCGATCTCATCCATAACCCCCTGCGCTCCTATAAATATATAGATAGATAGATATACACCTAAAGTAATAACGATACAAAATATATGTGTATGTATATGTATGCTAAAACCCCCAATCAAAGGATTCAACGAATGGACTTGAGAAAGCAAGTGATTCTCCAGAAGATTCCAGCCCCATCCTCATTCACCAAAACCCTTTGGCAGTCACAACAGCAACAAATTAGCCGTTAACAACAGACCCATTCCGATTACAATCACCTTTGTTTGAAATCACAACTTGTCTTCAGGAGCATGCGGATAACACAATCGGTGATCAGTGACGATAGAATATCAAAATTGGAAGAGAGAGAGAGAGAGAGAGAGAGAGAGAGAGAGAGAGAGAGAGAGAGAGAGAGAGAGAGAGAGAAGTCGAAGATCAGGGGGGAAGACGATCGAATTGGGATCAAGAGGAGATGATGATGATGAGTGGGATTAATGGCGATTGATTGTAGGTGGATGGAATAGGGTTTGAGGGGGGAGAAGGAGAGGAGGAATTGTTGGCTTGGGGGGATTTTCTTGAGTCGTCACCGTCACCGTCTCCGTCTCTCCAATTGGGATTTTTGACATTCGCAAAGGGCAACAGAGCAAAAGCCCCTCTTTCGTATAGGAGAAGGGGAGCTTCTATTTGCCCACGCTTTTTATCCTCTGCTAAAAAATACTAGTACTAGTAATTTAATATACACTAGTATACTGTATTTTTATGATGACTATTTGTGCATTATGTATTGTTCCGTTTGGATTTTAAGGAAGATTTTTTAATAATAGTTGAAAAGATAGATAGAAAAATGATATATTGATCAATGAATAATTTAAAGTGAGCTGAATTTGTAAATTCGTGACTTAGCCCATGATTGGAGGGAAGAGAATAAATGTGCACATAAATTACCAGAGTTGGGTCTTCGATTAGACCTAAGCGAACAAGTGTTTGATCAAGTCCCAGTAAAGGTGTTGGATGTTCCGAGCAATGTCTATGACAGTCGGTCTCGGAGTATATCAAACTACTGTGTCGAATGTTTTTGTTTTTAGTAGGACCTAAGCCCTCTTGTAACCAAAAAAAAAGAGAAAGTTATAGAGCAAATAGCCAAAATGTAAAAGTTTTTGGCTAAAGATAAAACAGATAATGTAAGATTTTGGTGCTACTTTGGGGGAATAAAATGTTACTCGCTCTCAGTCCTAAATTGTATGCTATTTTTAGAAGTTGTGCTATTTTACAAAGAATAAGTTATTTGTAGTTCATAAATTGATAACTTATTTGCACCAATTTAAAAAAAATAGTCGAGATCTTTACATTACTCTAAAAATTTAAACATACTACAAAATGGATTGTTCTACGTGTCCGTTACTCTCTCTTCTAACAAGTTAATCAATCTTCTTTTCGAAACGAGGTCAACTCTTCTCGATGAGACAACAATCATATCGATATCCATATGTTTACCTTTTCAAATTATTGATTTTTAACGTGAGAAGTAGTGATTTTTACTATAAGTAATTAAGAAAAAAAAGCACTGTTCAAGAATTTTTCAATTTTGTTGCTAGACGATAGTATATTAATATTTGTTAGGTTGTTATGATGAGATGAACTCTAAACCTCATGTTTAAAAGCCTGCTACACAACCATTGGGCGAGCATTTTTTTTTCAATTTTTGACACAAGTTTGAAGTGCACCCAAATTTACTCGTGACACCCTACATTATAAAATATTTATATATATATCCCACGGCCAAATGTGATGATACTGATTCACCTCGGATCGGACACGAGGCTACCCACACCTCTTAATCGAACCCACGCCTCCAGAATAAGAGCAAACTCCGTGTCCAGTGGGGGACATTAACAAAGCCCAATATACCCGCTAAATTCATTCATTTATGGCAGAACAAAATTAACCAAGCCGAATATACCCGCTAGATTCATTTACATAGTGCAAAATTTCCCACCACCAGATCCGAAAACCCTCGATAACACTCTCCCTCGACACCCAGTTCTTCTTTTTCCCACTCCTCATCGACGATGGCCAGGGCGGTGGTGATGCGGCCGAACGCGGTGGTTCTACGCGCCTTCCAATCTCGTTTCTTCACCACCCACTCTCTCCTCCCTTGTTTTCGGCCCAGGAAACCCGTTTTGGTGTTGGCCCAGAAAGGTTATCCGAGGACGCACACTGGATGGGGGAGCGGCGGCGTTTTTGGATCCGTAATTGGCAGCCGTCGGAGTTTTTGCATCCGAGCAACGACGACCCAAGTTAATGACTCCGGATCAATCGACTCCCCGTTGATTCAGTCCATGGAGAAGAAGGTTAGATTGTGATTTTACTCTTGTCTCATTGCTGCTCAATTTTTCCAATCAAAGACTAATAACGGCCTTTTTATTCAATACGCCACGAGATTCAGAATCTCTTAGAGTACTTTTACTTTGATAACTTACGCCTCCAGGCCAACTTACGCCTCCCACCGCTCACTTGCGGGAGCCCGATTTTTTTTCGTATGGACTGACCCAAAGGGGTTGATAGGACCTGAGAGGTTACTTAGGATAGGAGGGAGCAAACCCCTAGTCCTGAGAACCACTAGGCCAACCCCTTGGGTTAGTCTTTTAGACCCGTCCGTTATGGGATTTTGGATTTGTAGGTAATGAGTGTAGAAAGAAATAGGGTAATGATTGAAAATAGAGATAATGATTGGAGAGAGATAGAGAAAAATGAGAGTAATAATTGGAGGAAAATCGGATAATGATTAGGATCCAAAACCCTTAAACGAACGGGGTCTAAGTACTTAAACACTGTTTATACTAGGGTGAGGGCATGTGAGTGCCATTGTAATTCAGAATGAAAGATAGTAATTTTAGCCTCCGTATACTTAAAAATCTCAGAACAAGCTTTTTGTCAGTAAACATAAACCAAAATCGATACTTTGCAGGGCCCTAAACTTCAATTTCCTAAGGTGTTCAATAGTTGAATTTAGGTATGAAGTTGTGTAAGAAGTCAAATTGAGCTGGCAAATCTTTCGTGGATAATCTATAAATAGAATCAGAAAAACTTGCGGCTAAATTTAGCCCATGAAAGACCATCAATCTAATAACGGCCTTCTTATTGAATGTTAGCCACAAGATTCAGAAACTTGATGGTAGTTCTTGAACATTGTTTACGAGAGGGGGAGAGTATGTGAGCACCCCTTGGTATAATTCAGAATGAAGATGGTAATCGGTAATTGTACCCACAGGATACTTCAAAATCTCAAAACAAGATTGTTCATGTTTTCAGAAAAATACAAGCATGAAACATAAACCAAATCAATATCTAACTTCGATTCCCTAAGGTTCAATAGTCTAATTTGGATTAGAAGTCCTGTGAGAAGTAAAGTTGAGCTGGTAATTTTTTCGTGGGTCATGTATTAATACTACTTGTTAAACTTTGAATATCCTGATATTAGCGTGTCCTTCTAGTTTTAGTGTTGATTTTCTCCTCCTTGTTTTTGCCCTGCTTTGTCAACAAATAGCGTGTGCGCGTGCGCGCGTGTTTTGGCTTATTGATTTGGCTTGCTTTCATTCATCTAATACACTGCAATATGTTTCAACAGATAAAAGAAGATCTAAATGCAGAATCAGTCACTGTGAAGGATGCTTATGGCGATGGTCGGCACGTTATGTAAGCTCATCTGCTTACTCGTATGCGGAGAACAAAGTGTATTCTATCCCTATCCCCTTTATATATATATAAGTGTGTGTGTGTGTGTGTGTGTGTAACTACAATTGGAGTTTCAAGCGTCACGCAATGAGGCTCTTTATAACAAAATACTAATATTACAGACTGGCTTTCTGGTAGGCTGTTAGCTAATATTGGATGCATCTCACCCCGAGAATCGTCTCTCCGTTTGTATCCAGTAATCAAAGCACCCAGTTCTCTTGTATTTTCATCACCACTTTCATCCGGTCCATCCATGAATTCAAAACAACTGTATTTGCCGAAGAGTTTGGGTTTTAGGGGCCATGAATCTGTTTATTATGATGCCTAAAGGTTTAATTGATTGTTTGACTAGTAGTAAAGACTATAGAAGCAAATAATTTCTTAGCCAGCATCTCTAGTTTTGTGCCCTGCTTTTCCAACCAACAAAGGTGGGGAGAATTTGGTAGAGTGCCATGCATGTCCTGTCGTAACAGCAATAAGACTTAAGAGACTACTTGTATATTTTTGACATGACAACGCCCCTTCTCTTTCCTTCTGCCATTGATTCAGAGAAGAATCTCAAGTCATGCAGTTGGAGTCATTTGTTTGGCATATGTCATTACGCATCTGATTAAGTATTTCATTTTGATAATTGGAGAAATTTGTTAGGATGCTTGTATTTCAGTTTCTTTCTTCTATTCTTCTATTTATTATTTAGGGAGAATGCCTGTACTTGCCAATAATGCATTTTGCTTTATTCCAGTGGCTCAATCCAGTAACCAATTGTGATTTGCGAATACTAAGGAAGCCGTGGTTTCCATTTGTAACCCTTATCAGTGTATTCTGTTTTTCGTCCTTTGTATTTGTTATTTCAGTTAAAATAGAGCTAAAATATGATTGGCAACACTAACAGTCATGCCATCCAAAATGTCAAAATATGACTCTTGTTTTATGTGATGTTTCAGGTCGAATTGCATGGCCTGGAGCATATTTCTTTAGTCAAATATTTTTCTATGGAGTGGACTGTATCTTGCTCGTATATGTAGCTCATTTTTTTGTGAAGAACCTGGTATAAGAGTGTAGATCGCCCTCATCTGTCACTCGAAGTAGTTGCATTAAATTCTGCTGTTTTGCAGGATTGATGTTATTTCCTCATCATTTGAAGGACAATCGGCTGTGAATAGGCAGAGGATGGTATACAAAGCCATATGGGAGGAACTCCAGAGCATTGTGCATGCGGTTGACCAGATGACTACCAGAACACCTGCTGAAGCAGAAGCCAAGAAGTGATGAGGAATAATTTTATGAGATAAAGCTTCTTTTAGTGAACTCCTTGCTGTGTCGATGAAATACGAATGTGAATGGTGTCCACCTTGTCTGTATACATGGTTCACACACTTGCCATTGGTCGATTGGATTTCTTTATCTAATTTTGATTACCTCATAACCAGCCAACTTTGATGGAAGTGGGGATTTGATGATTTCCTCCGGTATCTGTGTGCCAATAGGTCCAATATCGGATCAACGGCTTCAGTAATTGGGATTGTGATCACTGATCAGGACGTTACTTGTGGTCCTTGCAGTTACATGAGCTTTTGTTTTCTCTCTTCACGAGAAGAACACCTTTTCATTTAACCGACAATCGAATTTTTGTGTTTGGTTGAAAACTCTGAAAATGATGGTGCTGGCTAGAGCCCTTACAAAACCTCATTGTTTGGCTTTTGGTAGAGTGGCTTCTTCTCTTTTTGAAAACGGAGTATATCTGATTTGGTGAATATTTCTCTTTTTCTTTCACTCTTCAAAGATAGGAAAACCACTAGGAAAGAGGAGAGGAAATGGAAAAATAGTATTCTAAGAATCGTAAAATTCTCCCCCTCCCCTTTTCCCCCCTTTTCCTTCTTAATTATTTTCTCTTCTCTTCCAGTACTTTCCACAAGTTCCAAACAAAGCATAGGGCTCCTGGTTATGGATGTGCCTGCAGTGGTAATATTACTTCTACCGTTCTGCGAAGGTGGGAAATATTTCATATCGCACCAGATAATAAATTTATTTGGCAAATACAATCAAGTTCTGTACCATCTTTAGTTTCTCAATTCAGAATGTACTCCTTCAATTATACAAGAAAAAATTGTACGTATACCAATTATGTACAGCGTTTAACTTCTAGTTCTGTGTGCAATCACTTACAAATCGAAACAAATGCTTTACAACAACAAACAAGGAGGCAAACGCTGAGGGATGACAATCATCAATCAAATTCCTTCTCCCCTAAAATCACCGGTTCGAATTCACCGAAAGAATAACTTACCGTATCGGATTTAGGTAATGTTAACTGATGGAAGGCAACATGGGGTTCATGCCAAGGCCGGATCCATCAGAAGTACCAGGCTCGGCATGCTTCACTCTCCCAAAGTATCTGATATGACGCAACAGCCTTGCGAGGAACGTGTTATGGCATATCGTTGAGCTGTCGCATACTACGGCTACGTGTTTGCGTGCTCGTGTTATGGCAACATTCATTCGCCTACTATCCCCTAGGAACCCAACTGCACTTAGAGTGTTTGACCGAACCTGAAACAAAACAAGAACATGCCTTGATGGTTGCCAAGAAAAACAACTACGCTTGATTAGAACAGCAAATCCATCTTATTCTGGAAATAAATTGAATAGAGGCAGCTTATGGCCAAGTTAAAATCAAACGAGTGTCCTATTAAGAAGAAGAAATTATGAAAGAAAGCAAAAAACATCGGTAAAATTACTGGGCAATAATTGTAAGCGTGACAGTGTAAGTATTTGAAGAAAATACCATTGAGATAACAACTGCATCAGCTTCCCGGCCTTGAAAGCTGTCAACGGTGGAAACCTCAACACCTGCAGCCTCAGGAAGCTCATCGAGCCTGTCCCTTAACAGCTGCACTTGAGCAACATAAGGAGACTGCACTGCAATAGCTGTAGGTCTAACACCTACATAAATGGGGGCCATAAAAGTTGTTAATCAGCCGAACAACTAGTCCAATTTATCACAGAAAGCAAGATAATGGTTATTTGCTAATGATATTTATCATTTATAGCAAGGTTTATCATCTTGGCAAAATCTTACAATGGGGGGAATAGATGTGCTTTTGGTATTCAAGAACAAACCTTTTTCCAGAATTTTTATCTTCTTAAGAGTTACGATGATCAATGAGCCTTATCTTTTACGTCTACTTCTCGTTTTCCTTCGTTTAGAGAAATGGCAAAAAGAAAAAATAGTACAGCATATTATCTTACGGATTCAGATTATGATGGCTTTGATAGAGTTAAAGAAAATGAGAGGATATGTCCAAGGATGTTAATCAACCTAATAAATGCAAATCATTCGTTTATACAGGAGAGAAGCAAACAAGCTACAAAGACAACAATCCCCTAAGCTGAATACCAAACAACCCCTTAAAACTATCAAACTGTACGCTACTTGTTTGGAAAATTATTTCCCCATAAAGTTTCACGTAGATTATGTTTCTTCAATGAACCAGGTTTTAGGATAAAAATCAAACAAAATACAAGATTGATTTAGCATAAAAAGTCAAGTGTAAATACCAGCATAAATCAAAGAGAAGACATGTTGCACAGCGATATCTGCTTCCCCTTCATTGTAAAAGGAGCCTGTGCCTGCTGGGTCCAAATGCTCCCCACAACCAACCAACAAACTTCCATATGGCATTCGTGTATCAAGCAATAGCAACGGGCATTGTGTTATCCATGTTGGCTGCAATAATAAAAGAAAATGCTCAAAATCATGGCTAGCGAAGTAAACCGAGTGACTAAAAGGCCAAAAGTAACAACAATTGAAGGTTTGTGAAACTCTTTCTTTTCTGCCACATAATATTATAGAAAACGTATTAGCTAATTGTTGTGTTAAACACCAATGTCCAATATGCAGAAAAGAAAATTGTAACACCGTCTAAAACCATAATTGAAAACGGAGGGAATATCCATAAGTAGTGAGTACCCTAACCTTCACAAATGGAGAATCTACAAGGAGATGAGAAGCAACACTCGAAGAGGATTTAAGTAGTCCATTGTACATCTCCTTTGATGCCCAGCTGGCTATCGCATCATTCATCCTATACTGTGTTGTTAACTTAGTAGCAAGTACCCCTTCATGCAAATTTGCTGCTCTCTCCAGTAGAGAGATTCCTAGACCCCCTTCTAAAGCTTTTCTAGATAGAATCACAGGAGCAAGTTGGCATTCATCACCTGCAAGAATGCACCTCTTCCCCTGCAGTATTGGGATCCAGCTAGAAGGTTCAATTGCTTGACCCGCTTCATCAACAACAACTAGGTCAAAGGAATCCAGCCGGCGGATCAGCGGGTCTGCCGCTCCAGTGTTAGTGGCAAGCACCACTTGAGCACTTGATAATATTTCCTTCACAGTCTCCTTCTCTTTCTTCTTCAATGTCTTTCCAAGTTGCTTGAGAAGCTGGCGTATTCCAGCAGCTAAAGAATCATCTTTCAAGCAAAGTCTCAAGTCCTTTCTTAGATCCGATTTCTTCCTCTCAAACTCTGTTAGAAAATCTGCAAGCTTAGCATTCACAATCTCAATTAAGGACTTCGAGGCCACCGTAGGAGATATTCGTGCTGGATTTCCCACACGGACAATGTCTACCCCACTATTAGATAGTTTTTCAACTAAATTGTCGACAGCTGCATTTGTGGGAGCAGTTACAAGCACCCTCTCCCCTTGTCTAACAGCAAGTAGGATCAGTTTTTTAAGCAAAACTGACTTTCCGGTACCAGGAGGCCCTTGTATTACCAATACGGGCCGCTTCTTGTTCACACCTAAGGCAACTGCTCTAGACTGTGAGTCATCATAATTTTCAGAATCTAGTAATCCATCCAATTCTGCTTCGGTCCAATCTGCCAAATGATTCTCCTCCAGCCATGCAACATCTTCTTTGTCTCCAAAAAGTGTAGCCACAACAGCAATTGATGGATTTTTCTTCTGCAAACCTTTCTTCTGAAGCGTCATCAGTGCTTCACAATTGCGCTGCCAAAAAGCGAAGAAGTAACTTTTAGGTAGCTCAAGAAATGAACACATTTCTCCAAGAAATTTGGATGAAAGTTTTCTTAAGCATATGTCACTTTTGTTGATAATAGTCCATACAATTGATTCAATGAAAATATCCACATGCATATATTTTGGAAGAAGTTTCAACGAATGGCAGGTCAGTTAAGCAAGTACAATGGCATGAAGCAGTTATTTGCAAAGGGCTAAAGAGCTGGAATAGAATAGTTAACAGTGAGGGTTCTATCCCTTTCCTTCCCACTGGATTTTAAAGACAGACCAGGGTTCCCCAATACAAAAACTGCATTAACTGAGCACCCAAAAGAGTTGCAGAGATTTGGATGGTGGTTTCTATACTCCAAAGGTAACATTCCATGGAATGAACTGTGATTACTTCATTAGCCTACATTGCCACCTTAGATAGCTCAGCTATACATCACTCAAGAAAGCTAAACTTCACTGCTATTCAGTGGTAGAGGAATTATTCTGCCTCTAAGCATACCCAAGAAATTAGATATGTAACAACCTTTTATGAAGTACCTCGTATGTAATTGTATCAGCCAATCCATAAATGCGATCAATGCGAACAGTTTTGCCAAAGAGCTTCGAGAAGGTGGGGTCACCAGGCCGAGACTCCAGAGCCACACTGATGCTACATCCATCCTCTCCTAAGGTGTTAACAAACCCCTGCATGCAAGAAGAATTTGCTCCTGCACCTCTGCCATCACATGTTCTCACACAAACCATGTCTCCAGGAGAAAGGGTAGTGGGTGGTAACCTGTGATTTCCTTCCACCCTGAACAACACCAAATGCATTCCACCTAAGCCTGCATTTAAAATCCCAAGTTGTAAGATAAAATTACGGTATAGATCAATTTTCTAGTTCGTAAGTAGATTACGAATGTGACCTGTGAATGTGCTGACTGCATTCAAGTTGCAGATGGTATCACAGAGTTCTTGCTCAGCCTGTCCATGGCTAACCAAGAACTCGATTGGCTTTGCCGAGTCAGAACTCTTGTCGGGTGTAGGAACTGCATCCAACTCTTCCTGAGTAAATTCCAATTCTGCATCCCTTTCTATCCGAAGTAGATCTGATAACTGCCTTGTGTAATCGTCAATCCTGCTCTGAATAGCCTTGGCCTTCTCCAGTTCCATCCCTAACCCATGGTGCAGCACAGTCTTTGTCTGTGAAACCTTCCTTGCAATGGCCCTATGCTGAGCTGCAAATCCACCATGTTTGGTCAAGCAATATGTAGAGCTCCCAAAGTAGAAACAAGTGGACAAGTAGAGAGATATGCAATCGTGTCTCGAGTGGGAGTGTATGGTTTATCGGAATGAAGCTGAAATGGTATGGTCATTCCTACGGAATACTTGTTATGACCCTTGGTTACCTATAAAAATGACAGAATGGAATCATCATCCACCAATTAGGGTGAATTAGGAACCATGGAATGATTATTACATTCCTTCCTCAGATCATTCAAACAGATGAAACACTACCCAATTCATACGGACTCGAGTATGATTATTGGGTGCTAGTATGTATCTTTGTGTCAAACAAGCTAATTACCATTTCAAAGACGCCCTAACATTCATAGATAATACGTCAAAAGTGTACCGACATCCGACACCAACTGTCAATGTCTTGATATCCTTGAGATGTTTAATGACATTGATTATTGAAATTCTAACTTGATTGGCATCCTAAGCATATCATTCACCGCCTACTTGAGATGTTAGCAAGATCCTTCTTCTAAAGTAAATGACGTTCACAAGGTACGTTATCGCATTCCATGCATAATACGTGAGTTCTAACCATAGTTCAAACAAAATTCTAATATACATGCTTGCAATCCAACTCAAAACATCACCACACATCAAGTGTCTAACACCGGTACTTAACACATTCCGAAGAGTCCATATAACATTACCCGAATTGGCGAGCTCTTTGAGCAGCTTCCACGACTGGGTCTCCTGCCAATTCTCAACCGCAGACTTCCTCTGCAGCTCCTGTAACACATCCCTCAACTCCCTCTGGAAATGATCGAACAAGGTCGGGTAATGCGTACACGCCTTCAAACACACCGCTTCAAGCCCGAGAGGCATGGGAATAGCAGTGAGATAAGGCTGGGCCTGGATCACGAAAGTCAGGCCCGGACCCATCCTCCCCCTCACCTCCCCGAACTCCCCCTTCACCTCCGCCACGGCGAAATCCGACGCCATTGCTCTCATCCCGTGGGACAACCACCTCACGACCAGCTTACCCAAGTCCCTCCTGCCCAGTGGGTCCCCGTTCTGGTACAGACCCCGCACGTTGACCTTCGGTTCCGGCGGAGGAGGCCGTTGCTTTGGAGAAGGACTTCGGTTTGTTTTGTAGTTGTTCTTGTTTGGGTTTCTGGTTTTGGGTGTTTGAGTGCTGGTGTTTGTGCTGTTGAGAATGAAGCGGCGGAAGCGGTTGTTGCCGGCGGCGAAGAGGGAGATGGAACCGAGGCTGAGGCGGCTGGGGGACTTGGGAGCGAAGGTGGAGGCGCCGCCGCCGCCGCAGAAGAAGAAGCACGATGCTAATTCCATGGTTCGTCGTTGTTCCACTCCCGATGGCGCCGAATCAGCACAGTTTAGATTGCATTAATTGGTTAGTACTTGGAAGTGTTTTTTCTGGCGGAGGAGGGCACACGCCGCGGACTGGGAGCGAATCAGAATTTGAGAGGTGAGGAAGGGAGATCGAAATGGAATCTTGTTTTTATAGAATTTTATGCCATGCACCACACCAAACTGTGCATTTGATCAGTTTCGTCTTATAAATTTTAAAATAATATTTATCGATATTTGTTGACCTTATCGATATTTATTTTTTTTGTATTTTTTTGAGACACGAAATGGGCTCACAAAAATGTAATGATTTAGTGTAATAGATGTATTATTTCTCAATTTTATGGGCTGTCATGGGATGTAGGCCACGTTTTGTTAGGTTCACTTTGGAGTCTCACATGAATATTAGGGACAATTCAATTTTTCAAGAGACCTTTTTAAAATTGTTGTAAAAAATCAGCTCATTTGTAAATCAGCAAGGGCTTCGATCGATTATTTGCTCAATCTTCTAAGAGTAAATTGGGCGTAGAATCGATCAAACCCTTACCAATATTTGACTAACTCATTTTTTACATCGATCCTTAAGAGAGTGTTTTAACTAAATTGAGCAACCCCGAATATTTATAGTGAAACTCTAAACTAGGTTTCACAAAACGCGGTGTACATCTGGTGTACACATACTCCATGGGCTGGGGCGGAGCTATGTTGGGGCCTGAGGGACCTCCGGCCCCAGCTCCCCGAGCATCCAAATTTTAAAAAATTCATTTTGTATATATCTGATTTTGAATATTATTGAATATTATTTGTTTATAGCTATTTATAATCTTAATAATTTTAGTTCGATTTGATAAAAAAAAATCAGTTATTTTCATTTCTCAATTTCTTTCATAAATAAGAAATAAGCACGTGATAATTGATGTAGCCTAAAAAATCATTTCAATATACAAATGTAATAAATTGAAAAATAAAAACTTTATGATATAATAAATAATTATTCTGATAAAAAATATATGTCTATTAAATCGGCCCCTCCCATATTAAAATTCTGGCTCCGCTATTGTCCATGGGCATTTGTTTGTGACTTGTGAGGGAAGGTTTTTCTTCCGGATTTTTTTCCCTATCGAAGGTCGTCAGCCAAAAAGGATTTTTGGATGGAAATCTAAAAAAGAAATGGAGTGGGGCCGCCCGAGGATTGGTTTGGTGGTGCAGGATTCTCTCTGTCTTGTGTGTTTTTCGACTGGTGGACGTGTTGAGTTGCTGTTCTATCCTTTCCTGCGACGTGGTGATTCCCCTGTCGGGTGATTGGCAACTTTATGGAGGCGTATTATCCCCTTGATATCGTAAATTCGCGGTTTGACGAGTCCGTGGCCACAAAGATGACAAACGGAGGCGACTAGGGGTGCAAGTCTAAAACTTGAATCGGAGCTCAATTAGTTTATTAAACAAGTCTATACAAATGGGTCGAATTTTTTCGATTTTGCTATTGTGAGTCTTATATGTAGTGAACAATCCACATTTAATGCAAAAAAAGTTAGAGTTTCAATGTACTTTCCATAGATATTAATGCAATTGTTTTATATATCTATACACTTTTCACATATATCAATACATTTGTTTGCACATTAACCATTGTCTATTGGGTTGAGGTTAGCATTTTCATATTTCGCCCCCCCCCCCCATCGTTTACGAAATCCTGGTTCTGTTCCTGAAATATCTCTTCCTCTCTCCAGGGAGAGCTATCACCAATTCGTGTGGAATGGTGAAGGACCTGGGATTGGTTTCTTGCTGTGATCGAAACAGACAGTCGGATCGCAATCAAATTCGGTGTATCTGAATTGGTGCCCCCGTGGGAGATCTCTGTTGTAGTGTGGGATATAAGGCAGAGTTGAGTGTACAATTTGCTTGTATTGGAAAGACGGCCAATGAACTCGCTCATGTAGTAGCTACCAAGGCGGTTAGAGGATTGTTGCCTGCTTCTTTGGTGTGGCTTCTCACCAAAGGCGGCCAATGAACTCGCCCATGTAGTAGCTTTTTATTGTCTCTATTTTAGCTATAGAGTTTTCTGCTTTGTTGTAAGCCCTTTTGGGCACAGTTTTGGTTATTTAAAAAAAATAAAAAAATACACTACACCGTCTTTGGTTCTCCAAAAGAAGAAGAAGAAGTTAGCTTCAGTGGGCCGAGATGTCGGGGATCAAAAGCATGGGTCAATTAAGAACCGGTCCGTCGGCCACCCAGCCGGCATTGAAAGATTTGGGCTTCGGGAATGAATGAATAAGCCGGGCGATCTGGGCCGCAAACTTGATCGGGAGTCCATGTACGTCGACATAATTCAAGGCGGACTAGGCCTTGGTTAATAGTTGTCAGTTTGGTCTCTCATGGGCTGGATCGGAGACTGGACGAGCCCTCTGGAACAAGTTCACGTACACAGAGACTCAAACATGTGATTCGATTTTTGTTTATATAAATCAAAAGAATTCGAATTCAGGTGCTATCAATTTATTTGAAGTCGGTTCATACAAATTACTTTTTTCTAACTTCAAAGTGGCCTCTCTAGTAGAAGATGGGTTAATGGTCCCCATATTTCGTCGATGTTCGCGTAACATCTTAAACTGCTTTAGACACATGTTTTTTATAGTAATAAAAAAGTAGACAAACAAAATGGACGGATGGAGTATTTAAAACTAAAAATTAGATAATTAATTTTTACACTCTTCTTTTTATGATTGCACTTCTTGTTTTGTCATCTTGTGATGTGCAATTACAAAATTACCCTTACAAGTGTGAGAAATTTCAATAATGAAAGATACTGTAAATTAACATGAGAAATTAAGTTTGTCAAGTTATTTGTCTCATTTCTCTCTGTAGTGGTGGCCTGAATTCGAGTTATACGGGGAGCAAGTTTGGCGTTTCAAGGCTATGAATAGCCTCTAAATCTCTTTTGACTAACATACTAACACTCCGTTAACCTCAATTGATGTATACCGCATGACAACAATAAAATAAAATAAACATATGGAGTAAGAAAAGAAAAAAAAAATGAATCTCCAAATTTTACCTATAAATCTTTAAAATTCGCGTGAATTGATGACGAAATTGACGTGTGGCACGTGGCAGAAGTGCAGAACATACTAAAGGTTCTGTGACGCGTGGGCCGTAGGGATTCGTTCATTTAAGCCCCAACGATCCCGGCCACAAGTTCGTTACAGAAAGAAGCCTCAACCTTCCTCCTCTGTCCTCTCTCAGGAATTCTCCACCCGTCTCCCTCCCCCCTCTCAGCACCTTCAACTCTCTCTCTCTCTCTCTCTAGCTTACGCGCCAATCCACCACGGCACCACCCCAATGACCCTCAACTCCAATTTCCCCCTCCCCATCCCTCACCTAAACTCCCCATCACCGCCGCACCAATCCCTCCCAATCCTCCACCGAAGACCATTCCAAGTCCACCACCGCCGCACGTGGAGGCGCCGCAGGCTCAAACCCAACCGAACCGCATTACTAGTAGTCCGCAGCAGCCAATTCAACAACCCCTTGCCCCTCTTCGAAAGTCTCTTCCAAGACTTGCTCTCCCAATTCCCCTCGGTGAACTCCCTAGATTTACTAGCCCCATCACTTGGCCTCGCCTCCGGCGCCGCTTTATACCTCTCCCGCCTGAATTCCACAGCCAACCGAAACTCTCCGATCTCCGAAATCGGAGACTGGATTCTCTTCGCCAGCCCGACGCCGTTTAACCGTTTCGTAATGCTGCGCTGTCCCTCCGTATCGTTCGAGGGAAGTGAGTTGTTAGAAAACGTCAGCGACAGGCTCGTAAAGGAGGAAAGGCATTTTGTGAAGCTGAACAGCGGGAGGATTCAAGTCAGGGGTGGCGGCGACGACGATGTTTTGAACGAGAAAAAACTGGTGTATCAGAGAGTGTGCGTGAGTACCGATGACGGCGGAGTGATTTCGTTGGACTGGCCGGTGAATTTGGACTTGACGGAGGAGCGCGGGTTGGATACGACGGTGTTGCTTATACCGGGAACTGCCGAGGGGAGTATGGATAGCAATGTCAGGTCGTTCGCATGGGAGTCGTTGAAGCGAGGGTGTTTTCCGGTCGTGATGAACCCTAGGGGGTGCGCTGGTTCGCCACTTACCACGCCACGGTGAGTGAGTTTGATATGCGCATTCGCATCTTGTGAATGTATTGAATAAATACTGTATCATATGCTTGTCAAGAAAAAAGGGGGGAAAAATGTGTTATCGATGAAGTTCTCTAATTTTGTTAAGTATTTATTGAGAGATGTTGCCTAGTTGAAATTGCACTGTGAGTTTGCTAATGCTGGGAAAACATGTTCCTTTAAGGAAAATTAACAATTTTATGTTATGAACCGGCAAATGCCTCGAATTCTTTAAGAGCTCTCTTGGCTCAACATCTACAATGTTTTAAGTATAGCTTGTTGGACTCAATGCCATTGCGATCTACACATTTGATGAATTCATGGCATTAAAAGATGAGAAGAATCGGGAAGAGGAAAAAAACCCTGCAAAACATAGACACCGCACTGCCTGCTTACGTTCTGTTCTCCAATTGTTCTTTCCTACTAAGTATGTTTGTTTGTGTTCCGTGAGCTTTTATGTCTCTGCTTGAAAAAGCACACTACTTCAGTTAATAGGTAACTGACACTGTTTGAGGGAACAAACTTCTTCGGTTGAATATTTGGTACTTTCATATATCCCCCAACGTCACACGTATTTGAAAAGATATATCTATGTGTGTTAGAGTTAGATCTTGCTCACGCTTCCGATTGGGTTTCTATATGAGAAAATTATCTCATTCCCGGTCTCTTTTAGTATTGTTTTACTGAGAACAAGATGATATTAGGACCCCTTAATTACTAAATTCATGTAGGTTATTCACAGCAGCTGACAGCGACGATATCTGCACAGCTATACAGTTCATTAATAAGGCAAGGCCATGGACAACATTGATGGGTGTGGGCTGGGGTTATGGTGCAAACATGCTAACAAAGTACCTCGCAGAAGTTGGAGAGAAAACACCCCTTACAGCTGCCACATGCATCGACAACCCTTTTGACTTAGAGGAGGCCTCAAGGTCCTCTCCATATCACATAGCACTTGATCAGAAACTGGCTGGTGGCCTGGTGGATATTTTGCGATCTAACAAGGTTCGTAATTCTTGCAAAGACCTAGATGTTTGAAATGATGGCTTGAGCCTCAATACTATGAGATGATAGATCTAAAATTTAAATCTACCACTATTCATTGGTAAGCTTCCTGTTGGGTCCATTACTGCTTGTCATTATCTCTTCATTGTAGTGACTGCAGATGGATACTGCAATTTCAGGAGCTATTTCAGGGCAAAGCTAAAGGGTTTGATGTGGAAAAGGCTCTGGTGGCGAACTCCGTCCGAGATTTTGAAAAGTCAATATCTATGATATCTTATGGTTTTGAGGCCGTAGAGGAATTTTATGCAAAATCTAGCACAAGAAATGTGGTTGGAAAAGTGAAGATTCCTGTTCTCTTCATACAGGTGCATATACTCTTTGTGTCAAGCTCTTGGATTTTTAACATGAACATTTCTACTACCATGCTTGCTAAGATGTGTAAACATTTCAATAAACGTGATGTTTCCGTCTATTATGTCCACTTTAATGGTTGACATTGCTGATTTTGACGCCTTCAGTTGATATGCTTTGCATGTCTCTATAAGTGCACGGTGTGACAAGGAAACCATAAATGTAGTTTAAGGCAATGAGAAAGTCAGTATATTTCTAAAGATGCTGCCTACCTTTAAAGTAGAAGTCATTGTGCCATGACACAAGGAGAAACTCTGTCTAGATAGTTCTGTTTAGTCCATCACTATCCATCTCTTGCTAATAATTTGTAAAAGTTTTAACTTCAAATGGCCTGTTATTCCATTTGAAGGAAGTCTGACAACCTATATTGATAACAGAATGATGATGCAGTGGCGCCATTGTTTTCTATTCCACGCAGTTCGATAGACGAAAATCCATTTACAAGCCTGCTATTGTGTTCTTGTTTGCCATCTAGTGTTATTGCAAGTGGAAGATGTGCTATATCATGGTGCCATCATCTCACCATTCAGGTAACAAATTGAATTGTTTGTTTGTTTGATCGATCCCTGAGAAAGTTCTTTCTTTTTTTTCCCTGTCAGAAATTTATTATCCCAAATTCACGGGGTTCTCCTCAATCCAGGTTCCAGAGACTTAAAACTGTTTAGCAACTTTAAGAATGGAAATATTCTCGGACTCTCAGTTTTGTTCGTATGATCTCTATACTGGTTTATGTCATGACGTGCACTGTATTCATAATTCTAAAAGATGATTTTTAGGGTTTTGTTTCATGTTTAAACCTTTGCGCTAGTGTTTTTTTTTGTTAAAGTGTTCGTTAGTGCTAGGCCAGGACCCAGGACTGGCAAATGCAAAAATGCATTCATGCAAGTGTTAGGCTAACGGGCATGCATCTGGCGTGCGCAGTGGCTTGCAGCTGTGGAGCTTGGACTTCTAAAGGGCCGTCACCCTCTTTTGAAAGATGTTGATGTTACCATCAATCCTTCTAAAGGTTTAGCACTGTTGGAAGGCAGAGCATCTGACAAAAATGGCAGAGCAAACAAACTCCTCAATCTTTCACAGTCAAATGTTGTAAATGGGTATGCCGGTTATCTTTTGCAAGAGAAGCTAGAGGAACAGGATACCCCAGCTGGCATTGGTCCAAGATTTAGGCAAGATCAACAGAGAAATCCTGAAATTGAAGATAGAGGATTGCAACAAGAGGCCAATGATACATCAAAGCAGACTATCCCTGTTGATGCTGAATCAGCCACTGAGGAAGTCCATCCTGTTGACGTTGAATCAAGCCAAGTTCTACAGACTGCACAAGTGGTCATGAATATGCTTGATGTAACCATGCCTGGTACTCTGACTGAAGAACAGAAGAAGCAGGTAATTGCTTATTAGTTGCATGAGCGTCTTGAGCATACTCAGGTTGCATGAGCATCTTGTATTTTGGAGATTACTCAGGTTTAAGTCCATTGGATGCTTGATGGAAGCTATGATATTTTGTTATTCAGCTAAATGCCTTGTATCTCCATCGTTTAAATTGAAAATATCAAGGCCTCTGTGTCTTTTTGCGGAAGGTGAATCGAATGGACAATAAAACCAGTAAACCAGTAGAAGCGTCAAGTTTTATTGTTAACTTTTTTGTGTCAGTCTATTATTGCAAGCAAAAAGTTCTTTTCATTGTCATGATGTTGGTCAAATGGCTCATGTACGTTGTTTAGAAACGTTGTAGAGAAAAACTAAAATAGACAGTATGCTGCTCTTGTGCTGTATAGTGCTGGAGCTGCTGCCATATTTTGCTGTGAGATTCTGCTTGGCATGTCATTGACATTGACCTCCAGAAATCAGAAATAAAAGCCGTCCGTTTATTCTCCTCTTATGAACCCGCTATCTACTAATAGTACTTCTCAATATATTTCCTTCTATATACTTGGTGTAGTTGGCATTTATTTGTGGTGTCAGAAGTTTTTGTAATTGAATTACAATCAGTTTTCATTTGTGTCTAGGCCCTGAATGCCGTGGGGCAAGGAAAGACAGTTATGGACGCTTTGCAAGATGCCGTGCCTGAAGATGTTCGTGCAAAACTTACAAACGCTGTTTCTGGAATATTGAATTCTCGGGGGACCAATGAGAAACTTGATGGACTAATGAATGTCGGTCCGATTGTGGCATCGGGGTTAAATGCAAAGATCCAGGAAAATGTTGGGGGAGTATCTAGTGGAGGAGGCAATGAAGATCCTCGTTCATCAGGGGTTGATGATGACCTGGCAGAAAGCCATAATGATAATGAAGTTTCATTGGACGAGACTGCTGTGGGACTTGAGCCAGAGCTTCAGGCTTCAGATACGCTGCAGAACCCCATCGACACAGTTCAAGTTCAACCAATGCAAAATATGGATATTTCCAGAGAACTAACTGCTAAAAATTCTGATTACAGTGAAAATGGGTCAGATACAGGTGCTCAGCCTGATTTCCCTAGCCAGCCTGAAAGCGCTAGCACTGAGGATTCTGCGAGTGACCAGAACAAAATGGACCAGTCGTATACCGCATCGTCCGCTGAGGCCCAACCGCCGGAGAGTGTTGGAAATGATCATCTGAAGAGTGAGGAAAAAAGCAGCAATTCTATTTTGAATCAGAGTAGCTCTGATTCTCAGACCTTCAGTGTTTCCCAGGCATTAGATGCTTTGACAGGGATGGATGATTCCACGCAAATGGCTGTGAACAGTGTATTCGGTGTAATAGAAGATATGATCACTCAACTGGACAATAAAACCGAAGTTGACGATAAGAATGAGGTCGTGGAAGAGGGAACTGGCTCTCTAACTGAGAACCCTCAATTTGCTAAAGAGTATAATGGCTCCGTGAGGAAAGAAAAAAGAGGAAGTGATCTGAACTCACAATCTGACATGTTAGATAATATGTCTTCAAATGGAGGGAGGGATTCACTGAAGGATTCAAGAACCAGATGGGTGGAGGAGGAGAAATATATAGAAAGCCCTGATTCATTTAAGGGGAACAACATTGATAAGTCTGGGGAAAATCATATGGTTAGCCATGTGAATAAGGCAGGAAGTGGAACAACTGAATTGTTGGCAAGCAGTAAACCTTTGTCCGAGCAGTCAAATAAAGTTAGACATTTGCATACCATACCATTGTTTATAACTAGAAACGCATATGGTGACCCTTTTTACAAGGAATACCTTCGTAAGTATCTACTTTCAAAGGTACAGAATGCTGAATCGCTAGACTTGGATAGAACTACTGCTTTGTTTCTTGAGTATATTCCAGAAAAAGACCAGTGGAAGCTTTTAGAACAACCTGAAAATAATGAAGGTTCTGGTGCTGATATTGCTCCTCGGGAAGGTGTCAAGGAAGTTACTCAAGCTCACTCACCTTCAAAGGCAGATACAGACCAAATTATTGAACCATCATATGTTATTATGGATGCTGAGCAACAACAAGAACCTGTTCGAGAGAATAACGCAGTAGACAAAACGAATGAAGGAGTTGCTATCAGAAATGATAGATCAGAGAGCTTTGTTAAGAATGTTATATCGGATTCGTTGAAGGTCGAAGTTGGCCGAAGGCTAAGTGCAGAAAGCATGAATGAGATGGAGCCCAATCTTTCCAGAGATATTGAACACTTTGCAAATGCCGTGTCTCTGGCTGCAAGCAAGAGTCAAATATGGTTCTTGGATGGTGAAGACTGCAATTTAGGAAAACTAGGTACACTTAATGGAGAGGATTTAGTAAAGGCTATGTCTTTTGCTATTCAGGAAACCAGTTATTTGACAAATGTTCTCCCATATGGTGTTATTGTGGGCTCTTGCTTAGCTGCTTTGAGAAAATTCTTTGATGTCGCTGCAGTAAATGGTATTGACCAAAGGGAAGTTATGGCCCTTGATCAAATTGACCCTTCTGTGGAAAGGAATCGTGTTCACCTAGTTGAAACAGAGACTGATCGAGTTCTTGTTAACAAACTTGACGATAATTACACTGAGTCCAAAAGCACAGATGGACAAAATATTGATTTAAGCAAAGTAAGCAGTGGGACCATCATGGCTGGTGCTGTGACAGCTGCCCTTGGAGCATCTGCTTTGCTGGTGCGTCAACGGGTAACTCTTTGATCTCTTAGCAATGTCAAATACTGAATTTTTCACCTTTTTCTAACTGACTTCTACTGTAAGGAACTAAGACATACAGACACAAACACGAAGATGTACGGATATGGGATACTATGTCGTCACATACTCCCTCCGTCTCAATTTAAATGTCCCCTACGAATGAGCACTTTAATTTGGGTTAAGAAAATAAAAATAATAATATGTAAAAATATATCTTTTGTGGGTTTGAAAATGCACGGAAATCCGTAGGGGACATTTACATTGGGACGGAGGGAGTATAACAATTGGACAAAGTTAGAAATTCTCATAAACACACTAAACTCATTGACGAACTACTGTAACAGTGTTTAAAACTCTATCATGAACCTGCAAATATGATCGGAGAAGAGTTTCGAACACATGTATTGATCCCTGTATATCATCCCTGCAAGGCATTCGCTAACTATCAAAGGGTATTGGGCCTATTGGCAATTCGAAGCACATGTTTATCAAATGCAAAGCAATAAAGTTTTGTAAAGGATTGTTAAGCATAGCGCATTGTGAACTGTGAAGTGAAACTAACCAATGCATCCTAGACATTGTCAGAACCAAATCATAGTTTACATTACACTGTAATTATTCTCACCAACTTTGGCCTTGTTCCCATGCAAGTGTCTTATGACGTCGTTTGTCCTGAAAGTTGTCCCTTTTTTTTTGTTATTGCTCCCTGTAAAGTTTAAGAAGTTGTTTGCCTATCTACCCCATATGGTCTCGACATTTGGGATGTAGAATCAAGCGATGTTGAATCAATTCACTAATACTTTACATACACAAATATTAAGCTTGCGAGATCATGCCTCTTTTCCTTTCCTATTATTATGTCTTCACTTTCTGTTTCCCCCCCATTAATGGGTCTTTCGTTGCTTCTTATGCTTGTTGGTGATTCATGGGCATGAAGGATTCAGATAAAGGTACACCAACATCTCGAACCTTGGCCAATTCCTCTGAGGAGAAGGAAAATTGTCACGAGGAGCCTGACAAGCTTGAGCAGCATATCTCAGAGAAAAGCGAGAATAACATAGTTACAAGCATAGCAGAGAAAGCCATGTCTGTTGCTGGTCCAGTGGTACCTGTGAAAAAAGATGGCGAAGTGGATCAAGACAGGTCTAATCAGTTGTTTAGATTTACCTTATTTCCCTTTCCCAAACTCACTCATCATTCGGATAAAAAAAAAAACTCACTCATCATTCCCTCTGTCTAATCAGGCTGGTGGCATTGCTGGCTGGATTGGGACAACAGGGTGGCATGCTGAAGCTGTTTGGTAAAGTTGCTATGCTTTGGGGTGGTATACGGGGTGCTATGAGTTTGACTGATAAGCTTATCTTATTTCTGCGTCTTGCTGAAAGGCCTTTGTTGCAGAGGTAAATTAAGAGACGAATGTCGTATCTGTTAAAGCATCCAACTCCAAACCAATTGGCAAAGAGTGGAGAGGCCGCCCAGGCTCATATACTAGTATTGGAGGAGATAATTAACCAATGTGGGACAAATCCCAACAGTATCTACTATTTCTTTCCTATGCATCTAGTATATTAATTGGAAACAGAACAAAGAATATTTAAATTTACTGGAAGCAGAAGAAAATTCTTCATACATCACATGAAGAAGATACACATCTAAGATTAAATAAAATCGAGTGGAGAGGCTAAGAATTGGAGCGATAACCAATGCTTGAAGTTGTACTCTATTGTTGCCATAATGTATCAGATACGTTACTTGCATTTCAAACCCTTGTAACTCGTTTGTTTGTTCTATTCCTTTTGCAGGAGGTTAAAAATAGCATTCCAATATCTTGTATTATCTGTGCACCTGTTGTTTGCTGCTTTTGGTTGTTGATTATGGTCTAGTCAGCAGTTTTCGTAAAATCGTCTTGAAGAATTACCTTATCCGACGTGGACAATCTTGATCTTTTCTATGTCACCGTTTTTCTCCTTTCTTTTTATTGCTCCCATTACAGGCATCTAGTTTCTGTAATTCTAACTGGGTTGGGGCCATGTCTTATGTGACATATTAGCTCATCATTAGTGGTCATCTGTATATGAATGACTCAATAACAACTCTTCACTCATACAGTCATACTGCTTCTTTTCTTTGTTTCAAAGCTCAACAGGATGGACTAGTTGTGCTTTGTTGGTTTCAAGTAACGTGTCATAAGAAGGCCCGACAGTGGATGTGTTTAGCACTACACAAGTCTTTATTCATTTTGCTTGAGTATTTTTCAAATATTAATGATTTTCCAGTAACTCTTATTGTCTGTCTAAATATAGTGTTCATTGATATACTTGTGCATTGTTCTTCCCTTAGGATACTTGGGTTTGTCTGCATGGTGCTTGTTTTGTGGTCACCAGTTCTTGTTCCGCTACTTCCCACACTTGTGCAGAGTTGGGCATCACATAACTCCTCCAAATTTGCTGAGCTTATTTGCATTATTGGCCTCTATTCTTCTATCGCAATACTTGTTATGCTATGGGGAAAAAGAATTCGAGGGTATGACAATCCATTTGAGCAATATGGGCTGGATTTTACTTCGTCATCAAAGGTATGGATTTATGTTTTGCACAAGACAATATCAACAACGTCCTTAACTGGAAGTGCAGGAAATGCATATTGTTAAGAAAGCGTCAGACCGCTTTTTCACCATCTATCCTAAAACCAATTGGTGTTAGGGAGGGCTTCAATTAAGTCTTTTATGGCATTCGACATCGCACCCGCAAGTCTGTTTTTAGAGCGGTTGCAAGGAGTGGCATTGTGTAACCAAATCTATGGAGGCACTCCGGGCCCAACAGAAAGTCTACCCTCCTTGGGGTTGGCTACATGTACCCTTGTACATCGCTTTATTTAGAGCCACGCATAAAATTTTTGGCAAATGATTCTCTTCTAGACCTTATTCGCTGTTTGTTTGTTTATTTAATTATTTGATATCAAGGTTAATATAGCACATTTGGTTATGAACACCCCCCATTCCCCCGGCCTCAAGTTTTCAAGTTCATGTTTTCAAGGACTCCAGATGCTTTGGCAATTTTTAATCTTACCGAGCTTGGAGAATAAGCTAATGAGCTCTTGCTTGCAGATCCAAAACTTTCTGAAGGGATTGGTTGGAGGAGTTGTGGTTGTTTTATCAATACATTCTTTAAATGCATTACTCGGCTGTGTTCGTCTGTCATGGCCTTCCACTTTCATTTCATATTCTTCGGATATTGTGTCATGGATCAAAGTATATGGCAAGATGGTTTTACTTGTTGCTCAAGGAATGGTGACAGCAACAGGTGTTGCCTTGGTAGAAGAACTGATATTCAGGGCATGGTTGCCAGATGAAATTGCCACAGATCTTGGATATTACCGTGGTATTATTATTTCAGGACTTGCCTTCTCCTTACTTCAAAGGTATGTTTGTCAACACAATCTCTTGATGTTGGCATTTCAAGAAAAGAAAGAATGGAAAAAAGGAAACTTGGTTATTGAAAGCTTTATCCTGCTTTAGGATTTTTGCTTATTGGAAATTTGGAAATGCAATCACTTTGAATATGAAGATCATATGAAATTCGGTAGTTTTATAGTTGAGTTTTTGGGATTCTATCTTCATGTACATAAAATGGAGTAACTTTAACACGGTTCACTAGTTTTTGTTGGACAAAAGCAGTCCTTGAAGCTTAGAATTGAAGTAGAATAGTTGGTTGGTAAAAGCCAACACCAATTAGGGAAACTATGTTGGGTGGGGTTGACGGTGGTTGGTTGAGTTGAGGGTGCCGGACAGTAGTCAAGATGATGGTAGTGTATGCGATGGTGCTGGTGAAATTGGGAAGATGACATACCAAACAGTCTGAAAGACCAACATCCTTAGTTTGTACAAAATTCCATTGCAGGGGACAGTAACAATCAGGGGCGGACCCATTAAGGGTCCTAGGGCACGTGCCCCTACCCCATTCTCTGAAATAACATTTTTTTTTTTCGTATTCAAGAGTGTTCGGACTAGCCTACTCTCACCTTGATTGATCTCTGGGGATCAATTCCACCGTACACTAGCGGCGTCTTAGGGCATGTGTCCCCACCCCATTCTCCGAAATAACATTTTTTTTTTCATATTCAAGAGTGTTCGGACTAGCCTACTCTCACCTTGATTGATCTTTGGAGATCAATTTCACCGTCCACTATCGGCGGGATTGGTTTCATAAGAGTTGATAGCACGTGTAATGTTTTGAACTTGAGACCTTAGGAAAAAACAAATATCTAAGTCTCAGACTTTGACCACCGAACCAAATCCTTGGGGTTTAAAATTTTCAAATAACTTCAGTGCCCTTCAAAAATAGTCTCTAAATTATGGTAATGTTCAATGTCTTCACTTATAGATATTGTTGTGAGACATCACACTTAATAAGACTTTTTTTTGGAAGTTCACTTGAAAGAACAATAACATACTAAACTAAAAGTGAGGGATGAAATTCATTATTATTTCCTTTATGAAATTCTTATTTACCACCGTTAGTAATATGTGCCCCCACTAACTTAGATTTCTGGGCCCGCCACGGGTAACAATCCTCTTCAGATTTTCTTGTTTTGAAATTTCATGTGACAATTCAATCTTAGTGTAATCTTCAATCTTTCGCATATATGTATCACAATTCATGTTTCATCTCATGGCAGAGCCTACTTTTTGAGAATATTTTTTGATTCTAACAATTGAGTGACCATGTGGATTGGGGAAAATGGCTTCTAAAAAGTGACATGATCCTTTCCTTCAACTGTTTTTCAGGTCCCCATGGGCAATTCCGGGCCTATGGCTTTTGTCATTGGGTTTGGCAGGAGCTCGGCAAAGAAGCGGAGGTAGCCTCTCCATTCCAATTGGGTTGCGCGCAGGCATAATGGCTTCAAACTTTGTCCTACACACGGGTGGTTTCTTGACTTGTAAGCCCAATTTTCCCATGTGGGTAACCGGTCCTCACCCGTTCCAGCCATTTAGTGGGATTTCTGGTCTTGGTCTCTCTTTACTTTTGGCAATGGTTCTTCATCCAAGGGAGCCGAACCCATCAGAAGAAAAGCACAATGATAATTCGTGAATTCAAAATTTCAGGAATCGAGACAGAGTTGATTGCAAAGAATTTTCTGCATATTTGTGGTCACTCTGTCTCAGTCCTACATCCACTGTAAACAGAGTTGGAATGCTTGTGGAAAGTAGAGAAGAAATCAAACACTCAGATCGTGAAGGGCCCAGACATTTCCAGCTTGCTTCAAGGGCTGGCATTCTCAGTGGCTAATGCTGTGTTTGGATGACAGTTTTGAAAAGAATTTTTGAGGTAATGATGGAGAGAGAAAGTAAGGTAATAATTGAAGATATGGGTAATATATGGAGAGATATAAATAGAGTAATAATTGAAGATAATGAGAGTAATGATTAGAAGTACGGGTAATGAGTATTTTTTGAGTTGAAATTTTTTTTGCAAGTTATTATCCAAACAAGGTATAAAAAAACTCAAAGTAGAGATATAAAAATAAATATAACACTTTGAGAGCATCTCCGGTCTTGACCCATTTTAAGACTCAAATTTAAAAATGGGATAAAAATCACAAAAATCTCTTTCCAATCTTTGACCCAAATCCTTCCCCATTTTGGGTTTTACCCATTTTTTTGTCCAAATCTGAGATAACTTTTGTCTTGACCTATTTCTCCAACGGCTAGTTAGAGAGGGAGAGAAAGAGGGAGATGTGTAAAATTTGGGTTTGATGGTTGGAGATATGTCTACCCAAAATGAGTTTTTACCCAAAATTTGACTCAAATTTGAGAAAAAATATGGGTGAAGGCCGGAGATGATCTGATATACCTTAAAATGAGTCTTAATAACAAATTAAGATGATTAACATAATACAGACTCCAAGTTTTGTTGAATTATCTGAAAATTCAAGCATTTTTTAAGCATTTTTTAAGCAAAAGAAAAAATACACAATTTTTTTTTGTGCCACCTGAGATTCCGGTACAAGCCCGGTATCATTCGGTACAGGCCGATACATCTTATATTAACCGGTACAGGTCGGTATTTGGGACGGTACGAAACATCGATGTGTACCGTTATATAGCCGGTATGGACCGATAAAGAACGGAATTGACAACATTAGTACATAGTGACTATTGCTCTATTTGAAACGCAGAGTGGCGCCGTAAGAAGACGAATGTGGAAAATAAGCGATTTGAAAGTCACCACAATCAAGCAGTAAAGAAAAAGATGAGTTGTTTTCTAGGTGACGAGAAACTCTTTCAATTCGAATACCATGCATGCAATCGGGTGGTACATCATCATCAAATTTCTGATGATCTGTACCATCATCAAATTTCTGATGATCGACATGCAGTATTAATAAGGGATTAAGTCCCTCGTATTTACATTTTTTTAGCTCAAAAACAAGCAGCATCTTTTGCAATCAAACATAAGAACAAACGTGTTTATGAAAGTTTCTAAAACCCAATGGTACCTTATGAAAATACCTAAAACCATAAGTACCCTATAAAAGTGCCTAAAATCCTAAGGTAACCTATATATGAAAGTGTCTAAAATCTTAGGGTGTCTTATGAAAATGCTTAAATCACTAAAACTCTATAATAGGAAAGTGCACTCTAAAATCCTATGAAAGTGCCTAAACATGTTTTGACCTTATGACTAAAAAACTCAAAAAGTTAAAGGACCTCTACTGAAAACTACAGTATTTTGCTAGTGTCATTCTCTTAAATGAAAACTATTTTACCGTCTTTGTGGCTAATTTTCTCTATTAGTACTGCCGTAGATAATAAAAGATGAGTTTGATCTCAAATCATAACCAAATTGATTCCGGATCGCGTTAATATTGATTTTAGCTTATTAATGGGATCATAGGATATATAATAGTACAATTAAGAGTTTGCAATCAAATACATAAGATTATCATGGTGAATTCAAAAGTTCTTCGGGTCATTCAACCTGCATGTAGGAAAGAACAGCTGAGAACTACTTCCAATTAGGGTTGTAAATGAGCCGAGCCGAGCCGAGTTTTGTCGAGCTCAAGCTCGGCTCGTTTACTAAACGAGCCAAAAATTTGAGCTCGAACTTTAACGAGCCGAGCCCTTATCAAGCCTAGTTGGGTCATTTACTAAATGAGCCTCTTTAATCGAGTCAAGTCACCATTAACGAGCCGAGTTTTTGTCGAACGAGCCGAGCTCGCGAGCTACTTAGTTCGTTTACAGCCCTGCTTCCAATTTCACCCAGAAAGACTACACCTGGTCAAACACAACCAATGTGTTTATTGTTTGGTTTGAATTTTGAGGGAGATTTTTGTGGTAATGAATAGAGAGATAGAGATAGAGGAATAAAAGTAATGATTTGAGAAAAAACTTAATAGAGACCATGCGCATAAAAAAAAGCGTGGGTCTAACGCAAGCTCTCAAAGACCTTTCGTAAGGGGCCAAGGGGGGTTGAGAGAAATTTAATCTTAGGTGAAATTATACAATAATCTGGAAGTACCGCCATGTGGTACTCCGAACCGCTTTATAACCACACATCCCTATGGAGTCTACCATTAAGTATATGAATTCCATAAAAATGTATGGTTATAAAATGATTCGGAATACCTGATACTTCCGAACGATTGAAAAATTATTAGTATAATCTTAGTGCTGATACATACAGTATATGTCAAGCCACATATGCATGCGGAACAATCTTACGCCCGTGATTCCGCGCAATGCCCGTGGAGTTCACATAGGCCTGTCGGCTTCGATTTTGTGTACCCATCAGTATACCAGCTGATTCAAACGTACAGTTGTCTACCATTTACTATTCCTTCCGTTCCAATTTATTTGTCAAATATTAGAAATTTAACTTATTTAGGAAATATAATAATTACACCTAAAAGTAGTTTACTTTTCAATATTATCCTTCACCTTTTTTGAAAAGTTACTTTATTTCAAAAAAGTAAGGGCAAAAGAGGAAATTTCATCTATTTAAAAGTTAAACGGACAAACAAATTTGGACAAGGCAGTCAAAAAGTGGAGAAATAACTCGGGACGGTGGGAGTATTTTACTCTGTTAAATAGTCTACAATACAATACGGTGAATCTAAAAAGAAAATTTTGTTCCTTGTTCAGCTAAATAATTCATCCTGAATTATTTTTTGTCGTTATTAAAAAAATTAAATTTGTTAGTTTTTTGTCAATTTTTTAAGAATTATTTTTTTGTCATGACGAAAGGAATCTAAAAAGTAGTAAAAAATTATGACCGAAACTCAATTTTTTTGAATAAAGACAAAAATAAACCAATTTTTTCGTCTTTATTTTAAAAAAATTTAAAATTTTGATCATAATTTTATACTTTTTAAATTCTTTTTGCCATGACGAAACAATAATCCATAATAAATTGACGAAAAATTAAAAAATACAAATCTTTTTTGAATAATAACAAAAAATAATCCATGGTAGATTATTTAGCCGAACAAAGGGAATACTACGGATCAGTCCAACTACTACAGCATTCGATCTTTTCCATGTAATTTTGTGGTAGTTTCTGGCTCAATTCACTGTTCGACTAGCAATAGTATTCAGACGGAGACTGTAACGTGACTACTCATCAGTGCTACTGGACTGGACCACAAGACAAGAAGATCATTTTCGGACTGCATGTAACGTGTGATAGTGAAGTTCCTCAATCACTGATTTTGGGCTTGTTTCGCAAACTAAGTCAAATTGGACTTATTTTTTGGTTCTTTATTTAAAAAAAAACTTTGTATTTATTAGTTTTTCGTCAATTTCTTTTGAGAATTATTGCTTCTTTATAACGAGACGAATCTAAGAAGTACAAAAAATTACGATCAAAACCCAATTTTTTTGAATAAGCCAATTTTTTCGTCTTGATTAAAAAAATTGGATTTTAATCGTAATTTTTAGATTTGTCTCATCATGAAGAAGCAATAATCTTCAAAAAATTGAAAAACTAACGAATGCAAAAAAAGACATTTGGCTTATTTTGCCACATGATCCATTTTACTCACAAATGTATATTCTTCCTAGAGATGGCCATCTCAGTCGATCCGTCTGTATCTGATCCGTTATCCATCCCAAATGGATCGGATTTTTCGGATATCGTGGCGGATTCGAATTTATTTTTCAAAAAAAATTCGGAGATCGGATTGAATTCGGAGGTAAGTCTGTCCCCGCCCCGATCCGCTCCAAATCTGATCTCCATCCCCGATCCGCCCTGATCTGTCCCCGAATATTCAAAAATCTATTTTTTTTAAAATCAAAAATCCGCCTCCAATCTGTCCCTGAATACTCTTTCTATCAAAAATTTGGCCTTTTTTTTCTTTTCAAATTCGGATATCTGAATCTCCGATCGGATCTCCGTTCTCCGTTTGGGGCGAGGATGGAGGACCGAAAGTATATTTGATCGGGGATCGGGGTGGATTCGGAGGTCGAATGGAAAGTTCGGATTCGGATATGTCAATATCTGCCTCCGATATGTCCCGTTGCCATCCCTAATACTTCCCCCTCTCTTGCTAATGTTTTTTTTATAACAGGATGTTTGAACCAATTTGCGTGCATTTTGATTAATGGAATCGGATTCTGTCCAGTCCAAATTTGAGATTGTATGATACAGTCTTAATCTAAACCGAACACTGGAAAAATCAATAGCTCAAATCTACTCACAGACTCTTTGGGGAAGAAGTGATCTGAACAATTGATTTTTTTTTTTTTTGAATCAGTCAATTCATTTCAAATCCGAAGGCAAAGATTACATCGCAAAAAAACAGGAGTGCACCAAACTACCTACTCCGAGATTACAGGACACCCTGCAAAAGCAAATCAACACTAGGTGCCGATATGAGAATCCCATCCGGAACTAGACAGAGAGAAATCAAACGAAATCCCAGTACAAACCAATAAACAATAAAAACAGATGTAATCAAAACAACAAACAGATCACAAGCGAAAGAAGAAATCTAATCCCGTGTCGGAGACCAAACACTGCTTCGCGCCTGAAAACTGCCGTTGTCAACCCAGAACAAGGAAACAAACGCTGGAGAGCGAAACAGGCCGAAACTGCAGCCGGACAATCTCTCCAGCCGGAGCTGCAACCGGAAAATCCCCAACAACGGCACCATTGCTGCCACTACCGGAAATCCCCAAGGAATACCACCGACACTGTCGTCGACCACCGCAGTCCTCACTCCGACCACCCACCAAACCCTACGACCTTATTGCCCACCATCCAAACCCATCGAATCTGGTAAAGCCAGACCGGTACACCAAGCCGGACTGGGGGAAACCCAGCTGGAGAAGAAAGGCACAAAAGGCCCAGAAAACCTACCTAAAAAGAAACCACAAGCCTCCTACCTCTCGGCCACCGCGATTATTAACACCCACACACCGATGTCGGACAACCACCTGCTACTAGATCTGGAAGAACAAGGAGGAGCCGGACCAAAAAGGAGGCCAACTGCCCAAGGCCGGTGACCCACTTCGCCGGACAACACAACACAAAGATCTCCATATCGGAGAGGAGCCGAGAAAACAGAGCAGAATGAGAGGTGAAGAGTGGTGGGAGAGAGGAGGCGAGGGGGAGGGGGAGGGCGCAGCCCCCCAACCCTCCCCAAACCCTAGCTGCTGGGAAGAGTTTCTAGAGAGAGAGGGAGAGCGTGATTCTAGAGAGAGAGCAGAGGTGCTTTTTCCATCTGAACAATTGATTGGAACATTGAACATTCTAGATTTCGAATCTACGCTCCAGTCCAAAACTATGACGACTGGGGACTGAATTGGTCGTTTTCATACGAAAGCGAAGATTTCAGAATTGTGGACCAAGAAAACAGTACTCGTACGTAAGCTGAGATTGTGTGACGTTCTAATAAATTCATTTAAGAGTGAGAGTTATTCAAGGTGCCGCGGTAAACATGTTATTCACGGAGCCGCATAATTTCGGCTGTCCGTTTTGATTTTGAACAGTTTGAATTTAAATAAAAAAATTTCAGAGGAAGAGTTGAAAAGTTTTATTAATATCCGGACCGTCCAAAACATTCTTGGACGGTTGCAATTCACCTCCGTAAACAACTGTTCACAGAATCCTACGTTAAAAAAAAAGATTTTCTCTTCATTTAAATTTGTTGGACCTATGATCATCTGCACAAATATGAACCCGGGGTTCTCTGACTAGGTTACGTATTTCTCGAGTAATTCTAATCTTAGAAGTCGAGTTCACCGTTCGCTAGCTAAGAGGCCATTTGAAGTTGAAATTAACAAAGTCCTGTACTAACTCGGCCTACAAGAGTTGATAGCGCATGTGATATTTTGAATCAGTGGAGAAGCTTCGTCACGCTATAAGTCGTGGGGTTGGCGATCCCATGAAAAAATAATACTATAATTACTACTTCTTCCGTCCCTAAATAAGTGTCCGGCGCGTAAAATTAGGCTTTACAAAACATGCATATTTTTTATTAAAAAATTTAATTTTTTTTCACAATCTAATAGAACTCATTGCTATCTATTGATTTGTAAAAAAAATTTAATTTTTTTAATGAAACAAATGCATCTTTTTGAAGGCCTAGTTTTGCGCGCCGAACACTTATTTAGGAACAGAGGGAGTACTAAAATTATAAATGATCTCATCAGAGTTTGATGCTGATCTACACTAGGGATGTGCAAAAAACCCGCAACCCAATCGACCCCACCCGACGGGTCTCGGGCTGGGTCAAACATGTGGTTCAGACGGGTGCGAGATCACTTTTTGTTAAAAATCAATTTTCGGTTCGGGGTTCGGATTGGTGCATTCCTTACCCGTGGGGGTCGAACCCGACCAAACCGAAGGGCAAACCAACCCAACCCGACCCAACGTAAAGAATCGGGCTTGCGGACGGTTCCTACCACCTGTTTGGTTCGGTTTCGAACCTAAAATATTGTTACCCGACATGGTCGGGTCGGGGTCATACCTGACCCGCCTGACCCATGCACACCCCTAAGATTCTAAACATACAAAACGGAAGGCTAAAAAACTACTCGATAATTATTCAAATCTTTGCAACCCACTAAAATTAAATCGAAAAAATACAAAACCAAAGGCCTAATAGAACTCAATGAATTCCTCGTACTGTTCTCGTTGTGTAGTCGATATATCGGAGGAGTCCTGCTTCATACACAGCAGATCTGTGCACAGATTGTGCACAGATTTTGTTGTGGGGCTCACCACGGGTTCCACACAAATCATTCGAGCCGTTCATTAAATGTAAAACATTTTTTCAAGGGTCTTCGTAAAAAATAAGCTCAATCCGATACCAATAGGAGCTTCATCCAACCATTTAACTTTTCATTCAGATTTTCGGATAATGAAAAGTTATATGGTTGGATCGAGCACCTATAGGTATTGGATTGAGCTTATTTTTTACGGGGACCCTTGAAAAAATGTCTTACATTTAATGAACGGCTCGGATGATTTGTGTGGGACCCGTGGTGGGCCCCACAACAAAATCTGTGCATAATCTGTGCACAGATCTGCTGTGTGTAGACTTTCTGATATCGGAGTCCTCAGGCAGTTTGCTCTTGCCTCTCTCTTTGCAGATTTAGCATAAATAAAATACTAAAAGCACTACCACACAATTTTAAGTGTTTGCTCCTCTGGTCTATTGTGCATGGGTATTCTAAGATGTGAGAAACTTATTCACAGCTCCGCCGTGAATAAGTTATTCACAGCTCCGCGAGATTTCAGTCGTCCGTTTCGGCGATCAATGGTCCGGATTTTAGAAAAAAACTATTCCCTAGAAGAGTTTAACTATTCTCGCGAATAGTTTTTTTAAAATCTGGACCGTCCAAAACACTTTTAGATATGATCGATTGAGCGCCGTAAACTTTGTTTACGGGTTGCTCCATAAAGAAGTTTTTCTCTTCTAAGGTTTGCAAGTATTAAATGTACTATATAATAATTTGATTCGGGATTGAAAATCTGTTACCTAACTAGAGTACTACAATATATTGCTTAAGATGTAAAGCATGGAAGAAGTCTAATATGCGAATTGTGTATATATATATATATATATATATATATATATATATATATATATATATATATATATATCAAAAATTACGGTGTCCCCAAAATGACCGGGGACACTATAGCATCATCCTATATATATATATATATATATATATATATATAGAGAGAGAGAGAGAGAGAGAGAGAGAGAATATTGGTTGATTGATTGTTTAAGATCATTGCATATATTTTTACAAATGTAGGAGTATTAAGGTTTATGAATGATCAAACTTCTCGAGTTGCCACTGTTTCAAACCCCTGAGTGTCTATAGCCAACCCCTTGGGTTTGTAAAATATGAATTCTGAAAATATTTTTGGGATCTCTCTCTCTCTCTCTCTCTCTCTCTCTCTCCTACCAAGCTGGCTGTATTTTGTGTACTTACTTGGTAGCTAGAAGACAGCACCAGATCGAGAGCTTTGAAAGAGTAGTAGCCATAAAGAAACTGCCGTGATAGTTCAAAGAAGCAGCTGGGTTGGGTTGATTCTAAGATGCAGCATGCATGGAAAATGTCATGTCAGTGGTAGTAGCCAATTAGAACAAAACCAACCCCCCAATATATTAATTAATTTCCATGCCTGCCAATATACATACATTATATATATATATATATATACACACGTACAGATAGATACAGGCGGATTCAAGAATATTCTCTCATTCGATTTTGATTAATTTCCAAATTAATTAATCGCTAGCTTTTATATAAGTATTAATCTTCAATTGATCTAGAAAACTGCATGCCGATCGAAGAATAAGAATTTCTTAATTTCTCTTACTTAAATTCCTTCGAAGGTTCTCCTCCCTCTACGTAAATGTTTCTTTGTCGATATTTTCTTGGATGTTTCCTTTCCTTAATTCCCATCCCGCCGGCTGCATCGGAACCCACCGTGGCTCTTCCTTGAGAATGACCGACTCTTCCATGCATGCACTCACGCACGCACGCACTACTACTAGTATTTAATTACAAACACTAGTCTCTGTCAACTACTACCAGTCTATTACGTAATTTTGCTCCGGCTTTTAATTTGATGGAGCCTTCTGATAGTGAATGACTGAATGGTAGTGGCGGAGCCACGATTTGAATTCGGAGGGGCCGGGAGACTGACTTAATAGACACATATATTTTTTATCAGAACATGTATTTATTATATGACAAGATTTTTTATTTTCAATATATTACTACGTATATACATTGAAATGATTAAAGTGTAATGCAGATAAAGTATACCAATCATTTTATTTTTTTCTTTAGGCTACTTCAATCGTCACATACTTATTTTTTATTTATGAAAATAATTGAGAAATAAGAATGTAAAATAACCGATCTTTTATCAAATCAAATCAAAATTATTAAGATTATTAGTTATACACGAATAGTTATCAACATTATTCAACTTCAGATATATACAAAATAAAATTTTAAAACTCGGACGCTCGACCCAACATAGCTCCACCCCTGGTGAATGGTAAGATTGGTCTCAGCGCTTAATTCACGTGCATGTAACTAGCACCAAACAGCTTAATTTGAATTCTCAAAATATATTTGGAAAATGCTAACCACTGATAAGGTGTAAAAATATTCAATATAAAGTATCCGAAAAATATATATTGATATTCATAAAATACGTATTAAAATTTTAACTTGGCATTATATGCATATTGTTGACTGCCCAATGAGCGTACGTTACCATATGACATGCTCAGTGGCAGAGCCCAAGATTGATTCGGGAGAAAAGTATTACCATAGCTTGCTGCATAGGGTCAAAAAAAAATGTACGTTGATCAACATGTGTTGGGTCTGGAGTGTCCCTATAGATTTGGTTACACAATGTCACTCCCTGCGACCGCTCTAAAAACAGACCTGCGGATGCGATGTTGAATGCTATAAAAGACCTAATTGAAATTCTCCCTAACACCAATTGGTTTTAGGAGAGATAACGGAAAAGCGGTCCGACAAGTAGTGTTAGAGCCAGGAAGTCATGAGTTCGAGTCGAGGGAGCATCATCATGAGGGAGGGATTGTTGGGCCCAGATTGCCCCACAGATTTGTTTACATAATGTCACTCCCTGCGATCGCTCTAAAAACAGATATGCGATATCTAATGTTACTAAAGACTTAATTGAAGTCCTCCGTAACACCAATTAATTTTAGGAGAAATGATGGAAAAATGGTCCGATGACAACATGCATTATAACGCAAACTTCTAGGAAAATGTTTAAACCTTAAAGTCAAAGATACTGGGGAAATTAATCACAAATCACGACCTTGCATACCAAGACATCTCTATAAATGCCTCACCAAATTTTGCTCCATCACACTGCACACATCTCTTCAAACAGTTAAGCTGTCTCTCAATAAGCCTTACATATATTATATCTAGCTTCACACATCTCTTCAAACAATTAAGTTGTCTCTCAATAAGCTAGCCTTAATTATATCTAGCTTCATATATTTTCAACATCTACTCAAAACTTAAAACCAATGGCATTTTCCAAAATCGGGATCATCGGAGCTGGCATCAGCGGTTTAGCTGCAGCTAAACAGCTAGCCAGCCACCAGCCGACGGTGTTCGAAGCCACTGATTCTCTCGGAGGGGTGTGGAAACATTGTTCTTTCAAGTCTACGAAACTCCAGACTCCTCGTTGCGATTATGAGTTCTCGGACTATCCTTGGCCAACAAGAGATAATTCGAGTTTCCCATCGTATGTGGAGATATTAGAGTACTTGACCTCTTATGCTACTCACTTTGACTTGTTGAAGTTTGTTAGCTTCAACTCGAAAGTGGTAGAAATCCGGTTTGTTGGTCATGACATCAATGTTTTAGGTGGTGGTGGAGGAGGAGAAGGTTTGTCGGCAGCCGTTGGTCAGCCTATTTGGGAGGTTGCTGTCCAGACCGACCAATCAAACACTGTTCAGGTTGCTTTTTTAGATTCTAGCTAGCTAGACGTACACTGTTCTGGTTAATTATTAACACTTTGACAATTCTAGAGTTGATCATTTTTGGTTTTCTTTTTTCTTTGATGGGAATCATTTTATTTTTTTCTAACTAAACCTATTGGTTAATTTTTAATACAGTGGCATGCCTTTGAATTTCTGGTGATTTGCACGGGGAAATATGGCGATGTTCCAAAAATACCAGATTTTCCACACAACAAAGGCCCTGAAGTTTTTGGGGGAAAGGTTTTGCACACTATGGATTACAGCAAACTGGAGAAAGAAGAAGCCACTCAACTACTTCAAGGGAAAAAGGTTGTAGTCATCGGCTACAAAAAATCAGCCATTGATTTGGCTGTTGAATGTGCTGAATCAAATCAAGGTAATCAAATTTAACGAAAATTTCTTTCAGTCAGTGATCATGGAATATAATAAATATCCATTTCATAAGGTTCTAAATTTATGGCAATTGGAAAAAAAAGTAGTGTTTTGTAATTATAGTTCAGGCGTTAGAACCCTTGCACACACATCGGCTAATTATGACGGAATCAATCAATCATGCCTTACACTAGTGGGGGGCCAATTATGCTTGAAAAAAGTTCTATATGAACTTAATTACCACCACGTGGTGCCCAATACTCTTATTTATTCTATATTTTTTTAAATTTCATACATTTAATATTGGACTCTACCCCTGAACCACCAAATAAATTTTTGTGGGAAACAAGGCATCTTGTAGTAAAGGTAGAATAGACAAGGAGTGAAGTGTGTGATGGGTTGACTAGTAGTCTTGTAGTCAACCAAAAAGGCATACTTAAACTAATTTTGGGCATTGTCTGACTCTGACTCTGACTCTGAATATCAATATCAATATTCCCTTTTGCCTCATTTGGACTCTAGCAAAGAATTAATTTCCATGTACAAATGATGAAATTCAACGGCACCAACCTAAAGAACACCATGTGCTCTTTGATTAATTCCACACTTTGTCAATGTTGGAAAAATGCTTTGAAAACTCAAAATATGTACCCAAGAAAAATATTCAACTCCAACCTCCATGGCCGTGCAAACTTTAACAAAAACAAGCAAAAAGATCTATTTTCAAGAACTCGATCAATATGCATCCTCAATGCGCCCTCAGTTGGGCTTAGTATGATTGTAGCTTATGTCTTCTGTACATTAATTCATCAGATACTTGTATTCTATGACAACTTGTAATGAAAAAAAACACAATATTTCCTTGATCATATTTGTGGAAACACATACATGAAATCTATTTTTGCAGTATCGTGATAACTAATGGTGTCTAGAATCAAAATTATTTGTTGTAGGGCCAGAAGGTCAAACATGCACCATGGTGGTCCGGACCCTTCATTGGACAGTACCGCATTACTGGGTTTGGGGTTTGCCATTTTACCTGTTCTATTCAACTAGATCATCTCAATTCCTCCATCAAAGCCCTAACCAGGGCTTGCTAAGGAACCTCCTTTGCTGTCTATTATCTCCTGCGGTGGGTGCATATATATATACACACACAAATACACATATATACTGCTTATTTTCATCCTTAGTAATTAAAACTAATTATATGTGATGGGGTTTAAATTCTTGACAGCGGCGATCTATATCGAAGATAATAGAGTCCTATTTGGCTTGGAAGCTTCCGTTAAACAAGTACGGACTGAAGCCGGATCACCCTTTTGAAGAAGACTATGCATCTTGTCAAATGGCTATTTTGCCCGAAAATTTCTTTTCCGAGGCTGATAAGGGGAAGATTGCTTTCAAAAACTCAACATCCAAGTGGTGGTTTTGGGAAGGAGGTGTTGAATTCGAAGACAAGACTAAGTTGGAGGCTGATGTTGTGGTTCTGGCCACCGGTTTTGATGGGAAGAAGAAGCTAAGAGATATAATACCGCAGCCATTTCGGAGTTTGGTTGAGTTTCCTTCTGGCATGATGCCTTTATACAGGTAATTGTCACTCCCTCCGTCTTCGTTCTTTAGTCCCTTTTATAAGTTCGTGCCACTTTTCAATTAATTAACACTTTTAATCTATAATATTTTTTAGGTAATTTTGGAAACATCGTTTAAAAGAGCTCATTGAAATCTATCAAATAATATTCATATTGCATATAATTAGTATTACCAATTTAAAGTTATAATTAATTTTTTATTTGGTTAAGATATGACGAGGGACAAAAGAATAGAGATGGAGGAAGTATGCCATAAGTACATATATATATATATATATATATATATATATATATATATGTATATCAGTTAGCTTCTTGTAAGGGATCCCTTACTTAGCTTAAGTGCAGAGCTCATAGATTTCGATCGAATTTTGATGATCCGAATAGTTCAATGTGATCATAACATGATTTTAAAGGTTCCCGCAAGTAATCAGCAAAAAATATGATGACCGATAAGTGCTTCATCCGAGCAGTTTTCATTGAACGGTTCAGTAAAATTAAAACTGCTCAGATCAAACACTTCCCAGTCATATTTTTTGTTGATTTCTCTCGAGAATTCTTAAAATCACGTTCTGAACACATTGAACAGTTCATATCATCGAAATTTGATAAGGAAAGGGAGGTCCGCGCTTAAGGACTTCACTTAAAGGCCCTTACAAGAAATTTTCGGTATATCTATATATATAGATATACACACACACAATTAAAAACATGATGGTAACTGATTGTTGTGAATTATATACACACGTACGCGTGCAGGGGGACGATCAATCCAATGATTCCGAACATGGCATTCGTCGGCTACATTGAGAGTGTCTCAAACCTGCACACGGCAGAGTTGCGTTGCAAATGGTTGGCTCGACTAATAGATAACCAATTCAAGCTCCCAAGTGTGGAGAAGATGCTCGAGCAAACCACTAAAGAGATGGAAATCATGAAGAAAACAACAAGATTCTACAGAAGAAGCTGCATTTCTACTTTCAGTATAAACCACAGTGATGAAATCTGCCAAGAGATGGGATGGTCTTCTTGGAGGAAGAAGAGCTGGTTTTCTGAAGCCTTTAGCCCATACATGAGCCAAGATTATCAAGAGGAGATTTAAAGCTAGCTAGCTAGCCATATCATGTGGTTTTACTTCAAATAATTTGATACTCCCACCGTTTCATATTGAGAGTCCATCACGAAAAATCATGTCATTTTTCAAATAAAAAAATCATCTACTTCCGTGTATAATTTTTAAAATTTTTTCAAACCAAATTAAAGTAATAATCGAGATATTTAATACGGTGCGGAAAAATTCAAACAATTATACACGGAAGTAGTTGATTTTTTTATTTGAAAAATGACAAAAGAGAGAGAGTGAGACTCTCAATATAGAACGGATGGAGTATTTCATTTATATCATGTTTCATTGTTGTAAGAGAATAAAATAAATGCAGATTCGAAACACTTATTGGAGGTAGAATTTGTAATTTATTCCCATTTCTTTGCACTTTATGAGAGAATGTAGAAAGGACTCATCATACGTTTTAGATATTTGGATCTCCAAATTGTCTATGGTTCTCTAAATATGGAGACCATACTCTCATTTTGGAGACAAAATCTCTAAAAAGTACGATGAGTCTCTTCTATATTATCTAATAAAGTGTAAAAAATGAAAATAAATTACAAATTCTCCCTCCAATATATCACATTCATTCTCTATTTTAAACTTTTAGAGATGGGTTGGAGATGCTCATTACAGGTAGAGATTTATATGGGAAATGAAGACCTATATATACATGCAATCAATAAAGCATATTTCTTCTTCTTATGCTAGGTTCTCCATGTCATTAATTCGCGCGCACGTGTTTCATGTTTCAAAACCATCGACTTCGAATTGCATACATTAACTCGATCGACATCAAAATTGAAACAAATAAAATTACGAAACTTTATCAATGTCGTTTGGCAATCCACTCAAATTTCATCAAGGAATTTGTAGTACGTAGAGCACTAGTCTTTTTAGTTAGCTGTAAGTTGAGTAATATTTCTTGAGAAACTTGATTTTTTTTTTAATTCATAGGGGCAAAACTACTCTGTTTCGTAATTTCGCTCCTACGAATTTCAAAAAACATACCTATCGATATCCGTTAGAACTGATTTTTTACAAGTTTCATAAAATATTATTTTAAAATTTATAAATATTTTTTTGTATTTTTATAATATCCAAAGTGAACTCCAATAAACATGCGGTGGACGGTCACCGCATGTGCGCTGTGGTGCTCATAGTGCCTCTGTTTTTTTTGTGACTCTTGAGTTACTATAGGCCGTGAACTACAAAGAACAAAAAGTGGATGCCAACAGCCAACGCTTCGTTCTTGGTGACATGCATTATGCCTTTTGGCGCTTTGCCAACTTATTCCCCCTTTTCGGCCTCAAGGGCCCGTTTGGGTGCCGGCTTATGAAGGGGATAACTAATACCCCATTTATATTTGGGCCCACGGCTTATCCCTCGTTTGGGAAGCCATTTGAGGTTGGGTATTGTTTTATCCCGTTCTTGTGCAATACCGGAGAAAGGGGTATTAGGGGGTCTTACCTATGGACAGGGTCTGAGGTATCCATAACTTATACCCCAATCCCCCTCAAAAAATGACAATTTCACCCCTCCTTATCCCCCTCCCCAATCCCTACACCATTTTTGTTTCCTGGAGCAATAAACAAAAAATAGAAAGAAGAAGAACAGTAGCAACAAGAACAGATCGGAGAAAGGACAGATCGGAGAGAGGAGGGATCGAACCAGTCGTAGCTGCTGCTGATGCTTCTTCTTTTTCTTCTTCTGTCGCCGCTGTTGCTACCGCCGTAGTTCTCTCGCTCTTTCTCTCCCTCTCCCTCTCTCCCTCTTTCTCTGTTAAACGGTGAAAAGAAAAGGTGAAACGAAAAGGTAACAGTAATAAGAAAGGAAGAAAAGAATAAGAAAAATGATTGTGTGCATATGAGACCACGTGATATCATACACCCTCACCAATAATTAATTAAAATGAACATATAATTAAATTATAAATATTTTAATTATTTTATATAATTATATTTATTAACTAATTTACAATTATTATTTGTGAAAAAAAATTTAATTAAAGTTGAATTTCCTAATTATACATTTAATCTAATGAATAATCTAACTTAACACTGCACAAGGGCAAAATAGTCAATTGACAGCTTTTTACATCATACACCCTTCCTTACCCCCCAATTTATCCCTCATCCAAACGAAGTATTATTTAATCTCCCTTTTCTAATACCTCATCTAAACAACCTACTATTTAATCCACCTTCATAAACATCACATCAATGTGGGTCATCCCTTATTAACTAATACCCCCTACTATCTTATCCCCTTATTAACTAATACCCTCAATTCTTTCCCACATCCAAACGGGCCGCTAAGGGTTTTGTCAAGTGGGTACAAAAAAGTAAATTAGAATCTCACGGAATTCAAACATATCAATCTTAGAGCATCCACATTGTAATAAGCAAATTGGTATGGATAAGCAAACTTAACAACAATGCTAAAAAAAACACCTCACATTGTAATAAGCAAAGTTACAAGTCTTTTAGCAAATAACCAAATTACACACATTCCATAACCAAACTTAACAACTTTTACCAATAACCAAAACTCAATAATCAAACCCAATAACCAAATTCAAAACTAAAAAACACCCCACATTAGAATCGTCTCATCGAGAAAAATAATTTGGTGTGGTCGGGTGTGTGATTAGGACTCGTTTGTAATTGGACATAGGTACATTGCGTATTGTGGGGTTTTTTTTATAGGGATGAAAAAATAACCAATGTGGAGATAAAGTTTGTTAAGTTTGATTATGAACTAAATGGATAATCAAATGCTGACGTGGCATATTTTGATTATTGATTTTGATTATTCTCATTGCGGATGCTCTCGGTCGTTTGTTTCGAGGTCTCGAAATTAGTTAAGGTTTACACAAATTGGCATGGAATACCCGGTTATAAAAATTAAAAAAAGAACTTATTAATTTCCCCCCTCTATTGTTTCTTTCTTTCTCTTGTATAACAAAGCGGGTAAACGTGGACCTCGTGTCAGGCATATACCTCTCCTTACGTCTGCGTTATACCTCTCCTTACGTCTGCGTTAGAGCATCTCCAATCCACCTTCGATGTGACACATTGAGGGGAGATTTTATAATTTATTATCTTTTTTCTTCACTTTTTGTAGTTTTTGAAAGAATTTTTGAAAGACTCACCGTCCTTTTTAGAATTTGGTCCTCCAAAAGTAAATTTGGTCCTCTAAAAATGGAGGATCAAAAGTAAATTTGGAGTATAAAATTCCTCCAAACTCTAAAAAGGACGATGGGTCCCTCAAAGATTCTCTCAAAAAGTACAAAAAGTGAAGAAAAAATAGAATAAATTACAAAGTCTCTTCTCAATGTGTTACATCCATACCCTAATTTGGAAGAAATTGAGATGGATTGAAGATGCTCTTATTCGTGTGGTCACAACGTACCGTTATTCGTGTGGTCACAAAGTACCAGGCAAGGGACCAAGACGAGAGAGCTAGCTAGCTATAGCCTATAGCTATTCCGGCCTCACAAATGTTAAGGATATCAGAACCACTAAAATCTCTATTATTATTAGCCATATAAAGGCTATATATGTTGACTGATATTTGCGCACTAAACAGTACTCCGATGCATGTAAATTAACCTCACAAATTTTTATAATGCATGCCTCGCGTGCGTTGGATGATTGTGGACGCATTTGTGTCCGAATAAATTAGTTTCGATGATTTGAGCCGCTTCTTTTGAATATCAATGGTTACATGTAATTCACTCAAACGGATATCGATAATCATCCTGACGAATCATATTTGTCTTGCAAAAAATGTATGTGGATAATTCTGACAATGAAAAATCCCAACCCTTATCATTTTCCTTGAATAATATTTAGGTAATTGATTTTTACACTTTCCTTTTTATAACCACGTTCTCTTTTTGTCTTACTGTGATTTGAATTGACAAAATAAATCTTTAATTTGGATACTTTTTTATACTTTTTTTACACTTGGAAGGACAACGTTATAATTTCCATCACAAAAAGATAAAAGGGAGTGTGAACATCACTACCCTAATATTTAATTCATGCCAAACCCTTATGATATAATTAGTTAGTCAAATCATAGAAAAATACAAACGTGGTGAATTCCATTTTAATTTCTTGTGTGCATGGGTAATATTTCTCCTTTTATGTTAGGGAAATGATTTTAACACTTTTTTATTATAAATTGACGCTCTTTTTGTTTTTGTTTTTATACACGTGAAAGTATCAAATGACCCTTTATATGTATGTGAGTAAGCTTCTAATGCGGACCTCCACATCCAAGCAAAGTGCGGACCTTTCCTTTTCCGATCGAATTTCGATGATCCGAGCCGCTCAATGTGTTCAGAACGTGATTTAAGGATATCCGCAAGAAATCAGCAAAAAAAAAATCGGAAAAGGCTTCATCCGAGCAGTTTTTGTTTATTTTTTATTGAACGGTTCAAATAAAAACTGCTCAAATCAAGCCATTCCAGGTCATTTTTTTTGCCGATTTCTCGTGGCTACACTTAAAATCACATTCTGAACACATTGAACGGCTCGGATCATCAAAATTAAATATTAAAAAAAAAGGTGTGAAAATCATTTCCCTTGACTTATGGGGTGTTTCCCGTAGACAATAACTGCAGGATCATCTTTTGTTGAAAAATGCCAAATTATTTTCACTTACCCAAAAATCGTTGAAAATTAAATGTTAAGATATTTCCACTAACTAATAAGTTACAGATGAAATACAAAATTCGTTACTTAGTGTAAATAACAAGCTAAAATGTCATGACCTGCTTGCCCAAAATTGTTAGCGAAAACCTGGCCTTATTTAAGTAGTAGTACAGTATAATTTTCAACAAATAGCCGGAGTGAGTAGGTGTAATCTCTTATCCCAAATGTATCAGATAATTTAGCACGTGTACATTTACAGAGAGTTGTGTCCAGAGAGTTGTCTATTGGCATCTACCTAGCATCCCAGACTCGATTCTCAGCATCTTTACAATGGTACGTACATCCTCTCCCGCCACCTGATCCGGTGGCCCTCCTTTCTCTCACCTCCCTCTATAAAACCTCCTCTCTCTCTCTCTCTCTCTCTCTCGCCTCCCTCCACTAACCCAAATACAACACAAACTCTTTCTCTATCACCAATTTACTCCATTTAGTGAGAGAGAGAGAGAGAAAGATGAATGGCTTGGATTCACCGCTCGAGGCCCTGGCCTTCAATTACCTGAGTTTCGCTTTCTCAACGGCCGTCAACAACGTCTGGACATGGGTGGTCGCAGTCATTACGGCGGCCGTTAGTTTCTGGCAGATCAGAGCCGCCGGTTGTGCTGGTCCCGCGAAATCCCAACCTGACCGCCGTCGGATTAGCGAGCCGATTACTACCGTTTCAACGACGACTACGGCGGTGAATTTTGTACTGGAGACCGATGGCGGTGCCAATGAAGGAAGGAGGAGACTCAGGAGAGGGAAATTCACTGTTTATTATGATGAGATCAGTGAGGGCGTGGAGGGCGATTCGACGGCGGATGACGGCGGTGAGGGGTGTCGTTGGGGTGGGGATTGGGAGAGAGGGTTGAGAATGAGAGTGGGGGAGGATGTGAGTTTGGGGTGGTACCGTAATCAGGATTTGACGGTGATTGACGGTAACGTCGTTAGGTTATGGGATTGGGGATGCTGATTGTGGTAATTAACGGGAATTTAACTTAAACTAGTTGTAATTAGTGTTTGGTTATTCTCAGGTAGTGGTGAGGGGTGTTTAATTTAATTTGGTTAATTATGGTTTTGGATTAGGAAGTTTGTTAAGAAGAGTCATTGGTTTTGGTAATTAATAATTAATGTACCTGAGGCCTTTGAATTGTGTATACATCTATATATGATTTCTAAGCATTTCATAAAACAAGCTCTCTCTCTCTCTCTCTCTCTATTGTTTTCTTTGTTATTTATGTTGGAGATTCATTAGAGCATCTCGCTATTGTTTTCTTTGTTATTTATGTTGGAGATTCATTAGAGCATCTCCGCTCCTTATGTAAATTTGAGTAAAAATCACCCAAAATATCACTCCACTCCTTACTCAAACTCAAACCAAAATCAAATTTGGTTTGAACCAAATCCTTACTCAAATTTAGAAGGTTATTTTCTCCCTTTCAAATTTACAACTATGTCATTAATGAAACATTTATTCAAATTTATGGATTGCTACCTACCAAATCAAGTTTTACCCAAATTTTTACTCAAAACTTCGGGTAAAAAATTGAGTAAGGAGTGGAGATGCTCTTGAGTCTAATTACAATTCCAAAGCCATCAACTTTGATGACCAATTGGCTGCCATCTTGAGGGTCAATCTTTCCAAGAAAACAGTATGTAGGATACATGAACTCAAACCTGGTGGAGGAGAAGAAGGTTTAACAAAGTACTAATAGTGACAATATAACGATCAAGCTCAGTGTGCATGGTAGCAAATCTTTTGGTGTGTGTCATTTGCTTCCACTAGCTAATACCAAATCAACGATACGATACGAGCAAGAAACGTAGCAACAACAAGTTCAGTGTCCATGGCAAATCTTTTGGTGTGTGTGATTTGTTTGCGCGCACAAAGGTCGATCTAGTACTGTACTCTAACACTACGTTAATTTTCAACTTCAGATGACTGTAGATTGATTATTACTACGTGTGTATATTACAACTGCAAGTGTGGTAAGTCAATGTATTTTATGTAAATTCCAAAACCTGCTTCCATACAAAATGCTTTATTCATTTCAATCAACAACCAACCGGCATGGAACTCTCGTGCAAATTAAGCACAAGGCCTCTCGCCTAGTGTATCAATAACGCATTTCTTCTTATGCTAGGTTCTTTATGTCACGTACTCACGCGTGTTTTCAAAACAAAAAAACTTGAATTGCATAGGTCTCAACATCAAAATCGGAACAAATAAAATTATAAAACTTTATCAATATTGAATCGCAAACACTAACAAAAATGTCTATCGCGAAGAAACGATTTCAGCACTAAAGCGTCAAATTTTGCTTTGAATTTCTATACTAGAATTATGTAAATGTCGATATGCATATCCATATATAATATCAGTCCCGATCAAGTCCACACCTCTTACGGTCTGCACCGTCAGCACCTCTCCTTTTCAGATCGGATTTCGATGATCCGAGCTGTTCAATGTGTTCAGAACGTGATTTTAAGGGTATCCTCGAGAAATCAGCAAAAAAATACCAGAAAAAGCTTGATTTGAGTAGTTTTTTATTGAGCCGTTTAATAAAAAACTCTTTAGATGAAAGCCTTGCCGATCTTTTTTTTTTTGTCGATTTCTCGAGGGTACCCTTAAAATCACGTTGAGCGGCTCGGATCATTGAAATTCGATCGGAAAAGGAGAGATGCCGACAGTGCGGACCGGAAGAGGTGTGGACTTGATTCGGACTGTCCAAAATATATATATTCGTATATGAAGAATTAATTAGTCAGTTCTGATCAAAATTAATTAATTAATTATTCAGTGACAAAATATATATTTGGTCACCAAAACGGTACATTTGGGACGAAATTTGATTTCAACAAACCCAGCCACGTTCTTGTGACAATTAAGGCTTTTGGCACTTTGCCAACTTATTTCCCCCTTTTTAGTTTTTTTTTTTTTAGCAAAGGAACGTAAAGGTAGACCTCGTACAATTATTAGCATTTACCCCTGTACGTGCGTTAATGCTATGTTGTTGTTTTTTCCTAAGCAAAAAAATTTTATTAATGCTATGTGTTTTGAAGATGTGATTGTAGGCTTTTTGTTTGTTAATTTTGTAATCTTTGACTGTATAGTAATTTTTTTTTTTTTTGTCAATTGATAGAAGAGATTATTTTTGTACATCAAATATGAAGTACATAGTATAAACTTGGGACACTACATTAATTGTGAGTGTTCTATCTTACCTGAATTACAAATGGATTCAATTACATCTGCGTGTCACGAGACAACCAAACTCAACCAATACAAGAAATAAACTCATTATAAGATAGAAAGAAAAAAAGAAAGAAAAAACCCTCTAAGGGTGAACACCCACACGCAGGTGAAGAGATTCGAACTCATAACCTCCTAGTGAGATACAAAAGTCCTGACTAACTGAGCTAGTCCCAATTGATTTAGACTGTATAGAATAGGAGAGTAAGAAAATCAAGATGTAAGACGAGCAATCCTATCTCTAAACACTAAAATTGGTATCTTTTTCGTGTGATTTCTTCATGTGATCCTCACATAAGAAGAAATGAAGTTCACAATAGTTTTAGTTTAATCGATAATTTGACTTGTTCATTTTTAATGATGTTGATATGCAAGTTATTTATGACAAATCATGTTTAAATTGCCCTACCATAAATAAACACTCATAATTTCAACGATAAAATTCAATTGGGACCGTCAATTTCTTTTGATAGTATAATTTGTCGCTTTCCAATTAACATAAATAAAGTGATTTAGGCTCTGTTTGGAATCTAAAGAAAAGAACATAAAGGAAATGAAAAGAAAAAAGGAGAAAAATAAGAAGCAAAATTTACTATTCGCTGAACTTGGAAATTTTATTTTCTTCTTTCTTTTTCTCTTTCAACCAAACAATGGAAAGACAAAAAAATTAATTTTTCTTTTTTTTCCGTAAGTTTCAAATAGAATCTTATATCATAAAAATAGGCCGATCAAAAAAAAGTAGAACCCCGATAGATTCTCTCTCTTTTCGTGTTTCATCCCAACTGATTTTATGAGTAAATGTAATTTTCCATCAGATAATGAGAGAGAGAGAGAGATCTACCTTAGCATGAGAGAGAGAGAGAGAGAGAGAGAGAGAGAGAGAGAGAGATGGAGGATAATTGGGATCTGCTTTAGCATCCGAGACTCGATTCTCAGCATCTTTTTTATGGTACATCCACTCCCGCCAAAATATCCAATTGTCCTCCTTTTTCCTCATCTCCCTTTATAAATGTCCCCCCACCTCCCCCAAAATATACCAGACAAACACTCTCTCTCTCTCTCTCTCTCTCTCTCTCTGTGTAACAGAGAGAGTGAAAATGAATGCCTTGGATACACCGCTTGAGGCCTTGGCCTTCAATTACCTGAGTTTCGCTTTCTCGACGGCCGTCGCATGGCTCGCCGTCATAACGGCAGCCGTTAGTTTCTGGAAGATCAGAGCCGCCGGTTGTGCTGGTCCCGCGAAATCCCAACGTCCTGACCGTCGTCGGATTAACGAGCCGATTACTGCCGTTTCAACGACGACTACGGCGGTGAATTTTGTACTTGAGGAGACTGATGGTAGCGCCACTGCCAATGAAGGAAAGAGGAGACTCAGGAGAGGGAAATTCACTGTTTATTATGATGAGGAGAGTGAAGGCGTGGTCCGCGTGGAGGGAGATTCGACGGCGGCTGACGGTGGTGAGGGGTGTTGTTCGGGTGGCAATTGGGACAGAGAGTTGAGAATGAGGATGGGGAAGGATGTGAGTTTGGGTGGTACCGTTAATCAGGATTTGACGGTGATTGACGGTAACGTCGTTAGGTTATGGGATTGGGAATTTAACTAACTAGTATTAATTTAAGGAAACTGATTTTCGTACTTCACTTTATACTAATGGAGTGGAGCGCCATCAGTAAAAAATAGAGCGCGAATATCAAAATCCTAGTTTTATGAATTTGGATTAGGAAGTTGATTAAGAAGAGTCATTGGTTTTGGTAATAATTAATGTACCTGTGGCCTTTGAATTGTGTATATATCTAAGATTCCTGTGATCGATATTAGCAATAAGAGCTTTTTTTTGCCACATGGGACTGCTGTGCAAAATCTGTTCTTAATATCTGTGTGTTAGCATTATTGATTCAGCATTTCGTGAAACAAGCTGGATTTCTCTCTCTCTCTCTCTCTCTCTCTCTCTCTCTCTCTCTCATATGCTAGCTGAATCTTTCTTCTTTAGTTTAACGGGAGTAATTTTTGCACTCTCTTTTTCATAACTGCATCCCTCCTTTTATTTTTTTAGCTATGTAAAAATTCAATATTGTCCTTAAATGTGCCAAAAAGTGAGATCATTCAAAGAATAAAAGACAATGTTGTAATTTCACATGAATAAAAACAAAAAATAAAGTGTTGTTACAAAAACAAAGGAAAGTGCGAAAATCACTGCCCCAGTTTAACTAAAATTCCAAAGCCATCAACCTCGATGACCAATTGGGTGCGTTTTTTGAGATTCGAAATTCAACAGTCTGTTCTGGGGATACATGAAGGTTGTGAGATGGTTGAGAGTCTTGAGACTCTCTCTTTTGGGAGAGTAGTTCTTCCACTCTCCCCATTATATTTGGACTCGGAGACCCAGATCTGAAGTTCTAGATCTGAGTGCTGGCTCTTGAATCGATCCCGAAGACGGTGTTCTTGGCTCTCAAACGGCGACAATGAAGGCGTCACGATGCAGACCCTATGCAGATCTAATGGCGATCCTCCACCCACCTCCATGAGCGGAGTGTTGGGTCCAACATCGGAGCTGAGCAGCATTTTATTTTTTGTTCTTGTTTCTGTTTTTTTATTATTCTTTTGTTGTATTTGTTGTTTTTCGGCCTATGAACCGTAGAATTTGTATATGATTTGCATCAATATAACTTGCATTTTCTTTCCGGTCAAAAAAAAAAACTGGTGGAGGAGACTCACGAGAGAGAAGGTTTAATAACAACAGTAATAATCACGGCAAAAAATATATATAATATCGAAATTCAGTGTGCACGTGTTTGTTTTATTCTATGATTTCTTTGAGTCATATCTTGGAAGTATATATATAATCCTATTTCCTACAGACCTATCAGTAAGATTATCAACCCTCAAAGGGGAACCTTCTTCCTGTTGTCCTGTGCGTCGGTGGACATGTATAGCCCTTGAAATTTACTCTCTTTTCTCGTCAAAAAATAAAAAAATTACATAACAATAAAAAAAAAACGAAGATAGAAAGAAAGAAGATAGTTTCATGCAAAATAAAGTATATATGTATTATGTTTTTTATTGAACGTAGTTTCATTTTCAAACAAAATAAAGTATATATTTTACATTTGGTTAAAAAATGTAGAATAATGAATAAAAAGATGAAAATTTGAAAAAATTGCATGTAGAAGAGAGCTTCATTTTATTTTAGGTAACTGCATTCTTATAGTAGGTAGTAGTATAGATTAACAATCTCATTGCACCTAAGCATCCCCATTATGCTTGTATTTGTTCGATCACCTGAGGAAAAGCATGTGTGAATAAAAGTTCAAATGTAAAATAAACGTAATGGTCCTATGTTTGTTTAACAAATTTGGACGGAAGGGGTGAAGTTGATGAAAATGAAAGTTGAGGAGGTGAGGTTGGTGAGCTTTTAGGTGAGGGAGTGATGTTAATAAAACGTGATATGTGTGGAAGTGTCTATCAAATTTATAGAAGACTTTGTTCGAGCGGGCAACTATTCGTAGTCCTTTATTTTCTCCATTAGCCCAGTTCTTTCATTTACTCCATATAACCCATTAATTTCCCTTTACTTACTCTATATAACCCATTAATTTCCCCAAATCTTTCTATTATACCCCTCTCATCCCTTTATTTTCAGTATTTCAGTTCCGAAAAAATGTAATGTTTTCGACATTTGAATACCGTAATATTTAAATAATTTCGACAGTTAGATACCGAAATGTTTATATATTTTCGGCAATCAATTACCGAAATGTATATATATAAGACTTTTCTAATTTTCAGTAATATAATATTGTCAAATAAATTTTCGATAACCTAATACCGAAGTATATACCAGAATTCGGCAGTTAATTACCAAATTATATATATTTTTTCAACAGTTAGTTACCGAAATTGTTTTTGTCTAAAAAGTTAGAAGGGCAACTTGGACATTTTGCATTGGGGGCTCATGTTGTAATTATTTGAAAATTTTTAATGGGCTAATGGAGAAAATAAAGGGTTGCGAATAGTCACCCCCTTGTTTGAACACAACGTTTCATCAATTTTTCCAAGTCTTGAAATTTACGATAAAAGTTTGGAATATAGCAGCGATACCCCTCAATCCCAAAAGTAAATTGGAAACAAGTTTAATTTAGCAATCCAGTTCTAATGGTGAAATTCTCATTTCTTATATTTTCTCGTGCAAAATGAATGTATTAACTGTACATACCAGCTCGATGGAGGTAGAAGAAAAAAAAAAAGGGGGGGGAATGACAAACTATCGAAGATGTTCGATGGGTCTTTTGAAAAATCAGGAAGTTTGGATTTGGCAGTTGTTTTAATGACCCACTGTAATTGCCCCAATGTGATTTGTTGGTCACGGGTTGAGCCGCGGAAACAACCTTTCCACTTGATGGAGTAAAACTACTTTACTTCCAACCAGATCCTGCAGTGCTCCTGCAGTGACGGAGCCTCCTGCTCCGGCACAGGGTGGCCCTTTTTTTAACACATTCCCCAGAAAATGAGGATTGCGGTGAATAACCATGGAGAAAAAGATGGAATGCTTGGAGCTTTCCATCCATTTAGCAAACCCTCAAGAGTCTCATTTACAGTTCTAAAGACCAACGAATTCAAATCAGTTGGCCACATAACGCAACCAAACAGAAGATAGAAGATCCGATATAGGCAAGCAAAAAACCCTCAAGAAACAAAAAGTCATGAAGTCAAGTTTCATAACAGTATCAAAGTACCTTGAAACCAAAGACTAACTGGAAGCTCCTTCATTACTGTCATACATGCTAAATTTAGTACACATGTTGTCGTCTTCGGTTCTTTCTTTTGAGAGATTCAAATTGAATCTGACCACTGGGTGGCTATTGAACATCATGATCAAAGGGAAAAAAACGAAAAACAAAATCTGAGGATGAAGAGGGATGAGATTTAGTTACAGCGACAATGCCGATGCCTCAGTACTCCCATATGCCAACTCCCATAGGTAATCTGGAAAACGCATTACGGCATGTGCATATCTTCAGCATCATTTGAAGCCAGGTTGAAGAAGCCCACCAGGTTTACTTGTACGGGGCAAATAGAATAGATGAGTTTTGGCCACCGAACCCAAAAGAATTAGATAATGCCACCTTAATGTCCAGTCTTTCTTTCCTTGGACCGACCAGCACTTTCATGTCCTGATTTAATAGATAGGAACATTTATATTATTCCATTTCTTAAACACGAAGAAGTTCAATTGATCGATCAGCAAATGGACATTCACGTTGTTTCATTGTATCTGCCATGACGCCTAACAACTGTTCAATTTCAGATTGATGTATTTATGTGAAGCTGTCTAACACAGCCTTGTGTACATCCTATCTTACAAATTGGAAGAAAGGATATGGAGCATGGAAAAGAAAACATACCACGCCTTTATCTGGATTCTCGAGATTGATGTTTGGGTGAACCCACCCTGTCCGTATTGCCTAAATAGACACAAAAGGAATGTTAACAATTAACCCAAAATGTTGAACGAGAACCAAAACCCTTGGTATCACTTTTGAGTCCTAGTTGAATTTGGCGAACAACAAAACCAGTGAAGACACAAAGGTGGATTTAATATGGAATAAAACACTACCAGCATAGGACATAGAAAGAACCCGTTGATCAATCACACCAGCGTAATAATAAAACACCAGAGCAATAAACCTACATTCATTCTTAACCAAGTCAAGGAATTTTACCCTGGTGAAAATTCATGAATAAAAGCCGTTTAGAGGGTAGAAGACCTTCAATTTCGAGGCAATCAGAATTTGCATCAGTGCCAGAAATCCCAAGCCAAATTTGCACCAGAACTTTTTGCCTGCGACTTGGATGCCAGAATAATGCATCTCGGTGCAGCTTCAACAGCCACCACATCCTTTTTCAATGTTCTAAATGGCGCTTGGCGCTAGTAGGGCGGAGACCCACCTCCAAGCGCCAAGCAATTTGGCATTTTTTTTTTTTTTTTTAACAAACCATTATCCAATCAAACTATATTCTATGTATCCATAATGCAAGTTCAAAGTTCTACATAATCATAATGCAAAGTTTAATGTACAAATCCAAATGAAATTAAGTAGTAGCAATTAGCAAATAAGTTGAATAAGACAATAAGTAGAAATAAACGAGATCGGAGATCCCTAATACCAAGTTCAAAGTTCATCTCCTTCCTTTAACTCTTCTCCTCCATACCCTTCCAAAACTTGATCTCCATTAGTTTAATACTATACATTTTAGGCCGCCAAAGGCCTCCAAAGACGCCGATGACGCCACCAAGCCCCGCCAAGGCCGCCTAGGCGGCCGCCAAACACAGCCAAACCTCCTTGGGCACCAAATCAAACGCCAAGGGGTATTGGCGTGGCGGCAGGGCACCTCCAAGCGCCGAGGCCGCCATTTAGAACACTGTCCTTTTTATAATCAGTGAATCCTCGTGAAAGAATCTATTGAAACTGTCACACTTTTTTTCTCGTCCTCCCTAATTAAAAAACTGGTGTAGTGGCATTCAGCAGTAGCATATTCATTTGTAGTTGGATCACACGTCAATCTCAGGGAAATCGAGATGTTAAACACCATGGCTTCGACGTTGAATGGCAAGAAAAGAGAAAAGAAAAGAACAACCTAAATGAAACAGTCCTCCTTCCTTATAGGTGCATTTGCTTGTCATAAGAAGACGTGTCTCCTACAAGGCTACTATACCTAGTTTTGTAAAAAAGATATTTTCCAAGAAATCTTTTCCATCATCTTGTACATGAGCACGCAGCATGGGAAAGTTGAAGTCCTTTTTAACTTACTTTGATGCAAATGAAAAGCAACTGAGAAATCTGATCTCCAGTTTATTATGTTTCCAAGTTTCAAACAACAGAACAAATGTATCTGATGCAATACAGAAGACAACTCACACACTTGCACGATTCTTGCAAACATTTCTTGCAAGAAGACAATCACTGCCGACAAAGAAGTCTGACTAAGGAGAATCAAGAACTGGAGGAAGTACAAATTTATGCGATATAAATGAACTTGCAAAATGCAAACACCCTCCTATTATAAAGATCATAAAACACATACACACACACACACACACCCCACAGATCCCACAAGGGATCCATTATTTTAATAAAATGCGGACCTCCACCTTCCCGATCAAATTTCAATGATCCAAACCGTTCAATGTGTTCAGAACGTGACTTTAAGGGATCCCTTTTGGGATCCGGACTCTGTATATATATACACACACACACACTTGCCAATCTAGCCAGAAACTGAGAACAATATGTATACATCCAAGCTTCTACTAAGGGCGCCTTTAACTTGTTAAGGACTTCCCCTTTCCCGATCAATTTTTGACGATCCGAACCGTTCAATGCGTGCAGAACGTGACAGGGAAGGACTTGATCTGAATAGTTTTTCATAAAAAGCATTTATAGCGTTTTTATGAAAAACTGTTCGAATCAAGCCCTTCTATAGGACCAACAAGATGAATTCAGGAATTTCCAAAACACATACTAATTAAGGTAAAGCTGACTACCTGCACAGTTGCAACAGCTTCCACAGCTCCAGAGGCGCCTAGAAGGTGACCGATCATAGATTTCGTAGAATTCACTCTCAGCTACAAATTTAAAAGCCAAGTCAAGCCCATTAAATTTTGAGATTGACAAACAGTTCCATAAGGGATATGCGTTTACGCTACCTCTGGGTTATTGCCAAAACACTGAATGAGAGCTTGGTACTCCTTTAGGTCTCCAGCTGGTGTGGATGTAGCATGTGCATTTATGTAGTTCACATCTTCCCTAGACACCCCAGACTGCTTTAAGGCATTCTTTATGCATAGCATAACACCAGTTCCTGTGTATAGATGTCAACAAGAGATACTAGCTCAAACTATGTTGGCCATAAAATAAGTGATGCACTGTGTTTGACATCAGTATTCTTCACTCTAAATAGTAAAGTATCAACCATCACAGGAATTCACTCACTCCTGATTCTGATTATTATTTGTTATATTACCACACATATATGATAAGCCACCTATCTCACTTTTTAAAACTTTTTGAGCCCCCCCCCCCCCCCCCCCCCCCCCCCCCCAAAAAAAAAAAACAAGAAAAAGAAACAGAAAAGGCAGCAATACACAAAATTAAAGGTGAAGAGAAAAACAGAAATGTAAACCCATGAAAACCAAAATAAGTTCAGATAAATGAAAGATGAGTTGATTCCACAGCCAAATCCAATATGGCAGGTAGTGGTGTCAGCAGCAAATACTTTGGCACACTACCTTCGGGGTGGGGCTCTGTCATGTGGTAAGCATCACAAGTGAAGCTTCCACCCAGAAATTCTGCGTAGATATTTGCACCTCTATTCTGCAAAGAAAATAAATTTTAATAGGGATTAGTTCAGTATCATGGGGTTGAATTTTTTATGATAAGTTAACGTAACATACCTTAGCATGCTCTAGCTCTTCCAAAAGAAGAACTCCAGCTCCTTCGCCCATAACAAATCCATCACGGCTCTAACAAAAACAAATGTTAGGTTAGGCATTAACAAGCTGAATAAGGACGATAAGAAAAGGATCAGGATTCCAAATATGACTCTAAAAGACAAATTCACACATCAGAACAGATAATTTTGTCAATCCTATGGTACACAGAAGCTTGATGCAGAGAGATAAACAAATACATAGACATTACTAGTGCAGTAGTGCGAATCCTACACCAAATTTACATGATTCCACTAGCCATTACCCGATTAATTGACAAGCCCAATGCATCATCCCTTTCGAAGTACATAAGATATGTGTTCAGAGAACTAGATCAAAGCAAACGAATTCAAAAGAAAATATGAAAGAAAAAACATTATACGCACAATGCATCAATTCTGATTATCAGCATTTTTGCTGATAGGCCCTACTACAATCCTTCACTAAATCCTAGACAATTATTGAAGCAGAGAAACAGAAATGAAACCAAAAGGTATATTGGATATTACTATATCCCATGGGCGTGAGGCTTTTGCAGGATCACTGTTTCTCTGAGAAAGGGCTCTACATGCCACGAAACCTCCCAATCCTGCACCCATAGATATGACAGAAATTAATAGCCTCAGTCCAATATGACCAAAAAATAATAATAATAAACCTAAAACAAACAATACCAATAGGTATTATTGCAGCATCTGAGCCACCACAGAGCATCATGTCCTACATGGTCTCAAAAATACCAGCAATTAGAGCTGTGCACAAAATTCTTGAACATTGGCACCAAAAAAATCCTACAGTTTTATGAATCAACAAGAAAGAAAGGAAATGCTGATCAAATAAAAAAACAAGAAAGAAAGGAAAACACTTACAGCTTCTCCTCTGATGATATGGTTTGCTGCACTCAATATGCAGAAGTTGCTTGTAGCACAAGCAGTTGAAATCGAATAGTTTGGACCCATCCAACCCTGCAATTTGGCATGTAAATAAAAATCCATGCGGACTTTGTATAGTATAACATCATCACTTGAGTTGGTTCCAACTCTGCAACAGCATAAATTATAGGCTTACCAGATCTATTGCAAGAATGGCAGACCCCATGTTTGTAGTTGCAAAAGGTACACAAAAAGGATTCATCTTCTTGTATGAGATCCTTAAAGCTTCGATAGCATCATTGAAAACCTGCTCACACAAGCAACCCAAAAGAATGAATCAATTAGTTAAAATTGATGCAACGATAGAGATATTGACAGGGAATAACAAACTGCATAGTACACAGCTTTGTAAAATCTCAAACTTAAAGAACAGCCAATAGTAACTCTCAGTTCCTCCATGCAATCTTCATATTCATCCTGTTTGTACTTTCACTGGCAGAGAAGTCAATGATTACCTTCATGCCACCCATAGCCGAGCCAATCAGAACGCCACATCTAGCTTTTTCTAGTTCATTCATTACATCTTCTGTAATCCCAGCATCTGCCAATGCTTTCTTGCCAGCTGTTAGCATGTAAAGCATGAATTTGTCCATCCTTTTGGAAAGTTTAGGGGCAACCCATCCATCTGTTGAGAAAGACTTGATCTCTCCAGCTATTCTCTGTACTCAGAAAATCTATCAAAATCCAAAACAAGATCCTCTTTCACATAGAAGAAAAATCATCAAGATGGCATACCGTAGGAAAATGTGCACAGTCAAAAGCATTTATCTCACTTATACCACTGACACCTTCAAGCAGGTTATTGTAGAAAACCTCAGGATCATGACCCAGTGAAGTCTCCACACCCATCCCCGTCACAACTACTCTCCTTTGCTTAACTGGAGGCCACTTTTTTGTTGTGACTTCCTTTGTAGGTTGCACAGCTACAGCCATTGCTTCCCCTAAAAGTTTAATGAGTTAGCCATAGATGATGTTTGTGTGTGTCAATACTTATTAGATGGGTTGATAGCTACGCATGTTCGAATGTAGCAAAGTGCCGAACTACGTCAGTCTAACTTAGGAATATGCAAACGACTTCACATTTACATATTCAAATACTACAATGACGCACAGATCAAAGTTGGTAAGAATTAATCACTTTCAACTGCATTCAACCAGTTAATGGAATTGTAATCAATTATGTGAGCTTTCCATTGCCAATGGGAGTTCACCCAACCTCAAGTAAGAAAAATAGCACCGGGCTTGGGGGCAAGAAAGAGGAATATACGTATAGACATTAATTGGAAAATATCAAGAAAAATGGAAAGTTTTACTGTACCAAGACGCAAAACCAAAATCACACAGATGGTGAGGTAAGGGAGCAGGGTATTCTGCACAAGATGAAGGTTTTTATTGCAAAGCAGTGTCCATCCTCCAGAGCAGAACCTTCTAATTCTTGTACACATTACAAATATCCTCACATTAAAGCTTCGATTGGAGCAAATTGTATTTAGAAGCAGAAAATATGAAAGAACCTATAATTAATACCTAACTATAGAACCATAGAGCAAAGAGTAAAATTCCTGTTAGACCAAACTCCATTTCAAGTGCATGACTAGTAATGACACAAGATTAGTGGCAACCAAACAAAAAATTCCAAAGTAATTGAACGTCCCCATTTTGCTGCAATCAAATGAGGAATAAAAACTCATTAAAAATGCATGACTCAGAGAAACTTCATAGATCATTCCCAACTGGTCCAACTAATCCCCAGGTAAATGCGGTACCCATCCCACACATAACCACATAACCAGACCCATGGTATGGACTTAGGTCCACCAATCACAAAGATAATATATGTGGGACCTTGGTCGCATAATCCTTCAATAAAAATTCTAAAACCACGTACAATTACGCAAACATTTTTACACACAAATTCACAATCATGTCGGGACCTAAACAAACTACACCTCCAGTGTGTGTTTGTGTGTGTTTGGAGCCTTAGTCACAAAGATAATACATGTGGGACCTTGGATACATAATCCCTCAATCAAAAATTCTACAACCGCGTACAATTACACAAACACATCTACACACAAATTCACATTCATCTTGGTATCTGCACAAACTACACCTCCAAAATGTGTTGGGGCCTCACATTAATGTAAGTGTGTGTATTGTGTTTGTGTAAGCGTGAGTGGTTGTAGAAGAATTGTCCACCCTCCGCTCCCACTCCTCCTCTCAATTCTCGATCTGCGCTCACCCTCTCAATCCTTGCTCTCGCAAATCTTAGTACTGTGAGATATTTTTAAATGATGTTTTTACCCTAGCACTCCCGCTCGTGCATGCGCAACATGTGACCTAGGGACAAAGTACATGAACGAGGGGTTTTAAACCAGTGAAATTCACAACATATCCAATATCCTAGACAAGTTCGTGCGAACAAATATCATTCAATCATATGAACATGGATATTCGATAGCATATTCAGCTAAAAATCATCAAATTACCGAAATGAGCGGCAGCTCGATTAACCCGCCGCCGTCTGCGAGTGAGAGAGGGAACGTTTCTCGATCCAAACAGCGACGCGAAGCCATTGTCGCAGAGCCCCTTGGAGGTGTAATATTCGTCACAGGGCTCCAGGGAGGTAATCAAACCCTGAATGCCTCTCGATCCACAAAATGACGAGATTAACCCCTTCGGAAGCTCACCGGCCCCGCATTTCGCCGAAACCACCCTCCGCTTGCGGCCCCACCGCCTCGACGGAGAAGATTGAATCATCGACGACGACGTGTTCATCTCCCTGTCGCAAGCGAGTGACATGCAGGCGGCCACGAGCCATGTGCAGAAGGCTGAAGAAGAAGAAGAAACGGCCATTGACAAAAACACAAACCCCCACCCCACTAGAACAATACAATCAATACGAACTATGTGTCTATCTATATCAACAAGATTGAATTCGAAGAATCAAAATCGGATTCGACAGAAGGCTAGGCAATACCCCCCAATGGGTTTCTCGAGGGGGCGGAGGAGAAGCAACAAGGGGGGTATCGAAATCATGTCATTTCTCGGATCTATTTTCTACGTATTTTTCTCTCTATCTCTTTTGGAGACGCCAAGTCTTGGGTGAGAAATCTGAGTAAGTCACTCTCTCTCTCTCTCTCTCTCTCTCTCTTATATGGGATGTGAGCAACATACATTTGGAGGGTGCTGTTATGCAATCTATACATAATACGTGAAAGAATCTAGGACCAGAAAAATTATGAAATTGATATGCCTATTTAATACTCACTCCATCCGGATTTAATTATTCCTAATTCTATTTTAACCGGCTAAAAAACGAATTATATCTTTAAATTCGTAATTAATTTCATATCGAATATGAATCTTGTTTGATAGATCTCGAATAGTTCTATAATACAATGTTTTCAAACTCACGTAAAACATTATAAATTGGGAGATATAATCGATTAAAAATAACACGAACTCCTAAAAATGACTATTAAATCCGGACAAAGGGAGTATCTCTATTGTGAAGGCCAGCAGGAGGGTCCAGTCCAAAAACATGATAATGTTTGTCGGATTGTGTAGGATCCGTCACAAAGCCATGAACAAATTATCGAAGATTCTGGATTGACGGATTCCATCGCTTTCTTGTTTTTAATGGGTTTTTTTTTTGATCGGCCTCTTATTTTTAATGGTTAGGTCTGCATTCGACAATAAAACTCTTAAAAGAGTATAATAATGTGGACCGAAGTTTTAAAAAAAAAAAAAAGAAAAGGTAGACGACACTAGAGCAAAAAAAAAAATTTCATTAACAAAAATTTGCGGCCAAAAGTTAAGAAAAAGAAAAATCACTAAAGCCGAAAACAATATCAAAATTAGAAGAATGAGTCATTAATTTTGGAATGATTGGTATTTTTGCACTTTTGTGAAGACAAGAAAATAAAGGAAAATTCTAAGACAATAATAAGTGTGTGAATGTGTATTAAAGGGTATGAAAAGTACACAGAATTACATGTTTTCTTTATTTTTTAGTGTACTTGTGGTCGACCCAGTGGGCTGACAATAATAAAACCGAAAAATAAAAAGACCAAAATGAAGTTGGCGAGAATGGGGCCTCGCTACTTTTGTCTTGGAAGAAAGAAAAAACTACTCCATATAGGTGGCGAAAAAATCTAAGGTGTATTAGCTTATTCAGCCAATAAATCAAGGGTAAACTATAGTTAATCCCCTCTAACTAAGCCCCGCGTGCACTTTGCCCCCTCTAACTTTTTTTTTGGCACTCAACCCCCTCTAATTAACTGAAATTCAAACGGTCATAACTTCTTCGTCCAAAATCGAAAACATGCAAATTATATATCAATTTCGAGGTCTTGAAGTCAGCTTTCTAATGACACCAAAATCACATCACGATTCAAAACACACAGAAAGTTATGATCAAAAAAGTAAGGGCTGGTAGATAGAAAGACCGTTTTAATTATAACTTTTTGTGTGCTTTGAATCGTAATATGATTTTGGTGTCATTAGAAAGCTGACTTCAAGACCTCGAATCGATATACAATTTGCATGTTTTCGATTTCAGACAAAGAAGTTATGACCATTTGAAGTTATTACCGTTTGAATTTCAGATAGTTAGAGGGGGTTGAGTGTCAAAACAAAAAGTTAGAGGGGGCAAAGTGCATAGTTAGAGGGGGTTAACTGTAGTTTACCCATAAATCAATTGAAATAGGGTGCTGCTATTCGCAGCCCTTTATTTTCTCCCGTAACCCATTACATTTCGGTAAATGATTGTTGAAAATCATAAATAACATTTCGGTAAATTGTTGTTGAAAACAAGATTATATTTCGGTAACTATATGTCGAAAATATGTTCAACTTTCGATAAACAACTGCCGAACATGCATTTTCGGTAAACATCTGTTGAAAAAAATATTATATTTCGGTAATTGGATGCTGAAAATATATCTCAATTTCGGTAACTAACTGTCGAGTATAATTGAAAATTTTTAACGGGCTATGGGAGTAAATAGAAGGCTGCGAATAGCGGCGCCCTTGAAATAAGCAAACTGATTTGTTATTGCCTTGTTCATGGATGGATGGATTAATCGATTTTATTGGCCATGTAGGCTTATTGGCCCATAATAATCCGAAAGCCAAACCTGCCTTTATATCGGGATCACCTCCCCGCCGTACCTTAATCCCTCGTACTCTTTTTTTGCTGGCTCATAACCCACATCAATATTTCAAACCGTTAGATTTCAAAAACTACGCATAGAAGAACATTCTTGTAAAAAAATTCAACTTCATTGGACATCAATAAATACGTTAATGGCTCGTACAAAAAATTACTAACAATTTAAGTTGAAATAGTATTTCACCGTCCATTTCACACAAGTAATTTACATAGCTATCGATATCCAATCATGTTGGGTTTTTCTCAAAAAATGATGTTCTTTCCGTAGCGTCTAAGATCAACGGTTTAGATTAATATTGTGAGTTTGGCCGGGATGAGCCCGCAAAAGGAAAGTATGGAGGAGCTCGGTGGATTGAAGTATGGAGGGTAATATCTCGTATATCTTGGATAGAAAACAAGCCTAGGTTTCTTTTGGTTGAACTCTTTTCACACTTCTGGGGCCAGGAAAGTAAGATCGGAATAATTTCCTCTAAGTATACTCTCACCGTTCCTAAATAAGTATCCGATACGCAAATTTAGGCCTTACAAAAAAATGCACGTTTTTCTTAAAAATAAATTTTTTTTTTCACAATCTAAAAGAACTCATTGTTATCTATTGATTTGTGAAAAAATTTAATTTTTTTAACGAAACAAATGTATCTTTTTAAAGACTTAAGTTTGTACGTCAGATATTTATTCAGGAGCGGATGGAGTATTAATTAATAAGTAGGCCTAGTTAGATACTCCATGATGCCTCTTTTCATCGGTAGGGTTTGACTTGTGACTCAATATTTTGGTTAGAGCCGTTGAAAGTCCTATCGTCAAAATAAAAGTATAAATTTTTTTTTTTTGCCACAATTATCGTTTTAATCGCCGAGTTACAATCAGTCGATCATAAGTCGCTTGTCACAAGCATGTTAGATGATCGGGTAGAAAACGACTTTACCAAATATGCCGGCCGTATCTTAATTAAGCTAACCTTTTGGCAGCCCCACGTTACTGTAATGTAAGGCGGTCAGAACGACGTCGTTTTGGCTTTTCTCGTTCAAACCTAACATTTTTCTATTTTTAAAATGTGTACAGAGACCACAACAAGATGATCAAAACCGTTTGTCTCGTAGTCCTCGGTGACATCATCACTTTCGTAATTGAAAAGTCGGATATGAAGACGGATATAATAAGGGTAGGAGGTTCGGCTGCAGACGGATGTACAATTTTTGAGGAATACTATATCTATCATCTATAGTCGAGTGACAAACACCGAATATAAGTTGTTCGGAGTATATCCGTCACTCTCTTTATTTCTTGCAAATTTATATATTCATTTCTTCAAGTTTGAAACAAGAGAAAGCTACCCTACATATTGTAACTGTTTCTTCTTTTTCGTTCGCTGACGTAGCTTTTCAAAATGAATAAATTTTAATTTTGCTTCCTCCATTAGAGACGCTCTTTAAACACAATTTTGTCTTAAAGCCAAAGCCCAAAAAAAATTAATTTGGCCAATCATTAATTAAAGATGCTCTAAGGACTTTAGGTGGTGTTTCAGTTTCTTTTTAAGCCTTGTTTTTCAAAAAGAAGATAATTTCAAACTCAAATATAATGAAAATAAAAAAAAAATTGATTTTTTTTGCACCGTTTAAAATATCTCAATGAGATCTATAAAACAATATCCATATTGATAAAAAAATTATTTGCGTAAACACATAATTTTTGAACTTGAAATTACTTATTTTTTTAAAAGAAGGTTTTAAGCCGTTCCGCTTTCTTTTTAACTTTTTTTTAAAAAAAGAAGGTAATTTCAAACTCAAATATAATGAAAATGAAAAATAATTTTTTATTTTTTTGCACCATTTAAAAGATCTCAATGAAATTTATCAAATAAGATCCATATTGATAGAAAATTTATTTTCTTAAACATATAATTTTTTAACTTAAAATTACCTTTCTTTTCAAAAAATATTTTTTCCAAGAAACCGGAACAGGCCCGATCCCTAAAGAAACTCGAACTATAGTACTACACTAATAAAAGCTTTGCTTGACCGAAAATTTAATTGGGTATGTACTCCAGGCGATGAATCCTATCCTGTGGTACTTTACCACATCGACTTTGTCCCACACAATAAAATCAATGAGGTCCCGATCAACATAAATAGCCAAAAAAAGTTAGTAAATAGCAAATCAGACTTGTCGAGCTTTTCTTTAGATATTTTTCAAAATGTTTGTGTAAAAGTCAAAATCTTTAACTTTGGACAAATCTGATCATATTATACCTAAGCTTGTAGTATTTTTTTCGTTGTAGAATATTTACGGAGTATTATTTTACGAGTTTGTTTTTTTACTCCTAAATTTTCGGCAACTGCCAATAAACTTTTCACCTACTACTGAAATACAGTATGCAATCTATTTTCATTATAACCTAAATCCGATGGTACCCGATGAAAGTACCTGAAACCATAATCCTATGAAAGTGTTACACCACTAAAATTATATAATAGAAAAGTGCACTCTAAAGCCCTATGGAAGTGCCTAAACTCTACGGTACCCTACGCTAGCCTAAGGTATCATTCTCTACCCTAAGGTATCCTATCCTATAATAAGAAAGTGCTCTCTAAAATTTTAGTATAAAAGTGTCTAAACACGTAAGGTACCTACCTTACCCCTAGGGAGTAGACTGGGCCTCCTATAAAATCCTGGGATTGACGTACTTCATAGTTCAATACGTAAAATCTCAACCGACACTTTTGAAGCATTAATTGTTAATTCTATTTCCTACCAAATACATAACCCACCTAGTACGGTACCCTGGTATTAAATTACTATTCCTATGTATTTTTTTCCATAATAACGGCAGAGGAATGAATACGAATGGGCCAATACTAACACAATGGTGACTTCAGAAATTTTGAAAAGGGTTTTCAGAAATCTCTAATATCTGCAAAAACCACAATTATATATACCCAAAAAAAAATTATTCAATTGCTTGGATTGCATACATTGGATTGATTTAAGTCCTTACTACTTTTTATTATTAATAAAAATTTTAAAAACGGACAAAGCTACGGAACGTAAAACCTTTTAACGTGAAATCAAAAATGTCCAAGGAACGACGGGCAAACGAACAATGGAGAAGCCGACGGGTAAGGCTCATTACTCCACCATGGGCAACGAGGAACTTGGCAACCAAGTTTTAATTATCGATTTCTTTAGAGTTTATGAGATATTGAGATCATATCCTTGTGACTCTCTAATTGAACTGAATCTTGAATTAATTGATAAGTACGTTGAATTTATTATTAGCTAGCCTGGGGAAGTGGATTATTGATTCTGTATATTCGTACCTCTACGCAAAAATTCTAACTACGTCCCTGATAATTCATCAACCTCCACTTCCACCACCCCGAATATTTTTGTTTAAGAGTAAAAACAATCCTTCCTTAAGAGCATAAAATCCCGCTGGTAAAATTCGCATGAGATTACGGCAAAACCCGTAATTCGAAGCCTATCAGAATCTCAAACAAGAACTCCAGTGGTAGCTGCCATGGCTGCCCACTTCCACATCGCAAGAGAACAATCTCTCTGCTATATATTACTCGTATAAGAATTGTAGTTATCTAAAATAAAACGAAGCTCTCTTCTTACTATCTCGCCTTGGTCTCCTACATGGAATTTTCTCATTTTTATTATTTTTTATTCATTATTCTACACTTTTTACAAAATGTAAAATAGATAAGAACTTTTTTTTGCTTGAAAATGAAACTAAATTCGATCGATAACATAACAAATATTTCTTGAAACCAATCTCTTTTTTTCGTTTCCTGGTGTTTTTTTATTGTTGTTGAATTGTCTTAATTGTTTTGCAAGAAAATGAGTAAATTTTAAGAGCCATACGCGCTGATCAACTAATATAAATTAAGGACGATAAGAAAAAAGTTCTCACAATTTTTTTTCTTCTCATTTCTCGTGCATCGAATAGATAAGACGCAAGTAGACTTTCTATAATGCAATGGAACTCTTGCAAGGACAAACCTACGTATTTTGACTATTTTATTTTTATTACAGCACTTAAAAGCAAATCTTATAACCCAAACCTTAGAGCATTCACAGTGGAATAAGTAAAAGAAAAAATGGTTAAAGTTAGCAATATTGGATCAAAAAAATGCTCACATTAGAATAACCAAACCTAGCAACCTCTTAACAACTCATCAATTTTTGGTTCTTCAATAATCAAAGCTAGCAATATTTTATCAATAACCAAATTTTATCTATCAATCAAGTACACCAATATTACACAAACTCTCTCTCTCTCTCTCTCTCTCTCTCTCTCTCTCTCTCTCTCAACAATGTTTTCAAAAAATAATTTTAAAAAACTGTAACTTTCAGATTTTTTTTTCCTGTTTTTTTTTAGAAACATTTTTTTTGAAAAAACAATTTTTTTCAAAAATTTTAAATAACTATAAGTAAAAAAAATGTGTTTTTCAAAAACCTGTTTTTGAAATTTCAAAACTCTTTTATAGAAAACTATTTTTTACACAAAATCTGTTTTTAAAAAACTGTATTTATAGTTTTTAAAATTTCAAAAGTATTTGTGTGAATATAATTCTTTCAAAATTTCTCAAAATTGTATTTACAGTTTTTAAGTGAACAAAGTGTGTTTTTTGAAAAACTTTTTTTTTAACTGTTTCTAACATAAACTGTTTTTTTTTCTTTCAAACACCCATTTTTCAAAAAATATGCGTGAAATGAAGGGAAAAAGTTTGGAGGGCACATTGGTTTTGATTATGGGCAAAAAATAACCAATATGGGATTTAACATTGCTAACTTTAGCAACCTCTAAATGGATAGTCAAAATCTAATGTGGCATGTTTTGATTATTCACATTTCTTTATTCCACTGCTGATGCTCTCATAGAAGTATTAGTTTGTTATATTTTTCCTTTTTGGGGAGTATTTTTTTCGTGTCGCAACTTCATTAAATTACTGTAATTTGCTACGTCTAGAACCAATAACCGAAAAAACGTAGACGTTTTTATCATGTTGTTCACACAAACTAACAACTTGACAACGATTTTTTTTTTACTACAGTAACTCTACTCACAAACTCATCTACAACTTATTTGCTACCGAAAATAACTTACATTTTTCAACAACTTAGGGGGTGTTTCCACTAACGAAAAATACAAAAAAACTCAACTCATTTTACCATTTCGTTTCACTAACAAAAAAATTTCAGCATTTTATCATCTCGTTTTACATTTTTCAACAACTTCGAGGGTGTTTCCACTAACAAAAACTACAAAAAAAAACTCAACTCATTTTACCATTTCGTTTCACTAACAAATTTTTTTTAGCATTTTAGCATTTCGTTTTCACTAAAAAAAAGTTTGTCAACAAAAACATTTTTTGCTACAGTAACTCTACTTACAAACTCATCAACAACTTGACATTTCTCAACAACTTATTCACTACCGAAAACACCTAACAACTTCTTAATCACAAATAAAAATCTAGAAATTTTTCATAGTAAACCAATAACCAAACCAATACCTACGGATTATGAATTTGGAGAACCAAACCAACCCACAAAAGGCATAGAACCAAATCCAAACCATTAAAATACTGTTCAGTTTCGGTTTTAAATCACAGTTTGCTTGTATAGGAATTTAGGGTAATTAGTTTGGTAGTGAAGGAATTATAAAAATTGGAATTGGTTTTCATGTATAGAAATATAATAAATTGGGCCATGAAAGTTGACTGACCTGGTGATGTTTTTTGTGTATAATAAATTAATAATCATAGGAAATTAGGATTGGGTTTGATAAATAGAAGTTTAGTCTAAATTATCTTTGTAGGAAAGAAAAAAAAAATATTGCGGTGGATTTAATAGGATCAATAAAATTAGAAAAGTAGTTAATTAAGGTTCTCATATTTATTTGGTGAATCATAATTAAATTTTATATATATATATATATATATATATATATATATATATTATACGGTTCGGATCGGTTTGAAACTATAATCGTGAACGTGTATCCACAAACCAAACCATATAGCGTGATTTCTAATTTTTTTAAATCATGACCAAACCATACTACTAAAAAACCAAACAAAATCATTTGGTTTGAATAGATTTGAACTGGATTCGCAATTTAACGAATTTTTTGCACACCCCTGCTAAGAACGTTATATCCCTGAAGGAAATCGAACTATAGTACTACAAAATAAAAGCTTGGGTATGAACTCCAGGCGATGATTCCAATGGTACTGTACCACATCGACAGATCGACTTCGTCCCACACAACAAAACCAATGAGGTCCCCATCGACATAAATAGCAAAAAAAAGTTAGTAAATAGCAAAATCAGACTTTTTGAGTTTTTTTTTTGGTTATTTTTCAAAATATTTGTGTAAAAGTCAAAATCTTTTGGACAAATCTTATCATATTTTACCTAAGCTTGTAGTATTTTTTTCGTTGGAGAATATTTACGGAAAATTATTTTACGAGTTTGTTTTTTTTACTAATATATATGAGAGGCTAATTAAGGCTCCGTTTCAGAACACCTTCTTAAAAAATAAGTACTTATTTCACATTTTCAAACTCAAAAATAATATAAATGAAAAAAAAAATTCAAATTTTTTTTCACCGTATAAAAGATCTCAATGAGATCTATCAAACAAGATCCATATTGATAGGAAAATTATTTACGTAAACACGTGATTTTTAAGCTTGAAATTGTCTTCTTAAAAAATAAATACTTATTTCCGTTTCCGGAACGGGGCTTAAGTACTACTAATAACTTTTGATGCGCGCAGATTAACTCCTAAATTTTCAGCAACTGCCAATAAACTTTTCACCTACTACTGAAATATGCAATCTAAAGCAGATGTGTTTATTTAGTATTGAGAAATCTGATAGTAGTAGGGGAGAGAGATTTGGTGATAGATCCACTATAAAGATTTTATAAACACACAAGTCCAGCTCAACATTTTATAAGTCCACAAATCCACATGCATAACCTAAACTCTATGGTACCCTATGAAAGTACCTGAAACCATAAACCATATGAAAGTGTTTACATCACTAAAATTTTATAATAAGAAAATGCACCCTAAAACTCTATGGAAGTGTCTAAACTCTAGGGTACCCTATGGTTGGATATCATTCTCCACCCTAGGGTACCCTACCCTATAATAAGAAAGTGCACTTTAAAATTATAGTATAAAAGTGTCTAAACCGTATGGTACCCTACCCTACCCCTAGGGAGTGGACTGAGTCTCCTATAAAATTCTGTGATTGACGTACTTCATAAGTTCATATGTAAAATCTCAACCGACCCTTTTGAAGCATTAATTGTTAATTCTATTTCCTACCAACTACACAACCCACCTAGGACGGTACCCTGGTATTAAATTATATTCCTATGTATTTTCCATAATAACAACAGAGGAATGAATACGAATGGGCCAACAATAGCACAATGGTGACTCTAGAAATTTTGAAATGGATTTTCAGAAATTTCTACTATCTGTAGAAACCACAATTATATATACCAAAAAAATTATCAATTGCTTGGGTTGTATACATTAGATTGATTTAAGTCCTTACTCCTTTTTAAAAATTAAAAAATGGGCAAAGCTACGGAACGTAAAAACCTCTCAACGTGAAATCAAAGATGTTCAAGGAACGACGGGCAAACGAACGATGGAGAAGCTCGCAGGTAAGACTCATTACACTACCATGGGCAACGAGGAACTTGGCAACAGAGGTGGCTCTATTAAGAATTTAAGACCATATTCCATGGTTAACTGAACACCCGAACCATTTTTTATTTATTTAGAATACATGTAAAAATTATGGGCTAGTCTTTCTTTGAACGCCCAACGTAAATTCAATGAACACCCCATTCTAAAAGTCTTGAACACTTGACCCAAAACTAATTGAACACTCAATCATAACCTAATTACAGTCCATCAATCCAGGTAATTTATATTTGAACACCTAACATATTACCTCAAATAAAGCTCATAGTCATAGTAATTAAAAAAAATTATAAAAAGAAAGTGAAAAGAATAATCCATTGGTGTAAGTATTATGCTCTGCGTTATCTCTTCATCTTTATTGTTGATGGTCCAAATGTGTTAATTTTGCATTCATGACAATAACTACTTTATTTTTTTTTTTCTAGTTAGCTTATAAGATTATGGACAGAGCTTTAAAAAATTTAAACTACATGGCAAATCCAGTTAAATTGAACAATATTCCTTCAAAATTTAGAGTACGATAAAAAATCTCGTCATGTCATCCTAAAGAACACATATTTTCGAGAAGGTCAACCCCAATGTCTTTGCTATAATTTCTTTCAAAAGGATTTTAGTAGTTTAATATGCTGGTTAAACGTTGGCAAAAAATATGAAAACTCCTCTAGAACAACTGTAAAATTTTACCACCTCCATTACCGACCTCTTTATTCTCGAAACACTGTCTACTACGAAATACAACTTCTTTCAAAAAAATAATTTTTTTGTTAAAAACAATAGTATATGTTTTAAAATTGTCATTTTGCCTCGTAGTTATTTTTTTTAGAATAGAGATTATGTTTTTTAATTGTACTATTTATACAACTATATGAGATTTTGTACATATATTATTGGTTAATATATCAGCTAGTGGAGTTAAGGTAATTTTTGAATATATTATCACAAATTTCTGGAGCCGCCACTGCCTTTTACCATCCGCACTCCCCCTTTTTTTTTTTTATTGATGTGAATTGATTACATTATTCCTTAATGCGTTAAAAAGTGAATCCAAACATCTTGAATTTTAAACTTTTTATTGATGTGAATGGATTACATTATCTCTTAATGTTTTAAAAAATGAATCCAGACCTCTTGAATTCTAAACTCGGTAACTTTTGGCAGTCAGGTCGCAAAAGAAAAATCTTGTAAATCCTTTAGTCCTAGCATGAATTTCCGATCTTTGACCAAACTAAAGAGGAGAATGACAGTATGTAAGCTGATTCAGATATCTGTCACCGTAGGAAAAAAGAAAAGAAAAAAGGACTGGGGACATGATGTTCTGGTGTGATGATTTTGCTAGTAGTAGTAGTAATGAAGTGGGGGTCCCCTTTGTCAAAGCGCACGTGGGTGCCTCGTGCACCATCTTCACTCCCACTGATTACCAAATCGTGTAGCCAAATCCGCAGTGTTTGTTTTTGTTTTTTTAACAAATGCGTGATAATCATTTCCCAACAACGTTCTTCTTAAAATTGATGACTGTGGGGAACATAAGTTGGTAAGTGATAACTTCAAGAGTTGGTTAAGTGGTTTTGGTTCAGGACTTAGATATTTGCTTCATCTAAAAGTTTTAGGTTCAATTCTCCTTACTAACAATTTTTTGGGCCACCTCATTCTCACGTGTAAGCGTGTGAAACGACTGCGGAAAGAACTGTAAGCAGTAGTCTGAGGTGTGCGCAAGTTAACCCGGGACATCTTGTACAGAGGCGGCTCCATGTTGAAGGTTGGGTATTCAATTAAATGTTGAAAAATGGAATTTACCAAAGAGAATTTGGTGGGACTCACATCCCGTGAGGTGGGCCCAATTATGGTGAACAAATTCCATTTAGATATGAATGAGAAATTGTCTCATTATGGGAATTGGAAAAGCCAAATGACGTGCATGTGCGCTGTCACCAAACACCTAAATTAGACTAAGGCCGGGGCTGGAGCTCAGGATTCGTGGGCCCATGAACTGTGGTTCGAGGTCTGTGGTCTATAGTCTAATCTAGATTGGTTTGGAATTGATTGTGCTTTATTGGGTCTGAACTATTCACGTTTGGATGGTCCAGTTATAGAATCAATTGTGCGCAGCTGATTAATACTGGGTTGAATGCCCAGAATAAAACCCACGATTTGATTATGGAATCAATTGCTGGATTAATGACTATAGTAGTTTTTCTCCAGAAATTGAATTCCCCGTATTCAATTCCCTATATACAATATATGAATATTGAATTGGCTCTGTTGAATGGGTAGGTTCCCCTTATTGAATTCTCGTATTCAATGAGAAGGCTCCTCATCGATTATATAAAGGAGTTCGGTTCCTTTATTTGAACATACCAAGAAATCCAAGAGTTTCTCCTTCTTCTTGAAATCCTTCGTCTTCTAGAGAGAGTACAAACGCGGGTTTGGTTCAACGGGCAGTCTACGGCGGTGCTCCGGCGGCTAAGTGGAAACCAAGTCAATCCAGGGAGACAAACACCGACATAACCTCCAGCACCGGTGAGGCGGCGAATTTGTCCTAAGGGCACCGTTGAATAAAACGGGTCTTGGTTTGTAGTATCTTTATACCTTGGTTACAGTTTATGCTTATGTTTTATACCTTGTAATTCCGTTTCATGTAATTTTCTGTTGGATTGTATATTTTCAGAAATTAGTAAAATTGTTTATTGTTTTCCGCACTATAGTTTCTTACACTAAACACCCTAGAAATTTTCTAGGGTACATTGAGGCTTCGTTCCGGAAATTTTCTTAAAAAATAAGTACTTATTTTGCCACTTCTCATTCAAAAATAAGAAAGGTCATTCCACAAAACCCAAATAAAAAGTTCCTTTCACATTTTCAAATTCAAAAATAATGTAAATGAAAAAAAAATTCAATTTTTTTTTGCACCATATTAAAAGATCTCAATGAGATCTATCAAACAAGATCCATAGTGATAAAAAAATTATTTGCGTAAACACATGATTTTTGAGTTTGAAGTTGCCTTATACAAAAAATAAGACTGTTGCTATGATAATGGGCGTCGGCGAAGGGAAATCGTATTGACGGCCGCGCCGGGCCGTCTCCGGCCACCGGACGGCCGATCCGAGCCGTCAAAAAATTCTATAAAAAAAAAACCGGGGGGGCCGACGCGGGAATTAATGGCATCCGAGGTGTGTAGGGTGCTTGATCCACAAACGTATCGACAACTTATTCACTATCGAAAACACCTAATAACTTCTTAATCACAAAAAAAAATCTAGAAATTTTTCACTATCGAATACACCGTTTTATCCTCTATCGAAAACATCTAATAATTTGATTGCTACGGAGAAAATTTCACAACCGGAATTGGAAAACACCCTAGGCAGTTCAAAAGTGGATTATACATATGTTACACGCACCATATCCGCCAATGGAAAGTATCGAAAGAAAGCAAGCTACTCTGTATTTAATTGGAGTAATTGCAACCTGTCACAAATCTGACTTTTAAGAGCCCGTTCGGACAAATAAGTCACAGTGGCTTATTTTTTATCCTTATTCAAATTTTTTTCGTATCACTTGGCTTATATCATTTTTTTGAGAATTATTGCATCCTCATGACAAAAGGAATCTAAAAAGTAAAAAATTTTGACCGAAATCTAATTTTTTTTTAATAAAGACGAAAAAATTGATTTATTGAATTAATGATACTAGGTGGGGTGAATAATTCAGCTACTATCAAATGAGGCTTCTTCTCTTTCTTTCTTTTTTTTTCTTTTTCTTTTTCCAAGGTATCAAATGAGACATGTCTTATGAGAAAACCAAGCTAATCAGACGTCGATAAATAATATAATCCAAATAGATTTGGCTTTGCCGCTTGTTTTTAATATAGAGCTAACAAATATTGTCTGACTAACGAGCTAATTATGATACTGGGTCAATTCAACTTTTTTCTAGACGTAATTTGCTCAACGAACTTTATGAATTGATCAGTTCAGATCGCGATAGCAAAATCTCGATAGATCCACTGAGGTGCACTACAGTCCATAGTGCATACTAAAGGCACCATTGTCTGCAGTAAAAGTGTCTGGGGATGTTCAAGAAAAACGATGTTAACCGCTAAACCAATTCCATTCGGACTGAATCGTTCAATTTGGTTAGGTTCTGCAGTTTATTGATCTGGTTATGGTTTTTTTTTTTAAATCCCGGTAATTTTGGTTCGGTTATTGGTTCTCAATAATCAATATTTGGTTATGAATCTAATAAAATTTCCGTAACTATTTTATGAGTTGCTTGGTGCTCTAAATTAGATTTTATGAGTTCGTAGTTTGCGAAAAAGTATTTGGATGCTAAAAGCATCCACATCATTCTCTCTATATTTTGGACCAAATTAACATCTTACAAATCACTTTATTATTTTAGTTATTCACTTTTAAAGGCTCATTACTCTCACTATCTACCCAATTAAATATCCATACTTTTGTTCACACTTCATTTCTTAATTTAATAATTTTTTCCAACTCTGTTCATCCTTAATACGATTTATATAATAAAAAATATAGTTAAAAATTTAAGTGCTCTAATTTTTAATCTGTTTGAACATGTGTGAAGATCTTATTTTTTTAATTATTTTATTCTAAAGGGTCATAATAAATTTTTGTCTTTAGAACTTTCATAATTAAGTATTTGTTCTTCATTTGATTCTATGACTATTTTAAAGCTTGTACATGAGACCTAGAGCCAAAAAATAATTATAAACCTTTAAAATAGAATGATTATAAAAATAAAATCTTCTCATCGATTCAAACGGATTAAAAATTAAAACATACAACAGGAATTTAGACAGGGAGGGCTTTGAGAGGGACCTGACGTCAAAAGTGGAATGAAACAATAAAATAGCAAGTAATCTGTGAACAGTTGCTCGGTACCTTAAACGAGTAAGTGTAGCATTGTTAGAAAATTGTTGAAAATGAAGAGCCGCGAGAGAGGCTGATGCAGCGGCAAAGAAAATAGATAGCCTCTTCCTAGTGTGACTAGGGGTAGGGGATGATATAATTGTGAATACAGACAAGAGACAACCTACCATATTTGAGTGCTTCTCTGAGGAAAGACGCTGTTGGATTTGGAAAATTTATTAAAAATCGGCTTAGAAGTTCTGAGATTCTAAAATAAACAAGGCCTTCGGGACACCGCACATGGACTGGATTGGATCGATTCTCTAGAAATTCAGCAACCGAGTCATTCCAAACTGTTCCAAAAAAATTGAAAACCAAAGAGCGTAGAACTTGTCCGGATCCAAACTTCAAGACCGGAGTAGTTTTGGTTTGGTTCGATTCGGTTCGGATTTTATCCTATTAGAACATCCACATGTCCCTCTCTAAACATCCCTCTAAGTCAAAGTAGCATGTGAAACCACTAAAATTTCAACTCATGAGCTAGACAGAAATCAAAGTCCTAGGGCCGGGGCTATGTTACTAGTACTAAAAATTCAAGTGACAATTGACGTTGTCTGAAGTGCTTGGCCACACCTAGCTATTATGACGGGGTGTTAGTAGGTGACGTTCTGCTAAGGAATTTTTTGGGTTTCTTTTCATTTTTGTCTTTATTTTTATTTGTTAGTTTCGTAATAATTTTCTTGTGAATTATTGATTCGTCGTGATGAGAAAAATTGAAAAAGTCAAAAATTATGACATTTTCAATAGACGAATCAATAATTCACAACAATTAAGCTTAAAATTAACAAACGTGAAAACAATTTGAATAAGGACAGAAGTCTAAAATTTCAAAAATCTACGTGGAACGGGACCTGAATAATGCTCAATCCCCTTTTTTCCTTTATTTTTTTCATCTCTGTGGTTGTAAATTGAAGTATTGTGGATACTTCTCATGTTTTGATTAAGACGGGAAATTTTAAAAAGCTGTTCGAGTTTGAGCTAGTGAACAAGTCGTTAAAAGTTTATTGGATGTTGGTCGAACATATTTCTTAAACACATTATAATTTTTTGAATCAAAAAATTTGAACAGTTCATCTCTTGGCTCATCTTGCACTCATTAGTTTGGACTAGGATTCATTTTATTATGTGTTTAGAGTTTTGGACATCTACAAAAGCCTGCTTTTTGGGTTTTTTTTATTTTTTTGCTTAAAATTTGGATTTTTTGTTTTTGGGCTTTTTGTGTAATTTTTGTTTCCTTCCACCGACAAAAAATATTTTTGGACTATTTCTCAAAGTGCAAATGTGACTACGGCTGCTGTAATGCATTGGAGAATTTGGAGTAGCCTCTTGTTCCATGGGTAGTAGTAGTTGAGAAGATGGTAGACAAGAAAAGGAAAATTGTAAACCTTAACAAGACTTTCCTTTCCAAAGCTTTTTTTTTTTACTAACTAAGCGTCTGGATCAACTTATGCGCATCTCGATTAATCTTGGAATCCCATTTAAAGTCAAAGCATAACTCTGTATGAACTGCTCCTAGAGGAGTTGATGGCATTCGAGATGTTTTCAAACCGAGATCTTAGAAGGGTAACAAACCCTTAAGTCACAGGCCTCATCATACAAGCGCAATAATATCAATATTCGCTTGCCAAATTGTTTATAACCTCATGCTTCATCTCTGCCATCTTTTTTTTTTTCTGCTTACTCTAAAAATAATTCGATGTATGAAGAAGTTGGACAAAAACAAATTTATAATTCAGTTCAGGAGTCAAAATTGGTTAGCCAAATCCCCTCATCGAATTCCCCTATTCCTCCCAAACACAAGACAAAACGAGCAAAAAATACTAAAATGATAAATCCCATTGTCAAGAAATACTTAACTAAAAAAAGAATGCAGCACCAAACAGAGAGTTATGCAACTACCCTCCTCCCATTTCTTAACCATCCAACCTCCAAAACGAAGACTTGTTTTTATGGGTAACAACAAGAAAAAGGGGGTTCAATCCCATCAAACAAATAAAAAGAATCCTTAGATTGGAAATTTCACAAATTAGTATATAACAAGAAAGGCGCCAAGGATTAGAAAAATCAACAAGGATCGGAATCGAATTTGTGTTACAAAAGGGCAGCACTCGGAAACTTACACAAGGCTCGGTTCATGAAACGCTAAAGAAAGTGAAAAAGTACGGCGCGTGCGTACCTTCTTAGGATACGCCGCGTACTATTTATAAGACGAATGACTTGTATTTTAAGAAGCTCGCGTCCAACACAGATATATAACCTCTAAAATTCTCGTTCCCATGTGGAGCCTCACGGGCTCTTCAGCGGATAATATGCAATGCTATGAGGCAGTTCGGCCCATTAAAATAGGCCAGGCATTGGACATCCATTTTGATGGAATTTGGGCCTGCACCAAAAGGGTTAAAGCCCATCAGAGTAGTGCTCGGCCCTCCACCACTAATGATCCACGTTAACATTCAAACAGATCAACAGTAGCCCAAGTCAAGGATCTCACGTATATTTTGTCTCTGTTCTCCAATTTTTTTTTCTTTTTTCTCATCAGGCAGTAGATAAACAACCGCGCTACAGAAAACCGACCGGGGTACCGACAGTCACGCGGCGACCCATTTTAAGTCCCGCACGGATGATTTTACCTGTTCAATAATTTTTTAAAAACCAAGCGAGTTTGTGAAAAATCGGCTCAATTCTATATGTTTAGGTGACCAATCCAATCTTTCATTTCATTTTTTTTTTCATTCAAATCTTGGATCCTGAATTTAATGCTGCGTACAAAATAGGGTTTAATTCTGCCGAAAAAATATAAGCTCATCACGGCAGCGTAATTGTTATTTATCCCGCTACATTGTAAAATATGGTACTACTACTACCTAAGTGATATTTTCCGTTGGAAGTCAAGTCAGTATCGTTTTGGTTCGAGATCCCGTTTGTGCCTCAATATTCGGCGACGTGCGGGGTATCTCGGTCGAAGCAGGCCGGCGTGCTTAGTGGTTTCGTCTAAGGTGCTGCATTTTATGTTTTGCAGATTCTTATCTGTTTTCATCGGTTTTGTATTGTTTGTCTCTGTTTTGGATTCTTCGCAATCTCGAGGCAATTGTTGAATAGATTGCTAACCCCTCATATCCCGACCCTTAGTGGCGGACCTGGCGGTGAGGAGCGAGCATTTGGCTCGCGCTTAAGATCTAAACATTTTGCGTCTCTTTGTCCCTATATTTCTTGTGTATTTTTCTGTGATGGGTTGGTTGTAGCCTTCTTTTCATTGCATATTCGGATGGATTCGTTTTAAGTGCCGTTTGGCATTTTAATGAAATGTGTTTCGAATAAAAAAGAAGAAGCCAAGTCAGTATAATGCGAACATGCCAAATTAAACAAGAACTCAATAAAAAAACAGAACCTTATTTATGCCAAGCCTTTATCTCACGTTATTATAATGCAAACCAGCCAAATCTCTCCAAAATGTTCCTCCCTCCACTGGAACGAACAAAGTAAAATTCGACACCTCCATCCCCAGCACGCCACAAGCACCGACTTTGGGTGAGGTGCATAGTATTGTGCTATTGCGCACCTTCGAGCTGTTGAATTGTGCATTCAATAATTTGGATTTCATCTTGGCAACCAACGATTGAGAATCGTTCATTGCCGAAATAAGATCTGAGCCGTCGGATGCACGATCCGACGGCTCAGAGGTGCGCAACACGATACTACGCACACCACTAAACAGCATTATCTCCCAATTCCAAAAGCACCTCCGTGAGGCGTGAGCAATAAAAAATGTTCATTCTTCATTAGTAGCAACAAAGTTGAAACCCCAACCAAGCGAGGCATAAAAAATCTAATACGGTAAGTTTTTGTCTTTCTTGAGGTCGTATGTTCGAATTTCATGAATACCAAAACGTTTTAAATTTTGGTGTCGTTGAAGAGTTTATTCGGTCGTTAACTTTTGAATTCCAAAATTAATCGAGATGCGCAAAAACGGACCCGATGTCCGGTTATGAAAAAAGTACTGACATGCAGCACTCCGAAATTGAATTCGTTTTGAAGACGGTCTCCGGCCCCGAATTGCAACATTTCTAGAAGAACAAATAAAACCTTCCCAGGATCACTCCACGCGTACCCATTTCCCAACCCATCTCCAACCCCAATCCCGACACGTGTCCATCACTCACAAAAACAGATGGTTCCAAATTCCACCTGTCCTTGACTCCTGTTTTCCCGTCAAACAAAAGGAGAATCCAACTGCGGCCCAACCTGCCGACGTGGCACACGTTTTATAAAATCCACGTGGCCAATAGCCAAAAATATATATATAAATATTGCCTTCACCGACTTATATATAAGGCCTCTGTAATCTGTATCCGTATGTGTTTGAAAACTTGAAGCAGAGCAACTATAAACGTACGGTACATGTTGTGTTCGTAGACTTTTTTCCGAGGAACTGAGATGGTGAGGCCGAATGCAGAGAGAGGAGAGAGGAGGCCGAACGGCGGGGCCGGGAACCGTGACGGCCGTTACAAGGGGGTGAGAATGAGGAAATGGGGGAAGTGGGTGGCGGAGGTGCGGCAGCCGAACAGCCGCGACAGGATCTGGCTGGGGTCGTACCGGACGGCGGAGGAGGCAGCCAGGGCCTACGACGCCGCCGCCTTCTGCCTCCGCGGGCCGTCGGCGACGCTCAATTTCCCGGATTGTCCGCCGGACGTTCCGGACGCTGCCGAACTGTCGCGGTCGCAGATCCAGGTGGCGGCGTCGAGGCACGCGCGAGGGGCGGAGGAGGAGGAAGGGGAGTCGGGTGGTGGTGGTGCGGTGGGGTCAGCGGAGGCGAGTTTACCGCCGGCGCCGGCGGCGGTGTTTTACGTCGGAGAGTTTAGTGGTGGTTATTTTGATGGTGGCGAGTTGATGACGACAAGAGATGAAGAAGGGTTTGTGGGAAGGACAGGTGAGAGGAGTGGGGGGGCAGATGGGTCATTGTATGAGAGTGTATGGACGTTTTGATTTTGTTTACATGCAAAGACAATTTTTTGTTTTTTGCTTAGATTTGGGCCAAGAGGGGAAAAAAAAAAAAGGTTTCAAAATGAATGAAATATTCAATTGCAACAGTTCTGCAATTCGGATTGTCCACCTAATTAACCAGTACTCCAATCAGGATCCCTAATACATTGGACACATTCATTCCATGAGTAAAGATGAAAAACCCTAGATTGCCTACGTATTGTTCTGGATATTCTGATTTTTAATAATATTCGTACCATTTTGAAAAAAAAAAAGCTCGAAAACCCCCCAATCAATGTACAGGTCAATATTCACACAAATGAAAGCAATCAAATAACCAACGCAACAAAAGTGGCTCAGTGACCTTCCCAATTCAATTATCAGTTCTATCTGCTCTAAAACGCTTTTTTTAAGTGGTTTTCCGATTGACAAAAACAAAAAAGCTGCTTTTATTAGACCATGTGGAAAACCGGTAGAAAGGATAAAAACAATGGGAATAAATCAAACATTGTATAATTACAAGTAATCTTATCTTACGATTTTGAATTCTTACAAATTGTCCTAAGATTTATTTGCCCAATCCATGTTCACCCTTGAATCCACAAATCTTCTACTACTATTATTTTTCGGAAATCCACTGAAAGCGAACTCAAATAGTTTAATCAAAGATTTAAAGAAATTTTTTGAAGTTATCTTGATTGCTCAATGATCCATTGATCTTGTATTTACTCAAATAAACAAATCCTAGACCCCCTTGGATGTTTTATGAGTTTGGGAGGAATTTTGGGGCGGCTATCGATGTCGGATTGTCACAAAATCCTATTAAGCCGTCTAAACTGCAGTAATCTGGCGAGTTGCTTGAGCAACTTCTGTAGCCTGTTCGAGTTGCTTGAGCAACATTGCTAAAAATACGTATAAAAAAAACGCAATGCATATCGAATCCCAAGACTTATGCCTAAAACTCGACCTCTCAATACATAATAACATTGATTTTCTGTCACTTCTTAAACAGACACTCTATAAATAAATAAAAAATGAATTACAACTCTATAAATAAGAATACAATTAAATATGTGTTTTGTCAAAAAAAGAGACAGTAACCAATGGTCCTAACATAAGATTCTTAGATCCAGCATATGGGGCTAATATGTTGCAAAGTCACTCATTGCTTGTTCTTGGTTTTCATGCATTTGGTCGGCCCACTCCATTTAGGAAAAAACACAGCCTTGGTATCACAGATTCTCTGGATTGAGCCCAAATCGTTAGCATAAGGAAAAGAAAAAGATGTGCAGCAAATTGCATGTTTTGAAGAGAAATGAGAGTCCACAATTAATAATTTGAATTTTGATTTAATTGCAAGGAAATTAAAAACGGTGCAATAGCTTCTTTATGGTTTTGCGAAATGGACTCGGCTTCTTTCAAGTCCTTCGACGGACTAAAAAAAATTAGAGGCCGAGAGTCTGCACGGAACCTATTTTATTAACCTAAATTAGTTATTTTGTTAACCTCAATATATAATTTTCTCTCTTAGTTACTCGTGAAATAAATTATAGTAGGAGTACAAACAACGACTAGCTGCACACTTGCTGTGTAATATGGACCCACCAATGAATTTGATTTCTTGCTTAATTAGATGATATTATTTTCAAGATAAGGTATAATTAATACTCCATTTGTATCTATCAACAGTCTTAAAGTCTTTTGCAAGGTGGAGAAGAAATGATTGCAAAAAGACAGTCCTCCACAAAGTGTGAAAAATATCCCGACAGGGACACCACCCTCTGGCTTACGCCCAATTTGTTTAAATGGATTTCTTCTTTTTCTTTTTCTTTTTCTTTTTTTTTAAATGGCACCGTGAACTAATCTCTAGAACCCTTCACACAATCATTTCACCGTTTACGCGTGAGGGTGAGGTGACTCTATTGTTGGAAAGGAAAATCATGTATGTTAGATTTGCGAAAAGCTTTTATGTATTATGGATACGTCTCGGATAAAGGAATCAGAAAAGTAAAAAATTATGACTTTTACGCAAGTATTCTGTGAAATATCCAAGAAAAACCAGGTGATTTGAACTCAATTTAAATATGTTTTCCTCTCTGAAAAGTTTTCGTTTTAAGTTTTTGGTGATTGGGCGGTGGGTCACTTTCACTCTGAGAGGAGTACAATCATGCTCAATAATGCTATTCATATAACGATCTAAACACAATAATTTACACAATCTCTCACATACATGTAGGGTCCACACATAGTATTATGTGTGGAGCCCACATGTACGTAAGAGGTTGTGTTTCATATTGTGTTTGAATTGTTGTATGAATATCATTTTTGAATCATGCTCCACCTCCTAAAATGATATTGACAGGAGCATTTACAGATAGACAAGACAAAAACTGATATTTTCTTCATCCATTAAAACTCGAGAAAATGAGAGGCGGTCGACATCTATGTAACACCTCAAAAATTATTTACAGGAATAATAAAAAAAAAATAAAGAAGAAACAATTGATACATGGTTTTCGTACAAAACTTAATCAAATCACATCAAATCAAACTTAAATCTCAATCCATTGGGATCGGCCAAAAAAATATTCGCTTCATGAGGATCTAATGAATCTTTAACATGTGGGCTATCGTTACTTAATGCACAACTCTGATATTTTATTCGGGTTTGAGTCTAGGTATGTATAAAATAAGAGTCTAATAATGCGGGCTCCAACACTTTGGACCAATTAGCGTCATACAGGTAGGAGCCGTGGGGCCTTTCTCTGTTTTTTTTCCCAAAAGAATCTTTAGGCTACTCCCACTCTTGAAGGCCAGAACTGTAGCGTAATCAGAACTAAAGGATTATTACCGCTGGGTACAGAAAATAAAAAATATTTTTTATTAAGGTAAGATAAAATATTGAATTATCACTAGATTTATTTTTTACAAAATACATTTATCATTAATGAAAGTGTCACTCTAGGATTTTAGGGTATTCTAAAATCTTAGGATACCTTAAGGTTTTAGGATACCATAGAATTTTAGGGTATCTTAGGGTTTTAGGCGCCCTAGAATTTTAGGATTTAGAATATCCTAGGGTTTAAGTTTAGGCACTTTCATAGAGTCCTAGGGTTTAGGCATTTTCATAGGGGGTTTAAGGTTCATTTTCCTATTATAAGGTTTTAGCGATTTAGGCACTTTCATAGGGTACCTTAGGGTTTAGGTATTTTCATAGGATACCTATGATTTAGGCACTTTAATAGGATACCCTAGAGTTTGGGCACTTTTATAGAGTACCTTAGGATTTATGCACTTTCAAGGTTTAGAGTTTTAGGTATTTTCATAGGGTTTTGGTGTTTAATTAATTGGAGGTGACCTGGTGAGAAATATTTTTTACTTCCTAGTGGTAAAAAAGCCCAAATAAATATCCATCACTAGGGCACTATAAAAACAAAAACTCTGGTGATAGCCAACTCCGGATAATATCCCACCGACCTACAACTTGGTGGTTTTTGGCAATGGGGAATGGTTTTCGTGTCGGTTGTTACATCATGTTACGAAAGAGAGTTTTCAATTTTGGAAGTACTATTTTGTTCACCCATGCGCGCACCTAAAGACTAGAACTTGAACATTGGAGGGCATTTTTTGATGGTCAAACCTCACTTTTTATATAAGCTAAAAAAAAAAAAAAAAGAACCTAGCAATTCTATTTTATTCTGATGGGTGCCTTCCCTTGCCGTTCAAAAAAAAGGGAACCCTTTTATAATGGGTTCGTGTTACCTTTGTCCAATAGGCCAAATAATCTTGGGAAAATGACGGCCAAGGACGTGTTTGATAATTAATACCTTCAAGGACATTTTCAGCATTAACAAATGTTCTTAAATGTTCTTAGCATGTCCTTGACGGGTATTAATTATCAAAACACGTCCTGGGCCGTCATTTTCCCAATAATCTTTGCCAAAAAAATTGGCGAAAACACTACGGCCACCGAGCCCAAAAGTGGTGACCGGCCACCGCACGTGTGTGGGGTTCACTCCGGGCCTCGCACGGATAATCCGAGCTGTTCAATAGTTTTTTTAAAAAAAACTGAGTGGGGCTCGTGCAAAATCAACCCCGTCCAATACGTGTAAGTGCTCGATCCAAACTTCCAAAAATTAGATGATCCGAGCCGTTCATAAGTGAAAGATTGAATCGAGCATCTAATCGTATTGGACAGGAATGATTTCTCACGTGTCCCACTCGGTTTTTTTTAAAAAATTATTGAACAGCTTGAATTATCTGTGCCGAGCCCGGAGTGGGCCCCACACGTAGCACTGCTCAAAAATTGGTCTCAGTAATTATTACTACTACTATTGCTCTCTTTTTGTAATTTTTTTTTTTTTTTGGGATCGGAATTAGTGCTCATTTATAGGGGTAGATTCTTTTGTGCGTCAGACAACGGCAAGTATGTGGGTCCGATCCCCTTTGGTTTAGGTAACAATCATTGGGACATTGACATTTTCTTTAAAAAATCAAAAATGCTACTCACATGACTATTCAAACACAACATTAAATACAATTTCTCACGTACATGTGGGCTTCACACACATTACATGTGTAGATCCCACGTGTATGTGAGATATTGTATGAGTAGCATTATTTGTTCAAATTATCGAAATTCGTGTCTTTAAAAAATATACGTATATCTTACATTTTATAATGTTTTTTGTATAATAAAATTAATTGAGATCTTTCAAATAAGATCCATATTGCATATTAAAAACATTACGAATTGAAAATTATAGACAATTTTTTGAAAGGTCAAACACTCTCAAAAAGGTCAAAAATGGGACAAACAAACCGGAACGGAGGGAGTGTATAAAGGATCTTGCTACTGGTACAACAGGTTTTACACACACAGCGCGTACAGCATGCGTTTGGGCCCGTCTCGGATTCAAAAAAGATAATCGGAGCTGCTCATTTTGTTCAATATATTTTTCTTAAGGCCACTGTAAAAAATCAGCTTCATTCGAAAATGATAAGGGCATTTGCGAAGTGTCCAAAATCGCTTCAGAATTCTTTTGTAGGGATTTTGGACGCTTCGCAAATGCCCTTATCGTTTTCAGATGAAGTTGATTTTTTACAGGGACCTTAGGCAAAATATATTGAACAAAATGAGCAGTTTCAATTATCTTTGTTGGATCTGAGACGGGCCTAAACACGCGCTGTCTGTGCAGAACCTGCTGTACCAGCAGCATTTCTGGTATATAAATAAACAACAACCAGGCCTCTGGCCCACTCATAATTGACGTTTTTTACGGGCAAAGGTCCAGTTAAGTTTCTCAGGGTCCAGTTCGAACCAATTTTGGGCCATTTGTGTACTTTTTTCGGTCTTCAACAATAATCGAAACCGTTCACTTTTTAGAGCTCTCTGAAAACATTAACCAATTCAAAAATTACATTGATTCAATACTATTTGATGTGATTTCGAAATGCATTAAGCTTATGTATTACATGGGTTGTAATCCAATCTTGCACATTTATTTTTTTTACAAAATTAATGAAATCATATCAAATGGTATCGGATCGACATGATTTTCGACGCGGTTAATCTTCTCGGCGATTTATAAAAAGTGAAAGGTTCCGATCATTTCTATAGACCCGGAAAGAGCCCACAAATAGTCCAGAACTAACCATAAAGAAACTTGACTGGATCTGCTCCCTTTTACCAAAACCATTGCCAAGTCCAAACCACTCCATCTCCATCACCTTATACTCTCTCCGTCTTATAATATTTCTCCAGTCCACAAAACAGGACTATAAAATAATATATTTTTTTCAAGAAAAAATTCAAATTTTTTTCTTGAGTTCAAAGAACTCGTCAAAATCTAGTAAATTGTTGAATTTTTTTTTAACTTTTCTTACAAAAATTGTATTATTTTTACGTCTTCGTTTTGCGAACCGAACAAATATTATGGGACGGAGGGAGTATATAATACAGAGATTTTTTGAGACTTGAAAATACTACTCCCTCCGTCTCTTTTTAAGTGTCCTGCTTCGTAACTCCAATTTATTAAAAAGATATCATCATTACACCTTTGACATCAGCTTTTTCCTCCACTTTCTTTACTTACCCATCATCATTATACTTTTACTCACTAACTTTTCAAAATAAAATCTACTTTTAGGGACAAAATAGACAATACACCAACTTTTATCCCCCTAACTTTACAAAATGGACACTTATTAAGGGACAGCCCAAAATGAAATACTGGACACAAAAAAAGGACAGAGGGAGTACTAGTATTGTGGAGTTGAGAAGAAGCCCATATCTCTCTCTCTCTCTCTCCTTTTACACACTCCCATGTAACCATTGCTCCCGATTTGCCGGCTGCCAAACGCTAGCTAGAGTCATCATGTCAGGCAACAAACCACGGCCGGTCATCGGAAAGCTTGTCGGAGGGTGGGGATCCGGTGAAAGATTCGGGTTTGCGGATGCTCCGGCTACTAGCCCAAGAAGTCCTTTAGACGTCAAGATCCAATCCCCAAGAGTCCTCAAGAATATTTACGATCTTGGTGGGGTTGGACTTGGTATTGTGGCTGCCCTCGAGAAATCTGCAGGCGACCCCGGGTCGGATACTCGGGCCAGTAAGCCTGTTTTTGTCCGGAATTTGAGCCGGAATTCCAACCCGATTCCGGTTAAATTACCACCTAACGATAGTGATCGCGGTGGATGCAGAAGAGAGTTGGAGGAAATGGAGTTGATTGATGATTTAGAGGAGGATTATACTTTCGTGACCTTTCATGGGCCAAACAAGGACTACGACACTAGAGTTTATCGTGACAATGGAGTTGAAATCGGCAGAAGTGGGGGGTGGCATGATAGAATTGTGATCGATAAGAGAAGCGAAAACTGTGGTCATGTCGCTGCTTTCGACATATCGCCGGCGCTATTCGGAGACGATACGAGGGCTTGTCCTGGATCTGATTTTCTCAGTTCATGCCACTTGTGCCAGAAGAAGCTCCACGGCAGAGACATTTACATGTATAGGTACAGTACCCTTTTGTGATTCATCTTGGATTCATTTTATGCCTTTTTAACATCACCCTGCAGAGACTAGATCTACAGCTCAAGGCTGAATGATCTAAACGGATATGAGATTCACATCATGAGTGTGAATTGGGACACGTCTCTCGGTTTCTTGCCAACGGTACTGTTGGATTTGTGAAGCCTGACTAGTACTAAGCCAGCACCCTTGTTCGGTTTGAGTTTTGATGGAGGTTATTTTTACAGTAATGAGTGGAGAGATATAGATAGAGAAAATTTATTGGAGATTGTGCCGAGAGGTTTTTAGACCCAAAACGAACGTCTCAGTACCAACGAAATGTAACCAGCTGAATTTTATACCCAAGCAGTGTTTCTTTTGCATTTCCCAGCTGAATTTTGTGCCCGTAAACCTAACGAAATGCAAATTGTCAACAGGGGAGAGAAAGCATTTTGCAGCACGGAGTGTAGATTCAGGCAGATAGTAACGGATGAGCGGAAGGAGCAGTGCTGCAGCTCTGAAGCTTCAAGATCAGCTGCAGCAGATGTTTCAAACTCGCCTTACGCCAACGGCCGGATTTTCACCACCGGGATTCTTGCAATCTAGGCTGTTATTACTCTGTGATAGCGATTATAACTGTGGCGAAGATACACGTGTATGCATTTTACGTAAAAGTTGGAAGCTATAATGATTTCCCTTCGCAATTTTGCTTGAAGTTTGGGATGTAAGGGATGGAAAAAGGAAGAAGACGATCTCCTATACTTTCATTATAGTTTTCAATTTTATCAAGCTGTCATTTTAGATAACCGATGTTCAAATAAAGGATTTCGCTGAGGAATCTGTGGAAGGGAAAAGAATGTTAAGGGATTTCTCTCAGCGAATTCACGGTGTTTCCCTTGACATTCAGTTTTCTCAGAAAGTCCCTCCAAAAACACAGGTTGGGGAAAGGTTTTTCTAAGTGTCTGTGCATTTACTCAACACCATGAGAGTGTGTGCGCGTGCGTGTGTGTGTGTGAGAGAGAGAGAGAGAGAGATTGTGCAACTGAAACGCAGCAAATCCCCAGCCGGTTATGTATCTTGTTGCATTTCACCCAAGCATGTTAGCGATAGGTAGCCGTCCAGATTGTGCCAACTGAAACGCAGAAAATTTATGATTTGACAAACCACAATAGAATCAGGCAAAGTATGGCAGATTGGAGGTGATTTGAGAGTAGTCTAAAAGCTTTCGTTCTGAGAGTCATCAGATGCAGCAAATGCATCACTCTAATCAGGGCTTGGCACCGGTGCACATGCCCACTCCGGTTCACATCTGTGATAGCATTCCTTTAGCAACAACATTTTGGTACATGGCCTCTCCAATGCATTTCAGTTTTCCCACATCCACAAAAGTAAGGAAAAACCAATAATTCAAGAGTATACCTTCAGCAGTTCCTGTATTTCTTCAAACCAGACTCTAGCTTTCCACATATGGAACAAACATAATCGCGAGTACACAAGCCTCGTACTTACTCATGGTAAAAACCGAGCACAGAAAGCAGTTTTCCGACTTAGGACTTTTGTTGAGATTAAATGAGTTCCCCCAATTGTTCTCATAAGGAGGATTACAAAAGTATCATAACTACTATTGTAATCCGAAAAGCACTGATGCCTTGGTACTACAAGCCTCAACAGAAGAAAACAGCAATTTACTATCATTTATAAGAAGTAGCAACTCACTATTTATAAGAAAACCACATGATACAGTTTCAAATGAAAACTAGAAAATTCAAAACGAAGTCGCTCACCCATGAAACTGTGGTTTAGATGAGATTTGCAGGAGAAACCATCTCCAGTATAAGTTACATGCCCATACACACAGCTGGTATAGGGGACACAGCCCACTTGGAAAAAAAAAAAAAAACAAGTGCAAGAGCAAACATTCTACATCGAGTTAAAGTTACAGACTCCTTCCTGGAAGACCTGCATAATTATTTATTACTGGTAATAAATCGATGGCTGGGTGGAGGCAATGCCTGGATACCCACCATCATAGATTGCCTGACTAGCTCCAGCAGCACCAAATCGCTGTTGTGCTTGCGGCTGCATCAGAGCTTGTGCACCCATTCCCATTCCCATTCCCATCCCCATCCCCATTCTACTCAATGCCAGTTGTCGCTCATAAGCTACAAGGTCAGCGGCAGAAAAACCTGGCATCTGTGCGGCAGCTGGCGGTGGCAGAGGAGTAGAGCTGGTCCCCGGTGGAGTGGGTTTGCTGCCCCAGGAGCACTGCAATCAATATAAGTTGAATATTAAAGTCCTAGTCCGCAGATGAAACAAAAGAGCAAAAGAAACAGTGCATGTGCATAAGCATAAGCAGCATAACCAATAACGATGCTTTCCGGCCCATAACAAGTAATGGAGTCAAATTCGGGGATCTTAATCAAAAGACAAACATATATAGCCAGTGCACACAATTAGTAAGACGGACAAAAAGCGTCAAAATAGTGAAAATGCAAGTCTGCATATTCTTGCTTATGCCATATAGATATAAGAACTGAACAAATCATACAACATGGAATTGGATAGCATTCCTATAAGCGAAGTGAGTCCTTGTAAACAAATAACAATGCAACAAAACATCTGAAGGTTCAACGGGTGCAAAATATTCATCATCTTATTTATATGGTGGCCAATTCAGTTAGGGTACCTTAATTGGTTTGCCAAAGAAAATTCGGGCATTTCCCATCTGAATAGCCCGAGCTGCTTCAGCATGAGTACCATATCTTATAAAACCAAAACCTTTATCTCGCTGTATGCGGACGTCTTCAATAACACCAGCACCAAGAAGATGGAAATGCTGGTGGAGATCAGCTGAACTAACCTGAAAAATAGTGTTCATGATGCTGTTTATGAGAAACACAGGGCATGCATGCTCAAAATTGAAAATATACTGGTAACACTTGGCATAAAAAGTAACATGGGATCTTGTGGTAAAAAATATTTGAATAATTTAATTAACCAGAACATATAGGATAGAACAGAATGGAGAAAAAAAAGATTCATAAGGCCAACCCCAATTGATTGTGACCAAAAGCTTAAGTCTTGTTGGTCTTCTATTGCTACATCTTTATAGCTAGACCAGATGAGTTCCCTCCTTTACGAAAGTCTTCCTATGCCCTTTTCAAGTAATAAAAATGCCAACAGAAAAACAATGATGAAAAACAAGTTTAGTAACAAGATTTGCTACTCTCCTTTGCCCCCACAACAGGCTCCAGAAGGCCCAGCAAAAGGTGTCTATCCTATATAACTAAGAAGATAACCAATTCTCCAGAATACAAATACATCACACATGTAGGTTATAAGTGTCAAATCCTCACCTCCGGAGCAAGATTGCCAACATAAACAGTGGTGTACTGAGGATTATTCTCTGGAGCATCCTCATTGGTTCTCTCTTGACCATCTTCTGCACAAGAACAATGCCATACTTGTAAGATCTAATATCAAAAGAATTAAAATTGTAAAAATCAAATACCGATCAATGTACGACCAGTAAAACATTGGCCGATTCTAAATTTTCCTTAGAAATATGGACACGGGTAAATAGGACTTTACTTCACCCAATTAAAAGCAGACTTGGACTTGGAAGCTGTGACAGTGATACATTATGCATACGCCTCAAAATCTACAGAGCAGCTAATATTTTCAAAACTATGCTCATGAATTACAGTATATTGCAGAAATCAAAGAAAAACTGCACCAGTAGTCGAAATTCATTTCAAACTATGCTAGAACTCAGATATTATACCTATGCTAGAAATGCTTTCAAATTCATGAGCCGGCTTTTAAAGCTTTTTACAAAAACGATCATGAGTTTAGATGACAGTAAAAAAAAACAGCACTTATAGTCAAAAATCACATCCTAATCATAGTCTTCCACAAAAGAAAAGAGAAAACAGAACAGAACTATGCGAAAAGAAGTTAAAATTTATCATTGCAACTTCGCCTATGCAACTGTTTAGCAAATGAGAACTTTGAAGAACCACATCATTAATCATCTATACCTGAACTCCCATTTGTCAGTTCCACCACGCTTTTGCCATCCAAATTGTGATTGTCATCATTAACACCAGCTCCCTTTGTTGCCCAGTTGCACCTGATTTGTCTGCTTCCGAGCCATTTTCCTATAATTTAAGATTAGAAGATAACAACGTACAGAATTAATTGAAAAGTTACTGGAGTGAGCCAGAAAGAAACAGAAGTATAATAGTTGTGTGATGGATAAAAAGCTACTTGCTTTATCCCCTCCCAAGTTCCATGGCCCCTTCTAAATGGTAAAATCTCATGCTAAACAAATACCTGAATTTCCTGATGAGACTGGAACTTATTTTACGATTTGAACAAATCAAACAGCGGTACTTAATACCTCTTAACAGCACAGTAAAGTATGTTCAATAGTGTATGCTCAAAGCCTAGACTAATCTGATTATGAATCCCATTAAAAACATCCTAGTGGGAAAAACTAGTCCCATTTTGTTTTACTTGTAGCTCTTTCTGTGCTGGTATTAGAAACAGAATACCGAGTATAAATATCAATAGAAGAATGGATAGAGAAGAAACAATGAAGCTATTCTCACCATTCAAATCATTCACTGCAGTTTGAGCATCCTGGCCAAGAAGAAACAAAAAGAAAATAGTCATGACATGTACATGTAAAACCACATGAAAACAAACACGAGAACAATGATGACTATTATCTGTTAACTAGATCAATACCTGCTGAGTTCGGAAAGAGACGAATCCAAACCCCCTTGAACGCCCAGTCTTTTGATCCCACATAACCCTTGCATCTCTGTGAACGGCAGTAGAAAGATCAAAAAAAACATCCAGATAAATGCTAGGTCCCGAACCTATGTTATGTTTCCAATCTGATGCGATGGAAACTCTGCCCAAAAAAAAAATAGAGAGCAAGAAATGAAAGCTTACGAGCAACTAGGATAAACAGAGAAGCATGCAAACAGGGTAGCATCCGTAACTTCAGGGCTAAGATCACCAACGAAAATGTTAAAGTGGCCTACAAAAAACGTAAACAAAGAGATATCAACAACTTAATTATGCTGAAACAATTTTAGTACAAGTACCATCAAACATAAAGAAGTGATCTTAGACCTGATGTGTCCTCTCTCTGGTTACTGGCATATGCCCAGTTAACTTTTATAGGCTGCCCAAACCTGCAAACTACATATCAGTATATAGGAACAGCCGAACAGGAAACATATACACATTACACAACAAGCTATAAAAATGCTTCTCACAGATGCCTTCCATTAAGAGTCACAATAGCAAGAGCAGCTGATCTGCGATCAAAGTAGTCCACGAAACCGTAGGATGACTGCATAACATGAAAGAATGCACCAGTATAACCAGGAGAGGGGAACCATTAAGAAGGAAAGGCGGCAAGTTTTGTGATGAAAGCATACCTTCTCCTTCCGAATGAGCTTGCAACCTTCAATAGGACCAGTACTTGAGAAAACCTCCTGAAGAAGTGGGTCTGTAACCTGTGGGTGAACATTCCCAACATACCTGCATTACCCCATAGATGAAAGTTGACTAAACCAATGATACACTTGTGTAACTTAATGATATGAAGCAATAAACACAAGCATCAAATGGCAAACATAAAACTGTGAGAAAGTAAACATGAGTAATCATTCTTATATTGCAGTGAAAGAGAGAGGGTCTATTTCCGTGCAAATTACGATACTGTTGATATACAAAATTAATGATGCCAACATAGGCAACAATTAAACTTTTTCCAAGTTAAAAAGAGACAAGTTGAACCTCATTCAAAGGAGTAAATAAAATTAAGGCAAAGGTACACAGAAAAATTCAAAAAGAAAAAGAGAGGAAAAAAAGAAAAAGAAAAATCTGTATGACACTCACACACTGCGGCAAGTACTTGAATCAAACCCAGGAGGCAGATTTCCACTCAAGATGGGCTCTATCTGCAAAATAAAATTGTAAAGAAACAAGAAAAGGGAAAAAAGGGCCAAAAACAAAATATCTAAGCTACTACTACCTATCTAAGACATAAAACTAACCATGTATTGGGAGAAAAACTCACTGAAACCTTGCAAACACATTTCAAGTATGGTATATTGGCTAATCATAGGAAAGCATAGTTGTCAAATCAAGTTTTGGATTGGTCTGCTTTTTTATGGGGTTGTTTTATTTCGGGCCAACATAATGAGGATTGAGGAAATATAGTTAGCTTGTGGTTCATCCTCAACTTGTAGCCTTTGATTGCATGGAATAGGGCAAAGGATTCAATATACCTGAACCAAGTGGTGAAACCAATGCTATATGCTAAGACGAGTTGGGTTGAGAAAGTCCAATGCATAGGAGTCAAAACAAATTGAATCGCAATAGGAAGCATAAGAATCTGACAAATTCGACAATCATGGAGGAAGGAACAATAGAGAACATTCCAATCTCTCATTTCATTTCCATCCAGACCAAGGTCACCATACCTTCACATTACTCTCCATAATCTATTCATGACACGCTCTCCAACTCGCATTGCTTGTTTCCTTCCTTACAAGAACGAAGACTACCTGAAAAGTTTTTTTGCGTGGAAGCAAGGGAGCGGCTTGATAGTTTGTAAAGCCTTGCCCACAAGGCTTCAATCCATCTTTTTTGGGAAACACTAAACCTCTAATATCGGTTGTCATTCTTAATGAGCCGCAAAGTGTCAAACCACTTTCCATGCATATCTCAATAACGAAAACTTACATGTATGTCGAATGGGCCCATCAATAACAAGAAAACTTAAACTTTCAACAGGTTGGCAGACTTCTTCAGTCATAAAGGAACCAGCGATTAAGACGCTTATCCGAAAGAACAGAGATAAAATGACTATAACAAAACAAAAAATCACCCCCTATAGCATTAAACATGAACGAAAAAATCCTTTTGTAAAACCTTTAGTCCAAGTCACCAATTAACCCTGAACCAACCCCGAAAACAAGAGATTCAACAGGGTATATTCCAGTGGAATGATGTTCAGGAAAGTGAAACAATATTAATTGTCAGACCCATGTTCATACATAAAACAGAGTTTCACTAGCACCCGCGCATTGTTAACATAGAATAATCAGATGGCAAAGAACATTCCTTTTTGGCAAGAACCTAGCCTTTGATAGATGAAATCACTACCAACTTTGTAATAGTACCATCAGTTAAAAAGATAATGCTCACAATACAGAGTGATAATGTCATTGTATCCTGCCACATCCATGGCGAAAGGCTTTGACCCAGGCTTCTTCCCCACTTCCTTGAACACGTCAAATGCCTCGGAGATTTTCCTTAACTTGAAACACTCCTTAACCATTATGTCAAAAGCAGTCTGAATTAACCCCTTGGAAAGTTGACGGGGTGTGAGTATTAACCACAATTCCCTATAATGCCCAAGCCTCCTTTTTCTTCTTGTGCTTAAGCTATATCTCTATCAGCACATTACAAGTCGCAGGAATCATCTTGAATTGTCTATCAAGCAAGGTCTTGTACAATTGCATAGCTTCTGTTTCCCTCCCCCGATTAAAAAACCAATCCACAAAATGCCGCATTCCACCGTCCCATTGTCTACCAAACACGGTGAAACACCTCTCTTTCAACTCATCGAAAAGGTCCATTGGCCTTACCCAAATTCAGGAGCCCTAAAATCAAATTATTGTAAACTTGGGAATCCGCTCTTGGCCCTTACTCAACATTTCTCTAAGTAACTCAACAGCTAAATAAGGACACCATTTAACCAAAATAAAACTACGACTGAACTCTTTCACCTCTATTTCTCACGTTATCGCATCAAACAGGAAAGGAAAACCCAAAACCGTAACGATAAAGGGATAAGCTCCGTTGGAAATATATATATCCGGAGAGTGTGTGTGTGGGTGTGTATATATCAAAACAGTAGATTTATCAATCGAAACACAACAGATGAAAGATAAAACAACTTTTAATTCACGGGAAAAGACATAGTAGTAGAAAAAAAAAAAATCAAATCAAGTATTTGGGCACAAAAAACAAAATAGGGCAAAGGGAACGAACCTGGGGAGGGGGAGCCAAAAGGCCAGGGTGGTAGAGAGATTGCTGCATCAACGCCTGCTGCTGCTTCAGCCTCTGCTGCTGCTGCTGCTGCTGCTGCATCATCGTCACAGACAGCTATATATTTATATGGAGAGAGAGAGAGAGAGAGAGAGAGAGAGAGAGAGAGAGAGAGAGAGAAAAGGAGGGGGGAGAAGGTTTCGAAGAAAGGCACGGGAGGAGAAAGGAAGGGGAAAAGGGAAGGAAAAAAATACTAAAAAGGGAAGGAAAAAAAAACCCTCGAAGGGGAGGGGTGAAAGAAGAAGAAAAGAAAATATGGAAAGCGTAGTGATTCCTAGTCGAGATGAGAGAGAGAGAAAGAGGGGAGGGCGATGCGAAGAAGATGATATAGTGGACGGGGGGGGCTAGGCTTCAGTGCATCCGGTTGCACGTGTAGTCAGGGCCTTCTGCGATGGGCCTTTGGGCTTTCTTACTTGGGCTGGGCTAGTCTGTGGCATGGAAATTATTTCTGGACTGAACCCGTCTGAATCCGTGGGAACCAAGATTTGTCGGGCCCCGAATGCGGAAGGTCTGTTTCATCGCGTCGCTCCCCTAAGCCGCCTAACCTAAGATCGGTTAAAGTATAATCTAGAGGTTGCTTGTTGGTTTTAGGTTGGAATCGTCTGGGAAATCTAACAGCCCTACTACGGCCAACTTTTTTGATGGAGTGAAGAAAACCATGATGCTCGTTTTCTGGAATGGAAAAAACGCCTATTTGTGGGGGAACATTTTTTTTCTTTTCGTTTCGGCTTTTCGTGTGGGAACTTGTCTCTAACATGGGGGGAATGCAGACCCGTATTGGGCCAGTATTTAACGAATCAATATGGTACGGACCGTTGTGAGCAGTTAGTTACTCTTCAAGCTGAATCGGAAAAGGGTAAAGATGTGCATTTGAATCCTCTCTACATTATATTAGAGGCCCATTCGAAAGGCAGTAGTTGCACATTAGAAGCCCAGTCAATTTGGTGTACTTGCACATTAAAGGCCCAATAGATTGGCAGTGAGCAGTGGTTCTTTAGACATGTTGGGCCAATTAATTCCACAAACGCCCTCTTAGATGACGTGGGTTCCATATATGTGTGGATTCTTTCCCGTATAAGAAAGGCGTTACAAATAAAAGTTGCATTGAAACATTCCTCGTTTATCAGAAGTTTTGTCGATTGTTAATTCCAATAACTCTTAACCAATCGAGGTATGCGTAAATGATCCGAGCACTAAAAAATATACTCCATATTACACACGTCAAAAGAAGGTAGAATGACACACCTAGGGGTTGCCCTAGTGGTTCGGGCATATGCCCAACCTTTGGGAGTACTCCTCAAGGTCGGGTTCGATTCCCCATATGGTGAGTGCCCCGAAGTAAGTGGGGGGCCGTAACCAGAGACGGAGAGAGGTGTGGGCATATGGGGGCCAAGGCCCCTGTGTGGTTTCTGGGTTTTTTTTTATAAATATAAATATATTTTTTATTTTTTTTTGTTTGTTGAGAACATCTAGGTATTTTATTTTGTTTTGGGTGTTATTTAGACATAAAAATGCGTTTGTTTTTTGTCCCAAAATCCAATTTCTCTCTCTGTGCACGACCTCTTATAAGTTTTTCTTCAATTATTGATCTCATTTCTTTTTCTATCTCTTTCTACTTTCTACCCAAAAAACCCTCCCTCAAAATCTAAACCAAACAAGCTACGTATTAGATATCTGAATCTTCAAATTTTAAAATCTTGTTCATAGTTCGGCCCCCGTGTTTACAAAATTCTGGTTCCGTCCCTAGCCGTAACTGATGTGGCCACGCTAGCTCTCCCATAAGTTTAGGTTGCGCAATCAGATCTATTTAGTGGCCTGACTGTAGGCTGTTCCTCTGTTTTAAAAAAAAAGAAAAGGTAGAATGTTCCGTGATGTCAATAGAGTGTTAGGTGATGAGAACTCCATACCCTTTGATAATCCAATACGTTACCCTAAATGGGCAGGCCAATGTACATAGAAGAAAAGCATTTTCGGTCCATCCCCTGACCACTTAAAATGATGCGGTCGGCCGGTAAGGCATGTATTGATATAAAGTAGTACGGAGTAGTATTTTATGAGAACCATATGTCCGGACCAACTTACACGCATTTCGAATCATATTGTTCACTAGTGGGGTTCCCATTTAAATTCTATGAACCGGCCCAAACGGAGTTGATAGACGTTACGAGATAGCAAACCTTTAAGTCCCAAATCATAACCATCAGGCCAATCCCTTCGGGCTACAAATAGATATTTCTTTGTAGCTCTCTTGTGTATAATATGAACAAAGAAGTGAGAGAATAAGGTGTGTAATTTAAGAGATAGCTTTGATGACTTGGTTCAAGTGGGGAGTTTTAATCTCTTGTAACTCTCACTGAGAGCAACAGCAGCAGACTTTTGTATTTCTTACTTTTTTTAGGTAAAGTAGAGAACCAAATCTTGAAAACAGCCCTACAATTAGGTATTAGCCCATGTATTATACCCTACATTAGGGTATTTAAAGTACTCCATATTTTTATTTCAGCTGTGTACTTGTGAACTTTACTTAAATTTAAAATTTTTGTCCTTATTTGATTTTTTTCACATTTGTTAGTTTTGCGTCAAACTTTTGTTGGTTACTAATTCGTTTCGACGAGAGGAATCATAATTTTTTTTTTTACTTTTACCCAATTATTTTAAGAAATAACCACTTTTTAGAGCAAAAAATTGAAATTTTTTTTGTGTGCTAAAAGGTGATTCTTTCTCAAAATACTTGAGTAAAAGTAAAAAAAAAAATTCCAATTCCAATTCCTCCCGTCAAGACGAATTAATAACCCACAAAAGTTGGCTCAAAACTAACAAATGCAAAAAAAATTCAAATAAGGACAATTCTCAAATTTAAGTTAAGTTCGTAAAAATGCAGCTGAAATAGAGATAAAATACCTACCGTTGCTATAGTCTGTAGAGGTGAGGGAAAAAGTGGTTGGGTAAAATTCAAAAGACAACATTTTGAATATCCATGTTAGTACATTTTATTGGTGCACTTGCTCTAACTCATTTATTTTCCTTCATTGACAGCTATAAGGACAAGTCTCATTTGAAAAGTCCAAATGTGGAATCAAACCAACTACATAACATGGTAATTCTTTTTTCTAAATTTGCTTTCTTAACATTTGAATATGTGTAGCCAAGCCTAAGGAGTGGTTCTAAGCAAGAATAGTGATGGTTCATGGAATCATATAATCCCATTAGCACACCTAGAAGTGTTCTGAAATATCATATTTTGAAAAACGCAAAAGTGCTATGGGTACACACCGATGGTGTACGCCATACGTACAATGTTTATGTGGCAACTGACTTGATTAAGTAATGGGACACTACCTCATTTATTTGCAATCTAGGCAGTGTACATATGGCGTACATTTTGAATTGCAAATAGAGGAGGTCGGGCCCCATTACTTAACCAAGTCAGCTGCCACGTAGGCAGGGGTACATCTTGTGTACACCACCGGCGCTCTTATAAAGGGAGATCATTTTTAGGATTATTAATGTAAGCACCATAAACAACCAACCATGACAGTGGTGAAGATCACAAATAACCATTTTTGGCAGACAATGGCGACCAATCACTAAAAACAACTTTTTTTCTCATTCCATACATTGACTCTACAGAAAAGCAATTAGGTCGAAAGAAAGAGATTCCAGTTGTGAGATAATCTTTTAAATGGTCTCAAGAATTGAAATAATATTCAAAGAAGAGTATTAAAACATATGGAGTTTCTTTTCGTATATTGTACGACTGATCAATCAATTCGCTAGGACCATGATTTTTTTCTTTTATATATAATAAAATAATAAGAGAGATTTCAATTCTAAGAACATTTTTTAAGAAAAAATGACAGAATAATAGTCAATCATGGTCCTAGCGAGAAACATATTCTAAAGAAAAACTAGAGTTTCTTTTCATATAAGATATGACTGGTTCGTCTTCGTAGGATCACGGTCGGCAATTGTTTAATCGTCTTTAAGGGAAAACCATTGCTAAAATTGAATCATATTAAAAAATGAACATATTTAAAAATTAAAGTTTCTTTCCTTATATTGGAGTATGACTAAAACCCATTCGCGAGGACAATGATTGACAATAGTTTAATACTTGTACTATGTCTTTTTGAACGAAGGGAATTGACTTCTACACTCCCATTTTTACCACATACATTCTTTTTTTTGTCCTTATTCATGTGAATTTACCTTTTTACCCTTTCATAAGTTTAATTTTTAATACATTAAGGGACAATAGAGTAAATTCACACTAAATAAAAACAAAAAAAGAAATGTATGTGATAAAAAATGAGTGTAGAAGTCAAATTCCTTGACTGAGATACTAAATTTTGCTTCATCAATCACCATCTTTCACCATGTGAAAGTAAAATTCTTACAGTAATTTTTTCTCCTTTCACGAAAACAAGATCCCAACAATCTAGGCAAGTTCTGTACACCTTCTATTCTGTCAATGTCGGAAAGCAATGTTTCATACTTCGACTGAGATCCCCTCTTCGATCCGTCTGTTCCACCCCTCTCGGCCGTTGATTTGTCAGATCAACGACTAAGAGAGATGGGACAGACGGGTCGGACAGGGGATCCAAACTCTGCGTACTTCTTTCCCATTTCTGCTATTATTCTTTGCACTTTTTTCAGCTTTAACTCAACAAAAATGTTAGGATACACACTCGAACCATGAAAATGTCCATGAAAGGAAATGAACGGTTCACGTTCATTTCATTTCATAGACATTTTTCATGTTTGGATTGTCATGTATTGTACTACTTCAACTCAAAAATCAACATTGTTTTGTCTAGGTATCCCAAAAGGGTACCTCAAAAATACCCCAAAATGAGAAACCAATGGTCCAGATTCCCTTTGAAATGAATTATTGTCCGGGATATTTTTGGGATACGTAGAATTATTGTTCTAGCAAGTAGCAAGTCATACACTAAGAAATTCCTGTCCAAACGTTGCCTTTGCTCAATATTTTTGCAAAATCATGGATGCATTCGTTCTGCCACAGATCCACCAGATGAGATAGGGAATAACATTTGGGACTAACGAATTCACTAATATAACATTACGGAAGACATGGAGTTTCTGTCGTTTATTTAGTCACAGTAACTAATACTACTAAGATTGGAGCAGTTAGGTGTGCCAGGCCCTGTAAATCCTAAGCCAAAATGGCACATAAACAGATAGAAAACTGAGGTAAAAACGGCTGACAACTGATCCTAATGCCAAAGAATCAGTACATTTGTCCCTCGAATTGCACCGGAGATTGAGCTGCCAAACCGAGCCATGTCTTGTTTTCAGCCGGTTTGGGAGGAAATGCCATTGAGTTGCTTGTTACGTATGGTGCTCGTGCCGTGATTCTGTAATAATGTCATAAGATATACAAGAAGATTAGTCTCCCCTTCAACAGAAATGTATAAATTTATTAATTAATCGACTATTTTCTAAATAATTATGGACATATTTTTTGCAAAACTGATTTTGAAGCTTCAAACCGAACCCTGAAACACAAGTCTAAGAACACTTTCACATTTCCAAGGCATCTTCCACTATGCTAACAAATCCAACTAGCAAAACATTTCAAACACGTTCGATTGGGTCTGGTTTCTTAAAATTCCTACCTATCTTTCCTCTTCTCCAGAAAACGGGTGAGTGAGGCTTTCCTTGCAATTTTTGGCAGATCTGCAATAGAAACAACAAACCCACATGAGATCTCTGAAATTCCAATCCTCCCAATCATTCCCAAAGAAATCCATTAAGGCCAAAATAATAGATTACCCGCAACGATGGGTTGAGGAGGCCGCTGGACGCGCTCTTGTACCATGTTGGTTCCAATATCAGACAGAATGCTTGGGTTAGTGGGAACCATATTAGTAGGTTCGATTGGTTTCTGGACCGGTGTGGAGGCATACGTGCCCAGATTGTGGGAGCTTCCATTGCTAGCTAAAAGCATGATTTCTTTTGCCTTATCTGCTGGAAAATCGTTGAACACAATCACTCGTCCCCCGTAGAATATGGTCATTGGAGCAGTTCCTGGCTCTGACTTGTTACCACTGCACATGATCCACAAATTATAGTCAGTTTACTTTAGCGAATGAAATAACTAAGTCCTAATTTTGACAAGATGAATTAACCAGGTCATATAAAAGAGCGTATAAGTACTGAAATTTGCGGTACAGACTGAAAAATTGCAATTTTTTTACGAATTCATATCAACCCTGATAATTTTCCAAATTTTGAGGTGAAGTATTACACAATAACCACATCGTCGCAGGCGTGGTTGACAGAGTTAACCAGTTGGATAATCTCTGAATCCATTTGGTTTTGATTGAAATGAACAAGTATGGACCCAACAAACATGCAATTAGGAAGCCGCATTGACTTACTCCCTTGTATTCTATACAAGCTGTTCAAAATTAGAAACAGGCACTTGAAGCTTAACATTATCATTATCAAGCCTCGTCCATCTAACTCTCCAGTTATTTATCAGCTTAGAATCTTCGGACTCTTTCCATAGTTATGACATATTTTCCACCGTAACGCCAAGTTACCGACAATGTCCTTACCAAACATAGGAAATTACTGCAATCCAACATATCTACCTCATTCTGTTCGTGGGCATATATTAGTAAATTCATGAAAGAGCAAATTGATATGGAGGAGTATTAACCCACCAGGAATCAACCTTCTTGGAGATCTCTTCCTTGACTAAACCAGAGTTCTGGGGGAACAATTCCATAGATGTGAAATTCCGAGACATCATCAGGGCTGTGTTTCGGGTCGAAGCACCCGAAACATCGCCCAATTTGTTAGCCACTGGGAATAAATTCATAGTGGTGGCTGCCGTTTGAGGGGAGGTCTCGGGGATACCTGCAACATTTCCAAACAACAGGCGGTACATCATCAGATCGGTTTCAAATCTCGAGACGCAAATCGCATTGTGAAAACACATCTATACTTTATAGTTGAGGGTAGATCTGCGATCAATGACCGGAAGATATTTCAGACGACTTTGACCTTGAACGAGTTGTGAGGATAATATGGAGGGCAAATAGGACACGTTGAATTAATTTCAAAAAATGGACTAAAAATTCGGATCTCACATTTCAACCTGGTAAAACAAGCATGTTTGATTCTAAGATGTGGATTCCGCTCAGATGTCAACAACCAAATGCAACGTGCAGTTTAAATTAGTGGCCCATTTCTTTTTTTTTCATAACTCAGGTGTCAGAGCTAGTTTTCGCACACTTCAACTGGAAACCAATCTCACTGGCAACCAATGAAAAAACTTTATGTAACGGTTATTTGTACAGCTGTCTCACATGAATTGAGACCTACACATACATGAGCCGCATCATATTTTGATAGCACTACAGTCCCACTTTGAACATCTGAGACGTTCTACTATGTAGGGTCTTGGGGAGAGGACGCGTCTCCTTTTTTTTCAAGTGGAATAGATGTGTTAATCAAGTTTGGATGGTTTGAGCGAGCGATATGAAATAAAGTTTAACACTTTCCTCTTGCGTGCAGCCCGTCGTATGGAGGTATGTAATGACGACGAGGTGAGAGAATTGACTCGGGACAAAAATCTCAACCACATAGGTGAGACACCCATAGCTCTCCTATAATGTTAGAATTCTCAGAGGTTTCAACAAAAAATTGAACTACTCATGAGCGAGGCAGCCTCTATATTAAATCAAACCAGGTTTTAATGACTTTTTAACATCAGAATTCGAAACAAATCGCGAAAAAAACAACGAAAATTACAGCACCGTACCGTTCGTGTCGGGACCGCGAGTCATCCCGAGGGAGAGATCCCCGAATGTGCCCTTCTCCTTCAAGTACTGGCTCAGCAGACTGCACGTCTGCGTGAAGTTAGTCGACTTCTCCGGCGCCCTCTGGCCGGCAAACCTCCCGGATTCCGAAAATTCCGACGAACTCGGCATCCTCGGTACACTCAAAAATATTCAAACCCACCACTACTAAATCTATGGCTTAGACTTGGAGAGAGAATTAGCTGAAATCGAATCGAAGGTGTCGATGGTCGAGCTAGGCTAGCTTTTTATGCACTCTCTCCTCTCTTCTCTCTCTCTCTAGACTCTTCTGTTTGTTTCTCTCTCTCTCCTCTATTGGGTCCGGTAAAGCACACGAGGAATATATGGGCTTTTTTTTGGGGTGGCAGGTGGGTGAAGCAGTCGCTGTCGCTTTATTTTGGGTTTCTTCAAAACAATTTCAATCACGTGTTCTTTGAGTTAGAAAATTCTGCCAAATACGCGTTTTTTCTTCCCCTTTTTCAACCGAAACAATGCCCTTGCCCTTGTGACATATTTACGACGTTTGCCCTCTGTTCCCCTCCGTCACTAGTCAACCTCCGGTCGGGTCGACACCTCCTTTTCATAGGGGAGAGGTTTGCCCGTCCCCTTCACTAGGAGTACTTTTTATTCTTCTATATTTTATTGGTCAAAGATAATCAATAATACTCTGTGATCTCGTTTGATTCACAAATTGAAAATGATGGGATTAACAGTCCTGAGATTAATAGTTCCTGAATTATTTGTCCTGGATTAATTTCATCCATAATTTCACCCAATTCCATGTTTGATTCGCGTGAGATTAATTATGGGATAAGGAATAGTAACTTTTTTTTAAAAAATTCAAAAACATTTTTCAAAAAAAGAAACTTTTGAAAAGTAAAAATTTTAAAAACAAATAATTTTGTGAAACATTTTTATTACAAAACAATTTGGGAAAAGTTTTTTTTTTTTTTGAACTAATTTTTGAAAAAAAAAATTCTGAAAAAAGTTGAAAATCAATTTTCTGAAAGAAAAAAAACTAGCTTTTGAAACTTTTTTTGAAGAAAAAGGTTTTTTGAAAACATTTTTCAAACAAAATAGTTTTTGAAATCATTTTTTGAGAAAATAAAGTTTTAAAAAACATTTTTCGTATTTTTTTAACAAAAAAAATTTTCTGAAAACATTTTCGAAAAACATGAAAGTTTTGAAAAAAAAATTTTTAAAGTTTTTGTAAAAAAAATTTGAAAAATAAGAAAGTTTTGAACATATATATTTTAAACACAAAATTTCAAAACAATTTCTGAAATTAATATTTTTTAAAAACATTTTCTGAAATTAATATTTTTAAATTTTTAAAAAAAAACATTTTCTGAAATTAATATTAAAGAAAATAATTCTAAAAATACTTTTTGAAAACAATTCCTTATTTGTTAATCCTACGTAATCCCACCTCCCCCCTATGATTATTTAGTACCCCCATATAGGGATAAAATTAATCCTGGGAGTAATAATCCCGACAGTCATTTCGGGAACCAAACGTGAGATAACTCAGGATTAGGTACATTTTAGTCCTATCCCAGGCAATTAATCCGCGAATCAAACGAGGCCTATGAGTACAACTGCAAACGAGTCGAGCCGAGTCGAACTGAGTTTTATGGTGTTCAAGCTTGTTTATTAAGTTTTTAAAGAACACAAGCTCGAGCTCGAGCTCAGTGAAAAGTTAACGAGTCGAGCTCGAGCTGATCAGGCCTTGGCTTGACTCGAGCTCGAGCTTGTTCACGAGCTTTAACGAACCAACGAAAAATGTATATATATCCTCGCATAGGCCTAATACAACCAACAATATTTTTATTGTGAAGGTATATATCTTTCATTTTCTTATGGAGCGGGAGGGTAATAATGTGCGTGTGCTCTTGCTTCCCTTGGTTGACTAGAAAGTGAAAACGGAAAGAACAAATTATGAAATAACAATAAAAATCCTAAACTTAAGTATATATACCTCGGCTCGGGAGCCGAGCTAATCCTAGCTCGAGCTCGGCTCGTTTACAAAACGAGCTGAAAAAATCGGCTCGAGCTCGTTCGTTTAACTTCTGAGCCGAGCTTGAACGAGTTACTAACGCTCGTTTGCAGCCCTATCTATGAGTACCAATACTTTTTACCCGATCAAAAATGAACGTCCAAGTTTGGTCTAGATTGCAGATGTGCGGTCCAAGTGATCGCAATTGTCGGAGAGTATTTTTAATAATCTACATTTGTTTTCAATATTTTACCCGTAAAACATTCAACAAATCTGAATTATTGATTGTCAATATGAGCGGTTCAATTGAACCACACATCCTTTGACTGCAGAGAAACCGAATCTGTCGGAATTAAACCAGTACTTTGTTTTATTACTTTCTTCACCTCAAAATAATCGATAAGTAAGTTTATTCAATGAACTACACAGACTACCAGACCATCTCTAAAATATTTGAAAATGTTTTAGTAAAGTTAAAATTGATATTTCGAACTTATGTTTAATTTGAAATATGATCTCAAAGAGACCTTTCAAACATGACCATCCAAATATTGTTTTGTAAAATACAATCTTGAACTACAATAGTCAACACTTAAATCACAATAGACGAGGGAATTCTTTTAAAGCTATAGTGAAGACACGAAATAGAGTTTTATAGAGTTTAATAAGATCGTTGCTAGTGCTAGAGCATAAAAAGCGATTAATTATTTTTTTTAAAGATTGTTAGCTTTTGATGTTCGAGGTCTTCTTGGTGATGCTTCTAAGGTGATATGTGCTTGCTATGATAATCAATTAATGAATATTTATCTTCGGCAAAGACTTTTCTTGAGTAGATTGAATGATCCTATTGTAAATGTAGAGCACACCATGCGTTCCATTTTGATGAGATGTATAGATCATTCTAGTAGTTATAATTTATGAATTATCCACAAAAATTCTTGATTGTGCATTATCATATTTTGAATAGATATTTCGAAAAATGTGTAGGAATTATTAGGGGTGGGCGCGGGTTGGGCTTGACCTCGACCCCGAACCCGACCTGACAATGTCGGGTATAACATTTTAGGACTCGTAAACCAAACCGAACAAGGGTAAGAATCATCCGTGAGCCCGATTTTTTACGTCAAGTTGAGTTGGTTGTGTTTACCCTTCGGGTCGAGTTCGACCCAACGGGTAAGGAACGCACAAACCCGAAACTCGTTTTTTTTTTGTTGTTTAAAAACCCAACCCGTACGTGACCGAAGCACTTGTTCGAAGTCGTCCGAGACCTTTCGAGTCGAGTCAGGTAGTCGAGGATTTTGCACAGGCCTAGGAATTATGAACAAGGATAGGGACCAAATAAAATCGCATGTTACCTTTACCCTATAAATATTACTTTCTTTGATAGTCGGCAAAGTGGGACCTAAAAAATGAACACAAATTAGTAGTTGTCATAAAATCAAGACCTTACAACAGGAGCCCCCACATATTTAAACTCGTCTGTTTAGTCCATCACTGCTCATTGGGCTCTCTCCAAGTCACATAATCCGCGAGCGCATGCATGAACAAGAGTGCAATCGTAAAAACGTTTTCAAAATACATTTCGTTTTACAAAAATTCGCTAGTCCGATGACTAATAAGAGGGTGTTTGGTTACCCTACTTTTTGGCCTTTCGTATTTTGGTTATTGACTTTTTAATTTTTGGAATTTTGGTCAGAAATGTGTTTTGAATATGGTAGAATATTAACCGAAATAAAATAAAAAAAAGTCAAAAAACTTCTCTCCCCGTGCTTCTTACTTCTCTTCTCTAAACCCCGAAACATCAAATGAGTTCTAAGAAAATGGGTTTTGAAAATAAGTAACCAAACACGCCGACAATAGGAAAAGGAGATACTAATGAGGAGTTTTGAAGATTAGGGAACCAAACAACCCCTAAGGGTGCGGCACGTTTTAAACTCTCTCCTGTAGTATGTCTCTTTACCTGGACCCAGACGGCGTCAGACATTGGTAATTGTTACCCTGCGGTACGGCCGGAGTGGGGGCCAGGAACAGGAAAAGCAAAACGGCAAGTGCACCTTCCTCCACCCAACCCAAACCCGCCACGTGTATTCATTTCCGCGTAAAGATTCACAAAACCAAACGCGGAGGGAATGCCGGAGTTGCTGGGTGGCACATGCTTCGCATTCCGCACGTATCCACGTGGCACCGTTTCATTTGCTGTTGAGGGAAAACATTTTTCTCTCGTGACTTTTGCCTTCCCGTTTCGAAAATTTTTGAATTTGATTTTTGGACAGGGATAAACTTATTTGCGGCCGAGCCAGAAATAAGGCGTTTGCAGCACGAGAAAAAACGACAGCGTTTACTAGGGAAAAACTTGAAAAGGGCACGGTTCCGCGACACTTATATATTAAAAAACATTGTTAAAAAATTAATTGCTCCAATTTTCAATCTGTTTGAACAGGTATGAAGATCTTAACTTTTTGATTATTTTATCCTAAAATATCATTATTAATTTTTGACTTTAGGACTTTCAAACGAGAGCCCTAAGTTTTAGAACTAAATGAATAGTAGATTATTTAGGGTTCTCATATGAGAGCCCTAAAGTCAAAAATTAACTATGACCTTTTAGGATGAAATTATTCAAAAAATACGACATTCGCAACGGTTCAAACGGATTCAAAATTGAAATACTTAATTTTTTAGACAGTTGTGATATAATATTAAAACTGGATTGGCTGTGATGCCCAAAGGCGATATTGATGCCCCTGTTTTTTCTGGACCTTGGATCTTCGTCTTTTAATCTCAATGGTTGGATCCATGTCATTCTCTCTCCAAGTATTGCCATAGTTTGTAGTAAGCATTACCATATTTTTGTGGTAAGTGTGACCATAAAACATACTCCCTCCATCCAAATAATGTTTAGGGAGACTTAAAGAATAGTTCTCGTGTTCAACTATTTGTAAATTTTCATTCGGCATTTTTTGAACAGTTATGTTTTCATCATTTTATATGATAAATTACCTATATTACCCTTTAATATAGATATTCATATGTAGATGTATATTTCATTCCTAAATTATGGGAGACGGACTGTTCATTCCTAAATTACCTATATTACCCTTTAAACAGTTATGTTTTCATAAGTAGATGTATATTACCCTTACGGGAGACAGACTGTTCATTCCTAAATTCGTGGGATTCTAATATTTATAGTTACCTAAAATTATGGGTTGATTAATGGATAAAAATGGGGGGAATTTTCAAATTTTAAAATTTTCAATGGATATATTCTAAATCATTCTCTCTCCTTAATTTCATGAATTTTTAAATTCTTACTTTTCATAAATTTTGGTAAATTGATTGGAGGAAAATGATATTGGCACTCAAAAAATTGATGAAAGCACTCCAAAAGAAATAAAGAAAAGTGGCTTTGAAATTACGCTGATTTTGGAGTGCCTACATCAATTTTTTGAGTGCCAATATCATTTACCTTGATCGGATTATATTATAAACTTACGTGAATATGGTTTGACCAATTTCATGAAAATTCATGATTTAGTTAAAAAAATATGAATACACCATGTTTTATTCATGAAATGTTGTGTTTGGATTTGGATTTCAATTTTTTTTTGAAAAATAGTAGGGGTAATAAGTGTAGAGAGATAGGGAGAGAAATGTTGAAAGTATGGGGAATCTATGAGATATTTTTTGAAAAATGCTTTTCGAAAGCATAGAGAACAAGGCAGAAAATACATGAACAAATTAATAAAAAAAAAATTAAAACGTGAATAAATTAATTGAAAAACATGAATACAACATGTTTTTAATTGACCATGAAAAACATGAATAAATTAATTGGCCATGTTTTTCATGAATACACCATTAAAAAAAACATGAATATACCATTTTTATTTATGAAAACACAACAATATGAAAAATACACCAGGTTTGAAATAAAAAACCGTGTCAAAGAACTAATGGAGCTTACTACTTTTAACTCTGGATTCTTGTACATAAGCAATATCAACAAAAGTAAAAAGCCTAGACTGAGCGGATCAAAATAAAAAATGAAAAGCCCATACTCCCCAACCATCTTAAAGAGTTTAAAAATAGAGAAAACGAAGAGATTAGAGATTCTGAGTTATCTTTAAGTTCCAATCTTCCGTTTTCGGAGGCGGTCAATGATGACGGCGGTTGTGGCGGTGGTTCAGTTAACGAAACGGGTTGCTGATTCATAATTCTTGCTGACACAAAATATTTCAGGCTGATTGATGGAGATAATTGAAAGCGTAGAACCGGCGACGAAACTGCCATGAAAAATACTGCTCTGGTGGCCGCCACTGAGATATTTTGGGCTGATTGACGAAGGATATTTTGGGCTGATTGACGAAGACATGTTTCGCGGCTCGCCTCCCACCAAAAGTTTTGGGATTTGATAGGGGTGCTTACCTAAAATTATGCTACAGCACTTTAAAGATTATTTTTTGTCCCAAAAATCTCTACCTATACATACATATATATTATATATATAATAGTCAATACATCTATATAATAAAAGGGCAAAATTGAGATTATTTAAAAGTTGGGATGAAAACATAATTGTTCAAAATGACCAGGATGAATACTTACATGGGATGAGGTTTGAGGATGGATATTTAAAAACTCATAATGTTTATCCACTCCGCAAAACGATGATGTAAAAATAATATAGTTTTTGCAAGAAAAACTCCAATTTTTTTCAACAATTCACTAGATATCAATGAGTTCTTTTAATTTAGGAAAAAATATTGATTTTTTTTTTTGGGCAAAATTTTTGCTTGAAAAAAATGCATTAATTTTGAGTCCAGTAAAGATATAGGTACCGACGGCTGCGCCGGGTCGTCTCTGGCCACTGGACGGCCGATTCGAGCATATACATATATACACGAAAAATATGATGTTCAGATTAAGCACCTTACACACATCAGATGCCGTTGATTCCCGCGTTGGGCCTTTCGGTTTTTTTTTTTTTTTAAAATTGGGACGGCTAGAATCGGCCGTCCAGTGACCGGAGACGGCCCGGCACGGCCGTCAGTATGGTTTTGGTCGGTGCACATAGCACCACTCTTCTGAGTCCTTGTTTTACAAACTAGACAAATATTTTGGGACAGATGAAGTAGTATGTATAGTCTTTTTTCGTGGTAAGTAAAAATGCAATTTTTGGAGAAAAAATTGCAAAACCACCTCTTTTTTAGCAATTCCAACTTACTTTTTGTGTACTATGATTTTGATTCAATGGCTGATATTTACCTATTTTTGATCGAATGACTTAGTAAAACTGGGCATCATAGCAAAATTATTCATTTAAACTAGGGTAATGCAACTCTTACATATTTACATCAATTATATTACGAGATTGCAATTATCAATAAAATGTAATCCTACGTATTTGTTGAATTTTATTGTTTCACTTTAGTTATAACTGTTTGACAATCTTCGTCAATTATGAAACAAATGTCAATAATTTTTAAAAAGAATTGGCACAGACACGACACCGCACGAGAATTGAAACGGGCACGGCACGACATTTGGGAACTGGCACGGAATTAGCGTGCCCACGCTAGGCCGGGCCGAGCATATTCCAAAATGTACTGGCACGTCTCGACTAATAAACTGATTGGACTAGATACGACACGAAACACACTTGACACGAGACTAAACAGGATGGACCACACCACACGACCCAATTCACACCTCTACCAGTAATCCTTCCCTACCCCATTAAATGGGGGGACCAGCTTTTGAAGTGACTTCAGATATTTTTCCTAGTTTTGCCGTGTGTTTTGAATGAATGGACCGACACCGCACGACCCCATTTATGTATGATTTTCATGGTAGATGATGGAGTAGTATACTCTGACACATCTATGGGCTGTCACGGGTTTGAGAACTGACGTGTTCTGAAAGGTTGTCTAATAAATCCCACCACGTGAACTTCGTGTCTCCATTGATGTGCGACGCGAAACGACCTTCCGTTGTAGGGAAAAAATCCATGACCGCCCCCACCGCAAAAAAATCAGTCCAGCCATGAAGTACATTATTACTCTTGCAAATACAACAGGGATAATTTTGAACACACATTTTTTACGAGAAATTTTAATTAGATCATGTGGCTTTTAATATCCAATTTTCATGAATTTTTATACGACTATTTTACCCATCGAACTCTACAAAATAAACCGTTCGGACCATATTTTTACATTTGAGATGGAGAATATTTTGAAAGCACTACAGACCTGAAATACCTTGGGGTCACTAGCCCCCGGATTCAGAATATTTCCACCCACGGGTTGCGGGCCTACCTTGGGAAAATTTTCCTTTACATATTTAACACAGTAAATTGCTATCTACTTATAGAAAACTTCTTTATGGAGGCTTCATGACGCTCCCACCACAAAAATTCCTTTGTCCAGAGGCCATATATGCAAACGAATTTGGGGACACAGGGCTCTAGTGCATGATCGGATCCGAGTTGTCCGTGTCAGCGATCAATTGTCCAAATTTTTACGTCGGCAATGGACGGCTCAAATCTGCATTGATCGCATAACTGCATTCGGGCTAATTCACATGCATCTACCTAGTTGTAGGAGATCAATTATATGGTTCACTAGCAGAAATTTTGGAAATTCTATGGATACCGAACCAAGCACACCGACCATGGCCACAGACACGCGGGGCCCACTTTAGGCCCCGCACGGATGATCCAAGCCGTTCAATAATTTTAAAATAAAAAACTGAGTGGGCCCGTAAAAAATTAGCTCAATCCGATGTGTGTAAGTGCTTGATCCAATTTTTTTATTTTTGAAAAATCAGGAAAATGGAAAGATTGGATAAAAATTGAAATACTGGATTGAGCACTTTATACATATCGGATGGAGCTGGTTTTTATTGGTCCCGCTCGGTTTTTTGGTTTAAAATTATTGAACGGCTCGGATCATCCGTGCGGGACTCGAAGTGGATCCCACAAATAGTTGGTACGTACGATCTGTGTATCCGAAGCATCCTCCCAGAAATTTACTTAAAATCGGAACAAAGGTCCGCATGAATTTATTTTTGGCCACACGTTATACGTCAGTGAAAATTAGGGGGAGTTAGTAAAGAGGTCCGCACGAATTAAACCACAAGGGAAAACATAATCGCATTTAAAGTTTTGAACCTAAAATTGAAAAGAGGTCAAATTTCTATATTCCAATTATCAACAAATACCAATGGACTTCTGTCTCAGTTAGTAACACTCCTGTTCTTCCAATAAGGGAGGTCAAGGCTCAAGTTCCGTTGTGGGTATTTGTAATTCGGACTTCGGATTGGTGCTGTATAGCGGGCAGCACAGTGCTGCGCACACTATTGCACAGCACCATCTCCTAATTCTTGAATTCAGGACTGTGGATCATACCTTTTGAAATTCTGTGGATTAACCTACCAACACCCGGTCAATCCCGCTGATGTATATAATATTGGCAATAAGTTCTATCAACCAACAGATCAACCCACACAAGAAAGGTATGAAGTCGACTTGTAACTGTATTGCTTTCTTGTTAAAATCACCAACAGATATAATCAGTCCAGCAATGATTCTGCCTTGTTTGGTTTGCTTTTTGAAAAAAAAAAATTCAAAAAAAAATTATTATCTTTACCTTCAATTATCATTTTTATTTCTCTTTTTTCTCTCAAATCATTATTTTCATTTCTCTCCTTATCTCTCTACTCATTACTTCTATCTCCAATGGAGTATTACTCTAATTTCTCTTTTTACTAATTACTCAAAAACTAAACTCAAAAACTTTCAAAGCACCATTCAAACAAAACAGAAGTATCCAATTTACATGAATTTTTATATGACTATTTTACCCATCAAACTCTACAAAATAAACTGTTTGGACCATATTTTTACACTCGAGATGGAGAATATTTTGGAAGCACTGAAGACCTAAAATATCTTGGGACTGGCCCCCGGATTCAGAATATTTCCACCCACGGGTTGCGGGCCTACCTTCGAGTATTTAACACAGTAAATTGCTTTCTACTTAGGCTCCGTTTGTTTCGACGTAAAATATTTTTTCTAAATTGATTTTGCCAAAAAGAAAAGTTTTCGTTTTTGTTTTCAAGTGTTTGGTTGATTTGCAAACTATTAGCCTAACACATTCATTAAAAAAAAATTCTAAAATTGGGCTGACAATAGGTTCATTAAAAACGATAAAACCTCATAGAGTCTACAGTTACCAATCGGGAAATCCCGATCGGAATCCCGACGCCCCGCTGGGCACTCTACGGCCACCGAATGGCCGATCCGATCTGTCTAATAATTCTAAAAAAAAAAACCGAGTGGGCTTAGTGAGAATAAATGGCATCCGACGGGTGTAAATGGCCGATCCAAGCACTCCTTTTTTGGCCGATCCAAACACTCCAATTTTGGCCGATCCAAACACAAAAATGGAGTGCTTGGATCGGCCACTTACACATGTCGGATGCCGTTTATTCTCGCCAAAGCTCACTCGGTTTTGTTTTTTAGAATTATTGGACGGATTGGATCGGCCTTCCGGTGGCCGGAGCATGCCCGGCGGGGCGTCGGGATTCGAATCGGGATTTTCCGATCGGTAACTGTAGACTTACTCATAAAACCTTGACTAAAATAACATGGTTAAACTGATATGCAATCTCTCTCTCTCATTGAACCTTAAAAACTGCTGTGTATGAGAGAGAGAGAGAGAGAGAGAGAGAGAGAGAGGAGAGATGGGTAGTCAAATTTATTCACAGAAGTTGCGTGTGTCCCGTGAGTGTGTGTGTGAGAGTGTCAGAGTTTTCCAGAAAATAGGTAAAATATTCACAGAAGTTGGGTTGGGACTAAACTCAGGAAAAGGAAAATGACTTACGCAAGTTTTCCACAAAAGTCAGTTTACGCCATCTCACAGAAAATGTTTTACGGGGTAAAATATTTTACAAGAAAACATTTTACATCGAAACAAACATTTAACAAGAAAACTTTTTATATTTTACAAGAAAATATTAGTTTTTTTTTCCTACCAATATTGTATAGATCAGTGATAGTTAGCAAAATGTTAGTATGTGAGTTCACAGAAAATTTAGAGGCTATCCATAATCTTAAAACCTAACATCGTTCCTCACGGGACTCGAACTTCTGCGTCCACTAAGGAGGAGGAGGTGAACTTTCCACCCGTGCTAGCGTGGAAGTTCTATTAGTTAATCTTTACTAACTTGGAAAGCGGTCTATTAAAACTCGCATGACAATAATATACTGTTTCATGAAGACGTGTTCGAAATGGCAATGATTACCCCTTACACTTTTTAATTGCGCACATATATATATATATATATATATATATATTGCAATATTGTATACATCAATGGAAAGTAAGCAGGAGAATTAGTTAATTAGTTCACAGGGAGTTCCGAAGCTATCTATTACCCTGAATCTTAAACGCCTCTGAAGAGGCTCTAACCCTGATCGGTGACCTCCATTGTGAGAGAAGACTAAAAGATAACCGCTGGACTACAAGCCCTTTGGTGCGTGGCTGCGGTTGAAACCTACCCACCTTAGAATTTAATTAAATAAATTAAACAATGCATGTTAATTTATAGGAAATTAAAATAATTAATAGCTCACGAGACGTAATAATTTAAAACACCCATGTGCATGGTTTCTAATTTCTTATTTAAATTTTGTAGTACGTCAAAAACATATGGTTGCGTGGAAGACTAGACTAAGTTCATTTATGGTCTATGCATGTGCATAGAAGGAATAACCCCAAATTTTCTTTCTTTCTTTTTTTTTTTAAGAATTATTTTTGCGAGTTCAGACTAGGGGTGCAATCGAGCCGAGCCGAGCCGAGTTTCGGCATGTTCGGGCTCGGCTCGCCTCAAAAACAATGAGCTCGAGCTCGAGCTCGGCTCGATAGGTATTTTCGGAGCTCGAGCTCGGCTCGTTCGGCTCGTTTATGAAACAAATATATATAAATATATATATAAATAAATATAAATATGTAAAAATATATATATATAAATATATTATATAATCGAGCTCGCGAGCCAATTCGAGCCGAGTTTCGACTAGCTCGAGCTCGGCTCGTTTATGAAACGAGCTCAGGACTCGAGCTCGAGCTCGGCTCGTTTTTGTCTTGAACCGAGCCGAGCCGAGCCGTTATCGAGCCGAGCTCCGAGCCGCTCGCGAGCGGCTCGGATCGTTTGCAGCCCTAGTTCAGACCCTTTGAAACTCCTTATTTTATGATATATATATATATATATATATATATATATATATATAGAGGAATTTTCAAGTGAGGGATCCCTCATTTTGTTAAAATGAGGGACTTTCATTTTCCGATCAAATTTTGAAAATCCGAACCGTTCAATGTGTGTAGAACGTAATTTTAAGGGTCCCCGCGAGAAATCAACAAAAAAAATGACCGGGAAGGGCGTCATCCGAGCAGTTTTTTTTGAACCGTTCAATGAAAACTGCTCGGATGAAGCCCTTCCCGGTCATTTTTTTTGCTGATTTCTCACGGGGACCCTTAAAATCATGTTCTGATCACTTTGAGCGGCTCGGATCATCGAAATTCAATCAGGAAGGGGAGTCCCTCATTTTATATATATGGAGTAATTGTTTGCTTGATCTCGAAGTTAGAAAGCTTTAAACATAATCTCGAGACAGCTACATGTAACCGAAAAATGGCAAGGCTGGAATGGTATAAAAAGATCGTGTTTGGATCATGAATTTATATACTAATATAAATGAAAGGTAGCCTTGTAGGTTAGCTATACTTGTTCTATGATTTTCATCCTTATCGCATAACCAAATTCATGATCCAAACGTACCCTTATTATTATAAAGTACAAAACCCTGCTAACCACACATATATCTGTGCACAAATTATATACAAATTTTATTGTGGGGCCCATCACAGGTCCTATACAAACTATCCGAGCCATTCATTGGATGTAAAATATTTTTTCAAGGGTCTCCACAAAAAAATCAGCCTAATCTAATACCTATAGGTGCTCGATCCAATCATCTAAATTTTCGTTCAAAATTTCGGGTAATAAAAAGTTAGATGATTAAATCAAGCACTTATAGATATTGGATTGAGCTGTTTTTTACGGAGACCCTTGAAAAAATATTTTACATTTAATGAACGGCTCGGATTGTTTGTGTGAGACCCGTGGTAGATCCCACAACAAAATCTATGCACAATCTACGCACACATTGTCTGCGTGGACATATTTACTAGTACAAACCATAATAGGAGTATTTACGTAAATGGTTTTCCAACGTAAATAACGTAAATGCAAAATGGTGAACTTATTACAATTGAGGAATTCACCGATTGGCCTCGATCAACGAGCTTTTGGTCTTTGGTTTGAATTTCGCCCACGTGCTACTATTAATTTATTAATTTAAGCGGTGAACCGGTCCATACGGGATTTTACACCCAATTACATATATTGTAATTCTTCCCCATATTAGTTGACCATTAGCCCGATCGAGTATCGACTTATATACAAATGAAATAAAATAAAATAAAATAAAGACAATTGCCTTAAAAAAAAAACCCGCATAATTATAAAGTCAAAAGTGGAAGCTGCTAAACATATAGATACACACATGTGCAAATGTATGCATAGGAGAGCGGTTAGAATGGAATTGTGGTCCAAAAATTTGAACAAGATTTAATTGGTTCTTTTTTCCAATTATTTGAAGTGCATGTGGAGAATTTGGTGTACCAAACGAACGTGGGCTGTTCGAGTTCATTTTTAAAATCATCATAACCTTCCAATGCAGCCGGCACTCGGGGCTTATTTATAATATCAAGTGCGTGCACACAAGTGGTTGATTCAATGAATAAAGGATTTAGATTTTTGCCTCGCTTAATGATTTGATTTCACTTTTCATAGTATATCTGTTTGGTGGGGCTAAATTTTAATTCTTTAGCGCTCAGAGCAGATAGGGAGAACCGCCTTGATTTACGCATTAACGTGTGTGTGCAGCGAACGAGCCTTAAATGATATACGCCTCGAATATTTTTGACACGTCAAGGATCGTGAACAAGTTCGAGTTTGGCTCAAATCTAGGAAAGCTCGTCTCGTCAAATTTGCATTGATTTCGCTTAAAAATGTAATGAATGAACCTGAACATTCTAAAATCCGGCTCGATTTGGCTTGTTCGCAGACTTATTATAAATAAATGACAAAGTGGAACTAAGGTTAATGTTATTTAATGAGTAGGGATGCAAATGTGCATATTCATTTGGAAAAGAAAATGGCAAGTGGGTTGTAGTTAGTATTATTAGATAGAGATTCCATCGTGGAGGGAAAGGCCAGCAAAAAAAACGTGAAAGTGTCGACAAAGAAGATGCCGTATAAGCAAATAATTACTCCTACTACTTAAAATCTCCTTTTCGGTTAGAGTTTGGAAAATAATACTAGTGGAGTACTGCAGAGCGAAGAAAAATTTCTCAAAAAATTGATTTCCCAAATCACCTTAAAAGTCGAAAAAATAGTAGTAGTGCGTGTTTAGAGCATCTCCAATAGTCTCAACAAAAATTTAAGCAAATTGGCTAAAAAATGACCAATTCTCTCCTTTAGCTAGCCTCTAAATTTTTGCACTACCTAACAACCTATTTTTTTTAGGCTATTCAAACCCCATTTGCAGAATCAGGAAAAAAAAAAACCCTTTACATTTTTTTTTTTTGGGGTAATTAAACCCATCTAGTACATTATTATACATATATGTATATCTTGATACGGTACAAACCCAAATCAACTTAGGGCCACCCCAAATCCTCTACCTCCGGCACTGTGCGTATACCCACCCCTCTCTCTCTCAGGGCCGGCCAGGGCCGGCTCGGGCAACCCCCGATAAGGGGCAATAAAAAAAAATAAAAATAAAATTTATATGTATACAAAAAAAATTAGAAATCCAACAAAAAATATATTTAGGGGCATCATTGTACAAATTTTTTTTAAAAAGTAAATATGTATGGTTTCCACCTATTTTAAAAAATTATGATACTTGAGAAAATTAAGAGGATAAAATAGAGGTTTTTACATACCTGGGGTAAATAATAGATAAAAAAAAATTAGGAGGACAAATTATTAAGAGAGAAAATTAGGAGGGCTATCAGATAAGAAGAAAAAAAGAAAAGGGACGCTATAGCCAAAACAAGAAGGGACGGATGATGTAATTTAAGCTAAATGGACAATATAATCTTGTTTTTGTCCTTTTTTTTTGGTTGCTTGTATGTCTTTTTTTTATACTTAACACTAGTGGGCAACGAGCCATGTTATTCGCAATAAACATTTGCAGATAACCACATAAGAAAAATCTCGTTTGGGCCCATTCCAGGTCCCATAAAAATCTAGAAATATATCCATAAATTTTTTAATATTATTTTATGGGACCCTGAGTAAGTGTGGAGTACATTTGAATTCATATAGGTGAATTGAGCAGTTTCGCTCAACGAATCCAAAAGTAATATTTACTGATTGATATCCCTTGATCCGATTTTTTACATGGCCCCATAAAATAATATTCAAAATTTTTTTGATATTTTTTAAGATTTTTGTGAGACCCGGAATGAGCCCAAACGCATTTTTCCTTGCGTGGTTCCTTGCAAATCTTCCTTGCGATTAGAATTTTCGAGTGGGCAACTAATCGAGTGGACAACCAAGCGAAAGATCGGGCTTGAGCAACCCAAATGTCGGGGCCGGCACTGCTCTCTATTCATATACCTATCGTTGCTGGTGTCATCAAATTTGTTTCCACCATCGTCGATTTTGATTTCGATTACGAAATCCGTCGTTGTCGATCTGGACCAGAGAGAGAGAGAGAGAGAGAGAGAGAGAGGGGCAAGCGAGGCTGGAAAACCTTGCCCCATTCGGCGAGCTACTGTAGCTCCCAAGCAAATAAGTGAGGTTGGAACGAGCCTTCTGATTCTGTGATTTCACTGTTTTCTCGTCATTTTTGTTGAGATTTGAGCTGAGGCGAGTCTCTCGGAGAGGCTCCAAGTAAATTCTTACGAGTATTTCCCTTGTTTCATTTTCTTTCCCTGACAAATCTAAAAGCAAAACGGGTCCTACTATAACTGACCGACAGCAGGCCGACACGGAGAGTGGAAACCGAGGGGAAGTCGGGGACGATCAAGTATTACACCGACGAATATGGACGCAAGTTAAAGCCTAGTTTAGTGTTTGAGTTTAGCTTGTAAGCCTAAAACTCGAACCCGAGTTGAGGTTCAACTGAGCCGAGCACTTAAAGAGCTAAGTCAGGTTTATTTACTAGTAATGCTTTGTTCGGTTAATGTGTTAAATTTTTTTGGATTTTATTTTGGGTAAAGAGTTGAGAGAGAAATTAGAGTAATAATTGGAGATAGAGATAATGAGTAGAAAAAGATAGAGAGAGAAATGAGAATTATAATTGAAGATAATGGTAATAAGTGAAAAGAGAAATAAGAATAGTGAATGGATATATGGCTAATGAGTGGATTTGGAATTGAAATTTTATTTCTCCAAAACATGAACTAAACAAAGGCTTAGTGAGTCAGACTGAGCCGAGTTTTAAAGTGTTAAACTTGATTCATTTATTCAACGAGCCTGCTCGAGCTTGGCCTAATTACTATTAAACAAGTTGAGCCGAGCCAAGCCCCAATCTGCAGCAGCTCCATGTGTTCGCCTTGCTCGCGAATTGAGCATTGGGCTTGGCGAGAATTCATCTGCAGGCCCAACGGGCTGGTACAGAGATGGGCGGGCAATCTAGAAATATGAAAATTGAGTCGATCGACCATGGGCACAACATTTTGCACAACTATTCTAATGTAGCATTGTTTCATTAGCTATTGAGTGCAATGCTACGTTACAACAATCAACGAGACAAAGCCACATTAGCAGTTTTTTATTGGTAAAACTAGCAGATTCCGTTCCGCTAAGTTTCTTATTTTTTGAGTACTCATTTTCCTTATTCCATCAACAGAGGACGACAAGATGTACTAGCAGTGGGTTTAACATAATAGCTATACAGTAAGTGCTCCTTGTGATGCACCTTTCACCTAGCTTTGGATCTCAGCTTCCTTCAGTGCAAACATAATCACAAACACAGTTAAACAGCACTTAACCGGCCGATACAGAGAGAAATTGGAATACAGTTCTAACCAGGAAAGGAAACAAAGGTCAGGCTGTCTCAGAAATTACAGCAGCATGCGCAATTAAAAATAACCCCTGCACCACGAGAATGCAGAGAAAATTCATTACCATGATTGTGTAAGAATTCCGATGCAAAACCGGACTGCAAATAGCCTGGGTGAACTTGATAGCCCACACTATGTCTGATGAGAGCCATGTAGGCATGGCCAACATAGTATGAGACAGGATGTGAATCTACTGCAGACGGAACCAGTCCAAAGCTTCCTTTGTTCCTATAAAAAGAAAAATGGAACGAAAGCATGACCTAGTGGAGACGACATTTGAAGTCCGTAAGCAGAAAACATGAGTAAAGGGAGAGGGGGGTTCGAGCAGTTAGGCACAGATGGTAAGACCACTGTAGCAACAGCTCCAAGGAAGGAAGGAAGGAATGTAACGGCACAGATAATAACCAGTAGATCACTGTAGCAACAGCTCCAAGCAAGGAACGCATGATGTAAAACAAACAAGACTGATAATGCCAATAAAATCTGCAGAATTCATGCAAGAGGAGGGGAGAAAAATGATAAAAATAGTGACTCGGAATCTCTGATTTATTCCAATACTTTTACATAGAAACATAAATTACAGTTATCAGAAACTTGCATACTCGAGTGCTTTTAAGCAACTGGCATTGAAAGAGATTAAAAAAGCATCAAAACCTACATACAAGAGTATGAAAAATCTTATTACGACCTCATAATACACCGGGAAAGAAGAAAAATTAAAGCTCATGACAGATAGTACTACAGCTGTGGCATGAAAAAGAAGACCATACTACCACAAGTTCAAGTCCAGCTACAACCACCCACAGACACAAGGGAATGCTAACTTCATACCCATCTCCAAAGCATGTTCATGTGTCTTACTCAAGTCGAGTTTCCAAAATGCAAATCAAACCAAACCATAAATCGAACACATTCATAAAAGATCTGACTGAATCTTTTTACGTGATGATTGTAAGCCTACCAAATGTACAACCCTCCTCCTTTCTCCGAGCTTGGGATCGGCTGTGTAAAAGAATTTAGGCGGAGTTAAAATATTGATACAACGAGAAAAACTTTCTCTCACAATACATCATATTTAATTCAAAAAATAAAAATAAGTACTTATTTTCCCTTGGCGGAACGGAGCCTGACAGTTTGTTGCTCACATTGTTGTACAATTTTTTTTACTTAGGCTATATTTGGTAAAGTTGTCAATTTTTTATTTTTCGTTTATGAAAAACAAGAAATGAATTTTTGTTTATTTATTAAAAAATAAAAACAAATAACATGTTTGGTAACCATAATAATTTTTGCTTGTTTGTTTTTTGGGCTGCCGAAAGTGTTTTCAAAACAAATGAAAACGCAATTTTTGTGTTTCTAGAATTTCCATAAAGTAGTGAAATTTGATTATGTATTTCGTAAACGAAAACAATAACGCAAACATGTTTATGGTGTCTATTTCAAAAAATATTGGAAACGAAAATAAAAAACTATGAATTTTTAAACTAAGAGAGCTTAAAAATTCATCTTGGAATTTGGGTTGATATTCAACAGAAGCAACCACCAGGGATTTATGTAGAATTGCAGTCTCCTCAGTGCAGGAAAACATTCACACGAGACAGAGATTTCACCCCAATGGCCGGGAAAATACAAAATAGTTTTCTCCCTTACTATATAGTATAATTAGCGGAGAAGTCAAGTGCAATCTGTGATAGAAATCAGAAACCGTTGACACCAAAATCTGTATTCAAATAATGCAAAGAGAAGTTAACCGTCAGAAAAGCTACGTGCACAGCAGCTTTTACACAGCAGCTGTGCACAGATCTCATTTTCTCCCGGCTCGGGTCGCACAAAGATGATCGGAGCCGCTCATGTTATTCTAAATATGTTATTTAAGGTCTCTGTAAAAAATGAGCTTCGTTCGATATCGTTAGAGACGTTAACAAAACACCTAAAATCACTTCAGAATTTAGGCCCTGTGCACGTAGCACAGCTCGTTAACCGTGGCTATGCCAACACATCGCAATATCCACAACATTCGACAAAAGATCCGAGGGACAAAAGGGCAGTTCTAAAGACCGAATACATCCTTCTAGAAGTGAAAATGTTCTCCAAAGCAGCAGCTCCATACGAGTGGTTTCACACCCATTTAGCGGTACTGTACCAGAGAGAGAAAAAGAGAGCCAAAAAAAAAAAGATAAACAGGAGAAAATAATAAGATTTAAAAAAAAAAAAAAAAACCCCGGATATATTATAATCACAAATGACGAAATGAACATCATCCTATATTATGAGGTACCCCACGGAGCCCAGACATCCCAAATCAACATACTACAAAGCTGATGCATTTGGAACTTCAAAACACGAGCTGTAACCAGGCTTGGGAAATTTGGTTATTTTACGTGTACAACCTTCTCTACAGGTAGGTCAAAGGAAAAGTAGCTATGGTGCATGCTGAGCATGTGTCATAACCTAAGAGACACGTGAATAGTGCCTCATCAAAACATATCCAATCAATACAGGTGAAGAAAGTAAATATGAAAACCGCGTGACTGGGCATTTGAGACACTATATTGTAGGAAGGAACAAAAACTGGCCATTTAAGTTATCAAGAAGTTAACAACGATTGAAGTGCGACTTTTCTACCGAGTTATTGCAGAATTAAGGTTACGATTCAACCCTAATCCGTTGGTGTAGGGGCGGGGGAGGAGGACTGAAGACAAATCTAGTCATTGGTCACAAATGCACAATGGCTTCTCTCAAATAGTTTTTTTTACCACTGAATATATAGTAACCCCCGATACCTCCAAACATCGAGAAACTAAGGAACGTATGTATGCTTGCTGTGAAACCAACCCCAAACTGATACAAAGCATATTTTACAGAAGAGATTTGGAATAATGTAGCTGTTTCAAGCTGCTAATGCAGTAGAAATCTTTCCATGCAATTGGTAAAAGAAATTGTATTTAACATGCATAGTCAAGGCGTCATTTCCTACAAGTATGCAAACTAACCTTGACGAAGCCAATCTCCTTAGCGTTGCTGCGGAAGCATTGCCTGCAACACATGAGAGCATACTTCCTGATCAACCCATGAGGGTTTCCGCAGACCCGGCTGACAGGCACAAGAAAATTACCATGGGATCAATTCTGGCAAAAGCCCGAAACTAAATGTAAACAGTAGTAGTTTAGAAAGCAGATGCCTAACAAAAACTAAATGTAAACAGTAGTTTAGACAGCAGATACCCAACAAAAATCTCAGTACAGGCAAGATGCGAGAATTTTTGCAAGCGTCAGTTAAGAAACCAAAAGTATGCCCCGACTAGGAGTCAATTAGGACTTTAAGTCCATTCTTGTGTTAATGCATGTTTTATATTGTAAACTACACCTCACTGTTAAGCACACACGTGAGCTGCATCCATGCATTTGATGATCGGCATTCCCGATTTCAGTTATACGTTGTATTAACTGTAGAAATGCTCGTCCGGCCTACACACAAACTACACAACCAGAAACAACTAATGGGTCAATGCCTGCGAACTGTTATATATCCTTTCCTTCAAAAACTACGCCAAAAGGAAAAAAGTCAATCGATCGCTCAATCAAGACCAAGCCAAATTAACAATGTAACGCTTAAAGACAAAAGGACATGAATTTCGCATGCTTTGACAAGGAATTATGGATCCAGATTAGGCATCAGATTCCGCTTCCCCGCGCATTTTCAACAAATTTCACCACGAAGTCCAATTAGCTAAATATTGTCATGTCAAGCAAACAAATATTGTCATGTCAAGCAAACAGCATTACTACAAAAGCATCACCTAAAGGACTTTTAAAAAAATGACCGAATCAAATACACTAATAAGAAAAATATTTTCAGCTACATTGAGCTGCAATGGAACAAATACTTAACCAGATCAGAAACGGACACACAAACCCATGGGAAATGTACATCTGGCATCTGAATGAAACAACTAGAGCATGGAATCTCGGATTGCAAAACCATTGGAAAACAAACCTCACGCGGTACTACATATCCCCTCACCATTTGTCCAGAGGCATTACTCATCTAATTGACTCCATGTCCAGTAATCAGTCCGACCAATACAACATATAGAAATGTTTCCATCACCAGTCCACACACACAGATACTCTCACACCAACACAAATCATCGCCAATCCCATTGAATATAAAATTTAAACATTCCGTAAACTGGTAAAGATCTACGTGTTGAGCTTGTGAAGCCCAATTCGATTCGGGTTGCGCTCCTCTGGCGGTTCGACGTTCGGTAATTGGCGATGGGAACCTAGCTTGTACTCTCTCCATTCGAATTACATACTAAACCTAGTGTGGTCGTGGATGTACTCAACTACCCAGTTGAGAACCACGTAAAAAATCTGTGCCTGGCCTTCTTGTTTTCCATTCTTGGTAATCTACCACTATGTAATCTGAAAACAGAAGGAAAAGTGAATATCGAAATCAAAGAATGGAAAATCACACCAGGTACGTGATCCGGGGTCGTAGTTCTTGGGATGCGCGTTCCAGATGTTCGAGTGACCCATCTTGATAGAGAATAAATTGCCGGCTGTCCTTGCAAAGCTGAGAAAAACTAAGTTGTTTATTTTTAATTGGTTGGGCGGACCCTCCCGTGTACACGGAGGGTCCGTGTAAAATTTATTCTCATCTTGATAACGTAAATGCACGCTGATTTGGGGGCATTTTGTCTAAATAATTTATTTGGATTTTTTTTAATTTTTATTCAAATTTTATTATTACTGTGTTTGTTGGCTGAGACTTGAGAGGGAAAAGGATCATGCTGTTGAGGAGGGTATTGTGGGCATTTTCAGAACCCATTTTAATGAACAAATTTTATTTTATTTTTTTCTAAATAAACGACTTCTGATTAATGTGCTAAGTATTTAAGATAAATGTGTTCTAAAATCATATTTATCAAAATTCGATTACTTTTACGTATGATTAATGTTCTCTATAAACTCTAACATATGAATGATTCCAAACATTTAAATAGACAAGTAGTAGCCAAAATACCACATTTGTTTCATCAATTATCTGTTATATTCTAGTATATCTTGATAGGAAATTAGTAGTTTATACTAGTACTTAATTAATTGAATAGTTTATACTAGATTAGTATTTGCGGTCTTGCTATTATCAGCTTATTGGGCTAAAATTAGTACAATAGAAGACAAAGAAAACACGTATTTTGTGTATTTTTTACACCCTTTAATATACAGTCACACACTTATTATTGTTAGCCCATTGGGCTGATTTTAGAATTTTCGTAGTATTTAATTGATAATAAATTTTATGTGCAATGTAAAATTTGTTCAATAAATCTCATTTTGTTCTATTAAATTAAGTTTTTTAAATCACATAAAAAGACTACAGAACATAAACAGTGTAAAATTTCTTTGGAACCTATACATAAGAAATAAAATTTTAACTTCTCTCGCTTGGTTTGAGAGGGAAAACAATACACCTGAAAATAGAACATAATAATTTTACGCTGACAAAAAAAATCACCCGAAAAATATATTTTACGCTGAAACAAACAGAGCATTATTATTACAGTATGATGTTATTATGAGTTATTTAGTAGTTACAACAGGAGTCGAACAACTTTTTCATGAAGATTCGAACTCAAGAGTAAAGAACCAACCACATTACATTAGGAGGTGTTCTCGTAGCATTGCTTTTCTCATATTCATTTTTTTTATTGACGTAATAAAAAAAAATCTGCTTTATATATTTTTGTTCAAAGTGTTCGGATCAACCGTTCAATTTTGGCATCAGCAAAACATAAAAACAAAAAAAAATTGTAAATAGAAGGTTGTCAAATTCTACCAAATTGGTCCCGCTTCCCTCCCGGCGAAAGCTTCTCCCTCGCGATTCCCGCCGGCGATTTCAGGTTCTCTCTCTCTCTCTCTCTCTCTCTCTCTCTCTCTCTCTCTCTCTCTCTCATATACAGACCTTTGATCTATCTATCATGTGTTTGGTGGTCTCTCGTACCTATTATCTACAAAAAAACGTTCTCTCTTTTGATCTCCCATCTTGTCTTCTCTCTCACACAACCCCCCCCCCCATCTAATTTCCCACCAAATTACTGAATTAAAAATATTAGTAACAGAATTCGGGACATTTTATGATCAACTATTCAGTGTCATTTTAACTTGTAGCAATGCATTTACAATGGTTTGTTCGGGTAAGGGATTACTTGTTCTTTGCCCTTCCACTGCATCTTAAAACAAAATCTTTATATGTGTTTTGTTGGTTTTGAAAACTCTGTTTTTTGGGTCCATAGGTTAAGCAGTGGGAATGAAGAAGTCAGCATTGCCAGTGGAAAGTGTAAGTGCGATTGAGAAGAAGAAATGTGGGAAGGAAGCTTTGGTGAAGATTTTAAGATGGCATTTCGGTCATTCTGAATTCCGTGGGAAACAGTTGGAAGCTATTGAAGCGGTTCTATCAGGTCCTATTGATTTTGCCTTGCTTGTGTGATTATAATGAGTGGTTCAAGTGATACAAACTTTTGCTTTAGTAGTCCTTTTGGAATTTGTTTCGGGTAATCGGGCACAATGTCCAACAAAATTAACGAAAACCTGGAAACGAGAGGACACAATAAACATAATCTTATATTTCTTTGATGAAAGGCTTCATAGAGAGGTTAGCCATTGCTTTCTCTCTAAAAGCCCAAGTTTTCCAATTTTTGCGAAGAGGTTCTTCTTGTTCTCATGTCTTGAAGATTATGTCTTCCACGGACCATTAAACTCTCCATTTGGAAGGGTCTTTAGAGGCCCCTTGGCACTTGGTGGTTGATGGAGAGCTAATTTGGGATAATCCTTGGATGAGTTTGGTGGTGCCTTGAAGTTGAGGTTTTCCCTCTCTTGCTTATATCTCCTTGCCTCCCGTGGGACTAGAATCATGAAGAGCGTCTAGCTTCTGTCCATGAACCCCTTAACATTTTGCGAGGACTAGAGGATACACTTAATTTATTCAAATCATATGACAACCAGTCCTTTGTAGATGTAGAACACGAAAAAGATGGTAAAAGCTCACTCTGCAGAGTGATTCCCTTAGCTTTCTCCCTCTTTAGCTCTACCCATTCCCTTTTGGATTTCTTTCATCTACATTTTTGTATACTTGGGTCTGTGCCCTTCGGGGTAGTTGGTTGTTATATTGGCATTTGAATTCTGTTAACGACACAATTTTCCCTTGCAGGAAGAGATTGCTTTTGTCTGATGCCAACTGGTGGAGGGAAGTCAATGTGCTATCAGATCCCTGCGTTGGCAAGAACAGGGATTGTGCTTGTTGTTTGTCCTTTGATAGGTGAATTCCATTGGTCTTCTATGACTTCTGCATTATAGAGCAAACTTAGGCTATGCAAGATTTTGGTTGGTTTTGCAAATTGAACACAACTTTGATTGCTCCTATTGGTTTCCATTTTTCTTGCAGCTTTGATGGTGAGCATATTCGATCTTCCTTGGAACATTTATGCTCAAGTATCTATGTACTCAGGAATCATGACGTTTACTTTTCTCCTTTCTTTTATAATCAGGAAAACCAAGTGATGGCATTGAAGGAAAAAGGGATAGCTGCTGAATTTCTGTCTTCAACCCAGACTTCACAAGTTAGAAATAAGGTGATTCAATGAATTCTGACAAGATTGTGGATCTAACTCTAGTGTCAGATGTAAGATACGAGCCATTCCATGGATAGTAGGTGAAAATGAAAGTAGCATTATGTCTCCATCGTTCATTTAGGATCTGCCATTTAGGTGAATGCATACTTTAATTCATTGTTCATTGTGGTTTTACACCACAAAGTCCAAGCATCACCATCCTCTTCTTAAAATTATTGTGCTTTTCAATCATGTAAAGCGTGGGCAAATGGAGACAGGTATGAATCCCATATCAAAATAATGGAATGATAGCTTCCCTTGATATATTGTTGTGTGAAATTATACCGCACTCAAATTTTTTTTGTCTTGTTGATTTCATGATGGCTTATAATTTCTAGTACACTTCTTTGAGCAAAACTATGGCTTACTACTATTTGATCTTGACTTCGTTGAGTTCGTTCGTCAATATCGAGAAAAAAAAAAGAAGACCTTGTTCATCAATTTCTAAACTTAAGCAAGATTTAGTTTTCCTTTTGGGTTTCAATGTTTTTTAATATCATGTTCTGACTACTATTATCAATGACTAGCTGTGGTCTAAATTTGGAAACTTGGTTAGTGTGGTTTCTTGGTGGAAGTACAAAGCAATCATGTGGACATGTCAGGTTTTCATAATTCGAATTCTTTATTCTCAAATTTAGATCCATGAAGACCTTGAATCCGGAAAGCCATCGTTAAGGTTGCTTTATGTGACTCCAGAATTGATCGCAACACCTGGATTTATGTCGAAGCTGTCAAAGATTCATGCTAGAGGGTTGTTGAACCTGATTGCCATAGATGAGGTTTGAATTTACATGGCTGGAACATATTCATAGGATAAGTTGTTCGTTTTAGCCAGGAGCTTCAGAATTTGCCTCAACGTTTCTACTCTTTTGTCCAAATTTCTAGGCACATTGCATCTCAAGTTGGGGCCATGACTTCAGGTAATAATAGAGGTTACTTCTTTTTAGTCTTCTGAACATAACAGTGTCACCTCAACTATGGCTTTTTCCCTTCCATATGCGACCATTTTATCCTCTTGTGACCCACTTATTATGCTTTTACGTTTATTAAAGACTAAGAGGTCCTCTCTCTTTCGTTAACTATTTGCGTTGATCACTTGGATAAGAAATTAAGTTTCTCGGATAATGCTTTCCTCATGAGACAAAATAAGCTTCTTGGAACCTAGTTAATGCTTTCCTCGGCTCTCACCTAAGTCACCATTGGTGACCTAGCATTATCTTAGCTTCTGTCGTACTTTCTCTAGGCTCCTCCAATTCTCTACTTCCCCTACATTGCCCACAGGCCACAGATTTTAGGTAATCTGTCACTGCCTCCAGTTCCATATAGCTGGTTGAAAATGTTTGAGAGGTGAGGTTATGGCTCACCAATTAAACTGCGGTCACTAAGATGATGGGCTTTATAGGCTATGCATGTGGTCTGCACAATGAGTTTAACTTACTACTGAAGCTCTTATTTTCTGACAATAGCGTGCCATAATTTACAGTTCTCCTTACATTCCAGGCCTAGCTACCGGAAGCTTTCTTCCTTGAGGAACCGCCTACCAGGCATACCAATATTGGCTTTGACTGCTACTGCTGTTCCTAAGTGAGTTGCCTAATTTATTCCATTTGGGAAACTGCATAGTTCCATACTTTCCATGATCGTACAAATGGCTACAAAGTCTTTGGTGTTCACTCACAAAGTCTTCACTCTTTTTGTGGAATAAGAAGCTAGCGGTGCTCGTATTTTGTTTTTCATTTTTCATAGATAACTCAAAGTATTGTTCAGCTGATTTTTTTGTAATATTAATCCTCCTGCAATGAATTTGATTAACTTTACGCGCTCTTGGAATCTTACATATAAAGTATAATAATGTTTGTCATGATGATAAAAGGTTACTGGAGTGAGTGAGATTCTGAATGCTCCTTTTTGCTACACGAAAGTGCTTAGTATCTCTACTGATTTTGCAGAGTTCAGAAGGACGTGATGGAATCCTTGTGCTTGCAAAACCCCTTACTCCTGAAGTCATCATTTAATCGTCCTAATATACATTATGAAGGTCAGGTCTTGCTTGCTTGATTTGATGCATTTATTTTGCATTTTAAACAAAAGTATTGCTGCTCGTACACTTGCAGTTCGTTATGTGATGTTTTCTTATACATTTTAAAGTGATGGATTTCTGGCTGTGCTTGACTTATGGGGCGAAGATTAAATGTTGAAGAATAATTTTGTCATCGCCAATTTCGTAAAATGAAGCTAGGTTTTTTTCAATACTATTATTATTACTTCTGTATGCTCTAACTATCTCTAACTCTGTTACCTGCTAGGTTGGTGCTTCCAACTGTCAACAGATTACCCTTTCACATTGTAGAATGTTTAAGATTATCAAAGCATCAAGTGGAAATTTGGAGATCACATTTCTGTGAGCAGGGAACACCACATGGACTATGTTCCTGCTTTCAATATAGATTTTCTCTTGCAAATTCTTGCAAATTTTATAGGAAGATTAAATTTACGGAAGTTAAATTAGATTGATTGCATGCAGTAATCCATTATGCTTGTCGTGAAATAGTTTCCTGGGGATTGTTACTTAGACAGTTCTTTATGTTCTAACATGGCAAATTTCCCCAAGTTTAAGAATGTGTTTATCATACTTTGGATTTGAGAGTATTTAGCTTTTTTTGAATGGAAATTATCTTTAACATGAAGGATTTCAGTTGAGGATTACTTCGATTGTCATGGTAAATTTTTTGGAGCCAGTTACCGATTGTAAGAGGACTAAATAATAGAAACTTCTAAATCGAGTAAAGAACTGAACAGCCAGATTTACTGATTGATATGTGATCTAAGCATACGAATCCATAATGCAAATAACTAGAAGTACGGAACGGAGTAAAGCATGGAAAAGTAGATCAGAACGGAAGCATGGATGGTTTGGAGCTCTCTTTCAAGTAGAAGTTCTTCATAAGTCTATATTATGTTAATTTCTGGTCTTCCAGTTGACTGGTTAGGTTCTGTTAGCTCTTTTCCATGTCTTGTGGACCGTGGAGTGTAGTTCCTGATGCCTATGGAAGATGACATGGTTTGAGTATATATGTTCATCATCACCGTTTGTGAATTTTTGAGACACAAGCTTTGTATCATTGAGCCCCCTTGACAAAAGTCACCACTTCTGAGTAACTGACTACATTTTTGTATAGTGCAGTGCGATATAAGGATCTGATGGACCACCCATATGCAGATTTAGCTAATCTCCTCAAATCTTGTGGAAATGTCTGTGCAATTGTTTACTGCCTTGAACGCACAACTTGTGATGACCTGGCTGGACATCTAGTGAACAATGGTATCTCCTGTGCTGGTAATTGAACGGTCCCCTACCCCCTTGCCTTTTTTCCCCCTTCGTGATAGGTTCTCGTGTAGCCGACCCCAAGTAATTGGGACATAAGGCTCGGTTTGGTTTGCTTTGGTTTGGTCCTGTCCTTACTTTGGTGCACTTCAGCTTATCATGCAGGGTTAAACAACAAACTGCGGAGTTCTGTGTTGGATGATTGGATTTCTTGCAAGAAACAAGTTGTTGTGGCCACAGTTGCTTTCGGGTATTATAGAATTCAAATTCAACACATACAGCCCTTCCTGTCCCTGTTACTTTGCTTCTTTCTTTTTTTTTGGGCAATATTTGCTTTAATGACACAAGGCTCAGTTTGGTTTGGTTTGGCTATATTTTCTTTAATGGACTAAAACTTGTTCCAAAACACGTCATTGAATGCCAAGATGCTGCTTTCCATTTAATCACTCAATTTTCTCTACCATCTAGGGAAGAATGTTCTTTATCCGAACCTAAGGTATTAGTTGTGTTTTTAATTTTTCAGTTCAGACAACTGTTTCTTTTCATAATGGACTAATCAGGTTTTGTATCCAACATCCTGGATTGTTGAGACCACCAGCATAAATTATTCTTCCTTCTTAGTCTAGATGATTTTAAAATCTTCAAATTTTAAAGGAAAATTCTTTTTCGTGATTAACCTGAGATTGTAGCATATGTTTTTTTGCTGGATTCGTGGTGGGAGCAATTCTGGTGGCATTGACAGCTGTTGACCTGGTGGTATTTCTTCAGGATGGTATGCAAAATATTACCATCGAATTTTAAGAAGCTCTCAATATTGAATTTTTTTTCTTTTCTAGTTTAATCAAGCAACTAATTCCTTGAGCTCTATATGTCCAGGGCATAGATCGGAAGGACGTCAGGGTTGTCTGCCATTTTAATATTCCCAAGTCAATGGAAGCCTTCTACCAAGAGTCAGGTAGAGCTGGTCGTGATCAATTGCCTTCTAGAAGTGTGTTGTACTATGGAATGGATGACAGCAAAAAAATGGTTGGATTACATTATCAACGCTACATCTTTATTTTCTCTTATTTCTATGGTTATTTCTAGAGTTTAGGTATATGTTTGTTTATTGCAGCATTTTATTCTAAGCACATCTAAGAGCAAGGAGCAGTCCTCAAGCTCAGCGGATGGGGCCTCAAAGAAATCCCTTGCTGCCTTCAATCAGGTAACTTATCAACCCATCCACAAGCTTGCTTGAACTCTCTTTTCCTATAATCTTTTTTTTTTTTGCTTGTGCACTATGCATGCATGCAGATGGTTGAGTACTGTCAGGAGTCTGGTTGCCGCAGGAAAAGAATTCTTGAGAGTTTTGGGGAACAGGTACTTAGAACCTGTGATTTTGTACAGTTCTCACTTACATGTGTATTTTTAATGTTGGAGATATTCCTGGTTTAACCACATGTTCTATTTTATCTTCTGAAGTAGGTAACTGCAACACTATGTAACAAATCATGTGATGCATGCAAACATCCAAATTTAGTTGCCAAGTATTTGGAGGAGCTCAGAAATACTTGTGCCGTTCGCCATTTAAGTGGATCCTCTCGAATATATGTGAGCAGGTTCGTTATTTGTAGTGAGTTGTATCAGTCTGCTGTTATACCAATTTGTGTTGTAGTTTTACTCCTCTTGTTGATGTTTCTCGGACTCTGTTTTAGTTGAATAGACCTAACGGGATGGTAAATATCTAGTTTCTATGTTTGGTGGGATCCTTGGAATAGGGACATTTTGACATGACATGGAAGTCAAGTTTTCAACTAATAAGTAAAAGTGAGAGGAGTGTAAAAGTTGTCGTCAGGACTGTTTATGTAATTTTGAGCCACCTCATCTTCGTTCAGTGTGAACACTTCAAATCAACAGAGACCAATAGAAACGTCGATGTGATGAAGTTAATGATAGTGCATGATATGGTTGGAAAATGCTGATCAATTCATAGATTTCTGTTTCAGCTCCTCAAATATGATTGATGAAGAACAAGTATCAGAGTTTTGGAACCGTGAGGATGAAGCAAGTGGCTCTGATGAGGATATTTCTGATTCTGATGGTAAACCAGTGGCCTTATTTTGCAATTAAGAGCGTTGTTCTGCCACATTGAGCATTAGAGCTGTAATTGTTTGTGCGATTCTTAACATCTGATTGTTCTAGTAACATGATGTCTTTTGACTGGCAGATGCAATTGATGTTGCAAAGAGCCTAAGTCAGTCAAGCTTACCATCAAAGTCGAAACAAAATGACAGGATTCAGTTATTGGAACGTGCAGAAGATAATTATTATCGGAATAAATCTCCTGACAAACAGGTAAGTTTTGATATACTTTTATTTCTTATCATGGTGGAAAACGGAGTGAATTCTTGCAAGCAACAAGATAGGAGCACTATCACGTAAAGAATGTATTGTGATTGCATTTTGGACATTTCGTGATATCTTAGAACTGGTATCTTTTAGCTCATGCCTCATAGTGATGTTTAATTAGACGGCATATGTGAATAGTTACGGACTATTTATAATATAACAAGATACATGGTACTGGGTAATGACTGTAATCCAACTTTTTCAATTTTCTAGAGATCATTTTCTCTACCTTCTCCTATAAATAGTGTCTCTAAAGAATATGTCCAATCCGTTTTCTAATTGACATTTAGCATCTTATCCCAGGTTTTGGTGCTTTTAGTTTCCCCATAAAGCAGTTTGAATGTTTGTCAACTTCTTGATATAGTTTCCTCGCCACAAATATGATGGGCTTTGCAACTCCATTCTTTCTTGATACACAAGTATTTGCTTCGAACTTCTGCTGTTAGATGTTTTCTACTCAAACTACTGGTTTGTAATTCTACGCACAGAGCTTGGTTGTCCACTCTTTAATACTCTTATGTTTTGTACATTCTGAGGTTTGCCCCCCTTAATTTAGTTAAATCCACTTTGCTTCACCACTATTGTACTTTTAGCCATTCGTAACTTTTGCTCGTAGGGCCACTAGATGTTTTCTACTCAAACTACTGGTTTGTAATTCTACGCACAGAGCCTGGTTGTCCACTCTTTAATACTCTTATGTTTTGTACATTCTGAGGTTTGCCCCCCTTAATTTAGCTAAATCCACTTTGCTGCACCACTATTGTACTTTTAGCCATTCGTAACTTTTGCTCTTAGGGCCGCTAACTTAAGGTTTCTAACAGAGTAACAAACTCAACAAGAATGTCGTCTCTGAATCTCTCAGAGAAACAAGCAAGCAACGATTATCAAATGCCCTTCTGCAAACCCAGCAGCGGCTTGCCAACTTACAGTATGCACACTTTATCTGTCCTGCTTTAATAAGAATGTAAATTGAGTTCCTTAATGAATGTGATTTTAGTTTCTTGTCATAAACAACAGGAGCATCCCAAATTTGTGTTTGCCCTTCTCTTTTGCAGGATTGATTTGGAAACATCTGCCTCCTTCCTTGAAACTGAGTGCTACAAGAAATACGGGAAGTCTGGGAAATCATTCTATTGTTCACAAGTAGCAAGTACAGTGAGGTGGCTTTCAACCACAAATTCCACCGACTTAATGAATAGGATCGGAATGAGTACCAGTTCCAATGCCGAAAACCCGACAGTCAAAGAAAACTTATGTCCAACATCATTGGCTTTGTTGGAACAGAACCCGATAGAAACTAGCAAGGAAGAAATCCTTTTGGACGTTAGATCAGAACCTTCTCCCACTGTATTGCAAAGAGATTCTGAAGGTATAAGCTTGCTGCCAATTCCATCGTTTGCGGAGTTCATCAGCAGCAGAAAAGCTAAGGACAACCGACTGTCGAAGTCAGAAAAGCAGACACCTGAAAAAGATCGCAAGAATCTTGAGAAAAGGACGAGACTGCAGTAAATTGGTTCTTTTTTGGTGCATTTAGTTTGTTCAGTTAGTTGCTACTGCACACACCAGAATGAATCATTTTTTTTTTTTTTGATCAGAACCAGAATGAATCACTTGACAGTAGTTTTTTTTTTTGCTTCGATCTTTAAAGTTTCATGTATTTTGTTTTTAGTTGACTTTTGATATGAGAACCTAAGGTTCAGTCTCTATTGGATTTCGATTTTGTTGTCGCCGCCTGAATTTGAATAAACTTCTCGGCTGCTTATTTGTTTCCCGCCTAAAAATCGATAAAGAATAAGGGTTGTTGCCTTGACAGAATCGATGTGAAGACAGTCTCTATAATCTTGCCAGATATGCTCCAATAAAATACCACCTGATTAATAAATACGGCGTACACAATAATACTATGTGATTTCTTTCTTGGGAAATGATATTGGCACTCCAAAAATTGATGCAGGCACTCCAAAAAACAAAGGAAAGTGGCTTTGGAGTTACACTGATTTAAAGAATAAGGGTTATTTCTTTTCCTGTTTTTTTCCCCTATTAATACCTTCGTAATGGCGTTATTTAAATGGCCTTGCAGCTCAATACATAATGGCATTCCAAGAGTAATCCATAAACTTCTATATATGGCTGTTTGGTCCCTTCCAGAATCCATCGCGGGTCTGGAGTCCCTATGGTCATGCTCAGGGGAGGGTTGCTATGTCCGGTGGCCCTCTCCTCCACCCTTTTTAGCTCAGCAAAAAAATAAGATGACACATTTTCTAATCTCAATACACTAAACTAATACACTAATACACTGCTTGGGTTTAGTCAAATGATTTTCTAAATCTTTTGCTCAGTAACTAATTTCCTAATCTACTACTCTATTGCATAACCCTAGTCCTTCACTAATTACTGCTATTCTTCCCTTCTTTAATTGGTTAATGTTGGTGAGTTTTACTGATTAATTTTAATAGAAGTATGTTTAAGTTTTGGTTGAACTTATCTCTGCAACTTTAAGAACTTTAAATAGTTTATGGGAATGATATCTCAATTTCCAGCGAACTGAGGTTTTAAACCGAAATCGAATCATATTTTAATGATTTGGATTGATTTGTTTTATGAATTTTATGGGTTGATTTGGTTCTTCAAATTCAAAAGCTGTAGGTAATGTTTTGATTCTTAATTTACTATAAAACCAGACCAATTCAGTCTCGTCTATCTATCCTTCCTCTTTTTCTTTTTCTTTAATCCGATCTATCCCCCATGTACATTACCCCAAAACCAAACCGAACAGAAACCAAAAGGGTACTTTGGACAATTTCCTCTTCTGCAAGTACCCGGCGCAGTTTCACACTCCTGTCTTGCAGACAAAGCTAGCATCTCGCTCTATATAAAATCTCAATCTCGTTCCTGCATAGCAGTTTACGAATCAAAGATCCCCTCAAACCCGTACCGAAACAATGAGTCGTGGAAGCGGAGCCGGATACGATCGCCACATCACCATCTTCTCCCCCGAAGGCCGCCTCTTCCAAGTCGGTAAGTCCTCACAAATTTCTCCACACCGAATCACAACTCAATCGATTATTATTATTTTTTGTTTCCTCGTTGCTATAACTACTTGCTGTGATTTGTAATTACTGGGGTTTTTGATGGGGTTTTGTGCGGACGGACAGAATACGCTTTCAAGGCTGTGAAATCGGCCGGAGTGACCTCGATTGGTGTGCGTGGGAAGGACTCCGTCTGCGTCGTCACGCAGAAGAAAGTCCCGGTTCGTCCAATTATGAGTTTTTTTTTTTTTTGATATCTTATTTGTGGAAAAGATTTTGTGCTTGAACTAGGGTTTTGAAGTGATTGAAATTTGGGATTGTGAAATGTCTGCAGGTCAAACTTTTGAATCAGACTAGTGTTACCCATTTGTAACCTGTTGGAGTTCTATGAGTGTTTTTGTGTATCTTATTTGTAGAAACAATATTGTGCTGGAACTAGGGTTTTGGAGAGATTAAATTGGGGTTCCGAAATGTATTCAGGACAAACTTTTGAATCAGACTAGTGTTACCCATTTGTAAGCTATTGCAGTTCTATGAGTTCTTTTTGTGTATCTTATTTTTAGAAAGGATATTGTGCTTGAACTAGGGTTTTTGAAGAGATCAAATTTGGCATTCCGAAATCTGTGAAGGACAAGCTTTTGAATCAGACTAGTGTCACCCATTTGTTTCCTATTGCAGTTCTGTGCATCTTATTTGAAGAATTGATATTGTGCTTGAACTAGGGTTTTGCAGTGATTGAAATTGGAGTTCTGAAATGTGTGCAGGATAAGCTTTTGGATCAGACTAGTGTTACCCATTTGTTTCCTATTACCAAGTACCTCGGGCTTTTGGCCACTGGCATCACAGGTTAGTACTCAATTTTCTGAGCTCTGTTGCCCAAGTAAAAGCATCAAATTAAAGCTTAGGGATTGAGAAGTTTAAAGAATCAATGGACGTTGAGAGCATGTCCAGCCCTTAGTCATATTTTTGGTTCAACACTCCAACGGGCAAAGTGGCAAACCCAAATCTTAGCAGAATTTGAGTACAAGCTTCATCAATGGCACGATTGTACATTTGAGAGGGAGAAAATAGCTGTACAATATTTGAGTAAAAGTTTGAGTTTCCCTTGATAACTTGATTTGAGTAAAAAACTGAGTGAAACTCAGTTGTTGTAGGTTTGAGTCAAGTGGGATGGGTTTAGGGGGGTTTTACTCAAATTTTGAGTTGGAATGAAAAACAAGGGCAAGAACTGGAGATGCTCTGAGAAGTCTAATTCTGAGTTACGGGATATCGTTTTGGTCAACATTGTATTCTTTGGTTATAACGGTTGAGTTTTTATCTTTATGGTCAAGTGGATATTTTTAGTGGAATATGATTGTGTGGGGGATTGGACGAATCTTTATGCTATGAATGTGAACCGAGTTATGTCCGCATTTTCTTTATGGGTGCGCATGTGGAATATGCTGGGCTTGTTATCGAAAATGAAGAAATTGTCACAAGGTTGTGCAAGGCTAATTTCATCAGATTAGAGATCAGATTAGAGCACTTTTAAGTATTCTTATGCGATTGATATCTCTCTGGAATTCCCTAATTAGCTCTTCGACCTTCAAACTGATGGTGTAACTTCAGGGTTTGTTGTTCTTCTCTTGCTATTATCCTCAAGTTGCATAGTAACATCCCCTAGCGCCATTCTTCTGGATCTCAAACTCCATTGAGCTCTTTCCACTTTTGGTATGTAGGTTAGAGATGTTTTAATGATGTTTTCTTTTGATATTTTTTAGCTGACGCGAGGTCATTGGTGCAACAAGCAAGGAATGAAGCAGCCGAGTTCCGTTTCAAATATGGATATGAAATTCCTGTGGATGCCATGGCCAGATGGTGAGTTAATTATGCTTAGTACAATGATTTAAGATGTTGTATTGCCTTAATTTTGTTTCTCGTAACATTGCGTGAGCCTTGAAGCATCCGATTGCATATATGTCTAGGGCCTCATGACTACGCGTGGGCCTTGTGTCATATTTAACGGTTCTCAGTTTGTTAGACTTGCAGGCTTGGATTTTAAGTTCGGTAATATTACAAATTCTGTAGTACTCTCTGTTATGTTTTTTGCTCCTGGCTGTAGTGAAATTTACAATTGGTGTGTAGTTACTAAAATAAAGTCATAGTTTTGAAGCCACTTACCTGTAAATTTTATTTGGATGTTGATGTTATCTTCCTCTTTGATACAAAAGATATTTCAAAATTCCAGAAAAGCTCCCTATAGTTTGATGCATTTCTCTGCTTTCAGGATTGCAGACAAGTCTCAAATATATACTCAACATGCCTATATGAGGCCCCTTGGAGTAGGTTTGTGCATGTTCTCTTGAAACACTTTGTAGAGGATCTCTATTGCATATCGGTTATCTTTGGATTAGTTTTTAATGTTATTTTTTTCCTTTCCATATCTTTCCTGTTTTCCATTGTGAAGTTGCCATGGTTCTGGGTATTGATGAGGAAAAGGGGCCTCAACTCTTCAAGTGTGATCCAGCTGGCCATTTTTTCGGGCATAAGGTATATGGCAGCGTCATTCTCCATTCAAGTGTTAATAGCTTTTCTCTTTTGGTGCCTTGTTGGTTGTCTAAATTTTGTTCTAGATCCCCCTTACTTTGGACTGTGATACCTTAGCACGGTATGAGTATTGTACCAATTTTTTCCCAAAGTCTTTCTGTCTTGATTTACTGTACTGAAGGTGAAAAATGGAATTTGGTGCTGTCCTTGTGTACTTGTGTTGATTAGTTATCTATAATGTAGCTTTAGATTATTAACTGAGGATTGAGGAGGAACAATAGTAGTATGTACTCCATACATCCGTATTTGATGGACTGAACAATGAAGTTTGAATATTCTTGTCTGAAGATTGCAGTGAATCGAAAAGTTGCTTCACTTGCGCTTTACTTGGTATTTGTTGGCCTTGTGTTTGAGTAACTTTGGATGTGTTGAAACTTATCTTTCAACCAGTTATTTCACCCAATGAGTAACTTTTGCAGGCAACAAGTGCCGGATTAAAAGAACAAGAGGCTATTAATTTTTTGGAGAAGAAAATGAAGAATGATCCTTCTTTCTCATATGAGGAAACAGTACAGGTACGGTTATCCAGATTTCTCGATAGGCTAGTAAAGGAAGTTTTATGCGCTAGCAGCCCCTGCATTCTTTTCTCTTCTTGTTGCAATTAGTTTTCTGTTCTGTCCCGTGACTCCTGTCTGGGCATTATCATTAGCTTTTTTTACTTATTTGACTTCTGCTTGAGTAGCGTCTGTGTGCAACAATTTTAGCTGCAATCTGCACCACGAAGCGGCTTGGATTAGCCTGTGCAAATAAATCTTTCAAGGGGTTAACTTGGCTTTTCACGATATGTCAGCTAGTTGGAGAGATTCCTTGTGGCTGGGATCTTATTTTTGTTCAGGAGATCTGGCTGCATTGAAATTTGAAACTCTTTCTTTCTATGTGCGAATAAAATCAAGGCTCCTTCATTATTATTTGGCTCCCCTCCCCCAAAGTGATGAATCATTATCAGTAGGAGAAATGGCATATTGAAACAGGGAAGGGACGAGAGTAATCTTGGTTGACATTATCCTTATTATTAGTTTACTTTTTTCATTTGGTACTTTCGTCTGAAGTTTAATACATACTCCCTCTGCCCAGTTTAAGTGTCACCTACAAAAAGACGTGCGATTTTTGGATGAATTTTTTCTTTAATTTGGTGCAAAGAAATTGAAAACATTATGCACCGAAGTACTTTATTTTTTTTATCTGTTTGCGGGCACTTAAAAAGGGACAGAGCTAGTACAATGTTAGCTTTTCCATTATATCAGAGTCCTAATATTACTAAGTTGCTGTTCTGTAGACTGCGATTTCTGCTCTGCAATCTGTTTTACAAGAGGATTTCAAGGCTACCGAGATAGAGGTAGGGCTTTAACTGTTTCTGTTTACTACTACAGCTATCCAACTGCTTGTTTTGCTTCAATGGTCTGGTTTTACTTGCACAATTCTAATCTTCGGACTAAGAAGGTTGAATTATATAACTATTTGATCCCTATTCAGTGCACAATTTGGTATATAAAATGGGAGGTCAGTAAATATTTGCACTCCAGAAATAGTAACTTATTCCGTTTCTTAAGTTTCTCCTCCCATTAGGGTCCCTACATGTGATAAGCCTTCCATCATTTTTTCCTGATAAGTACTCTTTCTATTATTACTCAAACAAAGGTACAAACTCTTAGGGGCATTCCCCCACTGTACAACGCCAACTAACTACTTTGCAAAAGAACACAAGGCAAATGATGAAGCAACGTCAAACCAAACAAAAGCAAACCTCTACACTACCAGTACTCAAGAAAATATACTTACAGACAAACCCCAACTAGCACATAAATCCTTATTCAACTGGGTTTGTTTCACACCCCTTTAAGAACTCAAAAAGGTATTAATGTAGTTCACAATGGTAAGAACAATTTGGTCTTTATCAGAAGCACGTTGTTGAAAAATTCGGTGGTTCCTTTTCATCCGTAGACAATACACAGTTGCAGCCACCACAATCACATTTCCCCTGCACATTCTGAATACACCATCGACAATTGATGATAGGCTAGAAGTCAGATGTGTAATAGAAGACCTGCTCCACTCAGCATTCCAAATAAAACATGGGACACTGGAAAATTAAGCGCTGGTGGGATTCCTTTCCATTGTCACATAGGATGCAACCCTCTTCCACCCTCATTCCCCAGCTCAAAATGTCTCTGGTACGCTCAGCCAGCCACAAAATAAATGACTAACATGGAACATTCCTACCATACCATACCATACTGGAGGTGTTTGAGACAGAATCCTCCTCCTCCAAGTCAAGCTTGAAATCTGGAGGTGTTTGAGACATGATGGACCTAGTGAACCCTATTCCTTTGCCTTGGCCATCGCCAATCCCCATGATGAATGATAGAGGAGTCCTTTGACTAAAGACCTTCGCAGGTTGTATACAACACTATCTCCAAACCTCTCATGCAAGGGGCCCAAAGGATATGCCAATTTCAAGCCATGAAAATTAATCAGGAATGACAGAATGTTCCGTATGTTGGAGACCTATAATAACATCTTTCATTCATTATTATTCTGACCATTACCAATTCTGTACTCGATCAAAGGTTCCTCATGGTCCAGGATACATCGTTATTCGTTAGCAATATCCATAGACCGCGAACACTGGCCCTTTTCGACCAAGTCTAATGGTTGGCCATTTTGGCTGGAGCCATTTCCATAAAATGGCTATGAATAGTGTCATTTGGCCAAAAAATGGCAATGGTGGGACCAATGGTGCATTGCCATTGCTGGGCCATGTTTTTAAACAATTCCCCTTGTATCCTTTTCCTAACTAACTTTCGCCAACTACTTCCATTTACCATTCTCCCTCCATCTACCCTTCTCCACCTACCATCTCTCATCTCTATGAATAAAAAACTCCAAAAACTTGTTTCTTCTGAATATACTGTTAACATTATCTTATTCTCTACAATGAGTAAGTTAAAAAGAATTATTCTCGCAGAAGAAATTTTTGCATCTTCATCGACATCTTCATCAGATAAAGTCCATCTAAATTAACGACATTTCTTATTTAATTCAATTCTGTTGGCTTTTTCATTTTAATAAATACTCTTTGATTTTAGTAGACTGAAAACAAGAAAATGGGAAAAGGGGGTACTGTCCTTATAGTTGACAATAGCAGCTGAAGGAAAACAAAAACAAGGGAAGGATTTGGTTGCTTTTGGTATGGGCCATTTTTGGGTTAAAATGACTGCACAAATGGCCACCCCATTGGGGGAGGATTTTATGCCGATTGTGACATTTTCTGGGAATGGCTTGACTCTTGAGCCATTTTGGCACCACTGAACTCGCTCTTACTGTATAATCTTTGAGTGAATCCACCTAACCCATAGAGTATCCACCTAAGCCTTAGCCTTCCCACATTGATCAAGCATAAGAGGTGGGCTTAGTACAAGATGAAACATGTGGTCTGCTACTAGTGCTTTAAACTTACGCATTTTGAGACGTCAGGTTCCAACAGGCTATTGGGTTTGGTGGTCTGCCTTTGCTGCAACACGTGCTATGGAATGGTGTTTTTCAATATTACTTTGCATGTGCTGTAAATTTCCGGCAATAAATCGAACAATTCTTGATATTTTGCAGGTCGGGGTTGTGAGGAAAGATAATTCAGTCTTCAGGGTATTGTCGACTGAGGAAATTGACGAGCACTTGGTGGCCATAAGTGAGCGAGACTGATTGACAATCCACCAATCAAACACTTCAGTTGACTTTGATGGCACAAAAAAAGAGATGGGTGTAGAAAGTTCCTTGGATGTGGTTGCAATAACCAAACAATCAAAAATTTGTTTCCTTCTAACTATTTGGTCGAACGGCCAAGATGTCTGTGGGATAGGTCATCTTGGACTGTTCTCTGCAATCCTCTCTGTTTGTTATGGCAATATTTCTGGTAAGCCCCATATTGTGAACTTTTTGAGTTGACGAGAACATTTGCTGTCTTATTACTCTCTCTCTCTCTCTCTCTCTGGTCGAATGGCCAAGATGTCTGTGGGATGGGTCATCTTGGACTGTTCTCTGCAATCCTCTCTGTTTGTTATGGCCATATTTCTGGTAAGCCCCATATTGTGAACTTTTTGAGTAGACGAGAACATTTGCTGTCTTATTACTCTCTCTCTCTCTCTCTCTCTCTCTCTCTCTCGTGAGAGAGAAGAGGGGTTGTCGATGGAGCCTATTAGGGTTGATATAGCTTTCTCCCCTCTCTCAACATTCTTATCTCTCAAAATTCTTATTGTGCTTCCTCCTTAGCTTCGAAATCTTATCCACAAACTGATTCTTGGAAGCATCCATAAGTTTCGGCATCCAAGAATAAAGTCGCAACTAATGGCCGACGGAAAGATGAAAAGAAATTTGAAAGAAAGTCAAAGAGTGCTTGAAATTGTCGGAAGGGGGCGGCCCCATTCGCTGCCCTCCCGACCATTTCAAGCATTCTTTGACTCTCTTTTTCAAAGTCCTTATAATTTCAAGCATTCTTTGACTCTTTTTTCATAGTTCTTTTTATCTTTCCCTTGGCCAGGCCCCCATTCGCTTCCCTCCTGGCAATTTCAAGCACTCTGACTCTCTTTTAAATTTCTTTTCATCTTTCCCTCAGCCGTTAGTTGCGACTTGTATTCTCGGATGCTGAAACTTATGGACGCTTCCAAGAATCAGTTTGTGGACAAGATTTCGAAGCGTAGGAGGAAATACAATAACAACGTTGAGAAAGGGGAGAAAGCTGTATATTGACTGATTAAAAGTTTAAAACCCTAATAGGCTCACCATCGACAGCCCCTCTCTCTTTCTCTGTGTTGTACTTGGATGGACCCATTTGATTGATGTTGATTTACATGCTGGGAAACAACTAGCAAGGCCACTCGTGTTTGTTTGAAATTCTTGTAAGGCGGGTTATATGCCTCGAATATATAATCTCTCGAAGTGTGAAATATGATTAATCCGATCAATGTTAATCTGGTGGTGTTTATCCAGCGAAATTCTACTATCTGAGATGCAAAATTTCATGATTTATCTATCCATCCTTTGCTTCCATGTTTTTCCATTGGAAGTGTGTTTTTGTTTCCCCCACCCCCTTTTTTCAATCAACACAGGAGCAAGCAACCCAACCACAAATCTGCATTCTGCATTTTCATGGGTATAGCAGGAGCAAGCAACCCAAGATTCTCTATATGGTCAACTCATAAAATGTGAAAATCTCACTTCTCAGAGCAATTTCAGTAGACTGAAAATGGCTTGAGCTATTGCCAAAGAAGGGGCAAATTTTGTAAAACAAAGATTGGTGACCCAATGGTGTGCCATTTATGGATTTTGGCTATTTATTTTGCCATTTTGTCAAACCAAGAATGGTTTGTTATTTGTGCCACATCATCAAACCCAACAATTCAAATAGCATTAAACTACTGATTGAAAGTTGATTGAAAAAGTTTTTTTTTTTTTTTGACGAAATTGAAAAAGTTAATATAAAAGAGAATTTCGCGAGAAAAAAAATGGCTTTACTCCATTGCACCAACAATGCTATGTTTAACAAAATGCCACTATTCATTGTTAAAAAAATGACAATATCCGATTAAACAGACTGTTAAATAAAATTATTTCAAAATAATAATTAAATAAATCAAACAGGTTAATTATTTGTCTGAGACCCCGTAGTGAATCCCACACAGTCTCGTGAACATTAGGTACACTTTTTGGCATTCCCATAGTTTCTTGGGCAAGGGTCTTGGTCTCCGATCAGTTCGGTCTAGTTTGGACCATTTGTGGGCCTTTTCCGTCCCACAATAATGATCGGAATTGTTCATTTTTAGAGTTTGTCGAGAACATTAATCACGCCAAAAATCATGTTAATCGGATATCGTTTGATATAATTTCGAAATGCATTAAGTATGGGGGAAAAAGTGTAATACTGAATTGCAATCCATTTGACACAATTATCTGAAGATAAATGCATTTCGAAATCAAATCAAATGATATCCGATCAATGTAATTTTTGGCGTGGTCAACATTCTCGACGAGCTCTAAAAAATAAACGGTTCCGATTATTATCATGAGCCCAGGAAGGGCCCACAAGTGACAAATGGTCCAGTCCAAACTGGACCGAACTGATTGGAGACCAAACTGGTCTGGACCCTGCCCCTAGTTTCTCCGCCTCGCTGCCTCTGTTATTTCAGCTCGTTCGTTTGATTTTCCATGAGAAAACCAGTGATGGTGATTGGACAAAAATTCTGGCCACATCTTCATAACAAGCACATGCACAACTTGCAAAGCTACAACAGCGCCTAGTTTTTTCTTCACACTTAACTACTTTGACCCATAAATGCCAAAATTTGTTCAGTTCCCAAATCCCACTGTTAGTTGGATCGTGGTGCACCTGAACTCTTTGACCAGACAAGGTAGTGTGATTTATGAAAATTTGTCTCAACCCTGTATCGGCCTATCACAATGTGTGATGGAAACCCCGGGGATGCTACTCCGCAGCTACTGCCGAGAGGGTACAGGGTGGTCGATCCGGTCGTTCATCTTGGTATGGACAGCTTGGATCTTGGAGGCGGATCAACCACTTTGCACCGCTCTACAGGGAGATACTGCGAAAGCAAAATCTAGAAAACTTTACTAGCCCATGTTTTTTCATGCCGCTAGCAAGGGGGACAATATCTGGAGCTGTAGCTTGGGGCAAAAGTATATCTAAGGAAATTTCTGATACTCCTATTCTATTCTATTGCCACAACAAACTAGTCATTCCTTCTAAACTATTGATTCAAAGTAACACCAATGAGGACATTTGGGAGGTGAGGGGCCCACCTCGGGCCCGCACGGATGATTCGAGCTGTTCAATAATTTTTAAATAAAAAATTAAATGGACGAGTGAAAAATCAGTTGAATTCGAGATGCGAATAAACTGGTATGATCGTTATAAAAAAGATAAACTCCACTACTCTAGTTTTGTTGTTTCTGTAGGTGTCCCACTCACCCACCCACAAACACACCCTTAAGTGCCCTCCAAACACAATTATTGGTGCTTACAACCTACTGAAGCTCTCTCAAACATGAAAAACACCATTGATTTTGACAACAATTGACACCATTTGGTCATAAAACCTCCACGACCACCGCCCCGCAGACCGCCACGTGTGTCGAGATTTTACAGTCACCAACTGACTCCGCATTAAATCCATCGAACAACCCATGTAACATTATCATTCCTCAGTCATTCCAAGACACTCGATGAACCCCCAGTTTTTCAAAATCCCCTGTTTCTGCCCAAAAAACAGAGTACACAAAAAAACAAAACAAAACAGAGAGCACTACTCACAGGGATACAGAAAAGTTACCACACACACACACATATATACTCTCTCTTTATCCGTGTAAATACACAAATATATACGTACAATTACAACACCCGTGATTGCTGAAAGTGTTCACATGTTGGCTCAATTATGACTTTTTCTCTCATCGTACTAAAGTGAGAAAAAACAAAACAAGGGACTCAAAACAAGATTCTGTAGAGCAGAATTTCATCTCCAGACCCGAATTTCCGTTCGGAACCCAGAATGCAGGAAGTGGAAAGCGTCAATTCGGAAACCCAATTGCACTTTGTTCAGGTGGAGATGGCGAGGTGCGAATCGTGCGGGTTAACGGAGGAGTGCACCTTAGCCTACATATCGCGGATTCGAGAGAGGTCTGCCCATCTCTTTCCCTCTCTTGTCATCGTAATTTGTTTCTTGATCATGTTTTCCTCATTCGTGGTTGTCCATTTGCCATATAATTTGATTTCTCTATGATATTGTCTGTACTTAATCATCATCATTCGTATAAAGCCAGAGTAAATGAAAAGTCACTCGAGTTTGTGAGTAGGTAGATAATATAGCTTAACGAATTAAGTTAAGCAGGCTCGATAAATTTCAACTAACATAAATGTCTTTATTGTTATGAGATATGCAAAACGAAAATTTATACATTTCTGTCACCGTTGAAGTAAAATTCTGCAGCCGCCCCTGATTTGGTATCAGGTATAACGGGAGATGGATATGTGGGTTGTGCATTGAAGCAGTGAAATACGAAGTTTTGAGATCACAAATGCTTATAACGACCGAAGAAGCCTTGAACAGGCACGTGGATTTCTGCAGAAAGTTCCGGTCGTTGAGCGGTGAAACAGAGGATCCGATTTCCGCGATTGGGAGGATTTTGAGGAGGAGTTTGCATTCGCCGAGATCGACGCCAAGTAGTCCGATGAGGGAGAGTCGCCGGATGCCGTTGATTCGATGCGAGAGCTGTTTCTCTTCTATTTCCCGGTGAATTTGAAATGCGGTGAAGGTTGAGGTAAGTCTGTTGAAAACAGAGCATAATTGGGTAAGCGGAAGTGCTGATTTTAGGCCCTCTGTTCTTGGTTCGTTTGTTTCTCTTCCTTTTTCTTTCTAATTTTATCTTTTTGATTTCTAACATAAAAACAAGGTTTTCGAATTTGATACTCCATCATAAAAGGGTTACGGGTATGGAAGTGATGTATATGCTGCACTTGAAGGGCTGCAAACGAATCGAGCTGCTCGCGGCTTGGCTCGGCATGACTCGTTTAGTGAACTAGTTGAGCTCGAGTTTTAAGTTAGTTTATTAAATGAGCCGAGCTCGACACTCAAAAACTCGGTTCGTTTGTATAGACTCGGCTTGTTGAAAGACGAACTGATCTCAAGCTCGAGTTTTAGGCTCATGTTTGAGCTCGGGTCGTTTGTACCCCGCTTGAACAACCCCCCTCTCTCTCTCTCTCATTCTTGTTAGATGATCCAAGGATCCGTCGCTGTAGTAAAATTTCTTCGCTTATGCAGGTGTTCATGGTCAAAGACATGCTAAATAAGGGGAATTTCATAAACCAGGGGTTCGCCTTGCAGTTAAAGAGATTTGAGGAGTTAATACATTTGCTCTCTCCTAATGTTTCATGTTAGAAACCTTTTTGATAAAATCGATCTCTGAGGCGGTCTATAAGGGACTTTGCTTCGAGTTTACTTGCGGCTGCTCTAGCAGGGTGGAATCAGTCAGTACTAAAATTAATTGTGATGTGTTTAAACTGACTCGAACACGTGAATTGTAAATAAATTAGTGGTATTTCACGATAGCTTACAATGTGAATCCTGTGCCCACTAGTTCCATGGTTTTAGTTTTATGTGATGGTGCCATTGGCAGAATCATGTCTAAATCAGTGTGGAGGTTTGTGATTGGCCTTATTTCTGGAACAGAAAGCTGAGATTTTTATTTTTATAAGTATTTATTTTTCGTTTTACAAGACAAATTATTTTTTCATAATATATCATTTTGAATTTTTTTTAAAAAAGTGCTTATTTTATCTTAGCGGAACGAAAAAATGGTTTTGTGTGTGATTCTCACTTTTCTCGTCTTGATGGGTTAAAACCAATTTATTGTGATACACAAAGGCATCCCACAATTTCATCAAAACCAAATCAAAAACCTAGTATTTGGTGCAGCCGCACAATGGGCATGTGCGAGCACAAGCATACAAGCAACTTTTGGAAAAATTCAAATCACTCTCACAAAAATTAAGAACGGGAACGTAGAACGAGAGCAGAAAGTCCTACCGAAAGATTATGTGACCCGAGAACTCTTCCGCTTACTCTTTTATCCTCTTAAAAATGTATAGGTACACTCTTTAGTCAATGGAACAAGTGACCCATTAGGCCAACTAAACGAGGAAATTTAGTGTCAAAGTGGGGGCAGAATGGATAGCCAGACGTATAGGAAGTCATTATATTGGGCCACCAACGGTCCTGCTAATTGATCTTTCATTAAACTGTCCATTAAAACAAAACAAAAATGTCAAAAGTAATATAATTTCAATGTACATATTTTCCACATTTCAATTCACTTATACACACTCTTTTATGCATTTTCAACAAAATATCAAAACAGCTTTTCAATCTTATTGGAAGTAAAACTAGCTTTGGGACGGTGGTTCCCTCTTATTGGTGTGGGACACGTGACCACTTGGTAAATATACCAGAGAAAGTACTCGGGCCCTTGTTCGTTTTGGAGTCTCAAAACTCGTAGATACGGTCTCCAATAAATTTTTTTTATCTCTCTCTATTCATTACTCTCAAACCCAAATCGAACAGAACCATTTGAACGTGCTTTCTGCAAACCGAACATCTTTGTCAACATACTCTCTGTAGTTGAACATGCTCTCTGCTATTGAACATGCTTTCTGCAAATCAAACGTCTTTTTCAACATCACAACTTCTGGGATAAATTCCTCTCCATACCCATCCATACTCCCATTTTTTGCCACATCTCGAGTCTAAAACTATGATATAAATTGTTCGCCTTGTACAACATGCAAAAATTACAAGCCTTCAAAATCTCAATATATATCATCGAGATCGATAGGTATGTGAAAAAGTTATTTTTTCTTCTATAAATTGTAAGGTTAAACTGTAGAATATATTTACCATTAATTTTTATAGAAGTTTGCAACGTTTTCACGTGTCTATCAATCTCCGATCATAATGAGATTTTGCAGGCTTATAGCTTTTTTGCGTGTTCTTGGAGGTGAACGAGTTGGATTATAGTTTAAGATTCGAGATATGGACGAAAAATGAGAGTATGGAGAGGTATGAACGAATTGATCCCTAAACTAAACTTCTTTCTAGTTTAGCCTGACATTAGCATCTATTATCTATAGATTCAGTGCTTCACCCTCGTCGTAATCTCATACTCATGAATTTTCTTTAGAAGTAGTTTACCTAATCTAACCTTGTACTTCTACGGGATGCGACCGGATTAATTTGGGATGGATACAATATGAAAGGAGATATGATAAAAGATCAAATATAGATCTAAGGGAATATGTTGCCGATGGTTTGTTTGAGTAATACATAGAAGAAGATGCATATGTCATATTTGGTTGGTATAGGATGGGTATAGGATTAAAAGGAGACGTGGTATTTTCATAATTAAGAGGTTGGATATGAGGACGATAGGAGGGAGGGATCGATGCTAATATATATCTGGCCATACGCGGATATACGAGTAGTTTGGATATACTAACCGGAGTTTATCATATCCGTCCTCTATATTCGGTCTGTAGAGACAGACCAATAGTCTCCAACTTTTTTTTTTTTTTGGAAAGTTAAGTTTTATAACCAACCAAAGAGGCATACAAAGGCAAAGGCATATACCCTTGTACCTAGAACAGAAACAAACAAACAAAGCCTGCCCATACTAGACAGTGCAATCAACAAGAAAGAAACAAGAAGTTGTGTCATTGCATGTGCCACAAACTTGTGCCTTAAGCTTTAAGTAACTTTTAAAGTTGATTCGAAGAAACGTCAAAAAGACGTTTTTGGATTGAGTGATTTTGATTCTCGAAATTATTTGGTGTAAGGGCCTGTTTGGAAGCAGCAATGTGAAGGGGATATCCCCCTCCTAATACGTGGGCCTATGGATATGACGTGATTTGGAAAGTCCAAAATCAGGGTGGATATCTTTACACGGACTCTTCCGTAATCCCTCCCAATATAGCCTGAGAGGGGATTAGAGATGGCTAGGGTTTGAGCAAGCTATCTCGAATCCGCCCTAATCCCCCCATCATTCGGACCAACTTACCTCTCATAATCCCTTTTTTCCATCCCGAGGTTCAACCAAATATCTTAGGACTAACCAACACGAGCCTTAAAGCCAAAAATTAATTATGACCCTTTAGGATAAAATGATCAGAGAAATATGATTTTTGTACCCGTTCAAACGGATTGAAAATTAGAGCACTTAATTTTTTAACCATATTTTTTAATATACAACTATAGGTTGAAAAATTAAGTGTTCCAAATTTTAATCTGTTTGAATAGGTGGGAAGATTTTATTTTTCTGATCATTTAATTCTAAAGGGTCATAATTAAATTTTGACTCTGGAACTCTCGTTGATTAGCCCTAAGAAAGTCGTACAACCAAATATCTTAAGGCTAACCAACGAGAACCCTAAAACCAAAAATTAATTATGATCCTTTAGAATAAAATGATCAAAGAAATATGATCTTTGTACCCGTTCAAATTGAATGCATTTAAAGGGAGGGGTAAGTTAATCCGGAGGGACGAGGGGGTGATGGGACGTTTTTGGCTTGTGGTTTGACAAATAAAAATCTCCCCTCCATAAATCATTACAAGTCACTGTTGGGACTAAAGGGTACCCTCGGATGGGTTTCAACAAGTTACTAGTATTATTTAGTAAAGGGCGGATTACAAAACAATCTTTTTCTCCATTTTATCTCTCATCTAAACTAAGTATTATATTATCACTTTTTAATATCTCATCCAAACCGACTATTTTTTTATCTACTGTCTTTAAAAGTCACATTAATGTGGGCTCATTCTCCATAAATAATATCTCTACTATCTTATCCCCATTTATAAATAATTCCTCCAAAACTCGGCCTCATCCAATCGGGCCGTAAATGTTTAAAATCCACATGGATGTATGATTTTAAAAGTCTCCAAAACCACTATAAAGTTATAGGGCCAAAGCCCATCACTTTAGACAAAACATGTATTTCTCGGCCCATGGACCACAAGGCCCATGAAAGTGAGAAATTCAAAGTGTCCCTTGAATGCGAATAGCATTCTCCATTCTTTTTATTTGGTTCCATGATCAGGGGTGTCTGGGTCGGTTTACGCGCACCTCAACCATTCATTCTTCTCGGTCCAGTCAAAGGCGAGTTATCCACGTCGTGACTAGAGAATTCACAAGAGATTTATCACTTGTGACCTGATCCAAAAGGTTGCTAAGTTTCGAGCTCGAATAATGGATCATTAACTACTCATCCATGTTGTCGTTTGAGCTATCCTTATGTTCGAAGCAGTAAAGATCACATGCACTTCCGACTGGATACTGCAAATTAAATGTCCTTAATGTCATGGCTTTTATTTCTCCTACCAGTGTCCTTAATGTCATGGCTTTTATTAGTGGCCATACTAAAACCGTGGGCCTTGTACTCATAACACCACTGTAAATGCTCCCTTATCGTTCAAGCAAAACCACCCAAAACAAAAGGATACATACTGCCTTTTCATCTTTGTTTTGGCATAATTAAGGTGTTCGAGCCAACTTAAGTGTGTTGTCCCTAAATTTTGGCGTATCAATCTCATTGTCAGCAAAGCTCCAAATAGACTGGTCCCGAAAGAGTTGGTACAACCTAAAAAGTTTCGAATTTGAGACATCAAGAGAGAACAAACACCTTTTCTCAAGCCATGACTAAAACAGACACATGTGTATCCTCTGAAAGAACCAAATTATTTTTCATACGTATTTCTGATTTTTCTCTCCAATTTAAAGAATTAATTGAGATCTTTAGTTGGGTGCAAAAAGTGCCAACATTGATTCACAGAAGTATTTAATTTTTATCCAAATATTACACTACCTTTCATAGAGTTCGGAAAACTATTTGGTGGAATGTAATTTTTGTTCCAACTAATTCCAACGCAAAGTTAAGGACCTTATCTCTCTCAACCCTAGCCGTCACAAAAATATAATAAAAATCTCTCTTCCCCTCCCTCAAAGGATTTTACTAATCTTATATGGCGACGGGATGGAAAGGCCATGGAATTAGTTACAAACCAATTTTTTAATAATACTTTAGTATTTGTTTTGCTTTCTTTTGTCTTTTCAGGTCAATGACTTGTCGTTTAATCTGTAAAAATTACGTCTCTCATCCTACGAGAGTACTTAGTTTCATCTGCAGATTAGGAGACAATGTTTCTTCACAATAATATATGTTCCAACAATGTTCTTACCCCGCATGATATTTTTGGCGGGACAACTTGTATTGACTTATCAGATCTGTAGCTTTAGAAGTTTATTGGTGCATTTATCCTTAGTTGGGGTCCATTTAATCGTCTGGGTAATTGTTGTCTTTTGCTTTTGGCTAGCAACTTTATCTCTTCTGATATTGCTAGAAAGATAATATGAAGTTTCGGCAAAAACGTGCGTCAAGCTCTGTGTCTGGGTTGGGTGAAGAACATCGATTGCCCAGTACTTTTATAATTTTGCATTAGTTAGATGATTAATTTGAATTTGTTAAAAAAAAAATTATAATAAACTCCGTTGTGTAAATGTCGTTGGCCTTATATCTATATAATCTCACTTATTGAATAGTGCAGGACCTTACTCTCTTGTTGCGCCATGAACGGTCTAGCTTCTCTCTCTCTTTTTTTAAAGGAGAAACAATAGTCTTTTTGATTGTACAAGAGAAACTAATGCGTTATGATGACAATGTTGTACTAATCAAATAGTCCTACAAAAGGCTGAAAAATGCATTGAGGTGTTGCTTTCATGTATGTTTGTCCTTGTTAACAGTAGTTGTATTCGTGCAATGGTCCTTTGTCACGGGTAGAGGTTTAGAGCACAATAATTTTTCGGTAACCTTCGTTCATGCTTTTAATTCTCGCTCTTCCAACTTGAGTAATTCCGAATGTTAGTAAAAGGCGTTTTAATGATCTCACTATCGCCTTTACCTACGAGCATGCATTTGCATTATGCGAATTAGGTCATTGTGCTCCTGGTGAAGCAATTTCACACGTTTTTTTTTTGTTGTTGTTGTTTACTTCAATTCTCTTGACTTTTATAATACTGTATTTTTTTAATTTTTCTTATATATTTACTTCATTGATACAATTAAAACAATTAAAATAGTGTAACTGAAAACTTAAAATAATTAACTAGGAACAAAAACAAATCACGTACTTAAAAATTAAACTTAATCTAATTGAATCGAATCGCACATGGCACTTTAGTACGCACTTTTGTTAGTGATATTAATATCCTTCACACGCTCTTTTCCCCACGAATTACAAGAATAAATTTTTTCTTTTTTCTTTTGTATATTTATTTTATCTCTTCGGTTCCAATATTCGTATTACTGTTGTAATAATAATAATAATACGTATTTGTAACTTAAGAAAAGCATGAGTTGCAATACAATAGTGTGGTGTAATTAGTGGGAATCAAAAGTCAAAACCTACTTGTGCCCATGGCCAAGTTTTAAGTATTTATTTATTCGGTTAATCAACTCGACCTAATACTAATTTTTCATAAACAAGAAACCGGCCTAACTTATGCGTATTTTAACTAGTCCCGATAAATCATACATTCACCGTCCACTAACAAGAACCTCGCTAAAAGCCGGAGAATGCAAACTTGCAAATGCTCCATACGACCCCACTTGACCTAGTTACTCTAACCCAGACCCCGTTTGTTTAAGGTTTTTGGATTTTGAATTATAATTATTATTATATTTTTCTTCTATCAATGCTCTCATTTATCTCTTTATATCTCTCTAATCATTACTTTTATTATCAATCATTACTTTATTTTTTCTACACTTATTATCTACAAATTCAAAATTCCAAAACAAACAGGATCAATCTAAACCACTAATTTCCGTTGCACCAAAATATATATATATATATATTCCTGAACCACTGCGTTAGGCTGCAGGTCTGAATATAGGAGCCATACAGGAGTATGTTGCATCTAGTAGAAAGTAGTAGTACTAGGTTCACTTTAATGGACTTTATTGCCCTGCTCTCTCCCTCTCGTCAATGATAATAGTGTTCGGACGAACTTACGTACATCTCGATTAATTTTTTTAATAGTTCGGTCAAAGACAAATTATTCACACCGAAATTAGGAAATTCACGAGAAATTACTTTTACTTTCTTGCTTTCTATCCAAAAATCGAATTCTGCTCTCGTGCAGTCTGTGATAGATTATCTACATGCAAGCCTAATTGCCAACTCTAAACAACCACAACCACCACAATGGATCTAGTGATGAAATAGATACATACACACAGAAAGAGATATACGTGTGGTGAGTTTTACTTGTTTATTAACTGTGTTATTCACACGGACAAATTATAATATGTAAAAGATCATTCACAGATTTTGTGTGAGGGCCACTTCGGGTCTCGCAAAGATAATCTAAACCACTTATTTTTTCTAAAATATCTTTTTATGCATTCTTGTAAAAAAATCATCTTTATCGGATACCAGTTGAGGCTTTTTCAAAATTCGTAGGGCAAATCAGACAGTTTCACCCTACGAATTTGGAATAAACCCTTGCCGATATCCGATAGAGATAATTAAATGCTTTAAGAATAATGAGTGGTTCGAATCATTTTTGCAAGACCTGTGGTGGGCTCCACACAAAATTTGTGAATGATCTGTTACATATTTGTCCGCGTCAAGAGACATTTCGTTGTTTATTTTAAATTTCAGTCATGCTACTCACACAGCAACTGTGCGCAGATTGTAGTGTGGGGCCCACTCCAAGTCCCACACAAATGGTTCGATCCGTTCATTAAATATAAAATATTTTTTCAAGAGTCCGCATGAAAAATCAGCTCAATTCAATATCTATAAGTGCTCGATCCAAACATCTAACTTTTTATTTAGATTTCAGGATAATGAAAAGTTAGATGATTGGATCGAGTACCTATAGGTATCAGATTGGGCTGATTTTTCACGAGAAACTTTTGAAAAAATATTTCATATTTAATGAACGGGCCGAATTGTTTGTGTGAGACTCGAAGTGAGCCCCACATCACAATTTGTGCACGATTTGTGCACAAAAAATCTGTGTGAGTATCATTTCTGTTTAAATTTGAATATAAACCCCAAAAAGTAGAGCTAGCTAGCGGAGAGGAAAATCACATTCCCGAGTCAATTTGTCTGCAAATCCCGACCTCCATACCATAATCATAACAACTCTTCTACAAATACACATATACACACAAACTCCTCTCACATGAGAAGTGGGACGCATATTCAGCGATACACGTTGAAAATTAATTGTAATCATAATCAACCAAAGTGGTTATCCGAACCGTTCCTCTCGTAGGCAAAGTATACATGTGAAAAAATCAAGTTGATAGTCCGTCAATAGACACTGAATAAATCGTATTTCGTTTCATGAGATAGCCGTCCCAAAATCTTATTAGTTTGTATCAAATTGATTTCTTATATGCATCTTTTTGTTTTTCAAGATTTACAATTATGATTTGATACACCAAATAAAAAAAGGAGTAAAAGTTTAATCGAATGGTGGATAAGAATGCGGACCGGGAGGTGAACTGCAAATGCCCTTGAGTTGTTAGTGTTGTTAGTCTCAGGGCTAGTCCGGTTAATTGATAAATCTACTCAGGCCTATACAATTGATTAGAATTTGATTTTTATGGTCAAGTTGTAAAAAAGTATTCATATATTCCGTCCCTCATTTTAGTTCATTTTTGGGGATTTTCAACTATATAAGGAACATGGTCTTGTTCGGTTTGAATTTCGAGAGAGATTTTTGAAAGAAATGAGTGTAGAGAGATAGATAGAGAAAATTTATTAGAGACTGTGTCCAGAGATTTTCAGACCCCAAAACAAGCAAGGTCTAATCACCACATTTTCCCATTATACCTTTCAATCATTGTTTTTTAAAATTTTATTAAGGGGTGTTTCCGGTAGTGAAAAATTGTAGATTTTTATTTGTGGTTGAGAAGTTATTAGGTGTTTTCCGTAGTGGATAAGTTGTTAAGAAATTTTAAGTTGTTTGCAGTAGTGAATAAATTGTTGATGGGTTTGTGAGTAAAGTTACTGTAGCAAAAAAGTTTTTGTTAAAAACTTTTTTCTTAGTGAAAACAAAATGCTAAAAAAAATTTGTTAGTGAAAACGAAATGATAAAATACGTTAAGTTTTTAGTGTTTTTTTTTATAGTAAAAACACCCCTTAGTACTATTGATTTTAAACTGGAAGGGTAAAATAAAGCTTTCATTATTTTCTGTATAACCCTTTTTGGGTTGAAAGTGGAATAATAATATTTTTAAGATAGCAAAAAGTGATGGCTGGGACTAAAAAATAGGAACGGAGAGAGTAATTTATTGCGTCCCTATTATCGACGTGAGTGGTCTGCTTTTAAACGAACTGAAAAAAGAATTAATTGAGATGCGTGTAAATTGATCCGTGTACCTTCGACCTTGTAACCCAAAAAACAAAAAAATGCCCTTGTTCTTCTTCCGGAAATGTGGCCAACCTCTCGGGTACTCGTACTAACACTTGCAGGCTTTTTCTTTCTCAACCATCGATCTCTGTTTAGTATTCATCACCATCACCATTATTTTACCCCCTCACAGTATCTATCTACAGTATCGTGTTGTATGAATTCTGCTGCTCTGCTTCTTCTGCAGGTTTGTTGTCAGAGCTTTTCTTTGGGTCTGGCCCCAGAGCCATAACTATCCCTCCATTGTCAGTAGCTCTTAAATTATTGCAGTGTGTTGAGACATGATCAGTTCTGTTCGATTTGAGTTTTGAAAGAAATTTATTAGATACCGTGGAGATCATGCTTAGGAGTTTTAAGAATCCAAACGAACAAGCTCAATCAAACCACAAAATGACGCGCGAAAAATAATCAAGAAGGAAAAAAAACATACTACTATGCGTTATTTTATTTGTGGAATTTAGTGAATTTAATTTTAACTACTATCGAATAAAAATAAGAAATACATTCATGTACCCATTACTATTTACGCATATTTATGCAGTGCACTTAGGCGGGTGTGATTAGTGGTGAGACCGCACACGTTTAAAGCCCATCGAGAATATAAGTCAGGCAAAAAAATCACATTTGTTGATGTGATTTCGGAATGCATTGATCTTAAATTATTACCCTCCCCTCGTCTGTCAACCAACTGTTCTTCTCCTCTCTTCTTCTAATTCCTGTATACCCTCGTATCTCTCTCTCTCTCTCTCCTCACTGGCTACTGCTACGACTGCTGTTGCTACAATTGTTTTAATAACCACTGTTATTCTGCTGGCATCATCTGCTGTGTACATATCGAAATAAATACTAACATGTACGGGAAAATGTTCATTTCCATGCTCTGTTGATCAGGAACATTGGAGGCGAGTTCTTCGCTGATTCTAATGGCTGTTTCCGGCGGTTCTTCTTCGGTGCCGTCGCTGCCACCGCCGCGACCGCCGGAGTATCCGGCTTTGTACGGGAAACGGCGGGAGTTGGCTAAGGTCCAGATGTTAGAGAGAGAGATTAGTTTTCTGGAGGTTAGCTTTCCGAATTGAAAGTTTGTTCTTTTTTTGTTCTTTGATTATTTTGCTTCTTATTGATAATTCAGCATTGTTATATGTTTAGCTCGAGATCAACCATGTCAAAAATTAAGTTGATTAGGTATAAAAAAAAAAATGCATGATCAAAATATTTATGTATAACAAGTTTAATGTGTTTGTCTTCTAGCCGGAAGGAAGAAAATAAGTGGTTGTCTTCCATGCAGAGGGAGAAAAGTGACCCCTGGAATTTTATCGTTTGTTCCTGTCTTTTTTTTTATTTTTTTTTATTTTGAAGCCTGCTCAAATCATAGGTGGAATTGGGGATTGGTGCTCAAATTATTTGATTATGGAACCGAATGAACGAGCGATGGTTGAATAGCAGTTTGGTGGTATGCATAAAGCGAGATGTTTTTTATGAGATTAATAACGATGTAATCATGCATAACTTTCAAAAAGATGAAAGCTTGTCGGGATCAATTTTAAAAAAAATTGAGTAATGAATATATAGACTTTTTGTGCTTATGTTTAAAAGCTTTATCTTGCTACAGCTTTTGTGCCGTGCCTAATAGAGAATGTTTAGTATTTTTGGAATTACTTTTCTTTTGATTTTTTTTAGTTTATGGTAAAAAGTTGCCCCCTCTGTATATAATTTTTGGTTCCGCCATTGCCTCCACGAGGTCGCATGTTCAAGTCACACGGAGGCCAAACATTCTAAACTTTGGGTCACTTAAGGGTTTGCCCAATCGTGGACTTTAGGGCCCTGAAATTAGTCAAGTTATGCTCAAGTTGGTCCGGATGTCCATTATAAAAAAAATTAAAAAGATTAATGTGTTCCAATCCGATGTGTCAACCTGATCTTTTTTTTCTCAAGATCTAAAAAATGATCCTTTGTTTGTGTACGTTATGGAGTCTCCTATCCAATCCATGTTGAAAGCTCTTTCAACCATACTAGAGCCTTGGCACAAATCTAACATTATTTTCCCATGGTTTTTGATCTTGACGAAATCAAAAAAATAAACGGTACCAAACTCTTGAAGTGGACCTGAAAAGGACCCACATTTGCTGACCGTTGATCAATGTCTACTAATGAAAAAACATTTGGCCATGTATCGGTATTGGATGTCCGATCAACTTAATTTCGAGGTGATGGGTGATGTTCCCCAGCTCTGTCGACGAAAGGTCCAGCCTTGCAACAGATCCTTAATTCCTTATAGATTTTGAACGTTATTCGCTCGATTAAACCATTTAAACTTGTCAGAGTTTGGATTTTCAGAGAAATAGTAGCACAATGTGCCCAGCTTTTATGGATTAGATAGCTTGATGCTACATTGACACTCTCATTTGGCAAATGTTTCTTGCAACCTGGCTGCAGACTGCCAAGAGGCACATAAAACATGGCTTCTCTTTTTTTGTTTTCTTGAACAAGAACAGAAATGGTATTTGGAAATCTTGATGTTTAGGGAAGGTAATCGAAACGATCTGTAATGCTTTCTGTATAAACTTAATGATTGACTCAAAAAGATAGGTGATCGCCCGTGATTAGGCCTGGGCTGGATATGTAGCTGCTTAAGTCTATGAGCATGCAACTTTTCTCATCGTACATCCGATGTTAAGAACATGGCAATCTGTTTCAATCTTTCCTTCCCTAAAACTTTTTCATGTAATCGTTTTAAGCCCGTTTATATTTGTAAGAACGGTTGCTGCCAATCGGAAGGTATTACCGGCACTACAGTGTTGTTTTAGGGAAAACCATCAAATGGGATCTCTAGCAAATGTGGGAGATTTTCTTCTGGAAATAGACCTACTGATTCTTCTATTGCAAAACAGGAGGAACTAAAGTTTGTTCACGGCCTTCAACCCGCCTCCCGGAGCTGTAAAGAGTATGTGAACGGCTTTGCAAGTCTCTTGTATAGCATGTTGTTGATCTGTTTTCAGGTAGAAGCTAGGGATGATGTTTTACTAAACTTGAACTGGACTTGACAATTTGCCAGGGTTGCTGATTTCGTGGTCGCAAACTCAGATCCTTTGATAACTTCGTAAGAAAGTTGCCAACAACCTTTTCGTCGGAGTTTTAAGTAGAAAACTATACCATTTACGTTTCTGTTTTTGTATATCAGAAATCGGAAGATCCAGAGGTCCTGTCGTTTCTGGAAGTGGCTCTGGTACCTTCTTGCCTCTTTCTTATCTCTTCTATACACGTAGTAATCCACATTTTGATTGGCCTCCATCATGTTCATGTAGGTTAGTCTATCCACGGATTTTGTTCATATACTTCCCTTTGTGTGCAGTAGAGCAACCTGTTTGAACTTCTCATGGATATGCTGTGTCGGCTGCATTCCTCGGCGTGAAAGGCCACGCTGCTGCAGTTGCAATCTACGGGGCTGCTGTTTGTGTTTTAGTTGTTTGGTGCCAAAACGTGGGTGTTGCCCTTGTCCTCGCTCAAGATGCCTTGACAGCTTCTCATGCAGCAGCAGTTGTTGCTTTCCGCGGTGTCCTTCATGCCCGGATTGCTCTTGCAGATGTAGATGCTCTTGTCCCAACTGTCTCAAGGCAAACCCGTGTTTCTGTTGTACCAAGAACTGTTTTCGCTGTATGGAAAACTGTTGCTACCCTTGTTGTCTATGTTCCTAGCAGTGGAGGTTTTCTTCTCGGTTCTCACGGTTTCATTTTACTTCCTTTCGAGTACAGATTCTGCAACTATGGAGTAATTGTGATGTTGATTCTGCTATAAGGGTTGACTTGATGAGTCGATTTTACTACATTTCAATTCCTTCCTGATACCTCCCAAGGAAAATCTCGAATTGGTTTTGGAATTCAGAGTTAGTGTGCGCTTAACCACGTGCTTATGCATTCGAAGAATATGCCTTTTCTGTTCTAAAATGTTCTGGCTTTCGTGCCTTTTTGGGTCCCTTAGATCCTCTCAATAACCTATATTTGTCGAAGGAATATCATATAATCGCGTAAAGCCAGCGGTAGAAACCGAAAAATGTGAAAAAGACATTTCTGTTCTCTCTGCCTCAAGTTCTGAGTCTCATAAAAAATAGGAATTCTCTCTTTTAAATGTGAGCATTTGCTTGAAGGCAAGGCATTCGAACAGTGCAGACAGAAATCTTCAGTTGTCCAATAGCTTGTTATTAACAGGGCATTGAACCAAATTTGCAACGTTTGCGGCATCAAATTGCACCATTATTCGATTGCAGAAGAAGAGAATTTATCGTAATACGATGAACTGCTGCTCCCTGAAACTTTAAAAAAAAAGGTACTAGCATGTATGGTTAACTAGACATTGGCACAAGGACAACCAAACCACAAAAGTCTAGGTTTATGCTACATGCCTTATCCCCATACATTTAAATTTTGGTTACTTTTTGGTTGTAATTTTGGTTGGAGATAGGGGTCAGTCATTACACCATTGCTCTTCTCGGAGGTGCCTATTTTATACTCTCGAAGTGTGTTTTATGTTCCCCTCCATCTTGCTCGCGAGGTCCACACGGCACTAGGTGAACACTCGTCTCTCTCCCAGCAGAAGACAATCTTATTTTCCGAGAGAGGGGAGATTGTGAATTATAGTTGATTCTTAATCTGTACAGAAAAGATGCAAAAAAAAAATGTATGCTTTCTATTTGGTACATGTGGAAAAGAAAGGAAAATTAAAATAAAAAAAAAAAATCCCCCCATTGTTTGGTATTTTATATGGGCTGATGTCGCTGATCTCTCATTGTTTGGTTTGGAAAGAAAGATGGGAGAAAATAACAAATTGGAGTTGTATAAACACTAAATTGTCCTCACATTTTTTTTTCCCCCACTTTCCTCAAGTTCCAAACAGAGGGTAAAGTCATTTAATAAATAGGTTAAAGAGTGTGTCTTGGTAACATGAGAGTCGCTTTGGCCGAGTGGTTAAGGCGTGTGCCTGCTAAGTACATGGGGTTTCCCCGCGAGAGTTCGAATCTCTCAGGCGACGATATATTTTATTCTCTCTTTTTTCGTTTTTATATAAATGCTTTACTTACCCACATTTTTCATTCTTTTTGACAATATATATCTTCTGCTTCTACAAAATTCATGCCATTTGGAGCCACACCGTTGGACCACCAGATCATGAATACTCCATACTGGAGTCTGGACAAAATGCCCCGCAGTCTAGGATCCTGTAGTGCAGGGGTGCATTACACAATCTAACATGTCCAAAAATGTTTTCTGTTGGATACTTTTTAAAATTTGGTCAATTAATTTTAGAGATGGAGGACAACTCGGATCGTACAGAACACCCCTGCACTAAAAGGGGACAGAGGGGCATGCTGTGCACCTATTGCACAGCACGGTGTTGTGCGATCTCAACCATCTAAAAGTGTTATGGATGGTCCAGATTTTAAAGAACTTTTCCGGGGAGGAGTTTAACTCTTTCTCGGGAAAGTTTCATTTTAATCTGGACCATTGATTACCGAGACGGATCGTTCAGATGGTGCACAACACACTGCACAACATGGTCCTCGTTTCCTCTAAAGGGTCTATATTAAGAACAATATTAGCATTCAACTGTAAACTCAAACTCTTAACCATGCGCACTGATTTCTTGTGCTTCAATATACCCTATTTCCATTAATTTTTTGCCCTCCAAATAAAATCAAATAAAAAAAGCCCAAGTCTGTCGATAACTGGTGGGTAGCTATGCGAAGATACAGGGATAACTCCCAGGCTTTGCATTCATGAAGTTCCTACTTCCTTCGAGTTGGATTTGCTATCTCAGGTTGGCCGGCTTGGAATTTTGTTTTACCATGCAATAGCCCCCTTCTTTCGCTTAGTTTTATATGACAGGAATTTAGCGGGTTTGAAACTAGTTAACCTTTCACATTGGACAATCGACAATCCTCAAAGGGTCTCAAGCAAAAGAGACACCTGAAATAAGCAAACATGATATTGTATTCGTACACAGCATTCAGACTGTGGTGAAGAGTATACCAACGTTGCAGCTGTTGCAAATGGATGTCACAAATCCATTTTAACATCCACGAGTAGAACTGAGAACAAATATAAACTATATATATATATATATATATATATATATATATATATATATATATATATATATATATATATATATATATATATATATATATATATATATATATTAAAAAAAGGGAGCATGAAACTAACATCAAACATGATAGTATCAGATAAACGTATTGACATTTAAGAAGAAAACTTGCATCCGTTAAGAATCCAAATGACACCAGATTTAAGGGAATGGTGTTTGAAAGAAAAGATCCTGAAACTACATGGTGTTCGAAAGAAAAGATCCTGAAACTACATATTGCACCTGTTGCATATCCAACTCTGAATACTTCAGTACATATTTCTGGGCCTAAAGTTTGCATCAATGAAGGCAAAAAAAAAAAACATGATAGATCGAGTTTTCAACTTAAAAACGTGCTGAGTTGAAAAGAGGTGGATCCAACTGTTCAAACGCAACAGGCTTCTTGGTTTAGTGGCCATACTTCTGAAACTCCCACTCACTGTTATCTGTGACAACAAGCACAAAGCGAAAATAGGGATCAACAGGCTTCTTGGTTTAGTGGCCATACTTCTGAAACTCCCACTCACTGTTATCTGTGACAACAAGCACAAAGCGAAAATAGGGATCAACATGCAATTGTGATGATGTGAATCCAGGGAGTAATTTTGGAACCCAGATAACTTACCCAATGGACACACTTGGCGTGTTTTGAGCCATCGGCTGATGCAGTGGAAGTGGAATGCATGGTTACAAACCCCTAGAAGAATAGAAACCAACTTCATTTCAGCCAACAGCAAAAATATACAATCTTGGGCTACAACAGTTATCAGTATGGTATTGGAAGAAAGAAATCGAATCGAAGGCAAAGAAAGATCCATGAAATACAGAAAAGAGCCATACATCATGAGTAAATAAGTTATGGAGCTCAAGTTTCATAGAAGTTGAACTCCTAACTTGACGATTTAAGTCCAACAGGGGCAAAATCTTCAGAGTGATCTTTCAGCATTAAATAGATACAAAAAAGGTTCTAAAAAAAACATTCTCTCATTTAAAAGCGGCATTCAGCACTCAAGGGCATGCTGCTTTTAACAGAACAATCAATATATTCTCATAAAATGTCTAGAAGAATCAATAGCGAGGAATAATAGCATTACGTTTTAACCCTCCCGCACTTCCTTTTTCCTTTTAGCTTCTCACATGGGGATTGAGTAGCTAAAAGGGGACTATGAATATCATCTCCCATCAAAAACTACATAAGTATCAGTATATACACATTAACCCGCAACACACAATGTTTGAAAATACATAGCTCACACCAGTTCAAAGAACATACATAAGATACATCAGTCTAAACCACTAACTTGACACCTCGTAGCATACGCCAAATTGTACTCAGGTCCATTGAATGAGTGTATAAGACATGCATAAAATGGAAAGATGTATCCTTAACAAAGTCAACTACGCGCACACTACTAACGAATTTCAGACAGCAGCATCCATTCACTGAGATAAATAACTTTTTCAACTCACACTAATCCTACCCAACATATAGAATGAAAAGGGAAGGAAGCTTGGAAGATGATGGGTTAGAAGAAGGAAATGGGGAAATACCAAATACGGCAATAACAAGTAGAGAATAAAAAACTAATAGAAATAGGATCAGAATTATCATTCGTGTAAGCGCTCAAACTTGCATACCATATTTATCACTAAAATCATCCTCCAAACCATGCTCATGTCAAGCAACAAGCCAACAACTCAATTATCCTCAGATCAACAATCATATTCTTTCGTGCATTGATCCACCATGGCGCGTTTATTTCTATGGACAATTCCAAAACCTCCAAAATAATTTGCAATCGTACATACTACTACCGGGAAACAGTTCACATTCTTTCCATTACCACAACCTATTGATTATATCCTGAGTAACCTTCAAAAGCTTTTCCGTGACAAGAAATCCTGGAAAAGGCAGATTACATGCATGCTATGTAGCATGGACACTTCGTCGGAGCTCACATACCGGTGTCGGACACTAACACTCTCCGGACATGTGTCCGACACTCAATCCGAAGTGTCCTTTTCTCCACGTTTTTGGTTTGGACACTCCGGGGATACTCCAAAAAATGCTTAGGACACTCTTGGGACACTCGCAAAGGCTTAGGAAAGTCTTCCTTCTTTGTGTACCATATGATAGTTTATTGATGACAAAGACACAGAGATGATGAAACGCTTTTTGTTGGAATACTTTTATTAATAATGTGATGATATATAAGATTTAAGCTATATATGGTGTAAGCTATATATGGTGTTACATATATAGAATTAGAGCCTTTGTATACATATAATTGCATAAATATATGTGATTTAAAACGTGTCCCCTAACGTGTCGTGTCTGCCAATTTTTAAACATTGGCGTTCGGAGTGTCAGTGTCATGTCCGTGTTGTGTCGCGTGTCAGTGTCGGTGCTGGTGCTACATAGCATGCATGGATTCACCTCCCATCTGTGGTGAAGCTAGAGGACAAAGGTTCCATGGATAGCCAAACGTATTCAAGCATGCCAACATATCAAGAAACTAGCTTTTGTTGTGTCTTCCGACAATACATACAACAGTCATAGCATTGGTATGATAGTGTGTACATACAAAACAGCAGAATTCTGCATATGAATACATGTTTCGATATCTATAATGCCAAGAGTACCACACCAAAAAAGGAAACATGATGAATAACACTCCGCCATCTTAAATTTACCAGTGCTATATAATTATGAGTTGCAAGGACGATACGTACCCCAAGCAACAGTACACTCCTCGCTTGTGGCACTAGCTTGGTTAGCTTGGCACTCAATGCCTAATCACATCATCCACACACACAGAAAATCCCAACATTACACATCGATAATACAAAAACAACAGAATCAAAAGCTCGAAATATGCTGGTTGATGAAATAAAAAAAAAAATTCAAAAAGCTTAGACTCACAGAGATCCATGATATGGTTCCTGCAAATCGCACAATTGTCCACAACAATATCTGCAAGCATCGGTGAAACGAAAAATCACGGCATGATTCACCTATCTATCACATAGAGCAATACACACAAATATAAAAATAGTAAAAGACGTGATAGGGTTAGGGTTTGGTACCCCAAGCCCAGAGAGAGACGGCGTTCCACTTTTTGATCTCGAATCGCTTGGCCTTCTTGGAGGAGGACGACGTGGATGCGGTGGAAGAAGACGGGACAGCGCCGCCGGAGGCCTCGCCTGCGGGAACCATCGTCACGTCGGTGTCCAGTGAAGCCATCGCTGAACCGGAACCAAAACGCGGGGAACGGCTTATGAAGAGTTGCGTTGACGAGGGAGGGGACTTGGGGGTTGGGACGGTATTTCTTTAATTTATCATGTCGACATGTTTTGACGAAAAACGAATTAAATGCCGACATTATGTTGGTACTTTTTCTTTCAATCCCAATAAGGCCCGTTCCGGAAAAAAAAATAAGTCTTTATTTTTTAAAAAGGTAATTTTAAGTTTAAAAATTATGTGCTTACGTAAATTATTTTTCTATCAATATGAATCTTGTTTGATAGATCTCATTAAGATTTTTAATACGGTGCAAAAAAAATTGAAAAATTAATTTTCATTTACATTATTTTTGAGTTTGAAAATGTGAAATAAGTACTTATTTTTTAAGAAGGTGTTCTGGAACGGGGCCTTAATACGTCCAAGTATTTTTCTAACAAAAAAATGCCTTTGTTTGGTTGTCAAGTTAAGTTTTAATTTTTTTTTGTCTTTAGTTAGTTTTGTAAACACTTTAATAATCTTTTGATTTTTCGACTAAAAGTACGCTATATACTTCTAAAAAGTAAAATATAAGTAAAAAATTTGATTAAAAAAATCACTAAATCCGAAAAAAACACGACTGATAGAAGAGTCAAAAAAATTGCATAATATTTTTGAGATGGGAACCAAAAAAATTTATTTTCCACCTAAGGGGAACCCCTTGTTTTTCACCACCCATTGCAGGCAGGCCCCACCATTCATTTTTTGCAATATAATCTTAAATGATCATCTTGTAAGACTCGCAGAGTAAAAAAAACAGGTTTATCCTGTATCGATAGTTACATTAAAACTTGAATTTTAATTAATAAATAAACGAAAATGGATAGATTAACTTTAAACCGATCTACGGGATATTTTATGAATCAAAATATACAGACAAAATAGTGCAAAAATGGATCACCTTATTCTCTTTTTTAAGGCCTTTCTGTGTGTTGTAGCTTGGACTTTTTATTGGGCTTGGCCCAAAACCCAAATTCCCAGTTTGTAGGAAATGTATGGAGATTGGATTGGACTTGACCCAAATCCAAAGTTCAGCTGTTGCGGAGATTTTTCTGTCTCTCTCAGCCGCAAAAAAATGCCAAAGTCCATTTTTAAATTTTTTGGTAAACTGGGAATTATAATAAAAACTAATTAGAAGAGTACATGAGTCTACGGTATGCAACCCTTTAGGCATCTGCCCTTAATTGAATAGAAATACAACTAGGCATATGGACAGGGGGTGCGTGCTGTGCAGCTTCGTGCTGCACAACGTGCTGCACGGCCTCCGGCGAGGCTTTTCCGGCATCGGTCCGACGATCGGAAACGTTCACCGCGTAGAGCTCGTCGAGTTCTACATGTGCACCAAAAATCAGCTCGATCAAATATCTTTAAGGGTCTCATCGGAACATATATAACTTGAAAAAAAATGAATCCTAATGGATACGAAACACTGGATCAAAACCACTAAATCCATTTTTTTCAAGTTATATATGTTCGGATGAGACCCTTAACGATATTCGATCGAACTGATTTTTGGTTCTCATCTAGAACTCGACGAGCTCTACGCGGTAAACGTCTCCGATCGTCGGACCGATGCCGGAAAAGTCTCGCCGAAGGCCGTGCAACACGTTGTGCAGCACGAAGCTGCACAACACACACCCCCTGTCCCTAAGCATATTATCTAAAACATGAATCCCCACGTCCATTTGCGGTCCGAAATTTGTCAATCGGTCCGCACATACATTGCCCTCCCGAAAACTATATTTCACTTCCATTCCCCTAACTGCTGCAAGAGGTACCTGCAATCATTCAATAGAGCACTCAATTGGTGTGTTTCGTTTTTGTGCCAGCATAGTGGACTTGTTCTTAGATTTTTATTCAAAACATGAGCCTCCCAAAATGACTCATGCATCGAGCCAGAGTCGTTTGTGCTCGTTTGTTTGTTTTTCGGGGACTAAAAATTCATGCGCACGATATCTAATAAATTTTCTCTATCCATCTCTCTATTCATATCTCTCAAAAAATTTCCTCAAAATTCAAAACGAACTAAATCTGATAAAAAAGAAAAAGAAAAAGAAAAAAAGAAGAAGCATCATGTGAATTGACATGAAACTGATCATTGCCTTCTTTTGATTTTTCAAAAGATCCCACCACCACTTTTGTCATGCCTTCCATCACATTTTTTGTTGTTTTCTTAGTAATAATGCATATGCACACCATGTAATTACAATGAGGTCCTCTGTCCTCACCTAATGGCACGTAACATACCAGTATAGAATAATTCGAAAGCCTCCAAAATGATAATAGAAATGGACAAATAGATTGATTGCAGCCATTAAGGTTGGTGATGGTCCTTCTCGTGTGGTTTACAAAAGGATATTTTTCTAGACGGGCCAATCAAACTGTAGGAACCAATGGGCTCATGCTTATGTCCCAGTTGGTAACTCCCGTCCTCTCCATACGGAAGGTCAGTTTTCAAGCCCAGTGGCCGTTTGGGTTTTAGGACTATGGATAACTTTTGAAATTTCTCCAAAAATTAACCTACTAACACTCTGCTAATTCCCATTGAGTATACGATGTTGGCAAAAAAAAAATGTAGGAACAATTCGTGCCAAAAAAAAAAATTATTGTTGTAGGAGCAATAATAAATATCTTCGAACAGGCAAGCATTTCGCGAATAAGCATTCGACGTCATTATCGTCTCCAGTACTACAAATAGTCGCAATTTTTGTCGTACAAGTAATCTCCAGCTAGGTCCATACAGTAGCATTATCTGATACTGATTGGAAGTGGTCACTAAGATTAGTGTTAAAGTTGTTCACGGTGCTAACGTACCGTAAAAAATACTACCTATTTTAATTGAGAATGGTGATAGTTCGAATGCATTTCATGTGTTTTTTTGGGAACAGCATCTCCAGAACTGATAAGTGATCATTCACTATCCTTAGGCTCCGTTCCAGAACACCTTCGTAAAAAATAAGTACTTATTTCACATTTTCAAACTCAAAAATAATATAAATGAAAATTTATTTTTCAATTTTTTTTCACCGTATAAAAGATCTCAATGAGATCTATCAAACAAGATCCATATTTATAGAAAAATTATTTACGTAAACACATGATTTTTTAGCTTAACATTGCTTTCTTAAAAAATAAGTACTTATTTTCGTTTCCGGAACGGGGCCTTAGTCCCTTTATGGAGGTCTGGATCCTTTTCTCATGTCACAACCTCCATGTAGATCCTCGTATGACGCAAAATCGAATTCTCCCGATCATATGATGCAAAATTAAATTCACTGCAATTTTATTGTTATCGATTTTATTTATTATCCATGTAAAAAAGATTAAGTTCATCGGATATTGATAGCTAACCGAAATGGAATAATCTTCGTTCCTAGAGATTGAACGCTTTTATTTCTCTTTCATTAAAATATGATTTGACCCCAAGTTTTCCAGTTTCTACTGCATTGCTTTTGTCCTAATGGGTGTCTTTGGTTAATTCCTTTTCAATCAAGAGTTTAGGTCCCAGACTAGGCACATGAATGTTCTTACTTCTTAATTTTGTTATGAATATGACGTCGTTCCCCTTGTTTTATTAGTTTTTGTAACAAATTCAAAGATTAATAAAAAAAATTTGCCATTCAAAAAATTATACTGCATTGCATTTGATTTTTCATGTTAGAATTTATAAAATAAGCAACTCCACTTTTCAAAAGGGAATTGTGATTTCTAAACTCCCCTTTTGATATACACATATTTTTTTTTTGTCTTTTAAAAAAAATGCATACACTTTTAACACTAAGATCTAAAAAAGAGTGTGTGGTTATCAAAAAATAAAATGTGAAAATCAATTCTCTTTCAAAATGAGAAATTCTCACTTTAAGAATAGCACAAAATAGGTTTATATGGCCTCTTGATCATTTGAGCCTTTGAGGCCTATACGATGCAGAAAAATGCTTCTGATGTCCTGAGAAGTAAATGTGAACCATTCATTTATTATCTCTCCAGTGAATTTGGATCCTAAAAGTGGAGTAGTTATTTCGTAATTTTTTTTGTTATAAAAAAAAGGGAGTAGTATTTTTTTCAACAAAAGCAAGCCAACCCCGTGGGCCTACTACGCATCATCAACGGCTGAGATTAGTCCGAACTGACTCCGGAGCCTCTCAAAAAGTCTCTTTGTTTGAATCAAATCAAAACCACACAGGAGCTGACAACACGATTCCAGTGACAAAAAATCCCCCCAAAGGAATCTCAACCACAGGCCAATCACGAATCTCTCTCTCCTCCTACTGTATTTAAGAAACCCAATCCAATCCTCCGGGATCCCTCCCTCCCTCCCCTCCCGCATTGGAAATTCCACTCACCCAACCGCCATCGTAGAGAGAGAGAGAGAATCACATGGCTCGCTCCCCACTCTCCCTCTCCCTCTCTCTCCTCCTCCTCCTCGCCGTCGCCGGCGCTTCTACCTTCGACGAGGAGAACCCTATCAGAACGGTCGTATCTAACGTTCTTCGCGAATTCGAGACCTCTGTCGTCAACGTCGTCGGTTACAGCCGTCAAGCTCTCTCCTTCGCCCGCTTCGCCCACAGGTAATTTGTTAACCTTTCGTTCTTCGTCCGATCGTCACGGCTGGAGTTCATTTAGACTTGGTTATCTACTCTCAAAGACAGATGCTATTAAGTGTATTTTTAATGAATTTTCTTTTATTTGTTCGTCAATTTTTGTGTGTGGTTAATCATTATTCTCGATGAGACAATAAAAAAAAATACAAGATCGACCCAAGTTGAAAAATAGTTCAGTTTTTTTTATTGATAACTCAGTGTTCGGGTCAGAGACTCAGTTTATGCGTACCTCGACTAATTTTGGGACCCAATCCCATCACCGACTTGCGGGAAGCTCAATTAAATTTGGAAAAAAGCTTCGTATGGACTGGCCCTAAAAAAATTGATATCACCTGAGAGGTTTTGAATCTGAGACGTTAGAAGAGAGCAACCCTAAGTCCCAAGCCTTAAGACCACTAGGCCAACTCCTTGAGACCACTTAAAAGACGGTTATTTCATACTTCTTTGTTGTGTCTTTTGTTTTCATTTTAGTCCTAATTTTTGTTTTTAGATTTTCCTCTCCCGCAAGATGAAATATTAAATCCAAAAAGCTTAACGCAAATCCAATAAAAAAAAACCAGAAAAGACAGAATAAAATACTGAAATGAGGCCAAAGGGAACCTAAATACTGTGGTTCTGTGAACTGTGAATTTTCAGGTATGGGAAGAGCTATGAGACTGAGGAGGAAATGAAGCTGCGGTTCTCGATTTTCTCTGAGAACTTGAAGTTAATCAAATCTCATAACAGAAAGGGCCTTTCCTACACTATGGCTGTTAATAGTCAGTCAAACTCTGCCTTCTCTCTCTATGAACATCTATTCATACTACCAAAAATATGTATATACAAAAACTAAACTGTGTAAATGCTGTTAATGGAATTATCATGTCATTGCTTATGGTCTGTGGTTTCAAACTGCTATTACGTATTGCAACTTGCTGGTTTTTAGTTCTTCAACTATGGCAAATGGTTTCTCAGGAAAAAAAAAATGCTGAAATTCATAGTTCATTACTGTTGGTTATTCTTTGTGGCTATATTCGGTGATTGAGTTACCTTACTTGTCTTCTAGCTAATTATTTTATTTGATCTAGTTGTTAAACTTCTATCTGTTTCCTTATACTAGATGCCTGGGAATATGTGATGCGTGTGCAAATTGTGTTATGCAAAGACGGAAAGATGAAAATATTGAGATTAATTTGCAATGAAATCTGGGTTGAGAATGTAGGTAGGAGGGGAGGAAAAAAACTGTAGAAGCAGTTTTTCCCCCTATTTGGCAGTTTCTGTAGGTAGTTAAAGGGGTATTTTGGGAAAATAGAAGTGTGAGCCGGCTTCATAACTGCCATGCACATCAACAGTGGTGTTCCCTTTATTATAGTAATAGATAGAAATGTGTGTATATGTACCGTTACTTTTAACATTAATAGATAGGCGTATAAGTGTACCCTAACTGTATATACAGATGGGAGCATATGGTCTTCTAGCATGAGTTTTGCATAGTTGATGTCCCTTTTTTTTGGTAACTATTTGATCTTCCTTTTTATTTTGTTATAAACCAGTTTGTGACTCCCGGTTGAGATGACGGTGGAGAAAATACATTCCAATGGGTTTTTTTTTGAACGGCGAAGAAATTTTAATTAATCACCAGGAAAAAAAATGTAAACAGTTCAATAAGAAAAGAAAATACATTCCAATGTTGGTTAACAATTTTAATTAATCACCAGGGGAAAAAAATGAAAACAGTACAATAAGAAATGAAAATACATTCCAATGTTGGTTTTCTACTTTCTTTTGTTGATTCTGTATCTTTTACGGTAACAGAATTTGCTGATTGGACCTGGGAGGAGTTCCACAGACATAGGTTAGGAGCCGCTCAAAACTGTTCTGCCACCAAAAAGGGCAATCACAAGCTCACTGACGATCTCCTTCCTGAAATGGTACGTCCTTCTGCTTTGAAAAACTAATTGGATGCATAGACTGTGAATCACAAAATTTCTTCTGCATAACAAATGGTACCCCCTGAAATGGTGGGTTTAACAAGAAATTCTGTTTGGAAAGTGTGGATCACTCCTCCAAAAATATAATTCATACTGGTCTACTGGTCTACCGTGGAAGGCCTACCTACTTGAGCAGCTGTTATCTTTTTTTTCTCACCAACAAACATTCTATTGTAGTTGTCTATCATTAAGCATCATAGTTCATGTGTAGAGTGTTCACCAGTTAATGACATGCAATTGGAATTTTGAACTGCTTGAATAAGATTGATTTTGAGTACTGCAGCAAAAAAATTTTACACCAATTTTGGGTGGATGCATGTGAGAGAACTTTAGACCAAATATACATGCAGAGCCTCTGTAAATTTTGCCATTTGCCAAGATGTACCCAATGAATGCAGGAGCTTTATAATTATCATGGTGCTTATTAAAAGAACTAACATATAGCCATCTATCACTCAATGAAACTTTATCTCTTGCTTTGTTACTTTGATTATCTGTCCACGTCTTATAAGTTTCTGTTTCTGTACTACAGAAAGATTGGAGAGAGATAGGAATAGTCAGCCCAGTAAAAGATCAAGGCCATTGTGGTTCTTGCTGGACTTTCAGGTTGGATATGTGTATATTGAGTCAGCAGTTTTCGGTGAAATGGGAACACCTAAATTAAGAAGTAACCTTCATCGTGTTTGTAACCCAAATATTTGCTCTCTTGTAGCACCACAGGTGCTCTAGAGGCAGCTTACAGGCAGGCATTTGGGAAGGAAGTCTCTCTATCAGAGCAGCAGCTTGTGGACTGTGCAGGAGCCTTTAATAACTTCGGCTGCAGTGGTGGGTTGCCATCCCAAGCCTTTGAGTACATAAAACACAATGGCGGCCTTGACACTGAGGAAGCTTACCCGTATACTGCAAAAGATGGTGAATGCAAATTTTCTTCTGAAAACGTTGGTGTCCAGGTTCTCGACTCTGTCAACATTACCCTGGTAAGAAAATAGACGGATTTTCTTCTTTCCGATTTCAAGTAGCATAGAACTGGTCAAAAGGTTTCTGGTGGCTGTGGGTAGAGCTACTAGAGATGTAACCATACCCTAGGGTATCATAGCGTCACTTGATCTGACATTTGAGAATGCATGTTAACCAAGCTAGGATTATTATGGTTTTGCCCAATTCAGCTCCACAGGCCTTTTGTGAATAGAATTGTGCAGTTCTTGAGCTGGTCTATCAGTCAAGTTTGATTTAGCGGCCTTATTATCAGTCACTCATGGTTTCTGCATCAACCAAATGTGAAACTCTAAATCCCTGTTCTACTTGATTCAGACATCAGAAGTACCTTAATAATTGAAGATTTATTTATTTATTTGGTAATTACAGGGTGCTGAAGATGAACTAAAGCATGCAGTGGCGTTCGTTCGTCCAGTGAGTGTGGCATTTGAAGTGGTGAATGGTTTCCGATTGTACAAGGATGGAGTTTACACCAGCGATTCATGTGGCACAACTCCGATGGTGAGTGTTTCCAATGAATGTCTCAAAGTGCCCTATTGAGATGTAAAGGTATTTTAGATGAACCTCCAACATATTAGTCAAGTCCCACAGATGTCGAACTACTAGGAGCTTGAACTTCATCTTTTCACCTGACTACAGTACCGCATTGGTGCCCTGCCCCAACAGACACAGAAAAAAGAAAAAAGAGAAGCCTGAAAATAAGTGTAGGAGGGAGAGAGATTATTACAAGGTTATTCAACACTAACGTTTTCACGTTATTTGTAACAAGTAGTCTTGCTTGTTGGTAACTTGGTTAATTGGACGCATTGTGTCCCTGAAATAGCTTACAACATTTTTATTGCAACAGAGTTTTGATGAGTCCTGAAATCAAAGCATCATCCAGAATCTTCTATATATTTCCTTCTTGTTAAGGACATAGGATGCCATGAATTCTCTCATCAAGGATCTATCTCGTACCGAGTTAAAGCTACACTCCGGTGTCACTCATTTTTTCCAACTCCCATGTGATTGTATGATTAATATGTCAATTATATCGACGTGCTTACGTGAATGCTTTTAGGGGTGTGTCATAGCAACTATAAACAAACTGAAGAATACACTTGAAATGTTGAAGTTTGTTCTTACTTTCATTTGCTGTATTTGGCAGGATGTGAATCATGCTGTTCTTGCAGTTGGATATGGAGTTGAAAATGGTGTCTCGTATTGGCTCATTAAGAACTCATGGGGAGAAGACTGGGGTGACAATGGCTACTTTAAGATGGAGATGGGGAAAAACATGTGTGGTAGGTTTTTACTGCTCATTTTGCCTGTACAAATTAACAAAAGCTGCACATGCTAGGTTGGGCCATGTCTTACTATCTTGTAGATAGATGCTAAATATTTCTAGTGGATTTACCGGACAAGAGATGTGCAAAACATATCCATTTTGATAATTGAGACTAATGCTAAAATTCGAATGCAGGCGTTGCAACTTGTGCATCATACCCCATTGTTGGTTGACTGCTGTTTGAGGAAGCGATGTCTTCTTTCACGAGATTTCTGGTTTATGTTGTCTTGCTTCTATCTGGAATGTAGTTTGTCTCCCATCTATAAGCTCAAGGGTCTTGTTGTAGTGTTGATAGTTCAGGCTCAATGTACAAATAAGAACCGGCCAAGTATACCTATTGTTGTATGCACTAGATCCTTGGTAAATTTCCAAGGGTGTCACTGCTGGGTGTAAGAATATTTTGTCTATATTTCATGAATCCTTTATGTTTTACCTCTCGTCAATACGGCTGATATTTTTTACCGGAAAGAAAACGCAAGTTATACGGCTGATATTTTGTGTATCTGGATGTTAATACGGCTGAATATGGTTCAAACGTTTTCATAACACGTACGGTTGAAACATTTACAGAAGGGTAGTGATTTTCAAACTCCCTTTTTTGACAAATGCACTCTATTTTTTGTTCTTTGGTGAAACTTTAATGTGTAAGTTTTTTACTAAAAGACCAGAAGTGGAGTGTATTTATAAAGAAAAAAAAGTGAAAATCACACAAATTGGCTACATGCTAGATGATATTGAGCAACAACAAATAATTTAGTTTTAGTGACAAATGATTTAGAAGAAGAAGAAGACCACTGGTTAGGGATATGGCAATGGGGAGGGTCGGGGGTGGATACCACTATCCCCGAACTCAAATTCCTCCCCATCCCCGCCCCAAACGAGGAACGGGGATCCCCGTGAGGAACCGGGGATCCAAAGATTCCAAAACTTTTTTAAAAAAAAGTCACTTGCCATAAAATACGAACCAAGAAACTAAATTCAAAAAAAAAAATAATAATCTATGCTGCCATTACAAACCAAATGCCAAGGAAAATAGCCACAGTTGCTGTCATAGTGCCATTACAAACCAAATCAAAATGAAAATAGTTACATCTGCTGTCGTAGTGCCATTATAAACCAAATTTAAATTAAAACAGTCACATAGTTGCTGCCACAGTGCATTACAAACCAAATTGAAATAAAAATAGTTTCTAACAAACAAGACGAGTAGGCTAGTGGGGCTGGAGATTGGAGACGTAAGTCTTTAGAGTGGCGACTGGAAAATGAGAAAACCCTAACTTATCTATATATATAGTAGGCTAGTGGGGCGGGGATCAGAAATCCTAAGTCCCTAACTTATGTGTGTGTGTGTATATATATAATTATGTATTATATATAGTAGGCTAGTGGGGCGGGGATGGGATGGGTACTACCTCATATCCACCCCCTACCCGTTCCCCACTTTTTTTTAAAAATTATCTCCATACCCTACCCGATCCCCAAATAATCCCCGAATCCCCTACCCATTTGGGGCGGGGAACGGGACGGGTTGGGTCGGGGCGGCCGGAATTGCCATCCCTGGCACCGGTAGAAAGTGACTTTGAATCCCAAAAATAGATCTCAAATCTTTGCAACTAATATTTCATTTTGGATTCCACAAATATTGTGCATTAGTTTGGCTTAAAATTATTATCATGCATTCTAATGTACTTTGTCATACATTCGAGTAGTTATAAATTTCCCACATATTCATTTTTATTCTTGGTTTTGCTAATTTTTTAAATTTATTCAAACCTTTTATAGATGGTCTCGACGTATAAGGGATTTCGTATGCAAAAAATTATTTCGAGCATTTAGGACTATAAATTGAACCAAATTATTCATTACTAAAAAAATCAAATCGAATTATTACGTGAATTAAAGTATATTTTAACTATAATTTAACTTATCGAGTTGGCTCGCAGTCGGTTTGAGAAATGAAGCTAAAATTGGGCTTGGTTAATTTCAGATTGTGCGCTGTATCAGTCTATTGAGGCCTAGTTTCTTAAAAAAAAAAAAAAAAAAAAAGACAACTTGGCCTTTTGTTTTATTTTTATTCATTTTTTTTTCACATTTATTAATTTTGCATTAATTTTTTTTGTTTTTTTTGTTTTTTTCTCAACGAGAGATTTTTTCTAAGTGGAGTAAAAAATTACTTCTGGTTTGGAAACTAATCGAATCAGACTTGGGGCTCACTGCTCTTCCAAAACTTCAAAACCCTTCCCAAATTCCGATTGCACCGATTCTCCAATGGCTCTTGACCTACGGATTCTCTCGATCGAAGACTGTTAACTGCTTCGAAAAACTCAAACACCCTAGAAGAAGAAGAAGAAGAAGATGGCAACAGAAAGACACGCCTCTACGCACGTCCCATCTGCTGAAGAAAACGCCATGTACGATTTTTGTGCAGTAGAATCTTTTTCAGATATATATACAATACGCTTACGTGCATACGTGTATAATGTACTGCATATTGTTACTGATCGGCGAGTGAACAATTAGCGAATTTATAGGAATCTGCTATTCTCTTGTCAATTCCTGATTCTTTGTTCACTTGATGTTATTAGTATTTGCACGGTTTAGGTTTTTGAGCCAATAATAGGAAAAAATATAGCTTACATTGATTCCTTGTTCACTTGATGTTAATTTTCTCAACTTGTTCAATTTCCTTGGATTTCTAGTGAATTCTACTCATTCTTGTGGTTATTTGGCTTCATACAAGGCAGTTGCGAATAGTTTTAGTTTAGTATGGGCACTGGATGTAGTTTTAATGTGGCAGGGGCACTGAAACTTGCGAAAGACTCGTTTGTTTCTTTGGTTAATTTTTGAAGTACTCTTAGCCTGCTGTGATATCTTCTAATAGAAAACAAATAGTCAGTGGGAACTGACTCCGCGGTAACATCCAACTCAATGGTCGTTGGAGTGTACAGTTAGCCCCTCTCTCTGTCACTTGTTTTTCCCCCCCAAAAAGTTACGTGGTGTTGGATGGAAAGTTGAGTATATCCCGTTATGCAATGGTGCGTTTAAATTATATCTCCACATTGCAGGTATGCGAAATGTAGTAGCTTTTGTCTTCTGCATCTCGTCTCTAAGCACCTTTGCCATCAGAAAGGCTCTGCTAATACTCTACCATGTTACTGATCAATGTGATGGTTGATTTGTAGGTTCCTTGACATACTGCACGAGTCTCCCCTATTTGGTCATCGGAAGCCTACAAGCATTGTCGGAAGTGTTTTATACAGTCTTTTATTGGCAAGTACAGAATCATCTCTGTGGGACTTTATTGGCATGGCATAACAGCATTTCCAGTTTTTATTTCTTATTGGTTGCTAAATTTGTTTTGTGTTTTTGGGTTTCTTTCATCTAGGCAGGTTATGCTATCTTGGCGGCGGCGGCCCCATGGATCTTTCACTCTATACAGTCGTTACTTTCACCATTGCTTTGTAGTTGTGGTGTCATTCTTTTGATTGTCACAGGTTCTCTTTCTTGGAATCCTCCCTATTTACACATGATTATCCATGGGTTTTTTCACTTTCTTAGATGAGTATCTCACCATGTGTTATCCCGCTTGCAGAGAGCCTGTTTCGTGTTATCAGAATTAAATTATATTTGAATTATACTTATATATAATACTTACATAGTGATTTTTTTGTTGTTTTCCATTTTTTGGTGTGGAGTACCTGCGCACTTCTATGGTTCTAATTATTCATGTCCTCGCATTTACTCCGTTTTCAGGCATCTTTCAGCATTATCTGGTGTACCAAGTCCAGAAAATACGGCTGCAGGTACTTTCCCCTACTTTTTCACTATGTTCTAAAAGTCACTAGGCATTAGTCGGGGGGTCGGCCACCTTCGAGCGATTAATCGGTGCATATTTATTAGTAATCGGCTATTAATCGTTAGTCGGACCTAATCGGATAGGCCCTGTCGCTGCCAGTGATTAATCGGCTATTAATCACCGATTAATTCCTTGTTTTAGAACACTGCTTTTTCATCTTCTCCGAAGATACTTATCCTGCATATTCTTTAGTAATTGTCTGTCTTACTCGAGGTTGTGCCTAAAATCCATCAATACTACAACTTCTTTCTTGTGTTCTAGCACTCCAAAATGTTGAATGTGCTCCAAGTGATCATGATATTAGGTTCCTGCCACTTTTATTCCAGTTACTTGTGTCCAAATATTTTACTTTTGCGTGAAATGTAATAATAATGTTTGAGCTGGTGCAATATAATACCTTTCTTTGAATGCAACTTAGAGATTCCTATATTTTTTTCCGAGTGCGAAGTACATGAGAATCCTTGTCGTTTTCGCATGCTTATTATGCTACTGCTTCCTTCTTGTGTTCTAGCACTCCAAAATGCGAAATGTGCTCCATGTGATCATGATATTAGGTTCCTGCCACTTTTATTCCAGTTACTTGTGTCCAAATATTCTACTTTTGCGTTAAATTTAATAGCAATGTTTGAACAGGTGTAATATAATACCTACGTAGTCTACTGGCTACAGCATACTTAGTTTGTTAGAGCTTGTTCCATTATGGTGAAATAAGACCTCCCAGACTAGTAGATGAACCTTGTGGGCCCCTCCAATTAATGCTATTTGGTTTCAAGTTGAATGCTTCACAGAATAACAGTACTCAAAAAGTGCAGGTGACAATTCGCAACTTATGTATAGAAGACTCTGGTCTTTCCATGGTACCTATTGTGGTAATGTCATAGACTATAATCAAATAGAGTACATACAAACTGGATAACAACTAGAACGTTCTTGAGGTTTCTTTATCTTTCGGGTACTATTTCAATGTCATTTACTGCATGCTTCTTCTTCTCTAGATGATGATAGCACTAGTAGGAACATGGTATCCCCTTTGGCTCTTGACCTGAATATATGAGGGCTCAAGTGGCCTGTAAGGTACTTGATGGTAGTAATGCATCCATTAGAAATTGTAACACTATCTATCATATTTGCTTTCGGCTTCTTTGTATTGCTCTTGGAATCTCTAATCCTCCAGGTTTATGTTTGCTTAATTGGATTAGACATTTTGCAGGGTTACTATGTTTTCAGCCAGAAGTTAAAGCATATTGTTCGCCTACCATTTGCCGCCGCTGCTTATGGTACTTATCTTAGTCTTGTATTTTTGCAACCACATAATCTGGTTTTGTTCGAATTCTTTTGTCAGTCACCTGTAATTCTGGTACAGTTGACAATGTAGGGAAACCAACTTCTTTTGGAATTTGGTATTAACTCTAATGCTGCATGCTACTTGTTTGATCATCACAAATTTGATGATCTATTTGAAGATGATCAAATGTTGCAAAGGCTTACTTTGCGGTGTACTTTTTTTTTGTATTATCAGATTTTGTGTTGTACTCTGCTTCAGGAAAGTTCTATTTTTCTTTATCGTGAAGAAGTTTGTACTTGAACGGTGAACAATTAAGATAGTTTGAGTGATTGATGGATTTAAAATTTCTTGCTTTAAAAGAATGGCTTTTTGTTTGCTAGTCCTTTTTTACTAGGGGGAATTGCATTTAAGTGGTAAGAGGGGCAAAAAACTCCCCACTCATGGACTACTTTTTCGGAATTGCCCAGTCATGGAAAGGAGAACAATAATTCCCAAGACATGGTGTTGAAGACAAAAATACCCCTCCGTCCTATCCTGAATCAGGGGCAATTTAGGTTCATACACGGAGCAATTTAGGTTCATACGTGGGGCAACTTAAGTTCATAAATGAGACAACTTCTGGGGCAACTTAGGTTTATAAACAGGGCAACTTAGGTTTATACACGGGACAACTTAGGTTCATAAACGAGACAACTTCTGAGGAAACTTAGGTTTATAAACGGGGCAACTTAGGTTCATGCACAGGACAACTTAGGGACTACTTAGGTTCATACACGAGACAACTTAGGGGGCAACTTAGGTTCATACACAGGACAATTTAAGTTCATACACGGGGCAACTTAGTTGGCAACTCCCAAAAAATCAGTTTGAAGCTCTAATTTTGAACTGTTGGGTACAAACTAGGATCCGTTCAACAGAGCTTCTTTTGTCCAGAGAGAATCCACTATAGTACGACCCCAAACAAATCCATTCGCTTCCGCCCCTTATTAGATCACAGCTTCTCAATCCGGAAGAAGAGATGCTCGCCGATGTTTGCAACGACGTTGTTCCTGCTCTAGAACTAGAAGTTCAAGCGGGCCATCTTGGTGAGTAAGGGTCGGAGATCGAGATCCGGCACCCCGGTTCTGAGCTGGAGAAATATGGTTGCGGCGGAGGAGGAGGCAGCGCTGTTGCGGAGCGGGGGGTGGGAGGGCTTCGGGGGTGGAGGAATCGAACGAATATGTGAATAATGCCTTTGAATACTCCTTTGAAATACTCCTACTGTCACCCATTTTCTTTATGCAAATCAAAGGCAGTACTGTGGGGGTGGAGGAATCGAGCTCAGAGTGGATTCTCTCTGAATAATGCCTTCGATTTGCAGAAAAATAGAGAGAGGAGGTGGGCAACGTACTCATGGGAAAGGGGGAAAGAAAACTGATTTTAGGGGTTTTTTCATGAGGGGCCTAATTGTCTTTTCAGGTGACCCTCTCCATGTATTGGGAAATATTTTTCCTCTTTCCATATTTGGATGAATTTTCTAAAAACTACTCCATGACCTGGGCGGTTTTTGCCCCACTGTCCACTGTTATACAATTACCCCTTTTTAGTAGTCAATAAAGGTACTTATTTCATGCTGTTTTACTTACAGGAGGTCTTACCTTTGTTCTCATGCTTGACTGCACATACAAGTACATAATTAAATATGAACATTGTTTATTGATAGTATTTATTAGAATTCGTAAATGTTGGTTCATCTCTAGGAACTGCTGCAATGCTGCTTGTCATGGTGTGGAAGCCCCATATCAGTATCCTTTCAATCTCCGTCCTGCTCAGGTCCATACACAATATGCCTATTGGTGCTTAATTGTTCTCTTTTTGAATTATGTGCCCATCCAATTCACTCTCTCTCTCTCTCTCACACACACACACACACACATACACTTCTATTTGTTTGTTGAGTTTTCGTAATATTATATTTTTCTGCAGTCGCTGTTTTGCTTTGTCTTGTGAGATAGTGGAAACATTTTTGTCTATTGTTTGAGAATTATCTTCTCATGGTTGCATTAGGTAACCTTTATGGACACCCCAAGGTATAAAAGTGAACCTCTTTCTCCTTTGAAGGTAGGATGAAAATGTCTCTATTTCGTCTGATATTGCAGCCTTTATGGCTTCTCAGATTGAATTTACGTTGAGGTTATTATAGTAGTTCCGTTTGGTGATTCTTATTTATGGATTTGCCTGCGAAATCCATACTTTTGGCGTTTGAGAATCTGTCATTGTGGTATATTTTCCTTAGCCTCCAGTCCCAACTAATTCAAGAGTTGTATTGAGGATTTTGATGTGCTTCCCAGTAACACCCTTACTTTTATCTCATGATGTGAAAACCACCTACCCCTTTGCACATCATGTGTATCTGCATGCACCACATCCAGTAGGAGATAATGTTGATGCCTTGGATAGTGCTTCATCAGCCAGTACCAAGGAATCCATTGGATGCAAAAACGATCTTGTCCATCCTAGATCTGAGAAGGAGCCATTTACGTGAAACAGATATAGGGGGGTATGAAAAAAATTCATTGTGAAAGAGGACATAATAGGCACCTTTCCTGAAGGTATATTGCACCTTACGGGAGATAATCTTGGACATGCTAAGTTTTTCAGTAAATATTTTCTAAGTCTTATTAGGAATGCATATGAAGGCAACACATTCTTTAATAGTTGGAGAAGTTAATCTGCTTTAGTTTTATTGTTTGTTAAAGTCTGAGAATGAGGACCTCTATTTTTTTTCTTCTTCTAAACCCTTTAAGAAAGTTTTCATCTGGGTCTAGCTCAAAGATTCCTGTTGTTTATCGAATAGGAGACAAATCTTTTGATCTCTTTATGAAATTACCTCTGATGCTAATTCTAGTTTTGGTACCAGTTGAGATAATATGGTTTCATTATGGTGGTAGCCCAACACTGGCATGTTGAATTTTTCATTTCATGCCATTTTAGGTGGATGGTGGCCATGCTTGCTTATGAAGAATACATGAAGTTCCTTTAAATGGCCTGAATTTTTCATTACGTGCCATTTAGCCCTACACTGTACGGCATGCATATGCAGTCCTGTACTCCTATTGAAAAGATTGAATCCTCTGCCGGTCACACGATCAGAAATGCAGCCATAGATATCTTAAAGAGGAAAATTAAATAGAGCTGAGACAACAAATATTTGCTTTCAGCCTTTTTCTTTAATGTTACAGATGTCATTGTAAGTTGCAATGTCTGCTGTCATGGAGTTTTGAGAAATTTTGTCAAATCTGTTAAGGTGGTCGTGATTGCATTGGTTTTTCCAAAATTAAAGCTGCTGACAATATGCCGCTCCAGAGCTAAAGTTCACAAGCTTGATTTTTAGGGTTACAGTTAGCTGACTACCTTTTGCTTAACTGCAAAAACTGCAGGATTATAATGCTGATTGAAGTAGTGTGTGCTGGGTTTTTCATGAGTGCATATATAGGTGAGTTACACATAAATACTTGGGAGATTTTTTTGTTTGGAGTCTATATTGTGGAGCTTAAAAGTATTAGACACGTCTCTTATGTTTTCTGAACTAGCTTTTAGTACCTTTGTTTGCCAAGGAAAAGTTCCATCAAGTCTTTTTCCAGAAGTTCGTTCAAGTTCTGCAGCACAAAGTGGCTGCAAAAACAACTGAAAATAAATCTCACAACTGTTCCAACTAAGTTTAAAAAGAAATAAAGAAAAATACCCCCCATTTGAAGCAGAAAGTATTATAAGAGCCGATCCAGTGTCTTGCTTTTGATAGCTACCAGCCAACTTTCGTTTGGCTCTCAATGAAGTTAATCTGGGCCTGTTTTGTTCCTGTAAATTTGTTATTCTTTGTGCTCTTATTTGACACTCTGTAAATCAACATATATCTCATCTCTTCAGCAGTAAAGAAAATTTCCTAAACTTACTCTGCAGTTTGGATGTAATTTGTTGATCTTTGTTGCCAAAGTGGTTCTGAAGATGAGTAATGATCTACGAGGAAAGGGTTTTGCTATGGACTTGGAAAGGACGTTACTTCAGTTTATCTTCTTGCTAGAACATTATTTTAATTAGTACCTTGGTGCTTGCAGGTTACATATACCAGTACAACTCATTGGATTCTCAGCCTGATGTTTTGAAGTCATTATATTCTCCCCTTCAGCCATCAAGTTCTTTGGAAGGCTTGAGGTAGGGATAAATGAGAAACCTCTGTTCTTGTTTGGAATAGTTGTTTTTCAGTGTGTCTACAACTACTTTGGCTTTTGTTTGTAACAATTGACATCAATGAAGAAACTGTACTGCAGTCAAGCTGCTCCATGAACCTGTTACCAATTTGTGTTTTGTGCTGATTGTTTGCGCTATTGTTTTACCTACTTGGATTCCAGTAGGAGTATTTCTCAATTGCATTACCTGTAATTTCGAACCACTCTGTCTTAACTTGTTTGTCGATTTTGGGGAATCAAACCAAATAAGGGAGCTGGGAGCACAATCATTACACTTAAAAACCTTGAACTTTTTAAAAAAATGTCCTTTCCTCCAAGTTGACGTGCCATTCCAACTCTTGAAAGAAGGGTAAATGAGGAAAATTGGACAAACAATTTGGGACATGGAAAAGTCAAAAACAGGACAACCAACATGGGAGGCAGGGAGTATAATTTTTCTTTAGATGATGATATTCATAATTTGTTTTGCAAGTCCAGGTATCATGATGGTGGTCGGCTTGCTGATCAGCAGATGGCTTTGTTGCAATATCAACGAGAAAACCTTCACTTTCTGAGTGAGGAGGTATTGACGATTTCGATTGATGGTAGCTGTATTGTACGTAGCTGCTGTTGATTGTGTTTTGGAATTGATGCTTCAGCTATGGGTCACTGTAGACTCTGAGCAATTACATGCTCCAATATGCATATTGAGTCATGGTAAAAGCTGATTATCCATTAGTTGTAATTTTGTAACCTTGTGTACCATTTTTAGATCCTTCGATTGCAAGAATCCTTGAGCAAATATGAACGGTCAAATGATGGGAACACCCCTCAGGTATTACTGATCCTAGATATATAATTATGTTTTTTGAATTTGCGAAAATGTAAATTGGTACTTGTAGAGAAGTCAGAATATGCAATATCTTGTTCTAGTTTTCCTTCTTCTTTGGTTTTATTTTTTCTGTTTTCGCTATGTTGTAATTCTTTTCTGTTAGTGAAACCACTGTGGAAGCTGGTGCTATATCACATGAAGGCTGGAAGGGGATGGAAAATTTGTCCTATGCCCAGAATTCTTATGATAAGCCACATTTCACGATTCCTGGGAACATCCGAGAGGATCTTATTTGATATGATCTCACCAGAATTTGTCAATTTCTATTTTTAATTTTCCTTTCCCTTTTTTCGCCAAATTATTTAAATCTTGCTGTTGTATTAATCATTACTCGTGTAGTATAGCCATCAGCTGTAGGTGGGTTCAACTATTGGGATATTGTTTTGATGCGAAAGGATATGAACTATAAATGGTGGATTTTCATAATGACTTGCTGAGGTGGCCTGTTTAGCACCATAACAAAGTCTAGATTATAGATTGCAAGCTTTTTCATTCCATGTATATTTCTGCTTTTCAGTTCAAATGTGTGTTTCCTTTGCTTTTTTCTTTCCGTTTCTGTGTTATTCCTCTTTCTTGAGTTTTTCATCTTGTGGAGGAACTGTACTAGTGGAATGGTTAGAATATTATAGTTCCACTGGCTGTGGTTGCAGGTTGATCTTGCTCATCTTTTAGCAGCTCGTGATCAAGAATTACGAACACTTTCAGCTGAGGTAATACTTCATTTTCTACCACAGTAGATGCGTCCTTTTTGTACTATAAGCACTGTTTGCACTGAGGTAGTTACTAACACTGTTTTATGCTATGGAATAGTTCATCATTTTCTAGTTGATTCCTTTTTGTCCTTTCTCTGTTACTTTTGTTAGTTTTTGCGCGCTTCTTATTTATGGCTCTAAACTTGTATGATGGCCTCGCAATACAAATTCATCTCATGCACTTATTCTTGAGTTTTCTGACATCTTAACAGTTGTCAAATTAATTTGGCTGACAACCATAGACTGGAGATCAAAAGTGAAGGATAACTAGGAATAGTTTGGCTCGTTTGTGCGGTAAAAAATGTCAATTAACTAGCAATAGACAGAAAACTGAGAGTTAAGGGAGAGACAACAACAACATAACCCATGTAGTCTCCAATCATTGGGGGTATGGACGGGGGAGGATTGGAGACAGACCTAACCTTTGACAATATGCACAAAGTGGCTGCTCTCAAAATACCACTGAAACAATGCCCCCCTATTCCTGTTTTGCTGCGGAACCATGCTCCTAAATCAAAGCTGAATGGCTGACCCAATTCAATTTATGTGTACATTACCATGCTTCCTTCATTGATAGTCCAGAGCATCGGTATGCACATTATATAGCTGTTCGGTCCGAGTTTTGTTCACTGCTCAACCTAATCCACTGGCCTAAGGAGTCTCTGTTCTACCAATCAATCAACCAGCTTCCGGTGCCGATTAAATCTTACAACTGCAATGAATTCCAAGGAATTAGCTGAACCGCTAGAGTTTATCTCCCAAACTCTATTTTTCTGACTTACCAAACAAAACCCAATTCTATAACTAGACCTCAAACTCACTGAGAATTATGAAATTCTCAATACAACCATTGAAAAGAATTTGTGAAATTGGATAGCTCTCAGAAAGAGTGAATACACAAATTTGCTCTCAAAACTCTCAAAGTGATAATATTTAAATGAAATGTGAGAAGTGAATGTTGCTCTGTATTGCTCTGGAGTTGTGCTTGGTGATTTTCATTTGCAGAAGGTCTTCCTTTTTATAGCTGAACTTATTTGAACGTTGGAACAATTCTTTGTGCTGAAAATCTTCTTTCTGCAAATATTGGTCCTACTTAATTGCAAATATAAACTTTGAGTTGAATCGCCGAATATGTGGATTTGCAACGTTCTTTGAGGAAATCGGGTTTTAAATTCCCAGAAACCACACGATTATATAGCCAAAGGGTATTAACTGTGAAGCTTTAGAATTCTACAATGGCGGAAAGAGCAGTAGATTGGACGACCACATGAGAGACGACATGGGAAACTGGTTGTCCACTTGAAGAAGAGGATGACCACTTTGCAATGTGGATGACCAGTTTCAAAGTGGATGACCAATGACCGCTTGTAAAAAAGATTCGGGCCTATTGGGCTCTGAAGATCTTTGGGCCAAAGGTTTAATTATGAAAGAAATTCTTAGGGGCCATAATCTAAAATGAGTTTTGGGCCAAGTAATATTTGACAAATTGATTATTCATGGGCCAATTTTAAACCATCATAAAGACTAATTTATGTTGAATAAGAACTTCAACAAGATAATCTTAACCATGTATTTAATGAAATCAATTTTGTCAAATACTCAACTACTCAACATCAAACATTTCTAACAATAAGATCAAATATTAAGCACATGAATTACAACTCAATTGTTATTGTAAAAACATTTCAGAGCACAAGATTTAATATATTAATGTAACACTCTCTGAATTCCAATACACTATAAAATTGAATATTTTGTCACAAATATATAATCAAATGATAGGCACATAGAGTTTGTGAATCTAGGTTAATGTAGAGCCTCAAATGTAATACACATATTTTGTGTTAAAGATAATCAACGATAAAATCACAGTGAAGTACAATTATCAAAACACCATCAAAATCACACTTAGTGTAACAGATTTCATGGACACCTGTTGTATTAACAAATGAAGATAGATTCCTGCTAACGTATGCAAGTAACCAATCCCACATTACTACAGTCTATATATCTAGTACGAAGATATACTGTTTTGCACGTAGGTTTAATTAGAATTTTTGGCAATGGTGACAAGATTCTAACCTTTTATTTGCTCATTGCCAAAAGGGATATCGTTATCGAGGACAATCATCATGTAGATCATATTTATGATGAACTCTTCAAGCGTGTTACCCTTCCTTGTTCAGCATCTATAGAGGATTAGTGTAGCCTATCATGCGGTCATAAAATCATGCAGAAAACTGTATTCGTGGTTAGAGATGGCACCAGTTAAGGACTGCGTGTTATCTTTCTGTGTGGAAGGCCTTTTCGCGGATCACAAAAAAAAATAAAAAATCTTTCTGTGTGGAAGAAGTAATGAATCTAGTAGTTAGAGTGATTTATTTTGGAATGTTTTAGGATGTTAGAAAGAATGATGACGTTTTACATATTGATACGTTGCTCGAGAAAGAGTTGAATGTTATACAGTATCCCTGTGTACAAGTATACTGGATGCCTATTAACTGCTCTCTCTCTCTCTCTCTCTGACTTGCAAAAATCCCAACCTAGAAACAAGTCTCATCCCTTATTATTCTCCCATTAATTTGCTCTTTGAAGTGACATTTCCAGTTCTATGGTTGCTTTTTAACTTGAAAGTCTATGCTGCAGCATTCTTGTCTGAGTGTATGTTATTGAGAAATATTTTCACATTCAGATGAATCAACTGCAATCTGAGCTGAGGCTTGCTCGATCTCTAATTGCTGAGAGGGACTCTGAGATCCAGTGTGTTCGGACTACCAATAATCAGGTATCTTGCTAGCATTATTGAGTGACATTTGTTAATGATCTTGCCGTGGTAACCTATAGGATAAAAAAAGGTTCACTCTTGTGCGTTTGAGAAAATAAGAACAAAAGGAGCACAGGCTAGGAGAAATCCCGATCTTCGGGAAGAAAACCTAGAAGAAGAAAAAACAGCCTCTTTCTCACCTTTGTCATTCTTTATTTTTTCGGTCAGAGCTCTGCATTTGAAGACTTTTTCACTTGATTTCCATAGTGGTAAGAAGCTTAATATAGGGCATCAGCCTTGCATCCAAATGCAGTTGGAATATGTTATCCCATCTTCTGCTGTTGGGCTTTTCCATTCTTTTTACTTTGGGGAGAGCACTGAATTGAACTGAAAACTCTTGACAGAAGTACAGAACTAACCCTATAGTTGCAAAATAATTAAGAACCATGTCTTGGAAGTCAACTCTTGGTCATAGCCCCGCAATCATCACGCCTAGAGGCTCCGTTCAGTTGCCAGGAATGTTGTACAGGAAAGTTATTCTCAGGAAAAGTCAAGTAAAGTGAAGTAAAGGAAAAAGAAATCTATTTTCCTGTGAGTGTTCATTTGACAAAAAATTTTTGCAGGAAAATTAAAATTTAGTGGTTCATTTGTCGGAAAAAGACACTTAAGAGAAACTTCTTTATTTTCCATGGCTAAAAGTAACTTTGAGAACTAACACATATCGGAAAATGTATTTTATCTAATGCAAAACCTTAACATGAAGCTTAAAAAATAAGTAGATAATAACTAAATATAACTATGCTTGATTAGTTACCGATACAAAAACTCATTGATAAACTGATGATTAGTAAGTACAAAATAAAACTGAAGACTAATGATAAGATAAATAAATACTTCCAAAAAAAATCAATTACTAATTTTTTCTATAACAATTATCTTAGAAAGCATCACAGTAGTCCAAATTGTTATTGCTCACGTAAATTTCGAAGTCTTTCTAAGAACCTAATTCGTATTTTTTTTGATATTGGCGTCGTTCGTTTTTTTTTTTTTTTGCCCTCCAATTATTTTGGCCCCACAATGCAAAAAATTTTCCCGCAAAATCCTATGCTTTTGGCCGGATCACTTTTGCAAGAAAGTAAATCTTGCAAGAAAACTTAAGAACATTTTTTCACTACTTTCCTGGCAACTAAACACTACAAAAGTTATGAGAAAGTTGATTTTCCCATCATTTCCTACACTTTCCTGACAACTGAACGGAGCCAGAATGTTTCTGCAGTGGAGGGAATCACTATGTGTATAATGATTTAAAGAACCATGTCTTGGAAGTCAACACTTGGCCATAGCCCCGCAATCATTTCGCCAAGAATGGTTCCGCAGTGGAGGGAATCACTATGCATGAATGTATTATGGTTGGAAGAGACCCTAAATTTGCATTTATACAATTTTCACCACCAAAAAATCATCAATGCATTAAGTTCCTACGTGTCATGCTGTTTCCTTTTTTCTTTAAATCATGCTGTTTCCTTTTTTCTTTAAATTATGCTGTTAAACTTCAATGTCATTGCTGGAGCAGTACGTAGAGGAGAATGAGAGGCTGAGAGCTATATTAGGGGAATGGAGTACCAGGGCAGCTAAGGTACTCTCTGTTTTATGCTCTACATTATCTACGATACTAAGCTAGCGTGTAGAATCAATCTAAATTGGATTCTCTATGATATTACTTTGCTAATATGTCACCTGGTGGGTGCTTAAAAAGCTTGAGCGAGCGTTGGAGGCCGAACGGATGTCAAATTTGGAATTACAAAAGAAGGTATTAACAGTAGCGAGAAATCAACCGTCTCATGAATCAGCAGAACCCTCTTGACAAGCGTATTAACAGTGGTGAGAAATCAACCGTCTCATGAATCAGCAGAACCCTCTTGACAAGCGTGGAGCAGGGACAATCGCAAGTATTGTAGAGAGATGTTTACATTTGTTCTCTGTATCGAATGTTGTCTTAACTTTTTCCTTCTTCCCAAAGATGTCACGGTAACAAGAGTAGATGGTAAGTGTACAAATCAATCAGAATCCCTCCCTGAATAACATACGTTGCTACCAGAATTACTGTCAAGTTGCACCCAAATTTCACAGTTCCATAGTTGTCTCCTAGTCTATTGAACTTCTCGCTAGTATATATGTGACATCATGGAATACTCCAAAAGATTGCACTTAGCTGTGTATCTATGGAGCTAAGGCACTGCATTGTTGGCTTATCGAACCTATTTTCTTTTTCTTGTTTCCCTTCAAACGGTGGAAGAAAGTATCTGAATTACATTAGAAGGGACATAAGCTCACAATCATACAAGTTCACTGATAGCCCATTTAAGGAAATAACCCCATTCAGGGAGAAGAAATAATCATTAACTGCTTGGCAAAGATTGACCCTTGACCCCCCAATGGAAGTGCCCAAGGTAACCAACTAAGATCATCTCCAGCATTCACCCTATTTTTCCTCCCCAATTTTGAGTCAAAATTTGTATAAAAACTCAATTTGGGTGAGAGCATCTCCAATGGTAAAAGTCATTTGTTGCCCAATTTCTTTTTTTAAATACTCAATGGCACATATGTAAATAAGAGATAGGAGAAGCTTCGTCTGCAAAGCTCAGCAAATTTATGGCGGAACTCAGATACAAAGCTCCAACAACGTACAAAGAAGAGCTTAAAATTGGAGTTCAATCAGCCAAGTCTATCTCTCTCTCAGCTCGAAGAAAGCTTCGACTGGGATTTAAAATGGAGTTCAATCGCTACTGCGAGAAGAGTCCAAGGAAGTGCTGGTTGGGTGAATACCTCAGTCCCAGGTCCATCTCTCTCTCTCTCTCAAGAGCCGCCGGGAAAAATGGGATGGGTTTGGGTGGGATGGGTTTGGGTTGTCCCTCATTTGGGCAAAGAAATGGGCAAAATCTAAATTGAAGATGGATTTTTGAATTTGGGTCTTAAAATGGATAAGGATTGGAGATGGTCTAAGCTACCCTAATTTGGTTACTGAATCCCACTTTTTCACAGCAGTTAATTGTGTAATATGCGCCTTCGCATTCATAACAAGACACCCCTTGTTCTTCCAACAAAGAGCTCTATGCAAGAGAACAAGAAAAGAGGATAAGAAGCAATACGCCACTAATTTACTTATGTTGTCCATAAAACAAAGAGGGTAAACCCATCCCTGGCCCACTTCTTAAAACCCCCCTAACCAACTTGAAAGCAAGATCCCATTCCCAATTGTTTTTGGTTCAACACACAGAAACTGTATCAGCTAAGCTAAACTGGCTGACAAATTCATTTGGCATCCTCCCAACACACACTTTTGTAATCATTACAAAAGATTTTCATAGCCATTCAGTTACAATGGGGATGTATGATTTGTTTCATCTAGAAAGAGGCAACCAAACACATAGTTGTAGAAGTCGTGACCTTTCACGATTTCTCCTCCCCCGAATATAGGTTCCATATCATATTTGCATGCTCGAGTACAGTCGGGACAGTAGGTCACCTACACAAGCAGAAATAAAATTATGTCAGTTTGGATAAGAATTTGGAAAATTTTCAAAGTTTAACCACCACAACAATAAGATTAAGGGGTTATGGGGCAGATTTTTTAGGAGAAGCAAATAAAGGGCATTTATTTTGAGCAACTTTATCTGCAAAATTTAACCTTGCAGAAAATTTTGGTTCTCTTTGCCGTACATAAATACTTTATGCATGGTAAATATTTGTTGTTTTGCACATCATTTTATGGTGCGACATATGTTCGAGTCACACACCTCCAGTAGCTTTGGCTGGAAATGGCAATCAAGCATTACATCCACGCCATAGATGGCCCTAGATTTTGGAGACTGCATTTCTGGGTGCACTACTCCAGCTGACTCAAAAACTGACTGGATCATCCTTTTGACTCTCATATGGATATCCAACCATTTCACTGCAACAATACACAATCATCTGCATTACTTCCCACATGAGACCACTGTTGCATTTGCATTTCAGTAAACAAGGCTAGCAGGAGTATAAAAGAGACCGGCTTTAATACCTTGATGTTCCTGCTCGAACACCCTAACAAATTCTGGTGTGTTCATGTGATTCAACTTCCCCCTGTAGTTCTGCAGGCCAAAGAAGTGAGTACAAAGGTTAACTGGTCAAGTGCATCAAAATAGTGAAACTATGCCTACTTACCATAACAGTGAAATGAGTCTCATACTCGGAAAAACTGTGCTTGTCTAAAGAATACTGGTTGTTTGCCAACCTAACCTGAAAAAGGAAATGAAACTAAAGTTTACACATGGAGCAATCAGTATTCCTATGTAAAACCACATGAGAACAATCTATAAACAACGGTTCCCCTTTTAAAGTCCACTATCGGAGACATAGCGATGGCACAAAAGTTTAGTCCACAGAGATATGCGCATACCCAGAAAACATCTGCAAGGAATATTTCCAAGGGGTCCATGCTGCGAACCAGAACGATGTAACGGATATCAAATTTCTTCCCTTTGAGCAAAGCTGGGCGTTCTATATACTTCTGACAAATTTTTGGACCAGTCTCCATGAGACGAATAATAGCTGATAAATTACCAGTTATAGTTGTGTCAATAGTTCGTGCCATGTTCCACGGTTTTAAGATCCAAAGATTGTCCAGACCATCCCTTTTGCGTACATAATATTCGCCAATGAGATGAGTAAGATGTGTTTCAAGATTGTAAGTAGGCTGCAACCATGTCGGACTTCCATGTGCCTGTACGGAAAGAAATCCAGAATTAACAACTTCTGCAGAATAATAATAATACCACTCATCAGTTTTTTGCTCCTGACATGTAATTGCTGTCATGCAAAACAAGTGAGGTGTCAAGACCTTCTGAACAGTTTCTGCCAAATGATGTTTCATCACAAGACAAGCCTCGAAAGGAAATTGATTTATGTATTGTTGATCTGTCAGTCCAGCAGCTGCCTTCATATCTTCATCCACCTGCGTACTTGTCCATATAATATCTGCATCTTTTGGGTCAGACGCTGCAATTGAAAAATGTTAAGTGAGATTTACAGAGCAGAATACACTAAAAACGGTATACAAATTATCACCCAGACAATGAAAAAACACCAACATAACAAAACGGGCTAAGATGCCAAAGGGTACTGCAATAATTCAGAAAGTACAACTCCAACAAAACAACATATTAGACAAATCTTAATAAAAGATTACAATGTACTTAATCACTTCACATACTGATCACAAATTCAGGGCGTGTCAAAAGTTCTTCCACTGGAGGTATATCTGTGTAAACCCGTAAAGCACTTCCATCCTTACGCAGCAAACTATTGGTTGTAGATGGCTTCATGGGCGGGGAGACAAAACTTGTTGATTGCAATTTGTGCTTGTGATTTTCATATTGCTGAGGAATTCACTTGAATTAGTACCAGAGTATATTTAAGCAGTTTTTAAGTCCTGATAAAACAGAAGTTCATATTACTCAAGGTACCTATTAAATACTTACTTTAACAAAATAGTTTTGCGGTGTATGGTACCAAGCAGAGAGTCTGGCAGAACGTTGCTTTTCCTCCCCAATACCATATAGAAAATCACGAGTGCACTCATTACCTTTTTGAACTTTCTGGGTCGGCCACAAGATAGAAAAGCTGACAAAAGTATTCAAAATTAACAAATGCACAGAATGGACATTGCTGATTCAACAAAGTTGCATCTATGGACAAGCACAGAACTTGTCAACATGCCCTTGAATTGAGCATAGGATTATAAGGTACTAGATTTGTTGGATGGACGAATCCAGAATTTACATAATGGAAAATTTTGGTTTGCTTACAAAAACTAGTTTGTTTTATTCAGTTATGAGATATATACGTGTTGTAAACATTAAGGGGATTTTGGACCTCTGAGAGCAATGTTTACCAATTAATTGGCCCAAACATAACTGTTGCATAATCCAATACCTCTATTTAAAACAGTGTTTCACAACTTTACTGAACAAGTAAAGAATCTGCTTGAAATTAAGTAAAACAACAGCCAAAAAAGAGAACCTTATAGCCGATGCCAGTTTACCATCTGGCATGTAGAGAAAAGGTGACACTCTGAAATTTGGCTCATCACTATCCCGCAAAGCTGAACCTAGTTCATCCATCACATACCTAGAAGCACAGACATCAAACATGGTTAATTGATTATACTGCACAAATAGAAGCAGCAAAAGAACAAAAAAAACTACAGTACACTTGTTAATTTTTGTTATTATTTATAAATCACGACTTCAATAGTGCAGAGTATAGATAGTTCCCGCTGAGATATTACATTCAATTTTACCCCCCCTTCTCACACAAGTCACAGCCATATAGTACAACTGTCCAGGAAAGAAATCTAGAATATATACCATACAGATGTCTCATCGATCTTTTCTTCATCTGCTAGTCTATAATTCATCAAATACAACCACATTGCATTGATAACACGATCAGCAAGAGGTTCCTCTGAAGACCATTCAGGAAGACGTGGTTGGAGCATTGAGTCAATCACATGCTTGCCAGATTCTAATATCTTTGATCTACTGATGCCATTCAGCAGAGAAAGATTGGGAAGGGATTCAAGAATTTCAACAGCACTTTCTCCAAGTGGCCCAGGAACTTCTACCTGTTTCATTGCCTTTATCAGCTAAGTTTGGGTGATTTATGAATAAAATGAAGCAAGTTTTAAGAAAGATACCTCCAATGCATTTAAGCAAGTAAACCCCTTTAGGAGCTGCAACAACTCGCCAACTGAGTTCTGGTCTAAAGGGTTCCCTCGAAGATTCAAATGCGATAGAGATGGCATTTTAGCAGGCGAAAATGCCTGAAAAAACAGCAATAAAATGAAATCAGTGAAGAGTTTGCTTAAGTAAACACTGGATATCCAAATCACCAGCTCTCGGGTGGAGCTAGGAGCCTAGGATGCTTTATCAATGGGGTCAACATAACTTGAGTCAGACATATGACAGACTGTGCTAAACGAGAAGATACCAGATCGAAAAGGAAAAAAAAAGATACATGAGAAGATATATGTTTACGTAGTTAACATATGAAACCAAAAAGTTGTACTTATGATATGATTCATCCACAAAAGGCATTGACAATTTTCCATGTTTTTAAGACTATGCATAAAAAATGCTGTGGAATGTTTTTGATGATACACCCAAGCAATTTATTATTCATCCACTAAACTAAAGTTCACATCGAAGTCGGTTCTATAGAATTTTCGTAGCAAAAAACTTCTTATGTACCATTTCGAGCGAAAATTGCTGAATTAAATTGTGATGCATCACGTTGAGAAAAACTATTTTCAGTACGACAGGGCAATTCATAACTTTGGTGGAAGTTTTAGGGGCAACTTACATACTTGATGGGGGTGTTTTGGGCAAGTTTAAAATTTTAGTGGGGTTAAATTTCTACATAAAATACCTTTAAAAGCGTTAAGAAATTTACATAAGTGAGTGGGGTCAATTGATCCCACTTGCCCTTACCTCCCTTCATCCGTGCCAGCACTACACCAAACAGGGGGAAAATAATGAGAGGTGTTAAGCAGCCTTAATTACACTTTGGCAAAATAGCTGATGGCTATGACAAGGCACTACCCTAGATCTTTTATATCCTCTATTGCCTAAAATATGAAGTATATGATGAGAAAAAACAGTCTACTGAATTAAATTTGAAAAGGAAAGTCGTTAGGAACTACTAGCGCTGAACAGCTCTGACCTTATTGATTAAGTTGTGGATGAATCTATTTGAAAGGTCAAGAAAGGTCATGCTCCCCAGTGGATGGTCAGTCTTATGGGAACAGCCAGAATTGTCCTTTCCATATATTCCTCCACAAAATCCTAGTGCCCACTCACCAAAATTGCAGGTGAAGCGTGAGTTGTATATCTCCAAACTGGAGCAACCTTCAAAAATAGCATCTGCCCTGTGATCATCGCTAGAACAACAACAAATAAGTTCATTGGAAGCAACTAATCATGACTGCAAAAGGTATATAATAATGATATTTCACAAATCAGGCAAACTTACGAGTTCTGTATGACCGGATTATCATTCAGCCAAAGTGCCTTGAGGTGCTTGAACTTTATAATTTCATGCATAACAGTTTCCACATTCTCGAGCTTGTTCCCACACAAGCTAAGTGCAAGTAAATTCTAATGCAACAAAAACATCAAATTAGTAAATAAACCTTCAAAAAGTAAACCATTAAAAAGGTACTTATCTATGAAATGAGATACCAAAAGACAAACAAGCAGAATTTGATAGAGGAGATGCTCTACAATCAATATAAAAGTAAAGTACTATCATTTTAATCAGAAGGCAATGCTCCTCAACAGTCATTTTCAAAGCGAAATACAGTTAAATGTTAGGCAGAGTTTGAATGGTACAGAAGGAAATGGGCAGTGAGAAAGTATGTAAGACTGTGTACATACGAAACACATAAATGAGACCCCTGTAAATTCCTCTCAAGCATGCATAAGCATAAATAGCTCACTCACCTCCAGAAATCCTCAACAATCCTCACTTACGAAATTTCCAGCCTACTCGAAGAGCACATGCATAGTTCTTCAAATACAGCAATCATGAGAAATGCTCTCAATAGGAAAATGCATTCTTCCATGCATGACAAGTAGTAAAACGCATAATAGAAATGACTTACAGGAAATTTACTAGGCAAGTCAAGTGACAACAGCATGGCATCGTCCATGTCAAGCTCCTCAAGCTCCAACCACCTCACAGTGTCATCGCCTCTCTGTTTCGCAGTACAAATTTCACTCTCCACAATTTCCAAGACATTTTTTTTGCAACCATTCTCATCTGAGACTCCAGCAGAATTGTCTTGCTCCTCATCATCCGGAGTCAAATCAATATCAACACACATCAACGATGCCATCCTTTCAGCCAAACCGGGAACTTCCTCCAACTGCAAAACCTCTCAAAAACATCCAGCTATAAATATACAATGGCCAGTAGATCAAAGCTCCAATCTTTGGCATATTAGTTTCAGCAATCAAAGTTGACAAAGTTGAATTTGTCAGATATTAGTTACCAGTAGATCACAGACAAAATCCTGTATTTGAAAAACAGTAGCCAGTGTTTACAATTTCACTAAGCAGTTCAATCTGGAAGAGTAACACCATCTATTTAGTACTTAAGAAACTGTAATAAAGAATATGCTAAAGCAAAAAAAAAAAAAGTATTCAGGAATACATCTTTTGAATTTTCCAATTAGTTTCCATACACTAAGCAACTCGAACAATATTCTCAAAGGCGTAGTTGAAATTCCAACTTCTTTTCTTTTCCTGAGCCTTTTCTCAAGAAATTACAAAGTGATCTACTGTGCGCTAACGACTCAACGACCCAGCCCATAAGAGATCAAAGCTGCGATCTTTACCACATTAGCTTCACGAAATCAAAAGTTGAATTGTCATAATCAGATAACAATTACCACTTACCATTAGAAAAACAATGCCATCTTAGAGCATCTAAAGCCCTTACCCCTTACCCACTCCTCTCCTTGAATCACACATATACCAAATTGAATTTCACTCAAATCAGGGGGAGACTCAAAATTTTTAACTCAAATTTAACTCATGGGAGTGCTTCATACCAAATGAAGCTTGTACTCATATTTTTACTCGAAATTTGAGAAAAAATAGGAGTAGGGCTGGAGAGGCTCTTATACACTATCACCGCATAAAAGATCAAAGTTCCCTCCCCATGTTGCCACTTTCAATGCGTAGGTCAGTCTCCAAGACCAACACCCTTGATTTGGCAATTAGCAAACCAAAAGAGAAGAAAAAGCTTAACGCAATATACTATTAACTTTTCATGCTTATTACGTTTCTGAGTTTCATTCGAGTAGCATATGTACTTCAAACAACTCAGCTTCGTTGCCTACCAATAACGCTCACTTGAACTTCCAACTCACGTTCATTTTCCAAGCCTTTCACGAGAACCAGACACTTACTGTGCACCAACGAACACACTGGTAGTAATACGAAATGCAAACCTGTTTGCGAGCGTCGTCGAGTCTAAAAGTCCAGGCGTGGTCGACGAGGAAAACACGCGACTCCTTATCCATGGAGTCCGACGTGAGGACGAGACGCCTCTGTCGGCCGTCCTCGACGGCCTCGACCTCGAAGAATTCGCCGCCGTCGAACGTGTCCGTGGAAAGCTTCTCGAACAGTTGGCGGTGCAGCGACGGAGGTACTCCCGACGCCGCCAGTAGGATCCCGTGGACTTTCACGAAGTCGTCGTAGGTTCGGATTACTCCGGCCGCCTCCATTACGGTGGTGTTTTTGAGAGCAGTAACCAGTTGCAGCAGCGGACTGTATTTCGATAAAATGGGTTTTTTATATAGTGTGGACAAATCTATTTTTACAAAAATAATTTCACTCAAATCATCTCCGATTATGCAGCGACCGGTGCTCGATTAATATAATATTCAACACTATATATCTTTTTAACGAGCTTTACAACATGAACGCTTTGGATAAGAGAGATAAATCTGGATGAGATCACAATTTGATGGATTCGCATTGGAGTCTACCCGCGACGTCGTTTCAAAGGAACTCGCTCGTTCACACGCGAGGTTCTAAAAAATTCAGTGTGCCCAATCCTATTTTCGCAAAAACAAATTCACTCCAATTGTCTGCGATCACGTATCAGTAAATATTCGATTCACATAATCTTAAACATGTTATTTTTTCTTTACGAGATCTTCAATATGAACTGTTCAGATCACAGATATGAACAGAAATGAGCACACAATTTGTCAATTATACGTTTCAAGGGACTTCTCAGGTTGAAGATGAGAAGTGTTATTGAGCACGGGCGACGTCGTTTTTGAGAAAGATCGCGTGTTGAAGTTGCAAGCTTAAAACGAAACATGGTCGGCGCTGTTTCGACATAGCTGTCGTCGGGAGGTGGAACTTCTTGGGCTGAGACGGCCCAAATAATTCGGGTCCAGCAGTCTGAATAAATTTCAGGATGGGCTAATTAATTTGGGCTGATAAGGCCCAAATAATCCTGCCCACTCGGGGAAATGTTTTTACAGCCCGAGTAAATTGGAAAGCTAGCCCGTCTGGGACTCTACACTTATTCATCTGAGGGCTCTGTTCGGTTTGGATTTTGAGGGACGTTTTTTAGAGTAATGAGTAAATATGAATAGTTCAGATCACAACAATAGACACTCGGTGTGGCCCATAATAGGCGGTGGTTGAAAAGTATGGTTTTACACCGGCGGTAGATAGAATTTATTCTCTTTTGCACAAGGTCAAAATCAAGTTCTAGTGGTCTACCACCATAACACTCTTATAGGGTTGAGATCCAGAAAACGTCTTTGAAACACATCCCAAACTATTAAAATTTGCGAGAGCGAGAATTAAAAAGTGGAACGCAGAGCGAGAGTTGAAAGCAAGAGCGCAATACGAGAAATGAGCACGAGCACAATGTGTTGAAAGATAAGGTGTAGAGTCGCTGGAGTAAATTGGACAGCCAGCGCGAGCATAATGTGTGTTCGTTTTGGGGTCTCAAAATTTCTGAGCATGGTTTTCAATAAAATTTTCTATGATCGGAAGTCGATAAATATATCAAAATTTGAGTTTTGATTTATAAAATGGACGATCTGATTTCTATAAATAATAATAAAGAGAAACTGTACATTTTACAAAGTAAAATTTAATTTTTGATAATCTTATCAATGTCCGATCAAGTTTATTTTTTGCATGGATACACTACTATTTGGGATTTACAAGATAAACAGTTCAGATCAACAATAAACACACGGTAGGGCCAAAAACGGTGGTGGTGAAAAAGTAGGATTTTCCACCGCCGGTGGAATGAATTTTATCTTTGTGCAAAAATCATATGAATATTGATAAGTGCAAAAGAAGCATACTTAGCAAACATTGGTTATTTTTTGAGAAATTTTGTTTCCACTCCTTTTCACTTCAAAATATTGACTGCACATAAACACATAATCATTCATAAAAAAATATTTTCCAATAATTTTGAAGGAGGGCAATAGGGTAATTTCACATACTAACTCACCTAGACAATTGCTGTATTTTCCAATAGTTACTCTTAGGGGTGAGCATGGATCGGATTGGTCTGGTTTTATAGTAATCCAATAACCAAACCACTACTTACGGATTATGAATTTACAGAACCAAACCAATCCATAAAATTCATAAAACCAAACCAATCCAAACCATTCAAAGGCGGTTTGGTTTCGGTTTTAAACCACGGTTCGTTTAAAATTGAGATATCATTACTATAAACTATTTTAAATTCTTAAAATTGCATAAATAACTTAAACTAAAAGTTATATTGAAATTAATATATTAAAATCATCAAAACTCACTAACATCAATCAACTAAATAAGAATATAATACATTAGAAAGTAAGTTACTGAGATAAAAGAGTAGGAAATCACTTTACTAAGCCCAAACCATGTATGTTTAGCGTAATGAAATTGTAGGAATAGGAAGTTTAGGAAATTAATATTGAAAGTGAAAGAAAAGAATAGGGTGGTGGAATAGAGTATTAGATAAGGAAATTAAGTTTATTAAGTATATCTAAACAAATTATATACTATATGTGTGTGTGTCTATCATACGGTTCGGATTGGTTTGGAACCAGAACCATTAACGTAAATCCATAAACCAAACCATTTAACACGGTTTTTATTTTTTTTAAACCAAGACCTAACCACATCATTAAAAAACCAAACCAAATTATTCGGTTTGGATTGGTTTGGACTGGATTCACGGTTTCATGGTTATTTTGCTCACCCCTAGTTACTCTACGTGGGATTACATTTAAAAATACTTGCAAATAATTACACATAGAAACGGAGTAATTTATCAAAATTCCATTCTATCGCCGATTGCTAGTCTTTTTAGGATAAAAAAGAAGCATATAAACAAACTTACCAAAATTAAAAACAGCAAAAACTAATGTTAGCTCCTGAAAAAATCAATCTGGTTGGGGGTTCCATAGAAGATTTTTTAGGATAACTAAAACACCCAAGTAGACCACTGGCCCAATGCTTTGATTTTGATCCACAAACCACACCACATGGCCCAAAAGCTTAAGCCCAAAGTACTAGTAGTAGCCCACAAGGTTTGTTATATACTCAAGATCATTCATGTAGACTTTCGATGTGGGACGAGGTGTTACAATAACTTTATTCACATATAATATCATTCTGAATATTAAGGAAAAATGACGGCCCAAGACATATTTTGATAATTAATACCCGTCAATGACATAAAAAAATCTCATATTCGTCCTCCATTTTTAGTCCCATTGGGATTAAAAAAAAACTAGTACTGTACTACCTATCAACAATGATGCACGACTACACGTATTTAGGGGAAAATTTTCTCAGTATCTATTGTTTTGGGTTTGATTGTCAAGAGTGTCTGGGTTAATTTATGTGCATCTCAATTAATCTGCTCCCCAGATTAGTCAATAGCAAATCATTTTCGCCGAAATTAGAAAGTCTCAAGAAATTGTTTTATTGCAGCTTGACCATAAGAATCATACCATAGCAAATTATGTGAGGAGCAATTATAGGAACCAATCAGAAACGAGGATGGTGACACCATGTTGTACACTATTCGAGTCGTTTGTTCGGTAATTTAATGATTCAAAAATCAACTCTACTGTGTAGCATTTGAATTGCTTATTGCCAAATAAACAACTCAGATGACACACAAGACAGCACTGTGCACCTCAACACAACACCCATTCTATTTTCAAATTAACCAACCGGATTAACCCACCAATCAACATGACTAAATAGCGCAATCGCATCCATCTTCAGCGGCGCCAAAGACGAAAAAGAAGAGAAAAAACGAGAATTGATGACGCAAAGCGTGACAAAGCATTTCCGAAGACCGACCAACCATATCCATTCTCGGACCAATCTGTGGGCCCTGTCTCTACATAGTAACCGTTGAAAAGAAACCAGAAAACCCTTCACGTTTTGTCACAAAAATATCTGCACACGTGTCACCCTCCTGGCCGACCACCTCGCCAGATCTCTACCCACGTTGGGATTACGTGTCACCATCATCCTGTCGTCATTGAAGACGTGGGGAGTTAATGAGGATGTGTTTGGTTTGAATGGACAGAAATTAGTGACAGAATAAGAATCCAATTTTTACGACAGAAAACGCAAACAACCAAGGCCGTCGATCGCATTTTAGGGACCGGTCATGCTCGGCAATGAACGATTCATATCTCATCTCAAACAAACAACAATGAATTGCCGAGATCTGTTCGGTAGAGTTGCAATATCAACCGTTTATTACCAAGCATAAACTACCCGAATTGGATCAACACACATGCTGCCCCATACTCCTAAGAATCCTAAAACCCGATTCATGTGAGATTACTCGCTGAAAACACCGCCACATGATCCAATAAATTTTTTATACACGACACATTGAAATGGAATGTACAATCTTTTTTGTGTTGATGCATCAATCCCATTTTCCACTACACATCCGTGAGAAACTGTTCCCTGCCCTACCACGTGATGCCCGAGCTCAGTTTTCGCCACATCAATATGTATATTACGCATGCGGTTAAAAAAAAAAAATGTATACTACGCATGTTTTGGGGCCCACATCATGTGGCGAAAAAGATGCTCGGAACATTAAATAAAGTACGTAATTGTTCCAAATTGAACACTACGTGACGGTGAGTCAGACCCACTGAATCAATTTTCCAAAACTCGAAACATTATAAAGTATGTAATTGTTGGCACTACGTGACGGTGACTCAAAATCACTGAATCATTTTCCCGGATGCAGATCAAAACTACTCTGATTTTTTGGGTAATATAAATTAAATGGGGGACGAAGATAAGCTTGATTATATCCAAATTGCAATATTTTAAGGAGTCTATTGGATGAGGATAAGCCCTCCATGTCTTCTCTCTCCTCCCTGTCTGAAACCACTTTCTCTCTCTAACTCCGTAAATCGGATATACCTCCAACGCGTCCATGCTCGTGTAGTTTCTTGCTCTCGTTCTACCGCTTCAGTTGACCGGACGATATGCCGATCGCTCTGGAAAGTAATCAGATCGATAGTCCAGGATTGCGCCGCGGAATGTTCTGCGGATCGGCGTATAATTCTCAGGAGACCGCACGATCTGTTGCCGTGGATCTTCGGTTAACGGCGTTTAATTCAACGTCGGCGGCGAAGAATTTAGCGGATGAGAGTGAGGATCAGGTGGACACGAGTAGCTCGTCGTCGATCGGGAGGAACAGCGACTCGTCGGACGGCGATGGGGATTCCGGCGAGGTCGAGGTTCAGAGCCCGTGCAAAGGGCCGTTGGACTGCTTGGACGCTTTGGAGGAAGTTTTGCCTGTCAAGTATGTTGTGATTTACGACTTCGTTCGTTTAGGGTTTCGAAGTTTTGTACTACTTTTATTCTTTCGAACTGTGCCAATTTTTGTTTGTTTCATTAAAGTTGGGTACTTTGGGCTGGTTTGGTTTTGGTCTTTGTTTTGGTGATTTGACAAGCTGTTTAGGTTTAATTTCCTAAATTTAGTTGGTAGGTTTTAGCGAGATACTCCAGTGAATAGATCTCTCTCTCTCTGTGCAAATATCAGATGTGTTCCATGTACTTGTCATTAGTCAAGGGATCTCTCTATGGGCTGATGTCTGATTTCCTTGGAGTCTTAGAGTGACAGTTTAGAATTGTTTCATTAAATTTCGATGTCTAAAGGTTCCGTCTTGTTGGTTAAGAAGGTTGGTGAAAGGAAAAAAGTTAAATTGTTGATCTGAGTTTTGGTATTGATAACCTGTTGTGATGCACTTTAAAAGCCGCACATAGTTTAGAAACTACCAACTTTGGAGGCTGGCTGTGTTAAAGGACGAAAGGGACAGGGACATTGGGCAGGCTCCGTTGTGCCTGTGCTTGTGCAGCCCCAGGATCTCTTCTTCAAATTCGGATCGATAGTGTTACTCTTTGACTTGTGATCTCATTACTTGAATCCTTAGAACTTCCCTTTATGATTAGCCTATTGAACAGGTAATGGGCTTGTTGAGGCTACATTTTCAGCTAGATAATCCCAGAGAGCAGGGATTATATTCTGGCTATTATCGGGAGAGGGTAGATTAACTATTTGTTGGGTACTGAAAAGGCTGATTTAGTTTTGTATACTCCATGTGTTTATTTTCTTCCCGTTTCTTGGTCGGCAATGTCTATGAATCCTTGCATATAATCCATGGTAGCCGTGGTGTGAACTCCATGATCGTGGCTCTTGCTCTTATGTAGTTTCTGTTGGAGTTACCTGCAAAAGGTGACACATACTTGACTATTGTAGATCAAGGGAAGTATGGAATGTTTGTTCCCTCCCAAGTCCCAAGTTTTCATACTGCAAGATGTTTTTTCAATTCATCACTATTAGGTAGTTTAGTGAGACTTGATGAGCTCTTATGGAGTATAATGACATAAAAAGATAGGAGTATGTGTTATGGCAATTTACATTTTGTATTTAAGAACTATGTCCATTCTAGTAGGTTTATTTCTTATTGTTCTTGGATTTCTTCTAATTTTGTTGTATGGCTTGAACCTTTTTCAGGAGAGGCATGTCCAAATTTTACTGTGGCAAATCGAAGTCCTTTACGAGTCTAGGAGATGCCACCTCTTGTTCCACCATTAAAGAAATCGTGAAGCCTGAAAATGCTTATACCAGGAAACGCAAGAATTTACTTGCTCATCGCACTTTCTGGGACAAGAATTGCAATTTTCCACCGAGAAGTAACAGTGGCGGTATATCAAAGAGACCATTCAACTCCATTAGAAGTACTCTGGCTTTGGGAATGAATATGAGCAGCAGCTATGAGAACATTAACAACATTAGCAATAACAATAGCGACAGCTCCAGCTCCAACTCCAACTCAAACTCATCGTCACCCAAACGATGCCGTCCTCCTCTGTACCCAGATAGTAAAAGACCACCCGTCAATGAATCATCATCACCAGCACCATCGCCGCCTGGACAGAATTTACCTTCGTGGAGGTCTTTCTCTCTCTCTGATCTGCAGTGTGCTGCTGCTGCAACGCCCGGTATCACTGGCTTAGTGATTAACGATGATCGAAATAATAAGGACAAGCTGCAGTGAAATAGTAATGCTAGTGTTGTACTGTGGACCTATGAATGTAGAATAGAGAAGATGCTTGTGGTATTGAGGTGCTTTGAGTGCATTCTTGTTTTTATTTTGATCTTCTGGTTCTCCCTGTTGTATTATTGGGTTGGTACTTGTTCAAGCATACACAATGCCACAGCATTTTCGGAATATATCAACAGCAATGCAGTTTTAACCCCCTCCTTTCCTTTCGCCATTTTTTTTTTTTTTATAAACGGGAAATCTTTCCGTTCATAAAAGCCCAGTGGCACTTACAGACTAAATTTACGGCGTATTCCAACCGAGGGATAGTTCTACCCCTTGAGGTTTTTTTGGAAAAAAAAGGGGACCATTATTGGCCTTTTTATCGTGTGCTATAAGATGTCTCCTCTTCCTTCAGCTCTATCCTGGGCATGGTCAAATGTTTGATGATCTGGAGAGGATAAAAAATCCCGTTGATGATCTGGAAATTGTTTCGCTCTATATAAAATTGCATATGTAAGTATCGCAATCGTAGTTATACAAGAGTTTATAATAGGTATGCTGTTTTGTCTCTTTATACAAGTGCAAGGTCCTTTTCAAAAGGTCCTTCGTCATGTTTATTGGCTAATACAGAGTTTACAAGATCACACACATCACTGAGGTTGATGATCAGTAGTTATATATTCTCCTTTTCTAATCTTATCTTTGCCATTCGTATTTTTTTAATACAAATTTTGTAAAATATCGACTAGGTTAGACGAATCTCTATGTCTCCATTTTCTTCTTCCCCCTGGATAACCTTGTCCATAAGTAGGAGGGTAGGGGGCATCGGTAAGATTTTGTAGGGAGGTGCTACTATAATTCATTTTCAAACATGTTTATTCTGGATGTGCTTTTTCAATATGACCTTTGCCTTCTTGTCATTCGCCAGTGTATGTATCTAATTTCTATCCCTACATTTTTTACGGAGACAATTGTTGGTGTATTTGTGATCTTCTTATGCAATATGTTTGGTTTTTGATGTTGGATTTGTAATAGTTCATGCTGTGGTGTTTTTTACTACTATGATATGATATGATGATTATGTTATTATAATCAATTAGTGGTTAAAATGGGAGTGTGGGCTCTTAATGGACAACTCCCGAATTTTCAATGAACGCTTTTAATGGACTCAACTGGCTCACTACGGTAATAGGTGAAGATACAATTAAAAGCGCTCATTGGAAATTCGGGAGTGGTCCATTAAGAGCCCACCCTCCCATTTTAACGACTAATTAATTATAATAACATAATCATCATATCATATAGTAGTAAAAAACACCACAGCATGAACTATTACAAATTCAACATCAAAAACCAACTGGCTCACTACGGTAATAGGTGAAGGTACAACATTTACAAGCAATGTAAGTTAGAGTGAGTTTTTTTACGGGTGAAGGTACAACATTTACAAGCAATATAAGTTAGAGTGAGTTTTTTTACAGGGCTAAAAGGGTTAAATGGACTTATTTTCCCTTCGTATTTTGTGAAGGAAAACAGCGTGATGGTTGATAGTCATTACTTAAGGTTAGAGCAATTTCATGCATGTTTCAAATCCCATGTCAAAGTTAAAATTATGCAAAAGCTAAGGGTGCGTTTGATAACCTTTTTATTTTTCAGTTTTTGGTTTTTATTTTCACTTTTTTAAAAATTAATATAAAAAACTTGTTTGGTAACATATTTTTACTTTTTTGTTTTTATTTCACTTTTAAGAATTTCTGGAAATTATGAAAACTAGAAAAGGGTGTTTTACCTAGTTTTGAAAACAGAAGTTCGGCCCATCCGATTGTCGATCCCGGCCAATCGTTTCTCTCTCTCGCGATGTTCTCTGGTACGCTCCTCCCTCCTTCTCTCTCTCTCTCATCTCCCTCCCTCCCTCCCTCCCTCCCTCCCTCCCTCGTATCTCTCTTTCCATAACTCTTTCATCTCTCTCTTCCTCTCTCTCTCTCTCATGCAAAACCCTAGATGGATCTCTTTGGGTTTGTGTGTTTGGTCTATTGATATTTGTTCCTCTCTATGAAACTCAAATTCTGCAGTTGTATATCTATAATCTATGTTCTTTCTTGTAGAATAATTGAAGAGTACAAGCTTATTCAACCATTTTGAAGAGAAGGTACGGACTAAATCTATGTTCTTCTATTGTTACTTCTACTAGGTTATGATATTGGTTCTGGGTGGTTCTGCTACTGCTATTATTTTGATAATTTGTGGTTGCCAATTGATGTTGCTGTTGTTATGTATCTACCATTTATTCGCATGTGTTGCTGGACTACGGATTAGGGTGGCAGGTGTTAGTAGTATTTCAGTTGGATTTCTACTTTCTCAGTAGCTTTTGGTCAAATCTTCTTTATGCACGAAAGGTCCCCAATGAAATGAAATAGGAGTATGAACTTTCGTTATCGATGTACTAATTTTTCTTTTTTTCTTTTGGAGAGAAAATGGGTATGAGTCTTATTCTTGTTTTGGACCCCATATCCATTATCCCCCATGAAACATACTTCTAGACTTCTTACTTACCCAGTGTTTGTCCTTATATTTCTAAACAGGCAGTGTAAACCAACAACTTCAAAATTGGACTTCATCTGATTATATTGGACTAGTTCAAAAGGCCTAGCCTTCACCTAAAAGTAATGCTCGTTTTGAAACTCAGCCAAACAAACGATCACAGAGTTCTCTACACAAAAAAAGCCTCTAAAATGGAGTATTTTATAGATCCACCCTTTAAGGAGTTTCAGTCTAGCAGTTGCAACTTCCAAACCTATCTTAAGAGGGAAAGGATGACCAGTGACACAACATTTGCATAGTTCTGCTATGTGACTCCCAAATTACTAGAGTTTAGAAGGCATTTTGCCATTAAATTTAAATTAAAAGACTAACTGACCGACGTATATGGCAGCTTATAAGCATGACCCTTGGAATGGAAACAAGAACAATGGTATCGGTGGGATCCTTTCTATTGATATGTTGAAAATTCTGCTACGACCAATTCAGTAGGTAGACCAAAAACCCAAGGGACAGTGAAGGCTTACATGGTTTTCTGTTTTTTGCTTCTGCCTTGCCTGGTTGATATGAGTTATGTGTTAAACAATGACCTGGGCTTTCATTGAATTGCTTTTATTGGTAGTCATTTGTGTGCTGAAAATATGCTCTGTGACTACTGCGTTTCTGCTGCGTTTAAGACTGTTTTTTGAGTGATATTTGTGTTATATTTATGTTGTTATATTGCTGAAACATAAATTTTTTCAATATGGATCCTATATCTGACTCCGACGACGATTCTGAGGATGAAGAGGTGGTGGTTTTGCTAAGTTTGGCACTATATGAATACTATAACATATACATAGACCATAGACCATGTCGAACATCAATGTTAAGGGGCCATGATTACGTCTTAGAAGTCCTGAATGGTCACGAAGATAGGTGTCATCAAAACTTTAGAAATGAAGCCTCAAGTGTTCATTGCCTTTTGTGAGGCGTTGAAATTACATGCAAACTTGAAACATTCGCGATACTTGACACTCCAAGAGCAAGTCTGCATTTTTTTGCTCACAATAGGGCATAATGAAAAGAATCATGTAGTGCAAGAGAGATTTCAATATTCTGGGCACACCATATCTATTTACTTCCACCGAGTACTGAAGGCTATTTGCAAGCTATGAGTGGTTATAATTCAACCCCCGTCTTTTGATAGCATCCCGCATCAAATCCGATGCAATGCCAAGTACTTCCCTTTTTTCAAGGTATTATGCCACAATTCAGCTCATTTCGTTCCATTTTGTGCTTTCCATCCGACGATTCCTTTCGTTCCCTTTTTTTAAGGTGTTGTGCCACAATTCAACTCTTTTCACATTGATAGTTTTGTTTGTCCGGTTATGTCATTACATATTCTGTTTCTTTAGTTTCTGTTAATCCTACTCTGCATGTAGTTTGTTAGCAATATATATTATGTGATGAAACGACCATGAATGGAAAGCACAAAATGGAATGAAAGGAGCTGAATTGTGGCACAATACCTTTAAAAAAGGGAAGTACTTGGCATTGCACCGGATTTGATGCGGGATGCTATCAAAGGACGGGGGTTGAATTATAACCACTCATAGCTTGCAAACAGCCTTCAGTACTCGGTGGAAGTAAATAGATATGGTGTGCCCAGATTGTTGCACTCCACGATTCCTTTCATTATGCCCTATTGTGAGCAAAAAAATGCAGACTTGCTCTTGGAGTGTCAAGTATCGCGAATGTTTCAAGTTTGCATGTAATTTCAACGCCTCACAAAAGGCAATGAACACTTGAGGCTTCATTCTAAAGTTTTGATGACACCTATCTTCGTGACCATTGAGGACTTCTAAGACGTAGTCATGGCCCCTTAACATTGATGTTCGACATGGTCTATGTTATAGTATTCATATAGTGCCAAACTTAGCAAAACCACCACCTCTTCATCCTCGGAATCGTCATTGGAGTCAAATATAGGATCCATATTGAAAAAATTTCTATTTCAGCAATATAATAGCATAAATATAACACAAATATCACTCAAAAAACAGTCTTAAACGCAGCATAAACGCAATAGTTACAGAGCATATTTTTAGCACACAAATGACTACCAATAAAAGCAATTCAATGAAAGCCCAGGTCATTGTTTAACACATAACTCATATCAACCAGGCAAGGCAGAAGCAAAAAACAGAAAACCATGTAAGCCTTCACTGTCCCTTGGGTTTTTGGTTTACCCACTGAATTGGTCGCAGCAGAATTTTCCACATATCAATAGAAAGGATCCCACCGATCAGGAAGTAAAATTATCTTGACCCAAAGTAATGTGGTTGGCTTTGAGCTAAAACTGTGGTTGCCTACCAGGCTACCATTGTTCTTGTTTCCATTCCAAGGGCCATGCTTATAAGCTGCCATATACGTCGGTCAGTTAGTCTTTTAATTTAAATTTAATGGCAAAATGCCTTCTAAACTCTAGTAATTTGGGAGTCACATAGCACAACTATGCAAATGTTGTGTCACTGATCATCCTTTCCCTCTTAGGATAGGTTTGGAAGTTGCAACTGCTAGACTGAAACTCCTTAAAGGGTGGATCTATAAAAGACTCCATTTTAGAGGCTCTTTTTGTGCAGAGAACGCTGTGATCGGTTGTTTGGCCGAGTTTCAAAACGAGCATTACTTTCAGATGAAGGCTAGGCCATTTGAACTAATCCAGTATAATTAGATGAAGTCCAATTGTGAAGTTGTTGGTTTACACTGCCTGTTTAGACCGTGTTCTCAACTTTTTGTTCACAATATAAGGACAAATATTGGGTAAGTAAGAAGTCTAGATGTACGTTTCATGGGGGGATAATAGATATGGGGTTTAAAACAAGGATAAGACTCATGCCCATTCTCTCAAAAAAAAAAAATAGTACATCGATAACGAAAGTTCATACTCCTATTTCATTTCATCGGGGACCTTTCTTGCATAAAGAAGATTTGACCAAAAGCTACCGAGAAAGTAGAAATCCAACTGAAATACTACTAACACCTGTTACCCTAATCCGTAGTCTAGCAACGCATGCGAAGAATAAATGGTAGATACATAACAATAACAACATCAATTGGCAACCAAAATTATCAGAATAATAGGAGTAGCAGAACCACCCAGAACCAATATCATAACCTAGCAGAAGTAACAATAGAAGAACATAGATTTAGTCCGTACCTTCTCCTCAAAACGGTTGAATAAGCTTGTATTCTTTAATTAATCTACAAGAAGGATATAGATTATACATATACAACTGCAGGATTCAAGTTTCATAAAGAGGATCAAATATCAATGGACCAAACACACAAACCCAAAGGGATCTATCTAGGGTTTTGCAGGAGACTGAGAGAGAGAGAGAGGGGAAGAGAGAGACGAGAGAGTTATGAAGAGAGAGATACGCGAGAGAGAGAGAGAGAGAGAGAGAGAGGGAGGAGCGTACCAGAGAACATCGCGAGAGAGAGAAACGATCGGGATGACAATCGGATGGGCCGAGCTTCTGTTTTCAAAACTGGGTAAAACAACCTTTTCTAGTTTTCATAATTTTCAGAAATTCTTAAAAGTGAAAATAAAAACAAAAAAGTAAAAATATGTTACCAAACAAATTTTTTATATTAATTTTAAAAAAAGTGAAAATAGAAACCAAAAACTTAAAATAAAAAGGTTACCAAACACCCCCAAATTTTGCATCAAGAATGGATCCTCTCTGTCCTTTGTCAAACTCGATGCCAAATTTTGATTATGTCATTCTTGGTACCAAATTTGGCATCCAAATCAGGAATTTAATTTGTACTAAAAAAATGAGATGTGTTTAATAAAATGTTATCAATTTGAAATTTGCTATGCAGCGATTTTTTTGACTTTTTAACAAATCATAACTTTGGCAATGCCATTTTAAGACTTAATTTTTTTTTTTTTTGCAGATTACGTTAGGGACGTTAGGACTAGGGGTTTCAACAAATTTCTTCCTTTGTGGTCAAGCTTCAAGAATTAAAAGTAAAAGAGCAAACTGGCCAACCGAACCACCTGATGGAGGAGTCTATGAAAAGCCGAAGCAAATCTACAAATGGTAGACCTGTCGGCCACGGTCGTGTCCCTAATCTTTTTTTCTTTTCATAACGGAGGAATAAATCCGATTGGATTAGCCACGGTCGTGTCCCTAATCTTTTTTCTTTTCGTAACGGAGGAATAAATCCGATTGTGTAATCCAAACCTACATCAGTTACGATCCCTCGCTTATTTCAGAATACTCACAGGAGAGAATCGAACCCAGACACAGGAGAGAATCGAACCCAGACCTTGAGGAGTACTGTACTCCTCAAGCTGGACATTCGCCCGAACTACGGGGCAACCCGTGTGTCCCTAATCTTTGAAACAACGTTCAGTGTAAAGGGTAAAGTACGCCCCTAGTTCTTATGCAGCCAGGCGCGCGCACACAAAAAAACCCCACTATTTTAGCAGCCGATGCTGGTTTTCCCAACCCATATCGCCGAACTTCGAAAAAACGAGATTATATGACCGAAATTTGATGAGCTTAATGGGTAATGGCTCTAAAATTTTGGGTAATTTGGGTTGTTTCGTTTTGTGAATGACCCAGAAAGAAGGAAACCCATAATTTGATTGAACTTTGTTCTGTGAATCGAGCAAAATGGAATCGGGTCCAAGCGGCGAAGAGGGGGACGAACCTTACAACATCAATTTGATGCCGTCAGAGTTGTTTCTCAAGCTCCGGAGAGAGATTCAAGGGTTTCGTGTTGGTCTCAATTTAGAGGTATATATAAATACACTCTCTTGAGTAATGAGTTGTTGTAGTGTCAATTCAATATTTTGGTTGTTTTTGGAATTCTTAAATTGATTGTTTGATGTTTTGGTTGCTTAAGACGAAATGTTTGTTAGTGAGGAATATCAACACAAATAAAGTATTGTCAATTGTGTAGTGTTGAACTCTACTGGTTGGTTTTTCAATTTTCTCGCATGGGCTGAGTGCACTTTTAAGTCACATAATGCGAGTGTGGGAGAGTGAGCGCGAAAACGTCTTCCGAATACATCAAACAAAGTTCATACGAGTGAGGATTGGGAGCGAAGGGCCCTGCTGAAGGATTATGTGACTAAGAATAACCCTTGTGAATTAGAGACTACCCTTGGGAATTAGTTAAGATTCAGAGACAAAGTAAGAACTGAGATGACAATCTCACTCCTCTCTTGTTTGGGAAATTTTTCTTTGACGTAAATGACATGCAATCATACTGGTTCGTCCGTCGGCTGAGCTGTAGGAATGTTCTTGGTATTGTTTTTACTGTTCGTCTTCTCTTGGCATGGAAATTGTCAAGTTTAATCAGTTATTTGTATACATATACCAAAATTTGAGAAAATACTGTAATTCTTGGGTGTACATGATTTTGGTTCAGTTCTATAATGCTCCAAGTAATGAGTACCAGGCAAAGCTGGTATTGAAGCCTCTATCCTGTGATCGTAATTGGAAGTTCATGTATGAGCCTTTGTTCACGAGGTGCGAGTTCTTTCCAAGAAAATCCCAGTCACAAAGTTTCTAAATCTGCAGGTTTGATACTCTCTCTCTCATGAGTCACGGAAATCGATTATGGTAGTTTTTGTCATCTTGAACCCTGGAATGGATGAAATCTTGTATAAGGGTTCAGTCGTTTAATAATGCAGGTTGGGGTGGGCCATAATTATCAGTTGCACGCAATTGGATGGAAGTGGAAGCTTACTACTTGTTTCGGGGGAGACGGTGTATCTAGAATCCGGAATAAAACATCTCTTGGCTTATGTCCTGGTGTGGATTTCAGGTTTTGTTGGAGAGCAGATTATGTTCTTCCTGAAATTACAGGGCAAGTTCTTGATCCTTATTCTGTTGATTTACTAGAAACAAAATGAGTAAAGAGAAAAATCCACTGCCATTGTTTTCCAAAGCAAACATCACATTCGGTCTATTGTTTTGAGTTTTGAGAAAAGGAGAAGCTGTTGGTTGGTGGTGATTGAGTTTGGTTTATTTTTTGTGGTGTTCTGTGTTGGTTACGCATAACTAATGTACTGTGTTCTGTGTGGTGTTCTGTGTTGGTTTTGTGGTGGTTTCTCTGCGGCTTTAGGGTTTGGGAGTGCGATGGGTTCGGACAGTGTGGGTCTTTGGTCTCCTCTGTGTCTGGTGGTTTTGGATCTCGGCCTTGACAAGGGTGTCTTGTGGTGGTGGTGGGTTGCTTGTTTGGAGGTGGTGGCTATTGGAGGTGTGCGGCGGCAGTGGTGATTCTGTTTTGGATAGGGATTAGGGGCGTGGGTCTGGGCCTGACTTTTTGGGCTGGACCCGGCCCATTAGGGGTGGGCTCGTCCCAATGGGTGATTCCATGATTGGTTTCTTGCCAATCTTGGCTTTGGGTATTGGGTGGACAAAGGATTATTCTTAGATTGATGAATTGTTTTGTTCTTAGATTTAGGGATATGATGTCATCATCCCTTTTCTTGTAATCTTTGTAACAATTTCAAAGATTATAAAATTTATTTGTCGTTCAAAAAAACATGCACATAACTAATGTACTGTTTATTTGACAGGGCTGTGGGTACAGGGGAGCCGTTGTTCAATATGAACTCAGGGCGCTTGCAAGCATCACTTGACCGCATTGAGACAATTTTGACCCAAACAACACCATGAGGACTTGTCAAAAAAAGAAAAAGAAGAAAACAGGTCGGCTTATCCTTTGATTCCTTCGAATTGCTTTCCTTCTTTGCCTTTGTCTTTGTTTAGTTTCTCAAAGATTGTTTAGTTAGTAGATCTGCTGATTTATTTGTTCTCTCAATGATTGACCTTAGTTCTGTCTCTATGACTATTTTGTGGATCATTCAATTTGAATGGGAAGTATGTATCGTTTTGATAGTCGGAAAACAAAGCCGATTCTTTCTCCTCAACGCCTAAGATTGATGGGTGGACTTTATCTGATCGAATTGGACTATTTTCATAATACTCTTCCTTATCCAACATTTGGTAATTGGATAGGACAGGTTTTCAATCCCGACCAACTATCATAATACTACATAGGGAGTATGACAATCCCATTGGAGGCGTTTAGTTTTGGGGGACAACGGTTATTTGCTTTGGATCTAAACATATCATGTTATCAAACAAGGCCAATGCCACATCCAGAATTGCATACGGCTATATTTTGAACAACATTAAAATATCATCGTATCTTTTCAAGCTTTTGATTGATCTAAGTTTGGAAAAAAATAGGAAGCTTTTGATTGATCAACTTTTATGTGAACATCACTATTCTTCTTACAATTGCTTTTGTATCACACAATGAGCAGGAACCTTGCAGGAACTAAGGCATTATCCCGGAAGCTTAACATGCACGCGAGTGGAAGAAGGAGAACGATTGCACTTGGGTTTGTCATTTCATTCCTCTGCAGTCTTTAAGATATGACATTACAACCATTGATGGAATTCACATGAACTAAAGATCGTAATTACGTCAAAACCGTTTCTACACCGAGCGCAGTTCATGAAGTTTAAAGAAAGACACCCTTGTTTGAAATGGGTAAATTGCGAAACTTGCAAGCGTAGTTATGTTATTTTGGTTTAGGTTTTTCTGTCCTATTTTTAACTGCACTTCTGTACTATGGAGAAGTCTCTTGATGAAAGATGGGTTTTCTCCTCTTAAGCTATGCCCAATTGGAAGAATTGTGATACCTTTTGCGATGGTTGAATGTTGATGATGGCTTTGAGATGGATTGACACTGGAATGAGTTCTTGCTCCTTAAATTCAGCAGCTCTTTTATCTACCTACATGTTAAAGTAGCTGGCTAATTGTATATATTTCCGCAATTAATTACTCCTTGGACCATTGGTTTGCGTAATTTTCTGCACAAATGGTACAGCTGCTATTTATAAATGGAGATCCTCGATCACAGGAGAGATTGTTCAATGCCCTAGGAGTACCTCAATGTGGTGCCCCAAGCGGTACCTCAACGCAGTGCCCCAAGCTCCTACACCAGACAATCAAGAGAGATCCGCCCAAATTAGTCTTAGACCACAAATCTATATATGATTGTGTAGTGATGGAGGAGCCTGAGGCACCATGTGGTCGAACAAACTCGTAGAGCTGCGAGCTTGCTTTTTTTATTTGACGCTTAACTCCATCAGAGAGAGAGAGAGAGAATGAGAATGGAGGAGCCCGAGGCACCACGTGGTAGAGCGAACTTGTAGAGTTGCGAGCTTGCTTTTTTTATTTGACGCTTAACTCCATCAGAGAGAGAGAGAGAGAGAGAGAGAGAGAGAGAGAGAGAGAGAGAGAGAGAGAGATTGATTTTTCTTATCGGATCAACTTCAGGAGAGAATGTATATACAGTAAACAGTTTAAAAACTTGCTGAGATCTAAAAGAACAATTTTAAGAGTACTACTTAAAATGGAAATGCAAAAAAATAGTGGGCATTTGTTTTTTTTTTTTGTTTTTTTGTCATTCGTTAATTCTAATCTACTCTATTCTAAGGGATTTCAGGAGAGAGATGGGTGCTTACAGGGATCGAATCCTGCTCATGTGCATAAAAATATTAAAAAGGTACTAACTGCACTCCACCCCACCAACATTTGTTAACATTGAAGACCTAATTATATCCTGGACTACCTAATGCAAAGTAGATGAGTATGGTACCCACAATTTTTGTCCAAAGACGGTGAATTCTTATGAGCATGCAGGCTGATTGATACCTACTTTCTTCGTCCAGATTCAATAGTCTCTAGTTTAATCTTAACCAAATAAAAAAGGAGATATATCTTTAAATTAGTAATGAATTTTATATCAAATATGAATTTGTTTGATAGATCTCAATTAATTCTATAAGACAATATTTTTAAAATTACATAAAATATTATAAGAAATTATAAGATAATAATCAATTGAAAAATGATACAAACTCTCAAAAAGAACTATTAAATCCAGAGGGATGAAGTATTTTTATCAGATAACTTAGTGTATTCGATTACATGCAGGTCAAGTTGTTAATTGATGGGGACTCAATTCCACCATCATGTATATGTGTATGTACGTTTAGAGGAAAAATAGGATCGGAGCTGGCAGCTAAGAACATCATCCTGCTTGGTTTGGATTTTGCGGGAAGTTTTTGGAAGTAATGAGTGAAAAGAAAGACGAAGAAAATTTGTTCGCAACCGGGCAGAAGTTTTGAAACCCAAAACTAAGAAGACATCTACAAGACAATGATATCCCATTATTACCTGATACTCCAGTCATCCCTTCACCAGAGGCCCACTCCAACAAGAGGCAAACCGTTAATGGGAGTAGTACTGTAGTAGTTAATTTTTGTTGACAGTCTTTACTGGAAGTAGTCAAAAAGAAATTGAAACCCAAATCGATTCAGATTATCTCTCTTCCTGTCAAACTATTTCAGGTCATAAGGGTTTCTTCATTTTTTCTGCGCTAGCCGCCCCCCCACCCCTCCAACATGGAGCTCCACAGACCTTGTTTCTTCAGGATTTCAAGCTATGGGATGGAGAAACATCACAAACTTCAACCCTTCTCTTCCTCCTGGAAAATGTAAGTCAAATTCCATTCTGTTCCTTTTGCCTGGTCAAATTTGGGGAATTGGGTTTTCTTTTTCTTGTCATTTTCTACTCCTCCCTTTCACCTAATTTTGATTGTTGAGGTTTTTATGTTCCCAAAATGGGTATATATGCCCGATTGTTGAGTTGAGCTTTTCCTTAACAAACAGGACACTGAATTGCAATGCTCCACTGACAAGAAACACACCAGAATCATCAGTAGAACATCAGAAAATTTCAGTCCCACAATTAAAAACAGCCAGTCCATCAAATCTCCAATTAAACCGACCATTACACCGACCCCGGCCGTCGTATCAAGAATCCTCCATTCAAGGGGATCGAATTGAGTTTGGAGAGTTTGTGGTACGAGAGGCCTTACGGGAGGAAGAACTTTGGGTAAATAGCTTAAACACTCAACCATATATTGTAGCATTTGTAATGGTGCTTGCTTTTAGCTCTCTTCCTAATTTGTGGTGGCAGCTGTTTTCTTTTTCTGTTCTTTTTTTGTTTTTCTGGATAGGCAGTAGCATGGCTTCGAGCGGAAACTTGCTGGGACGATCGGCCAAGTGACCGGTACGGGTTAAATATGAAAATTCTCCTCTCAAGCACACATTTGAGAGTGGCATTATCATATTTTGGTTAGATGGTTTTGGAACTTGTCAACTGGTCAATTTTGTTTCCCTGGCTCGAGCTCCTTCATTAGCGAAGGAACTGATGAGCTTTTTAATGAGCCAAGTTTGAGCTGTTCATGTGTAAATCGATTTGTTTTCAACCGTAATTACCATCACTCATTCTGGATGTGCCTAACAATACAGGTATGTAGAGAATTTAAAGAAGAAACTCGCAGAGAAGGTACGCCTTCGATGACATCATTTCTTGTTTGTCGATAACACATTGCAATATACATGATGCATATGTAAATCTTGGTATTTATCTATGTAGACTTTTGATTCATTAAAACGGGAAAGCAAACAGTTATGCAGCGATTTCTGCATTGTGACGGTATGGATTTCTTCTCCCGAATCACATTTATGCTGCAATTTTTATTTGTTTTCTTTCTATATGTTTCTTGCAAGTATTGGTCTGTTTAATTTCTAACAATCATCTCTGAAAGAATCTATCGAAGAAGTTTCTTATACTGTGTTTCTACGTTGATAGGTAAAGAAGGAAGAGAGTAATGTGACAGATGATGTATTGAAGAGTGTAGTCGGAACCTTAGCTTTGAGCATAGATTACATGTCGAGCGGACAGACCTTTCCTGGGGTAAAACTTTTGGTACTAACGTATGAATCTTGATTTCCTCCATTTAATTGATCAAACCAGAAGAATAACTCGGGGGGGGGGTGGAGCGGGGGGTGAAATTGTTATCTCCAAGTCATTTTCCCATTCGCTTGGTGCCGTTTTTTTGGGTACCGACACAGCCATCTTATAGTGGGACCCAGTAACCCTCACAGACAAAGGGAATGGGCACTCAGCTGACTGGAGAGAAGCCCATCGTTCATTTAGTACTTTTGTTGCCTGAAATTGGAATTATATGGTTTCTCAGGAACAGGTGAAACCTCCTGTCTACCCCGACCTTGTCGAAACGGAACAAATCGGATACGGTCACATTGATGACCTTTGTGTTGCAAAATCAGCTCGCCGCCAGGGGATTGCAAGCAGCATGTTGCTTTTTGCTATTAATCTGGCTAAATCAGATGGTGAGACTGTTAAGCATTAGTCCTTATCCTTGAAGTGTCAATACCATGACAAAACTACACAATTTTTCTTTCTGAATCAGATTTTTCGTGTCAGGAGCAAAACGAGTATATCTGCAGGTTTACAAGAGTAACAAACCAGCCCTAGAACTTTACCGAAAGATGGGATTTGAGGTATTACTGTTATAGTTGCTTTGTGTTTATTGCTTCAGCCGGCAACCTGAGATCTTCTCCCCCCAAGATCTTTGTGTCAATGTCCCAATGCACTTCTAAGGTGCACGATTCTGCCGAATTTGCATGATTCGAGATTTGAGTCATATTTTTTGGTCAGAAGTGCATTGTGACACAAAGCACAAGGATTGTGAAGAAAGGATCTGTGACCATAATTTGGCCACATATTTTTCACGTGGTGGGATTCCAGTCCCCAACACCTGCTCCTTGTGTGTCAGCAATAATGTGGCCAAATCCATCATAAATGCCAAAAGTGCAGTTGACGAATTTTCAAACAGTCAATCTCGATTTGAACCATGAAGAACTAAGCCAAATCTGTACTTATTGCTATCAGGTGGTCGAAAGGGCAACCGCTCAACTTGCAAAAAAGAAAGCTTGCTTGCTTTGCTTCGAATGGTAGAGCTCATTCAGCCAAAATCCCCATGTATTGGTTGTATTTGTAAATATTTATTGTATAGACAGAACGTAACAGTAACCAGACAGCTAGATATTACACAACCAAAAGCTCATACATATTCTTTCCAAATTTTGAGCTCTGCAATTGAATCATTTGTCCAACAGGAATTCTCATGCTCCAAGGCTGGTCTGATCCCCAGTTGACATGATATAATTGTTCATCAAACTTTCCGCATTGAACAAGAAACAAAATATGGGCATTTCTGAATCTTTGCATAAGTTGAAAATAATGGTCCATAATTTCGAGTAATTATCCATTACAAAACAAAATGTTACATGAGCACTATCCAAAAAGCTGCTGTGCCACTGCCACCGAAATATCAAAAGTGCCCAGCTGAACAAAACACATAACATCAGTTTTGCATTTTGCAAGGTTTGCATTTTCCCATTACAAAAAAGAGGGAATACACTAGACTTAGATAGGTCTTCACAAAATGAGGAATTTAGCACTATTCTGCGTGGAATGACAAACACAAGGCCAAAATCCGTGTCACTCAAGAGCGTACAGAAGAATAATGCAATGGTCCACCTAGAAAATCAGGCACCTTGAGATTTTCTAATATCGGGGTCTCCAATCCGATGATCCGCACATGAGGATTTGAGTGACCATCCAGAAATACGTTGGTTATCTGCAATGAATAATGCGCATTACATTACAAACATTGGAAAACATAAAACAAGAGGGAGGAAGAAAACAGTAGCATATAATCCATGATATTGCTAACAATAAGCAACATGGACAGTGGAAAACTGCAGCCTAAGGCCACACACACAGAGAAGTCCTCAACGGATTTATCAGACAATAAATATGATATCAGGTATAATCCATTGGTACTCGGTATTTTTTTACAGCTTCAATCAATCATTATGCATGTTAAAAACATGTTACTATATTCCACCACCATAGAAAACAAGAAACCAGAATATCCAAGTCCAAGAGATACCCATCAAGCTTCTACTTATCAAATGTAAAAGCATAGCTCATCCAACAAATGAGGTAAATGATAATTCTTTGCAACTGTACAATTCCAAAGACACCCCCAATTTTCAACTGCTAAAATTAAAAAAACCAAGAAATGGATCATTGAATGTCACGAATATGGTGCAAAAGACATGCCTTTACTCGATGTTTGATCCTGAAATAGCAGCCATGCTCTTTCATGGCTGGCATATAGATATATAATGCCAGGTGCCAGCACTTGCTTGTGTCAAGAGGAAATTAAACAAGTAATCCACAAATGGATTCAGTTTTGCAGCAAACCTTATTTCCCAACAGGTATACGATTTACAGAAAATGATTCTTCAAGGTGAAATTCATTCATTGAACAAGTCCTAGAATTTATTTGGCAGAACCAAGCAAAACTGCATAAGTAACATGAGTGAGATGGTCCTATTGTGTATGCCTACCTGAGTACATCCAAACAATTTGAGCACTTTCAGCGATAAGCAGCTATCCACTATCAATCCTAGAGCCTCGTCTGGCAGATTACGACACCCTGATAAATCCAAGCTAAGCAACTTAGCCGAACATCTGGCAAGTGATACAGCAGTGTTGTAACTGACCTGCAGGAAATCATATATACCATCGGTCCATAACCAATAATGAAAACAACAGTGAACTGATATGCAAAAACTAGGATGTGGCACTCCTTACCTTGTTAATACGATAGAGTGACAAATCTTCCAAAGCCTCCCCAGATGCTTCAAGGTATGCAGCAATGGCTTCGTCACTGTCAGCATGTCAAACAAAGAATTTTCAACAGTACTTCTATGAGGGAGAAAACTGAGCATGTATGTGCAATCCCAATGTTGGTGGAAATGAAAGTAATGATATCAAAAAGAAGGGCTCCGGAAACTAGATAAACAATGACATTGTAAGACTGTTGCATCTTGTATGTGAGCAGGGCTTCTTTTGCGGAGAAATTTGCACCATTTTCATATGCAATTGCAATTTAGTCTTCTAGGCTAGGAAAAGGACATTAGGCAATGCTACTTACAATCATTTCCTAGAGCTGTCTTCTACGCTAAGAAAGAGGTAACTACTGGAGCATACTTTTGAGCTCGGCAGCCTTTTCTTTTTGTTTCTCATGAGAGAGAGAGAGAGAGAGAGAGAGAGAGAGAGAGAGAGAGAGAGAGAGAGAGAGAGAGAGAGAGAGAGAGAGAATATGCACACATGCAACAAAAAGAAAATGGAACCTAGTACCTAGCGAATACAAGCAACGCCGCAATATTACATTAAGTGCATAGACACGACTACTGATTCTTTTTCTCACGATTATAAGCAGTGTCAAATAACAATGCAAAACCTGAACGAATTCCGGCAGAGTTTTAATGATTGAATTGCCCGACAACCATTTGCCAGATATCCCATTGTGGAATCCGTCAGTCTGTGCAAGTTACCAAGGTCGAGAGCACATAACCCTTTACAATTGTCTGCAATAACTTTCGAGGAAGCATCGGTCAATTTCCTGCAGCACATTCAAAAAACAAAGTGCATTTAATAACTAGAATAATCTGAATCTGATCCCATCGATTGGAAGGGAATCGATATTGCTAATTTTTACTTCCATATGCTTGAACTTGACAAGTATACATACTTGCAGTCAGTCAAAACAAGCTCCTTGATATGGTGACCACGCACCGCAACAAATTTATCAAGAAAATCATCACAAACAGTTTCAATCCCAGCTAGCGAAAGTACTTCCAGATGCTCTAGCTTCAACAATGCAGGTAGAATAAGCACCGCATCTATATTTTCGCAATTATCAAGGTACAACTCTCTCAGAACAGATCCCAATGAATCAGCTATGATTTTGATTCCATCAGAGGTGAGAAGGGAACACTGGCTGAGACTTATAGATCTTAAAGCAGGTGCAGACATGACTAGTGCACTTAACCCAGCATCCAAAAGACGGTATGCACCATTCAATGAAATAGTAGTTAATGCAGGAAGGCTATTTGGTGAGCGAGCTAAGGTGGCTTTCAGAATGTAGTCAGGCATACAGCGTCCGCATAGGTCCAGTTGCAGCACCTAATTCAAACAATCCAAAAAAAATTCAGCTTGAACTGATTTGAGAAACGAGAAGCTGCAACTCATACGCCAATAAATATATTCACCACACTACTTCAAGAACAATAAGCTTGACCATGGGCAATATGATTATCCTTTTTTCAAACTGAAGAAAGGCTTGCAGACTGACAAACTAGGTCAGATATTCTGTCAATCTTTAAATACATATGAAAAACTACCGCATATAGGCCCTATAGGAGTGAGAAACAGAACTCGGGCAGCAGATTTGGTACTTAACTAGAGATATCCTATTGTACAATAAAGTCACGACTGTCCAGCCCAGTATAGAAAAAATCAAGCAAAAATTGACACATATGTCTCAAACATTGTTCTCAAACATGTAAATCATATAGAACAACAGATACGGTACCAAAATGGCATGACCATGCACTAATAAGAGCATCAAAAAGTGTTTGTCGCACTAGTGGTACATAAAAATTATGGGTGACCATTGGTTTGATGCTCCGGCCCAATGCAATGCAAGCTCCAATCAAGCAACATACTTCCTACTTCTGTCTATAGTTATTAGGCTGTATTCTTGTTGCACCATCGGGTGAAGCAGGAGGCAACCATCCAAATAGTGCAGCAGATTGCTGAAGATATCACCAAATTATTGTCCGCTATCATGATCAAAGAGCTCATCGCGACAGATTATTCACAATGGCCAAAATATAATAAAACTAATTATCAGAAACGAACCTAAGCATCATAAATTCACAACCAATTAGATAAGAAATCGCACCGTCAATTTACTGGGTTCGCACCCTTCAAAAGCACTCATTAGCTGTTCCTCAGTCAAACATGAACACTCGCGTATCCTAATCTCTGTAGGTGATCCGTGTACAAGCAGGTCAAGGAAATGACCATTCATTTTCCGAGAATCACAAAGCATCTTACTAAGCTTGTGTCTCAGCATATCAGGGACACTATCAAGTGAAGTGATTGCATCGGCATTTTTAGCGAGAATCGCCAAGCATAAGTCTTGAAGTGAGGGGATCAATATCTTTGGGCGGTCAGGATTATGATCCTTCTTGGGAACCCACACCATAGATGCAGGTTTGCTTTTATCCAAACAGGAGTTCTGCTGTAGCACGTTCATATTCATTTCCCGGTCCCTAATAATCTTCATAGCAGTAGAAAAAGGACCAGGCCAGTCTTCACTGTCCCACTCTGCTTCCATTCCAGGCATTTCCCTATCAACCTCATCAATGGAACCGTTTCCCTCTACCTCTTTGGAAGAGAAATGAGCAAATCGTGATGCATTTTTCTTGGCTATATCCCGGAATCGTGCCTTGGGATCCCTTCCTTGCATGACGTTTGCCCTTATATTAGTCTCTGCCACTTGTTGTCCATCCATAATTGATACATCATCCACCAAAGAGTGCGTACCCGAAACTGCAATTTTAGTTGATTCTCCCATGTTAGGTTCCAGTTCCAAGTCAACCACCGGAATACCATTTGACAACAACCCATCCTCAACTACTTTCCCCTTCCCCTTTTCTTGCCTACTGAGCCTACGTCTGGACTTAACAGCAGGATCCCTATCAGCAGTTGATTCTTTCTCTTCTTTCACATCAATATTTTCTGCCAAATCAGCAGGACCTAAAACATCATTTTGACTTGGTGCCAAATCATCATTGAACACTTTTCCCTTCCCTTTTTTTTCCCTGCCGAGTCTCTGTCGAGCGTCAGTGCCAGAACCATTATCATCACCAATGTGATCTTTGTCCAATCCAATACCAACTGGTATCTCTACTTTGCAACCCAATTTCACTTCCACATTATCCAACACAACTCCCAGGTATCCCTCTGACTTATTCACCATACCACCCTCCCAATTATTGACATGAACTAACTTCCCAACATCACCACCACTTCCCTCCAGTATCCTTTTAGTAACTTTCTTCCCTGAACGCAAACTGAGGATTCCCTTATCAGAACAATCCTCGTTAACCAACTCCAAATTCCTTAAATCAACCACATTACCCAATTTCCGCTTCCCTTCCCCCTTTTCATCACTCACTCCATTTCCTCTAACACAAGTTGACCCAATTTCACTCTTCATAACCTCGTCTACCTTAGTCACAACTTCCTCCCTTCCCTCCTCAGTCTCCAAATCCAACTCTCCCGCGACTATACTCCTCATTCCAACCCTATCCGAAACCCTAACCTTCTTCCCTAGAATATCAGAAACCCTAACCTTCTTCCCTCGAATATCAGAAACCCTAGGCTCTTCATCAATTCCTACGTTCTTGAATCCCACACTTCCCTCCACTATCCTTTTAGTAACTTTCTTCCCCGATCGCAACCTGAGGATTCCCTTGTCTGAACAATCCTCGTTCACCAACTCCAAAGTCCTTAAACCACCCACATTACCTAATTTCCTCTCCCCTTCCCCCTTTTCATCACTCACCCCGTTTCCTCTAACCTCTCTAAAACTTTTCAAATCACTAGTTGACCCGATAACACCCATCGTAACCTCGTCTACCATAACGACTTCATCCCTTCTGTACCCAGTCTCGAAATCCAAATCTCCCTTAACCATATTCCCGTTCCAAACCCTATCAGAAACCCTTACCTTCATAACTCCAACATCAGTAACCCTAGGCTTTTCATCAATCCCTACTACATTCGCCATTAATCCACACTCACTCGTATCCTCCACCGAATTTGCAGCAACTACTACAACCTTTCTTTTACGGTTAGAGACAGTAACACTTCTAGGGTTAACTTCGTCCACGTTCTGAACGGAAACGAGGCGGAGACTCCGTCTAGAAGGTGGAAGTACAGAGGCTGAATCGGAACCTAACCCTCGGTGGGCAGGGGTCGAAGCGATCGAGCCAAGGCTCGAGAGCTCTAGGGTTTTGGCGGGGGTCGTGGGTTCAATCGGCGCCTTCATCTTTGGGATTTTGGGCGGCGGCGGCGAGAGTATCTTTCTAGACCTCAAGACCGTCATCGTGATGATTATATAGAGGGGAGGTAGAGTATCTAGAGAGAGAGAGAGAGAGAGAGAGGGAGACTTACAGTTACAATGGGAAACTGAGGAGTGAGGAGAGAGAGTGGTAAGTGAGAGAAGGGTACTGTGTACGCCTCTAGGGAGGGATGTTTGACTTCTGTAGGCGTCCCGACGATTTCCCGCCAAAAGGCGGAAAGGTGAAAGGTTGCAGCTTCCACCTGTTGACGTGGCGGATTGCCATTGGCTAGTTTTACTCGATAGCTGAGCCGGAACTTCTAGATATATATTTTTTTTCCGGGAAACTTCTAGATACGCCACGTAGATTTTTCACATTAATAATCATGAATCATGATTTTTTTTAACGGTCGTGTTCGAGTAAGTTTACTCGCACCAATCTTCTTTTCGGTCCAGTCGAAATTTGAGCACGACATAATCCAATCTTGATTGCATTACTTCGAGAGGAAGAAGATAGCTCTCGAAGAATACTTTATCCTTCATTCAAATTGAGTTCCGCTTAATTTTTAGGATATATTTTGAATATTGTCATTATTCGAAGAAAAAAAATTCATTTGTTAGTTTTGTGCTAAACTTTTGTAAATTATTAATTCGTGTCGATAAGATGAATCGGAAAAGTAAATTTTTTTACTTTTACCTAAATATTTTGATAAATTTTTTTTTTTAAGCTAAAAAGTGCTACTACTTGTCAACTTTTAATCGGAAATATCACATTTTGAATTACAAGTAATCTATTGTGATAAAACGACTCATTTCTTAAAATGAAAAATAAATACTTAAAAAATTAAAACTTACGCCGAACGGGACCTAATTAGTTCAAAGTGTGATTAAAGCATCATAGACTATAACATTTCTAGTTCGTTAGTATTGGAGTACTGTATTATTAGCATCATGTAATAATTTTAGAGATACTCCTATGATTTATGTAGGAACACCATGCAGCATCTTCCATGGCAATGGAGTACTTAGGTTTGACACTCAGGATTGGGAGATCCTGTGCTTGGCAGGGTGCCGAGCGACCGATCCAACAGCTTATCTCGGCAATCGACGTCTCAGATCTTGATCGAACAATGGATGGTTCAGATCTGTATACGCTTAGATTAAATCCGAGCTGTTTGTGCCGAAATAAACGGCTAAAAGCCGCTCGCTCGGTAGCATCCCCGAGTCCAACATTGACAGGCTCCTCTATATAAACGATTAAATGTCGAAGGAACCTTCCCCCGTTCCCCGTTACCAAAATATAAAAATCGGAAATAAAAACCTTGCAAAGAAGTAAGAGGAGAGATAATTACTTGGAAAAACAAAGAAAGATGGAAAGAGTAGGCGTCATTCAAAGACCGAATTTCATTCAAAACGAGCAAAAACACAGCTCAGCTCAGAAGCGTTAGTTACAAAATTACAAAAAGAGAGAAACTCAAAAGGTTGCATCAAGGAGAAACAACCAAATGCTTGAACCCAAAAAAAAAAACAAGGGACAAAAAATGCACGAGACTATAACTGTAAGATGGACTCAACAAGTTCATAGAGAGGTGCAAGCTCGCCTTTATCGATCAATCGGAATTCCTGCATCACACACAGAGATTTAGACAAAAAAAAGCCCAGAGAGAGAGACAGTTTTCTCGTCGTGAAATTGGAAAATTAGGAAAACAAAAGCTGTAACATATGCTAGAATGTGGGATACTGTGCTGGCATTTCAATTACGATGGAGTCCGTAAAAGAAGGGGGTGAACATGAACTGATGGATTGAACATTGAACCTTTGCTAAAGCTAGAAACTTACCCAGGTGAAAAGAACAAAATGCTTGAAGCAGGTATTGAGATGAGCTTCTTCCTTTAGACTCACAATCTTCTGAAAATGCGTATGATAGATATGGGCATATACACGAAACAATCGCTTGAATATTGTCTTAACAATATCCTGAAAATTTGGTGGAAATGGTGCCCCTGCGTGATATAATAGAAGGTTAAAAGCCAGAGCTTTGATCAAAAACCATTTATTTGCGGCATTAAGGAAAAACACATACCCAATTTTTGAGGGAACATGGATTCATCATCGAGCTGAGATTCAATCCAGTCCATCAGATACTCTACGTACTTGGGAGCAGATACCTCTATAGGTTTCTTTATAGTAACTCCATCAGCCCATCTATACTCGTATCTGTAGGGAAACAAAACTTCGTATAATATTTGTAGTGCATCATCGGTGAAAAAGGCAAAAAGCACAAGCTTAAACTATGCCAGAGAATGATGCACACATCACAAGCGTATTTCTTTCACTCTTAAATGTAGTATTATAATAAGCTTAAAAATATAGATCAGGCGAAGCTATACCATGCATTGAGGGAACAAAACTAGGAAAGCTATTCTCAAGAGAGTTATAGAAAGATACTTCGATCCTGCTGTCATCGCTGGACAGGTTGATGCTGTACAAAACTCTGTAAGAGTTCCATACAGAAGATTCACTTGATTGAAGAAGTCAACCGCTGTACAAAAAACAGAAAGACGTGAAATGAATCAGTGACGTCATACATGTGTAACCACTAACCATGGATAAGAACACAGACCCTTGTATTAATGAGATATTATTGTTTTAGTGGGACTAGAGGGGATGAAATTAATAAAAAGCAGCCCAAATCCTATGAATTAAATGGTTTACTTTTGAGAAACATAAAAGGTGTAATTGTTTCGGGGGGAAATCAGCATCAGATTCTTCATTCTATTGTTTCCTTGCAATATTGGCCTATCTATTTTCAGGGGAGGTACTATAATATGTGAAACTTTGTGGATCAACAAATCGGGGGGATACAAGCAGAAATCTGAATAACAGGAAGTATTCAAATGATACAACTGGTGCTAGAATCTAAAGGGATAAGTTAACTATTCCAAAAGTTGATCTCAAGCTTACAAGTTCATACTCCTTAGGTAGTAACTTGTTTCATGTAAGCCATAAATCAGCAAATACTGCAACAGTTTGTACTAGGTTCCATTCATTACTTGATTTTGCAACCAATTTTTAGAAAAAGTTCAATGAATAGCACTTAGCAGTTAATCTTCAGTCACACAATCGCACTATCAACATCTACACAAATCAGACCAATATACCTAGAATGACAGCTACATGCCCAGGTTTCAAAAAATAAACTAGCAGATATACAGGACCAGGAGTAACCAGGCAAAATTTCTCAAGAGGCAATACGACCGAAACTTGGACATCAGGACAGGGTAGCAGATAATCGTATAGTTAGCAAAGTCATATGGTTTAGATTTCTTACTATTTACAGCTAGCCACTCATTAAGATCTTCTATGGTTTAGATTTCTTACTATTTACAGCTAGCCACTCATTAAGATCTTCTCCAGGGGGCAGTCGGACAGCTTCCCTTAAGTTCCCACTACCTAATGTAGCATCAATGTGCTTTTTAAGCTGAGCACCCTGCATTGGAACACACATATGGAGAAAAATGACCGAAGGTGCTGAGATTAGAGCTATCTTGCGTTGATTCTCAACAGGAGAACAGTAAGAGGAGAAAATTATATCACAATGAAAGCACTTAAAAGTTAAAACTCTATAACCTTAAGGCAGGACACCAACCTTACTTCCTGATGGAGCACTCTTCTTTGGTCGAAATGTCTTCTGATTTCTTCAAATTTTAAGGATATAGTCAGTAGTGGCCCTAATGGGACAATAGAAACAGAAAAGGTATTCCCATTTTGCAGGCATGCATTTCAAAGAGAAAACGAGCAATCAAATTCCACTACGTATAGCAGCAGTAAAAAAGATGGCTAATCCATTACCACATGATTTATGGTTGTTTAGAACAAAGTAAGGTAAACATAACTACTTATTTTGAAATTGGAAGTACATTAAAGGAATCAAGACCTACAAATTCCAGCCACCCACAGAAATTAAACCACAACCGAAATTTTCAACAAGAAAAGCACAAGATGGTACACATTCTCTTGGCCCTGAGCCCTTAATCAGTTTGCAAATGAGTATGAGCCATTTGCCCACCAAATAGACTTGAAACACAGGATTAACAGGACAGTCAAGTGATGATTAAAGGAATGGCCATAGGAATGGGCGCAACATGACATCATAATCTGTCTCGCCCGAATGAATTAGATCAGGTGACCATTCACTTAGATCCAACATCCCATCAAAAAACTTCTTGAAAACCAAAACGCCAAGATAAGTTCTACAAACGATATCAAATCTTACAAAATTTTGAGCAAAATTAAAAACCGTCCTGGGTTTCACTTGTTGAAAATAGAAGTTCAAACTAACTAAATTCACCAAGATTCCTTACTTTCGTGTTTACTAAGTGACTTCGTACTAGTCATTAGTAATAGTAATAGACAACTAGCATAACGCATGATGACAGGTCACCACAAACTAATAACAGACTTGGGAAGATAATCAAAAAGTTTATTAGGAGTACTTGTCATTAGTATTAGTAACAGATAACTAGGACAATGCGCGATGACAGGTCACCACATAATAAAACCTTAGGAATAGTAACAAACAACTAGGACAATGCGCGATGACTAGTCACCACATAATAAAACACTAAGTCTACATACACTGGACATCGTACCAGACCCTGCTTTGGTCATGATCAAATCCACTCTAGGGCTTTGTGTTTGACAAAAAAACCTACACTGTATCAATTTTTCACCCTTTTCGATCAATATTCATTTCCGGCACCCGAATGAGAATCCAATTGTAATGCCACGAACTGGAATTCACTTAAATTGATATTCGGTTAGATTCCAACGCCATGATCAAGAACAGATGAAGGAGCAAAGCTCAAGATTAAAAGCCATGCACATCAAAATCCAAGACAAAAACTTGAATCATTAGGCAATTCATTACCCATGATAGAACACATGCATCACATGCATATATGCAGACAATTTTGCAATATATATATATGTAGAGAGAGAGTCTCTTTCTCTTAAGGACGACCTTAACTTAATAAAATAAAGACTTCCCTTTCCTGATAGAATTTCGATGATCCAAGTCGCTCAATGTGTTCAGAACGTGATTTTAAGGGTACCCAAAAATCAGCAAAAAAAAATGACCGGAAAGGCTTCATCCGAGCAGTTTTTATTTATATTTTATCGAACGGTTCAAATAAAAACTGCTCGGACTTTTTTTTGCTAATTCCTCGCGGGTACTCTTAAAATCACGTTCTGAACACATTGAGCGGCTAAAATGAGAGAAATGAAGAGGTCCTTATTTTAACCTTCTCATTTGAAATGACAATATATATATATATATGATATACAGATTCATATTCATTATTCAAACAGAGAGAACAGAGGACGCGGTAGGAGGAAAGGAATACCTGCTTCCAAGCCCGAAGAGACTCATGATTTCTGCCTCCTAGGGTTTCTATTCTCTCTCTCTGTCTCTCACCTCCTGGGTCTGTCAAATAAGACCAAAAAGACGGAGGGGAGAGAGTTGGACGGTCCAGACGTTGAACAAGAAACGGATGGTGGAGGCATGTACTTGTATATTTATAGGCTGAGAGGAAATGGTGGGAGGAATATGACAGAGTGGCATTGAAGCAGTCAGTCAAGCAAGCAAGCGAGACGAGACGAGACCCTCTCTCTCTCTCTAAACAACAGCCAGGTCGTGGATCGTCTTCTTTGCCATTGCCAACCTGGCTGGATTCTCCCCTTGCAAATTGTCGCATTTAATTATACTTTCCGAGTTTAACCATACGGACAAAATTAGTAATAAATTAACCTAATGCGAATTGCAGAGGCAGTTGAAGCGAACTCTAGGATAGTAGATTTGAAAAACAAATGAAAGCGAGGTGTTTAAGCCAGTGATCAACGTATGTAAAATAATTTTTAGATTTTATTTTTATTTAATTTTATTTATATTTATTAATTTTATGTCAAATTTTTATGTGATATTACTAAGAATTATCTAAAAGAAGCCGGTTTTCTTGTTACTTTTTCACGTTTGAGTTATATATTTTTATTATGTTTTACTGGGACTAATAATTAATTATATAAAATTTAAGGCAAAAATAACGAAAATGCCAAAAACAAGGAAAAAAGCGAAATAAGTTAACCAAACCCCCAAGTGTATTTAAAATTTTAAATTGAAATATACTCGTACAATGCAAGTTTGCAACCAATGACAGTGATTGTTTTGTAATGCAACACTTATTTTACTCCAAAATTCCTAATTGATTCAATTCGAGAATATTTAATTGGAACCTCATTAATAACTATTATATTACACATTGATGGGTCAAAAGTTAACGTCAATTTGTGTGAGAAGTTTTTGGGTGTCGGGTGGGTACCACACATTTGGTATCCGTCGGGGATTCCAACCGTCCAAACATATTTTGTACGGTTCAGATTTTAAAGAGCGAAAAAGAGAAGAGAGAGGTCGGGTGAGGAGAGAGTGAGGGGATAAAAATATGGATAGTTTAAAATGGTCGGGTGAGGAGAGAGTGAGGGGATAAAAATATGAATAGTTTAAAACACATTTGGACAGCTGGATCACTGACGGTATGTGGTCCCTACTCGGCACCCAAAATTTTCTCCAATTTGTGACTGTGGGTACTTGTGATTACTGATTTAGTGGTTCTGTGACACAAGTGGAAAAAAGTAGGGCTGCGCACGGTCCAGATCGGATCAAATTCGTATGAATCCAATTCTAATTTGCGAGTCACGGTTTTTTGAAAATAAAATCCGTGTCTGGACCAAAAATCTCACAGTTCGGTTCCAATCCGAACTGCGAGTAACTGTTTGGTCATAATTTTTTCCACGGATTGCATCAATCAAATACTTCATCACCTGTAAATAAATGATTCTATATTCAAAAAATGTAAAAAAATGATTATACTCCAATGATGTAAAAAGATGATTACAGTAAGCACTTAGCAAGTATTCCATGTTCTAAAACAAATTACATCAACTCATCAACTATCCAAGCAAGAATTCTATTCCACGTTCCAGCAAAGTACTACAATAAAAACAACAACGAAGATCTTCCATTCTCTCGAGCGTGGCAACTAACAAGATATGAAACTCATTCTCTAATAACGCTCCTTCTTCTCTTTACTTTCTCTCTCTAAAAACCACACCCTCTGGTTCTAGATCTGAGGTGGGGCCGCCGCCCCCCCTCTACCTCGTCCCTCCGGTGTATCTCCCTCCGGTCTGGTATGGCGAGCGTTAGTGTGTTTAAGGCGTCAAAGCTTCGGATGATCGGACCTCCGGCCGGTGTTCCATGGGCTTGACTCGTCCGTGCCCTGCCTTGTCTTCTTAGATCCGGTGGTTGGTGGCCGGCGGCGAGGTAATAAAGGTGTGATGGAGTTAGAGTTTTTTCCTATTTTTTTTTCTGCTTTTTTTCGGTTTCCGGCTGGTCTCCCCAGTCCGGAGTAGGTACCGGTCTGATTTTTCAGATCCGGTGTGGAAGGGTTGGTGGGCGAATAATCCGGCGCCTCTTGAGGATCGTCCGACGATGTTGGTTTTTTTGGTCTTGTTCCGTTGGCTGTTTTTCGGGGTTAAGATTGATTTGATGAAAAGAAATCCCCTGTTTTCTTGCTTATTCAGTGATCAGGCTCCGTTCCCGTAGGTGCTTATTCTCTATTACGGTGGACGGCCCTATTGGTCGAATTTCGTGTGTCGACTCTGCTTTGCAGTATGTGCTTATTTCTCGGTGGTAGAGTTTAGGTTCTTGCCTGTTGTGCTTGTTTAGCCTGTATCTCTGTATTTTCGGTGGATTCCTGTATTTGCCCGATGGGCACTTTTATTGAAATGAAACTGATTGACTTGTCAAAAAAAAAAAAAAAACTCATTCTCTAATTGGATTAAGAGAAATCTTTTCTAGAGTTGCAATGCTATGAATGAAGCTAAATTATCCGTAAAATTAATTATTTACTATATGTTACATATATTTTTTATTTTTTATTTTTTAAAATATCTTACGGTCCGGTTAGGATAATCCATGATTTTCAAATAAAAATCCAAACCTAATTAGTATATCACAGTTTTTTAATTTTCGAATCCGTATCCAGACCATTAATTCATGGACAAAATCCAAAAGGTACGGATCGGATCTGTCCAGATCGATTTCATGGTTTACCGGATTTTTTGTGTAGCCCTAGAAAAAAGTGGTGTGCCCATCATTGGGCTATGATTCTTATCTAGTGGAGTAGTTAGAATAGATGCTGTGAGGATTTTCTTATCTAATAGAGCAAATTAGCTGTAGTAGTGACTGATGGGAAACTGGGTATGCTATGCAAGACAACTGAGTTTCTGGTTCTGGATGGCCAAGAACATTTTTCTTATCTTATCTTATGCCATAAAAGAACCTCCTTTTACCTCAACCACATCCCTAACTGCAGATTTTCGATATCAGGTAGGGTGAGGTCGTGGCTTCGTAATCTATAAAGGACAACTAATTTGTATGAATTGCTTAATTGGGGGTAAGGTTGCGGGTTCACCATGAGTGTCAAAAGTTCGCTTATAATCGAAGTCTGAAGACAATGAGCAAAACAAAAAATCTAAGTCAAGACACACTAATTATAGTATTTGGAAAAGAAAATGTTATTCACATTTATCAGAAAAGCAGTACATGATCAACATGGGTTGATGCTCTTCAACCATTTTTTATTCTTAGTATACTCCGTATATTTGATCAGTAAGCAGTACTAGTACATCAACATGGCAACTTGGGTTGGAATTTGGTTGTATTTGATGGTTTCGGTGAGATATGCCTAAGAGCAAATGCTCCTCTGCCTCTATTATGGCAAGATTTTTTTGGCAAAATGGGTGCCACACCCATGAACCTATTTCCCTCTCAAATTTGGCAAATGGCAAAAATTATACGATAAATAGCGGAGAATTTGGCAAAATGCCATTCGGGGAACTCTCTATCTCTCTTGATAGGCATAATAAGTTTTATTAAAAAAACTTTACAAATGATACATCAAATTGAGAGGAGAGGATAGAAGAATCCAACCAAGAGTTGGATAAAAGAAAAAACACTTAATGGGTCGGGCCCAAACACCTATGGGGGCGATGCCCGAAAACGGGACAAGACCGAACGTTAGGGGCCTTAAAATGCCCAAATCATGCAAACAATAAGCTCAATAAAATCAGAAGGCCTAAATGCCCAGATTTGATCAATTCAAAAAGCCCAAAACGGGGAACTCATTTGATGGGGGTGCGGCACATGGCAATGACAAAATATGGGTGCAGGCTGCAGCAAAATTGCATTTTTTCCCCCAAAAGGTAGTGTAATATTGGTATTGAACAAGGAAATTAATGACCACATGCATGAGTTTTAAGAGCCAATATTGGAATATTACTTTTTGTAACTCCTGCATGCACCATAAAATCAACCAGTAAATCAATTCTTTAAACCAAATTCAAAGCACACAACCAAAATCAAATGGTTTATCTCATGCCTTTACTACCCAAAGGCTGGATACTAATTCCAATTGATCAAAGATAGTTTTAATATCAAAGAGAAATCCCAAACGGTACGTAATCATTCAAACTCATGATATTGAACATAAATGTGATAGAATAAAATTCAAGATTCCTCATTACTTTCAAATTATTGATAGAATAAAATTCAAGATTCTCATTATTATTAACAAAGCCTAGGCAGCCTTTGTTAAGGGTTGGTGTATTTCTGATAATATATATTATGGGAAAGTTTACAATACAAATCCCTTAAAAGTCTATATCATATGCATCTATTGTATGGTTCATTCATAACATTTTAGTATGTTTCATAATTTTTGTTCTAGAACTCATAACTTTTCAACCAATACGATTCGTAACATTGTCATTATGATTCATAACATTTTCATTATGATTCATAACATTTTGGTGCAATCGTAACTTTTTAGTAAATACCATTCGTAATATTTTCTCTATAAATCATAACATTTTGGGGGTGCATATGGTACACACTCAAATAAAGGGTGTGTATTGTAACATTTTCCATATATTATTGATGCAAGAGCTGGTTCGAAATTATCAGAAAGACTCTGGTGTAGCTAAGTGTGCTATCAAGATTGATCTTATAAAAGCATATGACTCTGTGGATTGGGAATTCCTGTTTGAGGTAATGACAGCTATGAACTTTCCAACTCAGTTTATTGGTTGGGTGAGAACTTGCATTTCTTCTACCATGTTTTCTGTTGTTAATTGAAGGGTTTCTTTAAAGGGGAAAAGGGTCTCAGACAAGGGGATCCTATCTCCCCCTACTTATTTCTCTTGATTATGGAAGGCTTGTACTCTATTCTTTCAAAAGAGGATCACTGAAGGGCAGATTACTTATCACCCTAGATGTGCCTCTCTGTCTATATCCTACCTGGCTTTTGCTGATGATTTGTTTTTACTTTCTGGAGCTAATTGTCACTCTGTAGCGATTCTTAAGGATACCTTGGATGAGTTCTATCATTCATCTGGGCTGAAACCAAATCTCCAGAAAAGTCAATTTTTCTTCTCAGGGTTGGATATCACAACTAAAGCTGCCATCCTCAATCTCCTCCCCATTCCGGAAGGCCAGTTACTAGTTAAATATTTGCGTGTTCCACTTATTTCCACTAGACTCAGATATGAAGACCGTGTTCAGTTGAAGGAAAGAACACAACAAAGGATTGCTAGTTGGTCAAACAGAGTTTTGTCATATGGAGGTTGTGCTCTTCTCATTCAATCAATTCTCTTTAATATGCAGACTTATTGGTGTTCTTTGTTTATTCTACCCCAAAAGATTTTAAAGGAAATAGAATCTATGTTAGGGGCTTTTTTGTGGTCTGGGGTTGCTCTTAGAAGAGCTGGTGCAAAAGTTAAATGGCTAGAAGTTTGTACCCCTAAGGCTGAAGGAGGTTTAGGCTAGTCTCTTAAGGAGTGGAACATAATTACTATGCTACGACATTTGTGGGCCATCTGTAGCAAGCAGCATACCCTATGGGTGAAGTGGATACATAGCTATTTTATTACTATGCTACGCCATTTGTGGGCCATCTGTAGCAAGCAGCATACCCTATGGGTGAAGTGGATACATAGCTATTTTATAAAAGACCAGAATTTTTGGGGGATGAAAATGCCTCAAGATTGCTCCTGGACTATGAGAAAGTTGTTAAAATTGTGAGTGCTGGGCCAACCTTTTGTGAAGCATATCATTGGTAATGGGGAAAGCACTTCTTTTTGGTTTGATAACTGGCATCCTTGGGGTCCCCTTTACAAGCTGCTAGATAGAAGATCTTCTTCTCTCCTTGGGCGAGCTATTTCGGCTAAGGTTAGTTCAGTTATTTTAAATGGCGAATGGCACTGGCACTGACACCGTCCTAGGAATTCTCTGATCCAACGTATCCAGAATGCTATTCCTCCTACTTTATTGCCCCAAGCTGCCATAGAGGATACCATTGTTTGGACAGTTTCTCCGACTGGGCAGTATCCTACTAAACATACATGGGATACTGTTAGGCATCATAGAATGAAAGTTCCTTGTGCTTCCCTTGTTTGGTTTTCTTTGAATGTCCCTAAATGGGCAGTTATTTTATGGTTGACCTGTTTGAGAAGGCTATCTACTAAGGAAAGGCTACGCAAGTGGGGTGTGGATGTGGATCCAAAGAATATGCTATGTTCTCTTACTGATGAAACCCTTCAACATCTGTTTTTTGACTACCCCTACTCCAAAGTCATATGGGAGCAGTTCTTGGCTAGATTTTCAGTGCATAGAAGGGCTGAATCTTGGGATGCAGAGTTGAGTTGGGCTCTCATGAATTGCAGGAGGAAAAGCTTTAGAACCATGTTGCTTAGACTTGCTTTGGTGGCTGGCGTTTATCACATATGGCTAGAGAGGAATGCTAGGATCTTTGGTGGGAAGGCCAACAGTCCTGCTGCAGTTCTTTCCAACCTTGAAGACAACATCAGATTACGACATTGTTCATGGAGATGCATTACTAATACTGTGGAGAACCAAAGACTAGTGGATCAATGGAATCTCTTACACAGAAATATTGGGGCTACTCATCCTTAGAGTTTTGTTTTGTTACATGTTGATGTAGGACAAAAATGGAGAGTTTTTGTATTTTATTTTTATTGTTTTAGAATAAGAATTTGACTAGGAATATTTTCGTTTATGTTAGAATTATTAACTTTCCGTATTCGGTTTGATTTTGATTTTTGCCTTTATTAGGATTCTTGGTCTACAAGAATTAAGATTTTACTTTAATTAATTAGGAAATATGTTTTATTTAATGCCGCTTGTTTTGGCATGATTTATTATTTCTTTTACAGTAAGATTTCTAGGGTTAGGGTCTTATAAAAAGGGTTGTAACCTATTCAATTATTCAACTTTTTATAACTTTTATCAATAATATTCAGAGATTTTCTCTTTCTTTCTTGTGCGCAAGAATTGCTCGTTGCGACGAGTTGTTTATCTCGTTTGGACTAGTACGCTAACTAGTCTCTCGTGAATTCCGCTGCGTCAAGTGGTAGTTAGCGTACTAGTCCAAACGAGATAAACAACTCGTCGCAACGAGCAATTCTTGCGCACAAGAAAGAAAGAGAAAATCTCTGAATATTATTGATCAAAAAGCTATAAAAGTTGAATAATTGAATAGGTTACAGCCCTTTTTATAAGACCTTAACCTTAGAAATCTTACTGTAAAAGAAATAATAAATCATGCCAAAACAAGCGGCATTAAATAAAACATATTTCCTAATTAATTAAAATAAAATCTTAATTTTTGTAGACCAAGAATCCTAATAAAGGCAAAAATCAAAATCAAACCAAATACGGAAAGTTTATAATTCTAACATAAACGAAAATATTCCTAGTCAAATTCTTATTCTAAAACAATAAAAATAAAATACAAAAACTCTCCATTTTTGTCAACTTGCCATCTGCCTTTCCAAATAAATAAATATTTGGAATACTTCAACTTCTCGCTCGTCTGCCAATAAAAGTACACTTGCCAAGATAGTTTTTCTGCACACTTCAATTGATTGACAATTTTCACAATACGAGAATTGAGTGAAAACTCAAACTGCTCCAACCCAAGAAAATCAATAAATTGAACGTCATGCAGAAATTCCAATTTCTCTTTATGTTGATCCATCGCAGAATTAATTGGTACATCATGTATGAATGATGTAGCATTAGGAGATCTTGTACCAAATTCACCATTGGGACCACTCATACTTCCGTGTGGCTCACAAGGCTCAATATTAGGGAAGACATCATCATGTCGAGAAATTATAGGTCCTGATTTATGACTTTCCTCTTCCTTTGGTTCTCGTACTTGATACAATGTTGCGATATTTTCATCCTTGCTTGCAATTACCTCATTGGTTGCACCTCCATCTAAATCCAACCGATGTTCGAGCATAGGGGCACTCAAACATTCCTCTTCACCAACTTCTTCATCGCCAGCTTCTTCTTCGTCACCAAGTTCAATCCGATCTCCCTCCTCTTTTGCAACTTCTTCAACATCTTTGACAATAATGGTTGTATTCTATTGCTTTGGCCCATATTTTTCCTTCAGTAATTCCTCATAGTTCCAGGGCAAAAATCTCTCCACCAAAAGTCTTTTAATTCTCGACCATGCATGAATTCGACGCTTGCCCAATCGATCTCTTGACGATTGTAATTTTAACCACCATTGTATCGCCGGGCCCGTAAGCTTCAATAATAAAAACCTCCACCTTTGTTCAAAAGGAGTTTTCGTATACTCAAAAAAATCATCAATGTCCAATATCCAATCCAAACGATCTTCAAAAAATTCAAGACCACTACATTTTGGCAACTTATTGTAATACCTGAAATTTGCTTGTCGCTTTATCGACTGATAATCATCATGGCCCTCGAATAACTCGCCTTCAAATTCATTCCTACTATCGTAGTGATAATAAGAATATCCTCCGGAGACGTTTTGGTGAATAGGTTGGTTGCGGGCAAATCCCTCAACGCGGTTCCTATTCTGGTTAGGAGGTTGGCGATGGGCAAATCCCAACGCGCGATCCTTCTCAACCCTTTCTGGCCTTTGGCGAATTTGTAGAGTCAACCCATGCAGTAAATCACAGATCTCTGCGAACTAAATGCGAGTATCTTGACGGATTTCGGCTAACTGAGTTCTTCGATCCTGCAATTGTGTTCGGGTATCCTCCATCATCTTCCTTAGGTCAGCACGCCCACGACCAACGTCAATGGGTGTGTCTTCAACTTTGTTCGGTGACATCGAACCAGGCAAAGCCTTGCTTTGATACCACTTGACGCAGTGAAATTCACGAGAGACTAGTTAGCATACTAGTCCAAACGAGATAAACAACTCGTCGCAACGAGCAATTCTTGCGCACAAGAAAGAAAGAGAAAATCTCTGAATATTATTGATCAAAAAGCTATAAAAGTTGAATAATTGAATAGGTTACGGCCCTTTTCATAAGATCCTAACCCTAGAAATCTTACTGTAAAAGAAATAATAAATCATGCCAAAACAAGCGGCATTAAATAAAACATATTTCCTAATTAATTAAAATAAAATCTTAATTCTTGTAGACCAAGAATCTTAATAAAGGCAAAAATCAAAATCAAACCGAATACGGAAAGTTAATAATTCTAACATAAACGAAAATATTCCTAGTCAAATTCTTATTCTAAAACAATAAAAATAAAATACAAAAACTCTCCATTTTTGTCCTACATCACATGTAGAGTGTTATAGGGTCAGTTGTATATCTTCTGACTTGGTGGGTTTATACCCTTTGTTTTTGGCTTGGTTGGTTATAAATGATCCATTTACCAAAAAAAAAGTGATAATATGTATTTTGTTTAAAAATATTCCGACAGAGAATCCACTGACACCTATGACGAGGCCGAAGTTAAGGTCCCACAACGTACTACGGAGGCGAAAGAGTTTGTTTAATCCCACCAAGAAACTAAAGACTTGAACCCAAATATTGAACAGGTCCTTACTGGTTTGAAAGTTGAAACAACCACTTGGTAGTCTTTCGACTTTCTTCTCTATCTTTCTTTGAGAGAGCCAATTTTAGTTTCAATCGGGCGCTAACAATAAATGTTCAAGAATGGGCATTGTGTCTGCACTACACGGTTCTCGAGTCCGTAATTGCTTCAACATGCTATGGTTAAGGACCATGACAAGAGGGTAAGTCGGGGGTGTGTGAATTAGACAAACATTCTTCAGCTGCATTCACAACCCAGTGGGAAATTCGGACCACACTTTGCAAGTAGATAAGGTTACCTTAATGATATTTACGACTTCTTCAAGTTTTTTGTTTGAAAAATCCTAAAATTAGTTAGTGTGAAATGGTGTAAAAAATACAAAAAAAAAAAAACGTGTTTTTCTTGTCTTCTAGTGTGCTTGAGTTGACAATAGCAAGACCGTAGCAGATGTGTTTTCCCATCAATCTCTTTTAGCACTTTGCCAAAAGATCTCCAGTCTCCAGAGTACTTAGCCAACTACCTTCTACTCTAGGTCTCAGTGTAATGTGAACTTTGAATTCTCTCAAAATAGAAGACATTATTATTAGTAGTGAACTTGAAAATGTTGATAAGAGCATAAAGTAGTTGGCTTAGTACTCTGGAGACTGGAGATCTTTTGACAAAGAGCTAAAAGAGATTGATGGGAAAACGCCTTGCTAAAATGACTGGAATGACAAGTAATCAGGATATTAAATCGTGGTATCGAAAAACGTAACAATATCGGTAATACGGCCTATATTGGACTGTATCGCCGATAAATAAGTAAATAACAATATCGAAGGTCTAAAGTGTTACGTAACGATTTTTATTTAAAACCATGCAGATAACAAAAGTCTCAATATGGAAAGAGGTTTCCTCAGGCTTGGTATTCTGTTTCCCTTCCTGATAATTTGACAACCAAATAATGAAGTAATTCATTTACCTACAAAATCAATAACTTATTCATCCAAATTTTTTTTTGGTAACTTTATTCATCCAATGTTGCTAATTTATTCGGATAAAGGGGCATTTTGCATTCAAAAGGAAATGTTAATTGAAACCACAGACAAACTAATTGGTTACATTGCACTTAGTAACATTTCACATCCAAAAAAAAAAAAGAGCTAAGCCTGAAAAAAAACAACACCACATGACTAGAGACTCTCTTAATCAAATCAAACCAAACCAAACAGGAGACATCAATTTTTTTTATTAGGGACAAATCTTCAAATACTAAGAAGCAATTAACCAGTGCCTCCCAAGACAGCCTTGAGCTTCTTCACCTGAGCATCATCAAGGAAAGTGACCTTCTCCACAATTTCAGAAGGCAAATTGTTTCCGAAAAGAGCGAAATCCAAGAGTTGCGTTCCCGGGTTCGGGCTGTTGAAGCCGAAAATTGCTTGCGCCGGAGTCTTCCCGGAATTAAACAGGAAATGCAGCAACCCCTGAGGGAAAACAATGACATCCCCCTTGTAAAGAGTCTTGAAATAGACAGTGTTGGCAGAGGAAGAAATGAATCCGGCGCTGATTGTTCCTTCCACCACAAAAACAATTTCTGAGACCCCCGGGTGAGTGTGGATTGGCACCACGCCACCCACGGCTAGGTCCAACCGGGCTACGGAAATGCCAAGTCCGTTGACACCCGGGAATTGGGGTGCAAATGCTGGGGTGATCGCTGCTTTTATGAGATTGGAAGTGTTTCCTGGAATGCCCAAGGCATGATAAACGAAATCGTCTACAGTGACTTTAGCGGGCTTCTTGCAAGAGAAGCCCGCTGGTCCATCGGGTAAGGATGGGTCTGCTACGCAGAAGTCCAACACTGAAGCATGGGAGGAGGAGAAGAGGAGGGAAATGGTGAAGAGAATTGGAAGAAACATCTTCACAGGTGTAATGGTTGTGTGTGTGATAGCCCTTTTAGAGTTGGTGCACGTGTTCAATAAGGGGGAAAGTGATACTTTATATACTCGCTTCGTCCCAATTTCGAAAACTTTTTTAGGTAACACAATGATTACACATGAAACGTTTTAACTTTCTGACATTAACCCTTCACTTTTCTTAAAAGATTATTTCGATAGAAAAGGTCAAAAAGGAAATCTGAATTGTCAAAATATCAAATCAAACTCAAATTTCAAATCTATAATACAAATCGATACGGTGTGGAGGCTCACATAAATTCCCTCCACCGTTGGATTTGTAACACATTTTTCTACATAAATCTCGACCCTTGATTCAACCCTTGACAGTTTGGTAAATACTTTGCATTTTCTGGAATAAATGGTTGAGTAATGAATTTTTCAGTTTTGGTAATTATTTTTTCAGTTTTGGTAATGATTTAAGTGGAATATAAGAATTGGCGATAAATGCTGGTAAGTTTGACTAGAAATGACTAATTGATGAAGCGGGAAATTTTAATTTTGAATGCATTTTTCAGTTTTGGTAATTATTTTTTCAGTTTTGGTAATGATTTAAGTCAAATATAAGAATTGGCGTTGAATGCTGGTAAGTTTGACTAGAAACTAATTGATGAAGCGAAAAATAGAAAGTTTGAATGCATTTTTCAGTTTTGGAAAATATTTTTTTCACTTTTGGTAATGATTTAAGTCGAATATAAGAATTGGCGTTGAATGCTGGTAAATTTGACTAGAAATGACTAATTGATGAAGCGGAAAATAGAAAGTTTGAATGCATTTTCCAGTTTTGGTAATAATTATTTTTTCAGTTTTGGTAATGATTTAAGTCGAATATAATAAGAATTGACGTTGAATGCTGTTAACTAAGTTTGACTAGAAATGACTAATTGATGAAGCGGAAAATCGATGGTTTGAATGCACGTACGGTGCCGTGCTTTTGGTAAGTTTGAATTGCTGAATCCATTAATGCTAAGAATTTTTTTTGTAAGGATTGGCGTTAAAATGCATTTTTGGTAAGTTTGAACAAGTAAATGTGGCGTTTTCTTTCCACTTCGACCGCCGACGAAGATCGCGTTGGAAGCGGCGCTGCTGCTATAGACTATTCTGAATTGTCGTTGGAGCCATTTGCCGTTATCGTCTTCCACTCCAACCGGTGGCAGCTTCACTTCAACGATTCTGAAAAATCCCCAATCTGGTAAAAAGTTCTGATCAAATCGTTCTTTTTTATCAAATCATTTGTGAAGCTTTTTTTGTTGAGTTTGTGAAGCTTTTATCAAGGTTGGTAAAAAACTTTGATCAAATTATTTGATTATGTTGGGTTTCTGAATGTGTTTGACAGAATGCCCTCTAGGTGATTATTATTTTCCTTCGATTATCATTCGTTTTTGGGTCTATTGTTAGTGGACGAAGATGGGATTAGGAGGAAGAATGTGATTACACTTTTCTTTTAGTCGATCTGTACTCTATTCTGATTATTCTGAATGTCGTTTTGGTCAACATTAATTATCTCTCTGTTTATTCTAGGGAACTGATTTTCGCGCTCCAAAATTTACTGCAGGCGCTCCACCTTTTTATTTTTATACTGTGATGTTGCTGGCAATATCAGTGTATATTTGGTTTTTACACTGTGATGTTGCTGGCAACATCATAGTGTAAAAACCAAAAATGGAGCGCCTGCAGTAAATCTTGGAACGCGAATATCAATTCCCTTATTCTATACTCTTATTTTAACGAGAAAAGGGAGGAGAAACCTAAGGACGTGGTACATGTTAGAGCAAGAAGAGGCTAAGCTACTGATAGTCACAGTTTAGCACAAAGAGTAAGTTCAATTATTTAAACTTCTTTGGTACGGTGTTATAAATTTTCTGGAATTATCACAATTGTTAGGGAATGCATTTTCTAATTTCCAAGAATTGCTTTCACAACAAATTGAAAAGGTTAATGAGAGATTGAAATGTGATGGGTGAAAATCAAAACGACAACACAAATGTAACTATGAATGAAATATGTTGAAAACTGACTAGAAGAGAAAAAAATTAATGAGAAACTGAAATGCTTTTGTGGGCTCTCTAGGTTGATTATATACGCTGTCTTTTGTGGGCTACTTCAAACTCATCTGAAGTATATCATGCTTGAAATATTTTGGAGATGTAAGCTAAAGTATACGAAATGATATTATAGTTAAAACATTGTGGAAGGTAATACTCCATTTGAAATAAATACTTGAAAAATGTATCAGCTTAGTTGGCAGCCTCTGTTTTTTTAATGATTTTGACAAATCTTGCTTAGTTTTATCACTCACCCGTTTCTATAAGATCAATTGAATGTTATTGTTTGTTTAGTTCTATCTATCTCCTCCCGTTTATTTTCACTTGCCGCCACAAGCCCCACCGCATGTTGCCACTACACAGTGATTGCTTATGCTGCTTCCTCTTCCATGAATTAGGGGGGTTTTGGGGTTCCCATGATCCATAACTTTGGGGTAAATAGAGTTTCGAATCTGAAAGTGACGGCAATGGGTCTATTGGGAGTTTTGGAGTTTTCTCATGAATCTTTTTTATTTTATTTTATATCTTTTTAAGGATTAATTTGTCAATTTTTTTTAGTATAATCTAAACAGAGAAACTATAATATTTTTTTTTTACTTTGCAAGTGTTGCAAAGCTGTTTCAGGGTGATTATCCTCCACCGTTGCCCTTCTCTCTCTCACTCACTCACTCAAAACTAGCATGTCTCTCTCACACACACAATTACTGACTTGGTCAAATTTGGCCTTAAATATGACTTGGTCTCATTGATACCTGGGAATTGGGGTGCAAATGCTGGGGTGACCGCGATTTTTAAGAGATTGGAAGTGTTCCCTGGAATGCCCAAGGCATGATAAACGAAATCGTCTACGGTGACTTTATCAGGCTCCTTGCAAGAGAAGCCCGCAGGTCCATCGGGTACGGATGGGTCTGCTACGCAGAAGTCCAACACTGAAGCATGGGAGGAGGAGAAGAGGAGGGAAATGGTGAAGAGAATTGGAAGAAACATCTTCACAGGTGTAATGGCTGTGTGTGTGTGATAACCCTTTTAGAGTTGGTGCGTTCAATAGGGGGGAAGGTGATATTTATATACTCGCTTTGTCCCGATTTCAAGAACTTTTTTAGGTAACACAATGATTACACGTGAAACGTTTTAACTTTTCAGCTCAACTTTTTTTGAAAGATTATGTTATTCCAATAGAAAAGGGCAAAAAGGAATTTTGAATCGTCAAAAAATCAAATGAACAAACATATTGGGCCATCTAAAAGTCTACAAGTGGACAAATAAATTGGGTCGGTGGGAGTAATGTGGTAGGCTGATAGCATGGATATTCTTTTGGGAATTGCTATTGGTTGGTTACAGATATAGCCAAGCAGAAGTTTTTAAGGAAACTGATTTACAGGTTATATATGAGTTGGGTACTAGGTTGTGAATCTTGACTTGTAAACTTAACAAGCTTGAACAATTAATGTGTTCAAGTTTTGACTCATTTTTCATCGGTGCAAATTTCAAAGAGCTTAAATCAAGTCAATCGCGATCTTTAATTGAGTTTGCTTGAGTTTTTTAGACACAGTATAAGCTTGATGAACTCTAAAATGTGTTCAAGGTCAGCTTATTTACATAATCAAGCGAACTCGAGACAAATTGTTAACAAGTTTAACATGTGTCGAGCTTGAGTAGCTGAGTTTGTGTTATAGGCTTATAATAGCCCTGTCTGAAAAATAAATCAGGGATAAAATAGCAGTGACATTTTGAAACAATACGTCGTAATCGTGGATATTATCTTTCAAAACGAATGGACTATATAAATCGTCACATCGATCACACTACAAAAATCTTGTGAGAAAAGCTCAGATTACAAAAGAATACCCCAACATATATACGACAGATTCTGGGCGGTGATGCAAGTGAGTGTTTGATATTTTTTTCAGACAAAAACAAGAAGACCCTTTTGTTTGAAAATGCAGAATCAAAGAAGCATATCCTGCCCCAGTCAATGGAGATATCAATTCAGGAAAGAAATCATGCCTTGATTTGTGGTTGATAAATGATACTCCCGTAATACGACACTGCTTCTTCAAACTTAGATCTAACAAATTTGTACCAATAGATTCGCCGGGAAAAAGAACAATTTGTACTGATAGGAAGAAGAAGATTGCAAAACTATTGATTCGCCGGGAAAAAGAACAATTTGTACTGATAGGAAGAAGAAGATTGCAAAATTTCCAGGAAGTGCCGTTGGACTACAAACCCGTTGGCATGGACTAGAAGATGTGGATCATAGAAATTCCCCTTTCTCTAGGGTGTTTGGATTTCATAGGACATGGGAAAAGTTTAATCTCTTCCCGTGATTCTATTTCCCCTATCCCCATATGTAAAAGTACTTATTTTTTTCTTTTTGAGAATCATCTGTAAAGTACTTCTATAATTAATCGTAGCTAGAGCATTAAAAAAAAGAGTTCAACTTTTGTCCACGGGTGGTGGAAACCGTGGGGGTTCTGCCACCCTGCGTTTATTGTTGTAATTCAATTAAGTTTTTTTTTTTTTTGTGCATGTAGTATTTTGCAGGCCTTAAATAAAGGTTCAAATTATTATAATAAACGCGCAGTGCGGTTTCCACCATTGGCGAAAAGAATTTAATTAAACGCAAAAAGAGAAATGTTAAGCATGATGAACTGATCAATTATTGCCGTCTAGGTTTCTCCAAAAAGGAACTTTTAGAAAAAGAAGGTAATTTCAAGCTCAAAAATCATGTATTTACGCAAATAATTTTCCTACTAATATGGATCTTGTTTGATTTTAAACGGTGCAAAAAAAATTAAAAAATTATTTTTCATTTTCATTATATTTGAGTTTGAAATTACTTTCTTTTTGAAAAGAATGTTTAAAAAGAAATCGGAACGGAGCCCCGTCTCTCTTTGGGATGTGGGCAAAAAAAAAACTCTTTAAGGCAAGTTTTATTAGTCCCAAGTCGGAAGGAGTTTGTGTTTCACTGACATGGATACTTTTCAATGTACACAACTCATAGGTAAGTTATGAATGTTATGTTATAGTACATGTTTAGTTCAAACATTCACTTGGCATAACCACATTCGTAATTCAAGTTTGTCGTAAAACTTTGGGTACAGATCCCATATTATACGTATGTTACACCACTTAAACACGATCCCTAAGAAATAGATAAAACAAACAAGGAATACGAATATTTTCCTGCGTCTCGATGTAATTGAAAAGAGTTAAAATGAATCCAAGACTTCAAGAATCCCTCATATGTAAGATCAGGAAAGTAACAAAACTTTACAGTAAAGGGTCCAAAACTGAAAAGGATAAATCGTTTATGAAATCTACCTACTTTAGGCTTTCTGTTCATAAGAATTCGAAACGTTATGCACAGGATAAGGCAGTAGTTGCCATCCATTTTCGCAATGCTTCTCTGGGATTTATTTATAAGTTAGTTGCATATAAAAAAAGAAGAAAAAAGAGAAGAAGTTAGTTGATCACTTGCTGCTCTTTCATGTAGCTTTGCGCCTTTTTAATTAATCTTTGATTTCAGTCAATTGAAATTTTATTTTGTCTTCAGGTTGTTGTAAGGAAAATAGTTATTTTAACTACGGATCAAAGTGATTAAGTTGGTGCTTCGAAGATGGAGGAAGTTTTATTATATGGTTGGTGTTTGCTTTGATCACTGTTTGTTTTCTGTATTTCCTTTCATGTACAAATTAAAAAACCGTCATGGGTTTCACTCGTAGAAAATAGAAGTTCAAACTAACTAAATTGATCAAGATTCCTAACTTTCATGTTTACTAAGTGACTTCGTACTTGTCATTAGTAATAGTAACAGAAAACTAGCATTACGCATGATGACTGGTCACCACAAACTGATAAGAGACTTGGGAAGATAATCAAAAAGTTTGTTAGGAGTATTTGTCATCAGTATTAGTAACAGGCAACTAGGACAATGCACGATGACAGGTCACCACATAATAAAACCTTAGTATGAGTAACAGAAAATTAAAACAATGCGCGATGACAGATCACCATATAATAAAACCTTAGTAATAGTAACAGACAACTAGGACAATGTGCAATAACTGGTCATCATACAATAAAACCCTAAGTCTACATACACATAGTGTTCAGGACATTGTACTAAACCCTACTTTGGTCATGATCAAATCCACTCTAGGGCTTTGTGTTTGACTGACCTAAATTGCCCTGATTTCAACAAAAAAGTTCTACTAGAAGGCATTTAAACCAATCACTCCCCAAAAAAAACAGAAAAAAACTCCCTACACTGTATCAATTTTTCACCCTTTTCGATCAATGTTCATTTCCGGCACCCGAATGAGAATCCAATCGTAATCTTACTAGTGCCACGAACTGAAATTCATTTAAATTGATATTCGGTTAGATTTCAACGCCATGATGAAGGAGCAAAAACTTGAATCATCAGGCAATTCATTACCCACGATAGAATAATCACATGCATATATGCAGACAATTTTGCAATATATATATATATATATATATATATATATATATATATATATATATATATGATATACAGATTCATATTCATAATTATAGAGAGAACAGAGGAAACAGTAGGAGGAAAGGAATACCTGCTTCCAGGCCCGAAGAGACTCATGATTTCTGCCTCCTAGGGTTTCTATTCTCTCTCTCTCTCTCTCTCTCTCACCTCATGGGTCTGTCAAATAAGACCAAAGACGGAGGGGAGAGAGTTGGACGGTCCAGACGTTGAAGAAGAAACGGATGGTGGAGGCACACACTTGTAATTGATGGTGGAGGCATATACGCATTTAATTATACTTTCCGAGTTTAACCATTTGGACAAAATTAGTAATAAATTAACCTAATGCGAATTGCAGAGGCGGTTGAAACGAACTCTCGGACAGCAGATTTGAACAACAACGAAGGCTAAGTTTAGGCCCAGTTCTTCTAAGGTTTTAATTTATATGTGATGTAATAGTGAGAGAATGACATGTCTCGTAAAATAAGAAATAAATAATAAAAAAATAAAAATCATAGCGGGATAAGACCTTTGTAATATTTTGCTTAATGAATTTTGTTATTAGGTATTAAAAAGCTTAAATTGTTTACCAAAATATTATAGTACAAAGAATTATCTAAAAGAAGCGGATTTTCTTGGAACTTTTTCACGTGTGAGTTATATATATTTTTATTTTGTTTTACTGAGACTAATAATTAATTATATACTAGAATTTAAGGCAAAAATAACGAAAATGCAAAAACAAGGAAAAAAGCGAAATAAGTTAACCAAACCCCCAAAGTGTATTTAAATTGAAATACTATGCAAGCTTGCAACCAATGAGAGTGATTGTTTTGTAATGCAATACTTATTATTATTATTATTATTATTTTATACTCCTAAATTCCTGATTGAATCAATTCGAGAATATTACAAGTATAATTAATTGGAATCTCATTAACTATTATATTACACATCGATGGGTCAAAAGTTAATGTCAATTTGTGGAGAAGTTTTTGGGTGCCGGGCGGTACCACACATGTGGTATCCGTCGGGGATCTCAGCCGTCCAAATATGTTTTGGATGGTTTGGATTTTAAAAAGAAAAAAAAGAGGAGAGAGAGCCGTCGGGTGAGGAGAGAAAGAGGGAATAAAAATCTAGTCCGTTCAAAAATATTTGGACGGCTAGAATTGCCAACGGTACCAGTCATGTGGTACCCGCTTAGCACCAAAAATATTCCTCCAATTTGTGAGTGTGGGTACCTGTGATTAGTGGTTCTGTAACACAAGTGGAAAAAAGTGGTGTGCAAGCCCATCATTGACTTATGATTCTTATCTAGTAGTTAGAATAGATGACTGAAGGGAAACTGGGTAAGCTATGCAAGACAACTGAGTTTCTGGTTCTGGATGGCCAATAACATTTTTCTTATCTTATCTTATGCCATAAAAGAACCTCCTTTTACCTCAACCACATCCCTAACTGCAGATTTTCGATATCGGGAAGGGTGAGGTCGTGGCTCCATAATCTATAAAGGACAACTAATTTGTATGAATTGCTTAATTGGGGGTAAGGTTGCAAGTTCACTATGAGTGTCAAAAGTTTGCTTATAATCGAAGTCCGAAGACAATGAGCAAAACAAAAAATCTAAATATATGTTATTCACATTTATCAGAAAAGCAGTACATGATCAACATGGGTTGATGCTCTTCAACCATTTTTAATTTTATTCCATTTTTTTTAATAAGTAACCATTTTTTTATTCTTATTTGATCAGAAAGAAGTACATCAACATTGGTAATATTTGAACCCAGATATTGAAGAGGTCCTTACCGGTTTGAAAGTTAAGATCACATAGCGTACTACAGAGACGAAAGAGTTTGTTTAATACTTGAACCTAAATATTGAACAGATCCTTACTGGTTTGAAAGTTGAAACAACCACTTGGTGGTCTTTCAACTTTCTTCTCTATCTTTCTTTGAGAGAACCGATTTTTGTTTTAATTGGGCGCTAACAATAATTGTTCAAGGACGGGCATTGTGTTTGCATTACATGGTTCCCAGGTCCTTAATTGCTTCAACATGCTATTTAAGGACCATGATAAGAGGGTAAGTCGGGAGTGTGTGAATTAGACAAACATTCTTCAGCTCCATTCACAACCCAGTGAGAAATTCGGACCACACTTTTCAAGAAGATAAGGTTACCTAAGTGATATTTACAACTTCATCAAGTTTTTCATTTTTCATTTCTCATCAACATTTTCGAGTTCACTGCTAATAAGTCTTCTATTATGAGAGAATTCAAAGTTCACATTACTCTGAGACCAAGAGCTGAAAGTAGTTGTCTAAGTACTCTGCAGATCTTTTGCCAAAGAGCTAAAAGAGATTGATGGGAAAACACCTCTGCTGAAAGGACTGGAACGACAAGTAACCATGATATTAAATTGTGGTATCGAGAAACGTAACAATATCAGTAATACAGCCTATATCGGACTGTATCGCTGATAAGTAAGCAAATAACAATATCAGAGGTCCAAAGTGTTACATAACGGTTTTTATTTAAAACGATGCAGATACAAAAGTCTCAATAGGGAAGCCTTGAGCTTAATCAAATCACATCCAAAACAAAAAAAAAGAAAAAACACAAAAGCAAAGCCAGAAAGAAAAACACACACATGACTAGAGACTCTCTTAATCAAATCAAAACAAACCAATTAGGAGACATCATATTTTTTTATTAGGGACAAATCTTCAAATACTAAGAAGCAATTAACCAGTGCCTCCCAGGACAGCCTTGAGCTTCTTCACCTGAGCATCATCAAGGAAAGTGACCTTCTCCACAATTACAGAAGGCAAATCGTTTGCGAAAAGAGCGAAATCTAAGAGTTGCAGTCCCGGGCTCGGGCTGTTGAAGCTGGCAGTTGCTAGTGCCGGAGTCTTCCCGGAATTAAACTGGAAATGCAGCAACCCCTGTGGGAAAACCATGACATCACCCTTGTACAGAGTCTTGAAATAGACAGTGTTGGCAGAGGAAGAAATGAATCCAGCGCAGATTATTCCTTCCACCACAAAAAGGATTTCCGAGCCCCCTGGGTGAGTGTGGATTGGCACCACTCCATCCACGGCTAGGTCCAACCGGGCTATGGAAATGCCAAGCCCGTTGACACCCGGGAATTGGGGTGCAAATGCTGGGGTGACCGCGGCTTTTATGAGATTGGAAGTGTTCCCTGGAATGGCCAAGGCATGATAAACGAAATCGTCTACGGTGACTTTAGCAGGCTTCTTGCAAGAGAAGCCCGCTGGTCCATCGGGTAAGGATGGGTCTGCTACGCAGAAGTCCAACACTGAAGCATGGGAGGAGGAGAAGAGGAGGGAAATGGTGAAGAGAATTGGAAGAAACATCTTCACAGGTGTAATGGCTCTGTGTGTGTGTGATAGCCCTTTTAGAGTTGGTGCGTTCAATAGGGGGAAGGTGATATTTATATACTCGCTTTGTCCCGATTTCAATAACTTTTTTTAAATAATACAATGATTACACGGGAAATGTTTTAACTTTTCAGCTCAACTTTTTTTGAAAGATTATGTTATTCCAATAGAAAATGGCAAAAAGGAAATTTGAATCGTCAAAAAATCAAATGAACAAACATATTGGGCCATTTAAAAGTCTATAAGTGGACAAATAAATTGGGTCGGTGGGAGTAATGTGATAGGCTGATAGCATGGATATTCTTTTGGGAACTGCTATTGGTTGGTTACAGATATGGCCATGTAGGATTTTTTAAGAGAACTGATTACATGTTGTAAATGAGTTGGGTACTAGGTTGTGAATCTTGGCTTGTAAACTTAACAAGCTTGAACAATTAATGTGTTCAAGTTTTGACTCATTTGTCATCGGTGCAAATTTCAAAGAGCTTAAATCAGGTCGATCGCAATCTTGAATTGAGTTTGCTTGAATTTTTTAGACACAGTATAAGCCTAATGAACTCTAAAATGTGTTCAAGGTCGGCTTATTTACATAATCAAGCGAACTTGAGACAAATTGTTAACAAGTTTAACATGTGTCGAGCTTGAGTAGCTGAGTTTGTGTTACAGGCTTATAATAGCCCTGTTTGAAAAATAAATAAGAGATAAAGTAGCAGTGACATTTTGAAACAATACGTCGTAATTGTGGATATTATCTTTCAAAATGTACAAATGGACTATAAATCGTCACATCAGTTTATGTTACAGGCCTATAATCACCTTGTCTGAAAAATAAATCAGGGATAAAGTACCAGTGACATTTTGAAACAATACGTCGTAATCGTGGATATTATCTTTCAAAATGTACGAATGGACTATAAATCGTCACATCGATCACACTACGAAATTCTTGTGAGAAAAGATCAGATACAAAAGAACACCTCAACATACGACAGATTCTAGGCTGTGATGCATGTGAGTGTTTGATATTTTTTTCAGACAAAAACAAGAAGACCCTTTTGTTTGAAAATACAGAATCAAAGAAGCATATCCTGCCCCAGTCAATGGAGATATCAATTCTCGAAAGAAATCATGCCTTGATGTGTGGCTGATAAATGATAGTAATACACTGCTTTTTCAAAATTAGATTTAACAAATTTGCACCGATAGATTCACCGGGAAAAAGAATAATTTGTACTGATAGGAAGAAGAAGATTGCAAAATTTCCAGCAAGTTGATGCAATGAGTTTGTCTAACGAAGGTAGAAATATCAGAATGTGGTCCATGAGTGATCACATGCACGTTAATGGATAGATACCATTGCAAATGAAGACATTTTTTGACAGCCAGAACACGGTTTCTGCAAGTTTTCCTTGTCTTTGGTAACCTATGGACTAGAAGAAAATTTTTTTTTTTTTTTCACTCGATAATTGTCTAGCCTATTCTTAAGAGGATGGATGGGGATAGGGTACCACTAAGCGTCAAACGGGTGGGGCAAGCCCAAATTAAAGGGTATCAATTATCACACCAAGCACTCGCACTTCATGCGAAAATCGAACCCTTACCTTCCATGTAAAAAAGGTAAGGAAGTGCTGTTGGGCTACAAATCTGTTGGCATGGACTAGAAGATGTGGATCTTAGAAATTCCCCTTTCTCTAGGGTGTGGATTTCATAGGACATGGGAAAAGTTTGATGTCTTCCAGTGATTCTATTTCCTCATATGTAAAAGTACTTATTTTTTTCTTTTTAGAATCATCTGTAAAGTACTTCTATGACTAATCGTATCTAGAGCATTAAAAAAAAGAGTTCAACTTTTGTCCGCCGGTGGTGGAAACCGTGGGGGGTTCTGCTACCCTTCGTTTATTGTTGTAATCCAATCAATTTTTTTTGCGTGTGCATGTAGTATTCTGCAGGTCTTACATAACGGTTCAAATTACTATAATAAACGTACAGTGGAGTTTCCACCGCCGGCGAAAAGAATTTAATTAAACGCAAAAAGAGAAATGTTAAGCATGATGAACTGATCAATTAAGTCTCTTTGGGATGTGGGGGGGAAGAAAAAAAAAGCTCTTTAAGGCGAGTTTTAGTCCCAAGTCCGAAGGAGTTTGTGTTTCACTATATATGTGACATGGATACTTTTCAATGTACACAGCTCATAGGTAAGTTATGAATGTTATGTTATCGTACATGTTTAGTTCAAACATTCACTTGACATAACCACATTCGTAATTCGAGTTTGTCATAAAACTTTGGGTTCAAATGAATACTTGAGAAATAGAAAAAACAAACAAAAAATACGAATATTTTCCTGCGTCTCGATGTAATTGAAAAGAGTTAAAATGAATACTTCAAGAATCCCTCATATTTAAGATTAGGAAAGTAACAAAACTTTACAGTAAAGGGTCCAAAACTGAAAAGGTTAAATCGTTTATGAAATCTACCAGCTTTAGGCTTTCATAAGAATTCGAAACGTTACGCACAGGATAAGGCAGTAGTTGCCATCCATTTTCGCAGGAAAAAACAAAATATTTTGGTACATAAGTGGACTGGGGGAAGCTGCTGTGCAGCTTCGTGCTGCGGATCCGCCGGCGAGGCCTTGCCGGCATCGGTTCAGCGATCGGAGACGTTCACGGCGTAGAGCTCATCAAGTTCTATGTGTGTGCCAAAAATCAGCTCGATCAAATATCGTTAAGTGCCTCATCTGAACACATATAACTTGAAAAAAATGGATTCAGTGGTTTTGATCCAGTGTTTTGTATTCATTAGGATTTTTTTTTTCAAGTTATATGTATTCCGATGAGGCACTTAACGATATTTGATCGAGCTCATTTTTGGCACACACGTTTAACTCGACGAGCTCTACACGGTGAACGTCTCCGATCGCCGGACCGATGCCGGCAAGGCCTCGCCGGCGGATGCGCAGCACGCTGTGCAGCACGAAGCTGCACAGCAGCTTCCCCCAGTCCTACATAAGTACCAGTACTCCAAAGGCCCACTCATTCGGTTTGGATTTTGAAGGAAGTTTTAAAGTGTAATGAGGAGATAAATAGAAAAAAATTATTGAGAACCGTGCACAGAAATTTTGAACACCAAATGAACAAGTTTGGACTTTATGAGCAACACAATACGATAAAACATACACTTTTCCCTGGTCTAATTCTGCGTACCTTGCATTTCTGCTCAAGCAGTGCTACAGTCACCGCACATGTCTGCCACACGCGTATGGAGCCCACTCCAGGTCCCACAAAATACCGAAAAATACCCATAAATTTTAAAATAATTTTTTATGGAATGCTGTAAAAAATCAGCTCCGACGAATATTAGTAAGTATTTTTTCTAGATTCATAGGGGCGAAATTGAGCTCCTAGTATTTTGACTAAACCGTAATCATCAACATTATATCTTCCTTGGTATTTAGATGGCGCGTGAAAGCGTGTTTCCGTTTTACATGCTCATCAAGAAAAAGGAGAATTGTGTTTCGTTTCTTACTTTATAATCCTATAATATAATGTTGGATTTATATTCTTTTGCCATGTAGTTATGTTGAGGAAAATCGGGATTTAAAAACGTACATGTTAAAATCCTATGATATTATGTTTGATAATTAAATTACCAAGAATATAGACTTCATTCGTAAAAAATGCCTTGCTACGTGCACAACATTTTGAACACACTTCTCAAACACATCGATCACTCGATTGCGTGACGTTTGTTTGTAGCACTAGACGTGTAAATCGTTGATGCAACAAAACACATCGATCATATATTGACAAATGAATTATTCAAACCAATTTATAGTAAAAAGAAGAACTTTAACGATCCATTTTCTCAAGAACTGTCCGATGATTATAAGGAAATTTAAATCAATAGTACTTGGTCGGCCCCAATCGGTACTAAGGCTCGATTTGGTTTGATTACGAAATGTATAGTTGATATATGCTCACAAATGCACTTACATGTGTTAAAAGGAATCGTTTAATGGAAGATTTTGAGTGTGTGAATGAAATTATGATAATTTGAATCATGAGTTTAATTGGGCATGGTTTAACCGGAAAGAATCATGAAAATTAATTTTAGACATAATAATGGTGGGGATCAATTAACGAATTGTATAATGGCATGAATAAAAATTAAAAAGTAATAGTACATGCGTTTCAGGAGTCATTTATTAATGGGAGATTTTGAAATTGAATTTGACAAAAAAACATAGTAATATATGATTTCGGAGTACCTTAAATATCTTTAAATGATTTTCGAAATTGTACATTTAATTTCGGCACTCCGAGGTTGAATGTACAACCTCGGAATACCTTTAAATAAAACCATGATCCTTTCAAACCTTTTATCAGAACAAACTTCTTCCATGGCCTCGACCTCATTCCGGTTCCGGTGGTAAGACTTACTTTCATACTTTTTTTGTTTCTTGGTTCATTTTTTCTTTTTCAGTACATATAGAGAGAGAGTTACTGTTACGATTTTCGTAAAAAGAGTCATGCATCGTCTTAGTTGTCCATCTTGGACATCGTCAACATCCCCGCCTAGGCACAAGCATGGCCCCGAGTCTGATACCATGTTAAAGTTGCGGCCCAGCTCCCGCTTGGAAGTATTGTCTGCTCTAACCCAACTTAACGGCCGGTTTTATGAGTTTGTCCCTCCGAGCCCCAAGTACACCTTCTACATGAAAGCGTCACGCACCACCTTGCATTGCATGTCCATTATGGACATCGTCTGCTTCGATCATATTTTGCACCTACTCCTTCTCTGTAACCTGTTGTAACCGAGAGCGTTTTACACTATGTACGTACGACTAGTAGGCCATGTAGATACCTATATGCATTGACAGAGCCATCTCTTGTGCAAAATTGAATGTTGTCCGACTTTTGAATGCTTCAGGGTGATTACCAATTTGTTCTTTCTTTTGGCATGTGATAACAGGTATTCCACGAATAAGATGGCCTCTTCTTCATTTTGGCTCTCATTGGCTCTCTCAATTACACTAGCCCATGGCCAAGTTTGCACCACAGGAACAGGATCACTTTGCGTAGGTGTTTGCTATGGGATGATGGGGGATAACCTACCTTCTGCTGCTGATGTGATTGCTCTTTACAAAAACGTTGGTATCAGCTCAATGAGGCTCTTCGAACCAAATCCAGACGCACTCCAAGCCCTACGAGGGAGCCAAATCGACATCTCGTTAGGCGTTCGAAACGAGGATTTACCGAGTATAGCCACAAGCCAAGAATTTGCCAATTCATGGTTTTCATCTAATGTGGCACCTTACTTGAACGACATGACAATTGAATATATCACCGTCGGAAACGAAGTTGTTCCAGGGGAGTATGCTAGTTATGTTGCACCGGCAATGCAAAACCTTCAAAACATTCTGGATACTCAAGGCCTAGCCGGTGTTTCGGTGACGACTGTCCTGTCCACAGCAGCCCTAAGCACCTCGTATCCGCCTTCGGCTGGCTCATTCTCAACGGATATTGTCGAAATTCTGAAGTTCTTGTCAGCACAGGCATCACCACTTATGGTCAATGTGTATCCCTACTTTGCCTATGCTGCAGATCCTGCAAACGTACCCTTAGATTATGCACTATTTACTGCAACCAGCCCAGTGGTTCAAGACGGGAACTTGAGTTACCAGAACCTGTTCGATGCTATCATAGACGCGTTTTACTGGGCGATGGAGAGAGAGGGTGTGACGGATGTTAGCTTGGTTGTGTCGGAGACTGGTTGGCCATCTGATGGTAATGGGGATTTCACCACCCCTGAGCTAGCCGCCACCTATAACAGGAACTTCGCGGAACATATTTCCAAGAATGGGACACCAAAAAGGCCTCAGGCTTACATAGAAGGATACATATTCGCTATGTTCAACGAAAATCTCAAACCTCCAGGCGTGGAGCAACATTTCGGACTCTTCCAACCATCGAAGCAACCTGTTTATAGCCTGTTCCCTATCCATTGATCAACCTGTTTATAGGGTTCCCTATCCATTCATCATTATGAAATACATGTCATGTAGTTGGTATTGAATTCACATTCAAACTCATTCAAGAACAAAAATTATAAACTCAATGCAATGCTTTATTTTCTAGAAGATTGTCTAGATTAGTACAAGCAACGAGAAAATTCGAAAGCAGGAATTAACTACTAGATAAGTAAAATTTCTTCTCAAGCAATACATTCAATATTCTTGAAGATACTGGTATCATCAAATTAGAGGCGGCTCTGGCTTCCTTTGTTTAGAAAAGGGTAGTCTGTGTACCCAACAACAGGATCGTGAGTATAGAATGTAGCCCTCACATACCGGTTGAGGGGAGCATTGAGTTTGAACCGCAAGACCAAATCCGGATTCGCGAGAAAAAGCCGCCCATAGGAAATCAAATCGGCATCGCCTTGTTCCACCGCTTCGATTCCGAGTTCCCGAGTGAACCCGCCGCTGCACATGAAAGTTCCCGTATACGCCCTTCGCCACGTCCTCAATAGCCTCGCCTCCTCGTCTGCGCTCCCGTGTCGACCCGACTCTGTTTGCCCGTAAGCCGTGTAACGCGGCTGAGTCACATGGAGATAGGCAAGCTTTGAGCCCGAGTCCAGTTGGAGCTTGTTGAGCCTTTGAATGACCGCGAGCCCTAGGGATTGAGGGTCAGAGTCGGTGGCGTCAAGGTGGTCGATAGCGGGTGAAATTCTGATGCCCACACGATCAATGCCTATCGCGGAAACAACAGCTTGGAGCACTTGGATTATGAATTTGCAGCGGTTGGAAAGCGATCCGCCATATTCATCCATTCGATCATTGATTCCGTCCTTCAGGAATTGGTCGATGAGGTAGCCGTGAGCCCCATGGATCTCAATGCCATCAAAACCTGTACATAGCATGATTATTCTGTGCAAATGGGTAGTATTGAAAATGGTGGTGGTCAAGGGGGAACAAGAAAAACAAAGAGAAGAATAGGATATATGGTGAGCTTAAAGCAACACAAAAATGGAGGAAATATTTGGGATAGTAGAAACTAGATACCATTGTCATACTTCAAAGATGCCGATCGGGAAATACCTATCGGTTGAGTCCAAGTTCAACCAGCCAAAAAAGACTTAGAAAACCTTCTAGTACATGCCAGCAGTTTGAGAAAGAAACATGCATGACTCCCAACCGAACAAGTACCTAAATGCCTTGGTCAAGCTTCTAAGCTCTAAGACACCAGATAAGGGATTTCCATGAAAATGTGTAGAAGTTGTTCCTCTTTTCCCCATAGATGAGCATCAAGTTCACTTTTATTTTAGAGTTAACCAACATAAAGTTTGTGTTTTTATTCCCAAAACTAAGAAAAAGAACCCATCCATAGTCACTCTTCAAGGCCCCATCTAACTAGTGGGGTGGTCGCTCTTCAAGGCCCCATCTAACTAGTGGGGTGGTCGCGTAGCCAGAAGGGACGGCGGTCGAGAGTACATGGTCCAGGGACCCTTCATAACAGGGTTAACCTCCAGGACCAGGGGCCGGCACAGGTTATAATATGGCAACCAAAGGTTTCAGAAAGCTTGGTAAGATATTCATCTTCCTCATACGTGCTATCAATTTTTGTGTGGGCCTTTCCATAAAGGATTTCACACAGGTTTTCATTGGGCACGACTAGTGAACGGTGGAATTGATCCAGGATAAGTCCGTCCATTGGACCAAATACCGAGTTGTTGACAGGAAACCAAATTACCAAAATTGCAAAGTTACTTTTCATAAGAAATGCTCATATTTTGAACAAACATTGAAGCGTCAAAAGTATCCGCAACAATTCTCTAGGCAAAACAGCTCTTAATAGGTACCACCTAACTCAAGCTATTTGCCTATTTCCCAAGTCCGAAACCATTCTAGATTAAAGTGATACATGAATCATATGATTGATGGCACGTATGCATAAAGTGCTTTATCCATAGTATAAAACTAGACTAACCAGCTTCAATAGCATTTAGAGCGGCCTGACGATAATGTCCCACCACCTCCGGTATCTCGGAGGTTTTCAACGGTCGAGGGTTGGGGTAGGTGACATGTGTTCCATCTGGCATGAGTATTCTCCCCCTGTTTGATATGGGCTTGCTAGTAGATGAGATCGGTGCAGCCCCATCCGGTTGATACACTAGTTCATCATTCATGCAAAAGTTAGCAAATACACTAAAAAATGGTCATTACACAAACAAACAATTACTCTGAGCTAAGTTGCACATCTATACTTCACTTGTAAATTATAGCTCTGTATCAAAAGCCGTTGATTTTGGCTTCCATACCTGGGTGTGATGCTCGGCCAACATGCCACAATTGACAGAATATGATGGTTCCCTTGGCGTGAACAGCATCAACCACTTTCTTCCATGCCTCCACTTGTTCCTTGGTATAGATCCCTGGGCAATGTGGAAACCTGATCCCAGGATTTCACCCCCAATTAAAGATAGAAAATGTCAACCAGATGTGATCAATTGATGTTGTGCATTGATAAACATCACATAGCCGGCTCGCGCTTGCATTTATAGGCACCTCCCTTTACCAAGTGAAAAATGATTCTTTACAATCTCACCTCAATGATCACGACCGTTCATGTTGTCTAGCCCGTTGAGAGCACCAAGCGCACCAAAAATTAAGTTGGTCGGATATTATTTGATATGATTTTAGAACACATTCATCTTGCAAAAATAATAACGCAATATTGGATCAAAATCCATTTTAACCATTTCTTGTAATATGAATGTGTTCCAAAATCATATCAAACGATTTGCTATCAACTTGGTAACTAGCATACTTGATGCTCTCGATGAGTTCAAAAAAATGAACGATGCCAATCATTGAAGTGAGCTTGGAAAAAAAAAAAAACTTTTTTGGGCTGAAATTGTACTCTCCGATCCATTTGTCTCCCATCTGACAAATGGCGATGAGAAAATTTTCAACGCAACGGTCATTTGTAACGCCTCTCTCACATGGGGTGGGACCCAGACATACATGGAGCCCACATCCTGTGAGATGTCGTTACAAATAAGAGTTGCGTTGAAGTTTTTGTTGTCGAGTGGATTGGGGAGGAGCTGGACTCTCTAAATCTGCCTTAAAAATAGAGGACTTGATGAATGATAATGAGCTGGGCCTCATTCTTTCTTGTTCAATGACTCAATATCCCACTCATGGTGAGAAGTCCCACTCATAATAAAGTTTGGGCTCCAATTATGCACGGGCCGCTAGTGGGCCCAACAAAGCAGTAGGCCACAAAATGGGGGACACGTGAGTTGGCGTTATTGGGCCTGTTGGGGGAATAAATTATGTTTCCTTTGACTCAAAGACCCTGGACATGAGAAAAGAACTACGAAATTACCCAGCTGCTGTGGGGGAGATCAAGGTGCCTTCAGTGATGAGGAATCCGCCGGGGGTTGATCTCTGAGTGTAGTATTCAACCAGGGCTTGATTTGGAATCTCATTCAGTGCTCTGCATCTAGTCATTGGTGCCAGAACCACCCTGCCAAATATGAAACCCCAAATTCAATATATATTTTTTTATCAAAGTTGGATTCCAAAACCCAATGAAGAAACATTAATTAACTGCTCAGAATTTGTTTAGTTAATCAGACATCTTTCTTTGTTCATGAAATAATATAGAGTAACTACATAACAATAAAACAATTGCCTCAAAAGTCACATCTTCCATATTCGTCAATTTTTTTTTTTTATAGTAGCATTTTTATGAATGGTTATACCCTGCCAATTTTCAATTGGGGGAGGCTTTCCGGCGAAAAATTGTTCAGTGCCCCTCTCTCCTTTATTTGGACGGTGCTCGATCCACTCCAAACTCACCTCGAATGATTCAAGTTGTTCAATTTGCAAGGTGCGTTTAGTGAAAGGTTTAAGGATAAAATTAGGTTCATCGAATGTTGAATATCAACATGATCTAAGCACATTTATTTCGGGAAAAAAGGGGTCATTTTTATCGTTTCATAATTGTTGGTATCATCCAGGCAGATTTTCTTAGATCAGGTAGTTATTAACATTGGATCAAGCAGATTTGTCTTTATACAGAGCCTCTTAGCGAAAGTGCCTTGTAACGCGAACAGCTTGGACTTAAGTCCGAACATTTTAGGTTAGGTAGTTTCAGTTGATCAGGGTCGCTATGTTGGTTCAATCCAGCCCACCCTTTTGGTCTAGCCAAAAAAATTTGCCGGTGGAGTTAGAAGACAAAACTGAGAAGCCTCCTCCTAGGGGTGCAAACAAGCCGAGGTTTATAGTGTTTGAGCTCGGGTCGTGTGTAAACGAGCCGAGCCCTGAACGAGCCAAACCTGGCTAATTTTCTTAACGAGCCTCTTTAAACAAGCCGAGCCTATAATTATGAACCGAGCTTTTACGAGCCTAAAACTCGAGCTCGAGCTCTGCTCGATTACTAAACAAGTCACGTCGAGCCGAGCCGGACCACGAGCTCCTCGCGAGGAGCTCGATTCGTTTGCAGGCTTGCAGCTGTACCTCCTCCCAATCAATTGATCCAAAACCCACTAAACATTTGCTAGAGAAGTCGGAGGATTAAGAAAAAAATTGCTAGAGAAGACACATCTTTCTTTCATTTCTTTATATTTGGACCATAAAGTCACATAATTCTATATTCATGACAAAAACCAATGCCAAGAATAAGAGGGCCAAACAATCGAGTGCAAACACCATGTCCTTAAAATTCGATTGGATGCCTTACTTGTACGCTAATCGACCACTTAATTTAAAGTTCCCTACTAATTGACAACTTAATAATACTCCCCAATTGATCAGAAATACTAATATTCTGAGCAAAATTTCGGCGACGGAAGCAATTATTGACCACCAGCTAAATTTGCAGTGAAAAAAATACAGGCCTTCCATAGATATATTTTTTTCTTTCATTCTGTCGGCCGTCCAATTTCAGAGGATATGAGATTCTAAGAAGGCAGATGGACTAAGATCGGGTGGTGAGAGAAAATCGGGAGCAAAAAGAAGCAGCGAATGTGGTGAAACGAACACACACACACACACACAAGAGGATAATTAGTAGTGATCACCTGTGAGAGAGGCTGAATTTGCCCATCTTGTATGGAGAGAAGAGAGCTGCCGCGGCCCCTTTATCCGACGTCGTCTCAGCCATTTTTTTCGATTCGTTCGAGAATTTGAACTTGATCAGATGATTCAGATCAGAAGTGAGAGAAAATGCAGAGAGAAAGAGAGTAAAGAGGGAAAAGCAATTCGGATTTTTGTAAGGGAAAGGTTTGGTGGGGCAGGGCTGGGATCGGGTGTTGAAGGATACACCGTGGGGGTACCCTTCTTCGGCATGTGATGTTCGTGTTTTTCGTTATAAAATAATAATAGTAGTAATAATAATACGCCGTGTCGGCTTAAGGTGGGCCGCGGTGACGGGTGTCAATCTGTTATTGGAGGATAGTCTCAATTTGACTACTGATCATTGACCTTTCTTTAGTCCACCTTCCCGTTTCCCACATTTTCTTTTGTAAAATGCCAAATTCGTCCGATAAGCATAGGATGGTACTTCCTCGTTCTTTTTCTTTTTCTTTTTTTGTATTTTTTGATATTCGTGCCGTTTTTTAAACTCAAATTTTTAATTTATAATATTTTTCATAATTTAAAAAAAAATTGTATTATAAATATAATCGAAAACTATCAAACAAAATTCATATTGCTTATTTTTTTGAGATTCATATTGGAAGATATAAGAGTTTAAAGAACGACACAAACGTTGAAAAAATCCAAAAAAAAATAAAAAGGAGGGAGTATATAATATATATATATATATATGTGTGTGTGTGTGTGTGTGTGTGTGTGTGTTGATGTCCAAACAAAAAATGTATTGATATTCAAATTTAGTATTCATTATATGCTTGTTATCCTTCACCTAGAAGGAAGAAATTAGCAGGACCGTTTTCTTTTTCGTTTTACTACTAGGATTTTTTTTAGGGGTCGGAAGGACTTACACTACTTTATATGTATAAGAAAAATGGCGAGAGGACGAAGGATACAAACTACTACTGCAATACTATTTCACTTATAGTGAGGTTTGAACTCAAGATCTCTCAATTTTGAGCGTCAATGAAGTGTCAAGTGGGCTAGAGCTCGTTGGCTACTACTACTACTATTTACGTTTTTTGTTTTTTTCGATTCCGCTTTAGTATTTCAAATTTATGTTTCGTAATTATTCTTAACATAAATGTGTCAAATTTATATCAATCAACCTCCAAGAAACATAATTTTTTTTGACATAATTGAGGGTATCGAATATCATCGACGTGTTCTAAAAAGTAAAAAGGAATCAACCATTAGAGTGAATCCAAAAAAAAAACAAAAGGCTTAGATGAATAGATGATGCTTGGTTTAGTCCCACAAGACAAGAGGACCCGAAAGAATCTCAATCCTACTGTATTAGATTTATATTTAATGGTCTAATCTACGTGGATTGTAATCTAACTACATTAATGGTGGATAGACTCACGCTTTGTTTGGTTGAGATAGAGTATAATTTAGTTTAATTTTGATAATTGATGGAAAGAGAAATAAGGTAATAATTGAAGAGATGGATAATGATTGAAAAGAGATAAAAAATAATAATAATTAAAAAAATAAGATAATAATTATAAAAAAAATAAGATAATAATTAAAAAACTAAACTAAACTAAAAACCGAATACAACCAAATACTGTACTTTTCTTCCCCCTATTCCCTTCTTGTACAGAGAGTACGAGGCATGACACTCACAGTGTCACTCACCCCTTGTGGGGCTCTTGCTGCCTTTTTTTTTCTTTTTGTTCTCTCTTTTATTCTCTTTCTTTTGTCTTCCCTGTGTCACATGACACGGAGTAATAAGAGCAAGGGCCCACACCGGGAGAGTTGCATGCCACATACTCCCTCCGTCCCAAATTTTTAGACTCCGTTCCAATTTCTTCCAAAATCTTATTTTTCAAAAAGAAGGTAATTTCAAATTTAAATATAACAAAAATAAAAATTAATTTTCAATTTTTTGCACCGTTTAAAATATCTCAATGAGATCTATCAAACAAGATCTTTATTGATAGAAAAATTATTTGTGTAAATACGTGATTTTTGACCTTGAAATTACCTCTTTTTTTTTAACTTCTTTTTTTGCCCTCTTAGTCTTATACGGTTTTACGTGTAATTTTTAATTACTTATATCTCTTAATGTATATTATTTTTTTATGTTTTTGGAAACATTTACAAAATTCATATTACATATTTTAAACAATATATATTGAGAGATATGAGCCATTGAAAATTACACGTAAAACCGTAGAGGACCAAGAATTTGGAATGGAGGGAGTATTTTTTTTGGATAATTTCATGGATACTCTTTCCTGGTTCGTACGTAGTACATGCCATTTCCCTTTCTTTTGTGGAGGCTAGTGCCTTGTTTGGATCCAAACTCAAAAAAAATTGGGTTTAGTTTTTGAGGTAATGAATAAAGAGAGAAATTTAGGTAATAATTGGAAATATGGGCAATGAGTGGAGAGAGAAAGAGAGAGAAAAAAGAGAGTAATGATTGGAGATGTGGTTAATGAATGGAGAGAAAAATGAGAGTAATGATTGAAAGTAGAGGTAATGAGCGTTTTTGGAAGTTGATTTTTTTTTTTCAAGTTGCCATCCATCCAAGCGCACAATAAGTGGGAGCCCAATCCAAAGTAAACAAAGACTCACTCTCAAAGGGGCGACAGGCCCAAACCAGATCACTCTTTTGCACTTTTGCTAAATGTTGAAGTTCCAAACTGACCTTGAGCTGCTTACTGGGCTGAAATTTTTGAGATGTTCTTCACCCCACAATTTGTAATGGGTTACCACGTATATTGTTTCCCTTAGCCTTTTGGGCCTCGTTCCGGTAAGGAAAATAAGTACTTAAGTACTTAGTTTTCACTTATTTTTTGAATTAAAGGTAAGAGCGGTATTATTAATCTTATTATGAAGAATTTGCTAGGATGGCATATTCCTTCACCAATTTCTCTACTGTCCCTGTTTTCCTTCAAAATGTAGAGTGGATTGGACATGTATCTTGGTATTACTAAATGTAGAGGATGAGATGGTGATCCTCCATATTTAAAGGATGAAAAACATATACAAAATGTGATGTAATATACACATTTATATTATATGAATGTAATGATTCGAAAGATATGCACAACATCTTTACAATAAGATAAACATTGATATGTTGTATATATGGAAGTGTTTAAAAACAGATATAGTATAGCGTTGGAATTGATTTTTAGATAGAGAATTCTCCAAAATCACTTTTTTTTTCATAAAATTTATTGTTCTAATAGTCTAAAAAAAAAATTATAAAAAGAATGTTCGGTTGGAGATAGTCTCGAGTTTCTAGTTCATTGCATCGATTCAAGTAAAATGCCAATACTTATCGGCAAAATGCACGAAATTGAAAAAAAAAAAAAAAAAAAACATTGAAGATGTTCAACTTTTGCTAAGTAATTAGGTGCATTACTATTCACTTGCCGGTGAAATCTTCTGCTATGTGGGTAACAAAATCCAAAAATACTATGAATTCAAAAACCCCCCATTTTTTGGTAGAACCTCAAAAGAATCAGAAAATAGTTGTACAGTGTAAATTCAAAACACTCGGAATGAATATGAGAACATGTTTCACTTTGTTCTTTTAAAAGTTTTGAGAAAAAAAATTTACTCTTTGCACGGTTCTCAGTAAGTTTCTTTAGCTATCTCTCTCCACTTATTGCATCAAAAATAATTCTTTTACTCAATTCTTGCCGCTGATTCTCTTTTACTCAACATTTCAAGAATCTAATCTCATGTGTTTGAGGCCCATAGGCTGCATAGTTTATTTACGATTTCAATCAACATAAACTACATTCTTGTTAAAAAATCACGAATCCTCTCCTAGATATGTTACTCTTGCATGGAAAAACACTTCTATTCTTATCAGTGAAAGTCATTATAAGTTAGACAAATTTTGAACAAGTTTTAAACGAATGAATATGAGCTCAAACACAAATAGCTTGGTCCGTTTAGTATTCATACGAACGATGTAATATAAAAAGTACTCCCCCGATCTAGTAAAAAATAAATAGGGAAAAAAACCGATATGGTCCATGTAGTTATTTTCTAAACCCCTTTTGTGGCCCAAACTACGGCCGGACCTAATTCTTCTTTACCCGGAGATATGTAGGCAGCTTGATGAAAGCTCGGTCTCTTTTTAAAATAAAACCCACTTCAATTTCTAAAATTCAAACATTTTTCAAAAATATCCGAACCCCCTTTTATAGAACACAAAACTCATCATTTTTCCTTTCTTTTCAAGAACCACGTGCAATCCATAGGAACCCGATCGCTTATCCAAGCCCTAATCCCTCTCGCTCCTTTCCCCCGAAGGAGAACGAGACACGTTTTGGTTGAAGGTAAAATCCGGGGCGTGACAAATGGAGAATGGAAGCCATGAAAAAAAAATGGAGAATGGAACAATGAGGCTCTGTGTTTTGGTTCAGAGGTATATTAGGGCAAGAGGAGAATGCCAGATTATGGTTTTAACCCTAGAAAAGGGGCTCATTTGTGTCTAGAGTTAATGGAGTCTAACGACAATTAGTAATTGGACCAAGTTGGAACAAAATGAAAACTACAGAGTGTAAATCGAGCTAATTCAAACTGCAGGGACCAAATTGACACAAACACTAAACTACAAGGATCATTTTGGTTTTTTTCCCAAATAAATATTAGAACAACCCAAAAACCCATGCAAAAAATCGGCAATAATAAAGTAAGGCAAAAGAGAGCAAGTTCACTCATGGACCCCCTAGGCCTCAGAGGGATTAGCTGCTGTGGAGTGAAGAGAGGCAATGATTGTATGTGTAACCCCGCCAAACTACACTTCTTTTGACGACAATCTGCTTCGTTATGACTAATTTTCTCAAATATTGCTATTCTCACCTCCGATAGATTCCAGATAATTTTACTGAACCAAGCAATGGCATAACCAGAAAATTAACCAGTCCTAAGCTGAAATGGATTAGTCTAAAAAATTTTGGGCTAAATTTTACATATTGGATTGAACTGATTCTTGCGAAACCCACTCGATTTTTTTAACTTATGGCCTCCTGTTAGCTCAGACAGGTAAAAAAAAAAAAAAAAGAGCTTATGGCCTTCCGTATAAAAGTTAAGACTCTGGCCAACTTGAACAACCCAATTTGTTTCCCTGCCAAACTAATGCTGTGGGCTGTGGCAAGTTGAACAAAGAAAATGTGTCTTGAGGAACAACAAAGAAATAGGTCTAAAGTTAGGGGTTAGGGTTTGGTCAGAAAAGTAAATACAGGAAGGAAGGTGCTTTGCATGTGTTTGACACTGCCAGGGGATAAGGACAACCCAATGTAGGCATCATTTTATAGTAGTACTAAAAACTTACAGCACGCTTGGTAAAAACTCACAACACGCTTGGCAAATTTGATTGCAACCAAACAAAGTCAGAAAATCTGAGAATGATTCACTTGCCCACTCATTTTACCCAAGTACCCTTTTCCCACAAGGCTGAGGAGAATTCCCAAATCCTATGATGGGGTTTGGCCATTCAACCAATCTAGGGTTGGTAGGACAAGTTCTCCAGGCCCCGGCGGAACCGTATAAAGTGTCCAAGGGTAAAAACAGTGTATGCGATTTGCAGTTACGTGAGTTGAGCGAGTGGCTATCAATATCAAGTTAGCAACCATCGAAGTGATTCCAAGGTCCGAGCACACGATTTCGAACAAAAAGACCCCGACTAACCATTGTGGTGGTTGGGTCTTCTATAATTCTATCTGGTCCATGGGAGAAATTAATAAAAACTTGTAATGTTGTTCCCCCCCGGGTATATAACGGATTGGGAGATGCTGCCTGTGCTTGGTAGCAGTGCTGAGCAGCCCATCCTGCAGCTTGTTTCGGCACAGACAATTTGAATCTAATCCGAGTACATAAAAATCTCGACCGTCTATTACTCGAATTAAGATCTAAACCGTCTATTGCCGAAAAGAACAGTCAGATAGGCCGTTCGACACTACAGCAAAGCGGGTGCTTGGCAGCATATAACTAGGAATTGTAAAAGCAAAGCCCAATCCTGTAAAATTCAGCATTTAAAAAAGGACCGAATCCAAAACAACAGTCACACCCACGTATGCTTCGAGTTTACAACACTGATCAACATGTGCTGGTAGTCCAATTTCTCAGCTTACCCTAAAAATGAAACAAGGTCAAGAAAGGAAATGGGGAGTCAGGTAAAGGAACAAACTCGAAAAAGTAAAAGTGAAACAGAGCAACAGAGAGCAGTAAAAGCTGAAACCGTACAATCTTCTCATCATCCATGCACTTGGGGCTTCAGATACCCACTCTCTGATTACTTGCATAAAATAAAGGAACAATGCTTAACCAAAGCTAAAATCAAATCTAATCAAACACTGTAGTAAAAGACGGTCATCCATTAGTTTAGTTTATGGGTTTCCGAACATATGTCAGAGACAAGAGCTGCCACAAAGGCAGCATAGTTGCAGCAGTAGCAACAGTGTCATAATATGAGCACAGTACCCACTCAGAGGAGAGAGAGAGAGAGAGAGAGTGTGTGTGTGTGTGGCAGGTGCAGCACTATGATCAGAACCATTAGTTTTATCCATGTACAGAAGATTCTGCAAACCCATGGTCCCTGAAATAAATATACCTACCACAGGGCTCATACTGCACAGCCCACTTCTTCTCTTTCTGAAGTTTGAAAGTTGAAATTTTCCAAAGGTGTTAGTAGTAGTATCTCTGTGCTTTCTATGATGAGTGGGAGAAATAGGTTCCCTTTCACTGCAACTCAGTGGCAAGAACTTGAGCACCAAGCTCTCATCTTCAAGTACATGGTCTCTGGTAACCCCATCCCACCTGATCTCCTCTTCACTGTCAAAAGCAGCTTGGAGTCATCTCTCTCCTCAAAGCTCATCCTTCACCAACCTCAACATTGTAAGTCCACTATACAGCTTTATCTTTTAGAAAGACTAGATTCTTTAGTACATCAAAACTATACATGTCTATCTATCTATCTATGCATATATGCTTGTTTGAAGGAAAAATGGGGTTTTGTTTGACTGGTGGGTGCAGTGGGGTGGAACTGTTTTCAGATGGGTTTGGGGAGGAAAATTGATCCAGAGCCAGGGAGGTGCAGGAGAACAGATGGAAAGAAATGGAGATGCTCAAAAGAAGCATACCCAGACTCAAAGTACTGTGAGAGACACATGCACAGAGGCAGAAACCGTTCAAGAAAGCCTGTGGAAACAACTAGTAGCACTACTGATACCAGTGGATCAGTCAACCAAAATCCAACCCCCTCTACTTACACTAACTCCTCCTCTGTCTCTTCCCTCTCACCAGTGGCCTCTGACTCCCACCCTCACCACAACCACCCTAGCTATAACTCTCATCTCCACCACCATTTCCTTTATCCCCATTCATCTTCTTCAAGGCCTCCTGGGCATGATTTTTCTTCCCAAGAAATCAATACCCACTTGCTCCTGGACTCAAGTCCTTGCTCCAATCCTAATAAACATAACAGGTTTGTCTATATCCATGTCTAGCAGTACTTGATTCTTTCTTTTCATGCCTTGAACCTTTTATTGATTATTTAACTTTATTTTGAGCGAAAAAAAAACAGGTATGGCTATGGAATGAAAGAGGAGGTTAATGAGCAGGCTTTCTTCTCTGAAAGTTCTTCAATGGAAGATCCTTGGAAACTGACACCACAGACTACGGGTTCATCTCTTGCCCATTTGAAACAGAGGTCAGGTTTACAGGGTGGTGGGTATCCTTTCTTGCAGCATCAAGGTCTCTCTGATACCTCGAAACAACAAAAGAACTTTTTTGAAATGCCCCTGAAAGTAGAGAGTGAAGATCAACCCAAGAAAGTAATGCACCATTTTTTCGACGAATGGCCAAAAAACAAGGATTCATGGGTTGATTCAGAGGGTAAATCTTCAGATTATGTGCCAGTTTCAACTACCCAGCTCTCGATTTCCATACCAAACTCTTCTTATGACTTCTTCGTGACCCGTAATGGCAACTGAACCCGCTGGGTGAAGGGGGAGAGAAACAGTTACCGACTGTACTTCAGTTTCTGAATTTGAATTCTAGTCAACTCCGGTCATTTTTGGTCTGCATAGTTACACTTTGTTTTGCAGATAAATAAGTTCAGTAGTGGGTTTCCGAGACAAAGGCCAAAGAGTACTTCAGAGTGGTGGGTCAGTGCTTTTACTCCTATGGCTTTCACATCTCTCTCTCTCTCTCTCTCTCTCTCTCTCTGTGTATGTGATGAAAGAAGTAGGGCGCTCTCTCTCTCTGTGTATGGGATGAAAGTAGGGCCTGCTCTCTCTCTCTCTCTCTCGGGTTGTTGGTTTGAATTACATGTATTAAATCTAGGACATGTATGTTTTGTTCCCACTACTTTTTCTCCACATCTTTTCAAAGATGTTTGAATGTTTTGGTTGCAAGATGACATCTTGAACATGTTTTAGATTTTCCCATAGCCTGCTTTCAAGCAAAACTCCAAAAGTGAGGGGCCCATAATTTGGTTGTTTAGTTTTTCCTAATGTAAACGATTTATCCAGCAGGGTAACACACCAACTCATAACAAAAGGTTTAGGAAACAGGCTTGGCGTACCCAAGCACAAGGTCACCTAGGAGGCTTTTTCAGTAATTCCACCAGAAATCCACCCTTGGCCACCCAATAAGGGAGATAAAATATAAAGGCAGAAAATAGGAAAACGTCCTTGAGTTTTTTCTTCCACATCCTCCTACTAGTCGCATGGCTCATTGGAAAAAGGCAGTAAGGTCTCGACTCTTGAGATGCATATAATAAGCGGTTCAACTACTAGTTACCAAGTTTGCTTCACAGCATATCCTAACTTAGAAATACTATAAACATAAAATCACATTGGCAAGTTGTGCAAATAGTTGTGTTTTTAGACTTTTTCTGTGCTAACATGGACAGGGAAATCAAATCTTTTGGCAAATTAAATACATTGAGGATGCAAATGGGTAGTATTTTCCCTCTCTTTTTTTATAGTCACTTCCTTTTTTGTTTTTACGTGATGTAAATTTACAATGTTGTCCTTGAAAGAGTATATAAACGAAAATTTAATTTTCTAAATTCACATCACATAAAAGATAAAAAGAAAGTGGTTATAAAAATTGGAGTGTACCCTATTCGGTTTGAATTTTAAAGAAGATTTGAGAGAAATAGATAAAAAAAATTATTAAAAAATAATTTTAAAAATTTTGAAATTCCAAAACGAACAAAGTTACCTATGCAAATATGTATGCATAATGGTCATGCTGGGGTTTTGTACTGTTTTGGTCATTGTGACTAGGAGAAGGGGATATAATGGTCATTGGGAATGTAGCCAACCCAACCCAGGTGCAATCAGATTGGACAGTGGCAAAAGGACTGTGGTTTTGGTTGTGATGGGTCTAGTCCATGGCAAGGCTATTAAAGGAGGTTGGTTCAGACTTCACCACCAGTCCTTTACAGACTTTTAACACAAACAAACATCAGTACCTATAAAAACTCATTTACCGTACTGTTTCAGACACCACAGTCTGCAGCTGACTCTCTGACTGTCAGGTCAGTCTACAAAAAAACTGACACAGAACATGAACCCCAGCCCCACCAGTTTTAACTCTTTCCCAAAACGCCATCGTTCTCCCTCTGTGATATTCCCAACCTTTCCTCTAACCTTTTTTATGGGTCAAACTTTCATCTTAATGGTCCATTTCGGCGAATCGGGGACACCGTATCGTGCTTTCCTGCAATTTACAGGCACATTCAGACCATCCACGTCCCGACAATTTATAATTCAGATATGTTTGTTAATTCTTACCGATAAGAGTTAATTTTAACCGATAAGAGTATTTCAATAAATTTAAATCATAGATTGCTGAGATGGATGGTCTGAATGCGCAACGCTCTACAAGGGCACTACAAAAAGGCAAAAGCACCCTAGAGTGTCCCCAATTTCCCATTTCGGACCACGCACAATAGAGCTAAAAATGCTCAGCATTTGCAAGGAGATTTACTAAATTCACTTCTTTTGGGGGTTGTATTAACAGTTGCTTATTTCACCTCAGACATCTCTGGGGCAGAGGGAATGCGGTGATATGGGCATTATACCTATGAATTTTAGCACCCTCCAACTTAATACATCACTAACAATTTTCACGTATTCAACCAATATTCCTAGGAAGCAAGGAGAGACAAGGAACAATCATAAGAATGTGTAAAACACTTTTACGTGCGTAAAACACTTTTCATAACATGTGCTTCACAATATAACTTGTAAAATCGAACTATGGGTGATATTAGCAACAAATGGGGGGATCGAAAACAACATCACTAAAAATAATGTAATTTTTTTACCAAGAACAAATGATACAAGATAAGACGAGGGCATATACATATACATAAACAGTTTCATGCAAGGAAAGTAACCATGAAACAGATAATTAACTGAATCATTTCTACACAACAGCTATTAGCAAACCCTAATTTTACAGGCAAAGATACCTCCAAGCCTTGTATGCATGGAATCAGATTGTAATGGCTAACCTGCTAAATTAGTTCCTATGCATGTTTTCATTCGTCTTCATCAGCAGCAACAGCATCTGCATTAAGCTTGTCATCATCTCCCCCAATTTCACCATCACTTAATTGCATCTCAGCCGAAAGCTCTCCATTAGGACTGGATTGTGGCTTCCTCTGTTGAGGCTCATCGTCATCTGATTCTGACCAGGCATGCCTCCTTCGACTGATGTTGGAAGGTGCAGCCTTCACCCAGAAACAAACAGACATAAAAGCATAGGTAAAAAAAAAAAAATCACTTTGAATAGGTAAAAATATTGGTAAAGGCACACCTTTATGTCCTTACTAGGTAGTAATAAAACAATCCTCCTGTTTTATAACGTATTAAGGCAAAATAAAATAAGGAATCAAAATATATAAAATAACAAACTAAAATGTATTAAGGGAACTTCTCTAGCTTTATCTACAGAAAAAAAGAAAAAGAAAAAGGAATGCACTAGGATAGAAGGCGATTGCCAAAATCATTTCTCTAAATATTATACATTTTGAAAAAACTTAGTATTTTCCAATTTAAAAAAAAAAATTCAACGATTTACTAGATATCAACGAGTTATTATGATTCATGAGAAAAATTTGAATTGTTTCTTGAAAAAAACTTAGTATTTTCCACTTCTCATTTTGCGGACGGGATAAACATTTTGGGATGGAGGTATGAATATCTTGGATGGAAAATGATACCATAAAAAACCTTGGAGAAAAAGATGAGTGATGCCAGTTCGCTAGACAAACAATAGCATAGAACCTTTTAAGGTTAGTTCTCTTACTTGGAAAAAATTCTAGCTGACAATAGCGTCCTAGACAAATTAGAATCGGAATGACCAAAATAAATATTCCAAGTATCGCCCAAAATATTATATAGGCAAGTAGAGAAAGATTACCACATCATCCTCAGCGTCAGAATCTTCAAGCCCAGCTGCTGCCAGTAGATCCTGGGCATTTTCTTCCCCTTCATCTTCTTGATCATTCATCGGATTAGAGGGATCCCTGTAATTCATGTTTCCATCTTCATCATCCAATTCTTCATGATCATCCACAATGTCAGCTTCGGCTTCGTTGGTCTCATAACGTGTCTTAGAGCCCTTGTCCCTCTTTCTTTTCTTTCCACCCTTTTTCCTCCTCTTCTCATTATGCCCTCCCTCCTCATCTTCGAAGTGCGACCTATCCTTCCGCTTAGTGGCAGGACTGATACTCTTCCATTGTTCCTGGAGACAAAGCATACTTTATTTCCACAAAATTCAGAGACAAACCAGATCTGCACAAAGATGGAAGCATAATTATCTCAAGCATATCACAAGTCAGACAAGATGCTGGTCAGTACCAGTAAAAAAGAGATGAAGATATGCTGAAACAAATTAAGATAAACACAATACGAAGCGTTACAAAACGTAACAATACAATATAGAACAGAATCATACACAAATAGAATACAAAACGTTAACAACCCTTACCTTTATGCGCTCTAAATTTTTCTCTTGTTGCATCACTTGCTTGAATTCATCTTCTTGTTTCCTTCTATCCATCTGCTTCCCCATGAGTAGAATGAGTGAATAAGTGAATGCATTAATATTTTAAAAGAACTATACTTCAAGTCAACACCAGCTAACCTGGAATTTCCTCTGTTCTTCAGCTTTTCGACGGGCTTCCTCTGCCAAAGAGACCTGGTGTGCAAGTTCTATTCTCTGCCTATTCTGCTGCTCGTCACGCTCAGCTGCCTCACAGTGAACTTTTGCAGCCTCGAGTAAGTGCTTGCAGTAATTAACATGGGTATCAATTTTCTTCTCATCAAACCCATGAAACTGAAGGTTTGAAGCTGAAGACAACTGACTGAATACTCTAACAGCATTCTTAAGCTCCGCCACAGTTGAACGCACCTATTACACCAGAATGATGAGAGATAGCCTCAGAGCTTCAACATAATTCAAAAAGATATCCAGCATTATAACTAGAAGCAGCACAGGTAACCAAAAAAAAAAAACTAAAACTAAAAAATGTATAACACTGATGATTCATGGTGCAACTAGAAGAAGTACAGACCACATAATGAGAATGAAGGAGCTAGCTACATAACACCTGCTATCTCCCTACTCACTATAATAGCCATTACAAAGCTATATGATGGTGGGAGGAGACTGATATCCGTTAATGAGGTCAGTTTCAGTTGGGTTACTTGTGTTACTAGTTATTCTTCTTTACATAAGCGTCATTGAAATCCATTGGTGTGTTTCTATTAGAAAATCTGTTGTTTGTCAATGAAACAGCCATCACAATCTTTTAAGGGATACTATGTAAAGAAGCTCAAAAGCATCAAGTTCATGGAATAAATGGCTGAAATACATGCATGCATGTGAGCAACTACAAAAACGATAAAACCGAAAGTATACACATTGTGAGATAGTAGAAGCGGCACCTCTTTGAATATACCATTGAAAACCGATATGTTTTAGCTAACTAAACCAAGAGATAACAAGACCAGTGACCGATCGACATGTCAACAGTTCAAGGAGAAAGAAAGGAGCCCATGTTCTCAGAATATTAGTATTAAGGACTAAGATGACCCTAATAGAAAGCAAATGAAGTTTTCCGAACAACAATAACGCACCCATGAGATTCCCAATCAAGGGGGTATGGGCAGGAGAATACTAGAGACAGAGTCACAGACCCGACCTTTGGCAATATATGCACAAAGTATTTGCTGTCAGAAAGCCCCCCCCCCCCCCCCCCCCCCCCCCACACACACACACACACACGACATGTACCTCCAAAAATTGAGAAACTCTAGGAACATTATGCCGTTGAACCATGCCCCCAAATCAAAGCCGGAAGGCATCAGAGAGGGTAGGCCTAGAGAACCGATTCAATTTTCATGCTCATTACCTTGCTTTCTTCATTCAGAATCCAGAAGCAAAGATGAGCTTTTCCGAAAAATAACAATTATCAGAGTTCCATGGTACAAGTACCACTAGATGAAATACAAAGAAAACTGCAAGGAAAGGTTTTCATCATTGGTAACCTCATCCACAGTCCTTTTCTGCTTTTGCAATGTTGATGCTGAGAACTTTTGCATTGCAACACCAGCATCAAATTTCAATGTGTAATTTGAAGGTGCCAAGTGAATAGCTCTTAGTAATGTCTTTTTGCAGTCTTGCCATTGTTCAGCTTCATAATGAGTACGAGCTAGGTAGAGAAGAACTTGACTGTCCGTATTATAGTAAAACTTCCGCAAACAATTTTGATACTGCAAATAAGGAAATGCCACCAACAAGTGCATTGAGTTAAATGTTTGAAAAGTGAAAAGATATTTAAATGTATCAAATAAGAAGCCATTCTGTACGGAACCATTTTCACAGCTAATGGAAAATCGCCATGAGCAAAATGCATGTGAGCCACATTTATCCGCACATCTGGCATCTCGTCATAGATGCTTCCACTTGCAGCTTGTTGGACCTTAAACACAGGAATAAGATGTGAGGGAAACAAAAATAGTTTGATCATCGCCCAAAATCAAGCAACTCAGCTACCTGTGTAAAAAGATCCTTTGAAACATCAAATTGACCTTTTTCTGCCAAGACCACTCCAGCACCATTGGCAGCATAAAGATTCGCTTTATGTTCACTCAGAACCTGCAAGCAATAGGATTAGTACAGTTCATTCCCGATCACAATGACATTTATCAGGACGTAAAAAATCTTGTATTCGAAGAGAAATAATCAGAGATCCTTCAGAGGACACCCAAATGAGCATCACTAAACTAGAGGGAACTTTTAAGTCACATGTCTACCAAAAGTATTGATACATGTATACCATAGGCAGACAAACATAATGCACAAAAGCCAACAATCGCTCAACACCAGCCTCTTCTAATCGTATATTTAGGATGGAGGACCCGAGGACACTGCTAAATGGTCATCTTCCTTTTATTGATTTTCTATTGTAAAATAGTATATATGAAGTTATACAGAGCAACTTTGGAAAAACATGCTTTATGGATTATCATAAAGCAGACTTAATCACAAAACATGATCACTAGGTGCATGATCAACCAAGTATGTAGGACACGTGTCCCTTACAGTCTAGTTCCAGTAAGAGCCCAAGCCCATCCTACTGCACATGAACGCATTTTTGTTCTCTGTCTCCTGGCTACCCCAATTTAGCAGCCCATGACAATGGAAGCAAAAAAATAAAAGGTCATTGTGTCTCATTTCCTCCAATTTCATGGTTTTTTTAGCCTTTTTTCTCAAAATTTCCTTCAATGACCAGAATCATAGATTCTTCCACCTTGAATAACAACAATAACAATACCTATGTAATCTCCAATCAAGGGTATGGGCGGGGAAGAACTAGATAACCTTTGGCAATAATGCACAAAGTGGCTGCTCTCAGAAAATTTTATCATTAGGATACAGGCCCCCTATACCTTCAAAAATTTAGGAACTCAAGAGACATGATGTCATAGAACCATGCCCCCAAATCAAAGCAGGAAGGCATCAGAGAGGGCAGCATATTACATCATGTAGCTTTCTAAAGAAAAGCTTTAAAAGCAAAAAGTGCTAATGTAAAAGTCACAGAATCAGATTTTGAAGTAGCGAGGAATACCATACTTTTGTGTACAATTCCTTGGCTTTTTCTAGATGAGTGGCCTCCAACTTAGGAGCTCTTTTCTCTGAGCGGACGGCTGCAAAGTAGTTCCAGTTTCCCTAACGACGACAAAGCAAGTAGATAAGCTACTGATATTTTTAGGTTACCTCAATACCAAAGATACATTGAGGTAATAACAAAATAACTGAAACCACCATCATGACGGTAGATGATTTTGATGCTTTAGTACAATGCCCTCCAGGTACAGACAACATGCTGTAAGAAAAGGTCTATCACCAAACTTAAGCTAAAGCTGGTTTAAGAAACAGAAGATGAGGGCAATCTGAACAATTTATTCACCAGACAAAGAGTAGCATAAGAATCTTTTCCGTCACTTGCGTCCTTAGCAGCCTTGAAGGTATCTTTTGCCTTAACCCAGTCATCATTTTTTAGCTCCAAGTCACCAAGCATCAGTAATGCATTTGGGCACTTATCATCCACCTTCAGAGCATCAGCAATCTATAAAAGGAAAAACCAACAACGATAAACCTTTTGTATGAAATAAAGAGTAACTGATAAGATAGCAAGAAAAGCAATAACAACCAGCTCAAGGCTTATATGGACATTATTTCGAGCTTTTGCAATTGCGGCAAGCCTCAGATAAGCATCAATATAATCTGGATACTGCAAAAATGAACACAGGTTAGACAAATTGGCAAATAGGGAAGTACTCACAAGGCATCAGACAAAAATTGAGAAAAAGATCGAAAACACTTATGCAAAGTGATGTTTGCAACTAAATTTCACAAAAGTTGATGATCTTCAATCATAAAGTCAAGCAAGGACTTGTAAACGCCCCCTTGCCTACCACTAATACACAATTAGAGACAAATGTCCATAACTGCAGATAACCTCCTCAAATCAGCATTAGGACCACATACAGGTCAAATAGTTATCTCAACGTAAATGCCAATGAAAGAACCTAAACCATATAACAGTTCAGAAACAAAAGAGTCCAGGTAAGGCAGCTCAAGGACAATAGGATGGCCGGAAAGAACATAAAGAGAGTGGTGAGCAAACAAGAAGATAACCCTGGCGTCGGGTCCCAAGTAGGTAAATGGTTCATTGATTAAACTTTTTCAAAAAAAAATCTCCAAATGGTTGGGTATTGTTAAAGCATCCAACTCAAACTCAATTGGCAATGAGTGGAGAGGCCGCCCAGGCTCACATACTAGATTTGGAGGCTATAGTTAACCAATGTGGGACAAGCTCTAACACTCCCCCGCACGTGCAACCCCTGACCCATACATGGAGAGATAAACAATAGATCCATAACATAGGGATCACAACGAACAACGAAACAAGGTGCACCTAAGGCATAAACCACGAGGCAATCAATTAAGAATCTTGTCCAAATGCCTCCGAAAACCTAGCTTTGACACCATGTTAAAGCATCCAACTCAAAACCAATTGACAATGAGTGGAGAGGTCGTTGGTTATAATTAACCAATGTGGGAGAAGATCCAACAGGTATCTAGGATTCCAAGCTATGTTGAGCTCAAATTCACCATAAGGCCAAAAATAAGAGCAAGAGGCACGCAAAAATGGCAGAATAAATTACATGAGAGTGCTATGATAACTCCAAGTTTCGTTACTATTGTGATTAGCAAAGCTCGGGTGGATAATTGCATTACAAAAAACAAGTGTACCTTGAACAAGATCAACCGGTATAAAATGCTTGCGCTTTCAGCTTTATTTAACTGCTCGAATAGCCTAGCCAGGTTAAATAATACTGAGATTTTGTTCCATGGTACTTCCATGGTAAAACCATCTTCCTCAAGTCGATGGAAAATTTGTGTGTCCTTGTACTGATAGATGGATGCACTGGCATCAATGGGATAGGGTGGTGATTTATCCTTAATGATGGTGCACCAAATGCCATCACCTAGAGCCTCCCGGTAAGTTTGTTCAGCCAGCTGAAATTGAGGATAACATCAAAGATGATTAGAAATGTAGCACTAAACCCATTATTTGTACAGAAGGGTAAGAGTAACAAAACAGATCATTTACTTTCAAGGAAGTTAAGAAAAAGCTCAAGACAAATATAATTCAAACCTCAAAATCTCCTCTTTCAAATTGTAGGACTCCAATATTGTTGAGCAACTCTACTGGTACTTCTTCACGCCCCTTTTCCAAAAGACCACGGGCCTGTAACAACATCCAAAAGGGAAAAGGAAAAAAATTACATGGAAACCAAGCAGTATGGTGAGAATACAATTTATGTAATCATTTGAAGTAAGACGATGATTCAAGCATGATTGTTTAAGGATTTGCCAGTGAACAGAGGCCATGACCATCCCAAGATTTGCATTCCACAAACAGATATTCAACTATACAAGGTACTGTTAAACATTTTCGGGGATTTCTGAAACCAGCACTAGATAATGGTTGTGATTCAAAGTGCCCATCTGACCCCCCAGTAAAACAGATCAAAACTCTAGTTGTATAGAACAATAGAAAATCTACAACTCAGAAAAGAATAAAAAGCAAATGCCCATACTGTTTTGAAGGCTTCTAAAGCTGCACCTGCATCAGTTGAAATCAGCAATTCTCCAAGATCCAGAAATGCCTGCATTAAGGTGAGAAGAGTGAAAGAATGCATAATGTTTCGTCCAGTAATGAACTTGACAAACATGGAAATCTCAAAGGACAAAAAGTCAAAAGTGGATAAGGCCAAAATGACTTGCGTAGAGTATGAGTAGAGGAAATTGTGCTATCACTATTGTACAGGAGGGGAAAATCCCAGAAATTAACAGAGTGAATGTGGATTAAATATGTCACATAGTAATAAAAATGTAAACAAAAACAGCATCACTTGAAGAATTGGAACATTACCAACATCATCAAAGATATAATCAAAGAATGACCTACAACCGAATGATTTAGAATGATGTAGAAGAATGAACGTTCCCCATTGTCAACGTGTCTCATATGAAATAATCTTGAACATCCATGTTCAACTGCACCTCTTTGGTGGGAAACAGAAGAAAAATGCATTGTTCTCCAAACTAAAGCAGAATTTGTATAAAAACTCAATTGTCGGCTATAGTTAATACTAATATTCTTATTAGTAAGCTGAATACAGTTCCTCATGCATCCATACAAGAGTCAGACAGGTATTTCTATGTAATTTACCTCTTCATCACTCAAATAGAACATGTATTTGCAATTAACATCTTAACAAGGAATTAAAGCATAGAAGAAGAACTAAACAACAAAATAACTAACCTGTGGATCACGTGGATCAATCTTAGTAGCTTTCTTGAGGAACTCGTGGGCCTTCTCAGTTTGCCCAAGTTGAATGTAAATGTACCCAAGAGCCTTCAAAAAGGAAAAATACAATTCAGTCATTGCCAACATATTGCCATCTATATTCATAAAGATGCCATAAAATCAGAAACAGACAAAAAGGATAAAAATTTTAAGCAAGAACTGCCAACATAGTTGCTGTCATTATACTTACTTTCAATGTCTCACAGTTATCAGGGTAAACCTCCAAGACCTTTTCAAAGTTCCCAAGAGAACTTTTAAAATCTCCCAGTTTCAATTGCACTTGTCCCAAACCTGTACCAGAGTAACCAAATGTGTAGAATGAAAGGTAGATGAGAGAGGATGGATCAACTGAAAATACTCAAAACAGACATGAAGTCCACAGAATCAATTCCAAATGATGCACACGGTAAGGTATCTCCAGTAATATCATGGTTACTTCTTATGATATAGATAACGCACTCTTTGAGTGATGCTTCATAACGAATGAATCCCTCTGACAAGCTGTTAAATGGACTTTCTTAAGACATACATTAACCACCGATCCAAACGCATTTGACCACTATACCACATGTTTCAAAATCATTATAACGCACTAAAATACACATTTCAGTCCTTTCATTTTTTTTTAAACCAAAAATATGTTAAAAACATGAAGATCCATAGGCAATAACACAGCTAGTAGATTCTGGGAAGTCAAAAGACCTAAACTGACTGAAACTTGAGTAACATCAAACATTGATAAGGATAGGCCAATACCCCCACGGAAGCTTGGAAAGAAAGAGAATACAGAAAAAAGGACAGTAGAAGAAAAACAGCAAGATGTAACAATGAAACAAGCATCAGAAAATCTACAGACCATAATAAGGTAATACAAACTCCTGAGGCTTATTGCTTTCCTTTACAGATGCCATGTAGTAGAGTCCCGCTTTTTCATAGTCCCCCTGCAGTCGAGAAATAACATTATTTGTTCCATTAGGAGCATTACAACAAGGGGAGAATTGGGGTGGGGGGGGCCTGCAGATTTTTATGCGCAAACAAAAAATGTTCTAAGAATCAGTTAAAAAATTGGTAACTTAACTGTAAAGAGAGAAGAATAATTGACATACCTTGCTATGGTACGACCGAGCCAAATTGTAGTACGAATGTGACTTGGTTGGCCCATGATTAGTTATTGCAAGTGTAGTTTCGGTTAGTTGCTCAACTAGAAAATGTTGACCAGTGAAGAAGAAGTGGTTCGCCAGATAATTCAGTGACATTGCACAGTAAGGGTAAATCTCGAAAGCTCTTTGCATATTTTCCATTCCTCTCCTAATATCACCAGCTGCATAGACAATTGAATCAATCAAGTAAAAGAACAAGGTAGCATGGAACTCATTGAAAAACAAAAACCAAACCCCAAAACAATTTTGCTGCAGGGCTTATATTTGTTGTTCAGTTTACTTTCCGCACTAAGGGTCGTTGTGTAATTCGATCATATCGTTTTAAACAAATATATGAGGTGAAAGGGCAGATAAGGTTCCCAAAAGCCTATTTTTGTCTCTCTTCCTCCTTTTTCCACTTCTTCTCTTCATATACAAACCCTAGTTTCACAATTTGCAATTCAACTAGTTTAAATAGCAACGAACTAATAGGTATATATACATCAATACATGTGAGAATTTTTTACATGATCTATGCACTATGTATGTAAGCACTATTGTACGTGGAGCAGCTGACCTTCGTTTGTATGCAAATCCAAAATTCCAAGTGCCACAAGAGCTTCAACATTTTCTGGGTCTAGCTACAGTTATTAAATTTAACATAATCCGTTATCAACATCAGCCCAAACTTGCAACAGAAAGATGACACTCATTGACAAACTAAGCTGTATGCACTATTGACTTGCCTGCAAAACTCGGTGAAAGGCTTGCTTTGCCTTCTCAAATTGACCCAACTTGTAACGACAGAGACCGATGCCAAGTCTTACAGCTCCGGGACATTGTGGATAGACTTGCAAGGCCCTCTTGAAAAAGAATATTATAAGTAAACAGAAATAAGCCCAAAAAGGATACCATACCCACAGAACAACAATATTCGGATATTCCATGGGAGAAAGAGTTTCTCACAACCGAAACTAAAATAAACTCGGAGATGTAAAGCAACAAGCTAAGAAACTCCACATAGCAGCCAAGGTCCGATTAATGTGGTTAACTAACAAACCTTGTACAACTCCAGTGAATCGGAATATCGACCTCGGTTAAATTGAACACATGCCTGCAAAATAAGGCTAGTCAATTTCTGTAAAATCAAAACATTTGCAGGCAATCAGAAAAATATAAGAGCAAAAGATATTTTGAAGTTGAATTTCCATACATGTGCAAAAATACTAAGCAAAAAGGAAAATTGGAGAATAGGCTATGTTGAATCACCTTAATCTGGAATCATGTCTACCCAAGGAAATATTCTAAGCACTATACATTAAAGGAAACTACCTAAATCAAAAGTGAAGATTTCCATTTTTACTAGATACTATCACTATGTCACCAAAGGACATCATATTGCAAATTTCAGGGGGAATACAAACCAATTATCTGCACTGCCTACCGAAGATATTTTCCGAAATCTGCCTATACAGGAAGATAATGGCTACCTGACCAAGAAGTGCAGAAACATTATCGCGATCGCCATCCAACACAATCTTGAATGCATTAAATGCCTGTTCTATGTCACCCTTAGCCAGTAAAAGCTGACCTGTATCCAGAATCAGTTAGAAGTGTGAGATCTCCTCAGTCTGTGATCTGTAAACACGAAGTTCTACACTGCGCAGAACGAATTGTAACACTGCCACTCCATAATCAAATGAAAGCAGGACAAAACAAAAAACACCTGCTGATGAGAGAAAATCCAGTAACATGAAACTAATTGACATGTAATAAATAAATAAACAATGAATATCAGTTTAGATCCTTCAGAGGTATCATTGCACCTTCTAGGAAAAGCACAATCTTATATGCGACAATAATATTGAATATTTTTATGGTTACTGGTAAGGAAGAATAGACCCAACCAGATATACAAGTTTTTGTCTTGTGCATTAAATTAGCTGTGAAAGTGGAAGCTGAGCCCCATGGTTTTGTCAGGAGTGCACACCAAGACAGAAAATCGGCTATTAGATATTTAATCCTAAAAAAATTATGTCTTTTCGACACGTACGGCCGTTTGATATTCTTAGCTGTCCATTTTCCTCACTTCTCGTGGTCTCTCCTCCGTGTTACCATAATGGCAACCCTCTTAGTGAAACCAATATCTCTCATTTAATGAAAATCTTCATACATTTACTCTTGTCAATCGTCTGGCTGATGCACACAGTATTACAATAATGAACGCCAATTTCAACAACTTAAATAGCAATTCTGGATTCCCAACGGACCGAATTCAAAATAATTCATCTTCGGATTTCATATCCACAAGTTATCGATCTCCATTACATGTGCAGTCCACCGTAATAAATGCACGTACAGAATATGAATATCCGTCAACTAGTTGTCAATAAATAAAGCAGCCAGATGATGCTAACCTTTTCCGACCCAAGTAGAAGGTTCATGCATGTCAATTCTTGATGCTTTGTTGTAGTACTGTGTTGCCATGATAAAATGCTCTTCCTTTTCTCTTTGTTTTGTCTCGATTTTTCCAAGGTAACTATAATAAGCCCCTAAAGCATTTAGGATGGCAATCCTCTCGTATCTCACATCCGCGTAATATTCATCGATTTCTTCAGCACAAGAAACCAAAATCAGAACATTCACCTAAAACCCCAAAAAGGAGACATTTTCTAATCTTGCCCATCAACCACTAAAACAATACATAACGAGTACAGTAAACGGAATGACAAGACACGGAGAGGAACAAAATGACTAAATACCAGGACTAGATCCTTCCTCCAGAATTTGGCGGAATTGCTCAATTTTGCCTTGCTTGAAGTACTCCCTCTGCATCAACGCCAGTAACAAAACCCACTAATAAGCTAAGAGAAGTCGATTTTTTTCAAACCAACGTACTGCTTGGACAGTCAATGGACTAAAATACCCGACACACAGACGACTAACAAGCAGTACAAAATTAACAGTCCAAAGTATCAATAATTAGAAAAAGCCACAATCTAAGTATGAATGAGTGGGTGCAAACAAGCCGACTCAAATACCGTTTTGTTCAAGCTTGGATAGAAAACTTAACAAGCTTAAAAAGCATGTTCCGGCCCACCTTGTTTACCAATCGGCAGCTATTGGTTTATGAGTCCTAACCTAAGTCACATAATGAGCATGAAAGTGACTTTCAAAAATATCCCAAGGACCCAAGCTACTAAAATTGCAAGGAATTGAGAGCACGAGCGCATGGCAATGATGGATTGAGAGTGCGAACGAAAGGGTTCTGCTAAAGAATTATGTGCTAAAGTCCTAACCTAAGTCACATAACACCCATGCGGGAGGGGAACCGTGAAAGCGTAGTAGAATTGCGAGAGAGAGGATTGAGAGCCCGAGAGCAGAGCCAAGATTGAGAGCGTGAATGGATGGCCTATGTTACTAAGGTCCTAAACCCATAACAACTCTATGCACATTGAAATTTTTTAAAACTGAGACTATTCGGAATACAAATACATTCGAGTGGCGTAATTCTGTACATGTGTGAGTATACAGAGTGGAATAACTAACCGCGATGATGAGCCAGAGATCGAGGGGTGCTTGTTCGGCCTTGAGAATGTCGAGTATATCTGAGGCGTCTCTGGGGAGCTGGTCGAGGACGACCCTAACCTCCTCTTCGGAGTTCTGCACCGGAATATACACGCTCGCCATTGGATCTCCCGCGTCGATTTCCGGCCGATATCTCAAGATTCTCTTAGAAAACAAACCCTAATTCTGAAACTCCAGCGGCCCAAACTCATATGACGAACTGAACGGAAGTAACTTGCCGGAGGAGTATCTGGGCCTCCGGTGTGGGGGTGCTGTATTTATATTGTTCTGTTTCGAGGGTGGTATACATCTAACTTTGCGTATTTGTGAAAAGAACCTCCGATTTTTTGGTAATTCTGGTATTGTCCAGGGAAAGAGGGGGAACCGTGTTATTACTCATTAGTTTAAGAGATTTTTTGTTTTTATCCCATACACTATTCATATTTTGTCCCTAAATTACTAATTTGGCGAATTTATCCTCTCAAGTTTCTGATTGATTCTTATTTCGTCCAATCGTTAAAGATTATTAACATTTTGGACAAAAAACCTGTTACATGCCTATCATATGCAATCGAAACCCAGATGAATGGGGCAAAAATGTCAATTCACCCCTCATAGAATATACACATTCTTGTGGGTATGTTCCGTGAAGGGTGGAATGACTTTTTTGCCCCTTTCATTTGGGTTTTGATAGGCATGTGACAGGTTTTTCATCTAAAATTTTAACTACCATTAACGATTAGACGAAATAGGAATCAATCAAAAACTTGAAGGGATAAATTTGTCAAATTAATATTTTACGAACGAAGTAGACAAAATATGGATAGTTTATAAGAGAAGGAAAAAAAAACTTATTGTGGGAACATCTTTAAGAGTTTCGAAATACACTAAATTCATTTAAACCTTAATTCCACAGTACTGTTAAACTTGTTATATTAAACTTCGTGAGAGAGAGAGAGTTGATAGCGTGAACGCATAGTTAGGATTGAGAGAGGGAGCAAAGAATTTCAATGAAGTATCATGTAACTACGTATGTTATCCTCCTCCAACTTTATTCTTAGGGAAAAATAAGAAAATAGTCGAAAAGTTGATATAGTGAGAGGCAAATGGATAGTTTGAGAGCACTTGAAGTATCATGTTCAAATAAAAAGAGAGGAAAAGAAAGGGAACCTCAAGTTTTGAGTTGCGTAACGAAGATAGAATGTTTAGAGTGGCTATGAATGTTTAGGGCCCTTGGGAAAGAATAATTTGGATCGACGCATGTTAACATAAAAAATAGAAACTTCAAATTGAGTCCGAATGGTAAATATAATTTAAATATTCTATTAGTTTAATTAGAACTTATCCATTTTTGTGAATAGGGGGGAATCCGATAGGACAAGAAAAAGTCCATAACTCAACACTCTCTAAGCTAAGAGATTTACTCTTCGGTCAAACAAATGGACAAAAAAACAAAGAATATTTGTTATTTGATCAATTTTGTTTCTTGATCGACATAATATTATTATTATTTTCTCAATTAAATTGGCAGTTGCTTCCAACTTAAGCAATAAGCACGAATCGAGTAGTGTAGCTGTGTAGGGATTGAATTAACAAAAACTGGCACTTTCAGAACTCAAGGGATAAAGGTGAAATTAGCCTTTCAAAAAACTAAAAACATAAATAATCAGAAATCACGGGCTCCTACGGGAACGACGTCGCATTCCACTTTCTCTTCTCCAAAAACCATTGTAGTACGTCACGTCGGAGCTCGTTGCATCTCCGATTGTGTTCTCGTGGAAGCAATGGGCATCAAATGGTAATCTCGAACATGCAATTCCCTCTTTGAAATTTTACGATATGTATCTAATTTACAGATATACACTTATGCTGCTCTCTCATCGTTCGTTCTAGGGTTTTGCATTGGCAACCCAATGCCGGAAACACAATCAACAGCCAAATCCGGAACGAAATCTCTCAGTGTGCCAAAAGCATCAACGGGGTGAAGGAAGGAAGGTGGAAAGCTACCCTCACTTTTTACAAGCCCATGCTTAGAGGTACTTGTCCCCATCCCCTCTTTTCAAATGAGTTGCACACAATCCTGCTTAGGCATTATACAGTACACAAACACACTTGATGTTTATGGGTTTTGTTGTAACAATTACTTGAAAGAATAATCTATATAAGGCCTAGTTTCCCAAAGTGCTAAAAGTTCTAAAGGTTTTTTTTTTCCTTCACAAAATATTAGTACTTTTAGCACTTTTGGAAAACTAAGCCTTAGATGATTCTTTCGAGTAATTGTTATAGCCCCTTTGGATTGAGAGGTTTGGTGAGAAAAGAAAAGAAAGAAGAATCTCACTACTTATTTGGATAAAATAGGTGGGAAATTACTGAGGAATGCGTGTGAATGCAAGGTTTATTTTGTTTCTCACCTTTTCTCACAGCAAATGGTGAGATTTTGCGAGAAATCATAACGCTCTCCTTTCTTATGAATCACCCGATCCAAAGGGGCTGTTAGAGCAATCACGAGAAGCTGAATTTAATGCTCTATTTCTTCGAATCTTCGATGGAAGTACTTTTGAGTGTAGGTTTTTGCGTACACACGTGTATGTTGGATGTGCATGGGGTTGCAATTAGTATGCAAGTTTTGGATTAATTGATAGGCCATGTAGCTGAATTTCCTCATCTATATAGTCAAACGAAGTACACGCAATTGTTCGTATGTGGTTACAAACTTACAATACATTTATATTGGTAACACATCGAATTTATTTGCAATTTTTCGAATGGTGTTAAAATAAGCATCTCCCACTGAATTTCATTACAGTATTTGTCTTCAAATGAAGTACTTTTAAATTATGTGTGCGTGTATACCAAAACAATTGAGCCTTATGTCTCAATCAATTAGGATTGGCTACATGAACATATAAGTTGGTCGCTTATTGGGGTTCATTTATATGCAAGTTTTGATGAAATGTCAGACCGTGCATCAGCAGCTGAATTTCCTTGCCTCTCTCTTCAATTCAAGCATATATAAATGTGTTTGTCTATATATCCATATATGATTGTATACGTTTGATTGGTTATGGGTTATCAATTATCATTTATAGTTTATGGGTTATCAATACTTATCATTTATATGCAAGTTTTCGTTGAATTATTAGAACAAGCATCGGCAGCTGAATTTCCTCGGGAGTTCCTAGGGATATCGGTTCTGGTCCTTCTGGAGCAGCCAAATAAGTACTACTTCGTAATTCGAGGGCAGAAGATAGTTCTTGAGGCGGAGCAGATAATTCAGACAATTATGGAAAAGCTGCAATCTTACAAAACAAGGGTGTCACTCAATTTCGAGGTTTGTTAAGGATGATGACTACGTAAAGGTGCTGATTTGTTCTTCATTTTGAGGTTTATGTTAGGTTTTCTGTTTAGTTGAAGTTGATACCAAATTACGAGGATTATGGCTTTGTGTAATAGTCGTTTTTTAATCGTAGAAGAAAATCACAGTAGTAAATGGCCCGTGGCCTATGAGCTGCGCAATACAGGCTAGGCCCTTTGCTTGTTAGATATGTTCATCGTGTGGTGAATGGTGATAAGTCTCCTCTGATGAAGATAACTTTTTTTTTTTTGATCCGCGATGAAGATAACTTCATCAATAAAACTTGACACTTAGTTCAACTTTTCCTCCGTTTTCTATCATGATATGTCATTGCTTTATTTTTTGACAACTACGAGGTATGTATTACGTAGGGCTGCAAACGAGTCGAGTCGAGTCGAGCTCTACAGTGTTCAAGTTTGTTTATTAAGTTTTTAATGAACACAAGCTCGAGCTCAAGCTCAGTGAAAACTTAACGAGTCGAGCTTGAGCCAAGCGGGCCTTGGCTTGACTCGAGCTCGAGCTTGTTCACGAGCCTCAACGGAACAACTAAAAATGTATATATATCCTCGCATAGGCTTAATACAACCCAAAATATTTTGATTGTGAAGGTATATATCTTTCATTTTCCTATGGAGCGGGGGTGTACTGGTGTACGTGTGCTCTCGCCTTCCTTGGTTGACTGAAAAGTGAAAACGGAAATAACAAATTATGAAATAACAATAAAAATCCTAAACTTAAGCATATATACCCCAGCTCGCGAGCTTATCTTAGCTCAAGCTCAGCTCGTTTACAAAACGAGCTGAAAAAATCGGTTCGAGCTCGCTTTTTTAACTTCCGAATCGAGCTTGAATGAGCCACTAATGAGCCGAGAGCGGCTCGGTTCGTTTGTAGCCCTAGTCTCAGTATCAACTTGGAGACTTGCAGTTGAGAGTTGGGAAAGCAGTTATGATGCAGTCCGAGAGTTTGAGGGGAATAGATATGGAGATATGAAGCGGTTATCTTTACTTCTTGAAAGAAGAGGAGAAAGGGTAAAAAGCTTTTGTTAGATTCCAACCAGTAAACTTGGATGCAATGTGAAGAATGATTAATTTCTCACTGGATGCAATGTCTATATATTTGGAGGTATGCAAAGCTATTTATTCGTCCCGAATTGGAAAAGTTAAATTTTTTTACTTTTATTCAAATATTTTGAGAAATAATCACTTTTTATTTTTTACGCTAAAAAGTGATTACTATTTCTTAAAATACTTGGGTAAAAATGAATTTTTTTACTTTTTCGATTTGTTTTGCCAAGACGAATCAATAACCTACAAAAATTTGACACAAAATTAATAAATGCAAAAAAATTCAAATAAAGACAAAATTTCGGATTTAAATTTGAGTGTAAAAGAACAAGGCCGAATATACTCGCGGGTAGAAACAAGGAGATGGGTCGGGAATTTTGGGCGGGTCACTGGTTATAACAAATCCACGCGGATCCACCACTTTCTCATTTTCGAGACCCCCTTTCGACGGCCCGGATCTCCTGTCCGAAATTCTCTGTCCTACTCCCCTGTCCCAGTCCTCTCCTTCGGCCACGTATCAACTCCTTTTTTCTCTCTAACAGCGTCAACTACTCCTCTTCCTCTTCCATTTTAATTTCAACCTCTTTTTTATATATATTATATAAAAAATATTGTTTAAACATTAAGTGTTCCAAATTTTAATCTGTTTCAATCGGTGAAAAGATTTTAGTTTTTTGATCATTTTATCCTAAATGTTCATAATTAAATTTTTACTCTAGGGCTCTCGTTGATTAATCTTAAGAAAGTTGTAGAATCAAATATCTCTTAGGGCTAATCAACGAGAGTCATAAAGTCAAAATTTAATTATGACCATTTAGGATAAAATGATCAAAAAACTAAAATCTTTTCACCGATTCAAACGGATTGAAATTTGGAAAAATTAATTTTTCAACCTCTTTATACATTATGTATATTGAAAAATATGGTTAAAAAATTAAGTGTTCCAAATTTCAATCCGTTTGAATCGGTGGAAAGATTTTAGTTTTTTGATCATTTTATCCTAAATGTTCATAATTAAATTTTGATTCTAGGGCTCTCGTTGATTAACCCTAAGAAAGTCGTAGAATCAAATATCTCTTATGGCTAATCAACGAAAGCCAAAAAGTCAAAATTTAATTATGACAATTTAGGATAAAATGATCTGAAAACTAAAACCTTTCCAACGATTCAAACGGATTGAAATTTGGAACAATTAATTTTTTAACCATATTTTTAAATATATAAAATGTATAAAGAGGTTGAAAAATTAATTGTTCCAAATTTCAATCCGTTTGAATCAGTGGAAAGATTTCAGTTTTCTGATCATTTTATCCTAAATGGTCATAATTAAATTTTGACTTTATGGTTCTCGTTGATTAGCCTTTAGAGATGTTTGATTCTATGACTTTCTTAGGGTTAATCAACGAGAGCCTTAGAGTCAAAATTTAATTATGAACATTTATGATAAAATGATCAAAAAACTAAAATCTTTTCACCGAATGAAACAAATTAAAATTTGAAACACTTAATGTTGAAACAATATTTTTTATATAATATATATAAAAATGATGTTGAAATTTAAATGGAATAGGAAAGGGAGTAGTTTACGCTGTTAAAGGGAAAAAATGAGTTGATACGTGGCAGAAGTAGAGGACTGGGACAGGGGACTGAGACAGAGAAATTCGGACAGGAGATCCGGGGCCGCATGTCGACAGACGCGTAGACAGAGAGCGAACGACGAACACGACATTCACCAAGGTATCTCTCTCTCTCGCGGTCGATAGAAACCAGACATTAGGGCTTTTTGGATTTTTTTTTTGTTTTGAACCAAAAAAAGGGTTTTTTTAAACGCAAGATCAAATCTCTCTCTCTCGATCTGGAATCTCGAATCTCAGAATTTCTCACAAATTAGGGTTTGTGAACAGTTCGAGGAAGAAGAAGAAGAACGTCGTGACCACCAAATTAGGGCTCTGTGTGTGTATGTCTGTGGTTGTTCTATGTGTGAGCCCTAAACTGAGTTTTTGGTTTACAAAAAGAATTAGGGTTTTGTTTTTCTGTAATATCTGGTTCTAGGGTTTTCAGCGATTTATGAACTTAATCATGTTCTTGTATTTTCAGCGATTTTAAGAAACTGAAAAGTTAGGGTTAGGGTTTGTGACATTTGAAGAAGCTCAAAAGTTACAGAATATGAAAGAAGTTCTAGAGAACATTTTCCCATTTTAGAACTCTGTCAATAATCTGAGGTCATACTGTTTGGGTTCAATTTCGAATTGTGATTGGTTATTTTGTTGAGGAACTGCATTGGTTATTTTCTAGTTTCTATGGAAAACTTGTCCCTGAATCATATATTGTCCTGGTAGATGTAGTTTTTTTTATGGGAATAAGGTTTGTTGAAGTAAAATTTACCTTGAATCCCATCTTAGCAAGTATATAAGACCTTAATACATCTATGTTGAATAGGTGAAATCAGTTTCTGATAAACCCTTTGAACTTTTGAGACCTTCAGCACGACACCATTTACTGTTTAAAGGTATTAATCCTGTTTGGATGTGATGAGTACTATTTCACTCATCTTTATGCTTACCCTGCAATTGCATTGTGCTTGGTTTCATCCAGTCGTAAATCAAACATTTTCCACGTACATCCCCCAGTTGCTTATGTGATGCCTGAACAAAGTTAAACTGACCACTTATGTTTTTGGGTCTGTTGGCGACTTGGCGTTCTTAGGATTGTTTTTAATGGGAACTGGTCTAAACATTTAACCTCCAACTTCTGGGAACACTACCTTCCATTCTTCGTGATTTCATCTTCATCATACTTCATCACCTTTTCACTATTATTGTGATTCTACTACTACAAAATTAGTGACTTTTTTAAACGAGCTTACGTTAACAAAGACAATGTTTCTCTGGTTGCATACTAGTCAAGCTTCAGCTTTACTCCGATACATTTTACCTGAACTATAACGAGTGGCAGCAGTAATGGAACGTTATTTCTGTGATACATGTTATGCCACCTTTTGTTTTAGGAGAACTGTTACAGAAGCTGATCTTTTTGCAGAAGCAAATGCTTATGATACTGAACTATTCTTGCGCTGGCAGCACAAGCAAGAAACACTGCGAACCCTGAAAAAGGCAAGTATACCCTTATTAGTTATTAGAGATGCAGAGGACTTCATATGAAATTTATTCCTCATTTGCTCCATTTTCAGCTACCATGTATACCGGTTGGTAATGTTGTACTGGATTTGGTGGTGATTGGTTGCGGCCCAGCTGGTCTTGCTCTTGCTGCTGAATCGGCTAAGCCAGGTTTAAAATGCTCTTCCTTTTCTCTTTGTTTTGTCTCGATTTTTCCAAGGTAACTATAATAAGCCCCTAAAGCATTTAGGATGGCAATTCTATCGTATCTCACATCCGCGTAATATTCATCGATTTCTTCAACACAAGAAACCAAAATCAGAACGTTCACGTAATACCCCCAAAAGGAGACATTTTCAAATCTTGCCCATCAACCACTAAAACAATACATAACGAGTACGGTAAACGGAATGACAAGACATGGAGAGGAACAAAACAACTAAATACCAGGACTAGATCCTTCCTCCAGAATTTGGCGGAATTGCTCAATTTTGCCTTGCTTGAAGTACTCCCTCTGCATCAACGCCAGTAACAAAACCCACTAATAAGCTAAGAGAAGTCGATTTTTTTTCAAACCAACGTACTGCTTGGACAGTCAATGGACTAAAATACTTGACACACAGACGACTAACAAGCAGTACAAAATTAACAGTCCAAAGTACCAATAATTAGAAAAAAACCACAATCTAAGTATGAATGAGTGGGTGCAAACAAGCCGACTCAAATACCGTTTTGTTCAAGCTCGGATAGAAAACTTAACAAGCTTAAAAAGCATGTTCCGGCCCACCTTGTTTACCAGCTGTTGGTTTATGAGTCCTAACCTAAGTCACATAATGAGCGTGAAAGTGACTTTCAAAAATATCCCAAGGACCCAAGCTACTAAAATTGCGATGAATTGAGAGCAGGAGGGCATGGCAATGATGGATTGAGAGTGCGAACAAAAGGGTTCTACTAAAGAATTATGTGCTAAAGTCATAACCTAAGACACATAACACCCATGCGGGAGGGGAACCGTGAAAGCGTACTAGAATTGCAAGAGAGAGGATTGAGAGCCCAAGAGCAGAGCCAAGATTGAGAGCGTGAACGAATGGCCGATGTGACTAAGGTCCTAAACCCATAACAACTCTATGCACATTGAAAAAATTTAAAAGTGAGACTATTTGGAATACAAACACATTTGAGTGGCGTAATTCTGTACATGTGTGAGTATACAGAGTGGAATAACTAACCGCGATGATGAGCCAGAGATCGAAGGGTGCTTGTTCGGCCTTGAGAATGTCGAGTATATCAGAGGCGTATCTGGGGAGCTGGTCGAGGACGACCTTAACCTCCTCTTTTGAGTTCTGCACCAGAATATACATGCTTGCCATTGGATCTCCGGCGTCGATTTCCGGCCAATATCTCGAGATTCTCTTAGAAAACAAACCCTAATTCTGAAACTCCAGCGGCCCAAACTCTTATGACGAACTGAACGGAAGTAACTGCCGGAGGAGTATCTGGACCTCCGCTGTGGGGGTGCTATATTTATATTGTTCTGTTTCGAGTGTGGAATTCATCTAATTTTGCGTATTTGTGTAAAGAACCTCCGATTTTTTTGGTAATTTTGGTATTATCGAGGGAAAGAGGGGAACCGTGTTGTTACTCATTAGTTTAAGAGTTTTTTTGTTTTTATCTCATAAACTATTTATATAGTCTGTTTTGTCCCTAAACTACTAATTTAGCGAATTTATCCTCTCAAGTTTCTGATTGATTCTTATTTTGTCCAATCATTAAAGATAGTTAACATTTTGGACGAAAAACCTATCACGTGCCTAGCACATGCGACCAAAACCCATATGAAAGGGGAAAAAATATCAATCCACCCCTCATAGAATATACACATTTTTCCTTGTGGGTATATATACCTTGAAGGAATGACTTTTTTGCCCCTTTCGTTTGGGTTTTGATAGGCACGTGACTGGTTTTTCGTCTAAAATGTTAACTACGATTAACGATTGGACGAAATAGGAATCAATCAGAAACTTGAGGGGATAAATTCGTTAAATTAATACTTTACGGATGAAGTAGACAAAATGTGGATAGTTTATGGGAGAAAATCAAAAAAAAAAAAAACTTATTGTGGGAACATCTTTAAGGGTTTCGAAATACACTAAATTCTATTTAAACCTTAATTTCATAGTTCTGTTAAACTTGTTATATTAAACTTTGAGAGAGAGAGAGAGAGAGAGAGAGAATTGATAGCGCGGACTTCGGATTGGTGCTGTGCAGTGAGGTGTTACGCACACGGCACATTCGAGCCGTCGGATCGGGAAACCGGCTGCTCGAATCTCATCTCATCAACCAACAATCGAGAGTCGTTCATTGCCAAAATGAAATCCAAGTCGTCGGATGCTCCTATGGCTCGGAGGTGCGCACACCACCATCCCCCAATTCATTGTTGGGATTGAGAGCGGGAGCGGAGAATTCCAATAAAGTATCACGTAACTACTTATGTTATTCTTCTCCAACTTTGTTCTTAGGGAAAAATAAGAAAATAGTCGAAAACTTGATATAGTAAGAGGCAGATGGACAGTTTGAGAGCACTTGAAGGATCATGTATAAATAAAAAGAGAGGAAAACGAAGGGAACCTCAAGTTTTGAGTTGCATAATGTTCCTCGGGGAAGAATAATTTGGATCTAACATATGTTAACATGAAAAATAGCAACTTCAAATTGAGTCAGAAAGGTAAATATCATTTAAATATTCTATCAGTTTAATTAAAACTTATTCATTTTTGCGATTAAGTAAAAAAGGGGGAGAAAAACCCTGATGGGACAAGATAGAGTCCATAACTTAAACACTATCTTAGTTAAGAGATTTACTCTTTGGTCAAACAAATGGACAAAAAACCAAAGAATATTTGTTACTATTTGATAAATTTTGAATCTTGAGTGACAATTATTATTTTTCTCAATTAAATTGACAGTTGCTTCCATTTTAAGCAGTAAGCATGAATTGAGTAGTGTAGGGATTGAATTAACAATTCAATACTGATGTTTCCAAAACTCAAGGGATAAAGGTGAAAATAGCCTTTCAAAAAACAAAAAACATAAATAATCAGAAATCACAGGCACCCACGGGAACGACGTTGCATTCCACTCTCTTCTCCAAAACCCTTGCAGTACGTCACGGCGGAGCTCGTTGCATCTCGAACTGCGATCCCGCGGAAGCTATGGGCATTAAATGGTAATCTCGAATAATTCCCTCTCTGAAATTTTATGATATGTGTCCAATTTACAGATATACACTTATGCTGCTCTCTCATCGTTCTTTCTAGGGTTTTGCATTGGCAACCCAATGCTGGAAACACAATCAACAGCCAGATCTTGAACGAAATCTCTCAGTGCGCCGAAAGCATCAATGGGGTGAAGGAAGGAAGGTGGAAAGCTACCCTCACTTTTTACAAGCCCATGCTTAGAGGTACTTGTCCCCATCCCCTCTTTTCGAATGAGTTGCGCATAATCTTGCTTAGACATAATACAGTACACAAACACGCTTGATGTTTATGGGTTTTGTTGTAACAATTACTTGAAAGAATAATCTATATAAGGCCAAGTTTCCCAAAAGTGCTAAAAGTTCTCAAGGTTTTTTTTTTTTCCTTCACAAAATACTTGGTACTCTAAACTTTTGGGAAACTAGGCCTTAGATGATTCTGTCGAGTAATTGTTACAGCCCCTTTGGATTGAGAGGTTTGGTGGGAAAAGAAAAGAAAGGAGAATCTCACTACTTCTTTGGATAAAATATGTGGGAAATTACGAGGAATGTGTGTGAATGCAAGGTTTATTTTGTTTCTCACCTTTTCTCACAGCAAATGGTGAGATTTTGCAGAAATCATAACGCTCTCCTTTCTTATGAAATCACCCAATCCGAAGGGGCAGTTAGAGCAAGCATGAGAATCTGAATTTAATGCTCTATTTCTTCGAATCTTCGATGGAAGTACTTTTGAGTGTAGGTTTTTGCGTACACACGTGTATGTTGGATGTGCATTGGGTTGCAATTAGTATGCAAGTTTTGGATTAATTGATAGGCCATGTAGCTGAATTTCCTCATCTATATAGTCAAAGGAAGTACATTGCAGTTGTTCGTATGTGGTTAGAAACTTACAATACATTTATATTGGTTACACATCGTACTTATTTGCAATTTTTCGAATAGTGTTAGAATAAGCATCTCCAGCTAAATTTCATTATTTGTCTTCAAATGAAGTACTTTTAAATTATGTGCGCGTGTATACCAAACCAATTGAGCATTATGTCCCAATCAATTGGGGTTGGCTACATGAACATGTATGTTGGTCGCTTATTGGGGTTCATTTATATGCAAGTTTTGATGAATTGTCAGACCATGCATCAGCAGCTGAATTTCCTCGCCTCTCTCTTCAATTAAAGCACATATAAATGTGTTTGTCTATATATCCATATATGATTGTATACGTTTGATTGGTTATGGGTTATCAATTATCATTTATAGTTTATGGGTTATCAATACTTATCATTTATATGCAAGTTTTCGTTGAATTATTAGAACAAGCATCGGCAGCTGAATTTCCTCGGGAGTTCCTAGGGATATCGGTTCCGGAGCAGCCAAATAAGTACTACTTTGTAATTCGGGGGCAGAAGATAGTTCTTGAGGCGGAGCAGACAATTCAGACAATTATGGAAAAGTTGCAATCTTACAAAACAAGGGTGTCACTCAATTTCGAGGTTTGTTAAGGATGATGACTACGTAAAGGTGTTGGTTTGTTCTTCATTTTGAGGCTTATGTTAGGTTTTCTGTTTAGTTGAAGTTGATGCCAAATTACGAGGGTTATGGCTTTGTGTAATAGTTGTTTTTTAATCATAGAAGAAAATCACAGTAGTAAATGGCCCGTGGCCTATGAGCTGCGCAATACAGGCCAGCCACCTGGCTAGGCCCTTTGCTTGTTAGAAATGTTCATTGTGTGGTGAATGGTGATAAGTCTCCTCTGATGAAGATAACTTCATCAATAAAACTTGACACCTAGTTCAACTTTTCCTCCGTTTTCTATCATGATATGTCATTGCTTTATTTTTTTGACAACTATGAGGTATGTATTATGTAGGGGTCTCAGTATCAACTTGGTGACTTCCAGTTGAGAGTTGGGAAAGCAGTTCTGATGCAGTCTGAGAGTTTGAGGGGAATAGTTATGGAGGTATGAAGCGTTTATCTTTACTTCTTGAAAGAAGAGGAGAAAGGGTAAAAAGCTTTTGTTAGATTCCAACCAGTAAACTTGGATGCATTGTGAAGAATGATTGATTTCTCACTGGATGCAATGTCTATATATTTAAAGATTACTGAGGAACTAATTTATGTGGTTTACCGTTGAACATTTAGGGTTTGCTACTAGCAACCATTTTATTCAGAAAAGCTGCCACACACTTGATAAGTTTCACTATATAGTATATAGGTAGATCAACACATGCTAGAGATTGGTAGTTGTATGGTAAACCAGTAGTTTTTGATGTTTTAAGTTGCTAGGATAATGAAGTGTTGTTTATTTCATGTTACTTTGGTTAAATGCTGGTGCAGATTCAAACCTATATTTGGGCCTTGTTTTGGTGTAATACTTAAACCACCAACGCTTTAGATGAATCAACTGCTAGCCATCATTGTCTTAAGGTGGTATTCTTTAATTGTTGATGTTATTCGTAACCCAAAAATACGTCACCTACAAGAATATCCAGTGTGAGTGGTTTCCCATTCTTAGTATTTCACTTTGTCCCGACTCCCGAATGGACCCTGATGGAGTAGGCCCAGTAAACTCTTTCCTAAAGTAATGAAGTGCTCAAAAGGGTCTTCAATGTTAATAAATTTTGAGGAAAATTTGAAGCTATCTAGAGGCAGGAAGGCTTGTTTCTTACCAATTGTGTGGGGATGGTGAAGCAGATAGAGGCATGAGCTACTGGCTACATGGGTCTAAAATGGTTGATTTGAAATTGATAGCTAGGAAGAGGTATGAAGTAATTCTTGCAAATCTTGGGCAAAATGTAGGTTCTTTGTAGTGTTGAACTGTTGATTGATTGGCTAAAGCTCCGAAGCTCAAATGGATGCAACTTGGCTTTTCCGTTGCGTGATTGACATTGCCTTTTTTTCCACAATAAACATATTCTCTCTCCCAAATGAACATTTACAAGAAGCTTTCACGAAAGCCAGTTTACTTGAAGGGACTTCCTTCTCTCTCATACAAGTTTAGAGGTCAGTCCATCGGTTCATCTGTTTCTTCCCATTGATAGAGCGAAGTCTCTTGAAAAATAAAAATCTATATTCTTGTTGGCTGATTTATTGCAGGAAATTGCGAAAAAAGACATCGTGTTATTTACTTATTGCTTTCCTTTAACACCCTAGTGAATGGCTGGCATTATTAGATCTCAAGAGCTAATTGTTTCCTTTTGCAGATGGAGTATCTTCCCATTTCTTCACTAGATAAATCGCGACAGATCATGGAGGAGTTCTTTGATATATGGCAGGAAGCTCTGTCAAAGAGATCATTGCCAGGTCATTTTACTCATGTAGAACCAAACTTCACGGAGTACGGTCTCTCAGATAACTATACTTCACAACACACGGCTGTTCAGTATGCTATGGTCACGACTCAACTGATAGCATCAGCTCAGGCTATGCAAGTTGCGAGAAATTAGATGATGAGAGATTTCAGAAACCTGGCTCTGTATGATAGTTGTAGGAGCGATCCTGCTCTTTGAAGTGAATGCAACTATGGTTAAGTTAATGCATTGCTTGATTCTGGAGCTTTTTTGGGTCCTTTTATTTTTGTGTGTTTTTGTAAGGCATGTATTGAATATAATGTTGCTGATTTTGGCAGAGGGTATCACTATCTATCAAAGCGATATCAGCAAAACAAGTTTCTGGCATCTGAGTTGTTTTCCAGTATTGGCGATTAGGGTTTTGGAAAAAATGACTGTGTAGCAACACTGTATGTATACTACGAAGCGTATTACTATGAAATTGAAAAAAATGACTCTGTAGCAACACCGTATGTATACTACGAAGCGTATTACTATGAAATTTCACATGTCCCAATTGTCAACTATTTACCCTATGCGGTCCAAATGTTGTGTAAAACTCATGCTGGCATCGTTTAACTTTTACTCGCTTTCTGTGACTGGGTTTTTTAATCATCATGGAAAAACGGTCTTCCTGTTTTCTTTGCCACTAGCTCTTATATTATTGTTTCATGTTTTGGCAAAAAAAGATTCACCACTTCACTTTTTTTAAGAAATATATATTAATTTGAGTATAACTATAATATATTTCCTTTCTCGCAATATAACCAGATTACAGTAATTGGTCAAATGTTACTCTATAAAAAAATGTCCAATAGGAATTGCATACATAAATTTACTAACTTGGTTAAACCGTATTTTGTTCAAACATGTTAAAAAGGAAACATAGAACATTTGGGTGGTGATGTCATGGGAGGAGTGCTAGGGACAAAAAAAAATGGGTAAAGAAAATACCTTTAAAGTGTACATGAATAGTTCAGATTCATTGTGCAGTGCATCTGAGCCGTTCATGTACACTTTAAGGGTATTTTCTTTGCCTAATTTCTTTGCACCTAGCATTTCTCGATGTCATGGACACATATACCTGTGCACAAATTTGGACATAAATTTGTCCGGAATTATCTGATGCACATGAGTCTCATATAGTAAACATGCATCTGTGTCCACATCTTTGCAAGGGTGTCCTTAGCAAAAAATAAAATAAAAATCTTTGCAAGGGCGCTTGTTTGCATCTGTAGCATTTTTGTTTCGAAAATATTACCCGACTAAGAGCATCCGTAATGGTAATAATCAAAATCAATAACCAAAATGTGTCATGTCAGTATTTGATTATTCATTTAGTCCATAATTAAACTTAACAACTTTAGAGCATCCACAGTGGAATAATCAAAAGTAGATAATCAAAAAGTGCCTCATCATCTTTTAGTTATCCATTTAAGGGGTTGTTAAGGTTAACAATGTAGAAGTTTACAGTGGTACAATCAAAATTGAATAACCAAAACTTTTCACATCACCTTTTTAACTTATAAAAGTCTAGAAACTGTGACATATAACACAATTTTTTTTAAATAGTTTTCAAACTAATAAAAATAGGTTATTAGAAAAAGAGAAAATAGTTTTTTGAAAACTTTGATTAAAAAAAATGTTTTCTGGAAAAATTTAAAAAAATAGTTTTTGAATAGAAAAAGTTTTTTCTTTCAAAAGAACAGTTTTTGAAAAAAAAGTTTTAGTAAAAAAATTGTTTAAAAAAATGGGGAAAAATAGTTTTAATAAAAAAAGTGTAAAAAAACTGTTTTTGCAAAAAAATAAAAACTGTTTCTAAAAGTATTTATGTTATAAACATATTGAAAATGAAAGAAAGAAAGTTTTTGTGTAATGATGGTATACTTGATTGAGAAAATTTGAAGACAATTAAATTTGATTATTGACAAAAGGTTGATAGTTTTGATTATCCAATAGTCAAAATTTGATGAGTTGCTAAGATGTTTCTAAGTTTGGTTATTCCAATATGAGCTCTTTTTTAAATAAATGTTACTAACTTTATAAACCTTTTTGTTTTGATTATATCACTGTGGATACTCTACTATCATAGTAGAAGAGGTTTTTTTAGTTATCCATTTAAGGGGTTTAGTAGAAGAGGTTTAAAACTCACAACTGCGAGGGAATTTGTCAAAGACAAGGACAACAGGTCTTTATCCAACTCTCTCTCTCCCAATAAGTTGACCTGTAAAAAGCCAAACAAAACCCTATGCAAAACGTCAAAGTAATAAACAATATAGAGACCCGTAAAAAAATATACATATATAAAAATAAAATAATATAATAATAATAATAGTCAGTTATTTCGATTTATGTCATCCCTCTATGATCTTTGTTGACTGGGTTGGATACGTGGGATACGGACTCTGTGTGAGGGACCTACATGTTTGTTGCAATTGTTAAAATTTTAAGGTTTATTATGTCATCAATGGGTAATGTTAGGGGCCTTAGTGCATCGATTTGTAACATGTGGGAATTGATGGTGTGCCTTGGTAGTTGAGGGGTGTGTGGTGTAATTCACCCTATATCCCTCCTGTATATAGAGAGAGAGATTACGAATTTGGTACGGCGCGATCATATTACCAAACCACCCTTCATCAATTCTATTTTCACAGTGCTTATGTGGCTCAGGGGCTGCAGCTCTCTCTCTCTCTCTCTCTCTCTCTCTCTCTCTCTCTAATAGGGCCACCGATTCAAACCAGCATCACACGCATCTCTCAAACACGTTCATAATGTACCACAGCATATCCCCCTCTCTCTCTCTGCGTAAGCGGTGAAATTTCCAGTTCGCTCCTTCACAAATTTCCAGTTCCCTCTTTACAAAATGCAGAACCACGCATACTAGGCAGAGATGCCATGGTTGTGCCCTCGCTCGAGTGATGTTCTTGAAGGCTGTTTAATGTTCTCTTCTGCTCATTTCTTCTACGCTGCTTGATTTTGCTGGCAAGACTCGCAGGTCAGTTCACTTGCTGCACTCTGGAACTCAAATTCCATATTGAAAACTGCAATTTCCTTCTCTCTTTTTGGGCTTCTATTTGCTTGCATGTACCATTTATATTGTTAAAAGAAAAAAATTTGCGGGTCTTTTTGGATTCCAGTCTCTTAGTTACGAATATTCTTATCCTATAGTAAGAGTGATCAATATCAATGAAGGCTGCTTTGTGTCTTACACTTGGCTTCAATTGGTTTGTTCAATTCATGTTGAAGACTTCAATCTCATGTGTATAAAGAAACGATGGGCACCAGCTGTTTGTTTGATTGCCTCAATGAGTATTACTTTCCAAAATCATCCAAAACTCAGGACGAAATTAAAGCCCAGGTAGTTCAAACTCTAGAGGTGTAAGAGGAACACCATTGGAAGTTTCTCTCTAATGAACTTACAAAGAACCAGCCCTTTTTCCAAGAGAGGACTTCAAGTAATTTTAAAAAAAAAAAAAATGACAGAAAAAAGACATTCAAGAAAACTTTGAATTGTCTTGGTGACAACGATTTAGGTGATAACGTGAACAGCATGATCAGCTACATCTCAACCGCTGTAAGATACTGTCATAATTTACCCACAAAAAAAAAAGGGTCTGTCAAAAATCGAAAGTGCAACATAAAGTGGGGATTTTTAGCGGTCTTTTTTTTTTTGGCAATATGAGTTGTCATTGAAGGCTTCATTGGATCGTTAGACATGTTTTGGTATTCTTATTGCCATGGTCATATTTTTGAAGAGGTCCTTCAATGGATTGTTTTGAAGAGGCACAATGTTGCCCGCCGAAGTATATTCATGAAAATATAGGGTTATTTTTACGGGTGCCATGATCCATTCTAAGTTCAATTTTTTTTTCCCACTGGGAACTCACAAAAGTAGCTCATTGTATAATATGAAACGAAAGGTTAGTCTTGGCACAGGCCACCCCCGATTTTGAATAGTGTTAATTTATACTTATGGATTAGGCACTTATTTGTACTCAAAGAACTTGATTTTTCACTCAACTGATGAAAAAACAGAGATTTAAATGTAGAGTGTTCGAATCATAAAAAAATATCTGAATGGCTTTCAATTAAGGACCACGGGAGGGTTGAATCAAACCTTTGCTTGTTTTTAATAAAAATATCTAAAGGGTTGAATCAAACCGTTGCTTGTTTTTAATAAAATATGACAATACAAGTGAACTTCCATTAAAGCAGCGCCACCTCCAAATTAAAATCCTTGTTCCGCCACTGGACTCATGGGCACCAACTCTTTGTCCAATAACTTCGTCCTTTATCGCATTATACATAACTGGAGTAGGAAGTTCTACGATAAATGGTAAACATGAAACTAAAACTATAAGTAACTCAGTGAGTGCTTTCTAAGAATGGCTTGGAAGAAGAAAATGACATAAGAACAACTGCGCTGGTTGTACTAGATCGACTTTCATGCTGAAGTAAGAACTAGCATGAAAGTTCCATTTCAGGGAAGGACGACATACCATGTGGCGCAGCAAAGCATTCTTCGTAAAGCTACTCATCTTATTGCCATTAGCTTTCTTTAATTTAATGTCATTTCCTTTTGAGCAATATGACCTGCAATTGCTTATTTGTTGGGTTGGAATTTGTTTGTTAAGAATCAGATATTGCATGGGTTGGGGGAAAAAAACATGTTAGCTTATTATCAAAATGTGGTGCATCAAGTTCCAGGGGATACTTATAGCTCTAATTTGTTTAGTAAGCCTTTCCTTGGTGATTGAAAGTTTTATGCACCAATCATGATTGTGGAATTTAATTTGTTTTCCTTTTCCCTCTTTCTGTCACTTGACTTTTATGTCTCTAACGTTGCCAACTTAAGGAGGAAAAAAACTTGCATATAGGGATTGTGTGTGTAGGCTTTCTTTTAACTGTTTTGTATGCTTTGTATTCATTGTCTTATCTTCAATGAAGCACATAGGGATTAGTGGTATTTTTAGAACTGTATCAATGCTATTATTTAAACTCCTTGCGGTTGTAATCGAATGGAAGTCTTTTTGAAGGCTCATACGTGATTTTAAGTATATGAGCTCAACCAAAAGATTGATGCTCTATTATTCTTAAAATGCTTAGAGTTTAGTAGCAGATGCTCTGTGAGGATTGGATGTTGTTAAAAGTTTTTCATTTGTTAGAGTTTAGCAGATTGATTTGGGAGCAATAATATTATGTCGTTTTGCTTGTCCACAAAAAAGAACCCACCAAGTTAATTTTCCATTAGGTAGGTATTTTTTCCGCCTTTTAATCCACTTCCAGTTGCTGAAATGGGATGTGACCAACATCAAGCTTAATTTCAAGCATCATCGTTTGGCCTTATGGAGTTGTTTGTGTCAGTACGTACTAGATTCACCTATATTGAAACTGCCCGGATCGTTCATGTTTATTGATTCGGACAGTCAATAAATCACGATGCTTCTTCTATTTTTTTCCATGGCACACCTGGGCCATCCTGGACTTGAACTAAAGACCTTGCCCGTGAAGTAAATCATCGCATTACACCTACGAACCAACCAATTGGCAGAGAATCAATAGATTCCTTTTAGGAAGCGATTGATCCTTATATCCGCCCAAGAAAGAGACCTAAGTCCTAGCCGAATTTGCGGACAGGCATTGTGCCTTCATTTTGGTAACAAATGTTGTATATATCTAATAACAATAATAATACTTAATTTGTAATAGCAAACTCAAGGCATTGTGCCTTCATTTTGTTACCTAATGGTTCATTTTGTGCCTCCAATTCCTTTCTATTGGGCCTCAATTGCACGCCTCGCACGCAATCGCCTCACTAGTAAATAAAAAATCTGGACCAGGAGAACAACTTTCCCCTTTTCTTCTTCTTTTTCCTCTTCTTCTGTATGCTCCCGTCGCTCTCTCTTTCTCTCTCTCTCTCTCTCTCTCTCTCACCTCTCATCTTGATATCTCTCTCAAGAACCTAGAAACCACAAAGATCTTCTACTTATTCATCACCTTCGAGAGTTCTAGACTTGTAGATCACGTGGGATAGTTCGGAGGAGGCGTTCTTGGCCGACTTCAAGTTTGGAGTCTAGGGCTTGGTTTGAATCTTTTGGGTTTTGCTCAAAACCCTTGAGGTAGGAATCTCTCCCCTCTCTTTATATGTTTATGCGTTGATTGGGTATGTGTTTTTGGTGTTGACCGTCTTTTTTTTTACTTTGTTGAAATCTGAAACTGCTAACAATTTGTTGCTCGAAATTGTCCGGGTATCGATATCCATGAAGGAGGGTATCGATACCCATCAACCTGGATTTTTTTTTTGCTGTCTCGGTATCGACCAAGTCAGGTATCGATACCACTGCTCTGGGTTGTGGCTGTTTGGGTATTGATAACAACCAAGTATTGTTTTAATGATTTCGGAAACGCATACGAGACTATAATTAGCTTCGTTTGAAAGAAAAATCGTTAAGTTGATATTGAGTAAGATCCAGACCTTAGTATGTTACGATTGAGCTTTTTAACACAAATTTGTTATGCGATGGTGTATTAGGGCGATTAGGTGACGAGCTTTAATTGATGAGAGAGGAGCTTACATAATGGAAAGGGATTGGTTGGTTTGTGAAATTGAAACGTGATGTCCAACTATTGTTTCTACCAGGATTAGGAATTGGACACGAACCTAAGGCTACGGTTTGGATAGATGGTACCTCTTATACTTTAACATATAGAATTAGACTCTTGGACACATACTTGATTCGTGATGATAAAATAAAACGGGATTGGTGAAATGTTCAATGCCAATTGAGACTACGAGTTGTGACATGGATATTTCTCTTAAACCTAGATTGTTTGACTTACTTCCATGGGATTGAGTTCTTGTAGGATTGATTGACACATCGCGTTACGTATTGACTAATGATTAGTTTGTTGATGAAATAGAAAATGAGAAGTGTAACAGTTGCTATGTATATACTTATATTGAAACAAGTTGCTATGTATATACTTATATTGAAACAAGAATACGTGAGAACTTGTGGTGTGAAAGGGATATGTATTGTTGGTGTATTAATATGCAAGAAAATGACTTGATAGTGATGTTATTTGGTACTTCGAGAAAAATGAACAGTTTTTCCTCTTTATGTGTTGTATCCATGTGTTGGTTTAGTATGTGTGTTTTGCTATGTGTGGAAATTAGAAAAAAATGTTGGATAATGAAATTGCTTGCTTAACGAGAATACGTGACACTATATGAGTGGCATGGTGGATAATTGAATGGTAATAAGAAAGCCACAGATCCCCCATAAGATGAGATGGCGGAATGAAAGCCACAGATCCATCATAAGGTGAGATGCCAGAATAAAAACCACGGATCGATCCACCATAAGGTGAGATGCCGGAATGAAAGACACAGATCTATCATAAGGTGAGATGCCGGAATGAAAGCCACGGATCCACCATAAGGTGAGATGCCGGAAATGGGGCGCATAGGGTCCTGAACACCTGGAAAATGAAATTGAAAAACGTAACAAAACAGAAACGAAGAATCTTGTTATTGTTTAGTATCATACTAAGATGGGAATGCGTTTGTTTGGTGATGAGATTGTTTGATTGACGAGATTAAATGGATGTAAATTGTGAAATGATGTTGTTCATACTATGGTTGCTTGTTGTTATTACCAAACATGGAGCGTGTGGTTCATGAAGGGAGTTGGGAAAAAAAAAATGGACAGTTTGAATTGAAAATGATTTTTGATCACTGATAATGTCGAACCAAGAAAGAATGGAGTATTCATATGAGAAATTGTGAACTTTGAATTGGAGTTAGTATCTTGGATCGTTTGAGATGTCGATACTTGCCTTCTTTCCTTTCTTATAGACTTTCCAATTATTGTGACTTGCCGCTATAATATTGGTGTGGAAATTTGTTGGTGTGAATGCATTTTTGATACTTGAGGTGTGGTATATGTATGGTGAAAGGTTTGTATTGGTACTTGCATTTTTTTATACTTATAATGGAAACTCAATAAAAAAAAAAAAGAATTCTGGGAAGATAATAAAATCAAGACTAAAATGAGAGGTGTGTGTGTGGGTAAAGGAGGGTGAACCATGACTTGTTGGCATTGAAATGACCGGATGATATAGAGGGACACGATGAAGGATACGATAACTATTAGCTCGAGAATTTAAAAGACTGATCGGGTAGACGTGTGAGTTTCTTTCTTGTTGTGGCGCGGTATTATTCAACGTATCATTGCTTGCTTTAAATTCCTTCTCTATATGCCTAGCGTGTACATTTTCCTATTGTAAAGAAAGTGTTGAATGTAATACTTTTGTCAAACATTTTCCTATTGTAAAGAAAGTGTTGAATGTAATACTTTTGTCAAACGTCTTTGCTTTTATCAAAATATTTTCTTGGCAACTGTCATCCCATTTTCATATAGAGTTAGCGGAGATTTTTCTTACTGGGCAAGTGTAGCTCAACCTTTTCATTTTCAGGTACCAATCAAGTTGTATAGCGTGGAGTGCCGAGGTGCATTTTCGAAGATCTTTAAAAGCTTATATTGAAAGAGTTCTTTTATCATCTTGTAAAATATCTTTTGGGAGATGAATTTGTAACTTCATTTGTCTATCCTTGGACTTTGGAAAAAGAAATGTATTGATACTAAACATTTTCTTCTCTTTCGAATTTCATGTAATATTGATACATAGTAGCTTGGATAATTGTTTGCAAGGATGCTAGTATAAGAAATGGTTTTTGATACGACATTTATGGGCATGTATGTATGGGGAGAAATGGATCATTTATCTATGAAAATTTATATTTATTTATTGTTAAAAATCGAGGGTGTGACAAACAAAATATGGGATACAAAGGGAAAACATCAAAAGTTTGGAAAGTCAATTTGGTAATCAACCACAAACAAGGGAATAGACCAAATCCACCTAGGAAAAGAACCCACGTGACACAAAGGGAAAACATCAAAAGTTTGGGAAGTCAATTCGGTAATCAACGAAATAGACCAAGTGCACCCAGGAAAATAACCTACGCGTACAGATTGGAGGGACATAATTGGAAAAATCGGACCAAAATTGCCCAAATCGAATCGAGAATTTCATGTTCTTATATGCTCTCGGACAATTGATACAGATTTCTGGTCTGGACTACTTAGTGCGGAAACAATATCAAAAGAATTCAAGCAAATTGGCCCATTGATAGCCCAACCCATTTTTATAGACTGAACTTTGGGCTAGGCCCATTTGGAGCCCAGATTGCAACCACGTTGCTCTCGCTCTCTCTCTCTCTCTAAAACCCTGCGTTTCTGTAGGGAGAGAGGGGGCAGTGACGAACCAGCAGCAAATGGCGCTATATAAAACCGTCAGGAGAGAGAAACAGAGAGCCAGCACAAAAACCCTAGATAAGCACAAAGCCATTGAAAGAGGCTGATTCATTCTTCGTAGTTCATCCGCAAACAATCTCGATTGCACTTGTTCGTCAATTATCATCTCTCTGTGTAAGTCCTTCTATCACACTTTGTTTGATTTTTTTAAATACTTGGTATTCATATCATAGCTTTCTGCAATATAAACGGATACGTGCATATGTATCGAGTAGATTTTTAGTCATGCGATGGTTTGGATCATTCAATCTTCAGTTCTTCTTATGCATTGTCAGTTTCTTGCCAATTGGTGGTTAATAAAAGTTAATGAATCACGATCACACAATTATTTTAGCCATAAGCAGCCTAAAATCCTAGCCAAATCTTAGCCTTTCTCTTTTGACACATATAGGTTACTAGGTATGTGTATATCAATTCATCGATGTTAAGTACCATTGTACCAAATTGGCCAAACTTAAGTTTTTCCGATAACCCATTTGGTTTTGCAGTTTGTTGTCTTGTTATGGGTATAGCTATTGATTTATTTTCTTGTAGTATTTGTTAACAGTTGTTTTTAAAGCATTCAACTTTAATGGATTCGGAGTATCCCGGAAATACTACTAATAAAGCTCCTAGGAAGGTTTGGTTCCATTCCCTTCCTTGGTACAAATATTGCAATGACACCCTCCCTGTCTTTTTCTGATGATGTAATTACTCTGAGCTGACGCAGGTTAAATTTGCTCCAAAAGTTCCTCACAAAGTGTCAACGCCTGTTGTGCCAAAAGTGTAAAGTTATTCTATATAATAACTTACATTCTACTGTAATGTGACTTCCTCTAACTTTGGTTGCGCCTTTGCTGTTTGTAGTGAAAAGACTGAAACTATCACTTCTGATGAAGCCCAGGCACAAGAATTGTTGCGACGTTTTAATGTATAACTCATTTTCATATCATCTAGTACTTGGTTTTCTTGTAGTCTTCTTTGTCATTAGACTGTTGGTTTTCGTTCACAGGAAGCTTCTTTGAAAGTACATACCAAAGTTGAGAGGAAAAGTAAGTGATTATTTATAGTCTTGTGCTTATTAAGTCTTGATTCAGAATTTTGTGTAGTTATTATGCTTTGGATCAGCTCTCTCTAAAATAATGCGTCCATTATTATTTTTGGTTAATTTTTTCGGCATCTGTTGTATGCCACGAAGGAAAAGATTATACAACTAATTGCAATGCCGCATGAATTGCTTTTTCGTCTTTCTAATCTATTTCCTTTTGTTAGAGTCTTGATATTGTGGTTGTATGCTGTACTTATCAAACAAAAAAAAAAGATATTCTGGATGTATGCTTCAAATATATATTTGACAAGATGATAGCAGCCTCTACCCAAAAAATTTCTGGTCATATACTTAACAGATCATTATCTTCTTCTTCTTCTTTTTTGTTTCTTGAATTTAACTGGATGGCTAGAGGATACAAATTGTACATGTAGTTCTTTTGGAAATGATATAACTCTACACTGATGAAGCAATCAAACAGTCACATGTCTTGGAATTAGAATCATTGTATTTCTAAGATCTGAGACCTCTACTCTCTGTGATTTCGACTTAAATATACCCGGGATAATGTCTGCTATTGATACGTTTCCATCACTACATCTTGGATAGTTTTCTGGTAGATCATTTTTGCCTTCTACAATTTGCAGCTGCACCAGCACAAGTTGCATTCGGTCATGGAGGTACATCGACCAAAATTAAATCATATGGTTCTCCAAAGGGTAGTAACGGCTATGAAGGTCCATCTTCTGAGGGTAAGTGACCTTCTCACCATGAGCATTTAGCTGCTTCTAAGTGCATTAGTCAGAAAACGTGTTTCTACAGGCAGTGGTGCCTTTTCCTCAGGCATGAGAGTGGACAAGGAATACAAGGAACCATGGGTAGGTTTTAAACCTGATTTTAGTTTGGATTTCCATGTGCTTAATTTCCCACTTCCCTGATTCTGGTTGCTCCTCCTCCCCTTTCCTGTGCTATCATTTTGTTTCTTCGATTGCCACTGCAGGACTATTACAGTTCGTATCCTGTAACTCTTCCGATGAGGAGGCCATATTCAGGAAATCCAGGTACGTCTTCAAGTGCACAACATGGAAGTGAAATCGCTTCCGTCGTGTAGATATGTACTTGCGAGTTTTCAGTTTCTGCTTGACTTTCTTCCGTCGTGTAGATATGTACTTGTGAGTTTTCAGTTTCTGTTGGACTTTCTTCTTTGACTTGTAGAACTTCTTGACGAAGAAGAATTTGGGGAGGCTGCAGAAAGCATAACACATGACGAAAATTCGACAAAAGCCGCAAGAGATCTTGGTCTCATGGTTGGTAGCTGTATTAATGAGTGAAAAAAAAAATTCACTAATGAGCTTGCATCTCAATATTATAATTTTTCATTTTAATGCATGGTTGATAGGATGACAATCCGGAAGCAAGCATGTTCTTTCTCCAATTACCACCTAATATGCCAATGGTAAAGCCATCTCCTAAGACAGAGGGACAGGAGATTGCTAGCAGCTCAAAGCCATCAAAGGGTGCAAGTCCCCCAGAGAAAACCTATACTTTGGATGAGCTTCCAGCAGGCTTTATGGGGAAAATTTTAGTATACAAGAGTGGTGTTGTCAAGCTGAAGCTTGGCAATACCATTTACGATGTGAGTAGGACTCTAGTTGTATGATAAAACCTATTTTTTTCGTGTGATTATACTTGGTGCCAAGCTATATATTATTTCAGTTTATGATTGTGAAATGGAGCGTGTAATGGTCACTTAATGATATTTGACAAGGGGTGTTTCTAAAAACAGTCCACTGGTGATGTCAGTAACGTAAAGAAAATGTTAAGACAAAGGATTTCAATGCATATTACAATTCACTTTCTCATATTTCTGTACACTTTTCATTGACTTCAATCCAATTTGTCATCCTTTTGACAGCCTAGTGAGCTGTCTTTTTTGTATTTTCTCTTGATAAAAATGCTTCCAAGTATGAAAAACCGTTTCTTTGTTTCAAGTTATTTACCATAATAGAAGTGCATAATGTTTTAGTCTTGTCTTCTCAGAACAATATCGAATTTGGGCACTATCGAATTAGTTAAAGAAGGGTATTTGGGTTGTGGATTTCCTATAAGAGTCCTTATATTTCAAATTGGGTGCAGGTTTCTGCTGGCTTGGACTGTGTGTTTGCTCAGGACATCGTTGCCATCAACACAGAAGAGAAGCAATGTTGCGTCCTTGGTGAACTCAGTAAGCGCGCCGTTATAACTCCAGACGTGGACGCCATCTTAAGTAGTATGTCTGATTTGTTGTAGTTTGGTTTCCTTGCCGCAAGAATTTTGATTCACACATGACAAAATCCGATTCATGCTATTTTTTTTCTGCCAACAAAAGGTAAAAGAGAGTGGCAGCTTAGTACACATTCTATTGATTATTATTCATCATGAACATTTAAAGAAAAAAAGTTGAGAAGTTGAAGCGATGTGTACCAATATTTCATTAAGAAATAAAACAAAAGAAACGAAAATGCATTGCTGCAATTTCTTGCAATTTGTTTGCTGAATTTGGTTATTGTTGATTGACTCCTATTTGTTTTCATATTAGACTCCCAACGCGGATCACCCATTGGCGCTTCTTACCACTCGAGCTAGACTGTAGCCTGTTGTAGGCTCCAAATAATTAGGCGTTGTCACTCAATTTTACACATTGTTTCGACACATTTTTACATGAACACACTTTAAAAATTTTAAGTTGTGTACAGTTTCACTTGGTTTAGTATTAGTAGGAAGAATTCTGTCATGAGATTACTAAATTACATGATTAATTACCCTTTTAGTTAATATGATATTACTCCATAGACGATTTGGAATGTAAGTTAACATACATAAGAAAAAGAAAAGAAAAGAAAATCTAAAATACGTACATCCATTGACACGGTTTCGTAATCGATTATGTAGTAAAAAATTGGACCTTTTGTCTGCTTATTTTCTGATTAGAATATAGGATTAGGTTTTAAGTTCATAGATCACGAGTCTTGACATTTTGATTTTGTAGGGTAGAAGCCATGGAATCGAACGAATTTAATAGTGTGGCTAAAATATTGGGGCAGTGGGGGTCCGAGCTCCTCTATTCCGAAAATCCTCATGCCTCTGTGCCGAGGAGTTTTTTGGCCATTGAATTATGTGTTTCTTTTTTCATGTTTCAAATCTAACGGCCGAAAAACACCTCAACACAGAGGCACAATGATTTTCGGAATGAGGATCCTGCCTGAGGACAATGGGTGGCGTTGCCATTGTGGTACATTTACGTACCTCGCAGTCCACATAATTGGCAAAATCTATGGAGTAAATAAACAAGTTCAGAAATGATTAAAACAAAAAACAAATTCAGAGAGAGAGAGAGAGAGAGAGAGGGTAAGCGGAGATTTGGTACTCGACAAGTATGGCCCACTAGTTTTTGGTCCAAAAATCTTAGGTCACCAAAGCTAATCTTGTGATCTTGAGTACTCCAACAATGCATGTGTTGATTAAATAGGAATTATCTCAATGACATGTGTAGTTGAGATGCGCATGAGCTGATTAGGACACTTGAGTTATCAAAAAATAAATCTATCGGGTGCTATCGATATTTGTAGGGTTAATTTTTTTAGGGCTTCGTCTTGATTTTCAATGGATCCTCTTACGGACAGTGACATTAGTCTCTTTAGTCAAGAAGCTTGTAGTTAGATTCGGACCTCCTGTGTCATAAAAAATTAGGAATCAAATGAAATCCTCCAAAAAGATTGAAACGAAAAGGGCAAAAGGGGCGTTTCTGCTTACCATACAACTTTTTGGTTTATGCTTTTATCAAAAAATCCGTGTTTGTTAGTTTTGTGATAAATTTTTATGTATTATTGATTCTCTTCGATGAGAAGAATCGAAAAATATAAATTATAACTTTTATACAAGTATTTTTGAAAATATCCAAGGAAAAAAAGTCAGCATTTTGGACTTTTTCTTAAATATTTTCAAAAATATAGCGTAAAAGTCCTTTTTTTTTTACTTTTTTTATTCCTGCTCGTCGAGACAAATCGATAATACATAAAATATTAGCGCAAAACTAACCAATGCAATTTTTTTTTGAATACTTTTTGATTACCGTAAACGCCCCCTATTTTAAGGTTGTCATTAATTATTTTTTTGACGAACAAGTTCAATGCATTATATTAAAACCAAAACAGAAACAGTACAAAAAGGGGATACTACTGGTCCCAAATACAAAAACTAACAAAAAGAAAAAACAGGAAAAAACAACAGAAAACAAAAGGAAAAACCCGCATGGAACCACGACGCCGGAGCCGAACCCATCGAACACACTCGTGAGAAGGGGTTGGAGAGATCGAAGTTGAGAGGCCTAGATGACCCGCCGCTCCAACTCGAACTCGTCTCGCCGCAGACCGAAGGCAGAAGCCGCTGCAGACGCCGTCTTCGTCGCCGGAACGCTGATTACACATAACAACTAGGAAAAGAGAAGAAATAAGCACACAAAAAAACGCGCCGAGTTTCAATGGCATATGACTTTGTTTATTTTTACTAGATTGGCTTAAGAATTAAGATAAGGTGAAACAAATTCACATGATTTTCCGATTGACCCAAAAAAACAAACAAACTCACACCAATATCGAGGCAAGTTTTATCATATCACCAAATCTAGATCTGCTATGTACAGCATTTAATGCGTTTTCAAATTACATACGAATAAGCATTTGATTAACTATTTTGGTGTTGTAAAATATTATAGTAAATATAAATGCAAAGAGCAGATAATTCTCAAAATATGGAGGATGAAACTAGATTTTTTGGTAGAAAAAGTGTTCCGATGAACCTCTTCGGTCCCTCTCACAGCTCTTTCCACTCGTTTGCGTGAGTTGAGATGACCACAAAGACAAATCGTTGTTGAGGGAAACCGACGTGCGACTTTGGGGTGGTAAGTTCCGCCGAGACAAATCATTTAACCAATGTAACATGGTTGAATAGTAGAAAGCTAATCATGACCTAGAGAGTGTAATTATCCTATTCCTTGTTGTAGCTTCACGTGCATTTTAGGTGAGAAAATTGAGTTAATTATGGGCTTTCAGGGAGAGAAATCAATGTGCATTCAGTTGACTTGGTTGCCAAACAGCTGAAAGCTCTAAATGGTGTCATTTCATGACCCTATAACGTGGTAGACAAGAAGACAATTTTGACAAATTCACCTAGAATTTTTATTTTTTTTTGGGTAATTAAAATTCACCTAGTTAGGCTCCGTTCCGCTAAAGGCAAAGCGATGCCAGTATACAACTGGTGGGATGGGCCAAAAAATTCCAGCTACTTCGATCGGTACTAGAAGTTTGGGGAAGTTTCTCGTTGGTTAGTATATTTGACACCATATAAGAGGTATGAACCCAATTCATGAGAGTTGCACCGATCGAATAATTGTTCCTAAGGTCTGAGAAATTTTCTAGTGTCGGGTGGGCACGGCCACGTGATGCCCGTGCGTGTATTTCGGTCGTTCAAATGTGTTTTGGACGGCCTAGATTTGTTTTGGTTTGGCGGGTTGTTTTGATAATTTTGCTTAAAAAATTACCCAAACAAATCTGAGCCGTCGAAAATATGTTTGGATGGCCGATATACGCGCACGGGCATCACGTTGCCGTGCCCCCCCTCCCTCCCTCCCTCCCCTAGATGCAACTATTAATATGCAAGGGTTATTTGTTTTAAGTTTGAGAAAAATAAGGGCTTATTTGTACGGATGGTCCTCAAAGTATTATCAAAATGTCAATTTGGTCTCCAATATACAGATTGTGTCAATTGCATCCCCAATGTTTATAATGCAAGTTTAAATGGTCCCCTGCACTAACTCGTCCAAATTAACTGTTAAATGCAGGGTTATTTTTGTAACTTAGCTACAATTATCCCTTCTTCAACCTCAAACCCTGACTTTCTAAAAAAAAACCTTAAACCCTCCACCCTGACCCTATTAAACCCCAGCCATGAAAACCCTCAAATCGCCCACTTTCCACTTCCTAGAAAAAGAAATGCAGAGATAGATGTCAACCAAAAAAAAACAGATCAACAAGCCCCCTAAACCACCTCTGTCGTCATCATATTCAACCCACAAAAACTCTTCAATCGCAATAACCTGAACCGGCTTCGCCGTCATTGCCCTGTTCAGTCCAAAAACACTCCGTCGCGGCTCCCAAACGCTCCACCTCACCCCTGAAATACCATAGCAACCTCAATCGAAACCCATCACCAAACCAACACCAAAATCGCAGTGCCAAAACCCAAAAACATCAATGCGCCATTGCTGCCTCTGTACATCGGTACTCACACATTAGTTTGCTAGACATAACAAAAAAACGCATCACACATTAGTTAAACCAACACGACCACCACTACTACTACATGTTACTGCAATTAAAATTAACCATTAAATTGGAAGTTGTAGCATTTCCGAACCACCAGAGCCGGTGGGCGTCCGCCACCGATATAATAGAAAGGCAGTCATCGGCAGATCTTCACCCGCGATGACCGTCGATTCTGAATGGGCTTCTAATGCAGATCAGGAGTTTGCCAAAGTCACGTTGGATCTTCAATATGATAACACCGTTGTCCTTCAGAGCGTCGAGCCGGCCACGTTCGTCGACATTAAGGCCGAGATCGCGATGCCGCCATCTCTGTTGCGGGCAGAATTGACACTCCGGTGAGCGGATCGAGCAAGCTCCTGCACTCCTCACAAGAGTTAAAAGTGGAGGCGATGACATTTTAAGGGAATTTTGTGGGGTTTGAAATGTATTAGTGAAATATAGAATTTTAAGAGCATGAAATGGTGGTCGTGGTGGAGGAGCTTTGACGTATACGGAGGGGTTTGGGTTGAATCGGGAATCGATTTGGTTAGGATAGAGAGTGGGTTTGAGGTTGAAGATGGGATAATTGTAGCTTAATTACAAAAATACCCTTGCATTTAACAGTTAATTTGGACGGAGTTAGTGCAGGGACCATTTAAACATGCATTATAAACATTGGGGATGCAATTGACGTGATTTGTATATTGGGGACCAAATTAACATTTCGATAATACTTTGGGGATTATCCGTACATATAAGCCGAAAAATAAGATTGGAGAAATACGGGAATTGACAAAAAAAATAATAATAATGTACCATTGAGAGTTATATGTATTCATTTATGATTCCACGTTTACCTAAAAGCTAGGTTGATTAATGTAAAACCATTGTTTGAATTTTAAATTCATGATTGACCCCATCGTGCATAATTCCTGAAGTCATCACTGGCTAAGGAAAATAAGTAGTACTTATTTTTTGAATTAAACGTGATGTATTATGAGAGAATTATTTGTCTTGTTTTTGGAATTTGTTTTTTTTTTTTCCACCGATTTGGCCACAGTGTGCCGTTCTTACCAAATTCATAATTCTCACATGAAAAATATCGTAATTTTCCGATCGATTTGGCCACATAACACGCCATTCTTATGCCCAAATTCATAATTCCACGTCAAAAATAGGCATAATTATAATTTGCTTTTCACACAAGAGTGTCTAACTTTCACCATTAGCATCGACGACTAGTGACGATACTAGTAGTCCTTTCTCTCCCACTGTCACCATCAAGACAGAAAACAAGGTTTTATCATCGAACTTAACCAATTTCATACGAAATTTTTACTTCGACTTTAATTGGTCTCCCTGCAATTATATGAGCTGCGGAATTGATTGAAACCCCTGAATTAATCGAGTGCACATAACCTGACCCGGACACACACACCTGAGTTATCGAAACAAAAAATACTTATCCGGATCTCTAGCTAGCCAGTAAAGTCATGTTTAACAATATTTCTAGAGCTGCCATGCATTTATAAACATTCATGGCTTTCCACCAATCCCTTTTACCCAAAGTGGTAGTAATTGTCACACACCTTTCCCAACTGTACCCTGGATTTCTCAGTATTTAAAACCAGGCTGACAGGCAGTAGTAGTAGTAATTGACAACTTGCCAAATTTTTTATACCGCAAAGATAACGTTAGCTAGCTAGCTAGATTACATTTAAAATCACTGGTGATGACCACATGACAAACCCATAATGTAGCCATAATTGATCCATTCAATAGAGTTCCTGCTGTTACTATCATGTCTTTCAGATGTACTGTCTTGTGCCAAGAACAGTAAGGCTACGCCCACCGCTCAACATCTCACCATCTGTCTCGGCAATCAATAGTCCGGAATTTAAAAAAAAAAAAACTCTTACTCTTCCATCGATTCTACATTCGAGTAGGAATTGAAAGAGAATGAATGCGCGAGTCTTGGGCATGTAGAAAACAAAGGGTTTTTTTTGGACTTTCATATGGTGATTGGTAGTACAATTTTATAACTTAGGCAATGTGACATTGGTGCATCCATTTCTTATGCAATGGAATCGAACCTAATTTGCTTACCTTTGGCACTTGGGCTATTCAGGTGAGAACTCATACTTCCATTAGCGAGGTCTTGAGCTCGAACCTTGCTTCATTCAAGGGTGCTCATAACTTTCTTATAGTAGTGGCCGGAAGTCGTGGACTCAGGCTCCATTGAGGCTGTTGGGGGTGATCCTCGTTCCCTTTCTCCCGCAGTGTAGGAGTTAACGGTTGTAGAAAACTAAAAGCACTTAGATTTGTGTCCAGACAAACACAAAAGAGAATCTGTGTTGGAAAAAATAAAAACACGAATCAATGAGCAAAAAGGGTAGTGCTTTTTACACTCCCTTTTTACCGTTGACACTCCCTTTTTTACTACTATGTTTTTATTCACCTGGAATTACCATTTTGCCATTTTATAGCTCACTTTTTCACACATCAATGAATAACGTAGTAAATTCACAAGAATAATAACCAAAAGATGAATTAATGTCGATGGTAAAAGATGAGTGCCACAAAAATGACCGTGAAATTATGTAAATTTATATCCCAGCTCTAGCGATAAAACTAACAGTAAAAATAACCACGCGTGATCACCGCATTACAAGAAAGCACAAAAATACATGCAGCAATTATTCATATTTTCTAATGAGATTCTTCAAACCAAGTACAAAGCCACAGAGAGTTTATTTAGTTTTAACACCACCTAATTAACCTGGGTTTAACTAATTTAATCGACTCGATCATATGGGATTAATTATCTGCTAGCCAATCACCTCCACACTCGAGAAAATAAGTCAAATCATGGGGATTTGAATTCGGTTGATCGAGGAAACTGTTTCCACTCCAATCCTCCATAGTATTCTCCTCATGAGAAATCATTAGAAGTTCCTCAGAATTCAGAAACCCTGACAACCAAACATCCCCTTCCCCTATATCTCCATCCAAACCAAAATCCCTCGAGTTATTATTATTATCCTCTACTTCTCGGACAATCATATCCAGTGGCTGCTTATCCATGGAAGAGTTGGCCATTGGCTGATCGGTTTTCTTGTCTGGCTGTGGAGGAGGATTGCTGATCATGAGGACTTTGGAGGAACACCTTACTGCCTTGGTCCGGACCACATTGGATGATTCTTTCTTGAGCTGTGGGTCCATGTTATTTTTGGACTTGCTGATCTTGTTTTTCTTCTCATGATGATGATCAGAAGAATGCTTTGGGTTTTTTGGGTTGGATAATTTCTTGCATAAGTTGGTGTTCCAGTAGTTTTTTATTTCATTGTCTGTTCGCCCTGGAAGCCTCCCAGCTATCAGAGACCATCTGCATCTCCAAAACAAAAGCGATGATTAGTACGTTTGAAACGGGGAGGATGACTTGTCTCAAAATTCACATTTTTATGGATTTTTCCGTTTAATCCGTTTAACAAGAAGGGAAACTTAGCCTTAGAACAACAATGGTATTGTTTGGTTTTTCTCTTAGAAATAATCTTTCCAAAAATTTTGACTGTTTCGTTATCCGTATTTTTTCGTCTTTAGTGATTTTTTGTCAATTTTTTTTACTTATTTTTTACTTTTTGGATGTATACAGCGTAACTCTATTCAAAAAGTAAAAGAGTTTGTTAGACGAAAAAATATGCAAACCTATAGAACTTTTTTATCTAAAAAATAAATTTCAAAACTGCTGTGTTTGGCAGTTTAGAGAGAGGTTCTGTTGTTGCAATGGCAATTTCGGAATTTTTCTTATAATTAGGTGTCCAGATTAGCTTACGCCCACCTCAACTGATATTGGAGGCCTAGTTTCGGGTACCGGCCACTTGCGGAAGCTCAATTAAAGTTAGAGCTAAGCTCAGTATGGACTGATCACCCCAAATGAATTGATAGCATCTGAAATGTTTCGAACCTAAAACCTCATGAGGGAGCAAATCCCTGAGTCCGAAGCATTAATCACCAGGCCAACTTTATGGTTGCATTGTTGGAATTCTTAGCCACAACAATAATTGGTTTGGTTTGAAAGAAATGATCAAAACAAGCTTTAGTACTGTACAAACTTTTGTATAGCATGACCAATAGGTAGAGAGAGAGAGAGAGAGAGAGAGTACTGGCCTGTTCCCCAAGAGCTTGTGAAGCCTGATGATGAGCTCTTCCTCATCGTGAGAAATGTTCCCTCTCTTAATGTCTGGTCTCAGATAATTCAACCATCTCAGTCTACAACTCTTCCCGCACCTCATTAGCCCTGCAAAATCATATACTACTAATTACATCCATTCTCAATTGATTTCCTCAACTATTTACAGAGATAATTATTTTTTTAAAAAAAACATCATAAAGAAAATTTGAATCGAATTCTCAAAAATTCATTTCTGCTTAAAACGATATGAGACAACGAGGACATATACACTTATGTTGAAAAAACAATTTCTAAAAAGAGTTGTGTCAGTTAAAACATGGTATTCACCAGCAAGTGGAGTGCTAGCCCAGTGATTAGCACCAAGTACTCTTATATATTTGACGGGATTCAATAATTCACCTGCTCTTTTAGGAAGGTTTCGCCACTCGTCTTCGCCATTGAGGGTAATGTAGTCTTTGAGAATTCGAATCAGAATTCTCAAAAACCATTTCAACTAAAAACGAAACGAAACGACACAACGACGACGTACAGTACTTGTGTTGAAAAGCAATTTCTAATTAAAAAGTGCGCGTTTTGTGTTATTCACACGTCTAACTGGAGTGGTAACTCAGCGATCGGCGCCAGGCTCTCCAATGCCATTTGACAGGCATCCGGTGACCTGACTAATTACTATAACTAACCTTACTGACTTCCGCCGATCAAAAAAGAAGAAGATGAAGAACATATATATTCACCTGCTCTCTTAGGAAGGTTTCTCCACTTGCCTTCGCCATGGAGGGTAATGTAGTCTTTGAGAATCTTGTCTTCAGTAGCAGTCCATGCCCCTCTGTTCAACCCCTCCTTTGAGCAACACGGGCTTCTCCCCATCACTAAACCCTCCCTCTCTCTCTCTCTCTCCCCTCGTTTCTCTCTCCTCTTCTCTTTCTCGCGGCTTTTTTATTCATCACTTGAGAGGAGGCTTTGCATAGTGAAATTATGCAAATCTCCACTGATTTTACTAATTGGGGAGAGGGGTGGGAGTCTCGAGTTCTGCTATATAGCTGTTTTTATAATACCGTAGTAGTAGTAGTAGTAGTTGGTTTTCTTAATTTCTGCATTTCTATAATCTATATACAATACAATATCATTAATAGATCTGTCTCTATGATTTTATATATAATGGAAATAGGGATCAGTGTGTCATTCTTATGGACCAGTCGTTTTAATGGTCTTTTTGACAACTCAAATGTTTGGCCTAACTTACGATCTTACGTGCACTTCGATTAATCTTAGAAGATCAATCTTTCGGCTACTTGGCCGTCTCTATAATTTTGTAATGGAAGTAGGAATCAGGGTGATCCATAGGATTTTGTAATGGAAGTAGGGATCAGGGTGTCATTCCTATGGACCAGTGGACCAGTCGTTTTAATGGTCCTTTTGACAACTAGGTGTTCAGCCTAACTTACAAGCTTATGCGTATCTTGACTAATTCTAGGAGATCAATCTTTCGTCAACTTGCTGAGGTTTCAATCAAAGTTAGAGTATGAACTGGTTCCACATGAGTTGATAACATCTGGGAGGTTTCGAATCTGAGAACGTAGGGGAGCCAACCCATTTTGATTGTTTTTATAAGTTATTTTAGTGTACGTCTTGGAGCTCTGTATGGACTAGTTACAAAAGAGTTGATAGTACCTGAGAGGTTTTGAATTTGAGAATTAACGTAGGGGAGCCAACTCATTTTAATTTTTTTTATAAGTTATTTTTAATATATAAGAGTACTGTCTTGGATTATAATTATGTAATCCCTGCTGGTATCAATTTCAAGGGGTATCGCGGGCCTCCGATTAAACGTACGTCCAGCTAACACAAAAATAAATAACGAAACGAACAAAATGAGCTATTAAAATATAGAGCCAGGCCACATAAAGATAATGGTCCAACAATATTAAAACGGGAAAAATAGGAAAAATATGCACCATGTTCTTTTTTGTACAATGAAAAGGACGTAAAATCGCATCTAAGTTATTAATAAACTTGGTCTACATATTTCATCACCTTTTTTTTTTACAAATTTTCGAGGTATTTAAAACTGTTAAGCTACTGTATTAAATACCAAAATAATCCAAGGCAGCCAAAAGAGACGGATACAATTTCCGTTTGACCAAAAAAAAAAAAAAAGAGACGGATACGGCCTTTTGAATGCATGCACGTGCCATGGGGACCATTTGTGGACCCCGGAGACCCTGGAGTGAACAAAGTCATTGCAGGATAGGAGTGAGCATCTTAGCTGTCTATCTCAGCAATCAGCGGTCTGAATTTAAAACAAACCCTTCTAAAGAAGAGTTATGTTCTTCCGTGCCATGGCAGAGGTTTTTTTTTTTAAATTCCGAACTTTGAAAACGCTTTTGGCCAGCTAAAATTACTCACTACAAGAACCCCGGATGCCCGTTTGTGAGGCCATGCATTATGGAAGTACTCCATTAAAACCATACAACGTACTGCACTCTGTCTATATAAATAGATAAACAAATAAACGTTTTGTAGATTAAAAATGCATGTATTTCTTCATAATTTAATAAGATTGCGCTACAACTACAGGTAGTTTATGGAGAATTATTCAACACCGTCCACAACTAGTGGTCTAATTAAAGTCGCGCGGAGCAAAGTCTCGTTTCATACTGATCACATAAATTAAGGTTAATAGTCACTCCGAGTTTTAAAAAGAAGCAAACTCTTGAAATCTTTAGATTTGATCAATAGATCCAGTGGCGGACACAAGGCCGAGGGGTGCCCGGCCCCCTGCACTACTCCAAATATTCGCATTAGTTGTAGTAATTTTTCAGGTTAATTTGGACAAGTTTTATGGAATGTTGGATCCTGTAAGTCCCTTAAGTGCATAAATATACTTTTAAAATTCTCATCTCTATGTGCGTAAAAAAAATTACCTAAAATTTCAAGTTATCAACATTTTTTGGTCACGCGTGTAAAATTAAATAAACAATTACGCATATGCATACAATTTTGTCTCTTTTTCAGACTTAGCAACTGATAATATATATTTGTACAATATACTTTTTGTTACTCCCTCCGTCCGATTTTGATTGCTCATTATGGGAATTCTCCAATTTTATTGACTCAAAGGCTTTTGGTTGAAAAGTGTATACATTTTCAAAAAATACCCTTTAGGACAACATAATTACTTTAATAGTTGTGCTACAATTTCATGGTGAAAGGGTATAATTTAAACTTTACCCTTTTGGTGGTTTTCAATTATGAAAAAATGCAAGCAATTCGAGATAACCCATAAAAAAAATGCGAGCAAATAAAATGGGATCAAAAAAGTATGATTAAAAAGTACACGTGGTTCGGACTCGCCCGTTAACTAACAATTCTGCGTCCCCCACCAAATAGATCTTTCTTTTTTTTTATCCGTCCCCACCAAATCGAAAATTCTAATGGCAAGGAAGATTTGCAGGAAATCACGCAAAGAAGAATGTGTTTGGGCTCATTTTGGGTCCCACAAAAATTTAGAAAAATATCCATAAATTTTTAAATATTATTTTATGGGATTCTGTAAAAAATTAACTCGAACGGATATTGATAAATACTCCATTACTTTTGAATTCGTAAGAACGAAACTGCTCAGAATAGATCCAAACACATTCTTCTTTACGTGGTTTGCTGCGAATTTTCTTTGCCAATGGCAGGACTCCCTACCGAATAGATCAACTCATTATCGTTGATGTGAACTTTTCTGTGATCACTTTCATCAGTGCTGGTTAGTTTCATTTCCCTGATAATAATTGCTACTTTCTCTCTTGAACTAACTTTCTTCCCCTGTCTTGAAAGTTGGTTGCACAAGTCCCCTCTCTCTCTCTCTAAACCTCAAGTTCCACGTGACTTGTCAAAGACAAAGGGCAAGAAGTTTTTAGTGCCAGGCGTGTGTGGTACCTGATAGCGATTTCAGCCGTCCAAACGTGTTTTGAACGGTTTGGATTTTAGAGAAAGAAAAAGAGGAGAGAGTGGTAGGGTGAGGAAGAGAGGGAATAAATCCGAACCGTTCAAAACACATTTAAACGACTGGAATCACCAATAATTACCGCCACGTAATATCCGCTTAGCACCCCAGAATTTCTCTCAGAGACGCCTTGGCCCTTGTACTACACAAGGGACAAATTTCCCATCACCGATGTTTGGCCCCATATAAATTTGGACCCTTCAGTCATAAAATGGAATGGTAGTATTTGACGGAAAAATTAATGGTGGAATAAATTTTTTACACTGCCGGTATAAATATTTATTTTTATCAAATCAATTGCATTGCTACACGTGTCAAAATAGTGGTCCCAATTAATAAAATATGGTGACGCGTCGCAATGCAATTGATTTGAAAGAAACAAATGTTTACACCGACAATGTAAAGAATTTATTCTCAACTTTTAAAAACATTGAGCAAGGGCAATAATATTGCGAGTTCAACCAAAAAAAAAAAGGAAAAAGAAAAGGACAATAATATATTATACTCCAGTGTAGGCCCTCTAATTAGCTATACCACATTTTCTTCTGTGAGACGAGAAGAAAAAGTAAAAGGTGTCACGATTTTATTTATTATTCTCACGTAAATATGTATCTCTCTCCGGTTCCTCAAATCCCAAAATAGAAACCATGAATGTTTTTGTTTAATAAATTAAAGACATGGGGTAACCAAAAATAAATAAAAATTAAAGACATGATTTTTTTCAGTTAGTTTGATAAATAAATTTTGCTTTTGACACAAGGGATATATAGTATGCAAAGAGTCCTTATAGTTCAATCACAGCCATTCATCTTTACATCCAATCGCACCTCTGCAGTCCAAATATGGTCGCAGACAAACCTGGTGTTATATTATTTCTTAACCCTTCACTCGATAAGTTTTTTTTTTTTTTTTATTTCGTGAAACACGTGGTTTAGAGATTAAAGTTTATAGACCCCCCCATCCCCGTATAATTAGGATCAAGGTTTCCCCTATTGGGATCAAACATTTCGAAAACATGCACATGGAATCCGTACCAGAGAATTCGATAATTAAACTTCATTCACACAGAGGTGCACATGGCGCTGCTCTATCGGCATTGACTACCCACCGGCTTCTAGTTCTAGTTTAGGAAGGCTTCTCAATTCATATATTATTTTCCTATTTGGAAACACAATATCCTAGCTAGCTAGCTAGCTACTTGATGTTTGACTATTATCTACCTCTTTTAGATACTTACAGAGAGGGACATGTCCCAATGTTCGGGTCAATTCACGTGCAGCTCGATCGACTGATTTCGGAGCTTTTCTGAAGTTAAGGAGCATATAAATCCTCTGGTGGTCCCGAGATTTCAAATGTTTGGCCTCTGTAGAATTCAAACATGCGCGACCTTATAAATGGCAATTGCTTATTTGCTTTCTCGTGCAGGCCCCTTTGATTTAGTCAAATCCCTTGAGGTTATATACGTCCCAAGACGTTTGTAAAATATATTATATTCTCACTGGATGTATTATGCGTCCAATTTCCAACCACAAGTTTGGCACTAATTTGTACTAATTAGAAAATTGGTATCAAAGAGTAGAACTAAAGTCACCTACCGGGCTAGTTTTACTTGTATGGGTCGGTGTCAGTTTTTCAAACATTGCAACCAAGTGCACGGTCGAGTCCTTTTATGCGTATCTCGATTTATTACACGTTAAAACGTCAAGGCTCTAATTAAATGTTGAATATGCAAAAGCGAAAGCGGTAAAAAAAAGGGAACGAAACACCAAAATGAACTCTCTCTCTCTTTTGGGAATATTTTTTAAGGTTGAGTAAGATATTTATCGATCCCCCAAAATTCCGCATTTAGCTACAAGTCAAAATGAGTATGTACACGTAATTTATTTCCTTAATTTGAACATATTAATAGCTAGGGTCAAAAAATAGTTGGAGACAGATAGTAATGTACTATATCCCCACCATGAATTTGGGAATGGAGCTATGCAATGGTGTGCGCAGCACTATGCTGTGCACTTTCGAGCCGTCGAATTGTGCATCTACCGGCTCGGATCTCATATTGGCAATGAACGACTCTCGATCGTTAGTTGCCGATTGAGATCCGAACTATCGAATACACGATCCAATGGCTAAGAGGTGCGCAGCACAATATTATGCACCTCACTGCACAGCACCAACCCGAAGTCCCACTGCCATATAGTGAATCACGTTGGATCATGGTTTCGTTAAGTGAACCCCACATGCATATAAAATAGAAGTTTTTATTTTCTGATCGAAAACCATAAATACTACTCCACTCCATAATTATTAACTAATATAACAATAACAAGATATGCCTGCAGGTTGCTATTTTCGAATCCTTCTTTTTTATCTCTAGGAATTCGTGATAGATTCACGATCCAATTAACGTATTATTAGGATCAATAATTTTTTTATTATACTCCCTCCGTCCCTTTTTTTGTGTCCAGTATTTCATTTTGGGCTGTCCCTTAATAAGTGTCCATTTTGTAAAGTTAGGGGGGTAAAAGTTGATGTATTGTCTATTTTGTCCCTAAAAGTAGATTTTATTTTGAAAAGTTAGTGAGTAAAAGTGTAATGATGATGGGTAAGTAAGAAAAGTGGAGGAAAAAGTTGATGTGAAAGGTGTAATGATGATGTTTTTTTAATAAGTTGGAATTACGAAGCAGGACACTTAAAAAGGGACGGAGGGAGTAATTACCAGGTGTCCGAGCCAACTTACACGCACGTTAACTAATCTTGACAGTCAATCTGACCGCGCGACAATCCACTAGTAGGCTAGCAGCGACCCCCATTTAAATCTGGAGTTGACAAATTAATTAAACCTCCGTATGGATTAGCCCCAAAAGAGTTGATACTCTCGAGAGGTTGCAAACCTGAGACTTTATCTTAGAATAGAGCAAATTCCTAACTCTTAAGCTTTGACCACCATGCCAATAGCTTGGGATTATAGTAGTACTTACTCTTTCATGATTTTTTTTTTTTTTTTGTGTACTTTGTAATATCGGAAATTCAGCCCGCCTCAATGTCGGCATTTCACACTACTTGTAGAAGAAAAAAGAAGAAGAGAATGAATGTTGGGGCATGCATGGAGCATTACGTAGCTACTAGCTAGCATGGAATAAGAGCAATGCGATATAAATTGCATACATATATACATATTGTCATAATGATTGAGAGATGTTGCCAAGTATCTCCCCGTAGAGCGGTGCAGAGCCGTCGATCCGGCCGCTTATCTCGGTAATTAACGGTTCGGATTTTTAACTGAGCAACGAATGTTTCAGAATTGTATGTGCTAAGATTCAATCTGAGTCGTCCATGCCGAGATTATCGGCTAGATCCGCTCTGCACTCGCTTGCCGGGAAGCTACTCGGCAGCATGCATGGTCGGTTCCAGCCAAACAAGGATTATAGTTACATTTGGTTCCCCACGCTGACTTAATTTGACATTAATTGTGAAAGGAAAAGAAAAGAAAAACTGAAAATCTATTTTCGTCTACAGTTTTTATTAGTGGAGAGATACTGAGTTTTTTTTTTTTTTTTTTATAAAGTTAAAAAACTAGGCCCATACAATTGTCGATGAGAGAGAGATCGAGATCGATCTGGGGCCATATAAATAAATAAAAACTCTCATGCTGTACAAATTAATTGCGCGCGCGTGAATGAAACATCGTTTTTGAAGCGCATTAAGCAACCAAGTGATATTGGGACGACGTAGATGACGAGTACTCAAAACCCAAGTGATCGATATGATATGAATTATTATTGGTGTTTTGTGAGTGCAGCACTAGTATTTCTTTTGCTTTCTACAGTATTTTGGGAGCCTTGTGAGCTTTCTTTGTCCAATCATTAGAGGAGTAATTGTTTTCTTTTGTCCACTCATTACCCTATATGCAAGTACGCGTAACGCTGTTAGAGATAGAGGATAACAGTACTAATTATGGGTTTTAATTAGCATATGCACTTATATAATTACTAGCAGATATATGGGGTCGGATTCAATTAATATATACATATACAGTCATTTTCAAAGAGGATGTCTTTATTTTAGTTAAAATAAGGACCTTTCCATTTATCCCATTTCTCGGTCGAATTTCGATGATCCGAGCCGCTCAATGTGTTTAGAAAGTGATTTTAAGAGTACACGCGTGGAATCAGCAAAAAAAAAGATTGGGAAGGACTTCATCCGAGCAGTTTTTATTTGAACCGTTCGATAAAAAAACAAACAAAAACTGCTCGGATGAAGCCTTTCCGGTCTTTTTTTTTTGCTGATTTCTTATGGATACCCTTAAAATCACGTTTTGAACACATTGAGCTGCTTGGATCATCGAAACTCTATCGGGAAAGGAAGGTCTTTATTTTATTAAGTTAAGGTGGTTCTTAAGAGAAAGAGACTATATATATATATATACACTCCGTATTCCTTAAGGCTAAACCCATGCATCTTCTCAAAATTGTTCGACGGAGTCGACTGGGAGCGGTTTTTGACAAAGTTTTTTGCACACCTTTAGCACGGCAATATGAAACAGTAGGATATCAGTAAATGATATGTGTGTATATATATGGTTGAATATTAGAATTTGGCATCCTCCATGTGATTGTGGCAAATCAAAAAAAAAAAAACTACTGCAACATATGCACAAAATGAGGATCGATCATTCTTTGTCTTTCGCTCTCACTTAATTAACAAAAGTGTGTCGTCGTGTCTTTCCTGCTAAATGTGTCGCTCCGTGATTTGTCAGGAGCACTGCGTATGTGGAGAAGAGAGAACTATAGTATATAGTAAAAAACATGGGATTTTGAGTGATCAGTTCCAACTCCAAAAAGTCAATGAACTCGTGTTCAATTTTCTTAATTTGGAAAAACACAGCTACGAATCTCGACCAAATCTGCACCGTGATTATAGGAAATAATTAAATAAATAAATAAATAAGTAGATTAATATATATATGTATCAGTGAGTAAGATGATGGATACGCATTCAGATATAAACAAAATGCATGCAGTAATGAGGGGTTAGCTAAATATGTAGTCCAAGAAACAGTCACAATAATCCAAGGAAATGCTTAATTGGATGATTTGTACTCTATGATTTTCAACCCCTTCTTCTTCTTCTTCTTCTTCTTCTTCTTCTTGTCTTATTTAGTACTATGTGATGTGAGACAACGGGTGGTGTTATGACATCCAATGCTACTCCATTTTTCCTTAGCAAGAGGTAACATCAGACAAATCACTTCGATGTGACAAATTAATAAGCCCCATACTACTAAACAAGATAGAGGAGCTAGATCCAGTTCAAAAAGAATTAGCTAGGGCTAGATGATAGTGTGAAGATAACCCTACATTAAGAATCTGTCTACAAATTTTGAGAACAATTTTACTTTGATATTGGAGAGCTGCTATTCCCCCCTGACACACCCCCCGGCCCCACCTCCCCTTTTCCGGAATTACCCCCGCCTCTCTCTCTCTCTTCCTTTTCTTTCTTTCTTTCTTTACGGTTTCCTTCTTTCTTTCTTTTTTTTCCTTTTTTTTCCAGTTTGATTTTTTTTTTTCATTTTATTTCTTTTTCTTTCTTTCTAGTTTGAATTTTTTTTTCTCTTTAATAATAGGTTCAAGTCTAATTCTATGCTTTGTAAAGTAATTGAGAGAACAAAAAGTGTTTCAATTGATCATGTTTATACGACTGTTTCATTTTTCTTTTTTTGTCCTTTATAGATTAAAAAATATAGTTACGAAAATAAGTGTTTCAATTTTCAATCCGTTTGAACCAGTGCAAAGATATTATTTTTCTGATCATTTCATCCTAAATGGTAGTAATAAATTTTTTGCTCAAAGGCCTTTCAATGAACATCCTAACCTTAAGAGAAAAGGGAAAGAAAGAGGGAAACTGTAAGGAAAGAAAAAAAGAAAAAGGAGAGAGAGAGAGAGAGAGAGAATGAGTGAGAGAGGGGAGGGGGGGACCCCCCCGGTGTCAGGCCCCCCCCACTGACACGGCCCTCCTTCCCCCTTTTACCCTCTCTCTCTCCCTCCCTCCCTCCCTCCGTCCCAGCACTCTCTTATATTTGATTTTTTTGTTATAAAATTTTAAATACTAATAATTTGTTTTTCACGTATTTTTTTAATAAATTTATATTTTTGAAATCTACTCAACGAAATCTATCAAACAAGCCTAATATTGATGGTAAAATAATATAAAACGGAAAAGTTATATTTTTTACGTAGTCTAAACTATCTAAAGATGTTGAAAAATATGTTCCAAATTTCAATCCGTTTTTACGTAGTTTAATTATGACCATTTAGGATAAAATGAGCAGAAAATTGAAATCTTTCCACCGGTTTAAACAGATTGAAATTTGGAACACTTAATTTTTTTAACATTTTTAGACAGTTTATATATTAAAAAATATAGTTAAAAAATTAAGTGTTCCAAATTTAAATCCGCTTGAACCCGTGGAAAGATTTTAGTTTCCTGATCATTTTATCCTAAATGGCCATAATTAAATTTTGACTCTAGGACTCTCGTTGATAAGCCCTAAGAGATATTTGATTTTAAAAGGCCAAAAATTCATTATGACCATTTAAGATAAAATGAAAAAAAAAACAAGATCTTTCCACCGATTGAATCGGATTGAAAATCGAAACACTAAAATAATTTTAAATAAATAAAAAAAAAAAGATACAGAGTATAAATATTATTAATTAAATAAAAAAATAACAAAAAATAGGTTCTCGGTATTTTTGGAATGGAAAGGTTACAAAATTAAGGTTGAAAGTTGGAAGTTGCAACAGTTGAAAGTTAATTGCACCATTGGTTGAAAGTTGCAATAGTTGGCCAGTTTGAAGTTGGAAAAAAATTAATTGCACCATTGGTTGAAAAGTCCTTCTGAACTCATATCATCTTTTTCAGATCAACAGGATCCTACATTGATAGCGTTGGTTGAAAGTTGGACCTGCAACATTTTTCAATGTTACCCGTTGCAAATTCGACAGTAGCGCATATATATTCAGTTGTCTGTATATTTACTTGTGTATATCTTGACCTATATATTCACACTTACTCTCATTCACTACATCCTTAAAATTTTCTCAACTTTCATTTCATTTTCATAATTCATAGAAGAACATTATGGATCAGTGCAATTTTTCATTTTCGGATAGTTGGTCAGTTGGAAACAATGTTATGAATGATGTTTCCTCAATAGTATCAGCGTTATATTTCCCACTGTGTTGACGTTCGAGCCGATGGTCATTATGGCTTTAGGGCGATAGCCTCGCAACTTTATGATTCTGAAGATGAATGGGCTCAAGTACGATAGGATCTTATCCAAGAGATTGAACAAAATAGGGTCCTATACGATCAGGTTTATCCAGAACGTAATTATGTATCCCAGGTGCTACAAAGACTTTGTTGCTTCCAGCCATCGGCACCAGAGGATCATTGGATATCATTGGGACTTGTCATCGCATCAACGTACAACGTTGTACTACATACATTCGATATGATTGCTTCGAGTTATTTCACTCACTTGCCGTTGAGCTCCCATCCAGTTCCATTAGAAGCGCGCACACATATAGCTATTGGCCGTGTTAATGACAATCACTTCGTGTAAGTTTCCCTATACCGTCATTACCCGTACCACCCATCATCATATGGTGGAGGCCAAATGCATCAAATGAAGCACAAGGATGGGCTCATCCTTATGAAACACGCCTTCAGTTGTTGTACGAAGTGATGCAGATAGATCCGCCGGGATGACAACCACAATTTGGCGAAAATATTGACTAAATTTGTGTATTTATTTATGTTCATGTATTGGTTCTATATACTTAATTATAATTAAATGAATTTCGATTTCAGTTTGCATTATTGATTGTTCAGAGAAATATAAAGTAAATTTAAGTGAATTCAACATACATAATTTATTTGAAAACTCAAATCTAGAAGTTTCAAAAAATGAACGACAAAAAAAAAGAAAGATAATCTATTGGGCCCAAAAAAATTATTTAATATTTCATATTCAATATTAGACTTGTTTGATAGATTTCGTTAAGTAGATTTCAAATATATAAAATTTATTTAAAAAAATAAGTGATTTCAACATTTTCAGACAGTTTATATATTAAAAAATATGATTAAAAAATTAAGTGTTCCAAATTTCAATCCGTTTGAATAGGTGAAAATATTTTATTATTCTGATCATTTTATTCTAAATGGTCATAATTAAATTTTGACTCTATGGCTCTCATTTTTTAACCCTAAGAGATATTTGATTCTACGACTTTCTTAGGGTTAATCAACGTGAGCGCCATATTCAAAATTTAATTATGACAATTTAGGATAAAATAATCAGAAAACTAAAACTTTTCCACTGGTTCAAACAGATTGAAATTTGGAACACTTAATTTTTCAAACTCTATACATTTTAAACTACCATAAAAATATGTTTTTCTGTTTTACATAATTTCACCATCGATATTAGGCTCGTTTGATAGGTTTCGTTGAGTAGATTTTAAAAATATATAATTTATTTTAAAAAAACAGGTGAAAAAAAATTATTAGCATTTACAATTTTATAAAAAATTAAAATACTAAGAGTGAGAGAATGCGGGAAGAGAGAGAGAAAAAGCATGGGTAAAACGGGAAAATCGGCCCGGCCGGTGGTCAGACCCCCCTGACACAGAGGGGGCAATTAACAGCTCTCTTCGGGAAAGAGAGGTGGAGCCGGGGAAAGAGAGGTGGGGCCGGGGGTGTGTCGGGGGATTAGCAATTTACTTGATATTGCTAGAATTTGGTTGAAATTTCCACACAGAGTCAAATTGATACACGTCTTCTTCTCCTTTTCTTCATGTCTTTTTAAAAGTCAAATCGAGAGAAACAATACGTAACGATGCAAGAAAATGTGTCTTTGATATTGTTATAAATATTTTATAGCTATAATAATTGATAATCATTAGAAGCCCCACTAGCTATAGAATTTTTAATTTTGTTACGCAAGAAAATTATGGGGGGTGGAATTGACTCGTGCCCCACTAAAAAAACAACAAGAATTATTGAGTGAAGGCCTAAAGATGTGAGTTATATATAAGTTATGGGGGAGTGCTAATTGCTCATATATATCCAGTTGGAATCTTTTGTGAGGGTATATTCATTATTCATATGGGATATCTAACAATATTTGTTTTCCTCTTAAGTTCTCAGGTTTGAGACCTCTCACGTTCTATCAACTCCTGATTTTAACTGGGACTCTCGCAAGTGAGCGGTGAGATTAGTCTCTCATAATTCGTCGAGGTGCGCGTAAGCTAACCCGAACACCTGAGTAATAAAAAAAAAAGGATTATACAAAAACCAGATTATTTTGATTTGAGTCATAACCTTACTCAACCCAATTATTAGTGACAAGAAAACTGATAGCCTATAGTTAATGGGCATGAACTCCAAAATCCAAAAGTTAACAAAGGGTGGTTACAATGGACCTTGGCCCATTGATGAGGGCTCGTCCGCCCATTGACAATCTCATGAAAAAACAGGCTGTTGTGATTTCTATTCCCTTTTCATTTAACTTTCTTCCTCAACAGTTATATACTAGATATCAGTTATCACAATTGACTTTTTTCTTTTGTTTTTTCAGAATCTCGAAGGTAACCTGCATTTTTATAGTGCCGGCTCATAGCCAAGATTAGCTTCTTTTGTCAGTTTTCCAATTACAAATTGCAGACAGGTTTTTGTTGCTGATACACTACTGTTTAGGGATGAAGTAGCAGTAGATGCACACTGCACGTATAATTTTATCCTTAGGCTTTAGTTTGTTATCCTGTTTGTATTGTCTATGTAAACTGTTTTCACTACTATTATTTTTGAAGTTCTTTCTATCTTCTAAACATTTACTTATAAGATCAAAACATAGCCAATAAACTGCATATTGTAGTCCACAGAATCATCAACTAGCTTGATGTCATTGTCAATACAACCAAGCCTCCTTGACCCCATGTGGGTGGTGGTCTTTATGAACCCAAGTTCAAGGCTTGTCAAGAAGAAGAGTAAAGCTTGATGTAGTATATATTTAACACTAATTTATTTTTTTTGTACCAAAAAAAAATACAGTTAAAAAAAGAAAGAAATTGGTTCCAAGGTAATGGGCTTTCTGAAACGGTCCATTATGTGTAGTGTGGCCTCAAATTGAGAACTGCATCAATGGTCCATTATGGCTCTTATTATTTCTCAGATTTAAATCTTTTCAATTTCATGAATAATCTTTTTCTTTTTTTTGTTATCCAAAATTTCATGAATAATCTGAACAGGTAGTACTTGGTACCATCAATGATACAATATTATTGGTGTTTACTATTGTGTACTGTTGTAAGGAGTATAATTGGTGTTTACTGTTGGTGTAAAGTAGTAGTAGGAAAGTCTGCATAGCAGGAGTGATATAGTCCTTCCTTTATGGGTAGTAAATGTTGTGCATAGTAAAGTCTATGTGTAGTAAATGCTAGCAGAAGATAAATGTCGATAGTTACAATAAATGGTGTCTTGTATTATTGTTAGTAGGATTGCAGATGGATGTAGATTGGAAGACTAAGAACAGTGATGGGTACGATCTGTATTGTCTGGACTTCCCTCCTTATGTCTAGAAAAGGAGGGCTTCCCCGTTGTAAGAAACCAAGCTAATGAAAGTCAGTGTTTTCCTAATATATCTTGTGTCTTGTATTCTCTTTGATCCTAACCTACTTTGTGTTTGTACCCACTTCGTGTCTGCAAACTTGGTAATACAATTCGATGTTCTTTAGGCCTAAACTTGCACCACAAAAAAAAAATCAGTTTACGCATGAAGATTTATCCATTTGCAACGAAAACTAACTCATTCTCTTGCTCTCACATACACATCACCCTCAAATGGTTCTTGTCTCGGCATCCTTGTTCGACGCTTTGCAGTTCCAGTGGTCTCTTTTGTGATTTTTTGTGATCTCTGTTAATGTTCCCTACACATTCTTCTTGGGTTTGGAAGGTCAGGGTTTCTTCCTCACTTCCGGTTTTGGGGGCGATGGCGCATCACCCAGCAAAACAAACAACCAACAGCAATGACAAACAATGCAAAGCTACTCCTAGAACCAGGATCAATTGAATGAAACTAGAAACAACAGACACAGCTATAGCAGCAGCCATACCTAGACCCAAGAAACAAAGGTTTCCACAAATGTTTTACGGAAAATCCTCCATTGGCTACATAGTAATCTATACTCCTCAGTATTCATCTGCCAAGAGGAAATGCATGCTCTGAGTTGGAACTCAAAATTCTGTTACTGATTGTTCTAGCAGCATCAAGGCATAGGTTGTGTAGAGTAGCCATGGACAGCTTTGATCATTGCTGCTTCGGAGGGACAATGTGTTCTTGACTTTCGTGATCCCTACCTCCGTTGCTTCGATCTCGAAGAATGACTTGGGACTTGGGAAATGCTCAAATAAAAAAGAGCACAAAATCCATGGTCCTCTTAAAAGGAAGTGTGACAATATGAGAGCTCGGCAACTATTGTGCGAGTTCATCGGAGTAAGCCAGAAATCAGTCACCAATACAACTCAAACTAGTAAATCTTTCAAGAATCTCATCATGTGGAATTGCGTATTGCAAAAAAAACTTAGAAAAATCACCCCCAAAAAACCTGATTTTTCCTTCCCCTGCCTTCCCAGGTAGACACTAGGAAATCAAGTATATCATGCTTCAAGTAAACAGCATAGTCGATGTAAACACAAACAAAACGGCATAGTCGATAGTAAACACAAACAAAACAGCATAGTCGATAGTAAACACAAACAATAGTCGACTATGCTTTCTGTTTGTGTTTAAACACAAACACAAACAAGACAGTGCAGTCGATGTAAGTGCAATAGCAAGCTGAATTTAAGCATTCAAATACAACTCCATTACACAGCCACCCAACATTTTCTCAAAATTCAATCACTCAAACTAAGAATCACTACTAGACACTCAATCAAAGACTAGCACTCTGCTGCTGCGGAACCACATAATCCAGCACAATCACGCTCTCAATCAAATCCCTAACCTTATCCTTCTCCAAACCCGCCCGCTCCAAATCCGAATCCATCGCCTCCAGCTCACTCAACCCGGGCAAAATTGCAAGCGACCCGATCGAGAACCCCTTCGCCCGCCCCATCGAGAAATTCTCCCCGAAACTAATCTGCTCGATCGCCGGAAAAACCCCCTTGATCCCCCCGATCACGTCCAAGACCCTAGCTTTCTCGTTTTCCCCCACCCCTTCTTTCAACTTCAAAAACGTCACCCTCATGGCCGACCCGGGCGGCGGGGCCACCGGGCCTGGCAAATCACAGGTGGCCCAATCGACGGCCATGATGTCGTCGCAGATGGGCTTGACGTGTTCGGTCACGACGCGGACGTGGCTGGGGTGGGCGGAGTAGGCGTCGAGGTCGTGTTTGGATTTGTATCGGCTGTGGAGGAGGTGGGTGAAGGGGGGGAAGGGGGAGGATCGGGTGCGGAGGAGCGGGCCGGAGGAGAGGTGGGCGACCTGGTCGAGGGAGGAGAGGGCGGCGAGGTTGTCGATCATGGCGGTGATGTTGGATGGGTCGGTGTCGGGTTTGACTTTGAAGAGGACGAAGTGTTCGACGATTTGTGGGGTGGTGGTTGTTGTTGATGACATTTTGAAGGAGGAGCGGCGGAGGAGGGGGAGGTGAGAGAGGGAGGAGAGAGAGAGGTGGGGAGGAGGGGATAAGAAGTGGGTGAGACACAGCTTTGATACCATCATGGTGTGGTGTGATAGTGAAAGGTTTGAGTAAGATGAGAGAGAGAGAGAGAGAGAGAGAGAGAGAGAGTTAACTGTTAAGTGGTTGGGTGGGGAATGGGCTATGGGCCTGGTTGAGGTTCCAGGGTCAGCCCAAGCCTGGTTTAGACTTGTTTTTTAGATCCATACCTAGTTCTAGTATAACGTAATGGGAATAGAAAACAAATTTTGGAGTACATCTATAAAAAAAACGTGGAGTGCAAAAATCATTTTTCTAGTATAAATTCTTCCACACATTTTTCCCCCCGGTTTTCCTGGCGTCAATACTCAGACAAACTACATAGGAGACAAATTTTTATGTTTGCAAATTTCAATCGGGTAGTAATTCGACTCTTTGCAGAATAGTGCAATTACACACGTAATTAAAGGAATTTTTACAAAAGATAGCATCTCTTATTCGATCCCTCTACGAGTTGTCTAATTTTGCTCAACTGTAGACTGTAGACTCTTTGGCAGAATACTTTGATGATCAAAACAATTCATTTTACTAAATTCATATTGATGGGATATCGATCAGCACATGAGCAGTACCAATTTATCATGATAGAGATTAGAGAGTGAATTTGATCTAATGTGGCAAGAGAAATTAAAGTTAAATTCATTCCATACGTAAATCTGTCTATTAATAGTTTTACTTCTCTGATTTCATTTTTGCACGTCCTCTCCAAATCCGGATTTGAGATAGAGCCAACTAATGTTAAACAAACTACTATAATGATCCCCTAAACACGGGCGTACTTTTCTTACTCTCATTCAGACAGACAAATAATCAACCATTAGTTTTGGCAAGAATTGAATTCCCGACCTCCTGACTCCGCGATAAAAATGCACAATGATAACTGACTGAGCTGACTCAAGATATTAGAAGTGGGGTATATAACACAATATTATAATGGGACGAGAACAAGAAAATGCACAGCCGGGATACGGATTATACGACAGGTTTTCCAGATAGAAAAATCGCTTTCTCCCGAGTAAAAAGAACAAACATGGTTCTTGTCGTGTTAGCTGTAGATTGGGACGGCAGGCCTACGAGAGCAACATGGTAGTTGGGTTGGGTCATAGATTCAGCTTCTCAAGTGGGCTAGCATTGGGTCAGAGTTCAGACCCCGTTTGACCTTATACAAAGCTACAACTTGCCCACCAGTTCTAAACAGGGTATTTATTTATTTATTTATTTATTTATTTTTAAGGTTGTGTCTCTGACCCTCTCTCTAATCTCTATCTTAAACAAATGAGTTCACATAAAAGGCAAGCTTCTTTCACGATGTTGCATAACCTACAAAAATATAAAATATGATTAAACTACAAAACGATTTGTTGTAAAAGCATAGGTGTAATAATTTATCTGCGTGAAGTCATTCTTGTCCAATCATTTTCTGCCACCTCTACGAAGCAAGATTCATTCCTACATTTGCATCTGCGGATCCTAAAATCTGAATTAAAAAAATGAAAAATTGGATCGAGCACCTGTACATATTGGATTAAGCTGATTTTTCATGAGCCCACTCAATTTTAATTTTTTAAAAGAATTATTGAACTGTTCTGATCATCTGCACGGGATCCGAAATGGGCCCACGTGACCGCCGATACTGCGATACATTTGGTCGGTTTTTCTGACTAATTAGAGCGACAACATCAGCATAGGTAAAAGGAGAATATCGATAAAGTAACTAAGCAAATTGTAGAAAATTACGCTGCAACAGATTAGGTACTTGGGTATCTATTAGGGGTGTGAACCGAACAAGTAGTAAGAACCGTCCGCAAGCCCAGTTTTTTTACATCGGGTCGGGTCCGGCCAAAACCTAATTAATCTATATGAATTGGTCGGGTAAGAAACACACCACCCCGAACCCTGAACTGAAATCTAATTTTTAACAGAAAATGAACCCATACTCAACCGAACTACATGTTCGGCCCCGCCCGAGACCCTTCGGGTCGGGTTGTGGTTTTTTGCACACCCCTAGACTATCTATTATGCATTTCGCTTCCCTCCTTCGATACTTGTGGCGAACCTCTGTTCGCAAGCCAAAGAGTAAACAAATACTTTTAATCCCTGGACCCACCTTATCACTCATCTCTCCCCACATTAATTATGTCTCTCCTTTTACTTTTCAAATGTGGCATGCATTTAAAAAGCAATATTTTTATGTGATAGAGAAATAGATAGCTATGCTGCTGCGTTGGTGCAAGAAGAAGGGACTAAGTATAAAAGTTACATTATTCACTAGTTATTTTACTTATCATTGGTGTACTTAGGCCCCATTCCAGAATTCAAAAAAAACTTTTATTTTTTAAGAAGTCAATTTCAAGCTCAAAAATAAAAGGCTTATTGAAATCTAAAAATATGCACTATGGATCTTATTTGAAAGATCCCATTCAGATCTTTTATATGATGCAAAAAAAATTAAAAAATTATTTTTCATTTACATTATTTTTGAATTTGAAAATGTGAAATAAACTGCTTATTTTTTAAAAAGGTTTGTGAAACGGGGTCTTACTCTTAGACACAGTTGTGACTCTTGTAAGCATAATTGAAATCTTGGAATAATTGGGGGATGTGAAGTGTGATATAGTTGTAGGGTTCTTACGTAGGTAGGTAGGGTTATTACGTCAGGTGCATAACATCAGGCGTTGGGTAGCGTGTCCACATGCGGCATTTGTTCTTTTGTTTTTGTGTGGGTCCTCACCTTTGACAGCGAATCACTCAGCCTCGGGAATCTATTTTAAGGTTTACCCCGGACCGGAGGAACCGAGCCTCCAGATCTCCCGAACCTCACGCAACACGCGTCTTCACTTTACTGGGTTTAACAACGGACTCCTCCATAAATATTCCCATTTTCGGCCAAAACCAAGATCAGATCCGAGGTACCACCCAATAGTCAATTACCAAAATACTCTTACCTCTCCCTGTGGGTTTATGCTCCGATTTTGATTGGGCTCTCCACTAATAGTTTTTTTTTTTTGATCCGCCGCTAATGGATTGTATTATTGGTTTCTCACAAATAATTGATTGAGATGTGCATAAACTCGCTCGGACATCTAAGTAATTAAGCAAAAAGACAATAAAACAAAAAGGGAAAATGGCAGCCAATGATGTATTTTGATAATTAATACCCGCCAATGATATTTTCAGCATTAACAAATATTCTTAGTTTATCCTTGGCGGGTATTAATTATCAAAATACGTCTTGAACCGTCATTTTTCCAAGTAAAAAAGTGATTAGTGGTCCAATTTGAATTTATTTTGTAGTGAAGGGTAGTCTAGATTTATCATTCTCAAACGCATGTTAACAATAAAAGAGTTATAATAAATGTGTTTGTGATAGCTAATGGATATAGGTTTTAGTTTCAAATTATGTTACGGATTTTAGATTCCGAATTTTAATATAAGTTGAGAAACATGTTTGTTGCAAAAGCGAGATTATGGGAATTTCATTCTTATTTTTGAAAATTTGTGTTGCAGAATTTCAAAAGCTATCAAACTCAGCTTTTGAATTTTGAGAATTTCTTTTCTTTTTCAAATTCTCAGAATCTGCAAATTCTAAAAAACAATTATGTAGAATTTTTGATAAACATTCTAAACTGGTTTTTAGAAGCTAGCATCTAAAAATCTGTCAAATTAATTTTTCGCAAACACCCAAATCTTGATGCGAATCCCTATATTGAGGTTTTTGTTCCCGCCTCTCGGAACTCTTTTTTTGGCACGATTTTCAATAAATTTCATCTCCACTTATTATTCACATCTTTTCCTATCTCTCTCCACTTATTACTCAAAAACTTCTCTCAAAATCTTTACCAAACAACACCTGAGGCCTTGTTCGGTTAAGGTTCTAAAAGACAGGTTGTTATCTCAAAATACATCACATTCAATTCAAAAAACAAGTAATTATTTGAATTTCTCATAGTAGAACGTGGCTTGAGTGTCCATTGTACCCATTATCGAAATCTTACTCGTGCCTCAAGGAGTAAATGTTCAAGCTAAATCGCAACAATGACTACGAATGCAGAATGTAGATAGAGGTCCCTGTAGATAGAACCATCAATATTCAATGGACCAATTTTTTTTCCCATACGTTGAGCTACCCGACGAACCTTACAAAATGAACTTTCCAAAACTACAAATGCAGAATGTAGATAGGGATCCCGATAGATAGACCCACAAGCTACAACCGAAACACAGTGGTTTAGGGAAATATCAACGAACCCTCAATCCTTTAGGTGGCCTCAAACTTTCCTCGGGTTCTTACATATTAACCCAAAAATAAATAAAATGTCACAAAAAATTTCAGGAAATTACCTCATCTGATGGGATTTGTAGATCACTTTTTTCTCCATTAAAGAGAAGCATACACTAACCTGTGAATAAACTGCAATATCATTGGTTTCCACAAAGAGCTGGTAACTACGATGTTGACAACAACTACTCATTTGAAGGAGTAATTAATTTCGGCTTCGCGAGGTTGTTATACATGCATTGATGCCATTTATTACTATGATAATAGTAATGTGGGGTACAGAAATGAATCCGAATCCAAAATGCATCACAATGTTGGATTTGAAAAAAAATTCCAAATCTGCAGCTGTACTTTGTCTGTAAATTGTTTATTGGGAGTTGACTTTCTCATACTCCCTCCAACTGTTAGGGCCAAAAACACATATCAACAAGCTGATGGAAACTAATATAAAAAGTATCAGGATCTCTCCACACCCTTTGATCATGATGGAAAATTAGGTCAAGGTTTTGAGATTAGTTGAGGATGTGTTGTTTGGATAACAAGAAATTTTGGGGAGAAAGTGAGATGATTTGTAACGATCAGCGTTAGCAGATCTGCTAACCCTTAGTCTAACCACGTAACTCAAAAAGTTAACCACACGTCATACAGTAGTTGCTCGCGAATCCTTATATACCATTTAATCCTTTCAAATTTTTCCGATGTGGGATGTGAGACTTCACATGATTACCACGAATACCATCACCACTCACATCATTTATGCGTGAACATACTACAACATCAGGTGGTTGGCATGTCCGGCCCTGCCATTTTGGAGGCTTAAAAATTGTGATATTTAACAAATGAAACAGTAAAAATATAAGTCAAACTTCAAAATAGCAATCGCTTGTTAATTTCCCATTAGAAGGTGAAAAAGTATATTAAGCCCCGTTCCAGAAACCTTCTTAAAAAATAAACAGTTTATTTCATATTTTCAAACTCAAATAATATAAATGAAAAATAATTTTTTAATTTTTTTTGCATCGTATAAAAGATCTCAATGAGATGTTTCAAACAAGATCCATATTGCATATTTTTACATTTCAACAAGCCCATAATTTTTGAGCTTGAAATTGCCTTCTTAAAAAATAAGGGCTTTTTGCCTTCTTAAGAAAAGATCTCTTTTCTTTTCCTTTTTTTGAAGCCCTCGTATGGTTCATATTCCACTAAGAATTTATGATTCTCATGGGAGAGAGCGGGGAACCAAGTGAAGAGTTGATTACGGAATGCGTTTAGTTTAACTCAGTTTCATCATTAGTTCTTGATAATCACAATATTCATATTTGAATCCATCGATAAAAAAAAAAAAATTGATGATCTCGGATTCGTATCTTCAATCGTCCTTAACATTCACCCCGTTGAAACCGTACTTAATTGTGATATAAACTCATGGATAGAACTCGATCATCCTTGAAAACCGACTTACAAGAATAGAGTGCCTAAGAACTTATATACATGAGGCCGAGCCCATGCTGGAAATGTGGGACTTTAAATTGTTACCCAATGAATGTATTTTGTGCTTGATCTGGTATTTTGGGTGGATTAGCATGTTGGCAACATTCTTTTAAAGGCTTTGTTGGCAGGATATAGTTAAATATATGTAAGATTCGTTAGAAGGTTTAGTTAGCGTAGACTCGAGTTTATTATTCTACAATACTAAACTACAGGTAAAGCACACTAATTCAAAAAATGTAATTGGGAAAAAAATATCAATACTAATAATGAACTTACTTACATAATTTTTTGTGCAATATGAATCTTGTTTGACAGATCTCGATGAAATCTTTTGAATGGTGCAAAATAAATCAAAAAATTAAATTCGTAAATACATTATTTTAAAATTTTAAAATTATAAATAAATAGTTATTTTTTAAGAATCCTTAGCTATACAGGCCTAACAAATAGGAGTACTAATTTGCGTTTTTATGAATAGTTTGTAATGCTGCATCTCTTTCTCGACCGAGCCCTTTTATCATTAGTATTCAAAAAGTAATTATGAATTTTCAACTTTTGCGGCTTGAATAGCTTTGATTGGAGTGGGACAGTGAAAATTGTATTTTAGTAGATAAGACGTACTCTTTTAAATAAACTATGGTTGGCTAGATCTCATTATAAAATCCCCAAAAACTAGTTGGTCACACAAAATTATCATGATAATGACATTTTGTTCCAATTTTTTAAAAGGCTTAACTGCTATGGTGACCAACTGAATCATAATATAAAATGGAATAAATGTCGTACCATGATTATCAAACCTCCCATTCCATGAGAAATATATTTCTCTAATAAGAAAGCATGGAAAACAAAAATTCAGTTTGAAAATCATGATAAAATCAGTCTTATCTAATGAGCCAAAACAGATCATTTTTGGGACCTCTATGCATAAATCAGATCAAATAAAAAATTAGATTGATCTGATATCGGTAAAACCTTGGTCACATCTTTTATTATTAAAGCAATGAACAATCACCACCATTAAATGCTACTGAGTTAAATATTGGTTGTTCAAATAAATATTAATGTGCGAGCGATCTAATTTTTCATATTGACGGCGTACATAAAAATACTAACGTAATAGAAACTATTTATCATCGAATAAAATCATAGTAGGTCCTATTTTACGTCATGTGAGAAAATCTTGATTCTGTAATCACTTATTTAGGGAGAATTTTGTTAGCATCACATTCCAAATCAATTGCATGTGTCTACGTGGGGCCCACTTAGCGCATGCGAAAGAATTTGACTAATTGTATATAATTTGCTTGATTATACACGCGATTGAATTTTGGCTTGACCCAAAAAAAGAAAAAATTGCTATTGGGAAAATGTAGAATTCGTATAATAGATTTGGTTGGCCAATTGCCATACTTGACTCTCAGGCCTCGTTCAGGTCCACGGAAAGAATGAAAAAATCAACTTCCTTGTAACTATATATGTGTTCAATTACCAAAAAAGTTCTAAGACCTACAGTAATAAAATTTTTACTGGATAACACTTTTCTGCCTAATAGGTACTTACAAAAGGAAGGATGTATGTGTTCAATTACCAAAAAAAGTTATAGAACCTACAATAATAAAATTTCTACTGAAAAACACTTTCCTGCATAATAAGTACTTACAAAAGGAAAGATTTTTAGTTTTCCTACAATATATTTTATCAAGAGGACATATACAGAAAAATAAGATTCATTTTCATTTACTTCACTTCACTTTTCCTGAAAATCTATTTCTCATACTACAATCCCGACAACTGAATGAAGCTTCAAGCGAGACATAGGCCCCCACTTGCTTGCAAGAAAAAAATAGGAAGCCCCCACTTGCTTGCAAGAAAAAAATAGGAAACCATGGAAAAATCAATTTTACTTCAACTCCCTCACGAGAAAATACTTTACTGCAAATTAGATACTGCCCAAAAAAATGAATTTTAGCTGCAAGATTGCTTGTCAAGAGAATACACACGGAAAATATAAATTTTATTTTGCTTTACTTCACATCACTTCTATTTTCGCAAGAATATACTGTATTTCTCAAGCAATATTACCGAGGACTGAACGGAGCCCAGGGGATTACATTCTGTTGAAGATAAAAATTAGTTATTAGTATTTCTTATTATTAGGCTTTATCTTTGGTTGTTTATTTTTTTTCAGTGTGAAATTTTTTAAAAGTTGTTTATTGAATTCAGTATAATTGTTATGGACTCTCATATACTTGAGGTAGTATTTCAAATTACCGTATTTTATTTTATTTTTGGTTTAAAAATTACCTTATTTATGATAATATGGAGTATATGACAAAGAATTCTTCGACCGTCTGAAAAAAAAAAAATACTACAAAATGTCAGATCATGAACCAAAATGAGATAAAATTATTCACGGAGGCACCGTGAAAAGGCTGTTCATGGAAAAGCGCAACTACAACTGTCCATTCGCATTATTAATAGTTGAAAATTGTTTTCAATTTTAATCGTTCAAAAATATTTTGAATGCGCACAATTGAGCTCCGTAACTTTCGGTTCACGGAGCTCTCCGTACGAAAGATTTTCGCAACCAAAATATAGTACATGAGATCGCCACGATGCGTCCAGTTATTTAAAAAAAATATTCCAGCAGAAGAATCCACTGATTGGATAATGAAACATAAACTACAGAATAAATTGCAAAATAACAGGTGGAAAAAATAAGAGGAGAGAGAAAATATATTTAGACAGGGAGGTGGGTCGGGAGCGTGACTGTCAAATCTACATATTCTCTCTCTCTCTCCCTCCCTCCCTCTCTCTCTCCAATTCGAGAAATCAGAGAGGGTCTCTCTCTCTCTCTCTCTCTCTCTCTCTCTCCCCCACAGATTCGATTCAATCGCCGCTCTTTCCTTACTGTTCCTCGCAAATCCGTCGTCTTCTTCTTTCAACAATCTCTGTCTGTTTCTCTCACTCATGCTCCCAGATTTTTAAGGTACGGACAACAACAAAACACATACATACAAGTTACATACAAATATTTATATACTGATGACTTCACGAGATATTATCTTCTTTAACCCGTCTTTTAGTTCTTGGATTCTCGGTAGATATATACAGTAGTTTGTTAATCTGTCCAAAATTTCTGTACTTGTTTTAATTAATCAAAGAACAGATATCTCACCGATGGATTTATTTTTTTATATCCAATTCCCACAATATCCGAAAGATTTCGATATCATTTTAGTGATATCAGTGCTCTAAAATTACATGGATTTATTTTGTTAATTTCTACCTTTTTTTGAAAGCTACGGTCTCAACGTTTGAATTCCCAATTTCCTTCCTTGATTTCTGTTTTTTTTTTTTTTTTTTTGTCTCTTCTGATTTCGAGTAAAACCCATTTTGATTTCGACATGGGTTTTCTTGCAATGTAATTTATTTTCAAAATTTGAGCTCTTTGTTTTTGTTGATACATATACGTATACATATAGAGTACAGCCATGTTCACGTGTATGTGTCTGTGCAAGAATGGTGCCTTGATAGTACCCAAAGGCCAGATGTTCTCTCCTCTGCATCATTGACTGTTTTCTGGGGTCTTGAGATTCTTCTTTTGAAGCTCTGAGCTTTTTAGGCCTTTAGGTGGGCATTTCTCTTCCTGAGGAGTACAAATTTACAAAGTTTCCTTTTTATAGAAATGGGATCTGCTTTTTACATCTCATCATACCCCATTTAACAATAACCACCACCACAACAATAATAATAATAAGAATAATAATAATTACTATGATAGCAACAATAATAATTTCAATAATTGTAAATTATTTTTCTTAAGATGATGCCTCTGGGAAAAGAAGAACCCAGAATGTCATGATTTTCTAGATCAGACCTTGTCTCTTTACATACTGCAAAATGGCTTAAACAATTTCAAAGCATATCATATCCTGTCTGGGCTTTTTGTTTACAGAAACAAGTACTACAGATGAGAAAGCCATGATTATGGGCTTAAATAAGATTTTGTAGAGGCTGTCTGTCTTGTTTTCTGTTTTTTTCTCCCCATGACCCATCTTCTTGTTCTTGTGCAGTACTGGTTTTGATTTTTGATTCGATTCGAATTCTATCGAAAAACCAGAGAATGGATGGGGACCCATTTTCTGGGTTTGGAAATGGTACACAGCTAGATGGGAAGGTGTTGCAGACGTTTCAGAAGAGCTTTGTTCAAGTTCAGGACATTTTGGATCAAAACAGGCTATTAATCAATGAGATCAACCAAAACCATGAGTCCAAAATCCCAGACAATCTCAGCAGGAACGTGGGCCTGATCAGAGAGCTCAACAACAACATCAGGAGAGTGGTTCACCTCTACTCGGATCTTTCCACTTCTTTCACCAAATCCATGGATAACTCCTCCGAGGGGGACTCGAGCGGTCTGAAATCGGACGGGAAAGCCGGACACAAGAGGAATAGGCCTGGGTAAAATAAAGGTCATGATATTCCCAAATTATATGTGTTCTACTAATTCTTTTGCATATTGTGGTAGTTGAACAATATTAGAGCTTATGTAACCCTCTGCTGTATTAATCACCTGTCTTTAGTGCTTCTGAGGCAAATAATTGTTCCAACTGTATCTCTCTCTCTCTCTCTCTCTCTCACATTAAAAATCTGTGTAGCCCTGGATCTAATGGAAGAATCAGCCTTATTCTGTGCCATATAATCTTTTCCCATTTTTGTTCTTGTCCTTGAAAATGGGTGTCTGCTTCTTTATATGAACAAACATTGTCGATATGCCTCCCGTAGTCCCGTGCAGGTGTTGGGTACGAGTATGTGTTTGATTCTACCAGAAGTATCATACTTCTTTCGATTTCGAATATTAAGTGGTGCTTCCATAGTGTCTTTGATCATTTTGCGTAATCAATTACTACATATTTGATTCCACTAAATATGTTTTTTAGAAGTCTAAAAACGTTATATATCTTTGTGTGTTCAGTGTCCGATACGTGTATTTTGTAGGTTTTAGATGGGTTTGTGGAGCATAAATGATTGTACCCTTAAAAGTTTCTGTTTCTGTTAGAAAGTGATTTATGAGCTGTTATCTTCATTTTCACTTTTTCAGTTCTAAAAAGGCAATAATCTGATATGGTCTTTATGGATTTTCTCCATCACTCTTTTCCTCTGGAGTTTCTTCGTCTTCTTTTAGTGGGAAATCTATGTATTCCCTTTTCACCATCTGGCCAAGCCAAAAACCACGGGTTGGTTGGTAGGTTTGCTTCTTTACGCAATTGATCAGAGCTTAATTCTTGAGATTAGGCCGTAATAAAGCAATTTCATGTGAATTCTCCAGCCCCGACATGAATGTTTTGCTTTTGATCGGATCGGAAAAGAAATTAACTGAGATGTGCGTAAACTAGTTCGAACACCCTCGAATCCAAAAAAAAAGAAAAAAGAAAGCCATTTTCTTTCTTTCTAGGCCTTCTTAGCTGGTAGTAAAACAGAAGTGAGAAGGTGGCAGATACTGTTTTCAGTTCTCTCCCATGAATTCCAATCCCTTGTTTTCTTTCACTTCGATTGGAAACCCACTGTTCAAAATTTTCCTCTGAAAGATGCTCTGAAACAATAGAGGGAGGGAAAAGCAGCAGCTTTTTAGAGATAATCTTATTGGTTCCCAATCACACACCACCACAGGAACAGAATCTCAGATAAGAGAGATGATGGGCTTTTGACCATTTTTTAATCAAATTTGTTTGTTCCAACCAATGATGAAGAATTAGGTCCCGTTTCGCTAAGAGAAATAATTAATAAAATTTTAAATTGATATTTATTTATTTTTGAACTAATAGTAATGTATTATAAGAGAATGACATATTTCAGTAAAATGAAAAAATAAGTATTTAAAAAATAAAAATTTAAACGAAACAGTACCGTAATAAAGAAATCAATTGAGGAATAAAAAGTAGCTTTGGGTAGTTCAAAAACAGAGCACTAGAGTTCCAAACAAAAGACATACAAGTAAACAGCGACCCCCCAACAACAAGACAAGGGGCCCCAAGGGCCTTTTGTTGGGATTGAACTGAACTCCATGCTTATCCCTTGTGCCTAGGTTCTCTCTCTCTCTCTCTCTCTCTCTTTGTTTTCATACTTTTTCTCTCCCCTCTTTTTAGTTTCTTTTTGCAATGAATGTCCTTTTTTTTCTTCTTTTTTTTAATAATTGGCCTCAACTTTACAATAATAAGTCTAGGACCACCAAAATCGAAATTCTTTTTTTCCCGACGATCAGGGTGCCCGGTCTTGTAAAAAAGGAAAATCATCTACGTCAGAATTTGGAGATTCACGATAGATTTGTCTCTTGTGACATGACCTCGATAAGTTGTCAAGTTTCGAATTCAAAATGTTACGTTCCACAGCTGATCCATGTTGCCATCTGAACTACTCATCGTAGAAAATTCAAAAAATCAAGTAGATCACATTAAATATTCGGATCGTACCAAGATTTCTAGACGTGGGCTTCGTTATAAAACCCTGTGAAACCTTGTTCTATTTTCTGCGTCACTTTTGTACTAGCTAATTCTTTTGATCAATTTCTGTGTCCCGTAGATATATTGGTCAACTTTATCATTCTTTCCTCTTTGATTGAACAGGTGCCTTAGTTGGTGGACCCTGTAAATGGCATCATAATTTTCCGGATATTAGGAGAGAGGCCCACATTTGTGAGCTGTTCTGTTCTTGTTTGGATTTGAATGTTGTCGCTGTTTGTGTAAAATTAGGAGCACTATGTTTCCTACTTTTCATTGGGTTTTATGAAAGAAACTTATTCACGGCATACAGCAGTAATCAAGCACGGCTAGCGCCGTAAATTTATTCATGGCAGAACCGTGAAAAAGGTTTTCTCGGGTTTTATAGGGCTAACTCAGTTAACTACTAGGACTCTTGCATCTCATTATAGGAGATCAGAGAGTTCGAATCTCTCTACCAATGTGTGCGTGTTTCTCTTAGAGAGTTCTTCCTTTCTTTCTCTGATTCTACCTTATAATGGTTTATATCTTGTATTAGTTGAATTGTTAGACTTTGTTGTCTCGTGAATTTTCACAATTGATATAATGTTCCGAAGTTGTACTATGTATTTCATATACTATAATGTAAGTGATCGATAGAGAGAAAAAAGTCGAACGGATTTGATAATAGGACGATTACAAGTCCAGTCAAGAACATGAGGTCGGACTCCATTGCACTAAGTTATGCTCCTACCAGCTGTGCAAGACTATCAGTTCTGTTTTGATTGGCTAAAGTAAACATCAAATTCGATTCCCGAATCCACGGGGACGTCTATCTCATCGCTCTGTTTCACTTTCACTGCTCGTGCATTGCTTTCAATTTTACCGGATTTTAAAAGACTTTTTCTAAAAAAGAGCTCTTTTAAAATCCAAACCATTAATTGTCGAGACGGACGAAAAAATTGAACGCTGTAGTGAGGCGAGCGATAAAAACAGAGCAGTGGAATAGCACTGCTCCTATCTACTCAATCCGCAAAAGATACGATAAATAATGGTAGTAGTACTCCTATCTAATGGCAAAAGATAAATAATTCCTTATTATTTTGCCTAGTGGAATCACGCATCTTGTAGGATTACGTAACCCTTTCATTGGGTACTGAGTCATAGGATGCATCAAAAATCTAGAAAATTCCAAACTCCAATGGATCTATATCTCTGCTCTCTACCGAAAGTGAAAAAAAAACAAGTCACTAGATTGGTATCGATTGATCAGATACATGCTTGGTAGGACCGGCTTATAAGTTTTAGAGGTCGAAAGCGAACCTTTTGAATGAGGCCTCAAGAAATTCCGTATGCAAGTATTTGCTGTCTATGGTCGTCGATCGTTGTCTTTCCTTCCCTTCGACTCCTCAAGCGTGAAGCATGAAGCGTTTGCAGCTTGCTGCGTTTCTTTCTTCTATTTTAATCGGCCGCGCAATATATCTTTCTGTCGTTCCTTCTTCTTTTTTTAACACTTAGTGTTTTTAATGAGTAATTCTACTATTTATGACTATTCTGTGGCTCCTATATTTCAATTAGGCCTATTTTGTGTAAATGAGACTAGTGGTTTTTTTTTTTGGGGCCATTATATATTTATATATAGGGATTCTAAAATTTTAAGGGCCCTCGTTTTTAACTTTTTTGGGGAGCCGAAAGCACAGGCTTCTCCTGCCTTGGCCATAAGCCAGCCCTGGTGCTTGGTTCTGGCACTTGACAATCTGACCAATTTATTGTTGGACTTGAATTCTCCATTTGATTTGGATGTGTATTTTGTCTCCCTAGTGTGCAATAGGTCTTTTCCCAATTGTAATAGATTAAATACACGGTAAGTTATATTATTCAGTCGTCGATGAATTTTTATTTGATTTCTCAAAAAAAAAAAAAAAACTATGAACTATGCACGCAAGAGTCTTATGATCAAAAGAATTTCATAATAGGCCCATATCGTGTCTTAGTCAATAATACTGTCAAGTTCTATTTGATTCGCTGAAGTAGACGTAAAATTCTACTATTTTTAATCCATATGTTAGGTAACTCATCCTCAAAGCAACCGATATATATTGGGAAGATGCTGTCAATCACCCGTGCTTCGTAGCGGTGTCGAACGGTCGATCCGGCCTTTTATCTCGACGATCGACGGCTCAGAACTTGATCGAGCAATGAACGGTTCAGATTTATGTGCGCTCAAATTTTGTTCGAATTATTTGTGCCGAAATAAACAACCGCATGCCGCTTGGCACCCGCTTGGTGGTAGCATCCCGGCTATATCTAAGAGCGTAATAATAACTCATCCCATAATACAACCGATATATAGTACTATCTAACAACCGATTGTTCTTGTTTTTTTTTTTTTTTTTAATCCTTGTAATGAATGAATTTTGTTCGCCGTTTCTTGCGATGAATGAATTGTTTTCACCGTTTAAAAAAAAAATTTGAGAGCTTTCTACTAACGATCCCTTAATATCTACCTTGTGAAATTACACATCTTATGAGGTTATTAGTCGACCCTCCTACCAACCGGAACGGGAGGGGCTGTAATGCACCCGCCGCACTACACCCCGATTCGACCGTCCATCCTGACATGGACGATTCGGATTTAATCCAAATTCCAACAAATCTTAGCCGTTCATTGTTCGGATAAAAACTCCAGCTATCCATTATCGAAATGGACGGCTGAATTATCAGCATTACACGTGTAAGTACAAAAGGTGCACTACAGCACTTCGGGTTCTTGCTCCAAATAATTTAATCTTGTGCCCTAATTACTAAAGGTAATCATAAGGGGCTAGAAAGATCAGATTAGGTTGGTCCCCCGAGTACTCGAGCCAAGACAAAAAATATGCTATCAAAACATAACATGTGAAGTGGGAATCTGCTTTTTTTTTTTTTGTTTTCTCCTTCTCCTTTCCTTTTGTTCCTTGCAATTCCAGCAATCAGGTTGGAAAAGAAGGCCCAAGTCTAGTTTGAGCCTCACACCTAATATTCAATAATTGGAGCATAGAGAGGTACCCACATCCTTAGTTGGATCCAAGTACTTTTGTTTTTACTATATTAATCCATGCCCATGAGTGGAATAACCTAAATACTATAGAGAATAAATAAATGATAATGGTGATCAAAAAAGGAAAATAAAACAGGCTTGGAAAAACCTTCAATAAAAAGGGTTCAAAAAAGTTGTGTTGGATATGCCCCCACATCTTCTAAGCAATAATTCTAACACATACATACATACATATATATATATAGACACACACGTGTGTATGTATTATGGAAAGTGATTTTGGCACTTCACATTTAGCCATTGACACTCCACATTTTGTCTTTATCCTTTGTGACACTAACATATTACCCTTTATTTTGTTAGTATCCATCCACTTTAAAGGGTATTATTGTAATTTCAAATAGGAAAAAAAAGACAAAAAGTAGAGTGTCAATGGCTAAAAATGAAGTGCCAAAATCAATTGTCATATATTATCATATGTTAGAACTTAGAAGCATTTATGTTACCCAAACTTCTGCTCAACTCATTAACAATGGGATCGACTTCTTCTCTGGAGAAGTTGAATTCACAATCTCTCAATCCTTTCCCCCATTTGATAATAGTGATAGATGGGTAAGATTCGTAAGGAGATGAGATTAAAATTTGGATTGATAATAAAAAGGGATTGGTAATGAAAATGGATTAATAATGAGTATGTTTGTTTGAGATGGAATTGGATGATGAAATTATTAATATCATGTTTGTTTGAGATGAGATTAGATTGATAGAAGGAATTGATAATGAGAATGGGTTGGGTTGGGTTGGGAATATCATCTCCCCCAGGGTATTCATAATACCTCCTAAAGCCCACCTTACTAATCCCTTGGACTAATAGTCTTAACCTATTTTGGGTTACCAAGCAAAGGGTTGGCAGTCCCTTGGGATCGGTAGTCCAATCCTAAGGGCTAATAAGTTTATCAAACGTTAAGTACAAATACACAACCGTTGAGCTTAAGAGATATTCACAACCAAAAAGTATTAGATTCTCTTTGAATGGGTCTTGAAAGAAGAAGAAAGACTAAAATGAACGCAATGCTATCAATTCTAACCATAGTGAGTGAACTCATTGCTGCAATACTCCAGCCTGAAGACATTTATTTGGTTGTCTTAATTGGTTTACATGATTATTTAGAAACATAAATTGGTCTTTATATATTATTTCTAAGCAACTAATTTTGTAGGTTTTTTTCCTATGGAATTTCAATTGAATTGCATGCACTACAAGAGGTAGACTGTTTAAAGGAAAGAAATTAATAAAAAAAAATTAAATAAAACACAAAAAAAGGTTCAGACACATGATGAGACAAGCAATCCCATGGGATACTCCAATTTCCTTTGTTTGTATTGGACATAGGGAAAAACTACAAAAATCCTCAAGAGAGGTTTTGTTTGAATCATGGGGTCATGATCAGTACAAGAAAAATCTTCACTGTGCATCATGTGTTGGGTCCACCATTGCATCAGATTCAATCCTTCCACTCTAATAAAATGTCTCTTTGAGGTCCCAAAGGAAGAGGAAAAAAGTGTTTCCTCAGATGCAATCATATTGCTGCAATCTACAACAAACCCCAACTTTGTTTTTTTCCTCGCACGCAGGTGTCGCGGCCCATTCTTCGCGCACCTCAGAGTAATCTCCGTAGCCTCCCGCAACCGTTTTCATACGTTGCGCTCACGCGTGCGTGGAGGTGAGGTGGGTCTAAAAGTTGCAACCTGTTAGATTTACAATGGTGGGTTCGGAAATAAACTTGACTTTTTTTCTGCTTGTGTGGATAATTTCTAATCTATTTTACACAATCCTACATCCTTGTCTGGAAAATGGCTACCCACTATATCACTTCTATTTTATTTTCTGTCACAATCTTCTCCACGCCTCAAGTAGTTGGCCATATATATAATTAAATGTGTTACTTATAATAACCGATGACAATAACCAAGTGGTTTCCAACTTTAAGTAACCCTGGACCACAATAAACCTCACGCCGACTGGTTAAGATCTAAGACTTTGGAATTTGCTCACTTCTAATGTTTCACGTTCGAAACCTCGGTGCTATCAACTCTTTTAGGCAGATCTTTGCTCTGACTTTAATTGGAACCCCTGCAAGTGAACGGTGAGATTGGTCTTTGAAATTTGTCGTGTAAGCTTGTCCGGACACCTTTTGTTTATTATTTCCAACAACTGAATTTATTTATTTTTAAAAAGGACCACAGTTGTGCCATCCCTTGGAGAATTGCTGTATGAATACAGAACATAATGTCAGCTATGTCTAAGGAATATTTAGAGTGGAAAAATAAATTAAATGGTAGCTGCATCACCTTATCTAGATGCATAAAATAACTTCTCCCATGCATCAAAGATAATGCCAAAATTAAATGGTAGCTGCATCACCTAATAATTTTTGAGGTTCCTCGTAGCGTTCTTGTTTCGTGTTTCGGTTTAGTTTAGGGATTTTTTGGGTTTTCCCTGTTGGAGGATGCATTTTTTCGTTTTGGGTTCTTTGGTTTTGAGGTGCAGGTTTAGAAGGTTCGGCTTGGGTGCTTTTATGTAGGATCTTTGCTTTTGGTTGGCATCTTGCCTTCCTGATTTTTTCTCTGGGTCTCAGTTGGCACTAGTACTACTCGTTTATGCCATTGGTCCGTTTAATCTTTGTATCTCTTTTTCAAAAATTAATAAAATTTTTTTGCTGAGAAAGAAAAAAACCCGTCACTATAGTCGTCGTTAAAATGAAAAAAGAAAGACTATACCCATGGCCCCATTAGCTACTCTATATCGAACTGTTGGAAAAAGGATGGTAAGGGCTAGTGGCTAGTGGGAGTACCTAATATATATTCTGTTCTGGCCTTATTATCACGCCGAGAGCTAGTTGTATATAGTACTAGTAACAAATCTACTTGTGTTTACTCGCTCAAAATCAGTTTGTTACATAAATAAACGAACTTTCAATTTTGTTTATACTCGAACCGACTAGAATTCGGCTCGTTTTACATATATATATGACACATAAAAAATTAAAAGTTTTCGTGTTTGGCTCGACTAAAACTCGTTTGAAATCAACTTGCTTTGTAATAAAGTTAAAAGCTTAAAATGTATTTCAAACTAAGCTTTACCAATTAACTACTTCTTCGTCTCGTTCATAATAGCCACAATTACTTCCTTCGGTGGCTTATAGGTCATTTGACACAGCTCCCAATTTATAAATCATAGAGCATCTTCGGTGACTCAGGGATATAGTTTCCCAAATTGGCTAAAAGTGCTAAAAAGTGTTTTTTCCTATCACTAAATGAGCTTTTTTCCTTCACAAAATACTAACAAAATTTTTAGAACTTTTAAAAAACTCAAATACTTCTCAAATGTACTTAAAAAATCAGCTTAAATAATCTACCATTCCTCTCGCCAAATTATCTCTTTGGAAATATTTGGCGAAACTCCTTCCATCCAAACTGACTAAAACCCTAAAAGTTGGGTTAAAAGTGCTAAAATTTAGATATTTCCAATATAAATTGGGTAAAAGTCATACTTTTTTTTACTTTTTCGACTCCTCTCGTACGTCGCGATGAATCAACAATCCATAAAAATTTGACGCAAAATGAACAAACGCAAAAAAATTGAATAAGAACAAAAAAAAAAAAAAAAAAGGCCTAGTTTTTTTCTTTGGAAACTAAGACTGGTATGGGGCATATGGCAATTCCAGCCCGCAACGTGGCCCGTTGTATCGCATGGGCCGGGCCGGTTTCTATTGGTCATTCCATCCCGTAAAGTGGCCCATATTGGTCATTCCTTAGACAAGGATGGGCCTTTATAAACCCGTGCAAGTCCAAAAACCCTTTTTATCGAATTAGGGTTTTCCAGACCATAAACTAATCGCTGGATTCATCAGCTACTTCCGTTACTTCTTCTCCCTTCAACAATCCCTGAAAATGGCGACTCAGATCAGCAAAAAGCGAAAGGTCTGTTCTTTAAGCACTTATCAATCTCCATTTGTATACGTGTGTGGAGCTCAGTTGTTAAATCTCGTTGCAGTTTGTGGCTGATGGAGTGTTCTTTGCGGAGCTAAACGAGGTGTTGACGAGAGAGCTGGCGGAGGATGGATACTCTGGGGTCGAGGTCAGGGTCACTCCCATGCGGACCGAGATCATCATTAGGGCCACTCGTACTCAGAACGTTCTCGGTGATTATTCCCCTTCATTTTTTTTTTAGGTTTTTTTTCCCCATCGTTTGATTGTTCGTTCAAAATCGTCATATAGTTAATTTAGGTTCAGAGGATTGTTCTGAGCGTCTCCAATCCTTCACTAAATCTTGCATCCAATTGAATTTTGACTGAAAGTGGGCTGTATCCTTTCATCAATTTGGTAGCAAATGAACTGTAAACGTCGTTTTGTGGCCAATTGTTTAATCTTTTGGTTGATGAGATGTGTTAATAGAGTAAGGACTGAACCTAAGTCACATAATGCGCGAGCTTGAGCGTGAAAGCGTGTTTAAAAAAATACCAAAGCGCAAAGATTGGTGAGAGCGCGAGCCGAAAGTGAAGAAGATTGAGAGCCCGAGCAAAGGGCGATACTAAAGAATTATGTGACTAAGGGTTGAGCCATTCAATTATTGGGTAAAAGATGGTTACAGTGGATTTGTGGGAGAAGTTGGGAAAATATTCGTGAGGGATCGGATGGAAAAACGTTGGAGCAATTCTACATCAAAACATTTGACCATATTTCTTCTAGAGTAAGGAGTGGGGATGGGCTTCAATGTTTCACATAATTATCTTTGATTTCTGGATTGGTTGTAGGTGAGAAGGGAAGGAGGATCAGAGAGCTGACATCTGTTGTACAGAAGCGGTTCAAGTTTCCAGAAGGCAGTGTGGAGTTGTACGCCGAGAAAGTCAACAACAGGGGGCTTTGTGCTGTTGCTCAGGCCGAGTCTCTTCGCTACAAGCTACTCGGTGGACTCGCTGTTCGGAGGTATATATGTGGATCAATTCAGTGGACCATTTCATGTTTTTGTTTTTTCTTCAGGTCTTATTGTCACCAGGCAAATCCCATTTCAGTTGGATTCAATAGACACAAATTTTTATGGAAATAAAGAGATATATTTACGTTGTGGCATTTTCAAAAAATAAAGAGAGTCTACTATTGGTCTATTGATAACTTTATTAAAGTGGTGTTTGCTAGTATTTGCTGTTGCTTGGGAATTTTACTTTACATTATAGTGTCAGCTGAAAAGCAAGTTGGTATTCATGTACAAACTTTGTCTCGCAAGATGACCATTAAGTTCCTCCATGCTATTATTCTCTTGAAGTCACTAGTTTTCATGCAGAAATATTAGATAATGTATCTAATTAGTAAATGATGATGGTTTCTTTCCTTCATAGGATGGTTCATTATTATTAAAAAATTTGGCCTGCCGTATGCTGCTAGTGATTCTTTGGCGCTCATTTCCTATTTCAGGGCTTGCTATGGTGTTTTGAGATTTGTTATGGAGAGCGGGGCAAAGGGATGCGAGGTATGTTTATAGACTTGTCTGTTTGCCTTTTCCTACAATTCTCTTTTGTGTTTCTATACATGAATTTAATTTGTCAATTAACAGGTGATTGTCAGTGGAAAACTGAGGGCGCAGCGTGCCAAGTCCATGAAATTTAAGGATGGTTACATGATCTCTTCTGGTCAACCAGTCAATGAATATATTGATTCAGCCGTCCGACATGTTCTTCTTAGACAGGTTTGTGTTCAATCATTTTGATGAATTCATGGAAAATTCTGGGTTGGTTAGCTTTATTGGCCAGATTCTTGAGGATCTCTGGAAGTTGGATTCTCAGCTGTGTTTGGCTCAGGGATTTGTGGGGCAAACTTACGAAGGAAAACGAAAATGACGGAGAAATAAAGAAAATTACACGTTACTTTATCTCTATTATCTTCTTAACTTTTGCTTTACCTTTTAGTATTTCCCTTACAGACCCTCGTTCCAAACAAAGCCTTTCGTTCTTTACATTCCAAATCCTTATGATTTTGTTGTTGTTCTCGTGAAGGGGGTACTTGGTATAAAGGTCAAGATCATGCTTGATTGGGATCCCAAGGGTAAGCAGGGTCCTACAACACCTCTTCCAGATGTTGTCACAATCCATACTCCTAAAGACGAAGACGAATACATCAGGTCATCAGTGATCCAAACTGCTGAGGTTGAGGCTGCCATGCCCCCAATTATGGTTTAAAGCATCAGTGGTGTTTCGGATGTTGTTTCTCTTTTTGAATGTTTGAGTTTCTGTTACTTTTTCTTTGCAGACTCTTTTGGGTCTATAAAAATGTCGGCCCCAGCGACAGCTTGGTTATTAATTATTATTATTGTTTTGGTGGGGTAACTAGCTTATTTAAATTTTGTCGAATACTTGTAATTGGATTTACGAGAGCAGTTCATCGGAATTGTCTTTTTGTTTTAACATTGTGTGCTGTTTTTTAGTTCAGTTGGCACGTACTAATCTATCTTCCGCCCAGCCCTTCAGAAATCCCAGTTAATTTTGTTAGTACATTGTAGGGCTTTACCTTCGGCCACGACTCCCATAGATTGCTATGTGGTGATGAGAGCAATACTAGCCAAAGATTGACGACTCCCATAGATTGCTATGTGGCGATGAGAGCAATACTAGCCAAAGATATATGGAATTGCCACGGGTAGTGATTTCATGAGTAGCTGTCGGCTGAATGCTTAACCGATTTTACTAAGGTTGATGAGAATTGGGGTTAGTGTAAATTCCTGTGACAATGGGGAAAAAATTCAAATTCATTTCAACATCTCCTCACAATTGAGAGGAGGATGTGTAAATATAGGATTCTGTTTGTAGCATTGTTCTTCCATTATTGCAGCTTACCTTGTGTTAGCATCCTCCATCCATTTTTTTTTCCCTTTCTGACACAGGAAATTTGACCCAACAGAAATGAAATTGCATTTCAGATTTTGCGATTGTGAATTCTGAATGCTTTTGACCGAATTGAAGCCAATACAAGAGGATAGATAGAAACATTAATTAGATAGAGTTACATGATCAAGAAGGAAGGAAATAGAAAGCTAGTATACTATAAACCGTAATCCAAAGCCATTTTCTTCCACTCTCAGCTCCTCTTGACGGGGTCGAAATTAGAAACACCAATCACAGCCCCAAGGATTGCCGCGAGCACCACTCCGCCAGCCCCAATGCTGAGCAAGAAGTTATTCAGTGACGGCGTTAACCCGGACCCCGCCGCCTCAGCCACCTCCGGCACCACCATCGACGCCGCCATTGCCGCCGCCGCTGTCAATCCCACCCCCGCTTTCTCTTTCAGCGAAGCCCTAACTTGGACCACCCTCGATTCCGCCGCCGCCTTGGAAGGCCTCCTCACCGGCAATGGCTTGATGAAGGCTGCGGCCAGAATAGTTGAAGTAGAGGCCATTTTGTGGGTGAGAAATTGGTTTATGTGGATTTTGGTAGGGTTTTAGTGAGAGGAGGAAGATGGGTATTACGTTGAGATATGAGGAGTTGATTTTGAGAGAGATGGAGAATTGAGATTGGGAGGTTGTCAATCATCTATCTTAGTTCCGACGTGGCAGTTTCTCCACTTGGGTGGGTGTATGGTGGATATTGGATTAGGTTATCTATCCAAAGCTATTTCCACATTCATTAGTTTTTCAAGTTTTTGGAACTTTGGTTGGTAGTGGCTTGAGAATGGGAGATGCTTCCGAGCATTTTTTTGCAGCGGTGCATAGCGGTCGATCCGGTCGCTTATTTCGGTAATCGAAAGCTCGGATTTTTTACCAAGTAATGGACAGTTCAGATTTGAATGAGCTCGGATTCGATCCGAACCGTCAGTGCAGAGATGAATGACCGGATCGACCGCTCTACACTCTCTCGGTAGGGAATTGCTCGGCAGTATCCCCAGATAAGCTATTTGAGCAATCAAATGGGGAAAGAACGGGCCCGGCCCTGTTACAAACTCGTCAATTTGTATTACATTATCTTCTTAGGTGGTGTAGTGGTGTTCTGGTTTACCCCATTAAAAAATAAATACTTATTTGTAATTTTCAAGTTTAAAAATAATAGACTTACTGAAATAAATAAAAAATATGTAATATGAACTTTGTTTGATTGCAAAAAAATTAAAAAATTATTTTCGTACGCCATTTTTAAATTTGAAAATATGTCCTTACTTTTTTTACCGTAAATACTTATTTGAGAAAGTAGAACAGAGCCTTGTCAATCTAACATTACTTTATATATAGGGTATGGAAAAATATCAAACTACCATGTCACTAATGAAACAAATCCCACATTGACTAGTTGTGCACGCTACACAGCACCTTCTTCAGATCTGACTCATTGTATGGTCTCTTAAGATAGTGGTAATCAAGTTTTTCATTAAGTTTCGAGTCACGCTCATTGGAATTTGCCGAGCTTTCAATTCAAACTCAAGCAACTAATACTCCATAGACTAATGCTGTGTTTTGTTTGATTTTTGAAATTTTTTTTGATAAATAGTAGGGATAATAAGTGGAGAAAGATAGAAAGAGAAATGTTGGAAGTACGGGGAATCTATAGAGAATTTTTAAAAAAATTCTTTTTGAAAAGTAAAGAGAACAAGGCATAGTCTAAACAGAGCATAATCAGCTCGATAGATAAACAAGAAAGTTTGAACTCAACTTTCATGATTTCATCTATCAAAAAAAAAAAAAAAACCCCCCTCAACTTTTAGGCCCCGTTTGATAACAGTGATAAATGGATGAGATTCGTAAGGATATGTGATTAGGATTAGGATTAGGATTGTGATTGGTAATGAGAATGGATTGGTAATGAGAAATGATTGATAATGAGTATGTTTGTTTGGGATGAAATTCGATGATTGGGATTATTAATATTATGTTTGTTTGAGATGAGATTAGATTGATAGAAGAGATTGGCAATGAGTAGGGATTGATAATAAGATAAGATTGGGATAAGATTACCAATACCATCTCCAAGGGTATTAGCAATACCCCCAAGTTGAGGTCTTAGCAATTCGACCGGATTCGTAGTCCGGACCAATTTTGGAAAACAAACAAGGTAATGATAATATCCTCGCTCTACCAATCCAATATCAAACGGGGCCTTTGTCCCGTTGTGTCTTGAAACCTCATCTTCTCTAGCAACTCAGTACTCGGCTCTTGGTTACAGACCTACTTACGCCTATGTTTTACTCTTGGTATGTTACAAATGAGACAAATTCTTTCACAGATGATCCAAAATAGGAGAACACAAATTTATAGTTCAGCCAATTCACCAATCTGTAGCAGATGCTCACATGAGAAAACCAGAAAAGCTGAAAAGCCATCTTTATTGAGAATCAGTTCGCAAAATAATGTAAAACAAAGGAAACTAATCGTTAAATACTTACAAAATCAATATATGATTATTCAGTTGCTTCAATACATTTGGAAATCAAAGATGAAAGCCTTGCTTAGTTGCCAGTGCGCAATTTGAATATTGCAGCAACATGGTATTTAAGAATTCCAGCTTCCATAATGCACTGGTTGGCAAATACAAAAAGCAACCAAAACCAATCTTTGATGCAGAAGTGGTAGCTTATCGAAGAGAAAAATGCACACCGAAGAACTCCCGTTGTTTCACTGTAAGATCCATTCCCTGGAGAGCACAACAAAAGAGAGATGCAGGAAGTCGATCCACAATTAATAGGATGGGATGGATGGATCATTTTACTTTCTTTTGTCAAGAAAGTGCAAAAATAAATTCGTTCGTTTCATCCATACTTCTATTCAAGCAAAAAGAAAGTACGTAGAGACTGTCCCAAACTCTTCTAGAAGAATCCAGATCTCATGTGATAAACTCTCAAGTGACCCTCACGTGATGCAAAATGGAACTCACTGCAGTCCTACTTGATACTCAAGCCATTCATGTTCAAGTCTACTTTGGCTGTGTTTGGATCGAGGGGGAGAGTTTTACGAGTGGAATTGGAAATGGTAGAGAACCCTTGAAATAATTTTGCCTGTTTCGCTAATCTTCTAATCTTTTTCCTTTCCTTCCATAAATCCTTCCATCACCCAAACAAGTCTTAATAAGTGAACAACTGTGGTTCAGACGTTCTTCGATGTTTGCATAAGCCAGTATCAGGGATCAGGAATCATGATGCAAGCAGTCATGGGAAAATTGGAAATCAATGTGAAATTAATTTCTACAGAGAAAAGGACATACTATTTTTTTTCTTTTGCGCCAAGCACAATGATATCACCGCAAATCAGCTGTAAATGTAGGGGGTGCAGACCCAACATAGCTGAGGTGAACTTCTTGAGGAAGAAGATTATAATTGATACCAAGATCGGCAAAGATTTTCTTCAACTCGAATACTAGATCAGATCTTCGGCTGCTCTTGTCCCCATAATTTTGAAAGTTTATGGTATGTGTGACATAGAGACCCATTGTCAACTTGTTAACATCCACAATCTCCTTAACTTGCACACTGTGGCCGGGACGCCAGTGTTGAGGCTTGCTCTCTATGTACCTGAAAATACCCACAAGTTGTTTACTCAAGATAGTAGTATCTGATTGGGAAATCAAAGTAGAAAAGAAAACAAGAACATTAACCTTGTAACAATAATAGGGAATTTCACAAATTACTATCAGGTTAAACTACGAACACTCGTAAAACAACAACAAAAACGTTAGCCACTCTACAGGTACACATGTACAATGGAGACATGAATAGACTAAAACAATAACCACCACCACCACCACCACCAGGACAACAATAAGGACTGTAAGTGGCCGAAATATTACAACAAAATGGACTAGGAAATTTGGGTTACCCAGACTCTAGGACAACTTTACCAAGCCCGGGTTTGAGTTCCCATAGCCCCTTATTAGGGCTAAACATACTCATAACACCACCCGCATGGTGAGAACCAAGAGGCGGAGGTGATGGGTACCATACCTGCACTTTTCCATTTGATGTACCAAAAAAACTTTACTAAGCCCAAAGATAAGTAGATAAGAAGACCTCAGTTCCATACAAGATGATCCTCAAGCAAATGTTCAGAAGGGCTCATGGACAAGTTTGCAGTCAATTGAAATCTTTTTGTGCAAAAAAACTTAGGAGAGGTGGTTAAGGTTGTTGCTAGATGTAAAGCCAACTCTAAGAGTCTCCAGAAACCAACTTTCCATGCCTCAATCCCGACAAAAAAATATGAAGTATGAGTTTTAAACATTAAACTTCAGCTTCCTCTCAAATAGTACCTCATACAAGTGACGAGTTTATATATTTCAGTCGTTCAGGTTAATTCGGTATTGTGAAAGAGGAATCAATTTCGGAGACTTCAAAGGAACAGAGTTGACATACGTTTTTACTCTAGCTTTTAGGGCTGCAATACTCTCAGCCGAAGTCGAAAAATCAACAGAAAACTCCACAGAATCACCCTGCTCTGGACTTCGATAATAATTGCTGATTGCTTTGGTTGCCAAAACTGAATTTGGATAGATAATCTTTTCATTGTCATATCTCAAGAAGATTGTTGTCAAAATGTTCACCTCTTCGACGACCATCTGTGAAATGTGAACAGAATAAGATAACTGATCCATGTTAACCTTAAATACTAGAAAGCTGCATGTATTACAGGCTGAGTGAGTTACCTGTACCCCATCGATGACACAACGATCACCTACGTCAAAGGGGTGCATCACAAATACAAATATGAGGCCTTCAAATACAGTCTTACAAGTGTTGCCAAATGTAAATGTCACTAGTAAAAGCTGAGACGAAATGAAGACGAGCACTTGGGTTGTTGCAAATCCCATAAGAAGAATCCACACAATAATGATCACCACAAGAATGATTCCAGACAAAATTTTGTTCAACTCCTCAATGGCTGTTTTAGTGTCGTTTAGAGAGAGAGCTAGTGCTTTGCGTTCATTATAGACATTCACCTGCAGGCAAAGACTAATTTTTTATCAGATTTACAGCCAGAAGAGTTCACTGCCTAGTGCCTTATGCAGCTTCCTGTCCCTTGAAAAAGGTACACAGAGATTGAAATTCCTCAGGCAGGTTGTGAACAACTTCCCAAAACAGGCATGTAGCTCATCTCAGCTCTAATCTAAAAGGCATGCAAGCATATGGACCTGTGAGTCTTATGTTACGAGACTAACTCCAAAAAGGAACATTTGCAAACAGGTGTCTTGCGCAATGTTCTAAAAAACGCTAGGCGAAAATCGGGTGGAAGAGGGCGCCTAGCGCTTAGGCGCCGACTAGTTGGCTGCCTAATCTAGCCATTGGACCGCCGCCTAGCACCTAGGTGGGGACTAGTCGGCCTAGGGGGCCGACTTTTACAACACTGGTCTTGTAGATGCAGATGGTCTTCTGATGTGCTGTATACATGCGAGAAGCCTTGGGAAAAAACTAAAAGCAACCCTCAAAACCAAGAGACCTTGTGACTTCTGATTTTAAAAGCAAACCATAAATGGAGTTCATAAAGGACTCTTACGGCACCTATCAAAGAAGAAAAGAAAAGGCCTTCTTGCTTTAAAACCCAAGCTGTCTGCGAAGGATATGAGAATAGCACAATGCTCAATTATGTAAAATACCACCTAAATGGTAGCATAGGTTAATATTGGTGATTGGCATTTTATGGGAATGTTCAAGTGCTATTCAACTTTGCCCTCATTCTTATTTGCTGAGTGATAGCCCAAGTCCAAACTAGTTACAATGTCAATTATTATTACTATGTATGAGAGGAAAGATGAAACTCTAACGACCAATAGAAATGAAAAATACAGGTTAAAAAACAACCAGAAATCTTACCACCCAGTTCCTTAACGATGATTTCTTAATTTTTCCTGTTTCTGCTGCACCCTCAAACAGAGGTAGCACGTCAACCACTTCCTCCTTTCTCATGAAACGCAAGAGGTCCTCCTCGAAAATATACCTAGACCATATCACCATGAAAACAATAAGATGAAGCAAACATATGAAACACTGTTAATGACATTTGAAAGGTAATTTCGTACTTGGATCCAGGCCTTGTTACATTTTGAAAAATTCGAAAAGCAGCAGCCTTTGCTTCCAACTCACTAGTAATCTCTTCTTCAACCCCCTCTTCATCAATGCTCTCGTCAAGGGCATTGGAAATAGTTGAAAGCCCTGAAGTCTGTATCACTTTAACCAATCCTCTCATGGTCCAAGCAGAAATTTTCTCTTGTTTCATCCTATGAAGCTTCTCCATGTCAATCACTTCTTCTTTCTCCACTTTTTTCCCTTTCTTCATACTCTTCACACTCAATTGACCGCTACTCCTAGATCTCCGAACACTTTCTGCATATTCCATCAATGGAGGCCCCGAAAGGGTCTGAAGAACATACTGATGAAATACCGATTCTTGAATCCTGTCAAAGAATCTAGTCACATGAAAAGAAGAAGCTAATAGCTTTACAGCTAATGTCTTCACCATCCACATACATGCTCCAACAAGAGCGCAGGCGATACCCCTTGTGATATAATTCAAAATTCTGGTAGTCTGCTTTGATCGCTTTACCCCCCGGGATATCAACAGACCCCAAGCCAAAAGAACCAAACCCAGCCAAATGGAAACCCTAACACTCTTTTTCAAACCATAGACAAAATACAGAACCTTCTTCTTAAGCAGAAAGTGCCTTTCAATCAAGAAAACCAGAACATTGATAAACCATCCGGTAAACAACCGACCACAAAAAATTACCAACACCAGCACACACCATTTCCATATTCTCAAACTCCAAATTTTATCATTCTGCAATTTACCAATAGTTAAGCTACAAATCAAGATAACCATTATACCCACAAATGTCATCCACTCAAGTAAAACCGAGACCTTGAATTTCTTACTCACTTTCTCACCCAACTGAAGATTCGCGGTTTTATAGACATCTTCATCGTCCTCATCCTCGTCCTCCCCTCCTCCAGGTGAAGCCATCAGTGGTGTTTTTGGCGTTATTGGGGCCGTGCCTGCATTTTCTTTAGGAGTACTGGCACTGGTTTTGGGGGAATTCCTATAAGGAGAGCTTGAAGTGATCAATTTGCCAGTCTCTTTAACCAAAGGAGCATTGATGGGATAAGATGGCTCTGCTAATCTTGACTTGGGTTTCATGTATGCAGACCTTGCAATTGCCCTTCCTTGAGTAACAGCAGATTCTTCTGAGACTTTTGAAGGCCTGTTTGGGGTGGGACTTGGCCTGGTTATCTCTGGAGGAGAAGAAGAGCCTGTAATTGTAGACATTTGGACTCTGGATTTGAGACTCTCAATATTCCTTGTTGGGGTACTCCTAGAAATAGGGGGAGACCCAGATTCTTGGAATCCCAAAATTGAGACCACCACTTCATTGCTTCTTTCCTTCAGCTCCACGCCTTCCCCACCTTCCATGCAAGCGCAGCTACAGGAATTCAGTCACTGGTCACATACAAAACCCTCAGTCTACATGTTATGCTTTGAATTTCAATTGTTCACAACGATTTTTCATACTTGTTGGACTCGATGTATATCACCTTGGAAGCAGATCATTCCAATACAAGGAACGGATACGGGAAAGTGGTACACCAGATGTACTAAATCTTGGTATGATAGAGAGGTAATAGAAAAGTAACTTCTTTCAAAAGACATCCAAATACAAAAATATTTTAATTTTCTTTTTCAACTTATTTACGTCAAAAACTGTTGTAGGAGTCTTTTTGACCAACTTTTTTTTACATTTTGCCTTGATAAAGCTAACAGCATATGACTACAGATTACAGAATCGCCCAAAGTTGATTTCATCAGATTATCCAATCCGAGTCTTTATAAACTTTATGGCTGAAAAAGCTATTATCGCAGTTACAATCACAATATTTGAATAAAAACTACTCCTACAGTATACTATGCAAAGATGCTTTTGCGTCTCTACCAATGTCAAAAGTAACGTCACTAACTTTCTTTGCATTCTGAATTGAAAATTGAATGCTGGAGCAAACTTAAAAATTATAGGTCTAAAGTTGACCACCAAGAGTCATAAGTTCATTCATAGGTCAAAACATAATTAATTTCTCCTGTAAAATCTCCTGGTAGCATTCAGTTGACGCTCAGTTCTTGCAACATTTTTGTTAATCAATTTGTTGAATATTTTTTTTTTGGGAATGGAGGGTGTCCCTACAGCCTCTCTCTACTGTTTTATACGCATAATGTGTAGTGAGGTGGCCCCAAGATTTAGTAGATTTAGTAGTGAGGAGAATCGAACACCACTAAGTCAACGGCCAAGACCACCGGGCCAAGCCCTTTTGGGGTTAATTCGTCAAATACTTGAAACAACAAAGGTTGAGTCATTCAACTTATACAGCGACAGGAGTAAAAAATTGGAGTGAAGTAAATGAAAAATACCGGTTTTAGATGTCCAGATACGTTGGGTTTGCTATTGAAGACCTTGAAAAGTACAGTCCCCTGTTTCTTGAAACAAAACAGAGCTCTGAGCCAATGGCCAAACAAGGATGCAATCAAACGAGAGAGAGAGAGAGAGAGAGAGAGAGAGAGAGAGAGAGAGAGAGAGAGAGAGAGAGATGGGTTTCCAAGCATTGAAGATTGGGTTAAATAATAGCAAGTTGAAGAAAAACTTTGAAAAGTACTCCAGTTAGGTAAGGAATGAAGAGGAGGCTGTTAGAGAATTGATTTCTGCAACGTGGGGCTGCCTTGTGATGCTGAGCCGTCAGTGAAATTAGGAGTAATTGGGTTTGTCACTTGTCAATAATTTTCACTGTGAAAATCTGTGGAATTTGAAAAGTAAGAGCTGGAGGGACCCCAAGGGATTAAATTCTCGAAAGAGTTGGTTTGTAGTTCTTTCTAGGAAATAGGCCTCAAGTTTCTTACGGATTAAGCTTTCTTTACTCATTAACTTGACTTTCCGGGAAAAAAAAAAAAAAACCGAGGCAGAAGCATGCAAACGTTATCCCTTGGTAGATGCGTCGCTGGTTACTCAGCTGTGGTATCGTTGAGTTTTTCCTTGTACTTCGGATTTGAAATCAGGGGGATGATGTTTCGATTGACATGCACGATTATATTCAAACCAATTTTCGAAAGAAATCTTGGAGTCTATGACTCTTTCTCTCATAGACCGTAGGGGGATTTAGGAAGGGAAAGGACAAGGCGAGAGTAATAGACTACTCCCTCCGTCCCTTTTCAAGTGTGTCTTGCTTCGTAACTTCAATTTATTAAAAAGACATTATCATTACACATTTCACATTAACTTTTTTTTCTATTTTTCCTACTTACTCATCATCATTACACTTTTACTCACTAACTTTTCAAAATGAAATATACTTTTAGGAACAAAATAAACAATACACCAACTTTTACCTCCCTAAGAGCATCCCCAATGGGGATGTAAAATAGAAGAGGTTGTATAGTTATTTTAGATGAAAAAAGTGGTTAAAAGTTGGTTAGATGTAAAATAGAACCTATGCCTATCCAATGGTGAGATGTAAAAAAAAGATGGATAATTAACAAACTTTCAATCCTTCTTAATTTTCCTCAACTTTCTTAATTCTAATTTAAGTACTACTTCCGTTGAAAAATAATTTTGGTATCCGGTAATCGAGAACTTAAAAAAAAAAATATTTCCGAAAAAAAAAAAATACTTCCGTCCCATATTTTTGTTTTTACTTCTCATCCACTTCAGTTTCACAATTTACTTCGTCCATTTACTCCCATCAATTCTCAACCACGTCATTTAATTGATCCATTTACTCCCCACTCTCAACTATACCATTTACTATAGTCATTTACTCATATCTACTCTCAACTACATCATTTACTGTCATCTACTCTCACCTACATCATTTACTCTCATCTACTCTCACCTACATCATTTACTTCAGTCATTTATTCTTATCTACTCTCAACTACACCATTTACTTACCTTCTATATATACTATCCTCCCCATTATTCATTCTCACACTCAAATCTATATACAGTCTTCTCTTTCCAAAAAAATCATCATGAGCAATTTAACCCACAGAATATTACTGGGAGAATTTGACGGATCTTCCTCCGATGATGATGAGATTGCAATGGCGCAATTGATCATGGCCAGGCAATACCAAAAATTTCAAAGAAGACGCCAACAAAGAGGTCATGTTGGTTCTACAAGCGGTCGAGCCTGGATCCCCCGTGACAGAGTTGCTGCTGACCAACGACTCAATGATGATTACTTTTGTGAGTATCCGCTCTACGACGAAAAGTTGTTTCAGCAACGTTTTCGAATGAGTCGACCCTTATTTCACAAGATCTTGGGCAAACTCCAACAACATGACGTGACGTTCGTCCAAAGGAATGATGCAACGGGAGCTGCAGGTCTTTCTGGTATCCAAAAGATGACAGCAGCTCTGAGGATGATGGCATATGGGACGCCTGCTGATAGTCTTGATGAGTATCTCAAGATTGGAGAAAGTACAGCAGTTGACTCTCTTCAAAACTTCTGTAGAGGCGTTATCTCTATTTTTGAAGCAGAATACCTGAGAAAACCAAATGAAGCAGATACTGCAAGGCTCTTACATGTGGGCAATCAGCGTGGTTTTCCTGGAATGCTAGGCAGCTTAGATTGTATGCATTGGCAGTGGGACAAATGTCCAACTGCTTACCACGGCTTCTTCAGTGGCCGCAGCGGAAAACCCACTATCGTACTTGAAGCAGTTGCATCGTATGATTTGTGGATTTGGCATGCTTTCTTTGGCATGCCTGGGTCATTCAACGATATCAACGTTCTTGATCAATCTCATCTCTTTGATGATCTCAGTGCCGGTCGTGCCCCTCCAGCCCATTTTGTTGTTAACGGGAGTCAGTATGACATGGGGTACTACCTTGCTGATGGTATCTATCCAAAATGGGCGACTCTCGTCCAAACCATTTCTCAACCACAAGGAAGAAAGAAGCAACACTTTGCGAGGATGCAGGAGGCATGTCGCAAAGATGTTGAAAGGGCATTTGGCGTACTCCAAGCGCGCTGGGCAATTGTGAGAGGACCGGCGCGATTCTGGAATGAGGAGGATCTAGGCTGCATCATGAAAACATGTGTCATTTTGCATAACATGATAATTGAAGACCAACGTGATCACGATGCTAGTGATGAAATTACTGAACTTCTTTCTTCCAATCCAATTCAAGTATCGAGAGATATCACTCCTGCATTGGTTGATTTCTTTAAAAATAACCGCAGGATTCGATCAAATGAGGCACATCATTCGCTCCGCAATGATCTTATTGAACACCTATGGGCCCGTAATGGAGATGAAGAATGAGGTTCCCGTGTCTTGTATTTCATTATCGAGTCTTGTATGTCATTTTCTAGTCTTATATTTCATTATCGAGTCTTGTATTTCATTTTCGAGTCTTGTTTTTTATTATCGAGTCTTGTATTTCATTATCGAGTCTTGTACTTCATTAGCTAAATAAAATGCATTTTATTATCGAATAGTACTCAACGATTACATCAAAGTCAAGATTATTACATAATTGCTAAAGACTATTACATATGACAATAAAAAATTATTACAATCAATAATCAGGAAAATCAGGAAAATAACCGTTCGAACTTGAGCTAGCCGTCCATTTAGCCAAGATTTCACCCTTGCGATACTGGTAATAAGCCTTCATTTGGGGGTCTTGAACCAAATCCAAGTCCATTTGCATAATCCTATCTTCCATCTCTTTTTCCTTTATTGCTGCCTTTCTCTCCTCAAGCGCCACCCTTCTCTCATCATTTGTTGTAGACCTTTCCAAAGCCGCGACTCTTCTTGCTTCCATTTCAGCTCTCCTACTTTCCTTGTCAGATGTAGTTTGGTTGAATTTTTCCATCAAGTTTATCCATTCACGTTCTTCATTTCCTGATTTTTTGGTCTTCAATAATTTTGCCTTCGATGCTTTACATCCGGGAGGCCTCTTTCTTGGAGACTGAACACTACCTCCACTCGTAGGATTGCTATCTTCTAATGTAGTCGCTGTGTTTGGAACTTGAGAGAAATCAGGAGAGTCTAAATTTGGATTTTGAGAGAAATCAGGAGATAGCGGGACCGAACTTGTATCCATTTGTGAAGATCTTGGGTCGGACCTGGGTGGGGTTAAATCCGCCCACTTCATACTGTGTTCTAAGATTGCCCAGCAACAATCCAAATTGGCGAAAGGTTTAGTCTCAGTATCTTTGTAATGTCTCTTCGCTAGATCAATCTATACAAATAATAACAAAATAATTTAATTAATTATCAAAATAATAATATTAACAAATTCTTATGAAAACAAAATAATATTATTAACAAAATAATATTATTAACAAAATAATAATACCTCATTTTGTTCTGTCATTCCACTTTGATGTTGCCTTTGAATTTGCCTTAAATATCCACGATATTTGTTGCAAGCCTGCTGGATGACTTGCCATCGAGACTTGATAGAAGCATCCGATCGTACATCGCCTCCTGTGAATTCAGTGTATTTTTTTGCAATCCGATCCCATAATTTAGATCTTGGTTGGTTGGTACCAATAATCGGGTCTTGACTAATGCACAAGTAAGCATTACAAATTGCTTCATCTTGATCGGAGTTGAACGATTTTCCTCTCGCACTACGACTTCCTTCTGCCATAATTAATACACTATTTTTTTTGGAGAGTGTTTGTGGAGAATGAATAAAAATTTTGTTGTCTAAAATTCTATTAAGACACATTTATAGGCAGGGGAAAAAAATGGACCGTTACAAATTTTTTTCAACACCCAAACAGCCGTTGGGTCACCAACGGTCGGATTTTAATAAAAAAAAAAAAAAAAAAAAAGACCAACGGTCGGATTCCAACCGGTGTCCAACTTTACTCTTTCTCTTCTTTTAATCTTTTATCATCTGTTTTCTCTCTCTCTCTCTCTCTCTCTCTCTCTACGAAGACAGACTCCACCCCTCCTCTCTCCTCTCAAACCAGACGGCTCCTCTCTCTCTCTCTCTCTCTCTCTCTCTCTCTCTCTCTTTCTCTGTAGCAGACTCCCCTCTCTCTCTCTCTCTGGCGTCCAACCCAGCCCTCCTCTCCCTTTCTCTGAACCGAAGGGAGAAATCCTAGACAGAAAGGCACAGCCGGCCAGAGTTTCAGAAGGGTACAGCCGGCGAACAGCCGGCGGCATGCGCCGTCCATGGATCGTCAAGAATCGGGGTACGAGACGGTCATCTCCGGATTCCGGCGTGTTCTACCGGATTCCGGCGTGTTCTTCCAATTTCCGATGCCTTTCCGACGAAATCAGGTAACCTCCGGCTGTCCAAAATTCTGGTATTTCAGTTGGATTGGATGATTTTGGTGACCTGTAATTTATAGCTGCAGCCAAAAGGAGATGTAAATATACATCTCCCTTTCCATTTGTGCTATTTTCCATCTCCAAAATTGCTATTTTACATCCCCATTGGAGCAGTTTTTTTTACATCTGGGTTGTATTATAAGTATAGCACCTGGTTTTACATCCCCATTGGGGATGCTCTAACTTCACAAAATGGACACTTATTAAGGAAGAGCCCAAAATGAAATACTGGACTCTAAATAAGAGACGAAGGGAGTAACAAGTACTTCTATGGTTCCTCGATAAATTTCCTTTTCCTGATAGATAAGAGGGTCACAAAAACACAACCTAACTGATCCTGGAACGAGGATAAGAGGGTCACAAAAATAAATGAAATGGGGCCGCAAACGTACACAGGATTCAATGTTGATACAATCATCCTGCATGCCTCTACAATAGTATTAGACGTACGCCAATACAACAAATAAAGACTGACAAACATATGTGCTATTGAAATGCTAAGAATGGAAACCAACCCAAATCTTGCGTCCCAATCAACAAAAGTATGGAAATTATAACAACAAAGAATTGAACCTGCATTGAGCAGGGTCATGAAAGGGTGGCTCAATCCTTGCTGAAAGCATCGAAACTGAATAGGGAGATACTAAAACAAAGCGAATAGAGATCCCAGATAAGTCATTGATGTGCTGTAGAAAGAGCTGACAGCCTCTGATATTCATGCACACTGCAAATAGGTCGGGCTACGGTTCGTTGAATTCTGCATGCATTGTGAATCAAACTACCATATTGCCTGTGTTTTTGGAAGTAATGTGCAGTATATGAGCATGAGAGTGCTCTCACCTCAATCGATTTCTACCCACGACCATATAAAGCATCTAAAATGGACTTTATATTAAGGTATTACGGAGCACCCAAAAGCAGTTTCATTACAAGACAAACAGTACCAAAGCACTGACTCGACATAGTTTCCACAAATATTACAAGGGCTTACCGGATGTTCATTTTCCTACCACCAGTAGACTACATTTTTCTCAAATTGTCTAACCTTGCCTGTAAATCACTGTCTATCCCAGTGTCGTCATTTCCCGTCGCTTCAGCTTGTGCGACCTTAGTTTTTGCAGCTGGTGCAGCTACAGCGGATGAAGGTGCATTCAAAAGCTGCATATAAAAATTCATACAAAGTTACCATTCAAAAGGTCCTAATTAGCCAACATTCTGAGTAGATAAACGAATCTCGTAGCATAGAAGAAATACCTCAGATTTCATATCAATTCCAATCTCATCAAGAACTTGATTCACTAGTTCTTCCGTTTCTTCTTCTTCCTCGTCCCCTTCCAACGCATCATCAATGGCATCTCCCATGACCTCAGTAACCATTTCCATCTTCTCATTCTGCCTCTCAAATTCTTGCATTATTTTCTGTAGTGCTGGCAAATTCATCTGCCTATTCATCTGGCCCATTGCCTTTGTAACACCTTTCATTGCCTCCCCCATGGCTTGAGTCGACTTCAAAGTCTGGTTTGCAACATACAGAAAATCCAGTGTTTAGTAGCTTGAAATATAACTACCGAAGTTACTACAAGTCTGTCACTGTACGCAATCTTTAGCTGAAAGAATCAAGGTCTTTGACTCTTGGTTTTCATAGCCAATCCAGTACGCGGGCCAAAAAAGTTGTGTCATCGCCAGCAGTCTTTAACTCTTTATAGCTAACATAATTAATGAAATACAAAAGTCGACTAAGTGGATCTAAACTTGTTCTGGAAAACAGATTCAAAATAAAGAATATATTTCTATCTGTCAATATAAAGTCAAAACACATCCAGCTCGAAATGCCATATGAAGCAGAAAAGGGCAGAAGATGAAGGTCTAACTAAAGACGACAAAATAAATGCAAACATCAAGAGCAGCAGACGTGCTCAAAACAAGGTACTAATCTTAGGCTCCATATCAGCAGTACACAAGGATCATGAAGTTCCTCTTATGTTTTCTAAAGTGACTTCTACACATTCTCTCTTGGAAACAGTCAGAAGGACACACATGGGACAGGGCTCAGTTTACCACAAACAAGGGAAAGAAGTAAGTTACAACAGAAAGTTACATCACTGTAAAATATAATGATAACAAATATTTAACCAAAATCAATACATACCTGGATTCTAAGAGCTACACCCTGGAGCTGAGATTTTAGCTTATAAAACTTTTCAATCTGATGTCGCGTTCTAATAAGGTCTTTGGCCATGATTTTAACAGCTCCCTGGAACAACAGTACTTGCAATCATTATTTCATACCAATGTTAAGTGGATACATGACTTGCTCCATCTCTACTAACAAACAATGCTGCAATAATCAAGCAGGAGATGTCTGGATATTAAAAATTTATAAACAATGAAGCAAGCTCCAGAGAATGAGAAGTTATAATGTTAAATTACTCCGGAAAAGGAGAGAGGCAAAGAAAACAAATCTGTTCATCTAAGAAATCATGATTCCCAAGGCAGGTACCTTTATTGACACGAGAGATAAAGGTAGCTCAAATAAAAACTAAATGCAGTTGCAATGGAATCGACAGTACTGAGTCTACTGACAAAGATTTGATGAAAACGGAATCTCATACAAAAGCAAGATATCCAGTTCAGGACTGAGCATATCCAAGGAAGACAGAAGTGGTTGCCTTGCTGACAATATTTTCTCTTAACGACCTTCCTCCGTCAAAGAGCAAGTGGCTAAAAGCAACGAGCTCACTCAAAACCCCAACACAAGGACTGATAGAAAGCAAGTTTGTCCTCAGCGATGGAATATTGCGTCAGGGAAATCTACCAAAGCTAGGCAGATAGATAGACTCCTTTCCCGCTGCTATGGAGAGCAAGATTCTCGGACTGGGAAAAGCAGCACTCGACATCTATTTATTTAAACAACACCAAGAACAAAGCCATACCATGCCCTCCAGACAAAGACCTTCTGATTGCCATGAATGCTGCCCTCGACAACATGTACCAAAAGGACATGCTTAGTGAGGGAGAGGTCAATACTTAAGGACAAGGGGATAAGGTAAGGCCAAAGGGATTGGTGCATCTTTTTTCTAGAGGGGGTCGGGTAGTTTCGGCGCCAGAAAGATTGCCTGAACTTGGATAAAATCCAGAAGAGAGTAATCTGGAAGAGTTTTTTTTTTTCTGAAAGTTTCCCTGTTTGCATGATGCGCATTTCTGTATGGTCGATGCGGGCATCTCAAGGTTGCTTCTATTCTCGGCCCCATGACAGAATAGCAAGATAACCTTTTGGAGGGTGAATCGCTGAATAGGTATAAGATGCAGCAAAGTTATAAACACACACAAAATTTCGATATAGCAAAATGGACGCCCCTCCAATGCTTCATGATAGGGCATCAGAACACTGCACATATGCCCTGACTCAAACACCTCATGTAGTGTTCCAAGTTAATTTTTCTAAATAAACTAATTGTGAAACCTACTTACAAAAGAAATGCTTTCCACACACCCATGAACTCGATACTGAAAATTGAGATAATATCAACAGTTAAGCCACAACAGTGCTTCCTGATCAGGACAATGGCAGCAGCCAATCAATTAGCAACAAACACGTATACTGTACATTCCAAAATGTAGGTCCATTTGTTCACCAACCTTAAAAGGAGATCAGCCAATCATTGTAATGATGTTTGAATTAGTGCAAGTTGCAAATGAAAATAGAGGGGGGAAATGACGCTCATAAGATAACTGAGATCAGAATGAACCCCATGGTACGTTTGGAGTGCAGTTTTTCTAAATATTCTGCAGCATACATGGACGTAGGTATGGGAAAAGTACATACCATCTGTCCCTGCTTAGCATTTTTCTTCATCTCCACAATCAGCTTCTTCTCTTGTGTTTGTAAGCCTTGCCTCTCTCTTTCTATTTCTCTAATTGATTTGTCCAGCATCCTTTTATTTTCCCGTAGGAGTTCTGAAAATTACAATCACAAATTCAAGTTATACATAGAGCCTTCAAAAGTCATAACTCGACGGTGTATGACATAAATCATTGTGTCTTTGACCATATCACCAAAACAGTAGGCACGTGAGCCACAACCTAAAGTAAGCGCCAAACGGAAATTAGAATAGAATTAAAGATACGGAGAGCAAGCCACAGACTGCAACGGTGAATAAGCATACAAAGAGGTAAGTGAGCCAAAACACCCCTGTAAATGCATTGCCCATAACCCACAAGCCAGTGCTATAAGACAATTCAATTTCACAAGTCAACATCATGCACGCTGATAGGCAATTAGATGCACTTCCTAACGCCCAAAAATAGATGTTTGTACACAGGACAAAGTAACGCAACAATTGCAGTCATCTAAAATGGTAATCTATCCTAGACCCAGTAAAATGGGAGCAGAAAAAAAGAAGAAGAAGAAGAAGAAGAAGCTTATTTCCATACTACTGTTGTCTTTGTCATAGGGCAGTTGTCAACATAGAAAGGAGACGTTTTTATGCTCAGCCAAATAATTGCAAATATTGACAACCTGAAACCTAAATTAAGGATCACAGCTTTACGATCCCAATTACGTTACGCGCAAGTAGAGCTCAAAAACCTGCTGCAATTTACGGATGACTCCACTTGTAGTACTGCCCCAATTAGGTATCAAATTCAATTGACATGATCGTAGAAAATCCAACTCGAGATGTCACACGATGATAACAATTAGCGAAACCAATATGTGCGTTTGTGTGTGTACGGATCGAAAAGTGAACCTGCGGGTGTCTTCCTGTTGCCGAAGAGGAAACTCATCTTGATTGATCGACGAAGACTGCGTGTAACTCCGATGAATCTCTGCTTTGCTCTCTCTCTCTCTCTCTCTCTCTCTCTCTAAGAACGAAGACTACACGTCGAATTCGATAAGTGGTTTGCTTCGGGCCCTTGATGATCGAACTACTATTCTATTACTACTATTTAGCAGTAACGCGGTATAGTTATTGAGGAAATACTAGTATTAGACGGGAAACCCCTCGAGAGTCTCTGAGCCGGAAAATTTTGTTTCTATGTGCCGACAGATTTTCCAATCCCTCACCATGGAGGAACTGGCGCCCTCGAGCAATGCTATGGTGATCATTTTTAAGACCATGCGATGAGTCGTCAAAGTATTGGTAGAATGTGCTCATTTATCATGTAATGGAACATGTTTTATTAATTCTTTTTGTTTTTGTGACCGAGGAACAACCCTACAGACGAGCCATTATTTTACCCGACTGCGCAATCCAAACCTCGTAGGAGAATAAGTTTTATTAATACTTTGATGACACATTCAAAATATGGTACTCAAAGATGGTCACCAAAGTACAAAGTACTATTGTTTCTCCTTATCGTGCTTTGGGCATTTTTTCATCCCGCGTTGGCGTGTGAAAACGAAGTATTTCACAATAAAGCTCATACTAAGGAATGACATGAAGAGAGCGGAGCCCATCACGTGACGATGTTTCAAAAAAGCCAGTGATAGATTTTTACCGGTCATGATAGAGAAGACCCAGGCCATGCCTCCACTAAAGTCATTCCCTTTCAGAATTTGGCTTTGCTAATCTGCAAAATTATGTGAAGGCTGGAAATTAAGCCGAAACCGATTACATGGTCGACTGTAATTGTCATGTACGTCTTGATCTAAATTTTTACCACAAGATCCAGAAAAATGTTTTTTACTTTTTCCTAATTGGCAGGAGGGGGATTAGAGAAGTTTAGGGCAAATGAACGAGCTGAATGACTAATGATTCAAGGTAGATTTTAGATATTTAAGCTTGACTAGCTTAAGAGTGAAGATTTTCTCAAACGAATTTGAATCGAGTTTATCCAAAGCCAATATCGAGTACTTTGAGCTTTTTATGCTTAACAAGCCGAATGAGTTCAATGTTAACTTGTTCAGGCATGGTTTCAAAACTTAACGAGCTTCAAAAAAAATATGAAAACTTGTTTATATAACAAACCGATCTCTGAACACACGAAACGTTCTAACACAAGTTAAAACTCCATAGTTCGTTTACTACAAAACATTCACACCCAAAAAGCCAAAGTTACAAACAAATAATTGGTAAAAAAACCTTCCTAACATTTATTAGTTGGTTTGAAACTACTCTTAATTCCTATATTCTCCCGCCGAAACCAAGAGGTATCCAACGTGATAAATGGTAGTACTAGCTTACACCCATGCTCATACAGGGTTCAATCCCTGCCAATCCTCAAATAGATAAGCATATATTCTTAAACTATTTCCAAGAACGTACAAAATCAAACCCACCCAAATCTTAAAAGAAGCAGATTATTCGGATCAATTCGCAACCAAAGCAACAAGCAGTCACAAAATGTCTACAATTATTTTCTTCCATCAAGACAGCATAATATCCAAGAATGAACATCGTTTCCATACCGAGTTCTACTGGGGACAGAATAATCAAGTCAAGCATACACCTCGAAAGGCTTTACTCCTCCATCATTAAGCTGATTGGATCATAATGCATCAAATACCAATTTAACCATCCAGACAAGAGATGGCTGCATAATTTTCCAAGGGGGCAGCGTTCATCCTACCTTCCTAGTTTCTGAAACTTGTCATTTGGTTGATTCCGCTTTCAGCCTCTGGACATCTACCAACTGGTACAAATCCCCTCGCCTCTGCTTCTGAAATGGAAGATTGGTTCTGCATGTTGTAGCACAAGTTTTTAGGGGAATTGATACAGCATTATTTCTAATGTGTTTACATATTCCTGATGTCAAAACACATATAACATCCCCCACAAACTGCAAATTCAGTAATCATTGCTTCAGTCCAGAAAATGTGAATCGGTAACTGTTTCCTGCTATGCTTAAAGTTCAAATTGAAAAAGAGGAACCCTACTAATTATAATGTGATTAAAAAAATTAAAGACCAAAATATAGAGTTCCAGGGATCATAGCATACTGAAGTCACAAACAAGAGGGAGAATGGATAGGAATAAAGAACAGGATGATGACTGGCTCACCTTCTAAGATCAATTAGCGAATAATCTATCTCTGCAACTACTATTGCCTCATCATGCTCTGTTGTTGCCATGACCTCCCCAAACTGCCATGTTCATCCCCTTCAGTGCTCCAACAGAGAAATCACCAACAGCATGGATGTACAAATAATTAGAGACTTAATTGTAGACTCACCGGTCCAACAAGGGTAGAGTGTCCCCAAGCTACATAACCAGCACTAGCATCTCGAGCAGGTGAACAAGTTGCCACAAACAACTGCCAGTTGCGGACACACGACCAAGTGAATACAACCATCAAAACTAAAAACAAGAACTATGTTGAGAAACCTAATGCTCCGTTAAAACGGGACAGTTTATTGATTCATTAAAAACAATGTCAGGTATCTTTTGAAGACATGCTTAATCATCCCAAGCAAAAGGCCATCCCAAAATAGCACAGATAAGCAAGCATTCTCAATTTCTACCATTGCATGTGCAATACGTGATCATGTGATTCAGGATTGTACTAGCTTGCAATAAATCAGTATCATAGTACTAAAGGTGAAACAGAAAGCAGTTGGTAAAAAATTACCTGGCAATCCATTGCCCTGCAGGAGAACAATGGAAGTAAATATTAGAAGGAACAGTTATAAGAGTCAAAGGTATGAGACAACTGAAGCAAATAAGAACCCTTCCATCCACATCCTCACAGGATTTGTGTAAATAAGCCTTTCAAAAAAAAAGAAAAAGGATTTGTGTAAATATGACTGTAGTACCTCCGTAGAAACCATTAGTCATATCTGGCACAGCTCTTGTTGTATGGGACCTGATTATTCCCCTTTATTCCTTTAACTACTGCATTGTCATGTGCCAAGACTCAGGACATGACTCTTATGTCCCATGGTGCACCTTTGTCCTCCATAATCACAAAAGTTTGGGACATAAACTGGGGATACTAGATCATTGAGCATATAAGACAATGAGTTACATGGGCAGGAATAGGTTTTGGCAGCATGCACATGGACACTGAGAGACACAGATGAGCAAAAGAGAGAACAAGAAGTTTCTCTCAACTGCAGTGAAAATTTTGAAGCAAAAAACAACAATTATTAACAAAATGTACACTTCTACTATCACTGTGGTTTGCAGAACAAATTTTACTTTCAAACACATTTAAGCAGCAGCAGGAGTCGTAAGATGAACCCAAAGCATCCAACTTGCAGTTGGCTTCTGCCTTCTGCAATTGACTTTTAACATTTCCCTGTACTCCCAAATTCCGACATATATGGGCAAATGCTTGGGCAATGGTAAAAAGATCAAGTAACAAAAAGTGGGATTGGGGATTCAAGCCACTTTGCCCATAAATAGGTAGATTAAGCCAATACCAGTACTACAAGGTGGCATCCTGAGTCAAATATGAAATGAGGACTTATGATTGCAAATTTTAGTACAGAATATGGAAGGTACAAGGTAGTACTGTCAAATGAGTTACCTCGCTCTCTGCAATAGCTCCCAGTGCAATGGACCAGTCACCATGTTAAATGCCCCAGGATAGCAGATCAAGTGAGCCCCTGATAATAAATGAACAGTTGTAAATGTTAGAAACCATGTTATAACACGAAACTGAGTTCCGCCAAGGAATCCAGGGGGTTAGGACAGCACCCAAATGTCCCTAACATGTGCTCTGTTGTAAAACTGAGAGCAGAAGGAAATTCGTTACAACAAGGTAGCTGATCTTGGAGAATTAGTTAAAAGTCTAATTTTAACCAAGGCATATTGATCAAGGAAAAAGTTACTAAATTTCATCCTATTTTCAGATGATACAGTGAATCAACATATTTTAGGAGTCAACATCTAAAAATCAACTTATGTGCCAGCATGATAACCACCAAATAAATAGTCTTATCGCATCACATACTACGAAGTAGTGGAAAACCCCCCAAATAAAACCAGTAACCAGTTCTTTTTTACTTTTCCGTATTTGTGCAGAACAACTTAATTTTGAAGGGGTAAATAAAGATACCTGTCAAACAAACAGATGTAAGGAGAACATACCTCTTGCTGCATATAGCATAGCTAATTCCTGGAACCGGATATCGTAGCATATGCCGATGCCAATCCGACCGACATCTGCAATAAAAAACTTCTTGTAATTTGTAAGGATCAAATAAAAGGTCAATGACAAGAGTAAAGTCTATGTCCCAGTGATCTTTGCAACTGCTGAACGGAAAACAAGCAAACCTGTATCCACAATAGTTGGGCTCTCCCCTCCTGTAAGAGTCAGTGATTCCTTAAAGGTTATCTGACCTGGAATATCAATGTCAAAAAGATGTACCTGTATTTATGGCCAGAAAGGTTGTTAATCCAGAGCTTTTGCAAAGGAGTCAAAACAGTAGTCAATTATCTATCTTTGGTATCGTCAATATTGTGCTGCCAATTAATAATGTAAGAATAATGGAGGCACATACCTTCCTGTGTTTTGCCTTGAGCTTTCCATCACTACCAAAGACACAGCAGGTATTGTACAACTTATCACCAGAACGTTCTGGTATAGAGCCACCAACAACTGTAATCTGTAGACTCCGGGAGAGTTCAGACAGCATCATAGTTGAAGGAGATGCATCACCACCCGCATCAATATCCTCTGCATATACTGGGAAACTAGCATTTGAGTATGGACTATTCCATATTTCCTGAAATGGGGTAGATACAACCAGAATCTCAGTTGAAGTATCCTTTTCAAACTTAATTAAGATCACAGTATACTGGAGAGAGAAATAATAAAAACACTCACGGAAAGTCCTTTCAAAAGGTCAAATGTGAGTACAGTTAACACTGGCACGTAGTACAGACTACAGAGACTCTCAAATTCAAGAACAAGGCATATCCAATGCCAGTGGTCACATCACCATGCAGTAAAGTTAAACAACACCCCCTATTCATGAAGGGTCAGATTATTTTTCCAAAGTAACCACCATGAAGGGTCACATTAAACCTATAAGAACTGTATGGTAAAGAAATTTGAGTGATTTCTATAAGATACTAAGATTAGAAGTCTTTTGAATGTTAGTGAAACAGATTTTATTTCAGACCATAAAGGGATAGAGACTATATGCTCGCTTTAAATCTTTTGAAGGCCAAAAGCATTTTATTGTGAACATCTAAAAGTATGCATCATCTTCAGATAAAAGCACAATTGCACAACGCGGATATATTTACGGAGATATATTTCTGAAAAAAGCAAGGTATGACAGCGATAGTCTCTTTGCACCCTCAGATCTGCCTGGACACTACAAACTTACAGGAAGAACAACTAACTGGGCACCCTTTTGTGCAGCTTCCTCGATTGCTTTTCGAGCATGAGCAATATTTCTTTCCTTGTCAGCAGTTACCAATAACTGGCAAAGAGCAATCTTGAACTGAAATGGAGGAAACACAAGTGTTATAGAAATGAGTGCAATTTTGTTCACCCTCCTTTAAGGAGGGTGAACATTACCCTCCCTCGTATTGGTTGGAATGGTGTAGGTCTCATCCGTGCAATACACTTTTTGGTAAGCATGACATCACTTTGTGGTGGGATCCACACCATTTCAACCAATAGGAAGGAGGGTAATGTTCACCCTCTTAAGTGGAGGGTAAACAAAACTCAACTCTATAGGAATACAAAACTCCGACACTTCACAACATGATCCCAAGATGAAAAGGAGATGAAGTTGAAACACGTTCATTTAAATCATTTCCAATTTGAAACTCATAAAAGAATTAGCAGCATTCGGAGGCCCAACCCACTCCTTCATCGTGCTACATGGACCTATAAAACTACCAATAACTACTGCATCACACCAATTCGATTCTCCAGCATACAACTTGACGGGATAGGTCCTAGGCCCACTGGTACAGGAATGGGAACAAAACGTGTTACGCCATATGGTTAAATTGTGATGCAATAGAGGTAAGCTTCTATAGATTACAAAAGTAAGAACTCAAAAGACAAGCATCTTCTAATAACAAGAAGTAATATTTTGCCAATTACTCATGTAAAAAAAAAATTCTAGCAGCATTCTATGACTTTGCGTTGCCTTGCTGAAGCGCCACTCCCTCAAGATTTCAAATTCTTAATATAATATTTCTTCTGGGAAAAATTTTCAGGAACTGCATAGGAAAAACTTGCGGAGAATGCTTTGAAAGCTAAATTCAGAGTTTTTTTTCCAAAACTATTAACGTAGGCGTACCGTATTTAAAACACGTTCCAAGACTTAATTTGCTAGACAGACTATTAATTTGCTCTAGCGTTTTTTGTCTTTTCAGGTAACACCTCAGACTTCATAAGTCAAAAAAATTCCTCAATTCATTGCAGGCACTTGAATAGTACAAAACAAAAAACGTGTACAACGAACAGATCAAAGGACAATCAGTAGATGATTAATGTCTGTACACATCTGTATTTGACGATACATGAAACATGAGTCTGTGTAGAGAGAGGATCGAGACTGACCTTGGTGAGGGGAGGGGTGGGCAAGGGAACAGCGGGAGGAACCCTAGATTCCTCGGCGGCTACGGAGGCAGCGGCCATCGTGTTTGTTGTAGCTGAAGAGACTGCTGTGTGTTTCCCCTTGGGATGATTGTTGAGGTTATTGTGACTGAAATTGTGGTTGTGGAAAGGAATTAGGAAGGAAGTTTTGGTGGTGAAGCGAGAGATAGGTTTATAGCGTTTCGACAGACTCCGATTGGATGAGTTGAGCCTGAGGATGGATGACGAGAGGAAGCTAATTGCAGCCATCGTTTTCATTGAGCTTTGTCATTAGGTACCACTACGAAGAACCGTTGCGTTGTAGTGGTCAGGCGTGTTTTCTTGTTTTTAGCGTGAGAAAACCTTTTCAACCGACGGAGTCCTAACAGTTGTTTACGGAATCAATCGAAATTGTTCAAAACTTTTAGACGGTCCGGATGTTAATGATGTTTTTTTGAAAATACTTCATTTAAATTCGAACCGTTTAAAATATTTTTGAATAATTGCAATTAATTGCTACGGTAAAAAACTTGTTGGCGTACCCGTGAATTAGGTTCTCTCTTCTAGCACAGATAATCGTCCGTTCTTTTTTCTTTTCTGATCCGCTACTCGTGTAACTCGTCTGTTCTTTACTTCTTTTATCATTAGCAATTTTGTTCGCACACTAGTATGATGAAGATAATTTTATACACATTTGGTGAAAGCTTTTTATAAAATGATAATAGGAATCATTCATTTTACACGTAAAATTGATGTGTATGCTCTATCCAGTCCCATACCCAAATTACGTTTCTATTTATTTATTTATTTATTAAGGATATAGCGTGTTCGATTGAGCAGATTTTTTGCAGTTCTCGTACCAAATCAATTCATCTAGAATGAACGAGTCTAATCATCGAAGTGGACTCACCCAATGTGGGTGAAGTGACCTTCATCAAGTGAAGGTGAACAAAATTGCTCTTCTTTTTAATGGGCTCGCTATCCCTTTATTAAATGTAATTTTTTTTTATTAAAAAGTCCATTTGCACATACATTAGTCTATAGATCCCAACACAAATGAATTTGTCATTTTGTCCGATGCACGTGAATTCACTAAATAATGAGGGTTTTCTGTGAGTTGAACATATTCAGACATGTGTGCATCTGCATATGTACAATATAAAGGGAAAAACTATAATACACTCCTTATTTGGGTATGTATCACATGTACTCTCCAAAATATTATGAATTATGGAGAAAATGTTACGAATCGTATTTCAAAAAAGTTGCGAATCATATAAAGGTTATGAAATACACCAAAATGTTATGAATCGTAATGAAAATGTTACGAATTGTACTGCTTAAAGGTTATAAATTTTAGAACAAAAGTTACGAAACACACTAGTTTATAGGACACAACTCTTGAACGAGCTTTAGCTCAAGTAAATCAGTGCACTTCAATTTTTTCCAAAGAAATCAGTCTACCCATTACCAGTTTATAGGACACAACTCTTAATAAGCTCCACACAAAAACCGTAGTAGCATTGCTAGCTCCTCTCCAGCTCTACAAAACAAAGGGAACCTAGAAATAGGCCTCTCATTTGTATTTCAAAAGCCGAAGAGTTGTGAAATTTCAACTTCTATACCACCAATATTCCAAGTACAGAACCCAAATCCTTCGGCCATGGATCACAGTTTTACAAAAAGGAGAGAGAGGCCACAACCCACAAGGATGTTGCAGAAGCAGTTGGAAAGCGGCCGGGACTACTCTAATGTGGACGCAAATTAAGAAACAATGTGTGTGCGCATCTTGCCGTTATCGTAAAGAAGACGCTTCATTGGTATGGCAAGAGGACACTATAAATACCCCACCTCCAAAATCAGCAAATAAGATCGCCGGCTGGAACCATTCAGTAATTCACAAGTATTGTTTATGTACCCTGGCTCGATTCTCTTCCCACCACAGTCTAGCATGCATCTCCCCAAACTTTTCTCGACTGCACGTACACCGCATCCATGTACAACAAACAGAGATACCCAATTCAGCTCAAGACAAGAAAATTAGAGAATTAATTGACCAACTAAAAAAAGAGTAAGGTGCAGATTCTTCATTATGATACTCAAATGTTGTTATTATGAACTGTGGGGATAAGCCCACAGGCCCCACGTACACAAGCGTGCAAAACAACCAACGTTGATGCACTATGGGACAATGAAATTAAATAATGCGCATCAAAACACCATTTGCCAATTGATGATCAATCACATACGAAGAAAAGTTTAGAACATCTATTTAGTTCTATATGTTGTCCTATCTATTAGTGTTACTGTGTTAGTGAGATGGCGTCCATCCAGTAGCGTTAGTGTGATGGTGAATAGTGAACGCATAGTTAGCAATTGAACTGATCAGACAATGGCTAGCGAATTCGACACAGCTGAAAAATGGCACTGATAAAGAAAACTGTGTGAGCTGAAAAGACAAAGTGGACCAAGTGGCAGCATTATTCTGTTTTGCGGTTGTTGGCTATGCTGCTATCATTTCTGGTTTGGGGCTGATGGTTGTGCTGCCAGTCCAGCCACCTAAGAATGCTTGTCTAAGAGCAGATGGCCAACAAGAAATTGATTGCACTTGGGCCCTAGAGTTGACACAACAAGAACCAACCTGAATCGGACACGTCTGAGTTCCCTTTTCCGCCCAGGCAGTGCTCTGATGGTAATGTAAACCCCAGGTTCATCCTCTTCAACCCATTCAGTCTCTAGACCGCTACCATTACTGACGGATATCTCCCCAGAGCGATCTGCCTCCCTTGATGAGCTAGTCCTTAAGGAGGCATCTACCGATGATGTTTCAGTCTTAGCTCCACTAATGCTGGAGATTTCTGGGGTTGAGGTGAGACCCGAATCATAGTTATACCGAGATTGCACCGGGTGGTGTTCATTTCGCAGTGGAGGAGTAGCAGGGGTATTATCTTCAGCATGCCCGGTTTTGATGCTCTGTAATAAGCAATAAAATAACATTACCGGCTCAACATTATGAACGGGGAAAAAGTGCAATGCACTTGGTAACAATAAGACCATTTGATAAAAGTTCAACTTTTTCAATTTACACATAAAACTTCAAAAGTGGTGATGATGTGCGACATATTTCACCTCAGCTTCAGATCTGGGAGGGGTTGGAGGAAGTGGGAATGCTTGGCGGTTTAACCTCTGGACGTTATAGAGCTCCATTACTCTATCATAGTTCTCTGTCCACCATCTTTGAGCTTGCCATTTGTTGTACTTCTCTCGGCTAATCCACCAACACAAATAAGCTTTCCATCATAATTCTTCATAAGTTGGTTATAAAAAACTATGGGAACGTCAAATGGCCTCTCCCATGTATGTGGAAAACCAGTGTTGGCATCATGGCATGAAGGCCAGTTCTAAATATATACAGTAAAATTCTGATCATAGTAGATTTTTTGGGGTTTTAATGTTGTAATCAATGACAACACGAGATAGGTACCATATGATCTGAGCTCTAAATTAATTTAGTCTCTGTCACCATACTGGCAAAAAATAAAATTCTAAAAGAGACGTTCAACTCTTTCACAAAGCAAGTGCTTTCATCATTAAAACCACATGGGGGGAACAAGAATCCAATGTGTAGTCCACTCCTTATAAAAGCGAACAGTTCACACAATCAATGTTTCTTGTGTGTGTTGTGTTTTCAAATTTTGAGTACATCTGAAGAAGGGGAAGAAGGTGGGCATGGGAATACACTACGAGAATGATCATAGTTTTGTTGTCCACCACACAAAACATACTAGCCAGGGGAGTCATAAGTCACATAATTATGCGCGAGCATGAAAGCGCCTCTCGAAAGTATTTCAGATTAGTAAAACTCATGACAGTGATAATTGAAAAACGTGAGCGGGGGGTCCTATGTCAAGGGAGCCACGACCCCCTGTAGTCCACCTCTGGTCTGTCTATGTTCCAAATCCCCAACTCATGATGATAGGCAATCTTAAGCATTATACTAGGTAATCTTTCATAAACAGTTCTAATAAGTGTCTCTCCACTAAATTGGCCCCACCCAAACTTTATTGACAAAAGAGGTGCTGACCTACTTCGAGGTTAGTAAAAACTAAAAACCTACAACTTGATTCAGTGCAGTGCAGGTGAGAGATTCCACATGGACTAGGTATTGTGGGTCTCTAGGTCCATGACAAAGTGAAAATTGAAGCTACCGAATTAAATTAATGTCAGTCCTGAAGCATGCTACCAAATCAAATAAGAAAATTATTTAAGAGGGTACAAGTTTTGGGTTATAAACTTATGATACTCCGAGGTGAAGTGGTCGTAAGATGATCAGCTACCGAACCTTTTTCTTGATTATCTATAAACAAGAGTCATTTATTTTTCCCATAGATGCCAAAGGTTCACCATCAGAATACAATTATGTTGGAGTTTGTTTTTGTTTTTCCAAGCAAGCCTGAGTACAAAAACCCACTCAAATCCTCAGCACCCGAACAAAAATGCTTGTGCTAATATGCCGATGCATTTTTGGTCATTAAATCAAGTGAGAGACTCTCTGATTCGATGAGTGGAAACACACGGGAATGAGGTTACAAAAATATTTGAACCCCTATGAAAGTCCTGTGACCCCTTCCCTTTCGTAGCCAATATCGGACCACTTTTTGGCATCACCCCAGCAAACCAACGATTGCAAACAAAATAGCAGTCACAAGATGACAAACAAAGGAATTAGGCGTGGTGAAGATTGAAAAAGAAAGGCAGGCAGAGCCCCCGACAATGGAGCAAGACTTTTAGTTAAAAGTTTCTCAGGAGGCCCCCACTAAATAAGAAGTTGGAATGAGTTCTGCTTTTGGACTTTCAAAAAGGCAACCCTTTGGATTTCCTTTTCCATAATGTCTGCAAAACTTTAGAAATGAACAGCTAGAGGTTTCTACTTTCTCAAGATGAAGGGTAGTGGTGCTCCTAAAATCGATCTTCCCTGCATTCTGCTTGTGAAATTTGGAAGAGCAATAGACTTTGAAAAGAACAGTGAAGACCAAAAGAATTCAAAAAAGATCGTTGTAGATCTCATTTTTCGTCATTTCTCAATTGTTTTTTCAATTTCAATACAGATTTTCGAACTATTCTGATTTTTCTCATCAAATCGAATTCTTAATGTCACTGTTGTCACATAAACCGACGAACAACTAAAAAGTAAACTGATCAACAAATATTGACACCGTTTTCAAAGTAATTACTTAGTTTAAATTGACCCTGAGATTGCGTTTAGGATGAAGAGATTGGTGGAGGATTTTACACTTGGTAGAGAAAGAAAAGAGGAGGAATTAAACAAATACTACTTGTTTAAATTGTTGACCTTATTAAAAATTCTTTTTCTGTCGCAAATCCCTCCCCAAAACAATTAACCACACAAACCCATATGAACAGGGCAAAAGCAATGGCTGCAATGCCATGCCCGTAATTTTAAAACACAGCTCTGAATATAATTGCGTTCAGAATCATTCGATGCATATGATTTCACGTGCATCAAACGATTCGGTACAAGTTGTATAGTTGTATTCAGAATTGTGTGCGTAGAGTTTCTCCAGGGCAAAATCCATTTGACACACATAGCCCAAATAGAATCAGGACCGTCCAGATAGAATCACAGAAACAGTCCCACATACCTGAACCGAATGCGCTTGAGATCGTTCCCACCGCGTGGCATGGACACGAAGGTAATGAGAACACCGGAATCCACCTGCGCAACCCACTCCTTGGGCTCGTGCTCCTCCACGAACACGACCGGGTCGACTCGGCGCCCGCTCGCAGACGCCGCCGGCGTCCCCTCGCCGCTCGACATCCCCTTCAACCTCTCCTCCATTTCCTTCCCCCACTGTCTCGACCCCGCCGTCGATGCCGAGTTCAAGCTCGCCGTCCGCCTGTGCGACCACCGGAATCTCTGATCCAATGCCAAGTTCGACTCGCCGCCACGGCAGCTCTTTTGTCGGTGCTGAGTCGTTATTGCTCCCGTACACGGAGTGCAGTTTCGGTACGCCCCCGATGCCTTCCATGCCATGTCCTTTATCTGCAAAACCAAATCCTAAGCCTTAATTGAGGCACACAACCCAAGAAAATACACACACAGATACTGAGAACCGTGTTGAGTACGGACGCAACGGAATGCCGCGAAATGAGTCAAGTTCACTCTCAAATTGAACAAAAAAATAAAATCTTGATCAAATGCAAACAAAATATATGTAGAATAAATTATCATATCCCAGTCTGTGCATGCATAATTGCATAGTATAAACATACATTCAGAGAGAGAGAGAGAGAGAGAGAGAGGAATTAGTACTACCTGATAGGTGAGAGATTTGAGGGATTGCTTGGTAGTTGGAGTGGCATTGGGATCTTGATTTAGGGAATCATCACCGGGATGCTTCGAACGAGCTATGCACGTCAGCATTTTGGCTCCTTTAGGTCTCTGTGTAGGGATTTGGAATTAAACGAACTGACAGTTTCCGTAGTTTTTTGTGTCTCAAAAGCCCGGAGTATAGAATTTGTCTGGAACTGGAAGGATCGGTTCAGTAGTAATAAGTACAATCCAGTACCAGTTGAAGTGTAGTCAGTGGTAGTTGTGGGTTGAGCTTTAAAGCCCAGATAACGAGTGAGTTTTCGGACCGATATATACTACGAGGTATCCACTCGGCACAACTCGGCACATTTGAGCAGTCCGATACACTTTTGCATGGCTCGGATTAAAACTCTCTCTTTCCTCTCATCCTACAATTTCTTCCTCCAAATCTGAGCCGTTTAAATATGCAATGGACGGCTCGGATGCGCGAGCAGGCACCATGTGGTACCCGCTCGGCACTGAAAATTTTCCCCCAAATAACCAAGCACCAGTGCCCATGGCTAGTGGTAGTTCTTGTCAGTTTGCGCTCATCTCGATTAATTCATTCTGGGTACCTAAAAGTAACAAACCGGCATAACCTCCGGTGGATTAATTTTTCAATAGTGCGGAAGTACCGCCACATGGTGCTCGGTACCACTTTACAATCACACATTCATATGAGGTTCATGTACTTAATGGTAAACCCCACATTGTGTGATTGCAAAGTGGTATGAAGTACTCCTACCACGTAACGGTACTTCGAAACTAATGTATAATTTCACCTTTCAGCGGCCCTAATATTTGAAGTGTTTGGCCTCCTTGTGACACGCGAATTATTTTATTGTTTTCTCATAATCATAACCACTTAGCTAAACTTTTGAGGTTAATGTCACTCCTTAAAATCACGCCATCGGATAACAAATCCGGGAATTGATAATCAAAAGTCAAAAAATAGAAAAATACATGCTCCATGTATATTTTTTGGGTAAAAAATTGAGAAGAATAATCCAGCGGTACTTTCATAACAGAGTTCATTACAAAAATTGTGGATAAATCAAACAAAAATTATGGACAAAATCAAACTAATTAAATAACTATTGTAAACAAGAATAACACAATGCAGTCGATATACATTTTCACTTAGTCGATACTCCCTCCGTCCCCATTCTTTAGTCCCTTTTGGAAGTCTGTGTCATTTTTCAATTGATTATATATTGCAATCTATAATTTTTTTAGGCGATTTTAAAAATATTTTAATTTTTTTTGGTGATTTTGAAAATATCTTTTAAAAGAATTTATTGAAATTTATCAAATACAGTAAGATTCATATTACATATAAATAGTACTACTAATTAAAAATTATAATTAGTTTTTATAAATAGTATTACCAATTAAAAATTATAATTAATTTTTTATCCGATTAAAATAGGTCAAAAGACAAAAAGAATAGAAACAAAAGAAAAAAATAGAGACAAAAGGGAGTATTTTTCATCCCGATTCAGACGTTGAGCCTCAAGCAAAAAATGGCTTGATATGTATTTTGCTCATCACAAGGTTATGGCATGGTATAATGAAGAAATAAAGGACTCGTTTACATCGACAAGTCACTGGATTTGGGAACGTCTCGAGCGGAATTGTTTTCACTTTCGAGAGCTTTTCACCTCCTCATCTACATCTATTCTCGTTTGCGGATCAAAAAAAAAAAGATCTACTATTCTCGTTTAAGAGCATCTCCGACTCCCAACCATCGACCACCCGCGGATAAAAAAAAACCCATCGACCGCCCCTTTCCTTTCTTCCTGACTCCCTTCTCCATCTCTCTCTCTCTCTCTCTCAAATTCTAAAGAAGCTCGAAGAAACTAGCAAGTCGAAACCTCGAACCAAAGCTTTGATCTAGAACAGGTAATCACTCATTTTCCCCCTAAAGTTCTGTTACTTTCTGTATATTTTTCAATTTTGGTTAAAATCAGTTTGCGGTCATTTTTGAAAACCCCCAAATCTAAGAATACTGCCTTCGTTGGAATTCGCCTTTGATGGCACTTATATTACACATACATACATACATGCATTTACAGTTTACATTTTTCTTCATCTGATTTCTGCGGTTTTAGATGGAAACAGGTCTTAATTAGGACTTCTTTTTTCTTTTCTTTTTTTTTGTTGGGGGGGGGGGGGGGGGGGGGGGGGGTGGGTTTTTTTTGATTCTGCCAAAGCTGCTCGTGGGTTGGGCTTGACTCGTTTAGCAGTCGAACCGAATTCGAGTTTTTGGCTTGTTTACTAAATGAGTCATCTCAACACTCAAAAGCTTGGCTCTTCAAACTCGAGCTTTGGGCTCGTTTACTAAATAAGTCCGACTGGAACACCGTAAAACTCGGTTTGGTTTGGCTCGGCTTGTTTCGACCAAATCCTCTACGACACCCGTTCCGCTACCATCTCTCTTGGCCGCCGCCACCGCCACCACCACCTCATCATATCTAAAATTTGGTCGGCCACAGTAGAGAGAGGATCTGAACTCTGAAGCCTCTAATATTTCATTTTCTTCTCCGTTTCATTACACAAGGAGAGAGAGAAATAGAATGGCTCAAATTCCTAATCTGGACAACGCCCCTATCAATCTCACATCCATAAGGTACATCCAGTAATCACTCACATTTCCACTTGTTTTTTCGTTACTGTCGTTCTATCAAGTTTAATTAATTTTGTATCCTTTCGTGTTTTGTGTGAAATCATCAGAGATCAATCTCAGAAGGAGCTCATCACTATCCTGAAAAATGTGAGTTTCAATCTCATGCGCAGCAAAAAACTCCGCGTAATTTTGCGTTACTTATATACGTGTATGTGTTTTTCTGACCTGAATTCAAGTAATTCTTGTGCAATGGTAGATTCGAGGAAAGAAGTGTTTAGTCATCGATCCTAAGCTTGGAGGCGCTCTCTCTTTGATTGTTCAGACCTCACTCCTCAAGGTTTGCAGCAGTTGTAGTTGTTTTCATTTTCGTTGCTTTTCTTGTTTAAATTTGTGAATCAATAAGTCACTGACATTTACTTGTAGTGTTAGCGTCTTTTTTATTTTATTTTATGAACTGCGTAAAACTTGTTTCATTTAAATAGGCCCCCCGCTAGTCGACAGTGGGATTGGTCCCGAATTAGTGGAGGTGCACCCAAGCTGGCAACAAACTCATGGGGTCGGGTGTTTAGTTCTCATTTTCAAAGATTATGACGACAAGTCCTAGGGGGCTTCTTTCTTCTTAAGAAATCCCTACCTTTTTCATAGTGTGAGCTGGGAGTAGCTCCGAAAAGTGAAATTAGACTAGCTGAAATGGAAAGATGCATTCATGATTCACCAGTTAAGTTAAGAAAACAGAAGCTGGAAGAAAAAAAAAAACAAAAAACTTTGCTGTTACGGTCCCACAGTCAGTCAGGCAACCTGACCCATTTCGAACAAGCACACCTGAGTTGTAAGGAAAAATTGTTAAAGCACCGAACTTAGAACCAATTGGCAGGAGAGTCCGCCCAGGCTCATATACTAGGTTTGGAGGTTATATTTAACTAATATGGGACAAGCTCTAACATTCCCCCATACGCGCGACCCTTGACTCACATGTGGTGAGATAAACAAACGATACAACACATACGAGTCAGGGGTCGCACATGGAGAGGAACAAATGATCCATAACACATGGATCATAACGAACAACAGTGCACTTATGGCACAAACAAGGGGGAACAAATTTTTCGAAACCCTAGTTCTGATACTATGTTAAAACATCCAATTCAGAACCAATTGGCAATGAGTGGAAAGACTTCCCAAGCTCATATACTAGGTTATATTTAACCAATGTGGGACAATCTCTAACAAAATTAATAATAAAACTCGTTTTTGGTATTTTGCTTTCAAAATCAAGAAAAATTGTCAAATGTATTGTGTGCAAGCAGGAACACGGGGTAGAATTGAGGCATCTTACTTCAGAACCAATTCAAACTGAATGCACCAAAGTGGTTTACCTTGTTCGAGCTCAGATTGATTTGATGAAGTTTATCTGCTCTCATGTTCATGCTGATGTTTCAAAAGGACTTCAAAGAGAGTATTTTGTTTACTTCGTTCCTCGGCGTGCAGTTGCATGCGAGAAGGTCAGTTTTCTTTATTTTGGTGTTTGGTCAGTTGTAGCCTTGTAATAATTTACTCAATGATCAAATTGCATGTACATATTTGTAGTGAACCTTTATGTGATGTAAGGACTTTATTTGTCGATTTTTGTAGATACTCGAGGAGGAAAAAATTCATCATTTGATGACTATTGGGGAGTACCCCTTATACATAGTTCCTTTGGACGAGGATGTATTATCTTTTGAACTTGACCTCGGCTTTAAAGTAAGTTTTTTATTGCCAGCCTTGGTCGTTTTCCTAAATTATGACCCTTGCGCTAATGTCCAAGAGTTTTGTTTATACTTGACAGGAATGTTCAGTTGATGGGGATATGAGCTCTCTTTGGCATATAGCAAAAGCAATTCACAAGCTTGAGGTTCATAAATTAGTTGACTTGACTTGACTGAAAAATGAAATAATCATGTCTTCAATACCGTTTTCGTATCTGAATAGCACCAAAGAGATTTTTTTACAAGTACTTTTGAATCTATGGGCAAGTTCGTATTGCACCTGTCCATCTAACAGTTCTCATGGTTTCATGAACTGTAGTTTTCTTTTGGACTGATACCAAATGTGAGGGCCAAAGGCAAGGCATCAGTTCGTGTTGCTGACATTCTGAATCGGATGCAAGCTGAAGAGCCTGTTAACTCCTCTGATGTAATTATGCAGCATTCAGCTCCTTTTCATGCTACCGTTCAAGACATTGTTCATGGTCAGACAATCTGATCTGTTTTTTTCTACAGATGGGTGTGCCAGAGATTAATACTCTCATCCTTCTGGACAGAGAGGTAATTTTTTTTCCTATTTAGTTCAGCTCAACCACAAAACAGTACTTTATTAACACTTTGTTGCAAATTTTGGTGGTCCATATCTTTGTTGTCTTACACGAAATTATTGCAAGGGTAAATGTAGAGCCCAAACACTTTGTTTTGATTTTGTTTCCTCTAGAGAAAACAAAAATAAGGAAAAACAGATTGAAAAACTGATAAAGAGGATTTTGTAGATGCACAAAACAATCTCTTGTTCTTCTATTCGATAGATTTCCATGGAGATGTGGGGAATATTAGGGAGAAAGAGACTTGATAGAGTGTATGGGATAGTTGGTTTTGGCAATAGTCATGTATTCTGGGTTCTCTCTTTTGTGTAAGTCTTTTGACAGTTTTGATCTGTTGGTGAGTGTACATTGTCAATTCTTGAATGTGACACACATGGCATTACACAAGGACCGTTTGAACAAATACAAGTGGTACGCGATGTAGTGGCATTGGTACGGTCATGGTATTGTAAGTGGTGGTGATGGCGGTGGTGGCATAAGATTATAAGAAGCCTAGTAAAACAACTGATTTAGTTTGTTTATTGGATCCATGTTGGAGGGTATTTTTCTCCCCTATGAGAAATTAGAATGGATAATCGAGTTGGAGGAGCACTCCCACTCTTTTTGTTTTCACCATTCAAACATGAGGATGGGAGGAAGGGGCTAGAATGGACACTTTTTTTTGTTTTTCCCTTTCAAACATAAGGATGGGAATAAGGTGCTAGAATGGGCATTCCATTCTAGCCCCTTCCTTTATAAGAAACATGGTATTGAAACAATTATGACACTGAGCAATATGCGCTGCACTCATTTTCCTGTATAATAACATGAGATCCAAATGGTTTACTGTTGTGGTCTTCCTTTCTTTCTCTTTGACTCTCATTATACAGCTTGTTTTCTGTAAGTTATTCACTCATGCTTCGACTACTTGCACGTGCAATTATCCTCCTTTAAAATCTCGACTCTTTGCACGTGCAATACCCGTCACCTGAAAAACTATTCTCCAACCAGAAAAGGCAACCTTAGAAGGGCTTTACCTTTCCAAACTGTTCTTGGGTTTACCGATCCTGAACAAGTCCATCTAAGACGAAAGGAAGAAAGCTATGATCAAAGCTGTTAAAGAAGTTGAAGACGAATGATTAGATGTGTCTTTCAGTTAAGGATTGAGGGCTGCCCCGTCCGTCTGCCCCTGCTAGCATTTGACTTTGCTCAGGGGCTAGGCCCTGAGTCTTTTGTTAAGGGGAACCGAATCCCATTACCAAAATCACGATTGGATAATAAGGGTAGTTACCATTCCCTATTCGTTTCGATCCTTGTTCTTGGTCATTGTGGCAGAACTACGTTAGCTGGTGCGGTGTGGTAAGTGCAGCACACAAGCTTGATGAGGAACAACTAAGCCAGTGGTAGCCTTGTCACAGACCAGAAGGATGATACAAGGCCGGATAGTGAGGATATTTGCTGTGATACTGGTGTGTTGACTTCCCACTGAGAGAGAGGTGCACGTAACCAACTTATCAAACACGGTGTTCAGCTGACTTGCACTGTTAAACCCCTGATGTATTGGAAAATTGGAATTAGGCACCCTTCTTTCGGGTATTGTCTAGTCCCACTACCAAGAGCCCTACTTCTTCCATGGTGTGTATAAGAGCTGCAAAGGTCATTACTACTCCCAGGAGATTATGGTTGTCTCTGTGAAGTCAAATGTACTCCATCCTGCTTAGCAGCCATCGCATGCCTAAGATTATCAGAGGACTGCTTATCTTTTTCTAAAATGCTAGCCAAACACCTGCTGCTATTAACCTTTGGTTCTATTCCAGTGTACTTGGCATATCGTAATTACAAATTACATATCATTTGGAATGATTACTATGTATATTGAGGAGTTCAGAAATGTTACCATCTTGATGCTGATGTGTTACTTGAGGATTTCTGGTCATGTATTGGAGGGTTTTATTATAATTTTTCTTCTAACTTTGATGCAGGTTGACATGGTTACTCCTATGTGTTCCCAGTTGACATATGAGGGGCTATTGGATGAGGTAAAAGCTTGCACATTAGGACTATAAGTCTATACACAATATTTTACTGGCACGAAAAAATGATTGTGTAATTTGTTGCATCACAGAAAAACTTGAGTTGAGAGCAGAATGGCTACTACCAGTTAGTTAAATAACCAAAGCTCAAAGCTCAAGCTTAGTCTGCATAATTCGTTGGTTTTTACTTTTGGTAGCTCCTTATCATTTCCTTATTTTCATTTAGTATGGCGAGGGGCATAATCAGTACGTTATTCAGGAGTGAGAGTTTGACCAAAAGAAGCATGGGGTCTACTTATGGCCTTTCTTGTTTGGCACTCACACAATTTCATTGCCAAACATTGTTGAGTACCGTGTTTGGGCCCTAAATGCACTATTGGGCTCCTAATTGCAGTTCCCAAAGGGAGTGGTCATGCTAAATCATGTAAAGCATATTGTGCCACGCTTATTATCTTAAGAGTATTTTCTTGTCCCTTCCATGCAACATGAAATGTGATTTGAAGAATTTCTTTTTTATGTTTATATATTTTTTTCTATTTTGCATAAGCCATCTTCAATAGCTGACATGCAGTTTCTACGTGTCAATAATGGTGCTGTGGAGCTAGATTCATCTGTCATGGGTGCCCAACAAGAGGGGAAAAAGATCAAGGTGCCACTTAATTCGAGGTAAACTATGTTTACATGTACCACTTTGCTACGTAACCCTGAGGACATTTGTGTGTTTCCATCAGTATTCTCATTAACATCTCTTTAATGTTGGTTGGGTCCTTTGGTTTAACTGTTTAAGAGAAGAAGTGTTGTTATTTTACATATCACTGTTGATGGGGTTGTGGAGGAATAATTTTGGTCTCGGGAGTGGGGTTGAATGTTTCAGCATGCTGCAACATGCTTTTTATATTTCGAATTCACTTTTTAAATACTTCGTTTATGCTTTTATTCACAATTAATTGTTCACATTTACTGGAAAAACAATTAAATATTCATAGTTGCAAGCACATTATTCGTTTGATGCAGGGCAGAGGTGTACAAAAGTAGCAAGGAAGTTATAACTTGCAGATCATATACTTCTAAGTACCCTAAACACTCACTGCTCGTTTGTTTGTGATTAAAATTTTGGATGGAAGAAGGGGATATAATAAGAGGGGGATATGATTGAAGGGAGGGATTAACATTTCTATTTTGCCCCCAAAGAATTGTGTAGAAGGTGCCCTTGGTGTCCAAGGGGTATTTGGTAATGCTCTGAGCCGGATAAAATTTGGACACCCTCAGGGGTGTCTAAAACTTATCCCCGTTGAAGGGGATATGTATATTTGGGGAATTACGTATCCGGGAGGGAAAACGAAACAAACACCAACTAAACTCAACCTGGATTTCTATATCCAGCTCCTATATCCCATCAACACACAGGCCCTAAGCACAACATCCACACACAATTTTTAGCCCTGGTGAAGATGTCGATTCATCCTGTCTTGTACTAAACACAAATAATGGTGCTTGTTTTAGCTATTGAACTACTTGAGATGATGAAGAGACCAACTTTTGTAAATATTCCTAGAACTTTGTTTGCAATTTAAGGGAGAGTGATTATGGAGCATGATACTTGCTGACTTTACTTAAAGCTCCTGTGTTTTTTATGTTGGTCATATTGTTATTCTGCTAAGAAGGATTGTGGACATGACAGGAAACTGTTTGGTCATATTGTTATTCTGCTAAGAAGGATTGTGAACATGACAGGAAAATGTAATGGTTGTAGCATATTTATCATGGACTTTTAGTGCAGGGAACGTTCTGTTTTACTCTATGCAGGCCCTTTTGTCCCAATATTTGTTTTAGAGAAATCTGTCTGATTAATAAACTCCTTCTTTCTTTTGTTATGTGTTTGTCAATTTGATTTTTGATTGCCTTCTTTTTTTCACTTTTTTTTCTAACAAAAGGTACGAGTCCACAAATTTTACTGCTTAGTGGTTTTGTTGAAGTTTGGATGGTTTATTTCTTGCATTGCGCTTTTGTCCAATGTCTATTTTTCCCTTTATTTTGGCACATTGATTTACTCTTGCATTGTCGTCTTTTCAGTGACAAACTTTTCAAAGAGATTAGGGATCTCAACTTTGAAGTTGTTGTCCAGGTTGATCTACAATACTTCAAAACAATCTCTATGAACTAGTTGTTCATTCTCTTATTATGGTTTTCTCAATGTTCATTTGCTTCTGAAGTTGAGTTTGTTTCATCATTCATGTTGGAGTTCTACTTCTTTAGTTGCCATTTACGCTATGATTGCAGGTTCTACGTCAAAAAGCAACATCCATGAAGCAAGACTACACGGAGATGACAACTACGGTATGTCTGTAGAATTCGCCAGTGAACCTTTACTCTTTGCCTTCTATTCTCATGACTGGGATTATTGAGTTGCAAGCTATTGATGCAATGATCTCTATGTAAGCAAAAGATTCTTACTAAATGATTAAATCGGTACTCGCATGGTGCAAACTCTAAATCTGATGCGATTAGTCCTATAATTTCAAAGTATATGCTGAGAATGTTTGTGTCTTGTTTTCTTGTTCTAATGTGCTCTCATCCAATTGTTTACAGACCCAGTCAGTGTCTGAACTAAAGGATTTTGTCAAAAAGCTGAACTCATTGCCAGAAATGACTGTAAGTTAGTTCATTTATGATTATATTCCGTCTGCACTCCGAAGGACAAGTTGAAATGGTTACTTCTTGGTGTTTTAGAGGCATATAAACCTTGCTCAGCATTTGTCAACATTTACGTCAAAACCATCATTTCTTGGTCGGCTAGACATGGAACATACAATTGTGGAGGCTCAGAGCTATGACATGTAAGCTATATTGGAAGTTTTGTTTCCAATTTTCAAAACTGTGGTTGTTTCATATTTTCACACTACATACATCTGTGCCATGAAAATTGTCTCAGAGATGCAAGGGTTTCCCTGAATACTTGGCTTCCACTAATGATCATCCAATTGTAAATACTTGATAGCAGCTTCTTTTGTTTCACCTGGAGAAATTCAACCTTATAGTTTTGTAGTCACTTATCTGCTCCCAAGTTGTCGTTTTTAGTTTTCTCATTTTGCACGGTTGACTTATTTAATCTTGAAAAATGTGTCCCCTTAGATTTTATATATGTTACAAATTTCAATGTAGCGGAGTATTATACCCAGGTTCCTATCTCTTCGCCTACAATTTTCCTCCATCTATCTCCTCAATACAAAGAACACTGGAAGTGACTTCTATTCTGTTTTCTCCTTTATCTATTTTTGGAAATAACAGTAAATATTATTCTTTCTAGAAATGAAAAGCATATTCCTCTCTCACATGTAAATGGAATGCTTTGTTGCACTAAAAAAAATAGAGTAAATGGGACGCTTCTTGGAGTAGTTACTTCTGTATCTGTAGCACGTGGTCAGTCTCTGGAATTTGAGATGCATTGGAGTTGGAGGTCTTGAACTTTTTTGATTGATAACCATATTCTTTGCTACCATGAAAATTAAATGATTGGTTTTGGCTTTTGATCATCCAGCTTGAGCATGAGGGAAAAATTGATCATCGACCAAGGGGGTAAATTATTAGTGCAAGTGTTGCTAAGTCACAGATTAAATAAAATCCTATTACGTTCAAGAATTCAAAACTGTTACAAGTTCACATGACACCAATTGTTTTCCTCGAATGTCTTCTATTAGCTCCTGTGTCATCTATAATTAGAACAGGTACTGCTTCTTGTTAGTGACATGTGTATTGTTATTCTACTTTTCACCACGTCATGTTTTCAGGTTCTTTACGGTGGTTAAATAAAATCCTATTACATTCAAGAATTCAAAACTGTTACGAGTTCACATGACACCAATTGTTTTCCTCGCATGTTCTTCGATTAGCTCCTATGTCATCTATAATTAGGACGGGTACTACTTCTAGTTAGTGACGTGTGTATTGTTATTCTATTGTCTGCAACTCGCAAGTGATCTTCATCACATAATGTTTTGAGGTTCTTTACAGTGGTTATAGTAGTTCTATTGTAATTATTTTCCCGAGGGCATGTAATTCAAGCAAGGAGCTAATGCAATTTATGACTGCAGATGCTTTGATTACATTGAAGAAATGATCCACAAACAAGAACCTCTTGTCAGTGTCCTACGGCTCCTCATCTTATTTTCTGTTACTAATGCAGGGTTACCAAAGAAGAATTTTGACTACTTGAGGCAAGTTTGTATGAAGTTTATGTCAATTCCTCAAATTTTGCTCACCTGAATTACTGTGGTGAATGCTCTTTGCATTACCTTCATACTTTGTCACTCTTGTTTTATAGGCGGGAGCTGCTTCATTCCTATGGTTTTGAGCACATGGCTACTCTGAATAGTCTAGAAAAAGCAGGATTACTTAGAAAACAGGTTTAAGAACATCCGAATTTTGTTACATAGCATTTCTTTGTTTTCCACTCAAAGTCTAGCAACCAAGTTTATCCGCTGTTTGTAGACTCAGATTCGTTCTACACCCTTGTTTTGCAGGAGTCAAAAAGTAACTGGCTGACAGTCAAACGTGCTCTGCAACTTGTGGTTGATGATACGGACACAGCCAAGTATTCTTCTTTTTAACCATGTGATGATTGTATGCTTATTTTTACAAGATCAGTTAAATATACTTCTGTTGGTTACAAATTGAAGTCAGAAGATGTGCTAATTCAGTATAGTTGGATTCTTGGCCATCACCATAGTGTCCATTGTGCAACAGTTGGAGTTAGCTTTATGGTTCAAATTTGCAACGCAAAGCATAAAATTGTCTGCTCCTTAACATTTATATGATACTGCATTTAGTTATCATTTTCATCACCATTCTTTTCTCTTTCTTTGCTTTTCTTTTCTGGATAATCATGACATTAATAGTTTAGAAGAGATGTCAAGCAGCTAGAGGCATTCACCCTATTGCTAAATGGACTGCATGGCATCTACACAGAATTTTAAAGTCCATTAGCGAAAAGTAGCTCATGTATGGAATCAATCAAAGGGAAATAGGACTCAGCAACTCGCTAACCTTTCCTATAACCAAGACGCAAGCAACAGATACCTTGGTATCTTGAACCTCAAGGGCTTCTGGTTGGATTTAGAGTTGGGGAAACTTTAGTCACCTCTCAATGAATTAGTCGATGATTTGCCGACTCTTCAGCTTTTCTCACATGTGGCCCCAGTTTGGAATAAAGTACGGTCTCCTCCCCAAACTGTATAGGGTAAGAATAAAATCCTATGCTACCCGGCCAAATAAACAGATAACTATACTGTGCGTGAACTGTCCTGCATTGCATCTCATTCTCCCGCCAAACAAGAATATCCACCAGATGGAGGATCTCAGATTCTCAAGCAAATTTTTGCTACCATGTCCAGTTCTCAATCTGGAATTGCCCAAATTTTTGCAAACCGCCTGACTGTGATGGCTCAAGCCAAGCATAATTTTTCGGCTGTCAGCTATAATATTTTACAAGTTTAGAGATGCCAAAATTTGTTGAACTCTCAACCTTGGATGACACTTGAGGCTTATAATAGAGTTTGACACACAACCTGCATGTGATATGCTTGAGAATTATACATCTCTCAGCATTTTCATTGTCTCATTAAAAGTCTTTTTATAGAAGCTGAATTAGCGTCTTAGATGCTAGTTTAGTCTCCCAAACACCGGAACAACTCGAATATAACTGAGATAGCAACTACATTTTGAAATGTGTAGGATGTACGTCTAGGGCTTTCACCGATTCTAATCATCGCCTGTTGACACTTGACTGGTAAACTTTCACAGTGATAGGGAAAGCTTAAGAATGATATTGTTTTATACAATAATAATAAAAATTTATTGAGTTTGATGCCGGGTTGACTATCATAACTTCTGCAACATCTTGAACTTCAGCATGCAGCTATATGTAAATTGAGTACTTTCTACCTGTTTCTAACATTGTATTGGATCACTATACAGTCCAACAATGTATGAACTTCGGTCTAATGTTTTTATTATTTTGAAATTTAGAGTTCCTATTGTCTTGCTTCTGACTTCTTGATTGATTTTCTTGTGTGGCAGCCCGAATGATATTTCCTACGTTTTTTCTGGATATGCACCTCTCAGCATTCGCCTTGTTCAGCAAGCAGTTCGATCCGGATGGTTAGTTTAATTTATGTACTCTGAACTAGGTATCTGTTGTTGTTGACTGGCCAAACTACTCTATTGATCTTGTGTTAATCCTGCATGCCATGAATCTGGATACATGGAAGGAAAGTTTGTCTTGATACCTATTATCTAACATTTACAAGGAGAACCACTCTCCAACAGTACAATAACAGTACACATGTAATCCGTTTTTACTATTTTCCTTTAGTTCTCTACTATTTTTCAGAACCAGCACGATATTGCTAATCTTCCTAATCTTGTTTGGTTCAGTTAGAATAGCTTTAAATGACCTATCATCTCAATATGGTCAATTCTTAGTTAATGACTATTTGATCCTTCAAGGCGTCCTGTTGAAGAAATACTGAAGTTGTTGCCCGGACCACATTCAGAAGCAAAGCGAGTTAGTGCTATTCTAGATTTTGTTTGTTGCACTACATTTTTTATTTGTTTTGTTATCTATCTATTGTTTGATTTTCTTTTTTAATCTGTTGATATATTTCTGCAGAGTGGATTTGCAAGCAGTCCATCTCTTGACACACTTCCCGGGACTCCTAGTTTGGACAAGTATGTTTTATTAACTGTATCCCTAATATGTAAATGATCTTATGTTCATTTTTCCTAGCACTCCTAGATTTCCTATGCAGTAGCAAGATGCAAGCAATACTGCCATGTACATAAATCAATTCAATTCCATTGAATATACAAACACTGCATGTACTGATAGAAGCTTGCATAATACGTGTGGCATCTTAAGTTCAGAAAATTTGTTTGCCAGCCAAAGTATTGAAATTATGCAGTATTCTTACATTAAGTGATAGCAAATCTGAGTCTTTAGTCATGCAGGCCATATGCAAGCAGTGTTGGCATTGTCAATGTCGCAGTTATGATGGGGTGTTATTGCAATGATTATGGTGCTGATTGGGACCTGTTGTTTATCCCTTTTTAGTTGCGAGCCTCGGGACTCAATTTTGAGGCGGTCGTACCTCTATTCCCTTCATCCGAAATTGTTTCTCTTGGTTGATCTCCCATAAATAAGTCAATGTACCTAAATTAGTAAAATTCCTTTTCTGCCCTTTCCTTTTGCAATTTGGAAGTAACTTTGAAATGTTGAAGAAAACTTTCCAGTAACTTTTTACGTGCAAAGATTAGATCCCTTTGGAAGTTGAGTTCTCCAAAATAGACGAATACCTTGGGATGGAGGGAGGATTATTTTTTTCAGGAACTTATGTGGTTCATGTGGATATTTTCTGGTAAAAAGAATGTGGATATTTTATGCATTACACTTTTAATCCTAATTAGAGAACCTTTGTTTCAAAATGGTGCCTGAATGTCTAAGTTCAGTTTTTCTTGTTTCTTTTCCATATGTGATAGTTAAGCTTGACACTTTTTGACATTTTTTCAGAGTTGGTGATGGGAGGCGCTCTCTAGTGCTAGTTGTTTTCATTGGAGGGGTAACTTTCGCAGAGATTTCTGCACTTCGTTTTCTCAGCGCTCAGGTACTTCATTGCTACTGAGTTGCATATTGTGTTTCCCTCTATAGAGTTTTTAACACCGTTTTCTGAAATGTAGCAATCATCAGCGCCATTTGATATTTATGAATATCACTCAAAAATCTTTTGGATGAAGTAGATAAAACGTTGTAAGATTTTACCCCCCTGTAGAAGAATCATGGCTCCATCCTTGATCTATTCTGTGCAATAAATTGCAACTTGCTTTGCAGGAAGGGATGGCATATGAATTGATTGTTGGCACAACAAAAATCATCAGCGGCCACACCTTAACTGAAACACTCATTGAAAACTTGGGATGACTTGAGTTGTAATCATCTGGCTTCTTTTAGTGACAAATTGTGCAACTTGTCACTAATCTGGTCCGTTTTGAAGATTTGACAAGTGAGATTTTCTGATTTTCCCCACGAGGTTTTTTTTCCATCAATTTTTTATATTGGTGTTATACGTAAGCGAATCCTTGCTCTTTGTTCTTTGGAAAGGTATTTGTACATGTGTAGATACTTGGCTTTTTAGTGCTGCATAATTTGTGAAGTCCGCGGACTAAATTCCTGCTTCCATTTTAAGTGCCTTATTCTCAGGCTTGGTTGATTTGTAATGCTGCAAAATGAGAACTTGGGGATGGTTTTTGGTACACTTGTTCAACTCGACGAGCTATACAAAGTGAACGTTTCCAATCATCGGAGCAAGACCGGAGCGGACGCGATTTCCATGCACAGTACCATCCCCCTGTCTGCAAAATGACCAGATCCGCAGTGTAGTCCTGTCCAGTTTCAACTTCCAAGTAATAGCCGAGGTAGTTGAAACGTGTAAGACACAGCTTGTTTTTCGTCCTGAAGATGAGAAATGTTGTGACCTTTCTCTTTTGTTTGGGCTGCCACACCTTCCCTGTTCTGGCGATTAGTTGTATCTGAAAACTCTAATTTGGAATTACGATTTTGGAAAGCAAGTTGCATCGGTCACCTGCAACTTCATGTGGTGCATAAGTTTTCTGAGTCTATGGTTAACATTCCATTTTAGGCAGTGTATTCGAGTTAAGCTATACAGTATATGGTAGAACACTAACATAAGAGCATCCACAATGTAATAATCAAAACCAAAAGGTTGCTAAAGTTAACAATGTTTGCTAAAAAAAGTGTTCACATTGTAATAATCAAACTTAGCAACCTCTTAGCAACTCATCAAATTTTGGCTTTTGAATAATCAAAACTAGCAACTTTTTTGCCAATAATCAAATTTAATGGTTCCCTCATTTTTTCAATCAAGTACACCCATCATTGCATAAAAACCTTCTCTCTCAACAATGTTTTTAGAAAATTATTTTTAAAAACTGTTTTTTTTTTCCAGAAACTTTTAAAAAAATTTAAAAAAAAATTATAAGTGTTTTGATAAAAAAAACGGATTCTAACAGTTTTTCAAAAAAAAAAAAAACTGTTTTTTTTTCACTAAACTATTTTCTTAAAAAAAACTGTTTTTTTTTTTTCAAAAAGAGTATTCAAATTATTGTCAAAAAATTTAGTTTTTAGAATTTTGTAATTTAAAAAGGTGATGTGGCAAGTTTTGGTTATCCAATTTTGATTATTACATTGTGGACTTTTACATTGCTAACTTTAGCAATGTCTTAAATAGATAATTAAAAGATGATGTGGCAACTTTTGGTTATCCAATTTTGATTATTACATTGCGGATGCTCTAAGAATTCCCATTAGGAAAATATATGTTGTGTATTTTTTTAATCAACAAAAGTTGTTTCATTATTGGTAACGGTTTATTAAGGCAGCATTAGTTAAGATAAAAAAAAATACTCGGTTATGTTTATTTAAGTAGAAGGGAGCATCGGATTGGGTAATACTACTTTCAGAAGTTGGCCGGGCATGTTCGTTTGAGATACTCAAAATCTCTGCGCACACGTTCTTTAATAAATTTTCTATGTTCATCTCTCCTCACTCATTATACTTTAAAACATCTTTCAAAATCCAAACCGAACAAGATCCTCAAGTCCAACACAAGCAGCGCTGAATCAACAAATTAGTGTGAAAAAAGAATGAAGCTGAGGACCCAATATGAAGAAAATAATTGTTTTAATTTGTACGTCTCCATTGATACCGTATATATGAGAATAATTGTTTTATTCTCACATATACAATACTAAGGGGTATGATACCGTTAATCTCGTCACCATTATGTGTCGGAGTTTTATATCCAGTTACGCGTACTGCACATGTATTTGATTATTCGTTCCATCATTTAATTAAACTAACCAATTGTTGATCAAGACCCATCAAACTTTAGCAGCATAATTGCCTCTAATATAATGTAACATTCGAAAACAGTTCAAACTTAATACTGAAAAGGAGTTCAACATATAATAACCTCCTCACCCCAAAAAAAATAAGAAATAATAATAATTTAGTTCAAATTTTTTTCAGGGTTTCGATAACTAACCCTCAATGAAACTGAAACCACCACGAGGTGATGAAGCCTCCATCTCTAAGCGAAACACACGCGACCACGAGGCCTTGAATTAAGCCTCCATGTCTAAACGGGACAACTCTGTTGTATCCGCCAGAAAATCCAGGTAAGCTACCATGTATAGCTGGGAGCAGGAGCTGGTTTTTCCTTTGGTCGCGCCCTCTTGATCTCAACCTTTGTGCCTTCCATGTCAATGTAATTGCCATTGATCAGGATGTTATCAACCGCCTGGGCACTGTCAAACACGACAAAGCCGAATCGTGATCCCGTATAATCGTGATCCTGTATGATCTCGTGCCACACAACCGTCCCATACGCCGAGAAAAATTCCTTAAACTTGTCTTCAATTAAGGTTCTTGGGATGCCACCGACGAAAATCTTCTTCGGATCCCAATCCACTGGTCTTTTGATCCCAGATTGTGTACTATTTGTCTCAACTTCAGCTTCATGCTTTTCAAGTTTCTCCTTATTTTTCTCAACTTCAGCAACATACTTTTTGAGTCTCTCCTTTAGATCCTTCTCAACTTCAGCTTCGTACTCCTTTTTAAGTTTCTCCTTTAGACAAGCAGCTTTCTTCTCAAATTCTTTCCTCGCAGATTTTGCCCCCTCAAGCCTCCTTTCATAAGAATCCTTGAGCGCGTTGTATAATCCGGCACGCGTAGTCGCGGTTGATATTTCAGCCAAATAACCGCTCTTGATTGGCGACAGCAGCGTCTTTCGATGAGCTCAACTCCTGCGAGAGACGAGTACAAGAAGCACGCGACTGCGCCAACTCTAGTTCAATTTCTTTCAGCCGAGCCTCCTTCAACGCGGCACTGCACGTCAAGGTTTCCATCTGGTCGAGATAGCCGTTAATCGCGGCGTTCTTCTCGCTAATCTCTGAATTCTTGTGCTCCAGCAACGCACGAAGTTCGGAAGCTTCGGTAGACAATCGCTCGACGATCTCTCCATCTTTCTGATCGGTGGCTTTGAGATAGATTTGGTGCGGTAGAAGCGGGAGGGCGCCGGAGCGGGTCTGTGCCTTGTACTTTTCGAGTTGGTTGTAGAGTTCTCTGACGAATGCGTCGGCCTTCTCTGCCACTAGAGAGGCGTCGTGTGAGCAGCTTTCGTACTCTTCTTCCGAGATGAACATCGGCATGGCGTCGCTCTTTGATCAGTCGAAAGTTTATCGGAGAAGAGGAGCGGCGAAGTCGATTGGGGAAGAGGGCGCAGCCTTCTGAATCGTTTTTATAGAGGGACGGATTTATGTTTGGAATCCTAGAAACTTGATCAATAAGTTATCAAAAAAGATACAGGGACCGACCGGTCCCCTACTGAAATCGTACCAATGGCCGCGCCGGACCGTCTCTGGTCACCGGACGGCAGATCAAAGCCGTCCAAAAATTCTAAAAAAATAAAAAATGAGAGGCCCCCGAGAGAATCAACGGTATCCGATGTGTGTAGGATACTTGATCTAAACACCATCTTTTCGTGTATATAAAGATAGGGTGTTTGGATCAAGTATCCTCCTACACATCGAATGTCGTTGATTCCCGCGAAAGCCCTCTCGTTTTTTTTTTAGAATTTTTGGACGGCTCGGATTGACCGTCTGGTGACCGGAGACGGCCCGACGAGACCGTCTGTACGATTTCAGTAGGGACCGGTCGGTCCCTATAGCAGAACTCATAAGTTATTTACGGCTCCTCACGGTTGAGATGAGTTTTGAAATTTTGACCGATAATAAATATTTTTGATCGATAATAATTCGTTTTTAATCTAAATTGTTCAAAATACTTTTGAACGCACAAGATTGAGCGCGAACGGTCTGTAAATAGTACTTGTTTCTCAATTGTGGGATCAGGATTCTTCTAATTTTTTGGAAGTGTAGTGCTACAGCCACCGCACGCCGTGTGAGGCCCACTTCGGGCCTCGCACAGATGATCCGAGCCGTTTAATAATTAAAAAAAAAATCGAGTGGGAATTTTAGAACATCAGCTCGATCCAATATGTGTAGGTGCTTGGATCAACCTTCTCATCTTTGGAAAATCAAAAAAATGGAAAGATTAATTTTCTGGTGTATAGAAAGATGAGAGGGTTGATCCGAGCACTTATACATATCGGATTGAGCTGATGTTCCGCTTAGCCCACTTGGTTTTTTTTTTTTAAATTATTGAACTGCTCGGATCATCCGTGCGAGGTCCACAATAGGCCCCACATGGCGTGTGATGGCCGGCCACCGCATTTTGGTGCGGTGGCCGTAGACTTTCTGTTTTTGGAAAGCACTGACTGTCACTTTCTTAAAAAGTTCCTTTGGCTGTTTCCTTCCTCGATAAGGAGGCTTCCGCCACGTGACATCTGCGTGATTCTCCCACCCATACATAACTGACGAGTGCTCCGGGCAACACAATTGTGCTCGGAACCGTTAGATGCATGTGAGTCCATGTGCATCCAATAGCTCACATACATCTAACGATTTCGAACATAATTGTAACGAGAGTTATGTAAAAAATCTGTGTTATTAGGGCTCTGTTTGAAAAAGTTTTTATTTTCAGTTTTCTTTGGTTGTTTCTGAAGTTTTTTTTGAAAATAACACCATAAATATGTTTGTGCCACTGTTTTTGTTTACAATACACATAATCAAATCCACTAGTTTACGAAAATTTTAAAAACACAAAAAATGCGTTTTCATTTGTTTTGAAAATACTTTTGACTGCCCAAAAAATAAATAAACAAAAATTATTTTGATCACCAAACATATTTTCTGTTTTTTAATTTTTAATAAACAAAAAATTGGCAATTTTACTAAACTTTATAACCTACCTACCTCCCATCCATACTGAATAAATCTACCTCCCACGGTCCCACCTTCCTCAATCCTCACCGTCAATCATCATCACACATCTACGTACTTATGCCGATATTAATGTGTATTATGAAGATGCTAACAATAATGTTGATTCTTTATTCTCTCTTAAGTACCTACTATTCTTGGGTCACAAGTTACAAAAGTCGGTCAGGAAGACTTTACCAAATGAAATTCCGTACCGTAAAATCAAGTTTACAGCGCTCAATCTTGCACGTATAAAAGTATTTTAGACGATTCGGATTTTAATAAAACACTCTTTCAAGCAAGGTTTTTTTTTTTTTAAAATCCAAGCCATTGATTGTCAAGACGGATGGATGAGATCGTCCGCGTCCGTAAATAACTTATTCATGGAGGACCCATGAATAAGTATCTCTCTTACAAAATAAACATAATTATAAATTTCTTAAAGTTTAGGGATTTATACGGATTTTTTTTTTTTTAAAAAAAATTCTCGAACTTACACCTCAATGTCTCATAAATATTTGAATTTTTTGATATTTCAAATAAACACTAAAGCAAAAACCCGTTATGAAATTGGACACTCAATTTCAATTTCCTTCCATTTATTGACGAAAATTGCACAGGTGACATGTTTGGAGATAAAATAGTTACTCGTGAGGTGAGATTGCAATGAAAAGGCAAAACTTCCCCGTCAAATTAGGATAAAAGTATAGAGATATAAATGAGGGGGTTTTCTGTCGCGATAAATCTGTCCACATAGACAATGTGTGTATAGATTGTGCACAGATTTTGTTGTAGGATCCACTACAGATCCCACACAAATGATCCGAGTCGTTTATTAAATATAAAACATTTTTTGAAGGGTTTCCGTAAAAAGTCAGCTCAATCCAATACCTATAGGTGCTTGATCTAATCATCTAACTTTTCATTACCTGAAAATCTGAATGAAAATTTAGATGATTGGATCGAGCACTTATAGGTATTAGATTGAGCTAATTTTTTACAGAGACCCTTGAAAAAAATATTTTACATTAAATGAACTGTTCGGATCATTTGTGTGGAACCCGTGGTGGGCTCCACAATAAAATCTGTACACAATTTGTGCATAGATGTATGTGTGGTTAGCAGGGTTCTTTTTGTCGAACCCTATGGGCCTCCTTCGCGAATTTTTTAAAGTAATTCAAACCGTGTATTTTGTAGGGTTAGCTTGTCCGAACATTAATAGGTATGTTAAAAGTTGAGTTTCTAGACGAAAAAATAGACGCATGGATTTGTCAACTGTTTTTTAAGTTAAATTGTCCACATCTGTTCATTTTTTTGTTTAAAAACTCAACTTTTAACATACTTATCAATGTCCGTACAAGTTGGTTTTTTGCACGGATACATTATTTTATAGGTCCTATAAAATGCATGGTTTGAATTACCCAAAAAAATATGCGAAGGTGGCTCACGGGGGTGACGGAAAACTCCCTTTTCTGACTCATTCGGACAGAATTTACACCAGTAAGTAAATACTAGTAGTCATTTATAGTAGTAGTAAAATTTATTAGTACTACTACTTAAATTCACCGCATCCTCTCTGTTTTTTTTTAGTACTGCCCCGTCTCATTTTCTATGGTCTTTTTCGATATTCGTCTTGTTTTTTAAATTCTTATATCTTCTAATTTATAATATTTTTCATAATTTAAATTTTTTTATTATAAATTTAATTAAGAACTATCAAATAAGATTTATATTGCATATTTTTAAAAATTCATACCAGAAGATAAAAAAAAATTTAAGAATTACATGAATATCAAAAAAGTCTTTAAAAAGAAAAAATGGGACGGAGTGTATTTTTTGGAGTTTTCCCTTTCCCGGTAGTTGTTTTTCCCAGGAAGCTCTGGCTGTCACTTTCTTTTGGCTTTTTCCTGCCAGGCTCCCACTGAGGTTTCCACCACGTGACATCCACCGTGCTTCTCCCTCCCATACTTATAACCTACCTCCCACCTTCCCCACCGTTCATCATCACCAACGAAAAATCACCGATCTACAGATCTCCCACCACGTGTCGGTAATAACTCTCCCATCCCTACCCGGTCCCACCTTTACATCCGAAAGTCCCCCCGCCTCCACATCACCACCACTTAACCGCCGCAGCCCCACCTCCGGCCACCACGCCAATTTACATAATTTATTCTGCTATACACACAGTATATACACAGGGTACAAGCAGAGATAGTCAGGCCTCTCTCTCTCCTCAGAGCATTTAAAAGAGCTCCACTTTCTCTCTCTGCATATATATACATATACATCGTAACATCGACACGTATGCGTCGATGTTGAGGCAGAGAAAGGGCTCTGAACCGGAGAAATCATCTAAACCGGAGAAGCCACGAGTTGACGGGGAGGAGGACGGCGACGACGACAGCAAGAAGAAGAGGAGAGAGAAGGAGAGGTTCCATCAGAAGAGGAGAGAGAAGGAGCTGAGGAGGTGGAATTGCGTGGACAGTTGCTGCTGGTTCATCGGTTGCATATGCTCGATTTGGTGGTTTCTGCTGTTCCTGTTCAACGCGATGCCGGCCTCGTTCCCTCAGTACGTGACGGAGGCGATAACGGGGCCGTTACCGGATCCGCCGGGGGTGAAGCTGCTCAAAGAAGGGTTAACGGCGAAGCATCCGGTGGTGTTTGTACCAGGAATAGTTACCGGAGGGCTTGAGCTGTGGGAAGGGCACCAGTGTGCCGAAGGGTTGTTCAGGAAGAGGCTATGGGGTGGTACATTTGGGGAAGTTTATAAGAGGTAACTGAATTCCAATCATTAGCGGTAAATTCATGATAATTACATTAATTTTCAAGATAATGAGAAAATCCAGCAATGTCTTTTAGAAGCTCTAAATAAAGTGACAAAGTGTTCACGCAGGAAGAAAGAATCGAACTTTTGACCTCCTACTAAGGTGCAGGGACTCCGGCAAATTGAGCTAGCATCGTTGGTTTAGTAGTCTAATTTGACGTTATATGTATGTATGTTTTTCTTAATCATAGTGGAAATAATGTACTGACTCTGGTAGATGTAGCCATGAACCAGGTTAATTTCTGTGTGCTTGTGATTACTCCATTATGTGGAATTGCATATATCCAGTTTTAAGGTTGGTATATTCGGAATGGTAATTGTTTGGGTAATCTAAGTAGTGTTTTGCTTTTGTGCTTGGTAGGTGTAGCGGTGTACTGTGTACTTGAATGCATTTGTAAAGGGTTGATTGTTATATGTGGGGGGGAAAAGGTGTGTTTTAGCTGTAAGTATGGGAAAGCTGTTTCGTTTACTTTAGAGAAGAAATATGGTTGCTGATGAGTCTCTGTGTTCATTTTAGTGAAAGAGTTTCCTATTCATTTCCTTTCACACTTATAAGTGTCTTCCAAGGCGAATTGTTACATGAAATTGACGGAGGTTCTTGATTGCTCTGAGGAAATTGTACGAGTGGATGAGCTTGCAGCAACTCTTTCTTGAGTTAGTACTTAGTAGTGAAACCTAAGTAACAGTAGTATGGGGAAGTGTTATTCAAATACATCTCACTAGTTGGTTTGCTTTGCTACTTCTTTTCTTCCTTTTGGACCACAACTTGTTTGCTGCTCTGAATGCTCAATGTGGCTCAGTTATTACAAGAGAAAGGGTGACAGATGATCAATGAAAGAAACCAAGATACAGGCAGGCAACCATGCAAGTGAAAAAGGTTTCTTAACACACACACACACTGGGACCACAAGTAGGTTGGTGCTCTGAATGTCTGAATCTTTCATATGGTCCAGTGATTACGCAGGAAAGAAATGCTAATACATAATGAGGAAAAAACTATGACAAGGGCAGTCAACCATGTAATGAAAATGGTTTTTTAATTTGCTCTTCTTCTTGTTGTGTTTGGGAAGGATGATAAGTGGAGAGAAAGAATATAAGGAAGGAGCGAAGGAGGATTCTGAGGGGACACTGCTTTTAAGTCCCTGTTGAGGAAATTTTTATATAAAATCCAGAAGATCCTTGAGTATATGAGCTGGAGGGTAGTGAAAAAGGTTTTTAGTGAGACATATAGTAGTTCTTCAGGCTTGACTTTTTCTTTATGGTGATGGACACATTTTTTTGTTTGCAAAATGAGGCCGAGCCAGCTGCAGCTTTCGAGCCTGCTGACTGATACAGGGGATCTAGTGCACGTTGATGCTAGTAACTTAGCCAGTTTTCCATATCCTAGCATAGGATATCTTATGAGATGATAATTCGTGCTACTTGGAAGTTGGAAGGTTCCGTAGTTTTTGGATAAAGATTAATGCAAGTGAGCAGTCATCCTTAATCTAGCATTTTCCAGTTCTACCTAGTCAGCCGGAATATGAATCATTATTTTGCTCCCACGATAAGCCTGTGTTCCATACATTTGTTCATCTACTTGCTCCTGGCGTGCTCCATCCAGTTATCTTATTCCATCGGTTAACTGAATCCATTACCTTTAGTAGTGCTTTAAACCAAATTTGTAACTGAACAAATATGTTGCTCTTATAAAGGTTAAGGTATTGGATTGAAAACCTGCATTATACATTATTGTAACCTTGCTAGTTGAGCAAGTATGTGTCTTCATTACATATTCTAATAGCATTAAAATGTACTCGCAGTTTTTATATTATGTCACCCATTGCTATAATGACATCATATCTTGTTCTTAACCTTATCAGAGTTTCGTTGTGTTAAATTTTAAAAGCAATTCTATGCTGGTTGGAATTGAAAAAGGGTTTTACTTTTTTGTGTGATATTTTCCTGCAGACCATTATGCTGGGTTGAGCACTTGTCACTGGATAATGAAACTGGATTGGACCCTTCCGGTATAAGAATTAGGCCTGTATCTGGCCTTGTTGCGGCTGATTATTTTGCTCCTGGTTATTTTGTGTGGGCAGTTCTTATTGCAAATTTGGCACGCATAGGGTATGAGGAGAAAAACATGCATATGGCTGCATATGACTGGAGGATATCCTTTCAGAATACAGAGGTATGTTTGCGACATCCTTAATTATTCCCCGTCTTGTTCTGTTACATGTGCATTTGTTATTGCTTATAATATTATCAACATAGAGTTTAGATCAACTTGCGCCTTGTGTAACTATTGATATTCTCAGGCAAGTTATACCCCTCAGTAGCTTTTGGTATACCAACTTTACCGTTAGGTTTTTTTTGGTATGCCTGCCAAGTTGGTCATGCACGGATAGGCATAGCTGTTTTGTCCAAATTCTCTTATTCCTTTGGTATTCAGATTTATATGCAGCTAGTAACCGGTGAAACGTTAGTGGTTCTAACATCAGGCATTAATCAATATCTGTTTTTTATACCGAGTTATGCCCCTCGTTAGCTTTTGGTATACCAACTTTGCAGTTATTCTAGATACCCTTACCATGCTTTCCATGCCTGCCAAGTTGATCATGCATGGATAGCTGTTTTGTCCAAATTGCCATTTAGTAAGTGGTGAAAAGTTAGTGATTCTTCATTCTTGCATCAGGCGTTAATTGATCTTGTGTTTTTGATACAGTACAGTCTCTTAAATTTGATTCTCTCCTAAATTGAATCGACCAGGTACGCGACCAAACTCTTAGCAGGATTAAAAGTAATATAGAACTCATGGTGGTGACAAGTGGCGGTAGAAAAGTGGTCGTAATTCCACATTCAATGGGGGTTCTGTACTTCTTGCATTTTATGAAATGGGTGGAGTCACCTGCCCCGATGGGTGGTGGGGGTGGATCAGATTGGTGTGCTAAGCATATAAAGGCGATAATGAATATTGGTGGACCATTTTTAGGTGTTCCAAAAGCAGTAACCGGATTATTCTCTGCTGAAGCAAAGGATATAGCTGTTGCCAGGTTTGTATTATAACCATTATTAAGTGGATGGATCTATGTTGTGATTTTCATGGATTGCATATTTGACTCATTTTTTTTCCATTTGAAACAAACCCACGTGTTAATTAAGGCGTAATGGTATTTTGATTAATTTCTCTAGTTATTTACTTATACAAGCTATGTATACACCTCAAAGTTAGTGTGATCACATTCACTCTATTCTGCAATTGCAAACAAGAGCTTGAGTATCTATACAAACTGTGTCCCCCATGGTTTGTCTTTGTGCCCCCTCCTCATCCAGCAGTTAATCTTACTACCTGGAAAAGGAAAGAGGGAAGAGTTGTCAAAGCTGCAAATTGGGGCTTTGTTTTATTCCAATGGAAGAACTACTTATTTCTGTCTCTTAGGTTGTCTGATTCTGTGCTGTACCAAGAATCTTCATTGCTGCGCTATTCTACAATGTTTCAACAATTTGATGGATCACATTTATAATTGTTTATTCTTGACAAAGTTTGATGGCTTCAATAATGAATCAGATTTATTGTGGTTTTTAAATTGCTAAGTGCCAAGTTTGATGAGGACAGAGTTTAAATAGTTGGCAATCTAATCTTGTTCTAGTTCCAAATCGCGTAAAAATAGAGCAATGCCTGCTGGAGTATGTTTTAATGTTTCTCATTGAGAACTTTGAGAAGAAGAAAAATCACGTAGAGGATGATTCTACTATGATAGGCCTTGTGTTTATAGAAACACTGATTTATGTTGTGTAGTCACTGCAAATTTGTTATAATTTCGTTTCATATTATTGTATCATAAACATATTTTGGGGGATAGTTAAATATTTGATAATTGTATTCTACTTATTATGTCGAAGACATGATTACGACATGATGTGCGTTTTTCTTACCTGTTTGGCCATTTAGAAAGCGTACTTAGTTGGGAATTTTGCAGAGAACAAACATGGCTTTTGGTGTTACTTTGGGTTCATTTACCTTGTAGTTTTGTTTAGCCTTTTGTTTTTTAACGAAAGTCTCCTCCTTTTATAGGGCTATTGCACCTGGTGTTCTGGAAATGGATGTATTTGGTTTTCAGACTTTACAGCATGTAATGCGGATGACACGTACATGGGATTCAACCATGTCAATGATTCCAAAAGGTGGGGACACCATCTGGGGTGGCCTTGATTGGTCACCGGAAGAAGGCTATGAGTGTGTTGCCAAGAAAATGAAGAACAGTGACAATCAGACAGCAGGCCAAAATGGAAAAGTTAGTTTAGATAAAACAAAACGTTTGCATTATGGGAGAATAATATCATTTGGGAAGGATGTAGCTGATGCAGAGTCATCAAAAATTGAGAGGATGGATTTCAGGGTAATGTTTCGAATTCTCGTTCCATTCTTAACATCCAATCCATTGGATTGAAAAGAAAAAGATCTCTCTCTCTCTCTCTCTCTCTCTCTCTCTCTCTCTCTCTCTCTCTCTCTCTCTCTAAACAGCAGATGTGACCAGTCTACATTTATCTTTAGAGATATCATGGATTGCTCCTTGTTAGATTTTACTGTGTAGATATCAAGGATTGCTCCTCGTTAGTTTACTTTAATATTGTTCAAATTTTGGTTGTTTTCTGTATCAGTTTTCAGGATGACCTTCTCCTTTATACCATCAAAATGCTTTGCTTTTACATTTGAATTGAAAATAGTGCTCTCAATCTGGGTTTTGAATTGAAAAAAATGTAACACCTATTCCACATCCCCTACTACTTTGTCACCTTGCACAGGGTTAATCGCAGATTGCATTGTTCCAGTACAACCTATGAAAGACAGTGTCTTGTTTTATGCGGACACGTTAATTTTGCAATTTGAATTGCATATGTCGAGATCTGATCGTTATTTACTTGGTGTTGATCGGTCTGTAGGGTGCTGTTAAGGGCAACAACCTGGCAAACACAACGTGCCGTGATGTATGGACCGAGTACCATGATATGGGAATCGAAGGTATCAAAGCTGTTGCAGATTACAAAGTTTACACTGCTGGATCATTGCTGGATCTACTTCAGTTTGTTGCCCCAAAGATGATGAAACGTGGCAGTGCTCACTTTTCATATGGAATTGCTGACAATTTGGATGACAAGAAGTATGAACATTACAGATATTGGTCAAACCCCTTAGAAACAAAGTGATTCTCTCTCTCTCTCTCTCTCTCTCTCTCTCTCTCTCTCTCTCTCTCTCTCTCTCTCTCTCTCTCTCTCTCACACACACACACACACACACTGGAAGACTGCAGATTATGACTTTGTTTCTGTTATTCAGGTGTCAATATGTGATTTATCTTAGCAAGATTAGTGCTTTTGTGGATGCTGAATTGACATGATTCCTTAGTTTTCAATTATAGAGATATCAGTAGCAGAAATGTTATCGGGTTATCAAAGTGTTATTTAGGTCACTCACTCCGGGGAAATACTGTTTGTGTTGTAAATGTGTGCAATGTGCATAGGCATGTGTTTTTATGGTTCAGCTATCCGTCCATAGTTAATAGGATTTTGCTTGTTAACTTAAAATTGATGGCATTGCTTCTCTTAGCTGCCTGCTTGTTTGTTAAACTAGCAGTAACACTTTTTTCCTTATTATCTTTTTCTTTCTTTTTTATCTCTTTGGGTGTGGCAGTGGAGGATTACAATTTACTGCGGCTTTAAAATTCGGTGATGCTTTTGCAGATTACCAAATGCTCCTGACATGGAGATCTTCTCAATGTATGGCGTTGGAGTCCCTACCGAAAGGGCTTATGTTTATAAGTTAAGTTCTGCTGCTGAGTGTTACATCCCATTCCAGATTGACACATCAGCAGAGGGTGGTCAGGACTGCAGTTGTCTAAAGGGTGGGGTTTACTCTGTTGATGGAGATGAAACAGTTCCTGTCCTGAGTGCAGGCTTTATGGCTGCAAAAGGTTGGAGGGGAAAAACCCGATTCAATCCTTCTGGAATTGGTAATTACATAAGGGAATATAATCATGCCCCGCCGGCCAATCTTTTGGAAGGGCGGGGAACCCAGAGTGGTGCTCATGTAGATATACTGGGGAACTTTGCGTTGATTGAAGATATACTAAGAGTGGCCGCAGGAGCTACAGGAAAAGAACTGGGAGGAGATCAAGTTTATTCTGATATCTTCAAATGGTCCGAAAACATCAACTTACCACTGTAGATCTCATTGGTGAGTTTGTAAAATGTGTTGAATTCTTTTTTATCATAGAATGTGTTGAATTTTATGGGAAGATTTCTTTGAGTGATTAAGAGTTTTATGTTGTCGCAAGCCTTTGCATCCTAGGGTTAAGATAATTCCATAGAAGAAAGAGCTGGACTAGTAAGTTTTTGATGCACAGAGTTCCAAAGACAACATGTTACTAAAAAGGCAATCTATATCGATGAAGTCCTATACTCATATACTGTGTTTCAGGATTTTTATTGGTGACCTATCAGAACGTAACATGTATGCATATATTCAGTCCAACCCAATTCTATAGATGGAACATGCCCTCTTGTTTATACGGTATCTAGAAGCTGTCTCACAATATCAAGTTCCTTAAAATCCACGTGTATAATTAAGTTCATCACATCTATAGCTGCTACTAATTCCTTTACTAGGTTAATGCAGAATTTTAGGCAATTTTCACTCAATTAGATAAATCTAGCACCATGCTTTGACAAACTGAGAAATAACTGGTTTATAGCCAATAACCATCTTTTCAGATGTTAAACGTATACTTTCTCAAATACATATACCTGAGTGTTTCTGTATTGTGCCTGTAACTTTGTGTTTTCAGAAGTACATATTTTGGTTGTTTGTTTGACCAACTCATTTCAACCAAACCTGCCGTTTCGTGTTATACTATGGTAACCTTTCTTACTTCCACCCGTAAGGTAAATTAGAAACACTACCGTAAGAGCTGCTTTTGGTTACATACAGATTCTTATGCATTTGGAGTCAATTGGCATCAATGTACAGATGGTTAGTGATGCCTGGATTCATGGTGTGAATTTGTGTTGACTTTGGATACTGAGAAATGGAGAACCCACTGTTGGCAGAGACGTCAAGGTAATCTGTTCTTCACTATTGGGGGAAAGAAAGGAAAAAAAAAAAAAAAGGATCTGTTGTTATTTACTGAAATTTCGATTTTTATTTATACGGGAAGCTTGAAAATTGGCATTCGGTGACGTGTCCAGGTTGTGCTATTTCTAGGATGCTTTATTTAAGATTTCCCAGAAATTTTGATACATTCAATTAACAATTGAAAGCTGTAAAGTATACAAATTTTCTATGTTGTAGAGTTTGGTTTTTTGTAGCCCTGAAGTTGTAATCTTTTTTGCAGCTTGACAACATAAAGGAAACTAGTCGTTCTTCATTTGCGTATATTTATTCCTGCCCCCAAAGCATCTCTAAGCCTGTCAAGAGTGAATTACATTCGCTTGTGACTCAAAAAATCTGTGATTGGATTTTTAATTGTCGTTTCAACTGTCTTTTAGTTTCTTAAGAGTTCGTTTGTTTGACAGGACTACTGGTAAAACCTCGTAAGTTATGTAGCACCGGACCAAAAGGAAGCGAGAAGTAATACCATACTTTTCATTATATTGTATATTGCACATTTTGTTGGACACCGTATCTGATGCTTGTTTAATTCAGCCCATAAGAATGGAAATCAAACACAGTATATATTGTCTCCTTAAATTTGTAGTTCAATTTTGTGCTCATTTCCTGTCAAATAAACAAGTTCTGAATCAATGCGTGATGAAAAATAACTTATGTTCTTTCTCGTTGTCGTGAGACTTCTATCAAATGATTGTAAGGAAGATCTTTGTTATATTTTGTTCTCTTTTTCTTTTCTTTTTTGCATGAGAAATCTCTGAAAAGTTTAATGGGTCAGGTTTTTGAGAGTTTTGCTTGTGTTATTCACATATTCTATCGTAACACCGGTAGTATCCTCCAAGCATTAAATCAATACTACTCCTTCTGTTCCTAAATAAGTGTTCGGCGCGCAAATCTAGATTTTACAAAAGATGGATATTTTTTGTTAAAAAATCTAGGAGTAATTTTTTTTTTTTTACAATCTAATAAAACTCACTGCTATCTTACTGATTTGTGAAAAAAAAGATTTTTGTTAACAAAACAAATGTATTTTTTTAAAGGTCTAGGTTTGTGCATCAGACACTTATTTAGAGACGGAGGGAGTAATTGGTCTTAATCCTTTGCAAATTACTCCACCTTCATTCCAAATTAAAAGGACGAAGGAGGAAATAAAGTACTTCATCCGTTCCTATTTAATTATTTACTACGATTTTACGTGCATTTTCATTGACTTATATCTTTCGACGTATATTATGTTTTTGCAATAATTATCTTATAGAAAAAATTAAGATATATCAAACAAGATCCATATTGTATATTTTTAGCATGCAATATACGTCAAGAGATATAAGTCGGTGAAAATATACGCAAAATCGTAGTAGACAATTAAATAGAGACGGAGGGAGTATAAGAATTAAGAAAATAGAAAAAATTTAGAGAGAATATTGGAAGGTGGTAATTCACTCTCTAACTGCAATGCAATCTTTTTTCGTTTTCTTTTTTTGAAAAGGGACTGCAATGCGATTAGTAAAGCACATTTCATTGCTTTTTGCGGTAGAAAACATGAATTAAGAATTTCCAAAATAAATTTTGATAATCGCCATAGCCAAAAAAAAAAAAAATTACTAAATAAAATTCGATGAAAACAATTTGCGAAGTTTTTGGGTGCCGAGCGGGGGTACCACGTGGTGGTATCCGTCGGTGATCCGGATTGTCCAAACGTGTTTTGAACGGTCCAAATTGATTTCTCTCTCTGTCTCTTTTTCTCTTTTTAAATCCGAACTGTATTATCGCCGACGGAATATCACGTGTATGGTATCATATCCTACCGACAGCAAAAAAAATATCTCAAATTGAAGGTACGAAATGTTTAGGAATAGGACAAAAGCATTTACAGCAGAGAGTATCACTGTCCTTCTGCCTTTTATATGTGAAGACCACATCCAACTTCCTCTGACCAGACCTGACCGGACCTGACCTGACCCTTCATTTATGTGGCACTGGCACTGGCACCCACCTACCTTTATCTACCCAAATTTGCAAAACAAACAACGACTTTCACTGTCCTTTTGTTGCTTAAAATTTGACTGGCGATTTGGGCCCTATTTTTGGGTTCTGATTGGCCTGCCTGCTTTAACGGGGGGAGCCCACGGTTTTTGTCGCATCCCTCGTCGTTTATCGTAACGGAATCATCCGCCAGGTCTCTAGGGAGGGAGGGAGGGGGCATTTTTACTCCTCCGCCTAGATTCTAGTTCCACCATCCAAAGACGCGCAAAAAGTTAGATTTTGCCCATCAACACAAGATTGAAGCGGAGAGGTGGAAGGAGCGGTGATAGTAGATTTTCTGTGAACAAGATTACCTTCGACACAGAATGATTAGAAGAGATATTTCTATCCGCACCCACCATGTTTTATTTTATGTTATTTTTATAACAGAGGAATAGCCCTACAACAGAGCCACAATTAGATTCGATTGTGCAACTCAAACCTTGGGAGAACTAACGCGGCCACACGAGTCACGGCTCTCCACTTACTATTAGAGTACTCACCCGATGGGGGATCGAACCCATGACCAAGGAAAGTACTCCCAAAGTAAGTCATTCGCCGGCAACTCTTGGGTGTGTGCACCCACCATGTTCTCTCTTTGTTGTTCGTGGATCAAGTTATGGAGGGACGGGGATGCTGCACGGCAATTTCATGTTGAGCAGGTGCAGAGCGCCCAATTTTGCCATTCATCTCGGTAACAGACGGTTCGGATGAAATTTAAACTCATACAAATCTAAATCGTCTATCGGTCGATTAAGATTCGAACCGTCAGTTGCCGAGATGAACGCCCCGCTATGCACCGCTCTACAAGGCTCCCATTCTGTTATGGAGCTACTCTCTTTACTCTCTTTTTGTTTTTGTCTTGTGAAAGAGAGAAAGAAAATCTGGAAAAATAAAAAATAAAAAATTTATTTTCCGCTTGACCAAAAAAAAGAAAATCTGGAAAAAAAATGCAACGTACGTCTAGTCTAATGATCCTCAAAGGCATTCGTCCTCGTAAGGTTATTTTGTCTTTTTTCCTCGTAAGGTTGTTTTTTTGAAATGATCCTCGTAAGGTTGTTAATGAAACGTGTTGTGGGAGTTTGGGACTAATCCTCTAGCGCTCAATAACTTAATTAATACGTAAAGTTCATATTAAGTTCATATTAATTTCTTTATTAGAAGTAACCGTTGACTATGATAGTTTGATGGGCTCAGTCTTGATTAGAAGTAACCGTTGACTATGATAGTTTGATGGGCTCAGTCTTGTAATATACTACTAGTATTTATTTACTTATTTAGGCCTTGTATAAGCATCCTAGGGGCTAGGGCTTTGCATTGTTGGACACATGACTAATAAGTGAAATATACTTAAGTAAGGGCCTTTTGGCCAAACTTTTTTCGGATTTTTTCTATTGGTCTTTTTCGTATTTTTCTTTAATGTTTACTAGATTTTGGTAAAACTTTTATATCATAGTATTTTCTATCTCGAGAGAAGAATAAAAAAAAGTACAAAAATATGGACTAAAGTTGAAAGAGTTCATATAAGACGACGAAAAGACAAAAAAAGAAAAAGAAAAAAGAAGACAAACTTAATATGGAGTTCCATTTTTGGGATAAAGAGTGTGTAGTAAAAAAAGGCTGCGTGGTTAAATAAACCTTGATGGTGGCTTTATATATGTGTTCTAGTCTTTGTTTTTCCGAACTTTTTCACTCTCAAATTAAATTTTAACACTTCGAATTCTTATTGTCAATAGATACTCATTTCAAAATTATTTTCCCAAAAACTACAAGAAACTGCACTTTAATACAAAGAATACTCAATCTTAAAGGATAAATAATCGAGTTCAAACCATCTCTTGTTCTTTCATGCGATTGTTAATTAATAGGTCAAAGTCGTGAAGTTGTCATGAACCATGAATGAACTATTTAATAATCAAAATTCACTCAATACGAATCCACATCTTTGCGTAAGAATAATCACGTTAAAAGGAAAAAATATAAGATCTATATGGTTTCGTCAACTAAAGCATCTCAGTCAAATCAAATGAAATGAAACCTATTGTCATGAGATTTCTGGCATATCCCAACATCTAGTTTTATTTGCATATTGTTGTGCAGGTCTCACAAACTTATGATACGCCGCATAAAAATGTATTAGTTCAAGCGTCATTGTGGTATCATGACATGTTTCAATGAGCACAAAATAATTTCAATAAAGTTATAGTCTCTCTAAATAATTATGCATTTGATTACACACGTTATAGTTATATATGACATATTCTATAATTGTGTAGAGCGATATATGCTATATAATACTTAAAGTACTACTTGTACAATTTGTATCGATAGAAATTAATATCACGTCTTATATACATCTCCACAAATCTTTTCATAATTAATGTTCGTTTGCACAATATTAAAATTCTTGGTCACTCCCTTGGCCTCACACATTTGCATGCATGCATAGATAGACAAGTTCTCAAACATTGGAAACCATTCATTGTGGAATTCCTCACTCTCCAATTGAGATCATCTCCAATAGTTAGATTAGGTACTTATTTTTTATTTAGTCAACTCCAACAGTGTAGTAATTAATACAGTACTTTCTTTGTTTTCAAGTGTGTTAGACGAAAGTAATTCTTTAGTGGTATTGTGTGTCCCAACATCTTCCATAGCCACACATTTTTAAAGGTTCATCTTATAAATTTCTCGAAATGGATATGTTATGTACGGTGGAGTTAACTGTGTTGCATAGAGTAATAACGATCCACAAAAAGAGAGAGAGAGAGAGAGAGAGTGAATGGGGCATGCTCGCACAACACAAAGAAGGGAGAGAAATATAAAAGAAAGGAGAAAAGAAGACGGAAAAGAGCTTACACAAATTGGGGGTTCGTTTAGATATTATTGCACAAAAACAAACAAACAGATTATGCTATTAACAATCAATTGAGTTGTCAATAAGGTAAAAAGAATGAAAAAAATACAATTTTCGATATACTTTCGACACTTTTCGCAGCACTATAGCATAAGAAAATGAATTTTCTCATGATCCACTTAAATTATAGACAGCTCATTAAGCTCTTATTAGCTTTTTCTTTTACAAACGAAACTTTACATTGTCCTTTTTCTTGTCAACTGCATTTTACGATTTTCCCTTGCTAGTGGCATGCCATTAACCACTATTTTTTGCGCGTCGTGTAAACGCGTCAGCTGAAGCATCACACAGCGCGTGACGTGGTACGCGAAACAGTAAAGGGCGGCTGAGAGCTGCAGTGAAGTAAAGCGTATCTGCTTCGGTGGACCCCTCACAGGAAAACGTTGAATTAGCGCTACGCGACAAAACAAGAGCCAGAGTGGACCCCCGAGATGAACAATCGCAATGGTGGAGGCGGTGGGTGTGTGTCTTTTATTGGGAATCACAGTGTCATTTACAGCAACCCAATAGCATTGTTTCTAGAGAGAGAGTGTGAGAGGGGAGAGAGAGAGGGTTTCAAGGGAGGAGACATGCCCAATTCCTTTCCAACATTTCTGTTTCTTGCTCCTTCTCAGCTTATCAGATCCCAAAGGTCTCTCTCTCTCTCCCCCCACTTTTCCATTGCACATACATATACATACATGTGGGTTCAGTGTAACACAGCAGTTTCGTCTTTTTATCCAGTATTTAGCTTAGCTTAAAGAGTCTTTCCTTTCCCTTTCTCCTTTTTTTTCGTAGTTACTCTGCCATATGTGAGGTGTTTTGGTATTTTGTGGGCTTATGTTTGATTGATTGCATGTGGGAGCTGTTGCTGTTGTGGATGAGAAACGATATTTGGATAGATAAATTTGTTGCTATTTTGGGGTTATGGGCTTTGTTGGTTTTTTTGGGTTTTTCTCATAGAATCTCTCTCTCTCTCTCTCTCTCTCTCTCTCTCTCTCTCTCTCTCTCTCTGTGGGTGTGTGTGTGTGTTCCGTAATCAAAGTGAAGAGGGTAACTCTGGTTATTGACTCTTTTTATGTATTGGCAAATGAATTTAGTGAATGGGTTGTTGTCCGATTGTTTTCCTAGTTTCCATGTCCGAGAGGGTTAATCTGTTTTCTCTTTTCTTGATTGAAAATTATTTGCAATAACCCTTTTGGCTTTCATCAGTTAAGGTTGGAGCAAGGAGTTGTTGGTACTGAAGTTATGGATGTCCCGTTGTTTATATTGCTTTGGTGTGCAAGTTTATACTTCTTGGTATATTTGCTGGTTATATGGTTTGTAGCATTGGTAACCCATACCCTAAGTCGCGTAATTCGCGTGCCCGAGCATGAAAACGTCTTTGAAACTCATCGCAAACTATTAAAATTCGCGAGAGCGAGGATTTAGAGCGGAGACGCAGGGCTTTTTGAAGGATTATGTGAGTCTGTTACTAATCCCATACCTGAAGAAATAGGGAAAATTTATCTTTACAAGGGACATCTTCTCCTCCCGTAAAAAATTTAGTATTTCATCTTTCAAGTTGATTGGGACTAAGGTTGAACATTTGTGGGATTTTTGTGCGAGTACGTGTCAGTCCATGAAGTGAGATTCCTTTTTTGGGTGGAAGTGGAATCAATAAGTTGAAAACTGTTTGGAGACCTCTTTGTGTTGTTTTCACTTCTCCAGGGTTGGAAATGTGAAGTTGAGATATTTCATATTTCCCCTTCGTTGGTTCAAGTGTGTGCCCTAGAAGAGTTTTTGAACCAAAACTTGTGCTTACCCATTTTTGCTAAAGTAAAACTCTTCAAAGTTCTAGTTTTGGATTAATGAAAGAGTAGAGTGTAGGTATTTGCCAAACTAGTTTTGCGAGGTAGAGAAAATGCTTGATTTCTCCAACTTTTGTTCCGCGGAATTTGGGTCCATCTTTACGTTGTTGCACTAATTGAATTGTTTGATTCGGCCAATTATCTTTTTCCATTATGTAGATTACTCCACTAAATGTCATTTATTTCTTTCCTGACTATTTTATTCAATGTTGCATTATTAGTCTTTTCGGTTGTCCATTATTGGAGTATTTACTTAACTTGTTTAGGTTACACGTTACTAAGGTTTTAACTGCCCTATGTATTACCAAGGTCTGACTGCTTCAGAATTTTATTTGATGTAGCTTTTCAACCTTACTATTTAGCTTTTGGTATTGATAACTAATGTTATATGCTGGAGATGATTGGTTAACTCAAATGTTTTGCTGATTTTAATTAGCTTACATGATTGGAAATGAAATGACCATAAATGAAGTGAATAGGGTTTTTTTTGTAGTTTATTGAGTTTGTCCCTGTAATGATTTGGTTTCGTTGAATTGATTGAAGATATGCTTGTATCATTCAGGATTCATCAATGATATAGATGGCTATACGAGTTCAAAATTTCCCCACTGAAATATTTGAGCAAAATCCAAATTATCCAATGTCTCATTTTGCTATTAACTGTCCATCATGGTGGAATTTACACGAACAACTCCTTCCCCAATCCTCATCCGTGCATTTTAGCTTGAAAGTGGAATCACCATCAGAATTGCCTCTCAAAGCAAAGCATTTTGGTCTTCAACGAAAAGACCAGGATTCATCATCAACTCAATCGAGTGATCTATCTCACCATGAAGTTTTGAATATGACGGGGACCAATTCTCAAGATCAATGCATTTCATCGGAACCGGGTATTGATGCATTAACTTCATTTTTTTTGCACTAGATCATTCTTTATCTGTGTAAGTGACTCGCAAGGTACCAATGGTCATTTTGAGGGGTATGAACTTTTCTTTATGAATTTGTTTCCTCTAGTAAAGTACTCCTTTGGATTTGTGATCACTGGAGTACATAACAACTGAGAAGTTCATCTGTTTGTATTATGTTACATCCATTTGTATTACGGCTAGTCTTACACATTGAATACCACCTTTGATCAGTTAATATAATCTCTGTTGGATTGTGTCCCACATCGCCTGGACAAGCCCCCTCTATACTGGTTATAAGGCCCTAGTTTCCCTCTCCTTAATACCCGGGTTTTAAGAAGACTTTATGGGCTGAGCTTTTCTAACATGGTATCAGAGCTTTAGTTGGGCCTTTCGTTGGTGAACTGTTGTTTGGTTGCCACGCTTTGTGGGCCAAGGGGTGTGTTGAATTGTGTCCCACATCGCCTGGACAAGCCCCCTCCATGCTGGTTATAAGGCTCGAGCTTCCCTCTCCTTAATACCTGGGTTTTAAGGAGACTTTATGGGCTTAGCTTTTCTAACAAGCTCAAAGGAACTTAAAAAAGTGATATTGTACTTGGAGCTGCAACGGTAGTAGTCCTCAAATCTTGGTCTTTGAGGTTATTGTTACCATTTAAGTCACCAACTGTTGTGGGTAATGTTACTTTGTTGGGATCTAGTTTCAACATAGTAATTTTTTTATCGATGTGTTATAGCTTTCCTTGATGTCATTGTCATCAGTCCCACATGATGTGGCTTCCACTCATGTGGCACTTGGAACTTGGAAGTAGCTTAACTATTGGTTGACCCAGTTGTTGCTATATCAACTCCCAGTTTGTGGCCATTGGGTCCATTTTAGTCCTGGAGCCAAAATGGAAAAATGGATTCATTTTGCTTGACGTGCGCATATTATCTTCAATTACTGTGGTCTTAGAACTCCTATTGCTTATGAAATGCAATGTCCATGTATTCAGCTCAAGAAAGTGATGGAAAGCATGTAGAAAGCCAAATGAAGCCATTTTTCTTAAGGGGCCATCAAGATTTTGCCACCAGTCCTTCACAGATTGATCCTAGCCTGTCAATTGTAAGTTGATTACTTACACGTAGGTTTTGCTTTTAGGTTTTATAGTTCACCTAAAATCTAGTACTTACGGCCTGAATGTCATTTCAGGGTTGCAATATTCCTTCACGGATTGATCCTAGCCAGTCAATTGTAAGTGGATTGCTTACAGATAGGTTTTTGTTTTAGGTTTTGTTGTTCACCTAAAGCTAATACTTACAGCCTGAACATTTCAGAACCACATCCTATACCCGTATGCTGATGCTTACAGCGGGGGGTTATTCACTGCCTATGGACCACCAGCTGTTGTAAGTACTTTTAAGCTCAATATTTGTGTTTCCATTGGTTTGACATTGTGGATGGGCCTTCTGTTTGGGTTATAGAAAATTTATACAGCCTCAAGAAGCTCTAATTACTTCTTTAATATCCGAGTTCTTCCCACTAGAGTTCATTTTGAACATAACTTGCCTCTACTCCTGTTTCAATTATCTGCATTATTAGTGTGAAGAGTTTTCGTTTCTTTCCCCATAATTACTCATTTCACATCTTTCTCTATTCATAATTTTGTCACCTTATGGATTCTTAAATGGTAAGGTTCCTTTCTCACAGACTATCGTGCAATAATTTAATGTGTTTATTTATTATTGCTATCAATTCTTGGTTTTTTTTTTGCTCAGCAATTCTTGGGTATTTCGATTGTGTTCTTTCTGCTGGCTTGTGATTCTTCTAGCCTCATTGCCTGATAAATAGGATTCTTGGTGAAGCAGTTGACTTTTTTTATTTTCTTATCAAGTTCACGGAATAGACGTTGAAAGTTGAATCATATTCTATTTTTTTGTGTCCTGGGGGACAGTACCAAATTATAGTTATGAAAAATCAGCTGTGGCATCTTATTAAATTAAATGGAACCATTTCTAATTGTGGTCAACTTTCAGGATACATGTGTTAGGTGTTAGGTGTTAGATGTGTTTGTTTTTTGGTGTCCATATCCTCTCTCTCTCTCTCTCTCTCTCTCTCTCTGCTAGATGTGTTGTTTTTTGGTGTCCATAGCCTCTCTCTCTGGGTCTGGGTCTGGGTCTGGGTCTGGGTCTGGGTCTGGACAGACTGGACTGCCATGTCTTATGTGGTACAACTTGCATGTCAACCTCAAATCATGACATAGATCATCGGGTTAGTTAGTGAGATACATCCATTTGTTTTCGCTATACTGGGTTAAGCGATTCTTGATTCCAAAACTCGAGCTTAAATCATGTGTCTATAAAATACGCTCTTTTTGTTGTACATCATTTTCGTACTATTAAGAATACAATGTGATTCGTTTTGCAATTTGACCAGATTCAGCAACAGATGGTTGGAATGACTCCTGCAAAGGTTCCACTGCCTCTTGATTTAGCAGAAGATGGTCCAATCTATGTCAACCCAAAACAATACCATGCAATCCTCAGGAGGAGACAAATGCGCGCAAAGCTTGAGGCCCAAAACAAGATAGCCAAATCTAGAAAGGTGTGTTCTTTGTGCATTCTCAGCTTTACTTGAAAGTTGGCATGTTAATATATCTGAACTCCCCATTTCTCTGTACACTTATATTCAAAAAATAGCTTGTAACCTTACCTGCCACGTTACTAAGTGCATCACAACTTATGGTGGTTGTAGACAAGCTAAGTAGTAGTTGTTCAATCGTGGCTTGAAACCTGAAGGATTGTTAAATGTCTGTTAAAGTTTGGCTTGCTTCTTGCTCGAATGTAAGCTTACTGAGTTGGGTTTGAATCAAATTCAGATAATAAAGTACTCTCGGAGATGAGTCGAGCTTAGGTAGCATGGTTTGTATTATTGGGCTGCATATATATATATGTATATATAGAGTTCTTTTCAGGTCCGGACGCCTTACGGTCCGGACCGTCCGGACCTCGTATTTCCCGATCGAATTTCAATGATCCGAGTCGCTCAAAGTGATCAGAACGTGATTTTAAGGGTACCCGTGAGAAATTAGCAAAAAAAATGATTGGAAAGGGCTTGATCCGAACAGTTTTTCATTGACCGGTTCAGTAAAAAACTGCTCGGATCAAGCCCTTCCCGATTATTTTTTTTGCTGATTTCTCGCGGGTACCCTTAAAATCACGTTTTGAACACATTGAGCGGCTCGGATCATCGCAAATCGATCGGGAAAGGGAAAATCAGGACCATAAGAAAATCCGGGCGAGTGGACCTGAAAATTACTGTGTGTGTGTGTGTGTGTATATATATATTTATTTATTTTTGTGCACTTATTTTGCATTTCACTGTGATGATAATTTTATGTAACGGTTATCACTGGAAGGGATCTCCATTTTGACCACAACGAATTCACTTCTTTAGTCTACTTGTGTTTTGAGTTGAAACCACCACAGATTAAAAGCTGTTTGCGATTAAATGCAGCCTTATCTTCATGAGTCGCGGCATCTGCATGCACTGAATAGGGTTAGGGGATCCGGGGGACGCTTTCTCCGCACGAAAAGCGATAAAAAACCCGACCCAAATCCTACCACTGATACCCATGGCATCCCAAGATCACTTCCCTCAAGTCAACACGTAGTAGACTTACCGAAGTTTGAACCTGAAACTGGCAAATGTGGTGCAATGTCAATCCCCTCCTGCTCTGGCATCACAAGTGTTACCAACAGTGATGTCATTTTTTGGCAGCCGGATCGTGGGTTCTCAGCCACCTCTCTTGGAGTTCGGCATTGTGCTCCAGTTGTTCGCTGAGAGGTGGGAATGAGCAGCACGTCACCGGCTGGGCAATTCATCCTTGGCTTATGTCACCTTTATTTTTAACTGCTCTGCTCTGTGATTGTTATTACTATTATTATTACAAGAAGCGTAAGACGCCATATGTACTGAATTTCTCTGCCTAGCTTTGTTTCTTATGCAAGACTGGGAATGTTCTGAATGAGGTCGCTTTTCTGATGTCCATAGTTTTGCATGGTTTCTGGTTTATCGCATGGATATTTATTGGAATTCCCACGTACTGAAAAAAAAAAATCAAGACATCTATGAGTTTGGACATTATCATTTAGTTGTTGTGCACATCCAAGCCGTCCATTCGGTAATCCTACATTCCAGATTTCATCTCAGCAATGTCTGGCTCAGATGGTGGAGATGAGATTTGGACTGTTGGATTACCGAACGAACGGCTCGGATGGTGTACAGAATAGTGCTGTGCGGTAGTGCACAACGCCATCCCCAGTTCTTTGGGGGGAGTTGATGAGGTATAACTGGAAACTTGTTGCAGATTTTATGTGAGAGAATGTTCGGCATTCGGCCGTGGCCGCATCTGCATGGCGAATATTGGTGGTGAATGTTTGGTAGTAGTCACTTTCCGTTGGAAAAAAGAAAAGAAAAGAAAGAATATTTGGTAGCAGTCACTCTCCGTTTGACCAAAAAAAAAAGAAGAGAATATTTGGTAGTTGTACTCGTTATTAAAGTTGGTCCTTTTTTGCCAGTTGAAATATTTTGCTTCATCAATGACTCTGTCCCTCTTATTGCGGTAAATAAACTGAATCATTCGTGAACTGTTTAAGACTCGACTTGATAAAGGATCATTCGAATTCGATTCGTGTACTAAATGAACCGAACTTGAACTTCAATTTTAGGCTAGTTTCATAAATGAGCTGAACATGAATGCAGTAGTATTCGGCTCGATTAGGCTTGCGAACCTGGAGTATATGTGTATCATGGGGATTTTATCTAGTTATATAGTGAAAATTTTAAAACTTGTACAAAGTCTAAACGTTTACGATTACTAAAAATTTACTTATGTATATGTTTTTATCATTTTATATGTATATGAACATATTTATGTACATAATGAAAAGTTTATTTGCAGTTTTGGGCCTGTATGAGAGTATAAAAATATGATATTATTGGATCGTTAAGGCTTGTGAACAAGCTTGAGTCCGATCCAAACTTGGGCAAGCTCGGTTTGAGTTTGGCTCGTTATAATTTTCATTGAGTTCGGTTTGAGTTCGAGTTCGCTAAAAAACTTAATAAACGAATCTGAACGTTCTAATATTTGGCTCGTTTACACTCCCTATGGACAAAAAGGGTAAAAAAAAAAAGAATAATGTAAGATTTGGTACAAGCAACTGACCACTAAATTGTTTTTTCAGTCTTGACATAAAATTAGCCCAGTTGAAGGGGATGTCATGCAATTAGAATTATAATTATAATTTTTTTAATCTAACAAATGGAAGTGCAGGTATCGAGTTTTTCATCGATCTGTCCAAATTGGAGAAATGAATCGGAGAAATATCCATGTTTTGAAACACAACGCGTTTTAAAGTTTTATAATAATAAGAAGAAACAAGGACATTGCATCTTGAAGATGCGTTGCAAAGCTAAGTAGAAAAGTTAACTTCCATGGTTGGTAATTGGTGCCGAATAAATGGGCATGATTTTGTGGGCTCTATATTAGGTTCCACAAAGATAATTCAAACCGTAAGTTACTCTTAAAATGTTTTATACATTCTTGTAAAAAATTAGCTCAATCCGATATTTGAAAAGACTTTTTTAGCATTCGTAGAGGTACTACGAATTTTGAAACACCCTACGAATTTTAAAATAGCTCTTATCGCTATTGGATTGAGCTAATTTTTTTTCAGAAACCCATAAAAAATATTTTAAGAATAATTTGCAGTTTGAATCATCTTTGTGGACCCATAATAGGCTCTGAAAATAAAAAATATCATTGCCCATTTAATGGGAAAAAATCAAAAATCCACTCAACTTTTTTTTTTTTTTAACAACATAAGGTTTTTATTAATCTTTGAAGTTGTTACAAAGATTAAAAAAATCTTGAAGAAAGGCTTCACAACAATAGGAATGCATCCCAACTAGGGAGTTGGGGGAGATGTTATCCCTTAAAGGGACAACAGCTTGCTATCTCGGCCAATGGAGTTGTGCTCCGGTCTCGCTCCAATGATCGAAAACGTTCACTTCGTAGAGCTCATAGCGGAGCTCCCTCGGCTGGGACAGTACACTGCTGTCTTTTCGAGGGACAGTAGCTCCCCCCTAGCCCCTTGAAGTAAGGCTTCACAACAATAGGTCCCAACTAGGAGTTGGGGGAGCCAGCCTGCTGTCTCAGTCAAGGCGGCCGTGCTCCGGTCTTGGTCTAATGATTGGAAACGTTCACTTCGTAGAGCTTGTCGAATTGAACAACTATGTAAAAAATCAGCTTGATCGGATGTCATTAAGTGCCTAATTGAAACCTTTTTGTTTTGAAAAGAATGGATCCGAAACACTGGATCAAATCTACTAGAACCCATTATTGGCAAGTTATATGTGTTCTGATCAGGCACTTAATGATATCCGATCAAACTAATTTTTTGCATACTTGTTCAACTCGACGAACTCTACGAAGTGAATGTTTTTTATCATCGGAGCAAGACCGAAACGGAGCCCCCTCAGCCGGGACAGCAGCTCCCCCCAGGCCCCAGCCCCCCAACTAGGGGCACCCAAACTGTTGGCAAGTCATCAACTAAAGGAGAAACAGAAATGCAGAATCAGAAGCGGCAAAAAAAAAGAAGACCCTTTGAGTGTTCCATTTTCTCTGAATCCTTTGAATTTTTTTTTTTTATAACTGAGGAACAGTACTATAGCCGAGCGAATCCTTTGATTTTGTGCAATCTAGAACCAGTCCCAATAGAGTAAACAATTTATCAGAGCAATCATCCCCTTTTGTAGAGAGGAATTGGTAGCAGTCATCCATGGCTTAGAAGTCGTTGAGCAATCGTTGTGAATTCAAATCGGTAGCATCATCCATGAAGCCAAAGAGCTGTGGAAAGAATTCGGCTTCGGCACCTTTGATTGAATTGAAAACCAGACTAGAATTTACCACCACCAGGGATTCGGCTTCGTTGATTGGAAGCAATTGGAATTCATCAGAGAGTAGAAACCCCAAGTAGATCATCTAAATCAGATTACAATGGCAAGGATATTTTTGATTTTTGCGGGTCATTATGTGTTCCAGATAATTTAAACCATAACTTATTCTTAAAATATTTTTTTTCCAGCATGTCTTTGGCGGATATTAATTATCAAAACACGTCCTGAACCGTCATTTCCCCCTTTTGAAAGCATGATTACTATGCACGATGGTCTATTGTTTTTGTACATGGTTTCCGTAATTGGGTTTTCAAGCGAGCCACTTGGACTTATTGGATTGAATTGGGTGCCTCTATTATCATTGATATAAGGGAAAATGACGGTCCATGACGTGTTCTGATAATTAATACCCGCCAATGATATTTTCAGCATGTCTTTGGCAGGTATTAATTATCAATTATAAAAACACATCATTGACCGTCATTTTCCCCTTGATATAAAATCGGAAAAAAGCTTTTAGAAATCTTCCAATTGGTCCGAAATATTTTCCTTGCCAATCTCTTGGGCATTTTAGGTGAGTTACTAAGGGGCTGTTTGATAAAACTAAAGCTGAAAGCTGAAAAATTAAGTACTGAAAACTAAATGCTGAAATTTTTAAGCTGAAAAACTGTTTGGAAAAATATATTAAGTACTGAATTAAAAAATGATGAATTAATTTTGTTCCAATTCTCTCTTAATTTACTAATAGTCACAGTATACTTCTGGTAATGGTGGAGGTGGAGGTGGAGGTGGAGGTGGTGGTGGTGGTGGTGGTGAAGTAGTGGTGGAGGTGGAAGTGGTGATGGTGGTGGACGTGGTAGAGTGGTGGTAGGAGCGGTGGTGTAGTGCTGGTAGTGGTGGTGGTGGAGGAGTGGAGTGGAGTAGTGTGGAGTGGTTGTGGTGGTGGTGGTGTAGTGATGGTAGTGGTGGTGGAGTGGCGGTGGTGGTGATGGTTGTGATGATGGGTGGTGGAGTGGTGGAAGTGGTGGTAGGAGCGGTGGTGGTGGTGTAGTGATGGTAGTGGTGGTGGAGCTGGTGGAGAAGTGGTGGTGGTGGAGTGGTGTAGGTGGTGGTGGTAGGAGCGGTGGTGGTGGTGGTGGTGGTGGTGGAGGAAGTGGCGGTGGTGGGGTGGTAGTGGAGATGGTGGAGTGGTGGAGCTAGTGGTGGGGGAGTAATGGTGGTAGTGGAGTGGTGGAAGTGGTTGTGGTGGTGATATGATGGTTGAATGTAAGTACATAAAAATTCAGCCAGAATTAAGTAGCTCAAAGCTACTTAATTTTTTTCAATTTTTTGGCCTATATTTTAAGTGGTAATTAATTTGTTAAGGAATGTAAAATGTGGTTATCAAACCTACTGAATCACTTATTACTTAATTGATTCAGTTTTAAGTGCTAAATTGTTTATCAAATAAGCCCTAAGTTTACATTATATATATTCTTACATTTTAATTTTATTTTTTGGATTGATTACCTGTCTCGAGACTAAAAGTAAAAAATTATAATGAAAAACAAGAAAAAATACCTAACAATTGAATTTTTTTTTTATCTACAATACTGTCTTTTATGTATTTTTTTCAACTTCAATTAATATATATTTTTTATTTTTTCAATTTCTCCTATCGAATCGAATCGAACGAACAATTTATCCCAATAATTACTATTTTTCCTGGTCGCGAACAATTATTCATGGCCGCGAAGAATTACTCTTGACCCTAAAGAATTACTCCAGGCCGCGAAGAATTATACTTGGCCGCAAAAAATTATTCCAGAGCACAAAGATTTACACTTGGCTGCAAGAAAATTACTTTTGGCCGCAAAGAATTACACTTGGCAGCGGAAATTATTACACTTGGCCGCGTAAAATTACTCCGCCGCAAAGAATTACAATTGGCCGCGTAGAATTACATCTAAACACAAAAAATTAGTCTAGGCCCTAAAGAAATAGTCCCAGTAGAATTACACTTGGCAAGTTAGAATTACTCCTGAGGAATTACGCTTGGCTCTCTCTCTCTCTCTCTCTCTCTCTCGCTGTATATATTTTCCTATGTGCGTGTGTGTGTTTCGTTTTGCCTTTTCTCTTCTTATATATACGAATTCTAGAGTCTTGGTGGAAAATATGATTGCTGATGAACAAGGGTTTGTTTCGCTTACATTTTACAAAAATTGAGTTCGGGCTCACTGTTTATCCTTATGTTGTGGTCAATGAATTGGAAAAGAAAGAGTTCAATTTAGGTCTATACTTGGCGATTTGTACAAGGAAGTTGAATTCTGTATTGTGTTACTACTAGCTTTTACTAGTTCTTGTATGTTTTAATCAAGAGTTGAAGATGTTAATGTACTGCTTGGTATTATATGGGAGAGCTAATTTTGCGGGTGGGATTCCCATTGGAACATCCTTTTGAATTTCGCGTATTAAAGGTAGTGATTGAATTGATCCCAAAACCGCACGATTGAACTTTCAATTGACGAAGATAAAACTAGTTAGAACAGTATCTTGTCACCCCTCGTTGCAAAAGCTTCATCATATAAGTCAGACCAGACATGCTTTTTCCCCGCTGCAGAATCGGTTTTGTGGCGCAGTGAAAGCGTGATTTAAGGGACTGTTATCAGCAGGATAGCTCCTTTGTTGTTTCCACCTGATGGGCAACAGCAATTTTTAGATGGTTATTGGCCTTATTCTATTTCCAATGCTTACTCTCCTTTGTGTTTTGCCAGTTTTGTCACTAGAGCTGCTCATAATATTCATGGCTTAGATTAGATAGTAGTGATTTTGGTTTTGCAGGTCCAACCATTCTGTTTTTCCAAGAAAATGCTGGAAGTATCCTTTTATTGTCATTTTCTAGAAGATAAGCAGTGGGTTGTTGCACGAGTTTTATAATATTTATTTGGTGGTGGTTGTTTTGTGTCTCTTGATGCTTATTTGGGTCCTGTTTTCTTTTGGTGGCCTTTACTGGTTCCTCCAGATATTGCGCATCGTCTTGAAATGGTTCAGATGATATTACAAAGATTGGAGTGTAACATTTTCATGCTTTCCTGCAGAGGGTATGCGTTTATTGGTTATCTTTATTAACAAATCGGTCTCTAGTGGCTTTGTTATGATAGAAGCAGCTGAAATTGATTAACTGACTATGAACTTATTTTGGGTTCCATGATAAACAATTATGGTCACTGATGGCTCCCCTTCGCAAAATGGCATCACATAAGATGCTCAGGTTCTTGCTTTCGGCATTTTCATTGACTATAATCGTCAACTTCCTACATCAAGAACCTATTGAATCTCAATTGACATGCTTTCTTTCTTTGCCGTTAGACTGCTCTAGATCATCTGGTTCAGAGGACTGACATTGATACATCAAGAATAGTTGTCTTTGGAAGGTCATCGGGGGGTGCGGTGGGAGCTGTGCTTACCAGAAACAACCCTGAAAAGGTATGGCTGTAATAAATCCTTTGCAGGGTGAAGAGTACATATTTTTCTCTGGGAAATTATGCCTCTTCTGTTGGACCATTCCATCTTTTGGTGGATAGCTTTCCGAGCCATAATTCTTTCCGCATTGGTAACTTGAGTTTTTCGTCATAAGAAGTCCTTGTAAAATTGACTGGGTGTATTATTAGATGGATTTTACTATGGCATAGAGTGGGGTGGGTTGACTTGGTGAGCTCAAAGTTTTATGGCTCTGAATCTAACTGCCAAGTAGATGAAAATATGATTTTTGTTGCATTGCAATACTTCAAAGTTATCTGCAGCAACTTAGGAATGTTTTAACTAGAAAAAAACTACTGTTATAATGTCCATCCATCACATTGTGATTCAATGGTCAACATTGAATTAATGCAACAGAGAAGTAGTGAACAATTTGATATTCAGACTCCTTGGCCAGGATAGAAGCAAGAGGTAGCAATATCTAGAACTTTTATGGAAATCCCTTGGCATGTAACAATGAAATTCTGTTGGCAATATATCTTCATCAACTAGAGGATCTTTGCAGCCCCAGCATTTTATCACTTATGCATGTAGTTGTTTTGACACTTTCCTATTTTGGTATTTACATTTGCAAGTTGCTGCACTGATATTGGAGAACACTTTCACATCTATCCTAGACATGGCTGGAGTTCTTCTACCCTTTCTGAGGTGGTTTATTGGAGGTAGTGGTTCAGAAAGCTCTAAGGTTCTAAATTTTCTTGTTCGTTCTCCATGGAGTACCGTTGATGTCATTGGCCAGGTGAGCATGGAGTTGTTGGAGCTCTTGTCTCTCTCTAAGGCTTCTAAACTAGGGCATGAACGCTTCTGAAGGCTTCTGTCCTGATAGAAAGTTGTCCACTATATCGCTGTGAATAGAATTGTGTTTTATGAACTCCGTTTCTTCTAATCCATGATCAACATGCACCTATTTCACTTTGACTTTAAGTTTGCAAGTGAATGCATTCTGTAAGCTTAATGTGCGTCTCGTCGTTGCACCTACAATGCCATCTCGAAACTGTTGTAAACTTGTAGCAAGGAACTCTTTTAAGCTCTGATTCTTATTTTTAAGTACAATATCATGTTCAGCAGTTGCTAAGTTTTCTCAATTACTAGTCCTTGGTACCTGTTTTCGGTTGTCATGAAACCTTACCCTTAACGTTAGCTTTCATACTATTCCAATTTCTCTGCTAAAATGTGCTTGCAGTGTCTCTGAAAGCAACATGTTTGAGTTTGATATTTTTCTGCCATTCTTCATTTAGTTTCTGATTCTCCCCTTCCCATATTCTCATAAGTATGTGCATCATTCCATTTGTTGACCCTTCGTGTGCAGATCAAACGGCCAGTCCTTTTCCTCTCTGGCTTGCAAGATGAGATGGTTCCTCCAGTGCACATGTGAATGCTATATGCTAAAGCGGCTGCACATAACAGCCGATGCACCTTTGTGGAATATCCTAATGGCAAGCATATGGACACATGGCTGGCCGGTGGTGATCACTATTGGAGAACGATTCTACAGTTTTTGGAACAAAATGTTCCAGGGAACAAGGGGAGCGGTACATTTTCTTTCCGAATCTTTGGAATTCCTCACATTGAAAGCCCACATTCTCCAACCCTTCCTCCCAATCTGAAGTTACAGGACTTACACACTGTATTGCAATGGCTGTGTCAAGTTTTGTACATTAAACCTTCCTATTAGGCCAATGTCAGTACAGGGATGTTGAATCTTTTGCTAAGGGATATTTTCGGTATGGGTGTCAAAAGTTTCTCGAGATTCTGATTAGTATTTGCTAGCCCAAGTCCAAGTATTTTGAGACTTTCAAAAATCCTTTTGGTGATTTCTTAAAAATGAGGTCTTTTCCAAAGCAAAAGAAAAAAAATCCTTGAAAACAAGTTTCAAAGAGATTTTTTTGGAAACTGATTCTGAAAACAGATCCAAAAAGCCATTTCAGAAAACTTAAGACAGCTATGGTCTTCATACTAGAGACAGTATGTCAAAACGAAAACGCACTTTCAAAATGTGTAAATCTTTGAAAAATGTACGAAAAATGATTCTTTGAAAATGTATGAATCTTCTTCCATCGTACTTGTCTCAAAATTGAAAGAGACAGCAGCTGAGACCGCTTCAGCAGCAATTGATATTGAAACCGCTGTGGACCCATTGTTTTTCCTTATTTTATCACTATTTCTATTCAAACATTTTCCCCTACAGTTAGCCTATATCTTTCAATGATCGCAGCAGCAGTCACTTTCTACAACTATCACTTAACGATTAACCATCTTTATTCTTTGTTGCTTTTCCCGTGGCTGCATTCAGATTCCGAGGAAAGATGACTGGTTGAGATTTTAACCGGGATGAGGAGTAATCCATCATGCCACTCCAGAACTCAAAATTTGTCCTGTGCTTTAAAGCTGCTTTTGATTGCCATCTAGAGCTTCGGAGTCAGGTCTTGATCTCGGATGCATTTTCTTGGTTTACAAAGTGGACAAAATGCGGATATGTTACTGCACTCCGGTATACTATGTGGCCTGACATTTTGTTTGGGCGTCGGATCATGTCTCCGTATGAAGTAAGAAGTCGGATCGTGTCTCTATTCCGCCATATTCTTCGGCCATCTTTTTCGTTTGGCAGTTGGGAATTTGAGGCGTTTACATCCAATGACCTTGCGACGATCCGCCCAATTATGTCGTTGCAAATTGTACCACTGCCATTTAGTTGGAGAAGCGACTGGTGGGCTCTAACATCAGAAGATTCACACTTGGTTTTTTTTTGTCAAACGAACCCTTTGAATTCAAAACATGCACTAAACTTTTAATTTGTTTTTCATATAATTTGATTTATTTTTTTGGGGTATGTATGCGCTGACTCATTTGTTCAAGCCAAGAGGTAAAAGAAACTTTTTCTTAAATATGTGATCATGAAGATCATATAACTCGATAAAACAAAATAACTAGGCCCGATGGAAACAAAATCAAAATAAATGTAAGTCTATTATATAGTGTTTTGTATTAAAAAAATTTAGATTTTTTTCACTCCTGAACTAAAATTCTCCAGTCATCCATATGAACCGCGAGAAAGTAACTTATTGTAAGTTCTTTAGTTCTCAGCCTATTTCTGAAATGAATAGCCTGTCGTTGACCAGATCGGAGATAAATTAGTTGAGTTGACATGTGTGTAAGCTGACTTAAACATTTCCGACCGTGAAACCAAACAACACAGAGTTTTTCCTATTGCACATTCATGTTAGATTCGTGTGAGAGAGCCGTCAGAGCATTGACTCAGGAAGCCCTAAATAATTTTTCCTCATAAAAAGGATAAAGGTCAACATGCCAAGTTCGTGGTGGAAAATGGACTGATCCAAACTGGGCCCGTAGTTGGGCCCACACTCCAAACCTGCCGTCGCGTGTTAATCTGGGTGCACCGTAAGAACTGTGCACCGGCACCATGGCCCTCATCATCCTGCGACCAGGTTATAGCGGTTTAGACCCAAATTTACCAACAAAAAAAAATTATTCAGTACCCTTGGGATGACAATTGACAAGTTAACGTGGCTCCTTCAACAAACACAATCATATGAGATCTAACACCAAGGGTGCGGTCTGCGATACAACACTAAAACTCGAAGCTACAATCATGGTTTTCGATTTGGTACGGTCCTATCCGACCTAGCTTCGGAACTTAAAATGGCTGACCTGTTTAAAAGTTATATCCATATGGAATCCGGTATTGGAAAATCTCTCCGAATATACCCTTCTCTTTCTAATCTAAAGACAATCATACCCCTCATTAGATACTAAACAATCAAGTGGTAATCGTAATACTGCTACACTCATTGAATAATCATTCTCTAAACATCTCCCTCATTTTTTCTAGTTAGTACTTCCGAACCCTAATATTGGTTCAAAACTATACCCTTTTCCTCTTTCTTAATTGAAGTCTCTTCTTAATTGATTACCGCCCTTCGTTTTTAATTTGTCTCTGGACTCGGTTCCTGGGTAGACCAGCGCCTACGAAACAAAACAAAATTCTGCTCTCTCTCTCTCTCTCTCTCTCTCTCTCTCTCTCCTGTTGTTGTTTCGAACTGCAAATGTGTCTTCTCTCTCCTCCCTATATCCCCAATTGCTGAGCAGTATATGCTTATTTCTCCGGTAGAAGTAGTACTAGTTGTGAATAAATCCAACATTTTGTAAACCGAGTTGGGTATTTGATTTCATGGACGGAAGTGGACAGTACAACCCTCGAACAGTGGAGGAGGTTTTCAGGGATTTCAAGGGCCGCCGAGCCGGCATGATCAAAGCCCTCACCACCGGTATATACACATCTATCTTTATACGTACACGTAATATCCGTATATATATATTTTAAAGCATATATCTATATTTATTTTCCAGAGTTTTGAATTTAAGGGTTTTGGATAGGTTTGTATTTTGGCGCATTCTGGCATGTTTTTATAATTTTGGTATTTTCTGCAGACGTCGAAGAATTTTATCAGCAGTGCGATCCTGGTTAGTTTTAGGGTTTTCGTATTTCGTTTTCTTTCTATTTCTGTGTGTTTATTTGTGTCTTCACTTGGTGTTCTACTGTTCTTTTGTACTGTGTTGATTATTGGTTTGGGTTTTACAATGTGTGCACTGGTGTCTTATTCGGTTATGCTGAGGAAAGCTTCTTTACATTGCTATGATTATTTTCTCATTTTTGGTATATGCCTGGGGTTTGGATTATCGAATCCATTGGTTCTGCAGTTATGGTTTACTTCACACTGCAGCTTGATTGTGTGGTTTTTGTCGTGTTACTGTATGTGTATGATTAGTTGTTAGCTTTCAAGTCATAATTAGATTCATAAATGCATTTGAACTCACAAATCTTATAACGTGACTAGACTCGTGTATGTCAGTATGTATTTAAGAATATTGGTTTTTGAAGCATGTAACTGAAGTTAATTACATCAGTTCCTTGCATTCATTAAACTCGATTTCCCCAAAAGGGATTTGTGAAACACTTGTAGTTGGTTAGGGAACAAATGTCATCTGTTTCCACTTCAATACCTTTCTCACTTGGATAATTATATTAGTATTTTTGTAATGTTTGAATTATCCTTTCCTTTCTCCCGACATGTATGCGATTTTCTACAACAACTTATTTTGGTAACCCTGTTTCAGTAATGACATTTATTGTTTTGAGCTCTGATATTCCTTGCAGAGAAAGAAAATCTTTGCCTCTATGGATTCCCTACTGAGCAGTGGGAAGTTAATTTACCAGCTGAAGAGGTGCCTCCAGAGCTCCCAGAGCCTGCATTAGGCATTAACTTTGCCAGGGATGGGATGCAAGAGAAAGACTGGTTGGCTCTAGTTGCTGTTCACAGTGATGCATGGTTACTTGCTGTGGCCTTCTATTTTGGTGCTAGATTTGGTTTTGATAAAGCTGACAGGTGGTTGTTCTTCCCTCTGTCTAACAATGGTGCATTTGAAATTAGAATTTGTAGTTTGCTAAACAAACAATTTTTTCTGTCGACATGCTCCTCTTTTTCCTTTGTTGAAGCATGGGATCCATTTGTCTGGCAAATATGTGCATTTCAGGAAATGGGGATTGACATTGTTATTGTGGGGTGCATTTCTGTATCTGAAAGTCTATACATACATTTCATATTTTTACATTTTACTCCCCAAGGTTACCCCCTAGCCTTCTAATTACTGAACCAAAGCTTTTTGGCCATGTGGCACACCAGCAGTGGGAAAAACGGACTTGGTAGGCATCAGCAGGAGGGATCCTAAACCAAGTGTGTTGGTAGTAGTTCTCTAAGGCCATTTAGCTATTTGATGTTGGCATCAAGTATTGGAAATGGCAAGATATTGGTTCGAGTCTTGTCTGTTTGAGTCTTGTGTGTTTTCACTGTTGTCTTTTCTGTCTTCTGCCATATGTATTGAATGTCTTGCATGTGTGTGCTACAAACTGTAGTTCCACATTGTTCAGGGTAATTTAGTTATGAAATCTTGCTGGAACTTGTGGTGCAGGAAACGTCTCTTCAATATGATAAATGATCTCCCATCAATATTTGAGGTTGTGACAGGGAATGCAAAGAAACAAGCGAAGGATAAGTCAGCAGCCTCGAACCATAGTAGCAACAAATCCAAGCCAAACTCAAAAGCGGTAAAAGAAACAGCCTCTTACTGTTCTTGAATTATCGTGATTTTTCATGGTTACTCAAATTTTCATTATGCTTTCTGACCCTAGTATAGAATCAACCTACTGTGCCCCCAAATTGAAGTTTGGACTTCTTTTTTTTATGTTTGAATGTGAATAATCAGCCAAGTAATCAAGGCCATTAGTGGTTTATCACCTGACGGCACCACCATTCTTCAGCCTATGTAGCTAGCTAGACAATTGTTTGTCTTTTTTCTCATTTTTGGCTGTCGTACTGGTATGTCAAACCCTTGCGCCACTGTTTTGGGGACTCGGCTGCTGCATCTGGGGCAGAGTTTATTGTGCTCAGCTCATAATGAAAAACACTTCTGTTGCAGACAGTGGACATCGTAAGCCGTCTGGCTTTCCGCTTTCCTTTTTTCTTGTATGACGATGAACCCTGTGTGCCACATCCAATGGCACATTCACCCACATGCAAGATAGACATTGTTATTAGACCTTGCCTCTTTCTCTATGAGATTGGAACTGCATGTCCCCATTTAACAAAATGGGCCTCTCATGTTTGTTCTTCTTGTTTTCAATGTTGTGTTATATTGGATATATGCCTCAAGTATTCAATCCTGAAATTAGTCTCCAATTATTGGGGTGTTAGTCAATTCTAAGAAGGTGTCGTGTTTGTGTGGGACACTCGTTGAACACACCCCGACAAATGTTGAATGTGTTTTCGAGCTTGTTCTATAGATTGGATATGTTTTGGACACTTGGGGGACACGAGTGTCTGTTGCTCTCTTGACACACGAGTTTTTGGGGAAGTTTGATTACTTGGAGCCTGACAACTAAAATCAAAAGGAGGTCAAGATTCATACCTATTGATGCACGTCTCTTTTGGCCTTTTGTTTTGATGAACAGAGTTTATATTGCTGCTGTGATGAACACCTTTGAAACAACAATATATATTGTGTTGGAAAGTGTGCCCTATTTTATGCGCATCTTTGGCCATTTTCTACAATACGCGAATTATTCCCGTCCAATCATTGTATTTACTTCTTTTATTCCATATTTTTATTGGGTCGCTTTTATTGTATCTCGTAGCATATGAACCGTGATCATCACTTTGTTGGAGCTCTTTGGTTTGTTGTTTATGATTCGTACTCCCAAGTTCTCGTTGTGGTTATTTCTCACTACTCATAGGCGTTTATTAAACCTTCACCCTTAGGCTTTGTCAAGAAGCGAATATAATCTATTTATTTCTCAAGAGTTTAGTCATTGTGCGTTCTTCCTCTTAAAGAGTATAAAGCAAACCATGAGGTTGGCACGTCTCTTGGGGAATCAACAAGAATTAAGAGGTCCGATCTCTTGTTTTTCCTCCTCTTTTTTCACCATATTTTTCTCTTAATCCACCCCTTGCATAGCACTTGGCTCCAAGTTCTCTGGCAAAATCGAACTCTCTTACCCTGACCATCAGAGGAATGCTTTTTATTCTCCTTTTGAACTTCTTTTAAGGTGTTTTCACAGTTGTTGCATGCCTCACTGTATTTTAATGCTTCCTCTTTTGGAAACGAAAACAGCGAGGTTCTGAACCCCAGGGCAAAAACGGAAAGCCGAAGGATGAGGAGGAGGAGGGATTGGAGGAGGAAGAAGAGGAGGACGAGCACGGGGATACCTTGTGCGGAGCATGCGGAGAGAACTATGGTACAGATGAGTTCTGGATTTGTTGTGACATATGTGAAAGGTGGTTCCACGGCAAGTGCGTGAAGATCACTCCAGCTAGGGCTGAGCACATCAAGCAGTACAAGTGCCCTTCATGCAGCAGTAACAAGAGAGCGCGGCCTTAGATACCAATGTGGATTTTTCTCTTATCTCGTGCATGTCTCCTCCATCTTGCACTCAACTAACTGTTCAGTTTGTCATTTTCATTTTTCATCTCTTACTTTTTCATGAACTTCTTTTGAATTCAGTACCAAGGTCCTGTTAATCTAGGTTTTTTCGGATACATCACTTGTTTGCATCTATGAATGTTCTCTGTTTCATTCTGATTGAACATATTCTCAGTTGTGAATGTAGGAATGTTTTCTCAAGCCTGTCTTTGGATCTTCAATATGTGGGTGTGGTGGGAAAAAGAGGAGTGGGAGATTTTTTTTCCTACCCTTCTCCTTTTCTTTTTATCCCACGTATCCAAGATGCAAACAGAAATACAAGTTTTTGTTGATGACAATGGCGTTTTGCATCTGTTTTACGGTACATTATATGCACAGATTAATGCATCGATACTAACCCGTAGCTAGCTGTGTTTGGATCTTCAATATGTTTGGTGTGGGTACGGGATTGGTACGTAGGTGGATAAGAAAAAAGTGGTTTGCCTATGTAATTTGCCCACGTGTCCTTCTACCTCTCTCTTCCTCCGCCAATGTCGGCGTCGTAATGTCCGAAGCACAGCCTGAATAAATTGAGAGGTGAGGTTGCTTGTGAGAAGCCAGCTTGAGAATGTCCGAAGCACAGCCTGAACAAATTGAGAGGTGAGGTTGCTTGTGAGAAGCCAGCTTGAGGGCATTTTCATAAGGTAGTTCAAATGGTAAGGTGCTTTCTTTATCGGGATGAGGTCCTAGATTCAATTATCACCGTGAGGTTCCATTCCCTTCCCCTTAGATTAGTTTAGCGAAGGGTTCTTGCATGTACACGCAATAAAAAAAAGGGATCATCTCCATTGTCAACCAAAACATTTGTTATTGCAGGCAACAGGTTACCAAAAAGCAAGCTCCATTGGATTGGATTAGCCATATTTCTTGCCAAATTCTGGCGCAGAGTTCACCGAACTTCCAACCAAATGATCACTCACTCTCTCTCTCTGCCACTGGTTTGCTTAGAGCATGTACACCAATAGTTGTGTATTTTAGCTACTCAATAATTCATTTTTTTTTAATTTTATCTATTCAAATCTCTCTAAACCCTACACCAATCCTCTCTATTACCATCTCTATCCTTATAAAATACTATAAAACTTTACTATTCATCCAACACTAGAGTTCCATTGGGGAGAGGGAGAGAGAGGAAGAGAGAGAAACAATCATTGTTTAATGGGATAACTCATGAATAGTTCTAAGGTATTAATACCGAGCCAAACCACCAAGAGTTATTTTACCTTTGTGTTTTGCTACGCTGGTGCAAAACACTTTTTCTTATTTTGACAAGCTAAAATAGATAAAAAGCTTTTTTTACCTTGACTAGTAAACTTGCTCTTAATTGAACAGTATTGCTTAATTTAGAGATAATGTTATTGCTACATCTCAAAATTGGGATAATGTTTGAGCTAATACTGGTCTGGGATTACAAAAACCTAACTAAAGATGATTATTAGAATTAGGTTTCGTTTTGGTTGGTATCGTGAGGTTTCATTCGCGACCTCTCAAATTAGGTTAGAGAAGTCTCCTGATCGCATAAAGTAAAAAGCAGATGCTCTTAATAACTAGCTTAGGCCCCAATGAAATTCTGTTGCTATCTTGTAATTCATACTAAGGCCCCGCTAAGGAAAATAAATATTTACTTTTTGAATTTAAGGTGATATATGAGAGAATGATCTATCTTGTAAAACGAGAAATAAATACTTAAAAATAAGATCCTTAACAGAACGGGGCCTAAGTAAATATGATTTTCTCATAAACTTGTGGGGGCCGGTAATAAACTGTCTTCATCTACACGGTTTTACACCATAAGTTTCTCCACCTCTTGGGTGTTTTTCCTCTCTCGATATTAGATCTTGGAGTTTTCTCCATTTTCGTCCATCACCCCATCCTCCTCCCCTAACCACCAGCACCAACCACCTCTCTCATGTTTGTTTTCCTCCTCCGCCGCTCCTCCTCCACTGATTCACCGCGTAGTCAAGTGTTTTGTCACTGGTTTTTTGCGTTATGGTTGTTTGGGGTTGGTGAGGTCGTCTGGGTCTAGATGAAAACGGAGCCTTGGCCTCGGGATGGTATGTGATGGTGCGACTCGTCGTTAACTCGGTGTGACTCGGGGATGGGCTACTCGGGTGACTTGGTTACGGGTTATTGACTGGTGTTTTTTTTCTCTTTTTAGATTGTAGTTGTTGTTTATCATGGTTATTATCGGTTAATGTAGTCCAATTTTACTTTTAAAGATTTCAGTATTAAGTCTCGAGAGCTTGTTCTCTGGTCTACAAGTGACTAAATATCTTTGCTTCGTGAGCAATTACTTGCAATCTATCTATCTTTCTTTGGCAATTGCCGTAATTCCTGTCGTTGAGGTCCAATTGGTTAGTTTTGGTTGGTTACGTTTTCGTGGCTACAATAGGCGGGATGGCAGCAGCTTTCTCTCAAAAAATTATCTAGTTCACTCGATTTGCATCCAGTCCTGATCTCTGTAATTTGATCTCCGGACTCCCCGGTCATTGTCCTGATCTCTGTAATTTGATTTTTTGATCTACTAATACTATTTAATTTAACTGAAATGCTAATCGCAAAAAAGATTTGCAGAGAACCATGCAAGAAAAAACGCGTTTGGACCCATTTCGAGTTCCACAAAAATCTAGAAAATATCCATAAATTTGTGAATATTATTTTATGGGACTCCTATAAAAAATCAGCTCCAACGAACATCGGTAAGTATTACTTTTAGATTTATAGAGTTTTGCCCTATAAATCCAAAAGTAATACTTACCGATATCCGTCGAAACTTATTTTTAATAAGACCCTATAAAATAATATTCAAAAATTTACGAATATTTTTCTAGATTTTTGTGAGATTCGAAATAAACCTAAACGTTTTTTTTCTTTCCTTGATTTTCTGCCAATTTTTTTTGCGAATAGCAGGGCTATTTAATTTAATGACAATGGTTTGAATTTTTAAAAAAACGTGGAGGCCACGTAATGGAGAGAGAGAGAGAGAGAGAGAGACAGGATATGATGATGATAGAGAAAGGTCGTCACTGCTGGTTGCTATTATCCAACAGAAAACGAAAATAATACACTTTGTTTGGTTGAGATTTTAGAAAGTTATTTTTGAAAGTTGAGTGGTAATAAGTGGAGAGAGATAGAGAGAGAAATTTATTGAAAACTGTGTCGAGAGTAAAAGTTACTCTCAAAATGGTGAACCAAGCGGGGTGACTGACACGGAGGTAAAATATCTCATCAGAGTGTTTGGATTAATTCACACCTTCCTCTCACAGGTAAAATATAGGGATGTCAAATGGGCGGATTTGTGTCAAATTGAATAAGTTACTTCCTCCGTCGCAATTTTCTTGTTTCAGTTCTATTTTAATCGGATAAAAAAATTAGTTATATCTTTAAATTGGTAATGAATTTTATATCCAATATGAATATTGTTTGATAGATCTCGATTTGTTCTATAATACAATGTTTTCAAATCATCTAAAACATTATAAATTACAAAATATAATCAATTGAAAAGTGGCACGAACTCCAAAAAGTGACAACTAAATTGGGACGGAGGTAGTATTAGTGGATTGATTCTTTAACGAGTCATTGACTCATTTAGGGGAAAATGACGGCTAAGGACGTGTTTAGATAATTAATTCTTGTTAAGGACAAGCTAAGAACATTTGTTAATGCTGAAAATGTCATTGGCGGGTATTAATTATCTAAACACGTCCTAGGCCGTCATTTTCCCCTCATTTAGACCCAATTAGTTATGAGCTCAATTACCCATACCCAACCCAACCCAATCCATTTATTTGAAATCAAATCCGATCCGCCCATTAACGCAATTAAAATTAAAAATAACTAAAATACCCATATACACTGAAATGACCGTATCACCCTTGTACATTTAAATTATCAAATTACCCTTGCATACTAAAATTACCATAATACCCCTATATACTAAAATGACCAAATTACCCCTGTATACTAAAATTATTGATCCGAATGGAGATTCTGCAAAAATTTTAGGAATTTTTAAACTTAGCAGTTCAGAGTTTTGGGGGTTTTTTGTACTTGATTTTCTCTTCTAAATTGTTAGTGATTATTATGTCCAGATTAGCTTCTTTAAACCTTCTGTCAGATTGGGCCAAATCTGTGGGCTATCTCCACCCCCAATCTCTTTTATAACAGTAATGTACCTTTAACAATCAATATTCAATAGTAGCTTGCAAAATTGATTTCAAAGAAAAAAAAAGTAAGAAAAAAAAAGGTGAAAGTACGTCGTTTCCCATCTCTTTTCTTTTCATGTTCTTTTTTTCTTTTTTTCCTAGGGTAGGTTTGGATTGAAAAGTTATTTTATTTTATTTGCATTTGTTTATTTACATCAAACTTTTGTGACTTATTGATTCGTCTTGACGAGCAGAATCGAAAAAGTAAATTTTTTTTGATTGAACCTCAATTTTTTGAATAAAGACAAAAATAAATCAAAAAGACAACCAGCATATTAACTAATTGATTACGATAAATTGGACCCGATTTTTCCTTTTTAGATTGTAGTTGTTGTTTATCATGGTTATTATCGGTATTTTAGTTATTGATTGTCTTGTGCCGGATCTGCATATTACGGGTTATTTGACTTCTTACAATCTATCTTTCTTTGGCAATTTCTGTCGTTGTGGTCCAATTGGTTAAGTTTTGGTTGGTTACGTTTTTGGGGCTACAATAGGCGGGATGGCAGCAGCTCTCTTTCCAAAAACCATCTAGTTCACTCGTTCTGTATCCAATCCTGATCTATCTCTGTAATTTGATCTCTGGACTCCCCCGTCATTGTCTTGATCTCTGTAATTTCATCTTTGGATCTATTAATATTTAATTTAGAAAAATGATTTTGACACTATATTTTTTGTTAACGTTACTTCTCTGCAAGTGTATTTTTGACACTTACAGGAAAGTGGAGTTAACAAAAAAAGGAATGCCAAAATCAGCGGCCTTAATTTAATGACAATGGTTTGACTTTTAATTACAAAAAAACGTGGAGGCCACGTAATGGAGAGAGAGAGAGAGAGAGAGAGAATGATATGATGATGATTGAGAATGGTCATCACTGCTGGTTGCTATCATCCAACAAAAAACGAAAAAATAATAGTAGGACACATAGGTAAAATATCTCATCAGAGTGTTTGGATTAATTCACACATCTCTCTCTCATAGGTAAAAAATATCCGTATGTATCCCACTCAAATTGTCAGACCAAGACGTCCCCCAAATATGGACCGTGTGGCCGTGCCAAACAATACCCAACTCTTTGTCTTGTGGGACGTCCCTTTATCCAACCAAGCCGGAGTTTTGGTTGAATTTGAAGAGGAGGAGTAAAAAACTACTCCTACAGTATATATATATATATATATAGGTACATAAGAAATAGGAGAAACAATTTCATTTGATACTAAGAAGAGAAATACAGTATTATAACAGTAACAGATGAATTGTGCTAATACATTTCAACTTCATCTACTTTTGTTGGTCCCTTCATAATTTGTCATTTAGTATCATTTTATTTGAGGCCGGCTGTAACTGATTAATTATAGAATCTCAATTTTTATTAAATTAATATGAAACGATTGGTGAATTTATCGGCTTAAGGAGTTGGCCAAGTAGTATAGTCAAGGCCTGAGACTCACGAATTTGCTCTCTCCTAAAATATTTTTCCTCTCTCCCTTCGAATATTTCAAGAATTAATCGAGATTTTACATGAATATAAGAAAAAATTACAAATCTATGTAGAGAAAACATTTTCTCTTTCTTAAGTAAAAACAGGAGTTTCTCACTATTTTTCGCAACCACTTTTTGAGATTACGAGAGAAACACATTTTCCTTCTCTTTCGTTCGCGTCTTTTGTATTCCGCCAAAAAAATCGCTTCCACTTGTTTTGTTTATTTGCACTTGCATTTATCGTTAGTCCAATAATCAAAGGGCATTGTAAATTTACGTTGAATTAGGAAAATAGTAAATAAAAATACTACTCCTACAGTCCTACTGCGTAAAGAAGCAAACAAACAAAGAACAAAGAGTGAGGTTTAAGAGCATCTCCAATCCACCTCTATTTCTTCAAAATAGAGGTTGGATGTGACATATTGAGGAGGGATTTTATAATTTATTCTCTTTTTTCTTCACTTTTTGTATTTTTTGGAAGAATTTTTTAAGGACCTACCGTCCTTTTTAGAGTTTGGTCCTCCAAAAGTAAATTTGGTCCTCTAAAAATGAAGGACCAAAAGTAAATTTGGAGTACAAAATTCCTCCAAACTCTAAAAAGGACGATGGGTCCCTCAAAGATTTCAAAAAGTACAAAAAGTAAAAAAAAAATGAAATAAATTACAAAATCTCCCCTCAATGTGTTACATTCATCCTCTATAGGAAATGGGGATGGATTGGAGATACTCTAAGAGAATCAAGAAATGAAAAAACCGCATATTCGAAGCGAGGTTCCGCCTCAATTCCCTCCCCCTCTCTCTATAACTACCTATTTTCTCTCTCTAGAGCACAAGGAGAGAGAGAGAGAGAGAGAGAGAGAGAGAGTGATGAGCAAAGCAGAGATTATGAACCACGTGAATGGGGATCCGTTCAAGATTAAACAGAGGCTTAAAGATAGGTCAAAGGTCTGATGAATCTGTCGTGGGGGTTGAATTTGAAGATTGATAGATTTCTTGACATGGGTTCGGTTTGGTTTTGCAGAAAGTGGCCCAAACCAAAGAGATTTTATCCAAACAAGCGGTTAAATCCAAGGAGATCTTGTCCAAACAAGCCGTTAAGCTCGCTAAACAGGCAGAAGAGCATGAAAGATTCATCAGCAAGGTACACATGCATTACATTGTTCATTTCTCAATTATTAAATTTTGATGGGTTGTTTATCTATTGCTTTAAATTGACAATTTATCTTTTTTGATTTTCATTTTGGTTTTGTTGGTGTTAATAGGTGACTCATTTATGTAGTGTTCTTGGGTTTGGGGCATTTTGCTTTCTATTGGGCTCAAGTGAGTAAAAAAGACCCTGATGGATAGTGCCAATTGTACTTAAGAACCCATCAGTTATTGTTAATTCTTGTTGATTTTGATTCACTTTGCGAATTTTTGTGTCTCAGGACCACAAGATGTTCCATATGTGTACTGTTTGTTCTATGTCACCTTTGTTCCTCTTCGATGGATCTATTACCGGTTCATGAAATGGCATTACTATCTTCTGGTAAGCTCTAACACATTTGCATTCGTATTTAACATACAGGTTGCATTTACGTATTGGTAGTGTAGTAATGTCTGCAATCTTTGGAGTCCAGTTTACGGTAGAAATTCCCAATGTTTGGTTGTATTGTAGTTTCGATAGCAGCATTCAGTTTCTAGTTTTTGGTAGGATTCACCTTCAGACATTACGGGTAAAGCTCACTGGCCATGGATTTTTTTGAAAATCATTTCTCCTTTCTAAAAGCGTATACGTGATTAGTTGTGTCTTCCCTTAAAGGAGCAAAGGCGAAATTGGATTCGTAGGACGATGGAACAAGTAAGAATTACACTGGATGACATGAAACTACAAAATCCCGATACGCTCTTTGTAGCTTCTTCCAAGTTTTATATACAATGTTTTTTTGTATAAAGGAAATTTAAAGAAACATTAGAGCCTTTGAAAGGCTTCTCCAGCGTGATTTCGATGAGCTGCTTCCAATTCGAATTCCATGCTTGGTATTGCCTACAATTTCATTAAACCACTTTCTCATTCAAAATATTCCTCCAACACCAGGGATTCTCAATTCATTTAGCTGAGAAATGGCCAAAGTGGAATAATCAATCTGTGTTTTTTTGCACTTTGCAGGACTTCTGCTACTATGCCAATACTTTCTTCTTGGTCATGCTTCTGTTATTCCCAAAAAATGAAAAGCTTTTCATGATTTGCTTCTCATTTGCCGAGGTAATTACATCAATTCGAAATTTGCCTCTGCACCATCTTCATGGCCAGAAAGCTAACTTGCTTTACTTGCAGGGTCCATTGGCATGGGCGCTGATTGTTTGGCGTTGTAGCTTAGTTTTTAGTTCTGTCGACAAGATTGTTAGCGTCCTCATCCATCTTTTACCTGGTGAGTTGACCCACCATTTGTGCCTGCTAATTGGCTGCTCATAACATTCAATATTTGCTATTTGCAAAGGAAGACTAAATCTACAGCTAGCTTTCCTGAAGGAATAATAAATAATACTATTACTACTGCTAAATTCATGGCCCTTGGTCTAATATTGGCTTTGAAATATCGGCAGTAAATTTTATTTTTTATTCACTTAAATCAATATTTTACTCATATTGAGGTTCATTAAGTGAAATCTTTTGGCCAGAACCTACATCTTTGTTTAACGTAATTTGAAACTTTTGCCTGTATTACACTCTCTTTGTGTGAAACTGGCTTCATGGAGGTACCTCTATAGTCTATACGTCCAAGACCAAAGAATTAATTTTTGACTACCCCTTATGACCGAGTTTTTAGTCTATACGACCAATTGCCAAGGACACCTACACCTAACAGAAGGAATCCTCTGTTTTCAGGGACAGTTTTCTTCACAATTCGCTGGTGGGATCCCACATACTTTGAGTCCATGCATCCTGACGGAACTGCTCAGAGAGCTTCATGGCCTTATGTTGAAAGCAAATCTTACCTTTGGACATGGCTCTTTCTGATACCCTTGGCTGCTTACAGCCTTTGGCAAGCTCTCTATTTAATCATCGTGAATGTATTGCGACGGCAGAGGCTGTTAAAAGATCCCGAAATCATGACTTCTTACAGGTTAGTAATTTTTCTGCCATCCGTTTATTTTTGCAACTTCTTGGGTTCGTTTGATTTGGAAGAAAGAAACCAAAAGTGTCGGTTGAAGTCTTGGTAGAAAGTGAGGTGAAAGAAAACAGATAAGAAGAGATGTAGTGCAATTTTCTCCCATCCGTCCCATTATGATGAAGATTTTGCAACAAAGATTTGGAAAAAAAGCAAAATAGTTTTGATGCCATCATAGTCGTAAGATGGTAAAATTTTGCAGAACACATTTTACCAAAATATGGTAAAAAATTTCACTTGTGGTTTTGTACTGACCAAAAAACAAAGCTTGCATGCACATTTGAGTTGCATGAAGATCTCGACTGTTCAAAAGCACTTTCTGCAACTTCTTTGGAAAACAACGCAAAAATTTGCTATCCTCTTTTCTTCACTTTTCGTCATTCTCCCGCCTATCAAAAGCTCCCTCGTGTTTGCTTCGTTTTTCTTTACTTTGTTTCGGACCATGATTGCATTGTTAATAACATTTTGTTGGTGCAATAGGGAACTCTCAAAAAAAGCGCAGAGAGCTAACAACATATGGTGGCGATTAAGCGGATTGCTTGGGGACAATAATCGGCTGGTCATGTACATTACCCTGCAAGCATTGTTCACAGTGGCAACCATGGCTTTTACAGTCCCCATATTTTTGTCATATAGATTACACGTTATGTTCCAAATATTCAAGGCCTCTGCAACCATATGGAATGGAGGACATTTTTCGCTTGAAGTGATGCCAAAGCAGGTGGTTCTTAAGGAGAAGAAGAAAAGGGAGACACAGTCATCAACAATCCTGGAAGATAAGCCCTCGGTTGCGCTGGAAAATGCAATGGAGGCCGCCAATTCTTCTGCAAAAACCCAGGAGGATCAGCCTTCGGTTGTGCTGGAAAATGCATTGAATGCAGTCAATTTGATGAGAAACCAAATTCCCAACGGTACTTATACATAGAAATAGTTTGTACTTTTGTAGAATTTGGATGTCTGCCGTGGGAAGGAAGGCCTTCTTAGCCGATTTTGTTTAGCTTTCGGGTGATGGTTTTTGTTCATAAGTCAATGAAGTGATCCCGTTGCCTAGGTTTTATTTTTTAATTTTCGGCTTGTTTTATAAACTGAAAGTGGAAGTTAGAACTTTCTTGTTTAGGATTTTGGTAGATTGTAATGATAAATAATACGTGAAAATCGCGTTTACTGATGCTCTTTCTCCAATTAGTTGGTGAACCACATTGAGTTACTGTTCTATATTAAGCCCGGGGGATCCTGTCCTAATGTCTCATGCTCATTGATGCAATTGGAGAAGCATGAGACATGATGGTGATGGTGCGGCTAAATATTGGGTCATCCGATCATTCCACCGCGGGCACCCTGATTAAATTTGACCAAGACCCAGTGTCCAGTATCGATCCTAAGCCAAGGCAAACAAGGCTTTTGCCTTGGGCCTCGAATATCTTGTTAAAAGGGGGGCCCGTAAAAAGTTGGCAGTATTCATTAATTGTAAGTCAATAAAATTGAACTCTCTCAAAATCAGCAAATCAAATGAGGAAAAAATGACTATAAGAGCATAATTATTAATTTTTGCCGCTAAAAATACCAAAGAATAATCTTTAAATGACTCTTTTGAATCCAGAAATTTTATCTAGTTGAAACTACGGAGTAATAATTTTGCTTTTTCTGCTTCACTTTGATTCGCTTTTATACTGTGGATACAGGGAGCCCCCTAGGGTGTAGTGCAGTTGGTCAAGGATGGGGCCGCTCAGTTGAGGTTGAAACATACCAAGGCTGGGCACTAAGGTTCGATTCTTGACAGCTACATCCTCTGCATTTAACCGCCGCACGGTGTGTGGGGCCACTGCGTATAGCAAAACCAAGGGAGCACGTGCTTCACAACCTACCCACATTCTTTAGATGCTCTTGTTTTGATTAATCGTACATAATAATTGTGCATATCACCTTCTAACTTTAAATTACCCAGAACAAGTGTCAAGTGTAAAGGTCCCCCAACACCCCCCTAGAACTAGCATGTATTAGAGACAACCCAAAAAAGGTGATGGAAAAGTACAGGAAGATCTCAGCATGTTGGAGTCTATAAAAGGTTAAAAAAAAGGCAGTCATTTTTACATTCCCTTCAACTTTTCACAATCGTGCTCTTTTAAACCTTTGGAGGATAAACACCAGATTGCATTCGCATCGTAATCTCGATAATTTGTTAGGTATAATAATGGTGCATGTTTATTTTTAATGTTAAATACCTTGTTCTTTGTACGATATCCGTAAAATACTATGGCTGTTTTGTTTTTTTTGTTTATTTTCACCTACGAATAGAAAAGATGAGTCCATAGGTTTAAAGTGTAATAGTTCTATTGTCAAAAAAAAAAAGTGTAATAGTTTTTTTTAGGCATTTCAATGTTGTGCTGAATTTTTTTAAACATAATATTTTGTTTGCTGGATGAATTTGCATGGATTTCATTGAACCACATGTACGGTAAAATTATTTTGACAGTGTATCTTGGATAATTATGCATTGTGTTGAGTTTTTATGTGTCGAAAATGTGTATAAATGGAAATATTCGTAGTGAATATGACATGACAATAAATTAAAACAATGCATATTCGAAATGAAGCAGTGATCCAAGCCACCTCCACAGGGAAAATAAATGGATAGTCCTAGGACATAGCCACGTAATGTGCCAACCTCATTTGCAATCACATTTCGTATGGATCTCGTAACAATAAAAAAAATAAAAGGAACTAAGCATGTGAACCCCACATAAATGTGTGGCTGTAAATAATGGTGCCTGGAGACCACTGAAGTGAATAATCGGGTGACACCGCTCACTGAATTAATAGGCCGTTACTCCTTCTGCGGGTACTTTGTTTTCTAAATCCATTTCCAGCAAGATCATCACAATTGGTTTTTCCCAACCTTCAGAATGCCCATAATGAGGTACTCATTGCTCTGTTTTTGCTGATGAAAGTTTGTATGAAAAATAATTATTACAATTGGTACCTCAGAATAACATCCAACTTCTCTTAAGTACTGTCACCTTATTCTTCTCACTGTTTCTGTTTTCCTTCAGTTTTCAAAGGGCTCAAAGTTAAGTTTGCTCATTCATATTTCTCCAAGGTACCAAACGACTCCGTCGATAAGAGCTCTTGGGAGTCATCAACCTGTTATCTCTGGCATCCCTTTCATCTTTGTTTCTCACCTCTCTCGTATTTGCAGAATATGATAGTTCAAGATTCAAGAACCAAACATTCAATACAATACAGGATGCATCATAACATAAAAAAAAGTAAATAATTTACAATGCAGAGATACGTAGAGAGATCTCTGTAAACAACAAAATCACATCACCCTCATATACATTTTGCTTCCACACTAACACAACTAATGACCTACAATAATCATGTGGTGCTTCCTAAAAGCACTACATGACATGAAAACCCAACAAACCAATGTGAAAGAAGCTCCTTGTCGATGTGACAAAGTTCTTTGAGACCAATGCATGTTCCTAAACATGCATTTGATCACCCTTAAAAAAAATCCAAAAGAATACTCCTCGCGTGGATAGATCACGAGGTTAAAAATGAACGGACCAGATCAAAAAGAAAGATCCGTTTGGGTAAACAAAAAAATGAATATGTAGATACACATGGATGCCGTGACAAGCTATAGGATTGGTATGCACAGTTTTACGGACATGGATTGCTGAGCAGAGTCTGATAGCACAAAGGGGTACAACAATGCACCGTGATGTCTCAGTCTGTGCGTTGATGTAGAAACGCAAACCCCGAGTTGTCACGAATCAATGGTGGAGGTTCGATGTCCGCTACCTCTACTTGTTCCATTGACTTGGAGATGTCATCCACAGAGAAAGGAATACTGTACGGATATTTTTACTTGAGAAAAACATAACTCGAAAAAATTGTGTGGGTTATTGATACAAAGAAATCATAAAATCAGAACACTAACCTTGAATCATCATCCAGCAGAAATGAACTGCTTACAGCATTGTTCGAGTCCTCTGTCATCAAAACTCTCATACTCGAAATAACCTACATCAATAACGATTCTAAATTGAATTTGCTATGGAGTTGAAGATCACCAATCACACAGGTAAGAATTAACAAGTTGGTTACAACAACTGAGGACAAGGGAGTGGATTTGTCAGGGTCAACCAAACTTGACTTACATCTGAAGACACACTGTGTGTGCCATATTTGTCGTCCCAATACATTGTACTTATCCTGTATAGTTGTTGTATACTGAGCACCTGAAGAAACATCAGATAAAATGATATGGAATTGCAAATGAAGAGAAAAAAAAGAAGAAGAAGAAAGCTACACCATTAGAAACAATGAAAGCGAACACTTAAAAAAGATAGGTTCACTCACAGGGCAAAGTTCATTCGTTATTTCATTCAACGTCTTTTTTGGCTTTTGATGTATAACCTGAATTGTACAGAAATGAAAACAAAAGATACATCAGTTATAAAAGTGATTGCAGTTTGTGACATTATCACTTTAGTATAGAAGGCCAAGAAACCATATCTTACCAGGAATCCAACTGCCTGTCTAATGTGCTTCAGTTCATCCCAAGCTGAGCCTGCATACTGAACACAGAAGATATGGGGTGAAGACATCAAGATTACTGCAGCAATTAAAACGGTAACACTGTGAAATAGTACTTACCTCCTCAGTTGCGCTGCAACACCACTGTTCCAATTCAGCTAAACCCGCTTTTACGTACTCCCCATTACTGAATGAGCAACACTCACGTCGCAAAAGAAGACTGCAAAAATGAAAAAGGTCGAGGTCAACTCCTGGTTGCCGAAAATGACAATTATCCGTGTCAAATGATACGATGGACTATATTTGGAAGAACAAAGAGATTTGAAGGCTTTGGTGCATTTACCTGTTGAATAACTGCACATTCATGAACGAGAATATCTGCGTGAATACTTTGCGTACTAAGAAAGGGGGAACCTGTAGAGACAGAAAATGTAAGAGACTGCTAATAGTCCATACAACATTTTCCCTGTTCTTGCACTTAATATGTAGACTGTCGGTACTCACATAGTTTGCTTTCATCATCTTCAAGTAGTTATTTAGGCTTTTCACGATGCTTTGCCAATGAGCAGCCAGAGCTTGTTGAGCAACAGCATTAGCTTGGGAACGACCCTTCAGTAAACTCGCTCTAGACGTCCTAGGTGCCTGTGTTGAATGAAAACAAAGCTTCAGATCCAGAAGGAAATGTAGGGTGCTTGCTTCAAGAGGAAAATAACTGGGGAAACTCAGTTATCCATGCTTGTGGAGCTGAACAAAGTTTTCCGATTGTGTTTGAAACACGCACACGAGATCTAGCATAAGAACAGTCAAAGCTAGCCTCTTCCTTTCAATTTTTTTTGGGCAAAATGAAACCAATCCCAGCATGAACGCTTCAAACCACGAGAGGTACCTGGATACATAACCCGAGCAACGGAGAAATCTCTTTCTTTAGATTATCTCTAATCATTCCGTATATTTTCTCCAGGAAGGCAGTGAGCTGCTGCTTAAACAACAAAGCAGGATATTTGGCCTCAACTTGCCTTAAGTCATCCAGTCTACCAAGGACTCTACCATTAAGAAAAGAGAGCCCAGCACCTTGGGGAGATCCTCTTAGTCCCTGAAATTTTTAAATAATTTATGAACAATAAAAAATATCAGACAACAACCGAGTAAATGAAGACAACAATGGATAATTCTTTTTACTTGAGACATCCTCCCGAAAAGAGAAGCTGAAGTTGATCTTCGCCGCTGCGGAGTCAAGCTAGCAGCCCCACTTGCTTTGAGTGTGTGTTGGAGTAGCAACAACAAAGTTGATGTATTCGATAACCAGTATGCTAACACGTCATTATTTTCTTGCACCTTGAATAAAATCAGAAATTATTAGCTTCATTAAACTCATACCTTAAGGGAAGGAATACTCCATGACAAAATTTAATAAGTTGTACCAACAGAACCAGAAAGTGGTGCACAACACAAGTGATGACATCCGTTCAAAAAAAAAACACAAGTGACGACAGTAATTGTAATTAAGAATGACCAAGACGCCCATATAGACATATCGAAAGTTTACCTCGATGGCAGAAGCAATTGTTTGAATTATACGGTCAAATACACTAGTTCTTTCAACCTCAAATGACCTCCAGTGAAGGAGGCATTTGTATATGACACAAGCAGCAATTGCCTTGCCCCCTGAAAATCCCAAGTCTTGCGTAATACACTTGATTAGAAGGTCCTGGTTCTCCTGCACCCGTACAGCAGAACACAGAACACAAAACGCAAATTAGAAACCACATATGAAAGAGTCAAGATCAAATGAAAAGCGGCACAAAGATTAGTCATGCATGAAGGATCCAATTTGCCCAAGCATGGAATCGACCACGTACTTGTTGCTTTTCATTAAGAGATTTTTGTGGCTTTTCTTCAGATTCAGGCTCCCGTGGATTTGATGCAGCAAGAGTCATGTCCTAAGACGAATAGCAGACTGTAAGCAACACTATTTTCTAGCCAACTTCCGCGACTCTAAAACTTTGCCTGAATCTCCATGTAGTGAAAGTAATAATGTCTTCTTACCTTTGGAGTCTTTGGTTCCCCATGTAGAACATTTCCATTCTCTGGAGTTCTCTGTATTATGTTTAGAAACAAGTGGCAATTAGAAAGCCGAACATGAACAAATAAGTAATTCAGTGATGATCCTATCCATTAATACCTGAATAATAGTTGTCTTTGGCCGCGTAGACAATTGTTTCCCAGTGGGTGACATGGTCAATGCCTGCTGACGAAGGACTTGATTCTCTGACTCTGTATTGGAAAGTTTCTCCTCAAGCCTGAACCAAAAAAAGTTGAGAAGCTTCATAAATATCACCACAACCATGACAAATGTGATTGAATACGTGTATGCCTGTGTGCTAGATGCCTAGACATATGTAATTGATATCTCACCAGTAGGAGCTTTCTTGACAAAATATGTACTGGCAAACTAAAATGCCACTGGCATAAAGAATAGGAAACTAAGGTAATCACAGTGACAGAGACACATTCAGGTGGTCAAGCCAAACACCATAGATGTTGACTGATTGTTTCTTGATACCTTTTTTTTACCAAGGTAAATACCATATAATTCTAGAAGTTTGAGCAAACCTCTGTACAGAATCTTGAAGTTGGTCCACTTTATGCTCTGAATCTTCAAGTTTATTGACCAGCTCTGCATTTCTGACCTCAGCATCTGTACGAGCCTTCCTGGCTTCTTCAGCTGCCTGTCTTTCGGAAAGGAGCGAAGCCTGTATATGAAACATTCCTCCAAGTCAGTTATCTTCACAAGTCCAACCTATAGATCTTTCATTAAAAATGATTTTCAACATCGCCACAAAAGAATTCCAAGAACTCTTGACTGATAATCACTTTCATGGAGTGACTTCAATTTGATAGAAAGTAAGTAGGTTCATGGACAAACTCAATAACTGATACTGAGCCAATGAACAGCCAAAGTCATGCCATAAACCAGGCTGAAGTGACAGTTACTCATCGTGAAGAACATAGCGAGGAAAGAGAAACTCTACCAATCAATGAAACTATTAATGGATCTACTCAATGACACAATTTTGTGACATAAAACAAACAACTTAAGAATTGAACACAAGGCAACACCACAGTTAGAAGAATTCCTTAATCGCCTCTTCAGAAAAAGTAGCAAATAACTTCAAAGATGAATTCAGCATCTATCGCTTATCTACTCTCTTCAACCCAGGATGCCTTCATCCTAATACCTAGAGGTCTAAAGCTTCTACCACCAGATGCAATGTTTTAGTTATATATACACTGCTTTGGTACAACATACCCTGGAAATATTACACCATTATTGTCCACCATATGTCAATCATCACGGTTTTAAGTATCCGTTGTGACGTAACAGTTTTTGAGCCTTCCAAAACTGGTAGGCCCGATATACTGGTGAGATGGAAAACCGCGAGTATCGGCCGGTTCCGGTTATGTATCAGTCCATTTCCGATTCATGGACTGGTTTACGGCTGTGACAGCCAAGAACTATTACAGGTGATTTAGACACTTCAAAAAAAAATCATTTTGAATTCACGACCGCTATAACCAAATGACGTTACATGTCATTCGATGCTCCCGATATCGTTACACCACAACAGTTACCGTTACATGTCCCCGATTTTGTTATGAAACCCAAGGATACAGTTAGTTCATTCTTTGGTCATTGCTTTTATATGAATCAATAATAATCAAGTCAGAGGTCGTACTTTCAAACTTTCTACGTCAGCTGTTAACGAATCAATCTTTGCTGTGTCTTGAACTATGACCGGGGTCTCCTTTACTACAGGAGGCGCTTCTTCGATAGCTTTGCGTGCCGCTTCTTGTTCTTTGATAACTCTGGCGTTTGCCTCTTCTACTTGTATTTGCATTGCCTGCAAAGTATCGTGTAACTTCGCAATTTCTTGGGCCTTTGACTCTTCCAAATCAGTCTGTATTTTAGAAAATAAGGATAGGACGTAAGTCCAATATGGTTACTCCCATCCCACCCACAAAACTGAATAAATTAGCAAAGCATGATATAAAACAATATGCACATCACCCTTAGCCGCTTCTCAAGCTGTAACCGCCATGTAAGTTCTTCCACACGCTTTTCTAGCTTGTTTTTTGCTTCTTGAAGGGCCCCTGTTTCTCTTGCGGCCTAGATTAATTTGCAGAAACAGTTCATGAGTAAAGGTTGTTCCCATGCACACCCACATGATGCATTTCCACAAGGAGAAAAAGGGCATTAAGGATTGAGATCAAACCATTTTGAGCTTCCTGAGCTCTCTCCGAGCAACTCTTCGTCTCCAACCACATTGGGAAACAATAGCAGCTTTAAGAAGGCTCTTATGATAGGAATATGCTATGTGACGACGCAAATGAGCCTGCGAGCCAGAAACAAGGTCATGTACTCAACATAAAGTTATTTGAAAACCAAATTATAACAGGGACTAGTTAGCACTATATGGCAATATGACCTGGATAATGATTGCGGCCTTAGATTGCTTCCTGAATCTGAATTCATTGCGAGCAGTCATAGCCCTTAACCCTGTCTGTAATGTAATTGCAGATGATCGTACAGTTAAGTAGGATTTCCTGACAATATGACGTCGGAAATCCTTCTGGATCTTCAGAGCGGCTGCTTCCCGACGCAACTGCTCATATAGCTTGCAAGCCAGCATTGCTGATTAAAAAAAGAAGTAAAGATCATGTACTTTTTTCTGACAAACATCCATTCCTTCTAAGACATCCTCTTGTTAGCAGTATTACCAGATCAATTTGTAATCCAACTACACTAACTTAACCCACTGAATGTGCCAGCTAACTTAGTACCTAAAATCTCTTCTAAGTTGCACCAGAGACCTAGATTTTATCTGACCCCCCAACTCCCAAAAGAAAAGGGAAAAAAACACATATCTGAGTCACCTAACTTACGTAAACTTATTTCAACTTTATTTTAGTTCTAAATCCTTGGCCACTAATAAATATAGACACACCAAACACGGTTTTTTTTTTTTAAAGGTACTTTGGCATATCGAACCAAGTTCAGCACACCAACAAAGTCAAAATAGACAAATACATAGTTCTAAAACAAACAAACAAACAACCAACCACCTAAGCAAACTAAATTCTGAGATGGCCAACCCTCATTCCATCTTCACGCATGAAAGGTCTTGCGGATAAAGGGATTTCTGTTGTGACAAGAAGTTCCTCCTCTTGCTCAGCAGCTAGTCTGGCCAAATGGTCGATGCTCTGATTTGCTTCTCGGTAAATGCGGCTAAGAGATGCACCAGCTCAGTCCAGGAGGATTTTTGAGTCTTCATTCATTTACACTTCCAACACTAATCGGTACCCTACTTATCTGACAAGGAGTTCCTGCGTCACCTTCCCCAAAACTTATGGAACTAACTGAACAATTTTACCCGAGCATTTTGGACAACAATGTTACATGTACTCTCAAATTAAATACTCCGCATTCAATGAAAAGCTAAAGACAAAATTCAGAGGCATAACGTCAAAAGGAAATCATAAAGTTACCTCGCCAACTTGATTGCACCTGAATAGCAGCTTTGCGTAATGAAATGAACTCCTTGCGAGCAATGTAAGTACGAACTTGCCTTTGAATTCTTTTAGCCGCGTTCCCAAGAACCTCTGCCCTTCTTGTGTCGAGCTCAGCCATTTGACCAGCTCGCAGGAAGACCTTTCTCTTGCCTAGCTGCCAAACCAATCTCATAAAATGACACATGGATATTGAAGTTTTCAGACTCCATTTATAAATTTCCATCTGACACAAGTGATTTTCAAAAGACCGTTGATAAAATGAGAGGGCAAAAAGTATGATTACGAGACCATGAAATAAAAGAAACATAATAAAAAAATCCAAAATAGCAAATAAGATTTTCAAAACATGAGTCTAATACCTTATAACTACTTACAGGTAACAGAAGTTGGAAGTCAATTGGGAGGGGGGACATCAGAAGAGAAAATAGCATGATCAGGACAATAAATTTGACAAACTATAATGATTACCTGATAACCTTTCAATCCCATTTTATCCAAAATCATCTGGCATGCAACCTTGTCATCATGGCTACAAAAAAAGTAATCATGGTCTATCAAAAAGAGGGAAATGAAGGGAGGGGAATAAGAAAGAGAGGAAGGCATCAGAAAGCAAATACAACACAAACAATCATGGCAAATTACATACACGATCAAGCCACAGCTTTTCGAAAGCAAATCTATCCTGATTCTTAATTAAACACAAGATATCAGAAAAATATGGAAAATCCAAGTGAAACGCACTTTCCATCAAAAACTTCAGGAGCAAGAACACCAAAACGGAGTAGAAACTCGTAGAACGTTCGCCTTGTTGGGTATCCTGCACAGCTGATCCTTATTGCCTCAAGAACACCCTACAGCACAAATACATAACCAGGAAAATAATTATCTAGAAAGAGAAGGTGAACTTTAAGATGTAGGCTGAATTTTATTATAGATTTTTCTTTAATAAGTGACATCTTGTAGGTAGACAACATAAATAAATTTTACTTTTGATATTTCTTTAATAAGTGAAATCTTGTAGGTAGACAACATAAATAAAGCACAATATCAGGTATGGGGTTTGACACTATGTACTTACTCCACAACGTAATTGTTGAATTATGTTGAGGTTCTCAAAAATAGCAGGCTTCAGTACATTGTTTGGCTTCACACATCTGATGTAATGAGGTTCCGTTGAACTCAAGGTTTCCATTAGAGACTGAAGTTGAAGCTGCAATTTCAAAGTTCAATGTATTAAACTATCAATCAGAATATTACCTATAACAGTTGTTAGTATTATATAGATCTGCATCCTGAACGCTTGATCATGCATCCAAAACTCAAGACAATCCTCACATGAAATTGTTGTCGAACTAGAGAGCCAGATTCTAGAAACTCAGAAACAGTAAATACAGAAACAATAGAAGATTTTTTTGAAAGAAAATACAGAAGCAGCCAATTTGACCTTTTCAACCTTGGAGAAACGACAGCCCATGAATCATAGACGTTTGGGTCACACATTACAACAACAGTTTCATAAATTAAAAATGACTGCTATTTGGCAGAGAAGACAAAAACAGCTAATAAAAATTTGTCTTGGTGTCAAAATGGTTATAATAACTTTAACTGTAGACCTTAAGTATTTTGCTACGCGACAAACCAATACTTGTTTATGACCCTGTGTACAAGCATCCGTCTCATAGTTGAAAGTGGCCAAGTAATTTCAAACTGCACTAAAAAAGGGCCAAGTTGTTAAATTTGCAGGGTCATGGGAATATCTCCATTTCCTCCACCAGATCCAACTTTTTTGTTATTTTGCCACATAAGGACTGCACATTTTCCTCCTTAGAAAAGTGTTATTCAGTAGGCTTACTTGAAGAGGGAGAGAATATGCTACATTATTTGGCTAGGAATTGCTATTGCTGAAGTCTTGAGCATAAAAAATGAAAGCACTCAGGTTATCTCCTTGAGCACAACCACCACATGGTACAAAGAAATATCCGTAGTTGCAGATTTCACGTAGGGGGGGTTTAAAATTCAGAAAATCAAGTTGGCTTCTAAACAGAGAAACTGTAAACATCGAGATGAGGAAAGCTCGGAAGAAGCAAGTTTATAAGACCTTAAAGCGTGACCCAATGGAAGAAAATTTGGATGACTTTGACGATTCCTCTGGAAGTGGAGGGAATAAACCGACCACAAAGGGGCACTTTGAGGCTGTCAATAGATCCTGGTGTTCTGCCACCACATAATCTTTGTTTTTGTCAAGAAACAGATCAGCCTGATAAATCACCTGGGAAACAAGGGAAATACTTCAGAAAAACATTGGCAATGCAAGACTCAAAGACTGGACTCATATTAGAAATGGTTAACCAGAACTTACATCTCCTGCATAGTGAGCAATGGTGAAACTAGTTCGAGAAAGCTTAGGTTTAGCGAAGCGCTTGTTTTTCGCAAATGTCTGGTACAACTTCTGGGCAAATGTCTCATGAGTAGATTTAGGAAACATACTGCATCCAGCAATTGACAAAAAATTAATCCCTCCCATGGGGAAAAGAGAAAAAGCCGAGAAAACATCCATTGAATTGTGCTGGTTATCAATTCATTTCATTCCATCCAAAACAGAAAGAAAAGATCATATGCCTAGAAAAATATTGGAGGTATGAATTCTGGATACTCTATAGTAAACATGGTCAGAAGTCAGCTGCATACCAGGCTTCATCTAGAAGTGATATAATTCCTCCAGGTTTCTGCAAAAGTAAAATTAGTCAGTTTTTATAACAGAAAAGAATGACAGAGACCTCTTAAGCAGATTAATCAGCTTCAACATGTGAGTACAAGATGTATGACCATGAATTTTTTTGGTCGCGCAATCTTTTCAGATAAAGTCAACAGAAAACCCGACAGCAATGCATAAAAGAACAGTTCAACACCTTCTCAATCAGATCAAGCACATCTTGGTTATCAACAAATTCGATGTAGCTCCAATTTATTTCTTCTTTGGTATATTCTTCCTGTTCCATCTTAAACACATGCTGCAACCACACATCAACATAATTAAGTTAAGCCAGCCCAGACCTTCTAGTTAAAAACAGTGAGAAAAAAACCCATGCAAACAAAAAAGCTAACCTGGTTGAAATGTTGTTGCAGCTTTTCATTAGTAAAATTGATACAGAACTGCTCAAAGCTATATTATGCGAAAATTTTGTCAGCATCACTGCAGGGTTAGATATTCCTTTTGAGAATGAAATCTCTGCAAACATCTTACCTATTGTGCTTAAAGCTTTCAAATCCATATATATCAAGAACTCCAATAATCGATTTTGAATTTGGATCCTGCCCAATTGAATTGTTTATTTTCTCCACGATCCTATGAAATAGAGAATAACAAGTAAGAACCTCAATAAAATAGACATGCCTAATTGAATGTTTGCATCTCTCCACAGTCCACATACTTAACACAGCAGGCATACATTATTGAAGATCCTCACCAGTCAAATAAGCGAGAGTATATGGTTTTAGCTAACGCGTCCCTGCTACCAAGAGCACCTTCAGGATCAAGCGTTCTTGTAATTACTTCCTCGGGTGTCACCATTACACGCTGAATCATCGCATCTTCCAAGCTCTTGGCATCACACCTATAATACCACCTCAGCCAACAGCTATTCAAGGTTCCAGCATTATATTACATATACAAGGCACATACTGTTCAAAGGAGGAAAAGACTTGCCTGAGCAGCTCAGCCGTCATATTAAGATGCATCTTAGACTTTTCATCCTTAATGACAGAAGAGTCAATCTCCTTCCCTTTCGCGAATTCAATGTTACCAAGATGAAGGATTGCAGCCACAACCCTAAATATTGCCTCCTGAAAAAATTTGTTTCATACTTTCACTATATATCTCAGAGGACAAGCATATTTCCACGAACTTCTATTTTGCCATATATTTAGTTTCTTTAGATGATGTTGAGATTGGCATTCAACCATGAAATATGAATACAGAAACATATTTTTCCAGAAACTTCTGAGAAGACAAACCTGCTCTTCCTCACTAATTCCAACAATGTCCATAGCCCTCCTAGTTGCAAGATATTCATGAGCATCGTCTACTCCGTCGAGTTCATAACACTTGGACTGATTTAAGTAATGAAAAGATTTAGGATCTCCCAACTTGTACTTCTCGCGAACCTGAAATTGGAAGGTAAATATCAAATATTGTCCTTCACACATGAACATTTTAAGTATTAAAAATGATTGTACAAACTTGAAACCAGAAAGGCATAACCGAATTGCAAAACACACAAAAGTACCTCAGGTGGTGCCGCACAAAGAAGATAAAAGCAGTGGTAGTTCCTTTCTGGATCTGAAATCTGGCAAACACGAGACCTTTCGAGTAGGTAAGTCCGTATTGCGGCCCCAGATATCCTCCCACTTTTGTCAAATTGTATCTCGACAAATTTCCCAAAACGACTGCATTATATTCATATGTACAACATTAATTCAGAATTATATTCATCTCTTTGAAGAAGTTACATAAACACAACAAACGTTACCCAAGACAATAACAAAAACAAAAAAGATAGCAGAAAAGTAGGATATTATGGAGCCATTAATTGAAGTTCTCGAAGTTCAATTAGCAAACCTTAAAGGCAATTACCCACCTTGAGTTGTTGTTCCTAATTGTTTTGGCATTGCCAAATGCTTCGAGAACCGGATTGGACTGCAAATTTTGTCACCAACAACATCAATTCAGGCAGCGATTCCCACCCAATTAGATCTTTTGAGAAGATAACATATCACGTTTCCAGAAATATGATATTATCTAGAAACACAAGTAAAAAAGGCAGCTTCAATCTTACTTCCAAAACTTGTTGTTCAACAGTCCGCCCTTCAACTCCAGATCGACCGCCCAGATATGCGAGATATCTCATAAGCATCTTTGTTGTCTCGGTCTTGCCAGCACCACTTTCTCCACTAACCAAAATTGAGTTGCTCTTTCCTTCATTGATCATTGCCCTATTTCAAAACATGAGACCGCATCCATAAAATACCCCCTGCAATACTGACATCTACTAGAGAACGTAAACTTACCTGTATGCAACATCTGCAACTGCAAAAACATGAGGACTAAGCTCTCCAAATGCGGCTCCTTTGTATTGTTCCATCATGTGAGTATCATATATGTGAGGTAATCTTTGAAATGGGTTTATTGCAATCAAAATATTTCCTGTGTATGTCTGTGAGAAAGATAAGACAAATCAGAATATCAGTTTCTTGAGCTTTATCCCACATAATCTACTTGCGAAATAAAATTAAAGTCTCACATAGATTTCATTAAGTTCATATCTGGTAGCCAAATTTTGCAATACTCCGGGTTCATGTAAATACGAAAGCTTTGTCATGTCATCAACACCTCCAGGAGGAGATTCTGTATCCTTCGGAAACACTTTTGTGATATCTGAGACTACCTGCAATCAGTTTCTATTCCATGAGACTCGTGGAATAAACATATGAATAAAGCTTTTGCGGATAGAGGATTTAAGGTTCATGCAAGTATCGATATTCTTCTTAAAATGACTTCCCGAACTGGAGAGATTACTTGAGTTGCATAATAGGTATAAGAAAAACAGGCAAGCCCGACAGATTTTGAGAATGCTATTATGTAAATGGGAAAAGATAAGAAACTATAACCATGAAGTGTCAAGAACTTAAAGCCAAATCAATTTTCAGGAGTACATAATTTTTCCAAGAGTTAGAAAGAGGTAGGTGACCCTCAAACATAACCACTAAGGCGATGACCAAGAGGTCTAACATTAGCAAATTGCATTATTCATCAAGTCTGGTAAATTGCAATTTGACCTTCTTCTGTTGCATTCCAATCAAAGAGCTAAGGCATCACTCTCCAACTATAATGCTTTAATGCTGACGTACTAGAAGCCTGAAGCCCTAACCGAAATTCAGTAAAAGTCAACTGACACCATACAGAAGTAACCAAGCAAACCAATCAGAGGAGCAAAGTTAATCCTCTTCCACATATGAGCCCATACTATTAAGTTTCTCAACATTGCATCATTAAACAAAGCAAGGAGGCAAAGAAACCCATGGTAATTTTTGAACGAGAAAATGCCCTTTCATCTCATTCTTTGTGTCCCCTCAATTCTTGGCAGGAGAGAGAGAGAGAGAGAGAGAGAGCACCAAAAGTACTGAGAGAGAAAGAGAGAGAGAGAGCACCAAAAGTACTAAGATAAAGCAGCAGCAGCAAGAGGAAACTAATAAAACCGCTAAATTCAACTCCCATAGTCCCAACCAGAAAACATTCCCCCCTCGAGAACCTTATCATCCTTAGCATCACAACGACTGTCAAAACCATTTGATAGGGGAAAAGGTTTAACTAAAAAACTTCTACAAATTGGAACTCCACAATTCTCTTAAGCTACCACTACCGAATCCCCTTTCCAACCCTCCTTGTTTAGACAAACTTATTCAAAATAGTATGTTTTTAAAACTCATTCAGATCATACTACCCCAAACAACTCCCTAATCCACCAACACTAACTAGTACATCATTGACTGTATCTCAACCATGTTAACAATTCAAACTTTTATAAGAATCATTTAACCTCATTTTCACTTACTGATAGTCCGTCCAGATCCGAAGTTTCTGTTATCAAACTGGATAGAAATTCATAATCTAAGTTATAGTATTTCTAAGTCAATGAAATTATAGAGACTTCCATCGAATTACTTCTAGCTTAAGACTGAATGCAGTTGAAATCTCAGCATCATATTCTTAGAACTGTGTCATAGTAATCTGCTTCAGTTCAAGCTTAAGCCAGCAAATGGAATAATAGAAGTACACTAAAGGTCGAAGTGATGTGTTAATCAAGTTGCTTTACACAGTACAATACACTAGTAACCTACAAGATAGCCGCCTTCGTATTTTATAGTGTTTTTCCTCTTTTAAGCTAAGTAGCAAAACAATGCGTCTCCACACATTGGAACATTAGAATCACACCCACCAGTAATCAAAAGGAGGGTAAGACTAAGGAGTCATACCCTTGCAAGTAAAATACTTGCTCCATAAAATTCAAACAGTCTGGCTATTGAATGGAAACTCAAAAGTTTAACTGAAAGACTCCAACCTCGAGCACTCTACTTTCAATTACAATGAAATAGTTAAGATGTCATTTCAACTAAATGTCTTGTCCAAATAACCATCATAGAATCCAGCCAATTCCAGTCAGTTCCAGAGACCATAAGGACTAGAAACTGAAGAGCATTAAGCTAGTAGGACTCACTGTTTTACCACTACTGGTCCGAACATGGACCTCTTGACCATTGAGCCGGATAACTTCACCATCAACCCATGCCAACGCCGGATCCTCCACCCATACATGTGAACCTACAATTATGTTAACCGGCGCAGCCTGCAAACAAACAAACACAATTGACATGTAAGAATACAAATGATCGCATTCACCAATTCAAAACAGTATAACCAAATCCTTTGCTAGCATATCAGCCATTACAAAGTTCTAGAGATTTTAATACCATTTTACGTCAAGATCAATAAGAATCACTGATGCACTTGGTGCAATAATGATAGACAACATACGGACTAATTCTCAAAGCACAAACACATATCCTTGAGGACAGACCTAAGCCCTCTCCCTTTTGAGTTTAATTAAAAAGATCCGGTTCGACAAAAAATGGTTCCAACTGATGAACGTAGAGATTAAAATGGTCAACTTGAAAAGAGATTTAGATGGTTAACACAAATGTCAAGCTCATGAATGCCACTATCCCCGGTTAAAGGAGTTTAGAGAAGGATGGTGGGCGTAAATCCCATTCTAATCAGAACAATCTGAGCAAGAGGGTTGTTAAAACTTGAAAAAAAAATAGATATCATCAACTCAGATCGATGCATATAATGCCATTTTAGCCTCTAGGCATCCAAATGAACACCTAATCCATTCAAATACACCAGTTGCCATACACTTCGCAGAAGTGTACAAGTACATAGTTTTGTTTCTTCAATATTCAATATCAATATTTATTAATATTCATAATTATTTCTCATGTGATTCATGTCACTCTTCCTTACATTGGCGTCTATGATCATTGCTATGTCTGATCAAGCCATCTTTATTTGTTCTTTTAAACCTTATCTTCAATTGATGCTACTCCTGTACTTTCCTGAGATTTACAGCTAGTTTCTAAAAGGATGTTCAACATGAGTGTTACTCCACGGAACGGTAATGACTCATACTCTGGCTACAGCTGTACTAGCTGGGGCATGGGTTATATCTTATTAAAATAAGCTTCTTTTGTATCCTAAAAAACGTAACCATATATCTAAGTATATTCCAAAATTTCCAACCCCCATTGTCTTGTACTCACTTCTAAACGAGTGTTACTTAAGCATAACCATACACTGCAAAGTAACTAATGGAATCACTAAATTGATTATGCTTCTAAAATCTGCCAAAAACCTAGGTGCCCTGTTTGATGCCCCTTATAGGGCATGGGGCCCACAACAGGCATTTGTTTGAACTCTCAAAGGGCCAGGAGACAGTCAGGACAGAATACGAATGGCCCGAATTGGGCAGATTGACCTAATTGGGGGTTGGGTTTGAGAATCCAGTCCGGTGTAGCAAAAGGTGAAATCCCCACGCTGTCCTTGGTAAACTCACAATACAAACACACTGCGCTTGTGGTATAATCCCAGTAATGACTAACCCTAATGCCTACGGCCTACATCTCCATTTCATCTTCTTTGAAAACTTCCAACCCCGTCTCACACACCGACACATCGCACAACTGAGATCCTTGCCAGCGGCGAACCCTGAATCAGCGAAGTGCCCTTCTTTAGCAACCTCTGATATCAATGGTGAGTACCCACCCTTGTTGAAATGGAAGAAGAAAAAAGCATTGGCGAAGGGTGGCCTATAAGGAAATTTTGGTGCTCGAAGTTCATAATTGGTTTTGCTATGTAGTTTGCTATGGCCTGTTAATCGAAATCATTCAATGTAGTAATGGGTTGAAAGGGGACTAACAGTTGGCTTTTAGTATGTGGATTATCCTCATTTTGTATACTTTGAAACACTTAGAATAGATGGTGCATGGAATCACAATTACTTGGCAAAATTGATATGTTTTACATACGAATATGAGAAGGCCAAAAAAAATTAAAGAAGCAAACTAATCTGAAAAAAATGAAATATTATAAGAAGTGAACCCGACTTTCTTTCTTCTTCTTTTTTATCATAACCTGACTTTCTAGAACAGGGAATTTTTCCATGCCCAGGGGATGAGAAGGGGTAAATTGGTACATGTTTACATTAATCACCTCACTCCTCAACCAAAACAAACATGTTTACAACAACCCATACCTCCAATGCCAAGTAATTTATGAGACCAAACTACCAACTTCACTCTAATCCCTCCTCACAGTTAATCCCCTCAACCTAACCCCAAGGAGTTGACCTGTTTGTCTAAGTTAGGGTTTTCTCCCTCCTAAGATCTCGGTTTCGAAACCTCCCAAGTATTATCAACTCTTCCGCGCCAGTCTATACGGGACTTTGTCCCAACTTTAATTGGGCCCTTCGCTAGTGGACGGTGGAATTGGTTGGTCTCCAAGATTAATTGAGGTGCACATTAGCTCATGGGTGGCCCAGCAATAAGTGAGCCAAACCCACTCGGTTCAAAAAAGGTGCTAAATTTTTTACATTTTTCATCTGTAATTTGATTTTTCTTTGATATTGTCTGCACTGGATCAGTATTACGAAATCAAAACGAATAAAATTCACTTAAATTTGTGAATAATTAGATAGCGTAGCTCAACAAAATAACACAAACCAGGCCCAATAAATTACTAACTATAAAATAGATAAATAAAAACTTCAGTTTATATCGAGTCTTATATCACAAAAATATTTTCCATACGCTTTTGTCAAAATCCCCCGGCCTTAGCTGGCCCGATCATTGAATCAAAAAAAATCCCCTCAACCAATAACACATATCAAACGAGGCCAGTGAGCATACCAGGGGTTTCACATGCATCTCATTAGTAAACCGTTCTAAGTCGTCTATAACTCATTTCGTTAACCTAAAAGCATTCAAATTGGTCAGTTCAAACCTGTACTTTCTTCATATCTACACCTACATATTGAAGCAAACAAACCTCACCAAACTACAAATTCAACCGAAGTCTTTCCGTCTAATACTTAACAAAACTACCTTAATAATGTCGACATACGACAAAAACTAAATAGGAAAGTTCACATGTCTCAAAATACGAATAGCGATTGAATGTGGACTCTAAGCTGAACAGATTTGACTAGAGAGCAAGCTAAAACAAATAGCAATCAAACAAAATCAATTCGTTTCTTTTGCCTTACCATTGATGAGCTTCAAAAAGTCGATCTCCCCTTCCCTTCAACTCATCGGCGGCGGAGAACGGGACGGCGAGAACGGAGGCCCAGTGAGTCAGATCGGAGCGAATAGAGGCTTGAAGGCCTTGGGAGAATCCAGAGAGGAGGAGGAGTAATTTTGAGTTCTTTTGCTTCGGTTAAAGCGTGTCCTTTGGTTCTCTCTCTAAGACATGAGTTTAGACTTACGAAATCAGGTTTCGCGTATGTTTCTCTCACTATATTTGCGTCTGTTTCTCTCACTATATTTGCGTATCTTCCTCTCGAAGAACTTTTTGTGTATCCGGGATACCAAGCGCCTTGATATTCTCTCCGGTCCGTTTCTCCTTTTTTTTGGGTATTTTTTGATCATATTTTGATGATCGACTCCGTTTGTAGAGTTCGGTGAGAATCTTATTCATACCTAAAATTACATTCGTCAAACTTTTATTTGATACATGATCCGAACGCGTGAGAATCGCAAAAAAAATAATACTGTGTTTGGATTCAGTGTGCTTTTGGACTCGGTTTTGATTTTCTTCAATATTTATGTGTGCTGATCATGTATCAAATAAAGTCTAATGAACGCAATTTTTTGATACGGATAAGGTTCTCACCGAAAGTTACAAAATGAACGGAGCTGATCATCAAAATGTGATATGAAACTGGCCGAAAAAAGGAGAAATGAACCGGAGGAATACCAAGGAGCTTGGTATCCCCGGGTACACAAAAGTTTCTCCTCTCTCTCTCTAAAGTTTTTCTTCTAATCTTCTGGTCAGCTGGGGATTTGGGGGGGCTGGTCAGGACAAGTTGGGGGCTCCACACACAAGGTTGGAGTAGTAATAATAAGAGTAAGTCTACAGTTACAGTTACCGATCGGGAAATCCCGACGCCCCTCCGGACACGCTCCGGCCACCGGAAGGCCAATCCGATCCGTCCAATAATTCTAAAAAAAAAACCGAGTGGGCCTACGCAAGAATAAACGGCATCCAACGTGTGTAAGTGGCCGATCGAAGTACTCCATTTTTGTGTTTGGATCGGCCAAAAATGGAGTGTTTGGATCGGCCAAAAAAGGAGTGCTTGGATCGGCCACTTAACACACGTCGGATGCCATTTATTTTTGCATTGCCCACTCGGTTTTTTTTTTAGAATTATTGGACGGATCGGATCGACCATCCGGTGGCCGGAGAGTGCCCGGCGGAGTGTCGGGATTCCGATCGGGATTTCCCGATCGGTAACTGTAGACTTTCTGTAATAATAAACGGCTCTACTCTAAAGCCGACAATTAGACAGGCTGATTAAAACAGGACTCACTCCCGCGGTTAATTACAGGATTACCCTCATGGACGTTACTGCTTTACTGGACGATTTAATCAGCTATAAATTCGGTCACATGGAAAAAAATTCAATTGTTAAAGGGTCAAATTGGAAAAGTGAAAGTTTAACAGACAGGGTTAAATATCCTGATGCACTTGACTTGACTAATAATCTGCTCAATAGCATGAAAAAGCTTTCCTATCCATCTTAGTTTTGGAAAATTTTCTTTTTTTCAGACCGGATACGGCCTACGGCCCAAGAAAGAGAATAAGAAATCTTCGTGAAATTCAATTAACGGTTTAGAATTCTTTTTTGGAATAATTTTTTTAAATCTAAACCGTTGATTGGATTTTTTGATAATTTCCAAGACAGAGTGTCTTGGCCTGTATAATTCCTGTGTTTTTTTTGTTCGTAAGAGAGTACTACTCCATGATGGTTCTACTCGCTGTTTAATTGGTTTTGTTTGATATACATGTAAATAAAGTATATTATGTGAGGTATGAAGTGAAATACTAAAAGAGAGACAGGGCAAGTTTGTAATTTAACAGAAGTTTAAAGTGAAAATTTAAGCTGAAACTGGGGAAATGTTTTCGTGCGTCATTACGATCGGATACTCGCCGACCTTTTTGCTGGCGCATAAAACATTTTACCTATATTTTTGGGAGACAACGCTAGTGTGTAAGTGGACTTCGGATTGGTGCTGTGCAATGATGTGCGCAGGATCGTATTACGCATCTCTGAGCCGTCGGATAGTGCATTCAATGGCTCGGATCTCATCTCGGCAATCAACGATCGAAAGTCGTTTATTGCCAAGATGAGATCATAGCCGTCGGATGCACATTCTGACGGCTCGGAGGTGCGCGGCTCGATACTGTTCATATCACTGCACAACATTATCCTCCAATTCAGTGTGTAAAGCACTGAGACCATCTTATATATCTAATGTACTAAGAATTTTTTTGGATTGATAATCAAATATTCGGGCCAACTCGACTAATTATTTGAGATCAATCTCACCGTCTTTTAGCGTAAATCGTATACTAATGTACAATTCTTTCCGATCCATTTAAAGCAATAACAAGGCTATGTGTACTAATGTATAATTCTTTTTCCAAAAATGCTAAAGAAATGTGCACACACTTGTATGGGCCACACACATTTAATTGTTCAGTATAAATAAATGGAGTACTAAAAAATGTACGACCACTTAGGCCTGCGTTTGGATTCTGTACGAATAATCTGAACCGTTCATAAATATTAACATAAACTTTCAAATGGCCTTGCAAAAAGTCAGCCTTTAGATGTGTGTAAGTGATTGATCCGATCTTGAATTTTGAAACATGACGGTGCCTTATGATAATGCAAGTAACTTCTCGTCTGCTTGTGCAGATTTTTCCAAAAACAAATACACTCCCTCCATCCCCAATTTTGTAGAGTCCGTGCATTTTTCAATTGTTTATACAACGGTGCTACCCACACAACAATAATATATAGATTTGATGTGAGGTCCACTATGGGTCCCACACAAACGATTCGAACCGTTCATTAAATGTAAAACATTTTTTCGAGGGTTTTCTAAAAAAATCAGCTGAATACGATAGTTTTAGATGCTCGATTCAATCATTTAATTTTTCATTTGAGAATATATTCTACATTTAATGAACGATTCGGATCATTTGTGTGGGACCCGTAGTGGGCCCCACAACAGATCTGTGTACAATATGTGTCTAAAAAGTTTGTGTCAACAGACTTTCTGTTGCTTATATAAGTTACATCTTATAATCTATAATATTTTAGGTGATTTTGAAAACTTTGCTTAATAGTTCAAATCAAGTGTTATCAAACAAAATTCATATTATACATAAAAATATTACCAATTTAAAATTCGGTTAGGATGGAACGAGGGACTAAAAAATGGATGGAGGGAGTAGCAAGGATGGAGTCAGGGGGTCTAGTGGTGGCTACCACCACAACAAAGATTTTAGAAAACGCAATTTTTATATGTAAAAAAAATATTCCTCTCAACTTATATAGATCCGCTACCGCTAGAATTTTTCATTATTTTTTGCTATATACTAGTCCGTAATCCGCTTCTTCTTTTCTTTTTTTTCAAGAAACAAAATCCAGAAAAGTATTTCAAAATTAAATTTAATGGGCCAAAGTGAAGTATTAAAAAAAAAATGTCTGATGCCAGCAAGGGGCCTTCAATCACAGATCAATGGCCATTGAATTGATCTCCTTCTCCTTCTGAATGGAAGGCAGGTCTGAAAGAAGGACTGCATGATCTAAGATCGAAGAATCGGGATAATCACGATTTGGGGGATACGTTGGGTTTGATGTTGGCAGGTCTATGACTACCAAAGTTGCTTCTATTATCCACAATGAGGAGTGGGTATGGCCTACTTCATGGTGTGCTATTACAAGAGAGATAATTGCTGGTACTGCCCCTTCGCTGGTTCCTAATCCCTCTGCTCCTGATTCTGTGCGATGGATTCCTCATGCTTCTGGGATTTAGACTGCCAAATCAGCGTGGCAAGTGTTGCGTACTGCTGGTCCAGTGGTTCTTTAGGATGTTGACTCGGAATTGCTGTGGAATATTTCCTAGCAGCTAAGAGGTTAAACGGGAGAGTACACAGCACTTAGAAATGAATGACGCAAATCGTCATTAAGTGTCGCACCAATATGATGGTTTATAGCCTTTTTGGCTATGTTGGTCCAATTCAATTGCTTGTAGAAATTGGACTGTCCACGGAGATCAGCCTGAGTAGACATTAGAGGAGCAGCGATCGTATCTTTGTTCCCTTCATAGTAGATTGGCTCGAACAGAGGAAACGCTGAGGAGATCTCGTGAGAGTAAGGTCTAAATTAAGGGGAAAAAAACTTCACACTAGAATGGAAGATGATTTTATGGCAAATTTCTTGATCACATACATTGAGAATGACATAGCTAGAAGTTTTGAAGTTGATTTTATCATCGATGTTTTTAACGATATGAAAAAACATCGGACACAATTCAAGATGTCTTACTTTAACAGATAGATTAAATTAAAATTAGTTTTTTTTGGTACTCAATGTGCATATGACAAACATCATTTATTATCATTTTTATTATGTAATTTTAATTTCAATTTTTCCTAGATTTAATGACTTTTTTATTGTAGCTCGTCATTTTAAATTTTTATTGGTATATATTTCGCTACTGTTAAAACAAAATCCTACCTCGGAGTAGATAAATACTTGGCTCCTAAGTCATACATATCAAGACGAAACCAGTCAAATTGAAACACACGAACGGAATTGTCGAATGCATCATTGTCCAAGTAAAACATAGGGTATGCCAATAATACCTCGATACAGTAATCACCACTCAATAGAAAATTTACAGTAGAGTCTGGATAAAATATACTTGGCACAGTTAACGGGAAGAAGAGATCTTACCGTTTATGCCCCTCGTACTCTATAGTTTCTGTATTATTCCATAAGTAGAGGAATGCTCCTCCCTCGCACAAAAGAATGCTCCTCCCTCTCACAAAAGGTCTTTGTGTTTGTGAGAGGGAGGAGCATTGCTCCCGAGGCAAAAAAAAAATAGATATCATAGAACTATCAAATAGGGTAGACAAATCCAAGATAACTCAACTGTTCATATTTTTTTTTCCAGATTACATTAACAGAATCTCATGATACATGACACTAAAGACTACTACAGAAAGATAAGCACAAGATAAAATTAGTTCGGAACCGAACAATTTTCCTAGATACATTATCAGTAAATGCAGAGAAGAAAACGAGAACCAATTCCAAAATGAAAACAGAATCTTCAACATCATCCAAAACAAGATAGATTACATCAATCACGAATAATCAGACAACGATATGCTCTTATCTTCTCATATTTATGGTGTATTCCGTGGCTATTTATTTTTGTGTCCTGATTTTTTTGAATCGTAAGGGAACCCGGCTCGCACGCCAGTCCCACTGGGCGGCCGAAATGCCACCGCCCAGACATGATCCATATGGTTGGTCAGCGACTGCGAAGCCATTCTCATTTTAAGATCCCACAGCTTCACTGTCTTGTCGCTTGAGCCTGTCGCAATTGCCGCCCCATCTGGACTCACATCAACACTCAAGACCCAGCTAGCGTGACCCGACATAGCATTAATCAAGCTCTTTCCCTCTGCGTCGTACATGTGAATGTGGGCATCGTCGGAGCCCGAAAAGAGGACTCGCGCATCGACAGGCGAGTACACAAGAGAACGAACAGGCATGAAGTGGCCTTTTAAATGGTGGAGGAATTTGGCGCGAGGAACGTCGAAGATAGAGATGGTGCCATCCATTGAGCCACAAGCTAGTTGTTTTCCATCTGGACTCCACGCGACTGAGAGGACAAACTTCTTGTTCCCGCTTTTGTCAGAGGGCTTTAACCCTTCCGGGCGAGGGATGGATAAGGAGGCAATCAGCTTCCATTCGGCTGTGTCTCACAGTTTGACGGATGCACTGCCACCACCAGCTACCGCTAGAGTGGTTCCCTAAAAACATAAAACATTGGGGGTAAGCTGCCAAAAGAACAACTATTTTTACGCAAGTGAAAAGCTTGATCAACTCTAACCATGCATGCTAAGCCAACAATTTGGCGGCCAAATATATTATAAGGAAGCAAATAAACAAAGAGAGATTATGGAGGCTTCAAAGTTCAAAGGGCAAACTAGATCTGAACTTGCAAGCCACTGAACATGGGTAATATTATCATTATGTCAAACATAGGCCAACCAGGCCGGGGATGAGCGTATGGTCCACATTGCTCCACCGTGTTGTCAACTTGAGTTAATAAGATATTGGGTCTTGAAAGTGAGATCTTGTATAGTTTACAACACAAACATAACCCCCCCCCCCCAAAAAAAAAAAAAAATAGTTTACAACACAAACATAACCCACCCCCCCCCCCCCCCCCCCCCAAAAAAAAAAAAAAAAAAAAAAAAGAAAAAAAAAAAAGAAGCTCCTATGCTGGAAAAATATGAGCTGGTTCCTAGAAGCCACACAAAACAAAAACAGAGTAAACAAAAATGGAAACAACAGTGGTAATTAAATGTTAGTGTCTGGCAGTCTGCACAGTTGAAGGGAACAACAAGAACTGTTATTTCTCTCAATGAGTGCCCTACTAGAAAACTCTGATAAGTTTATACCAGAACCTGCAATCAAATGTAACTATCTAACTCACTAACTACCAGACCATCACAACAGCTTGAAGAAGCCTGACCTAATAAATGAAATTTCTAGACAAATACCAGCTGGAGCTAATATTTGGTTGGGCTTGAGTTGCTCAAAATACATCAGAATCCCAATCCCAGACCCATTCTATGTATACTGACAATCCAAAAGTAAAGGACAAAGATTCAAAGACAGCAAAAGAAAAGTGATGAAAAGGGAAAAACAATAATTGAAGATCACTGCTGAGCAGACGTATGTCCTAGTACCACACTCGGGCTGCTGTGCACATGACTATGGAGAAAAATGATGAAAGAATGCAAGCATACACAACAACAAAACATAGATGAATCTTCTTTTTTAGAGCTTGCTGTGGTTTTTTGCAAGAAATGAAGCTGGAGTTTGGCTGCTGGTAGCGAGAGGAAGGGGGTAGAAACATGGAAATAATTAGGTTCACAAAGGGCTTAGTGATTGCATATGGCATGTTCAAACATCTTATGTAACTCACTCTTGAGCAGCCAGCTTGTCTTTCTAATCTTCCTATATCCCCATGCACATGAGAGTCTGACGCAATGCAATTAGTCCTCTATCCATAAAGCACAACGACAAGAACAAGAATTTGGTCACTGTGTTCACCTACAAATTACGATGCCTTATAACACAGGGCATGAAAACCTGACAAATACAATACTTGTGACCTCTAGAAAGAAATTGAACTCATGGAAGCAAATTAATTAGTATCACAGGCCTAACTTATGTTCAGGCACAAGTGTTCCATATCGGGAGGAAGAGGAAGAACCATGAATTTGTACAAGATTAACAAAGCAGAAGATCTTCCTCAACCAAGGTTTACAGGAAATATCTCTGTCATAACTGTTCTTTAGCGCACAATTCATGTTCCTCTACCAACATTTACATGGCATACTACCGTCTTCACAGTTCACTTACTCACAATTCAATGTCCAGCTAGGTCAAAACCTAGTTACCTTGAATCGGAGGTCTTATAGCACCAATATTCCTCCACAGTAAATGTTTCGATGCACTCAAGTTTGCAAACTTTTTGGCAATAAGATCTAGAAAATGCAAATATTCAAGTAATAAAGCACACCCCCAGGGTGAATTGGTAAATCATTGATCCAACTGTTGATATCAAAATACCAACACCATTTTCCCATCAACCAAACACAAGAGATGATCTTTCGAAATTCCAAGTCATCACATCTAAAAAAGGTAAAACCAAAGGACAATCCAAATTAAGGATGTAACCGAAACTTCAATAGATACAGTCATACAGATGCTAAATTTATCTACAAGTAAATCCCAAGGGGTTGGCCTGGGACAAGGACTGCTAAACGAATCAAGCTACTCGAATTCGAACTCGCGTTCTCTTGCTAAAAGTTTGTTCAAGATCAAATTTATTACCTAAAGAGACCAAGCTTGAACATGAAGGTACTTACCAAACAAAAGCACACTTGAACATGAAGGTTTCAAACCAAGTCGAATAAGCTACTACTTGGCTCGTTCACTTATGATATCTAAAAAATTCAAACTACTTGAGATTGCCACTGGTTTGGCTTTCGCTTTCGGCTTGATTAAAGCTTATTTGAGTTCAGCTCGTCTCATAAACAAGCTAAGCTTGAACATATTTTTTGAAGCTTGTCAAGTTTCTAAACCAAGCTTGACCAATCAATTGCTTGGCTTGTTTCTCACCCCTCCCAGGGACCTAGGGTTTGCTCCAGGTTCAAAACCTCCCGGTGCCATCAACTCATTTGGGACCATAGGGACTTTGTCCCGATTTAATTGGTTCCCCGCAAGTTGATGGTGGGATTGTCCTAAGGATTAGTCGAGGTCCGCTAGTGGACGGTGGGATTGTCTCCACGATTAGATTAGTCGAGGCGCGCCTAAGCTGGCACTGTTTACTTCACTTATCAACAACGAAACTGTTATACATCTAGGTTTGCAAACATATACTCGTGTTTAGGCATTGAATTACCTTGGGGTCGAACTGCATTTGCCAGACTTCAGAGGGCGGGGCCTCGAGCGTGGTGATGGTGTTGTTGTGGTCGACGTCGAAGATGCGCACGAAGCTGTCGAGGGAGGCGGAGGCGGCGATGACGCCGGATGGATGGGCGGCGACGGAGACGACCCCGAGGCAGTGCTCAGTGTTGGTGGCGACGCAAGTGAGCTCGTCGGAGCTCCAAAGCCTCACCGTCTTGTCGAGCGACCCCGTCAGTAGGAGCGGCGGCCGCTCGTCGGTGGCTGGGACCCACGTCGCTGCCCATACTGAGTCTTCGTGGGCGTTTTCGACCGATTTTAGTCCGGCGAGCTTCATTGGGTGCAGTGCGAGTGGCAAAACCCTAGACAGAGAGAGAGAGAAGGAAATGTTTTGTTGAAGCTCTGCAACCTTTTTTTCCCCTGGAGTAAGCTGGAGGCGGATTTTGCGGTTTGAAAAGTGGTGCCCTTGTGGTTTGCTATTTGCGTTTTTGCCCCCACCGTCATTTATTTATTTCATTCCACCCCCTTCTCTCTTTTCCTATCGGAAAGAAATTTTGCCCCCTAAAAGGAGTGTACATGGTCCGGATTGGTCTGGCTCTCTAGAAAATCAGTAACCAAACAATTTTCAACGGTTCTAGAAAATTAGGAACCAGAACCTAACCAACATATGCGTGGAACCTAACCAGAACCAAATCGCAAAATCGGTCTGATTTTGGTTCGGTTCCGGTTTTATCTAATTAGCATCTAAACACTTATTCACAAAATATAAACTCATAAAATTTAAAATTTAAAGCATCAAATAACTCATAAAATAAGTAATAGACATTTTATTAAGAATCAAAATCCAATATGATTTACGAAATACTTGACACTTGACCGAAAAACATTGATGAAAATCACCAATAAAGTAGACAAAACCACTTATGGAATAATTAAATTCAGCGACAGAAAAACATTAATGACCCATTATATTTAGGACTAAAATTAAACATATATCATAAACTATATTTTCTATAAAATATAGTTTTGAAGGAAAGAACAACTCAAATGCCCAAAACATCACTTAAATCAGTAGTACTAACTTCTTCCATGTTTAGAAAGTAGACCAATCTCTACACATATTTATGTTTATATAATTATATATATTAATTCTAAACGATCCGGTTCGGTTCTAACCATGGTTCTTTAATTTAGAACCAGTAACCAAACAAAATATAACGGTTCTTATTTTTTTGGAACAATAACTTGACCACAGAACTGGACCAAATATGATGGTTCGGTCTGGATCGAACCTGCTTTACAATTCGGGCGATTTTCTTGAACACTCCTAATTTTTTTCATTCCAAAAATCCATAAAGTACCAAGTAAATTTTTTTAGGTTATCTTCGACATTCGCCTAGTATTATCTTTTCACTTGAAAACTTATTTTCTTTTTTTCCAATTGTTGAAACTCGAGTAAATTGATCCCTAAAGTTGATTGTGTATCTTGGTATACTTTGTATATTTTGGGCATATTGTCATAGAGCACTTACTTTTGATAAAAGCCAAAAGAAGAGTTCGAGAGCGAGTAACAATCCTCTGTGAACGTTATAATAATAATAATAAAAAGCCACTCTCCGAAAATATAGCGTAGCAACTAACTGTAACGATCTTCTGTGAACGTTATAAAAGGAGCCACTCCCAGCAAAAGCGCTGCGGACTCGGTTACAATATCCAAGGGCGATCGAGGAATGTTAGATAGCACGTCTTCAAGTATTTCTAAGGCACAAGGAAAACTCTCTCGCATGTATTGTCCTGCACACAAAGATGTTTGGGGTCACCGTAAAAAATCAGCTCATTTGGATATCGGTAAAGGGATTTACGAAACATCCAACTTTGCTTCAGAAAATAGTCTGTTTTTTGAAGCAAAATTGGGTGTTTCGTGAAATCCTTTACCGATATCTAAATGAGCTGATTTTTTATGTGGACCTTAAACAAGATGTTTTGAACAAAATGAGCGGCTCCAATCATATCTTTACGGGACCCAAAACGGGTCCAAAGTCCATCTGTATTCGCTGTCTGTTTTAAAAAAATTGTGTCAGTAGTAGTTTTGTTTCCATTAGTGTACACATCTCTCGACTGCTGGGAGCAGGGTTGGCCCAACCTCAAGGCCCAAGAGGTCTGAGCTTTGGGCATCTCAAAAATGTCAAATTTTAAGGGCACTCTACTAGTTTTTCTATTTGGGCTTGAGTAGAAGTTTTTTTTGGCCCAGAAGAAGAAAAAAAAGGGCCCATTCCAAATTAAAACTAGCTGTGACCCACACAAATTCAACGTGGCCCAAAAAACAGATGGTGGCATTTTTGTAAGCCTCCTTTTTTTAATTCTTACTGACAAGAACTCAACCGGTCCCTCAGAGCAAGTTTACCGGCATAGGTAAACTAGCTTTATAGCTATTTTAGCTCCCCAAGAGGGAAAAATTACGCTTACAGCAGAGTAGGTAAACATAGAGGTAAAATGTATTTATAAATAATGCTTAGCCATTTTTACTTATTCACTGTCCATCATGTATGTAATTTTTAACATTATTTTCTCTCTCCTCTCTCTTCCTCTTTCTTCTTTTTTTAAAAAATTACACTTTGGTGCACTGTTGGAGAAAGAAAAAATTTACTTATATTTTAATAGAGAATAGGTTAAATAAATAGTGTTGGTGTAGTGTTGAAAGAAATGTGAGTAGGTAAAATAAAAAATGTGCATTGTTCGCAAGTTTTTTTTACCTAATTACTAATAAACTTGCTCTGCCAGCATTGATCGAAGTCAAGGAGCCCAATTAGGTTTAGGATAAGTAGCGCTAATAGATTCCCATGCGGAGTTAGCAGTTTAGCCACCACTCTTATGAGGCAACCAAACCACATCATCTTCCAACTCGCAAACAGGCTTCAAATTTGAAGGAGTATGCCTGCTAATATATTGGGTCAACCTATTCCTAGGTCTAGGCCATCTCCAATCCCCCTTGTGGATAATTGAAGTCACTCTAGACAAAAGGGACCTACCGAGATTATACACCACCTCATTGCCAAATCTGCCAAATAAGGGACCAAGTGGATGCCAAAAATCAAGCCATAAGAAATTACTCCTTCCATTCCCAATTTTATATTGAACCAGAGGCTGTCCAAGCCTGCCAAACACCTTTCGAATAGTTCATGAAGCATCGACTGGAATTAGAGGCTGTCCTCAATTTTCATTGACTGGAATAGTCCGTGAAGGGTGACTCGACATTTTATCAAGGTATTCCCTGGCTACATAACTATCCACGTCCCTAACTGCTTTTTCAAGCTTTCTCCTGTTTATAATCACCTAACATCCAGGGCATAATTAATCTATGCACTTTCGATTGTCCGATTAATCGATACGCCGTATTCAGCAGAAGTTTTATCGGTAAAAATATGTTAAGGGACAGGACTCAAAGTCGGAAGGTGATATAGAAGTGAATCAAGCTGAAAACAGAAGAAAGACGGTAACTTTTTGTGTGTGAATCTGCTAAGAAAAAGAGATTGTGTTAACAAAGTGGTGAGGCGGCATGACCCATGCACATCTGGGCCGGAAAAAAAAAGAAAAGAAAGTGGTGGAAGTGAAATAAAAACAACAAAACATAAGCTCATCCCCCCCCCCCCCCCCCTCCAAAAAAAAAAAAAAAAACCCAAGTGCAACCATAACTCGCTGTCACTCTCCTTTGACCGTTTTAATCTCTTGTTTTCTGCTCTTTCCTCTTCCCGCGAGAAGAATTGGTTGGCATGCTAGTAGTTGGCTTGACAATCCCTCCCCCTCCCCCCTCGTCCAAACTAGGAATCATAAAGGATATGGAAGCTCAACCGAGAAAAACTGATTTTAAGGGGCTGATAGTTTAATTCAGCTTATAATACAACTTTTTTCTCTCATTGCACGGCTAGGTTACTCCATTGACTCTCTCTCTCTCTCTCTCTCTCTCTCTCTCTCTCTCTCTCTCTCTCTCTCTCTCTCTCACACAGATCATAAACTGTAAGAAGAAACTCTCTACAATCCCCCCGTCAAATGAAACAGTTTCCATATTTTCCATCTGTGTACACATCTCCTGACCGCCGGGAGAGGGCATTTCTTGTTCACAACAAAAAATACAATAAAATGTGTATATAGGTATTTTCAATTGTTATAAACATCTTTACTTCACATGTTCTGTACTGAAAATTCTTGTACAAAGCACCTCTCTTTCCCAATTCAACTTGCCTTTTGCCTTCGTGGATGGGCACAGGGGCGTGAAGATGAGGGCAAATTCTCGAGAGACAGACAGGCTAGAATAGAAGAACCATTGCGACGATCAACAATATAACCGTACATGCCATTGCCTGCAACAAACAACCAATTTGTTATTGTAACTACAAGAAAGTCGAAAACAAAGCAAAGGAATAATCCGATAGTAGTTCTTCTGGATGCTTTCTCATTTTAGAGAGAGAGCAACTAAAGTTTATACCAACTTGAGTCGAAAGCAAGGCAGAAGTTTTATTTTTTCATTAAAAACCAAGAGAACACATAGATATACAACTTTCTAACTGGTTGCTTCTCAATTGAGATACATGTGCGTACACACCACAGAGAGAGAGAGAGAGAGAGAGAGAGAGAGAGAGAGAGAGAGAGAGAACTTACACATACTGCAGAAGCAGCAAGGCCAGCCCGTTCTCTGGGGTCCTTTCTGTAGTAGTTTCCAAAGTAAAGAATTGTGGCATAGTACCACATAAGTGGGAATGCAAAGCCTACCAGAAAACTGAAAACAAAAGACACATCCATTAGGCAAGGGAAAATGGAGACGATGGAGGAAGGAATGGAGAATACTCACGAAAACCATCCTATCCCACAACCGAAGCAAGGAAGGGGCTTGTCCAAAGTCCCTGGCTGGAAGTCCTCTGCATCTCTAATAAGTGTATACTTGCCTTTTTCAGGGTCTGCAGTGTTTCTTGCTTGTGCTGCCAGCACAAAAAATAGTTCAGTATTGTGAGCATTTGCTTGTAAAAAATATCAGATTCTGTAACAGTTCTCCTGTAACAAAAGTCGGCATAACATGTATCAAAAAAATAATGTGTAATCACCGCCGCAACTTGTTTTAGTTCAGGAAAAAGGCATCAGAGTAAAGCTGAAGCTTGACTAGTATGCAACCAGAGAAACATTGTCTTTGTTAATGTAAGCTTATATTAAAAAAAAAAAAAAGGCACTGATTTTGTAGGAGTAGAACTACAATAATATTGACAAGGTGATGAAGTATGATGAAAACAAAATCATGAAGAATGAAAGGGGAGTGTTCCAGAAGTTAGTGGTTAAATGTTTAGACCCAGTTCCAATTAAAAAAACCCACTAAGAACACCAACAGAACCATTAACACAAGTGGTTGGATGAACTTCGTTCAGGCATCACATAAGCAAATAAGGGGATGTACATGGAAATGTCTGATTTACGATTGGATGAAACCAAGCACAATGCAGTTGCAGTGTAAGCATAAAGATGTGTGAAACAGTACTAATCACATCCAAAGTCCAAACAGGATTACTACCTTTAAACAGTGAATGGTGTCGTGCTGAAGGTCTCAAAAGATCAAAGGGTTTATCAGAAACTGATTTCACCAATTCAACATCTCTCAAACCATGTGCCTCCGTAGCATCTGTGACATGAAGAAGGTCCAATTTATTGTCATTAGGAGGTAAGAGGCTATTTTTTACTTGTCTTTTCCCCTTGTTTTCCCTTACCCTCCTTCCCACAATTCCAAATGCATAAGTTATCTAACAAAGATAAGCAAATGCAAGAATCAATTCACCGTGGAATTTTGAATGTAGAATGAAATGTTACACAGCATTTGCAATATCTGCAAATGGGTAAGAAATTTAAAAAAATCCAATAATGGGATCCACATACATTCTTAGAAGGTTTACCAATGGGGCTAGCCTAGAGGCCAGGGCTTGGCACTTCTCTTCAATAGGTCTGAGGTTAGAAGGGATGGATCAATAGTTAATATTCCTTCTTCCCCTCTGAAGTTGTTACCCCAGGACATAGGCCAGATAATAACCTGGTATCTGTGGGACGGGATCTACATATAACTAGGAAATAAGTGGGTTCACAGTAATTCAGGACACCGGCTTCAGCTAAAAAAATCTCGGAAGGAATCTAGCAGGTTCAGAGTTATTGCCTAAGTGCAAATCCAAACTCTGTGACTCAACCACAGCAAATGTAATTGAGGACACCCTCTTCAGCTTTAAAAAAAATCCTGGAAGGTAACTAGCGGGTTCATAGTTATTGCCTAACTGCAAATCCTAACTCAATCACAGCAAATACTGGATTTAAATCACAATGCTTTGTCTTTCAGGCCATAACTGAAAAGAATCCAAAGATCAACATGAATCTTTAAACGATCTATCGTGGCATTCTTTGTTAGGTGTTTTCATTTGCTTTCTCAATTGATATTGGTTCATTAAAAAATGAGTTAAGTACCGATTTAGTTAAAAATACTGCATCATAGCTTGAAAATAGACAGTTAGTAGTTGCTCAAAGTAACAAGGTGGAGAGCAGAATAATCAAATATGGAAGAGAACTTACAACTCACAAGCTCCTTTTTGTTCTCTCTCTCTACTAGTGGTTGGTTGAGAGAATATTCAGGTAGCTTGTCTACACAAGAATGCAGGACCAACTTTAGTTTAGTGTCAACGTGTAAGATAATTCAACATTTGCCTTTATAAATTAGCACAAAATCACCTAGCTAATGTTTTTCTTTCGATGTTTGCAACCAAAGAGTTTCTCATCCTCACAGAACCAAAGAGTTTCTCTTTCTCACAGATATTCACAAAAGCACAACCAATTAACCAGAATTAGTGGAAAGGTAGTTCGACATTGGGGCAAAGAATTGTAGAAACTAATAATCATGCTAATATATACTTTCTGGATTTTCTGGTCTTAATGCTTGTTATATGTGTATTGGATAGCTCATGCTCGTTGATAACCAGAGGCGCCAGAAAGAGAAGAAGAAGCGGGTAAAGGAATTGAAAAAAAAAATCTTCTTTGAGCACAAAACTATCAATGATGAAAATGGAAATAAGTTGATTACTTGGTTCCATGTGGACTATTACTGAGACGTCCGGAAGATCGAGCTTTCAGCTACACAACCACCCTCCAAACTACCTGCTTCACATAATCAAAAAGAGGACTTCAAATTTTGCATCACATCAACCACTCATCCAGATCTTATCTAGGTATGTACTACACTTGCACAACTGAACTGACAAGGGAGTTGAACCACTAAAATTAGGCTACAGCCTACAACTGTCATGACATGATGCGTCTAAAGCTTATGCTTAAAAAGGAATCACAAATGTGTTTTGGCACTACCAGGGAACTACATTTTCGTAGTTCCAACAGCGTAGCTTCTTAACATTGCCTTCAATTGAGGAGTATCAGTAATTGGTTCTCTATTCAGTTCCTTAGCTCATTCAATAAGCCAGTAAATCCCACTTGATTATTATTGAATCAAAAGCACAAGAATCAATTTCCAAGAATATGCTCCACCACTACCAGGGAGCAACATATTCATCGTTCAACTGCTTAGCTTCTTAACAGTGCTTTCACTTCAGGAGAATCAAATAAGTGTTTTTCTTTTTGGTACACATTTACTCAAAACAACAAGCCAGTAAATGAGCAAATGCTTCCGCTCAATTTCAATTGATCATAGACCAAAAACCCAAGGGTATTTTTCCATATATACGCTCCACCACTGCCCGCCTTATACTGTTTTCAACAACAGATCAATCAATATCACAGAAACATCCATCATTTTGCTGTTCAGACTACCCAAACAAAATGAATACAAATAAGTGTTCCTATTTCATTATCCTTCTCCTGTTAGGAAGCAATTTTTCAATCTAAAAGGTCATGTAAACCATATCACAATCTCGTAAGTAGTTTAATTTAGGAATTAGGTCAGAATTGATTGACTACAAAGACGAAAAACTGAAATCGATTCAGAAGCTATAAAACAGCCTAAAACTCGTGCTTAAAGCCAATAAAAACCCTAATAAACACGAGAGAGAGAGAGAGAGAGAGAGAGAGAGAGAGAGAGAGAGAATTCAGGTGAATTTATCAATCCTATCAAACCTCAAAGAAAACACACAAAACATGAAATAAAATTTCAATACTCCACAATCAATTCACTTGGAAGAGGATAACACCAGGAAGGAAGGAGAACTTGCCTTCTACGTGTGAGACTTCAGATCAGAAGTTTAAGAGAGAGAGAGAGACGCGACGACGGAGGGGTTTCTGTTAATTAGATGGCAGGCCGGCACAAACGGTCCCTCAACCCCTCGGCATTAAACTACTGAAGCTCTCTCTCTCTCTCTCTCTCTCTCTCTCGTCGTTTTCATGTGTAGCGGAAGTAACACTTAACTTTTTTATACTTACCGATCAGTAGCATAATCATTCGGGCAGGGATCAAATTAAACGACGTTGTGATAGAAATAGGTAAATGATATTGGTACTTTAGAAATTAATATATATATTAATTTTTGAAGTGTTAATATCATTTTTCTAAAAATATTATCCTGAAAAGAGAGAGAGAAAAATATCACCGTTAAAATTTGATTGGTCGTTTTTAGCAGCCCCTATTTTGACTGTAATTCTTCCTACTAATATTGGACTATTGTTCTGTAGTCAAGGGTTGGACATGGTGTCGTATTGTATTTGTGTCACAATTCTAACGTAATTTGTTTAGCTTTTTGTTATCATGAAGTGTCATATTCAAAAAAATAGTTAGCCCTAAACCGCTAATTTTGTGCTTGATTTGTGTCTGATTCTCATATTGTGTGGAAAATTCTCACCCCTAGGTACAAAAGAGCTGTGCACACAGCAGCTGGGCACAGATCCCGTTTTCTCCCGCCTCGGTTTAAATTCTGAAGTGATTTTGGATGTTTTGTTAACACCTCTAATGATATCAAACGAAACTCATTTTTTACAGAGACCTTAAATAACATATTTTGAACAAAATGAGCTGCTCCGATTATCTTTGTGCGACCCGAGGCGGGAGAAAATGGGATCTGTGCACAGCATGCACAGCATGCTGTGCACGTAGCTTTTCTGGATACAAAATTAGGTTCTTAATTTGGCAGTTCCAAGAAAAAAGTTTCTAATTTGGCTGTTTTGTTTTCACATCTCAGAAATGCCGACTTGTCACCGGCGACCATCATTATATTCTCTCTCTCTCTCTCTCTCTCTCTCTCTTTATGTTCAACCATTACAGTATATTCGTATTACTAGTAATTATTAGGTTGATCTTTGCATTTCCTTTTTATTCACTTGTACACCTTTTTGGTCATCATCATTAATACAAACACGTTGTCTTATTATGCAAAACTACTTCTTCTCCTGGCATGAACGAATAAATTTGTAATTTCACTTGAATAAGGTCAAAGTCAGAAATAATAGAGCTTTTGTTTTTGTTTCTTAAAAATTATTATTATTATATGATATGAAACATTTGAATAATACGAATGAATGACTTGCTCCGGTTGTTTTGTGAAAGTTGATTGAAGTTATGGTTTAGCCACTCACACCCCGCTTTCTAATGACAAGAAGTGTGAGTTGCATTGAAAGACTATCCATAAAATTACGTTGATATTTGCTGTGATTGAAGGCTTCTTGTGTTAGGTCCTTAGTCAAAGATTACATTTCTACGGGATCGGAGACCGCCCGAAAATGTTATGTCAACTTTTTTGTTGCGATTAAATCACCTACAGTTTTAACCAATGAGAATAATCTTTTATTGATATCCCAAATTGGAGATTCTTTAATCATTGGGGCTTTTAGGCTTGCCCATGGTGGAATGAGGTTTGATAAAAAAAGAGGGTGGAATGAGGTCACATCGAAATAACGTACAAGTTAACTTGAGGAAATGCATCACGTTGTGGGCAAACACATCACAGGTAACAATAGTTAGATGGGATTTTGCAATTAATTTGGCTGCCTTATATGGCTTTGTCAATATTTTAAGAAAAAAATAATTTTGGTACTTCACTTTTTTATGATGGCACTCCAAAATTTATCTTTTAATGTGCTTTGTTATGTCTAATTTTTACACTTAAAGACAGGTTTTGGAGTGCCATCGTAAAAAAATGGAAATCATTTGCCTATTTTAAAATCATTTTAAGCTTTTTTGTAACTTTCAGGGCGTGTTTGATAGGAGGTTTGGAGGGGAGGATTGGATTAATAATCCCATGGGGTTGTTAATACCTTGTTTGGTTAGGTTTTTGTAGGGGGGATTAGTTATCCCATGGGATTGTTAATCCCCCAAAATGGAGGTATTAGCAATACCATGGGGGGGGTGTTACTAATAATCCCATCCCCATGGGATTGAGCAATACATGCTTAAAAACCCACTTCAATTCCAATCCCAATCCTAATCCTAGCCAAAACAAACATGTTATTTACAATCCCTTCCCATTCTCAATCGAATCCCAATCCTAATCCCGTGCAAAACAAACATGAATAAATAATTCATCTCCTCATTAATAATCCCACCTCATTCTCAATCCCAATCCTAATCCCATATCATTACGAATCCCCTCAAAACGAAATCTGCAATCAAACACGCCCTCAGTAGCTTCAAGCAAGGTTTAAAAGGGTAGTTTATTGTTGATGTTACTTAGCTTGCACAAAACTCAGTAGTTACTTTTTAGTGGTATACTAGTTGATTAAATTTCCAACTAATCTAGCTCACATGAAAATTACAATAAAAAAAAGTTCAATAAACAATGCAGGATTATTGTAGTCCAAGAGTAGCATGAGAGATAGATATCCATAACCTTCCATTACATAGGGATCTCGCAAGACATTCATGGGACCCACACGAGTCGGACGATCTGGACATGCATTAAACAGCTTCAGATGTCAATGTCGACGTATGTGTTCGAAGGTTAGAGTTAAGTTCAGTAGATGACAAACAAGCAACAGGAAAACAGAAAATCGCTATACTGATACTGGCCAAGTGCAACTTTCTATATACATAGTTTTTTTTTTTTTTTTTTGGGTAAGTAAGGTTTTATATCACCAAAACGCACCAGCTACAACATCCGCAAAGGCATTACCTCTGGGAAAAACGAATACAACCATGGAAGATAAACAAACTAACAACCAATCCTACCAAGGAAAGGATTGCAGTGAGCAAATTCAATATTAGACTAGTAAACCTGCAAAAACATAATGATGGCAAATGAAATACAAAAGAGAGAAGCTATATTGTGAGATATGTTCTTATCATTGTAGCCCCGGTAGGGTCGGACATGAGATGCTTGACGAGGCACATTCTCATGTTGCTTGGAGCTATAACAAACATATAAAACGCAAACAATACCAGGTCAGCAGACGAGAGAGTCGACCCCAGAAATCCCTGCCACATCCTACAAAATGTATCAAAACTCCATCAACGCAGTGAATAACTTGTGTAATAAGTGAAAAATACATGACCATTACTTAAATTACACCAGAATCACTTATAATGTGTGCTGTATCTGGTCCATCGTTTATTGCTCATAGTGCACTGTTTTATTCAAGAATCAAAGCTCTACTTTGACATCTTAGGGACCGACTAGTTTTGTTTACGCACGTTTTGCCATTTTTGTCTGACTAATAAAGGGGCTTAAACAACCTTCTAGCTAGTTATGCATTGGCTGTTCATGAGCGGCTGAATCATTTACAGGCCTAGATAAAAAAGATAGCACAAATGGGAGAAGTATAAGTAGAAGTTTGATCGTACCAAGTGGGTAACCGGAAGAAAGTATGAAAGAATTCTCTGATGCCTTCAATATCTAGTTGCAGAATAAGCGCCAGTCCAAAGAGAAAGAATGCTCTCTGGCGTTTCCTTTCTTGTGGCCAAAGGGTGTTCCAAGCTGTCAAATTAACTATGCAGATCAGAAACATCAAGTTTCAATTCCAGGTAGCAGCACATCTTGCAAAAAGTACATTAGCATATCAAGGTATCTCCTTAAGTTATGCACAGTTACATGCAGTTGCTTCCACATCCAAATCTCTGAAAGAACACTCAGCAATAAACAAGGTTCAATACGGCATTGAATAACTTGCTTGCCACTGCCTTTAGTGTAACCTGCTTTTTCTTGCACCCTTCTGGCTATTGATTTACAATTAAAATTATCTAAACGTAAAATGGTGAGCTTGAGGACAGACTATATAATTAAGCAGATCAATAAACGAATCATTAACCTTGCATTGAGATATTTGCATTCCTGGTGCGAGAAACCTTGTCCTTGGAATGGCCTTCCCTTAAAATATTTGCAATTACAGAAGCATATTTTGGAGCCTCTGACAGTGATCTCACGACCGAATACCCTGTTAAAAGAAGACATAACATGATTGGAGACTTTTTTTTCAGTAATTGAAGGTGGTGCAAGTTGATTAACTTTTTTTTTACCTGTGGCAGGATGCACCATGCTAGCTGCGGCACCAAATGCAAGATTCTTTTGCTCTGTATTTGGTAAGGATCCACCTACTGGTATGTAAGACCACTCCTGCAAAAGAAGTTAAAGCTTTATAACCTTGATTCCTAAGTTATCAAAGGCTATCAACTCCTTTTAGAATTCAATATAGAAGGATAAAATACAAAAGACTGTGGAAGGCTTTTTAGATGATTACCTCTTCATAAGTTTTTACAACACGGACTCCCATGGTCTCTAATCTGGACATGAGTTTTTTCCTTAACAGATCAAAAGGCATGGCATCCTTTGAAGCCAAACAAGTTTCCTGCAATAAGACTTCGAAGAATACATCAAATCTTCATAACAACAAAAGGCAAAAAGTATGAGAAACTTCAACGCGTAAGCAAACCTCAAAAAAGACTCTTGTTGGGGACATAGGCATGGCATAAAGAAATGTCGGATATTGCGCTTCTACACAATCAACTTTTTGCTTGACATAGTCTCTGTAGTCCATGAAAACCATCAAGCTGGGGTCATATGGATTGTTTTCCACCTGAAATTAGAAAATATACCAATAAGCATAAAGTGGCAGCTCCACTCGATTTCTTTACTAGTTTGAGAGTGGAAAATGACTGCCATAACTTTCCATATGTTTAAAACCTATCAACCCTTCCCCACTAACACAAACCCCATCAGCGCCCCCCTCCTGGGGAAGCCATGTTGCAAAAATTAATGTAAGCAGAGACAACCAAAACCAAACAAGCATTGCCACTAATATTAAACCCATGGCATAAAACAGAAATTCAATAAGCTACATAACTATGGATGCAATTGAAAGCAAAAATTAAACTCAAATAGGGGAACATAAAATACGGATACAGAATAACCCCAAAAACAATCCCAAAAAACTAGTGCAGCAACTCCATGCAAAGTTACAGGTTGTCTTGACTGAATTCCATGACAAATGCTAGAAAGAACTATTGATATCTACTAAAAGATTGGGTGTTCAAGGAAAACATAACATCTTGCTTGTTCTACCTCAACCTCCACGCCATAAGCTGTTTGGACAGAAACCCTGGGACCTCCAACCTCATACTGCAATAGTTTCCCAGAAGCTGCTCCAGATGCAACAGTGGCGAGCCTATAACAATAAGCTAGAAGCATGAGATAAGGGGTAAGAGTTAACAACAAACCCAATGCCAATATGTTTTGAAACAAAGTGCTTCATATGAGGGATAACTCCAGGAGGATACCTGCAGGGAACAGCAATGTTCTGTTCACATGCTATGAGACTCTGACCATTTGCAGTTTCAATTATCCTTTCCACTTTTGAGCTCATATACGAAACACCTGACTCCACACACCTAGGAAAAATTAATATGAATTACACATCTATGACCTACCAACATACAATGGTGAGTTGGAAATTCAAAAAGCAATGACAAAGAATAATACTAAGTCAAATAAACAATCTAACCTTTTCAATAGCTCCTCGTGGAGCAAGTGTCGACTAACTCGCCCATAAGAACGTCCGATCAGAATTGGATCACTGTCATCAAGATACACAATAGTGTCCCGCCAAACATGTTCAATACACCCTTCAAGCCCAAGATCTAACAAAGATGAAAAATAAGCTTCACCTTAGAAGTAAGAACAAGCTATATCATAGTTTTACTACAAGATTAAATTGTCACGATAAGGATAGGACGCTTGGTTACACCGTAAGTGTAACACAAAATGGTCGGTGATGTTTAATCAATACGTATATTCTACCTTTTGTCAAAGCCAGATACAAGTGATAGAACCAGGCTCATAGTAGCATAGTGATAGTGTCGTAGAAACACCATTTGAAAAGGAGGGATGGAATTAGAGGTCCAATTCTGGTGGTGCCCCAACTTTTATGAAATATATGCATATGCCGAGAATTCAGGCGCGCAGTTCCACATACTCCATCATTCAAGAAATGACAGACAATAACTTCTGTACTCTTCAGAAAAGAATACTCCTAATGAAGCTTAGGGACAATTATTGGACATGGTAATGAGATAAGCTCCATAGCGGAACCTTAGCAAGCTGATATACGGGGTAAACAGTTAACGGAGTGGCTAAAGCCTTGTGCACGCTTGAAAATGCCACATAAGCAGAGGAGTGTGTTTAAAAGGGGTGAAAACCAACCATGCAACAGAAGCATAACGTTGTTGAAAATTAAAGCATTTCGTGATGTTGACTAAAACATACAAAGCAGACCTAATTTTTTCATTTTCTTTCGTTCATATTACAATGTTTTGACAGGAAAAAAGAAAACTGCATAAATACAGTTCCTAACAGTTACAATAGTACCTCTAAATTCATCCTCCCATACGCCATAATTATTTGTGAAAGGAAGATCAGGCCCAATTAGTCCAACGCTTAAACCTAGCTTAGCTGATTCAGCAGCAAGAGCGAGACCAGCTGGGCCGCAACCAATCACCACCAAATCCAGTACAGCATTACCAACCGGTATACATGGTAGCTGAAAATGAAGCAAATGAGGAATAAATTTCATATGAAAACCAACAAATATATGGTGAGGTGTTGCACCTGAGCCATTAGAAGAGTTAAGTGCCAAACGTCAACAAATTTTCATAAGCCCCACACTTTTTATTTTAAATAAAGATCCTAGAATTTTGTATCCTACAAAATCTCGATAAGAGAGCAGTAGAAGGGAACTGTAGGTCAAAGTTAAGAGTTTTCTAATCCCTGATTGTACCTGATTCTTCTTCCTCTCTGCCAAATCATGTATATCTTGTGTTCTCTCGTGTAACAAAGTGTTTACACTTTCTCTATTGCTTGTGGATCGGTTCGACACCACGGCGTATGTATTCACAACTACACACTCGAGGGATTAAAAAGGTGTTTGAGAATCTTAATTCTTCTGTATTTTACTTCTTCACATTCTGGCTATTTGGGAGCCAGATAGAGAATTCATTGAGCCAGAATTAATTCTCGAAATTGGATGTTGGAGCCATAATCTGCATATCAGCACTATAGTAGCTTTTGTATTCTTATTTTGCACCAATATTAGTGGTGTCAAACCGGTTGTGCCGTGCCGTGTCGGCCCATTTAGCTTTGTGCCAACGGTGCTTCATGCCGTGCCGGCCTGTTTACTAAATGGTGTCGTGCCGTACCGTGCTGTTTTTTAATAATTTCGTGTCGTGCCATGCCATGCCCGTGCCGGCCCATCTCCAACCAAGTTTTGTTGGAAATAAATTTGTGTAACAACTAACTTAGTATTTGTTGTGCCCGTCTAGAACTGTGTCTGGCGCATCTAAGACCGTGTTGTGCCCGTACCGTGCTGTGCCACTTTTAAACATGTTGTGTTGTGCCATACCCATGCTAGCCCGGCTTGCTTGCCACCTCTAACCAAGATGGAAATAATTATTTGCCTATAACCTATTCACCAAGTTCCAACAACAAAAATTCTATTCCCCACTCTAGATAAGTTGTTAACATGGTAAAAATCAACTCATAATCTATTTTTCAGATCATACTCCCAAATAAAATCTACAGTATTATGTAAATATCATCCAAACAAACAATACACAAACTCATAATCTATTCTGATTATAATGCAAAATCTATGACTAATAATAATCTAAAATCCAGAATCCAGAAAAAAAAATAAAAAATTGCTCCCAAACGCCGCCTAAATAGTGAGTGAGGGTCCGAGGGAAGAAGAAAGAAACCTTGTCGGCGAGCTTAGTCTGTTCATCCATGGCCTTCCTCTGTTGCATTTGGACGAATAAAAGCTCAGAGCCTCCAGCCTTGACGAAATCTTCTTCATCCGCAAAACCTTCTTTGACGGCCACACAGCTCTCATTCCCTGCGCCACGAGCCATCACTCGTAGAGAAGACGACATACACGAACTACTACTATATCTATCAGCTACACGATGATGAGGCCTCCAATTAGGGAACCTAGAGACCGCCATTGCTATGAAATTTCGAACTCCAATGCACTCCATTTTGATTGCCTCTGTTTTAGTCAGTTAGTTATCTCTGTACGGCCACTACTGTTGCCTCGACGTTTCAGAGTAGAAAATGCAGAGACTGCGGCAATTCTAGAAGCTTCTCACTCTCCCTCTCCCTCTCCCTCTCTCTCTCTCTCTCTCTCTCTCTCTCTCTCTCTATGGTTCTAGTGACTGTGGCGCTTTTTCGCTCCCTCTCTCTATTTGGGGAAGGGATAGGGAAGACAGCTGATGACTCTCTCTCTCTATGGTTCTAGTGACTGTGGCGCTTTTTCGCTCCCTCTCTCTCTTTGGGGAAGGGATAGGGAAGACAGCTGATGACTCTCTCTCTCTCTATGGTTCTAGTGACTGTGGCGCTTTTTCGCTCCCTCTCTCTCTTTGGGGAAGGGATAGGGAAGACAGCTGATGAGGTGGTGACTAAAAGAGAAAGGTCCACGTGGAGAGATTTTATTTGTTCGAAGTTTTGAAAAGGCCATTTTGTTTATCGAGTGGCTTAGCGTGCTTACACGACGTCGTCGGCTGTGTGCAAGTACTCGATTTTTTTTTTAAATCCTCAAAATAGTGGAGGAGAGAACTATGGGAACTCCAGACCCGCGGTGGGTTTTGGACCAAAGAGTTATAGCAACTATCGCCCCACCAAAAATTAGTGGACGACAACCGGGCTTTGTAAGGACCAAGTTCGAAAAGGCACTGTTAACACCATTCAAACCTGTGACCTCTTGGCCGCCGAAACCCTACGGGCAGGGACGAATTCAAGAATGTATTCTAGTGGGGGCACTTGTTAATTATAATGATGAAAGTTTATTTTTTTAGTCAACCATAGTATGATCATTCAAAATTATAACATGTAATACTAATTACAAAAGTTTATAAAGTGTACTTTAAGTTAAATTAGGTAAAAATGGACACAAAATCTCAGACAAAATTTTTAAAGTATGTTTTAAATGAACATTAACAAATTTTAGAATGATCGAGTTAGTTTTGTTAATATTTTTATTTTAAAATATTTCTCCGAGACGGTTAAAAACAAAGAGAATCAAGAAAGAATAACTCCAAATAGACAAACAGCTCGTAAAGTAACAAGTATAAATACACCATATGGTGAAATTAAGGCATGAAACTAATTCTATATGTGCATTCTCGGGATATATACAAGTGTGTTTGTTTATAAATTAGCATACTTTCATAATTATCCTAATTTATACATAAATATTCTTAAAAAAATATTTTTATTTCGAGTGGGGGCACATGTCCCCGCGTGCCCCATGTCCGTCCGTCCCTGCCCACGGGATGCTACCACCCCGGGTGGTACTCGATTGGCTTCATCAGACCAAAAAGTCACTCCATTCGTCTGGACCGATTTTTTGATCTTTTTCGTCGTTTTATTATACAAATTTTTTAACTTTGAGATTTGTATATTTATAGTTTCTTGATTCATATCGTCAAGATCAACGATATAATTTAAAATTTTCACCAAAATCTAATAGGAATTAAAAATAATAATAATAACATTGGGTCAAAAAGTCCGGAAAAATTCTAACAATCTTAAGAAAAATTATCATCACACGTATACTTTCAACTACCACAACCAACCAATCTTTCTTCCCAGTGATTGAAATTCGTGTCCTAATACTGTTGCTTTTTTGTTTTTTTTTTCCTCACATGCTAATTCTGTTGTCGTTAGCGTATTTTGTGAGACACTTTCGTCATCACTCTAAAGGTGTACTAGGAGTATTTATTTTCTCAAATTCGTCCCTGTTGAAAAATGTATGCATTATAATTTGTGAAAATTTATATGCATCTCTATTAATTATTTTGATGATTAATTCAATGATATTTTTATTCGGCAAATACAAAATTATCGAAAAGTCGATTCCCGAATTAAATATTTTCGTGACCTTGAAATATAGCATAAAGTCTCTTGGATTCATGATTTATATTTACAAAGACTTTATTGAGCTCAATACATGCTTTAACGGTTTATTTAGATGAAATTGTGAGCCACAGGTTGACGAACCGGCTGACAAGCCGGCTGTCTGAACAGAAAGCTGTGACAACCGGACGACCACCCGGATGACCACTCTATTAAACGGCTAGTTTCAAACGGCTAGTTTCCAACGGCTAGTTTCAAACGGCTAGTTTCCAACGGCTAGTTTCCAACGGCTAGTTTCCAACGGCTAGTTCCAACGGCTAGTTTCCAACGGCTAGGAAGCATATGGATGGCTATATAAGGCATCAAGAACTCATTAATGAGGACATACACAAGCTACAACATTCCATATTATTGCAAGAGCAAATTCTCAAAAGATCAAAGCCAAAAATTCTCATTGTTCTTCCACTTTCATATTATTCTTGAGAGAAAATTTGTACAAGTCGTGAGCGATAATTTTCATACCTTCTTCACATACTTGTATTTCCTAAGTGAGTGTTTGAGTCAAACACTTGAAAGCTTAGAAGACCAAATTCGGGTTGGAATTTGGGTGTTATTGTTTTTGAGAAGTTTTCGGAGAAAATTCTTGCGGTTGTGCTAGCTCCTCGGAAAAGCTAGAGGCATTCGGTTCTTGTAAGCACCCGCAAGACTTACAAGTTGTAATCTTTTAAAGATTAGTCTAACCTTCAAGTAATTGCTTGAGGAGAAGTGGAGTAGGGCCGGACCGTGGACAAATCCGGACCGAACCACTATAAACGGGTTCTATCTCTCTATCTCTCTATTTTGATTGCATACTTATTGTTTGCATATATTGTTAGAGATAAATTTTTATTGGTAATTATTACTAGCAATCCTATTCACCCCCCCTCTAGGTTGCATAATTTGGGTAACAATTGGTATCAGAGCCTCGGCTCTTGTTTGTAGATTTAACCATCTAAGAGTTAAGATCCATGGCAACCACTAGTAATGTTTCTTGTATCGAAGGTCAATCGTCCAATAGACCTCCCTTGTTCACCGGAGAAAATTACTCTCATTGGAAAAATAGAATGATGATCTTTATTCAATCCACGGATTATGATCTATGGAAAATTATCAAAAATGGTCCCATTATTCCTACTAAGAAAGTTGGAGAAGAGACTATGCCTAAACCAGATTATGAGTGGAGTTATTTGGAAAAGGCTTCAATAGAAAAGAACTATAGAGCTATGAACCTTCTTTTTTGTGCTATTACTCCCAATGAATATGATTGTGTTTCCGCATGTGAATCGGCTAAAGAAATATGGGATAAGTTAGAAATGTCACATGAAGGAGATAGTCAAGTTAAGGAGTCCAAAATTGATATTCTTGTGCATAGCTATGAGCTCTTCAAAATGAAACCGGATGAATCTATATCTCAAATGTTTGCTAGATTTGCTAGTATTACTAACGGTTTAAAAGCTCTTGGAAAGATTTACAGTCAATCCGAAATGACAAGGAAGGTGCTCCGTTCCATGCCAACCAATTGGGACACTACCACCTCCATCATCCTACAATCCAAAGATTTCTCAACATACACGATGGACAAGCTCATGGGATCTCTCATGACGGAGGAAATGCATCACAACCTTAAGGGTGAAAAAGAGAAGAAAGTTAAGGATCTTGCCTTCAAAAGTACAACAAGCAAATCAAAAAGCAAGGAGGATTCAAGCAACGAAAGTGAGGATGATGAAATGGCGCTCATCACAAAAACGTTCAAGAAACTCCTCAAAAATAGAGCATCTCACAAAGGCAGAGGATTTTCAAGAAAAGATGGAGGCAAAGAAGAAAATAGTAAAAAGGATCCAATCATTTGCTACGAGTGCAAGAAGCCCGGCCACATCAAAAGTGAATGTCCATATGCAAAAAAATATTCAAAGAAGGACAAAAAGAGAGCTATGATGGCCGCATGGGACAATAGTGACGATAGTAGCTCCGATGAGGACGATGAGCAACAAGAGGTCGCTAACTTGTGTTTCATGGCCATCGAAGAAAACGAGGTAGATCTCGACTCATCCTATTCCTTTGATGAATTATTTATTGCCTATAAAGAGTTGAAAGTAGAATTTGAAAAGGTTGTTTCTAAAAACAAATTTCTTAAAAAGGTTGCTAAAGATCTTTCACTAGAAATAGATGATTTAATTGAAGAGAAAGATATTTTGGAGGAAGAAAATGAAAGTTTAAGAACCTCTTTGGAAAAAGAAAAAGAGTATTTGAAGGATACTTCCAAAAACGAATCTTTAGAAAAACAAATTGATGATTTAACTAATTCTCTTTCAAAACTCACTAATGGAAAAGAAAGTTTAGACATTCTTCTTGGAAAACAAATGGTTTCTTTTCACAAGGCCGGAATTGGTTATAATCCCACTCAACACAAAAATCTTTTTGAAAAAGATGTTCCTCCTTCTAGCCATTCTAAATTGACATGTCATTATTGTGGTAAAATTGGTCATATTTCTCCTACTTGTCCTATGAAAGGATACTCATCTTCTAATGCAAAAAAGGTCTGGGTTCTTAAGAACCGTATCAATGCTAACCTTCAAGGACCCAAGATGATTTGGGTACCAAAAGTCAAGAATTGATGTGCTATTGTAGGTATGCTTCAAAAGTTCTCTCAAGGAAGGAAGTTGGTACCTTGATAGTGGATGTTCAAGACACATGACCGGTGACAAGAGGGCTTTCAATTCTCTTTCGTCTAAAGATGGTGGACATGTCACATTTGGAGACAACAACAAAGGCAAAATCATAGGAATCGGTGATATAGGTAATTCTCCTATTATTGAAGATGTTTTACTTGTTAGTGGTTTAAAACACAATCTTCTTAGCATAAGTCAATTATGTGATAGAGGAAATCGTGTTATCTTTGAAAAATCCAAATGTATCATTGAAAATGTCAAAAGCAACAAGACACTCTTCGTTGGACAAAGATTTGAAAATGTATATGTTTTTAATCTCAATGATTTAAGTAATTGTGATATAAAATGTTTTTCCGCTTTGAGTGAAAATAGTTGGATTTGGCATAGGCGCCTAGGACATGCAAGTATGGATACTATTTCAAAACTCTCTAGAAAAAATTTGGTAAAAGGTCTTCCTAAAATCAAATTTGAAAAAGATAGACTTTGTGGTCCTTGCCAACAAGGAAAACAAACCAAGGTTTCTTTTAAGTCCAAAAATGCTGTTTCAACTACTAGACCTTTGCAATTACTTCATATGGATTTGTTTGGACCAACTCGCTCTCCAAGTCTTTGTGGAAACTATTATTGTCTTGTTGTTGTTGATGATTTCTCTAGATATACATGGGTGATGTTCCTAGCTCATAAGAATGAGGCTTATCCTAATTTCACTAAACTTTGTAGAAGAGTTCAAAATGAAAAAGGCTTTGTTATTTCTAACATTCGTACGGATCATGGAAAAGAACTTGACAATTCTTTATATGAAAAGTTTTGTGATGAACATGGTATTGGTCATAACTTTTCCGTACCTCGTACTCCTCAACAAAATGGAGTAGTAGAGAAAAAAAATCGTACTCTGGAAGAAATGGCCCGCACTATGCTTTGTGAAAACTCTTTGCCAAAATATTTTTGGGCGGAAGCCGTTAATACCTCATGCTATATTTTGAATCGAGTTTTAATTAGGCCTATCCTCAAGAAAACTCCTTATGAGCTTTGGAATGGTAGAATACCCAACATTAATTACTTTCATGCCTTCGGTTGTAAATGTTATGTATTAAACAATGGAAAAGATAACTTGGGTAAATTTGATTCAAAATCGGATGAAGGCATTTTTATTGGTTACTCTCTTACTAGCAAAGCATATAGAATTTATAATAAGCGCACTAATCTTGTTGAAGAATCTATTCACGTTTCCTTTGATGAATCTAATCCTTGTGCTACTAAGGATGTTGTTGATAATGATGACTTAGAGATTACACATAAGATTCATGACTTGACAATTCAAGAAAAAGTTGATGGTGATACTCAAGTAGAAAGCTCTCAAATCAAAGAAGATGAAGTTATTAATCAACCTCAAGATGCCATGGGAGACAACCAAGATCTTTCCAAGGATTGGAGATTCGTGCAAAACCATCCAAAGGACTTGATTCTTGGAGAAGTTTCGAAAGGGGTAACCACTCGCTCGTCTCATAGAAATTTTTGTGAAAATCAAGCTTTTGTTTCTCAAATTGAGCCTAAAAACTTTCCGGAAGCTCAAGATGATGAAAATTGGATTTTGGCCATGCAAGATGAGTTAAATCAATTTGAAAGGAATAAAGTTTGGGCATTAGTACCTAAGCCTCTTGATCACACTATTATAGGTACTAAATGGGTTTTTCGTAACAAGCTAGATGAATCCGGAAATATTGTTAGGAATAAAGCTAGACTTGTTACTCAAGGTTATAATCAAGAAGAAGGTATTGATTTTGAAGAAACTTTTGCACCGGTAGCTAGATTAGAGGCTATTCGCATATTACTTGCCTTTGCATCTTTCAAAAATTTCAAGCTTTATCAAATGGATGTGAAAAGTGCATTTTTGAATGGGTTCATAAATGAGGAAGTTTATGTCAAACAACCTCCCGGCTTTGAAGATCATGTATACCCCGATCATGTTTTTAAACTCTCAAAAGCTTTATATGGTTTGAAGCAAGCACCACGTGCATGGTATGATAGACTTAGTTCATTCTTGCTTGACAATGGCTTTACTCGTGGAAAAATTGATACTACTCTTTTCATTAAAGCCAAAGGTAAAGATATGCTCATTATTCAAATATATGTTGATGATATTGTCTTTGGTGCCACTAATGATAATATGTGCAAAGAGTTTGCTAAGTGTATGCAAGGTGAGTTTGAAATGAGTATGATGGGGGAGCTTAACTTCTTCCTCGGACTTCAAATCAAGCAAACTAATGAGGGGATCATAATCAACCAAGCCAAGTATGCGAAAGAACTTATTAAGAAGTTTGGCATGGAAGGATCAAAGCCAATGAGCACACCAATGAGCATATCAACTAAGCTAGACAAAGATGAGAATGGTAAGGCCGTCAATGAAAAGATGTATCGAGGTATGATCGGCTCATTACTTTATCTCACGGCAAGTAGACCTGATATAATGTTTAGTGTCTGCATGTGTGCTAGATTTCAATCATGTCCTAAAGAATCGCATTTAAAAGCTATTAAACGTATTTTTAAATATGTTGCCGGTTCTCATGACTTAGGATTGTTTTATCCACGTGGAGTTGCATTTGATTTAATTGGTTATTCGGATGCGGATTTTGGAGGTTTCAAAGTTGATCGTAAAAGTACAAGTGGGACTTGCCAATTTCTAGGGCACTCTCTAGTGTCTTGGCATAGCAAGAAACAAAATTCCGTAGCTCTATCTACCGCCGAGGCGGAATATGTAGCGGCCGGAAGTTGTTGTGCCCAAATATTGTGGATCAAACAACAAATGGAGGATTTCAATTTGCAATATGATCATATTCCTATTAAATGTGATAATACTAGTGCAATTAGCTTAACCAAGAATCCAATTCAACATTCTCGAACAAAACATATTGAGAATAGACATCATTTTATAAGAGATCATGTTCAAAAAGGGGATATTGAACTTAACTTTATTAGTACCGACAAGCAATTGGCGGACATTTTCACAAAACCCCTTGGTGAAGAACAATTTTGTTTCATTCGACGAGAACTCGGCATGTCTAATCATTTATGAAAAAGTTGTGTTCTTGATGTCAAAAGTTTTTTTTTTTTTGGATTCAATGTTGAGTTGATTGAATTCGTAAATATCATACTTGATGGAAAGTACAAATGATCTTGATAAAGAAATCACCCTTCAAACATTTTATCATATGTTTCATTTTCCTGTGTTTGGTATGAAGAAAATCAGTTTTATGGTCTTTAATGTTACTCCTCTTAAACGATTTCTGGACTTAACCTGCATTTGTCAGTGTAGAGACCCGTATTTTATTTCCATAATTCTTTATGTTTTATTAAGGCATGAGTTGTGATATAAAATGGAGAATGAGTTCGGATGTCGAATGTGCTAGAATTTAGAAGTTCGGGATGCAAGTGTAATATGCATGGGTGTTTAAGTGAAGGTGTGTGTAGGGGATAATTCTCCCCCACATATATTTCTTTTCTTTTCCGGGCAGACACACACACGTTTCTCTCTCTCTACTCCCTCGACCGACTCTCTCTTTTTCTCACCTCTCCTCCAAACTTCTCTCTTCGATTTCATCGCCTTAGAATGAGATTTCGGAAAAATCCCAAGTACTAAAGTTGTTCTACGCGACGAGATCTTCCTATTGATCGAAGAAGAATCATGATCGGAGCACTTTGAGGTTTCCTCCATGTTCGGGCTTGCTTCTAACCCTCGAGGTAGGGATCTCCTACCTTCTTTACATGTTTAAGTGTTGGTTAGATGTACAAGAATCAAGTTTGATCATTTATTTTGAGTCTTGAACAAATCTGTTATATGCTGATAATTTCGTGGGTTTTGGAAATCTGTCTTTTGGGAGCCCTCTGCTAGAAATCACTGGCATTTGTCATGATTAAGACCTCAAGGGGCGGGTCAGGGTCGTGACAGTCAGTCGGATGTCCAAGCGGATGTCCAACCGGACAACCGTGAGGATTGAGACTTATTCAAGCTTTTGCGTTGCTAACTCTGATTTATTAAGTCTGTTACACTTAGTTTGTATGAACTTCATGGCTTAGTGCTTAAATTGTCTCTTATATACTTCGCCGATATGAATTTCTTGTCTCTAAGCTTGCAGGGATAATCATTCTCGGTAATACCCCTCGCATTCTTTAAAAAGCTCTCTTTTAGGGGGAGCATGTATTAAGGGGACACAACAATAAACACCCGAACACAATTTTCTTCCCCTATTCTTGTTCTTTTCGGCGCCACCCCTATTCTTGTCCTATTCGGCGCCGCATCCCCTATCCTATCTCTATTCGGTGCCGCATCCCCTATTATCTCTCTTTCGGCGCAGCAATTCAATCAATTCGGCGCACCATTTCAAACACTTCGGCGCACCATTTCAAACAATTCGGCGCAGCATTTCAAACAATTCGGCAATCTCATACTCTATAAATTCAACAACACAATCTCTATCTCCTCATCTATCTATCTCTCCTTCTCTCTCGGCCTAAATCTCTCATCAAGCAATGGCAAACATACCGCAAGGGTTACCGTTTGAGTTTTACGAAAGAGATGCCGAACGAGCAGAGTTCAGGTTGTTTATCCAAACCATTTGGATGCAACTCTTTATCTTCATTCTGCTGTGTGCGTTACTTACCATGAGAATACCACCATGGTTCGGATGGAATGTAAATGTGGATACTCTGTGGTATTGGATTGGCATTATAGCTGCCGTTGTAGCAGCCATTATTCGAGAATACGAAAATCAAGGACGCCAAGCTCTCAATGAACGAAGATAGAGTGCTACAGGGCAAGAGCGGCATGGTGCTGGAACCATGGCCCTATTGTTTTTCTCTTTTTAGTTTTTTTTATGATGTCACAGGGGGAGAAAAAGCCAAGTTTTAATTGATCTATCTTGCCATTTTGGGCAAATTTAAAAAATTGCTTGCTATGATCTGATGATTATTGCTATTACTCGTTGATCATAGATAACTGCTTTGGTGCATGTATTAAGGGGGAGATTGGCATAACTCCTACTTGAATAAAAACTATCATTTTGTGTCATCATCAAAAAGGGGGAGATTGTTGAAAAATGTATGCATTATAATTTGTGAAAATTTATATGCATCTCTATTAATTATTTTGATGATTAATTCAATGATATTTTTATTCGGCAAATACAAAATTATCGAAAAGTCGATTCCCGAATTAAATATTTTCGTGACCTTGAAATATAGCATAAAGTCTCTTGGATTCATGATTTATATTTACAAAGACTTTATTGAGCTCAATACATGCTTTAACGGTTTATTTAGATGAAATTGTGAGCCACAGGTTGACGAACCGGCTGACAAGCCGGCTGTCTGAACAGAAAGCTGTGACAACCGGACGACCACCCGGATGACCACTCTATTAAACGGCTAGTTTCAAACGGCTAGTTTCCAACGGCTAGTTTCCAACGGCTAGTTCCAACGGCTAGTTTCCAACGGCTAGGAAGCATATGGATGGCTATATAAGGCATCAAGAACTCATTAATGAGGACATACACAAGCTACAACATTCCATATTATTGCAAGAGCAAATTCTCAAAAGATCAAAGCCAAAAATTCTCATTGTTCTTCCACTTTCATATTATTCTTGAGAGAAAATTTGTACAAGTCGTGAGCGATAATTTTCATACCTTCTTCACATACTTGTATTTCCTAAGTGAGTGTTTGAGTCAAACACTTGAAAGCTTAGAAGACCAAATTCGGGTTGGAATTTGGGTGTTATTGTTTTTGAGAAGTTTTCGGAGAAAATTCTTGCGGTTGTGCTAGCTCCTCGGAAAAGCTAGAGGCATTCGGTTCTTGTAAGCACCCGCAAGACTTACAAGTTGTAATCTTTTAAAGATTAGTCTAACCTTCAAGTAATTGCTTGAGGAGAAGTGGAGTAGGGCCGGACCGTGGACAAATCCGGACCGAACCACTATAAACGGGTTCTATCTCTCTATCTCTCTATTTTGATTGCATACTTATTGTTTGCATATATTGTTAGAGATAAATTTTTATTGGTAATTATTACTAGCAATCCTATTCACCCCCCCTCTAGGTTGCATAATTTGGGTAACAGTCCCCTTTGTGTATTTTGTGAGACGTTTTCGTCCACACTTTAAAGGTGTACTATTTATTTTCTCAAATTCGTCCCTCTTGTGTATTCTGCGAGACATTTTTGTCCTCACTTTAAATGTGTAATATTTATTTTGTCAAATTCTCTTAAAGAGAATTTTCGTTTGACCAAAAAAAAAAAAAATACTTCTAAAGAGAAAGGACCACGTGGAGACATGTCATGTGTTGGAAGTTTAAAAAGGATATTTACCCATCGAGTGCTTTCTTTCGTCGGCTCGGTTGTGCCCAAGTAGTCGATTGGCTTTTTATCAGAGCAAATTAACGATCAAAGGGAAAATTACTTGGCTTTTTATGTTACCACGTATACTTTCAACCAAGACAGCCCAACCAAGGTGAAGTTCCGAGTCATTGTAGTGGACTATCTTTCAAAGTATCTTGTCGTATTGAAAATTATGATATTTTTACCTCTAAGTACAACAAAGTGAAATTTAATTTCCATTAAAAAGAGATGAAATATTTAATTATTACTAGGCCCATTTTTATAAAAATATATTTACCATTAATGAAAGTATCACCTTAAGATTTTATAGTACCTTAGGATACCCTAGGGTTTAGGTTTAAGCGCCTTCATAGAACCCTAATAGAGTCTTAGAGTTTAGGTTTAAGCACTTTCATAGGGATTTTAGGATGCACTTTTCTATTATAGGATTTTAACGGTTTAAGCACTTTTATAAGGTACCTAGGAGTTTAGGTACTTTCATAGGATACCTGGTGGAAATTATTTTCTATTTTTTGGACTAGAGGTTAAAAACCCTTGAATTATAATAGTATAAACCTATTTATATCAATCATATATTGAATTGATTGATATCTGATCCACACAAATTAAATTTTAACAGGGTATGGTGCCTTAACGAGCTTTAAAAAATTTACAATTTTGATTATTCAACTAGAGTGATAAAGAATCTACAAATAGACCATCAACACTGTCCACCTATTAAGTTCGATTTGGGTTTTGAGGAAAGTGTTGAGATAAATGAGTGAAAAGAGAGAATAAAAAATTTATTGGAGACTGTACTCAAGGATTTTGAGACCCCAAAATGAACAAGGCTAGTCTTGAAACTGTGTTTTTTCCGCCTTTTTTTGTACTCCATTACAACTGTTTGTTTTATCTCCTTTTTATGAATGAAGTTCTTATATTTTGCCACCAAAACAAAAACTTTGCACTCTTTCAACATTTCAAACATTTTATGAATGAAGTTTTTATATTTCGCCACCAAAACTTAAACTCTGCACTCTTTCCACATTTCAAACATGAAAGATATAAATAACTTTCACGCATCTAATGTCAGTCAAACTATAATTAATGGAATGATCTTGTTCGTCAAAAAAATTGTCAGTCAAACTATAATTTAGTGTTGCAGCAAAAAAAACATCAAAAGCATTTTCCAGGAACCCAGCAGTCTTAATACTAGTAAGTATCCAATAAACAGGCCTTCGTTATCTCCTGAGCACAAGCTCGAAATCAGTAGCTTGAGTCATCAACACATTTCAGTGAACTCCATTGAGTGAGATCAACAGCGAAAGGTGCACAAGTGGCTTCCAAATTGCGAAATAACATCGACTAGGCCTCCGTAACCAGCCACTGCTGCAACCTGCAGGTAATAATAAGTTGAAATCAACAAGGAGAGGAGCAAGGTACAGGAATAACACCTCATACGGCAATCAACTTCGTTCAGTTTTTATAAATGGGAATTTTGGATAACCAAAAGCCAGCAAGTTCAGACAGTGGAAAAAGGTGTCAAACTTTGTGAGTGCAGCAAACATACGTTTAATCGGAAAATTGAGTCTGGCAAAGAAGCTGAATTTAAGTCCGGTATTTAGTAATGCTTTTGAAAACAGATCTCTGATTATCAAAGTGGTTTAAGTTGCAGCCAAGGTCTACAAAGTGCTTCCAACTAAAGGCACCATATTCTCGCCTCTCATATTTCTTTTGTTGCGTATGCGTGTTGGGAGAGGGTGTGAATACAACTCTATTTCCGCATTTTAACCTGAAGAGGCTTTAGTTCAGACAAAGGCTCCTATCCCTGATCATAGAGGAGAGTGAAAGCCCAATTGGTCTGGCCCCTATATAGTCCAAGGTTCAAGACTTCTAGCCAGGGGAGGGTATCCGAGGGCAACAATTTCCACATAAGGGGGTTTGATGATATCGCGAGCAGTTACATCTCCAGGACCTTTCTCAGGGTCTCAAAGGGAGCAGTTACATCTCCAGTACCTTTTTTGGGGTCTCAAAGGGGCATGAAAACACATTTTTCTACGAGTGCGAATCCTCTTCCCCTAGCTCTCTGGTCAGTTAAGTGGGTGGGGCTCCCTCGAGAGAAGAGAATGATAACAGGAAGAGGAGCTCTACACACCTATGTGATTTCATGGCAGAGATTGAGAAAACAAGGCGGAATGCGGGATAACAAAATGTTCAGCTCGTCGGGAAAGGTTCTAAATAAACTAGTTCTGCTGGTGAAATGGTTGCTGCACCGACTTGAAACAGTCACACAGGACCAGCTAATCCAAGAATGTGCCGCTGCACAGAGGCTGGGATGCTACCCTTGCTTCTGAACATCCACGCTCTTAGCACGAGATTTTGAGTTTCATGTGTCTACCATTTCACCACCAAGGCATCTTGAAAGTGAATTATATTCCATGAACGATATAATATCCAACATAAAAAGATCAATAATTCCACAATCTTGGGCTTCTTTTGCAGACATAAACACTTGTTCTTCAGATCTTCCTTTATAACGTTGTAGGTTTACTGCTTATGGCCTTCTTTAGTATGGTGACCTCGCCCCTAATCTCTAAAGCTTACCACCCCTCTATATTACTAAAGCTCGAAACACTTCCATGACCCCCTGCCCTCAGCCTTCCATCATGGTCCGTCTGACCAGCCCATCTTTTTCCAAAGAAGAAACTGCTCGCTCGAAATCTGTCTGTTCAGTTGTGAAACAAGGCGAATGCCTATATGTGGGTAGATCCCTCTTATGTACTCTATATACTCTTCCTCAATACCTTTATTTTCAGAAGGTTTTCGGGAGTTGTGCGTGAAGCCAAGAATTCTTCATATTCACTCTTCTGAGACTATTATAGATTTTTGGAGACAATCCTAAGATCATAATCCTGACCAAAGAATAGATGTAAAATCTTTCCAAGAAATTGACGGGAGAACCTAAATAAGGCTTTGATTTGGATTTTCCCCCCATTTACGTACTAGACCACTGAAGAGATTTTCATTCCTTGTCTACTCTTTCCAGTTCCATTAATTTCCGGTCATCGGTATCAGCTTCATTCTCCATCATTCATGTCCTGGTACGTCTCAGAAAAATAAGCGTGCTGAGCATAAGCATAGACACATTCTGGACATCGTTCATGACCTTCTCATTTCTACCATCTGACTGAGAAGGTATACGATAATAATGCCAATTTCCACAGTAATGATAAGAATGGAAATATAACTAATGGCCACTGTGCGTGAGTGGAGATCCTAATAAGAGGTCAAAAGGATAAAAAAGTATTACATGGCCAAGAAAAGGACAAAATTTAAAAACAAAAAGTCAAAGGAAAACATACACCCGTAGGATGAAGGGAAATGGAAAATGCTGACTGAGGTGCACATTGTATCTGCGAAATAACAGCCCCATTCATATCAATCCGACTGAGTGATGGTTCTGCTCCAACTGCTAATATCTGAGAAGATAAACTCATTTAGTGGGGAACCTAAAGGGAGGAAAACTAACGGTGCATGAGATAAGATAAATGAATTATGCTTATAGTGCATCACAAAAATATTTGAAAGAATAGAAGAAAAGTAACTGGTAAAAGAAAATCACATGCACATTCAAGTGGTTATATAACAAAAATCGGAAGTATTGGAAAAGAGGAGAAACATATGGTTTGAAATAGCAATTGTTAAATGGGATGGAATAGGGAAAAAGTAGGGAAGGCATAAGCAAGCAAGCCATGTCGTGCCACACAATATTTAATAAATACCGAGATGAATAAATTTCTAAGAACTACTTAAAAAGCCTTGCTGAAGGGCATTAAAGCAAATTTCCGCAAAATTGCGGGCAATAAAGGTAAGGGGGAAAGGAGAGTTTTTGGAAAGCTGAAAATCTTCTTGGCAACTGTAGAGATGACTTATTGTGGTTGCAAATTCGACAATGAGCAGCAAGTGAACTTCATAACATCTAAGCTTTACTGTAGATTTTCAAAAGCAATTCAAGATAAATGGGATTTTGAGTCTTTGAGAAATCATAAAAATGGAAGAAAACATAAGAAGTTAAAAACTTACTTGATTGCCATCAAATACTGCATCTTGAATTGAAGCACGAGTAGGTATCGTCGAAATGCATTCACGGGCAGGAAGATTCCAAACAGACAAATTCTGGCCATTGCCACAAGCCTATAGGTAAATTAATAGGTTACAGTCAGGCAATTAAGGCAGGAATCATAGGATGATCTTCAGAATTCAACAACCAGTAACAAGACATTAACATTTTACCACTAAAGCGAATGGTTTTATAATATCATTTTTTCCTGGCACAATACTAAAAAGATCCTTTACACTAAAAAGAACTTCTAAAAAATGGCAAACAAAAGTGCATGACAAGCCACTGATCCAACATAAAATCTTTGTGGCATTCACTTACCAACCAACTCTCACTTGCATCAAGTGCAATGCAACTGACGTGTGACTCTTTCAACTTCCTGTCCTTCACCAGGTCAATTACTTGAACACACTTTCCACTTCTGCAATCTACAAAACACTATATTACAAGCCACAAAGTACAATAATGTGCAATTTAAGGATAAATCTAATTATGTGTCAATTACAATGTGCACCAAAAACTAAAGGAAATGTTAGTTAAACAAGATACAAAATTTTTTAAGCTACTCCAGGCCTCATAGCCTAATAACAGAGGGAATTTACCCCATATTCGTGCCGTTCCATCTTCGGATCCAGTTACAATCTGAAAATACAAAGGATGACAAACAAAAAAGAATAAGAACCAAGAGATTATGAAGACAATGTCAATCTAGCATCCAGGCCATACTTGATAATTAGGTGATGTAGCTCAGTCAGCCTCTCTAAGCAACCCGACAGACACAGATGGAGACAAAGTCTTAATGCAATTTTCAAGGACCATAAACTCATCCATCATCTCACCAGTGCATTTCCCAAAGCTTAAATCAACTAAACCAATACAAAATTCCATCATCAACAGGGCAGCAAAAGCTTACTCTTTTCTGAATACCAGAATACTCTAGATTTCCTAGTTTAAGAGTAGAATTGTGAGCACATACACTGCCCAAGATTGGAGTTCTATTTGTTTTTGTTTTTTTTGGCTAAGCGCCCAAGATTTGGAGTTCCTCAAAACTGCAACATATGGCACTAAGTCACTAACAATACAAATAAAACACTATACCAGCACATCCGCACATGGGATACCAGAACTGCCCAAATGGGCGATCGATTCTCATCTATCTCCAGATTAGAGAACCAATACTCTGGCAACTCACGAGTCTGACAAACTGCAAAGTTGACTTTGTGGTACATTCAAGTTCTCTAATCATGAGTTTACATCTAAGTGGACTATTCTGGTGTTTCACTGAAAAATGTGCTTGAAAAAATGTTGATATTGCTCAACAAATATCAATGCCAAAAATATAAGTTAAAAACTTGACCTGATTGCCAGAATTACGGGCAACAATACAATGCAGATAGTCTGAGTGCCCCTTGAAAACCATTTTCATTTCACTTCTCTCCTGAAAAGGTACAGAGGTAAATATTACTGAATCAAATTAGCATAAAAAGGAGCAAACAGAGGGTGAGAGAATACAAATGAAAAGCACATATAAGTAGCAAATATATTCACCTTCAGTAAATACATACCACATCCCAGCAATATGCACAACAATCACCAGAAGCTGAAAAAATTGATTCCCCCTATTTCAGGAGACAAAAAATGAAAATAGAAAAAAATCAAGCTCGCTGCCGGATGGCTCATACAGGTTACTATAATTCAAGAGTTCAATACTTCAATCAGTCATATGGTTGATGCTTAGGAAATCAAACTCAATCATGACCACATGCAAACTTTTGATTTTTCATGTAAAACCACGCCAATGAGCAAACCCAGAAAAATGCCCAATTTTTTCTGTATTTTTAATGGAATTAGAAATTAATGCGAGTGGTATAAACCCACAAAAATTCAACTCATAACTTTCCCAAAAAATACTACGGTGCCAATGCAAATAACCAGTGTGATTCATAGGAAGAGGCAAAATATTGCAAACCTGATTGTCAACAGCAATGGCATTGCTCTCTGGGATTGGAGAAAGAGAACCCCAAGGACCCCTGGAGGCAACAAGACAAAATGAATATAGGGCATCAAAAAATGAATATGGCGCAGCTGACTTAATATCATGCAAATGAACACCCAAAAATAGGAAACAGCAACAAAAAAACTGTCATGTCATATTACCACAAAAACCACATGAAAAGAAAGATAAGAAAAGCAAAAAAGATAGACCACCCACTTCCAAAAAAACATGGTACTATCCAACCAATAGCTTGGCATAAACATTTCTATAAAACTTTGTGAACCTTCCATCAACATTTGACCCCCCTTAAGCGCAGCAGAATATAAGAAGCACTTTAAGCTCTTGTTTCTTAACGAGGTATCCTCAGTTATACAGCTTCACATTTACGTTGAGGAAAAGCAGTATTTCGATTTTGTAGACTTCAGTATTTTCCATACAGAAGCGGAAGTTCTAGCTCCGGCCATAGAAAAAGTAGCAAGATCACTATGATCGGTTTCCACAAACAAGCAAAATATACTCATTCAAGCAGAATCTTGAAAATGCGAAAATGATGACACCCACATTTTACAAAATCTAGGGTGAGAGTACAAAAATAATAACAATCCAAAATCAAGTATATTTCAAGTTCAGGATAAGATGGATAACTGACTTATATTGAGGGTTCACCAAGTCAAGTATTGGCTTCAAATGGCCACCTGCGATTATAAAATAAACAGCAAATAAAAGATGTCAAGAAACCAATATCAATATTAATGAGGCAAAGCACAATATCACTTCAATAAATCCACAAAAATAGAAACCTAGAAAGTTTAGCATCGTAATGTTCCAACTGAAACAAAGCTCTGACCACAATGATTGGAAAAGCCAGAAAAAAAAATGTGGAGAAAAAAAATAAGCACTGATAAATGAACCTTTATCTGGGTTCCATGACGACAAAAAAATGGACACAGCTAAGGCCCATGTGCCGTGTGATCTTAAGTTATGACCAATCTGACCTTCCAACTAATTTCCACACCAATATCATGCTGTAAGGCACTCAGCAATTACTCTGTCAACTTTGCCATAAAATTTTCAGTACGGTTGACATTGGATGCATCGCAATGTCAACAATTAGCCAAGCAGGATAGTGGGAGGAATAACAAGTATCAAGCCAAGGCACACATAGGTACCTCAAGTTGTCCTCCTATGATCCTATCTATAGAGTTCTAAAAAATGCAAATGCAAAGACGAATAAACATTCTATGAGAACTGCATAATGAAATGCTCAGGTTGTGATAATCGCAAAGCTCAACAACCAATCTTCGAATTCTAAACCTGTAGGTCTATGAGAACTGCATAATGAAATGCTCAGGTTGTGATAATCGCAAAGCTGAACAACCAATCTTCGAATTCTAAACCTGTAGGCCAAATAACAAGTATCTTTGTCCAACACCACGGCACTATAAGTTCAAACTTATTTTACACCTAGAATTTACAAAAACTTGTGTCCCTGACATTGAGCTCTAGAATTTTTTTTCCCGGGAAACAATATGTGCATTCTACTTAAGTTGGTTCATATGCTCAATTTGATAAACAATGCAACAGATTGAAAATTTTGAATGCTAAAAATGCGAAAATCTTGATCAACAGCTAGACAAAATACTATCTAACCTATTCTTGGGCTTTAGTGCAACTTCTAGGAGTAGAACAACAGTGTCCTCAAAATGTATGTGCCAAAAGGGCAATTCAGTATGTGATTGGATGTCCCACAGGTCATCTTTTCTAATCAAAATGGTTATCGCGGTCTACCTAGGAATATCCCCCTAGCAAAAATAGAAACCAAGAAAACAACCCGAAAGTATGTCCACAGGCTGTGTGGTTTGAGAGACCTGTTAAACACTTTACGTACCAATTACCTTGCAAAGGACTATCCCCCTCCCTATTTGAGAATTCCTTCCACCTCCATCCTCGAATCCGGCCATCGTCGCCACAACTACATAGCATGACAGAGATCACACATTCAATATCTTTCATCGTGTTTGGTTAACGGTTCACATAATAATTAATCAGTCTGAAACATTTGACAGGGGTATATTATAGTTATCTCTTATACCCATTTATCCTTTGGCCAACAAATAAGACTAATAATGAGAGACGATGACAGAAAATATGCTTAGTTCGTTTCAAAAGCGAAACAAAATATTATTTCCATACAAACATAACAGATACAAATAGGGCTGAAAATGAACCAACCCATCCGCAAACTGTTCGTGGCTCAACTTGATAAGGCTTGTCAAGTTTGATTCGTCTATTAAACGAACTGAACCTGAATCTCAATTCTAGACATGTTTAATAGATGAACCAAATCCTCGGTTCGTCAAACTGTCATTTGGCTCAAACTCAAGTTCACTAAAAATTTAACAAACAAACCTGAACATTCTAGAACTCGGCTCTGGCTCATTTTCAACTCAAGATACAAATATGCTTACTTGCTAAAAACATAACAAACCTGAATATGCTTACAATGTAGTATCAGAGTCAATATCTTTGCAAAAAATACCTAGGTCAAATAGAACTAAAATGCAGAATCAGACCTCAACAACAAAGAATTTTCGCCATTCCCACAAAATTTGACATCGTAAGCAGGTCCATCATGCCCTTGAAGCAAGCGTTGAGGTCGAGCCAGCAACGAACTACAGAATAACACAACCAAACACACACACACACACACACAGTGAATCACCCCCAGCCATAATCAACTCTATAAACCAAACCAATCATTACCAAAAATAAACCAGCACTTACTTCTGACCCCTACCATTGCTGAAATCCAGTGCCTACAACCAAAACAGACGGCAAAATTAACACAAATAAAACTACATATAAGGCTGATAAACAAACCAGACAACTCAAATTTGAGCTCGTGTCCGTTCATTAAAAGATAATCCGTTTGTTCCATAAACAAACCAATTTTTTTTTTTTTAAAAAGGCTAAGCTTTCAAACCACGCTCGAACAAACTACTTCTCAGCTCCTTCAACTCGTGATATTTAAAAAAATTCAGCTACTCGAAATCGGCTTGATTCATAAACAAGCTAAGCTTTTGACATGTTTTGAAGCTCGTCAAGTTTTCAAATCAAGCTTGAACAACTAACCGATTGGCTCGTTTATAAACCCCTAACTACGTATGTGACTACACAGACAGACAAGGATATACTGTGTATATATATATATTGATTGAGAGAGAGAGAGAGAGAGAGAGAGATTACGAGGGAGGAGATGGAGTAGGAGGCGATGGAGCCGTCGCTGGAGGCGGCGACGATGAGGTCGGGGTTAGGGTTGGGAGAGGGAGCGAAGGCGGTTCTGAAAACGGTTCGGCATTGGGTTTCTCTCTCCTGCAATATTGTATGTCTGTAGGTGTCTTCGTCCCAGTTACGGCAGTCAACTCCCATCTTCGCTCTCTCTCTCTCTCTCTCTCTCTCTCTCTCGCTCTGGTCTTTCGAGGGCTTTGAAATCGAACTTCTCCAGTTTAAGGGGAGTTCGCTTTTACTACGACGATTTCAGCTCCTTTGCTTTGCTGGTTCAGTTCAGTGTTTTTAAAGAGAGAGGCCGTGTGGAGATGAAAGACGGCTTAGGCAGATACACGACGTCGTTTAGAATGTGCCCATTTCTTAAACTCTCACCACGTCTAATTATTATTACTACCATGATTATATGATAGAGCTTACATGTAATCTGAGACTGTTTATAGTGTTTAGTGGAGTAGTATTATTCAGTTATACCCAGTGTTTTCTAACAAAGATCGGGATTGATCGGCGATTACCAGGCGAGAGTAATCGTCAGTCAGTGCCTAGCCTTGGACGTTTTAGGGCTAGCTGGTGAGATTAGTTACCGATTAATTAGCAATTTGCGTAAGAAGTTCTTTGAATTTTTTCAACCGCGGTGAGAAAACAGAGCTTTTTTTTGCGTCAGTAAAATCCCATCACAGATAGTCCAAGCCCGTCACAACACCTTTTGAGTCGATAAAGCGACCGGAAATTGATTGTTTGCAAAATCAATACCCGATGAAGTTGGGAAAGACAAAATTAAGAAAATTAATATTCATACTCTCTTTTTGTTATGCGTATATTTTTTTTTAGTATTTAAAATGTATGTATTTTTTTATTAAAAGCTAGATAAAATAATGTAAACAATAAAAAAAAAGTGTAAATATCAATTTTCAAAATTAAATACTGGAGTAGTTCAGAGGCACATTATTGTGACTTCTAGTCCTCTTTTTTTTTTTTTTTTTAAAATGACTTCTAGTCCTCTTCATTTTTGTGACTTCTTCCGGTCCTTTTCATTTCAGAATAATTGCTAGCTACTATAATTGCTACCAGTAAAACAGATGAGTGGTTAGCAAAATTATTACTACTACTAGAAACGACCACGTGGTATATGATTATTGGTTATCCCATTTTGAGGACCGTGGTGCCGTTCACACTGGATCAAGATCTCACTTTTACTGCATCACCGACGCTGTTCAACGTGACAAAGCACCGTGGTGATAGTAGCAGTTAGCAGTCAGCAATCCCAGCTCCTCTCTCTCTCTCTCTCTCTCTCTCTCTCTCTCTCATACAACACATATCCATATATAGAGAGAGAGGGTGAGAGAAACCAACAGTAGAGACCTCTCCCAATGGAAGACTTCAGATCCAAATCATACGCCGGTGGCAGGATGCAGCTAGACAGTACCCACGCCCCCGACGGGCCCCGGCCCGGCCCCACCGGGCTCCAAGATCTCCGATGCTACAGTGCTTCATACGCATCGTCGTCGTCGTATAACGGCCAACACCCGACCCAGACCCATTTGGGTCCGCCCAAAGACCTGCAGTACTTCAAGAAGGGGAGACCCTCAAACGGGTCAACATCCAAGAGCTGGAGCCTGGGCGACCCGGAACTGCAGAGGAAGAAACGGGTCGCCAGCTACAAGGCCTACACTGTCGAAGGGAAGGTTAAAGGGTCGATAAGGAAGAGCTTTAGGTGGATAAAGGACACGTGCAACCTGATGGTCCATGGTTGGAGGTGAACCGGTGGACAGGTGATCACGACCCCTTTGCCAAATCTTTGTTTCTGTTGATCTTGGTTTGTACTGATTTGGGTTTTCTAGCTTATGTAATGTCAAATACTAATATTTAGATTTTGTTCGCCATTATCAATAACCATTGGTCAAGGAGTTTGATAAACTAGTCTTAAATTGCTACAAGTCCCTATTCACATATGACAGCACTGGGGAGAGGATTAGTTAAGGTGAGCGACACCCTGACCATCATACCAAAAAATAAAAAAATAAAAAAATTGCAATAGGAAGTTTGGTGATCATGGGTGAGTTTTATTTTGGGATTTTTTGAGCTAATTGATTTGAGGTTGTATTTGGGAATTTTGAGTTAAGTGGTTTTATAAATAAGTTGTATTGACAGAGTTGACCTTGCCAGGACCTGAGCTATGTAAATGTGGATTTTGATGTAATTGGGTCTTGCGTATCGGATTATAGCTTCTTTGGTATCACTGATTCACTATCACGGCTGTCTTGTTCTATTTGATGTGCTTTTTATAGTATATTTTGAACTGATTTGGGTTGTGCAGGTTATTTTCGGATCCGGATCCTCTGTGACGATCGGGATCTTGTGAGGGTTTTTGATGAGAGGGTGCCACCTATTATGCCAAAGATATCCAAAGGTGCAAAACATGAAAATGTGGGTTGCTTGTAATTTTGTGCTCGAACGACGTCATTTAATAGACGGAACCCAAACGGCCAAAAAATTCTCAGTCTTCTCCTTCATTTGCAGTTTCCCTTTTCAACCCAAAACCTTGTTATCAACCAGGACACCTATGTCCATCCACCAAAAATTCCACAAAATTTCATTCTTCTCCTTCGATTTTCAGTTTCCACTTCTGATTTGGTTCAATGATTTGAAAATTTTGCTTCGTAGATTGAAAAGTGAAAGGGTAAAGGAAGAACAACAAAAGCCCTAATTTTGATTTGGGAAAAACTGAAGCAAAAATGGAGGGTTTTGATTGAATGAAAATCAGAACCTAGGAGGAAAAAGAAAGGAAGATAACTTCGGCGTTGGTTGAGAAGATGAAAACGGAGAAGAAGAATATGAAAGCAGTTGTGGGTTTTCTCTCTATTGGCAGCAGAACTGTAGTACAAGAATTAAAAAGAAGATAACAATTGAGGGTAACGGAGAAGAAGATCCGGCTGAGAGTTTTCCCACCGTTAGAAAATTATCCCATAAAACTGTGTCATTTAGTTTCAAAAGGAGGAGTATCTATTGTGGACCATTGGATCTTCTCATTAATGCGTTGGTGTCCTCTCATCAAAACTTTCACAAGATCCTCATAGGCAGATCCGTGTATAAGGGTATGCCTAAGACACACATGCGCATATACTACATTCGAATTGGTATTGAAGTGTCTCTAAAAAACCTATCTGTAGCTTTTATGGGTTCTTTTAGTTTTTTTTTTTTTTATAACCTTTCCTATGGATATCAATGACTAAATGTTTCCATTCTTTGCAATGAATTATAGTAGTTCAACTAGTATCAACTACTTTGGTGTTCCAATGTGGACATGCAAGAGCTTCTCAAATGAAGTGATGTTTTTATTTGACAGGTTTTGCAATTCTGAAAACTGGGACTATGTGGAGAATGCGAAAGGGAAAATGCAATCACGTCACGTAAAGAACCAACCGGTTTGCAGTTGGATCAAGTTAAAAAAATGTATTACATAAGCAAAATTGTAACAGCTTAGGAAGAGATTACTTAAGAGTTTTCTTTAAGTACTGTGCAATTTTTTTTTATGTTGGAAGTTCTTGCAGCTTTTTTCTTCTCCCTTATTGGATAATTGGGGAGTATTTTGAACTTTTGCATCCTTGATGGAAGTTCTAGTAGCAGAATGATCTGTAATGTTCCCCCCCCCCCCCCCCCCCGCAACCAACCCACCCACCCACCCAAAAGGCCCAAAATCAAGCCGCTTCCTATTTTCAGTTTAGGGGTATTTGGCCCAAACCCAAAACTAAGTAGGCCCTTTCCAAAAACTAAAGGCCTAAATGATTTTCTAAGCCCACTTCGTTTGATGACTGTGAAAGAAAAAAAGTAGTGTAAAAGAAAACAAAATCCCAATTCTCGGTTTCTTTCACCCCATTATTTTCCCTTCACTGCTTCTGTTCCGTGCCCTAAGCCCTTGACTAAACTCCAAGCACCTCAAGAATTAACATGTAGTAGTCAGAGGAGAGCACCGGCAAAGTATTAAGCCGTAGCAATTTCTCAGTGGTCGGTGGTCTTTCTTTCTAATCAGATCCTTCTTTGAACCAACACTCCAACAGGTATGGGTTTCGAATCTGATTGCAAAGAGGGACCACCGACCATCGAGAAATTGCTACGGCTTGATACTTTTGGGAAGAATACGGCCAAAGACCCCTAAACTGAAATAGGATGGGGCCTTTTTGGGTGCCTGGGCCATAGCCTGGTGGGCTAGACATTACAGATCATTCTGCTACTAGAACTTCCATCAGGGATGCAAAAGTTTAAAATACTCCCCAATTATTCAGTAAGGGAGAAGAAAAAGCTACAAGAACTTACAACATAAAAAATAAAATAAAATAGCACAGTAGCTAAAGTAAACTCTTCCTAAGCTGTTACAATTTTGCTTCTGCAATACATTTATTTAACTTGATCCAACTGCAAGCCGGCTAGTTCTTTACATTACGTGATTGCATTTTCCTTCTCGCATTTGCCATATAGTCCCAGTTTTCAGAATTCCACAACCTGTCAAATAAAACCATCACTTCATTTGAAAAAATCTTACATGTCCACATTGGAACTTGTTTTGCGAACACCAAGTAGTTAATACAAGTTGAACTACTATAATTCACAGCAAAGAATGGAAACATTTAGTCATTGATATCCATAGAAAAAGTTGAAAAAAACTACAAGAACCCATATAAGTGTCATTGTGCTTGTACTAATAATGCTGAACTAAACCCGTTTCATTAATCCTAGTGGAAGTTTACCATGTTCAGTATCAGGCCCAAATACTCTTCACAGCTAGAGATATCATGAATTTGATCAATCTTTTGTATTCTCTTAAAACTGGGTACTGCTTCAAATACTATGATGTACCAGTATGACTGTAATTGTATAAGATTAAAAAATGCATGTATTTAACAACCAAAATTTAAAAGCTTAGTTGTTCTTTGCTTTATTGTTGACCACGAATTCTCCGTGACAGACTATCGACATCCGCCTTAGGTCATGTTGTTTTGAATTTTCTTTCATTTTTCTAGCTTGTTATATTTGTTGATCTCTTTGATCTAGCTGGGTTAAAGTTCGGCATTTCTTGTAGAAGTGTGTCGGGTACTTGATGTATTCTGTCTGGCTGCTGAGATGAGAAAATCAATAATAGATTAATAGGTTAATTTTCATCTTTAGTTAGTCATGTAATGGGAACATAGGACGTGGGTTGCATTGTTCTGTGGAAATCTATAGCAAAAGAAAGCAGAGAGATTCCATAAATTGAAGTTTCTATTATTTCTTCATTTTATTTTTCTTAATTGCAATTGTTTCTTTTAGTATTGCATGTTTTGGCTACAAGTGTATAAGAGATCAGGATCTTCTCATTAATGTGTTGGCATCCTCTCATCAAAACCCTCACAAGATCCTCACAGGCAGATCCTCACAGAGGATCCGGATATGTTCTATTCACCCATCATTGGTATCACTGTCATTGCGAGGTTGTAGGATGTTGATTGTTGATACTCTTTATTTATTTCTTTTACTTTGAATTTTCTATAAGAAGTCTAATGATAAAAAAATATAAAAAATTTCCGTAATTCTACTGATGTTGGGAAAGTTTTATTCAGGCTTTAATTGCTTTTGGTATCGAGGAGTTGTAGTTGATCTGCTAAGGATGTGAGCTACTTGAGGGTGAACTAATATAGTTGGCTGTTATGTATGGATTTTCTTTAAGGTATGGTTATTGCTACCTGATGGTCCATGATTGAAAATTTGAAGGTGATCACATCTGCTTTGCCATCTTGTTCTTATTGTTCTGTGTTGCACTGATTTGCGTTGTGTAGCTTATGAGTAGTTTCTATATTCACTATTTTCATAAATTGATCAATTAGATTGATGGCTATTGATGAACTGTTTGTATATTTTCATAAGAAGGTTGGACAAGCTTTATCTGAGGATTTGAGTGAGAGTATTAATTTTGAGTTGTCGTAGTGAATGATCATCTGGTTTGGTCCATTACTCCATTGGGATATGATCTATTTGAAGCTGAATTGAGGCAACAGTAACTTAGATTATGATGAGTTTGAAGATCAGTTATGGACGTAATTTAAGAGTACTCCATTGAATATGCGAATAGTTTCATTGCTCCCTAATTTACCATTGATATCTTAGGATAGAGGCTTTTCTTTCTTTCCATTCATAGTGCATCTTGTTTTGTTTGTCGATGTTACATAGAATTTGGTGCTAGGTAAGGTACTCGTTTTCCATTCATATAAGTTTTTTCTTCGTATCCCCCTCATGGGGGTTCTTTCTTGTCCATTTGACGGCTTACATGAGTGTAGCTGTCCGGTTGGAATGGAATTTTCCGAGATCAGGTGGGATTCAAGATTGGTTCCATGCATCCCCTTAAAAACAAGATTGAAGTGCCTTGCAGGCATTTTTCATATCTTCACTTTAAAGACAAGAATGACTGGCGTCAGTTCATCATATGTCCTCCATCATGTCATCCTTAAATCAATCGGTTAGAGCCTCAACTCAAAGTTCTTAATAATACTTCATTCTTTTGGCACCAAATCCAACCGGATGTATCCAGTCGAGCCCTGAACGGTTCCACTCCAGATATATAAGGATTGCCGAGGTTGCTTCTATGCATGTGGAGCTTTAAAATTACGATGTTTACAGGTTAGGATAGTTCGTGGTGCATTTGGATTGCTATTTAAGTTACAATGTTGAATAATATCATAGCGGTTTTGGATTGCTCTACCTTTCTTATGTAGTGAGGTTAAATACCACTTTCGCTTACCAAATTTTCAGTATAAATATATCCGCTGAGCGTGATTTTGGATGGATTTTGCAAGTTCTGCATCTGTTTCACTGCTCCTCGTTCTTTACTTGATCTTCCTTCATTTGTCTATGCTTTGCAAGTGCAAGGCAGCGTTATGTTGTTGAGATAATCTGCCGTTTGAGATATTAGTGATTCGAGTAGGTTTTGCTTTTGATAATTGAATCTCCAAGGCAGTTTACGTGCACCTCAACTAATTCTCCCTGGTGTTACTATTAAAAGGATTACTGGTCTGTCCGTGCCCTGCTCTCAATCCTTTTCCAGGGTGTCAATAGCTGGTCTGTCCTGTTCTACGAAGTGACGAGGAACTTCCCTCCAACTGGGTTGAGGTGGGTAATTCCTATTGTTCGCAGCTGTTAGGTCCAATATAATCTCTTGCTCCCACAGTTCCGCTTGCTCAATCAAAGCTATTAGCTAGAGCCCCTACGAAACGTTTGGAGTTTCTTTGTTGCGAACTCGCGAGTGACCATGTAGTTCATTCTGTGGTTTTATAATGTCCGTCATCTGTCGTCGTTCTTGTCCATGAGTTAGATTTTATGAGAAATCGTGGCGGTCAAAGATGTTACATGCAGAATATAACTGAAACCAATAGCCGACCCCTTGTTGGCTGAGGATGCAGAAGAATTTGAGGCCGTTTACCAATTTAAAACCAAGTTCTGAGATTTCAGTGTTTTATGGTGCTCTTGGAAAAATTACTTGTAACTCGTTGCAAATATGTTCACCCTAAAAAAGCAAATATTGCTACTCCCTCCGTCTCTTATTTAGAGTTCAGTACTCCATTTTGAGCTGTCCTTTAATAAGTGTCTATTTTGTAAAGTTAGGAGGGTAAAAGTTGGTGCATTATCTATTTTGTCCCTAAAAGTATATTTTATTTTGAAAAAATAGTGAGTAAAAATGTAAAGATGATGGGTAAGTAGGGAAAATGGAGGAAAAAATTGATGTGAAATGTGTAATGATGATGTCTTTTTAATAAGTTGGAGTTTCAAAACAGAACACTTAAAAGGGGACGGAGGAAGTAACTTGTATCGTCGTTTGGGTAAAGTATTTTAAAGAAAATGCAAAGAATTATCATCATTTTCTTATTACAGCTAGTTTACTGCAAGAAATAAGGGGAAACTACAATCTCTTGCAAATTCTGAGAAGAATAATGTTCATTTTTGCTTACTTTGGTACAGTACAAGAATTCATTCATTTATAAGATGTAACAGTAGCGAAACAGTCCGCAGTATAAAAACAGAGTACAACGGCTCTGTAGGAACAAATGGGAGCCGAAGAGAAGAGTGATACTGTACGTCTACACTATATTTGGCCGGAGAACAACTCACTTTACATAAAAATAACACATCTTACTATCTTAGGAATCATTTTTCTATTAACAATGTGCCATCCCATATCAACCCAGTGCCCAACCACGAGCACAACGGTGAGAATTTGTGAACATAGTTACGGGCTTATAATTAATTTTGTGAACACAAGTTACGGGCTTATAATTAATCCAATCGACAAACTGATTAGGCAGGCGTTCCAGTAACTTGGAAAAGTTACTTTTTGAAAAAAAAGGTAATTTCAAGCTCAAAAATCATGTGCTTACGCAAATAATTTTCTTACCAATATAGATCTTGTTTGATAGATCTCATTAAGACCTTTTAAACGGTACCAAAAAAATTGAAAAAATATTTTTCATTTTCATTATATTTAAATTTGAAATTACCTTCTTTTTTCAAAAAATATTTTTTTGGAAAAGCGGAATGCCCCCTAAAATGGCAACTATAAGAGCAATTACATTCCAATTGAGATATCGGATTTGGCAGTGAGTGTTTCTCGGCATTAATTTGATGAAAACATTCATCCTTTATGATCGTCCATTTGATGAAAGCATTTCAAAGTACGTGACCGAACAATGAAAACAAATACTCCGTAAGTGATGACTAAATATTTTACATGAAAACTACCATAAAATATATCCAGACGTTTTTAAGTTAAATCAGACAGCCTGAAATTCAATCTTGGCTCTATACATCAAAATTCTAGAAGTTCTGAAAAATTCAGGACTCGCACTGACGTGTGATAGAGCATGACAAAGACCCTAATCAAACCTAATACACCTCCGAAACTCAATATCCCCGACAAACAGTTCATTTCTGTTCTGATCTATAACGAGAAAGAATGTTGAAAACAGAAGTTGAACAAAGTTCCACAAGCATTCGAACGAGTAGATCCACCAGTAGAAACAAACATCATTCAGTGAAATGGATGAAAGGCAAAAGCTTTACCATGACGGGATTCAGCGGAACGCCACTGCTTTCTAAACCTCTCGACGTTTTGTTAACACCAACGTTAAATTTCCTCAATTTCCAGATCACAACATCCGCAAAGCTCAGGAAAAAGAATCCAACAAAATCCTAATCCCTGGTCTGGCACAAGAGTCTATACGATTTACAAGAGTGAAAAAAGGTGATTAATGCCTAGTAATGATCCCTTTCTTCATCATCAAAATGCAGACTTTCTATACCCTTGAGAGTGGTCTCATACTTGTTATTCCTCCCAGATGATGTGCGATTGGGGTCTGAGGACCCACCAAAGGGGGAACTCCTTTGTCCACTCGAGATTCTCTGCTGTGTTCCTGGACTTGCCTCTGTGGTGCGAGAGCGAACAGGGTCAGACTCATTCCCCACGATAAGCCCCTCGCGGGAAGTAGAGACAGCAGGTCGCCTTAAGGATCCACTTGACTGCCCTAAAAAAGTGGAGCTTGACAACTGCAAGAACAAATTGAGAAATTGCAGCTGAGAACAAATCACACAGTTGTACTTTCAGACAATGTTTGTTTGACTAGACTAATGCAAAAGAAGGATATATAATTTCAGAGGATAAATAATTTCACATCGCCCTGGGGCCAAGGTATTGTAGATCACTACATCCCATTTTTGTGAGATATGTGGTCCGCTGACATTTACAGTTCATTCAATGCTTTAATCCGGGCAAACAAAGATGAAATGAGACACATAATGCAACTTTAAGGCATAGGAAGGTTGGAAAAAGGCAAATTTAAAAGCACTAAGAAGCCTAATGCCAAAAAAGACGGTAACAAGTGGATACAGTGAAGCAGTAACCATTGTTGCCAACTCTAAAATCTTCGAGAAGAGATCCCAGAGACTATAACATTCATTACAAGTTTTGTCATGTACTCTTAAGTAGTCTGCATATTGCAGCCTGGCGGAGTTTCATCCACCCTCGGAGATCAGTTCAAGAAAGTTCAAGCATGAGAAACCCAGGCTGCAATTGCACCATGTATCATTGCCAGTATCTACAGGGACCGTGTTGCAACAAGCAACACAGAAAATAGGACGTTTTATTAATCTTTGAGATCTTACGACAACGAAAAGTCATACTCCGTCCGTCCCCAATTGTCGGTCCTTTATTGCTCTTTTCGTCGTCCCAAAAAGATTGTCCCTGTTCCAAAGTAATGGGCAAAAGTTGATGAGTTTACTCTTTTGCCCTTCACTTTTGAACTTAATTTCTAGCAGTAAAAAAGTAATGATGACATTTTTAGAAGACTTGAAGGGTAAAAAGAGAGAATAAAATCATGACAAGTGCAATGATTATGTTTCCTTAATAAGTTGGAATCCCCAAAAGGGACCAAGAAATGGGGACAGAGGGAGTATCATCAATAAAAAACTATCATGCAAAAAAGGAAAAACACCAAAAATCTAGGGTCACATAAACACGGTCCAAACAATTTACCATAGCTTCTTTGCTCGTTGAATCATTTGCAGCTGGACTCTTCTGCTTAGGTAAACTTCCATCATTTATAGCTTGTCCAGAAACTCTCCTAAAACCAATTGGAACTGAGATTCCTTCCTCACCTGCAAAGAGAAAGGACTTAAACATAAACCATGGCATACGCAAAGGACCAACTCAGAGAGAAAACTGATGCTTCTCACGGGAGGAGGCTAGAAAGCTTTAAATTTTATAAACTGGTCTGGAGGAGTTTGAAGAAAGACATTAACAATAACACATTCATGAAAGGAATGGATTAGATAACTCCCATAAAGAATGTCAACAAGGGGGACAAACGAGGAGACGCCTCACATAAACCACCTTATAAGTAACAAATTAAATTCACGCTCAAGGATCTTCACTTCCAAGGAGCAATGCAGGAAAATTACCTGACTGCCTGTCAGCATTGGCAACAGCAGGGGGCAATCCAGAGCTTGTTCCAGCACCAGGACCCTAGCAGAAGCAACCATCATATAGATAGGGATAGCACCAATGAACAACGAAAGACAAAATCATTACCACGTCACTTACAAGAGCTCGAGAAGGAGGAGCGGCAATTTGTGATTGCTGATACTTCAAGATGGTCCAATCAAAAACATAATCAAACTGAAAACCTGCACAGGGATTAAGCGGCATAAAATGAGATACAGCATGAACACTTAATCTCTTAAGCTGGAAACTAAAGTGCCTCGTACAGAAAATCTATGCAAAGTTACAAACCTTCCCGAATAAAAAGGTCACGGAATATTCTCTTCAGATAAGCATAATCCGGCTTGTCATCAAAGCGTAGAGAACGACAGTAATGGAAGTATGATGCAAACTCTGTTGGATAACCGCGACATAAAGCCTAAGAAAGTAATGCATAGTTGGCAATGGTTTCATAGAGATTGAAATAAGCCTATCTGTGTAGATATCTGGTAACTATATTTAAACAAGTTACCTCAATAGATGTGGAAACCTTCCTTTCGCTAATTTTTTCATACTTCTGCTTCTTATTTCCTGCTTTCAGCCCCTGCCAAGGAAGACTACATATAGAAGGGATGTCAGAAAAGGCTCAACAGACAGCACAATGGAGAAAACGTGAAGGAATGTAGCAATAATCACCTTCCTCTCAGGAAATACATAAGGACGTATCCAAGAGATTCTAAATCATCCCTCCGGCTCTGCTCTATGCAGCTCAACAGCAATCAGATGGAACAAAAGTACAAAATTTTGAAGTCAAGGCTTGACATTTAATGGGTAAACCCGAAAACATGTGCATTTAGTCGAACCACGGAGCCACCAAGAAGTTAAAAGAGAACACATACCAATGCCAAGGTGAGTGTTCATGCTTGCATATCTTGCAGTTCCAGTCAAATTTTTATTCTCCCTGCAGTGTTCATGACATGTGATAAACGTTCCATAAAATGGAATAGTAAATTCAATATTTAAAAACGAAAAATGAGGAAAATTTCCAAAACTAGAACTCTATGAAGACTAAACAAATCTAATACTGCAATGGAACACCAGTTACACCACTAGCACACTGATAAAAGTACATCGCATGGTGTCACACGATCACCATCATCGCCATGGTTTTCTTTTCTACTCAAAATCCATAGTGAGCAAAAATCTGCCTGAGAAAGGTGGGTCAAGCAAATCCATCTAAATGATAGATTGTGTCAAAAATATTTTAATTTCATTAGCAAATCAGTTCTATCAAAAAACGAATTAATGAAAAAAGCACCCATATGCTACAGAGGCCACCAATGAAAAGACACTATGCATGTATCAAGAATATCTACGAAGTGTGCAGAATTGATCGAGAGAGGGACTGCACTGCCTCGACTCCCAACTATACAACTGATAAAAGAGCTCTTGCTTGTACTCAAGGGACTCCTGAGTCCTGACAATACACCTAATAAATGATTCGCAAAAATATGGTCACATTTGGGCTGGTTTTATGGTGGCAGTGGTGTCATGGCCCTAATGGTGGTGACACACGATGACACCCAGGCAAAGCAGTTTTCTGGTGGTCCCGACAACAAAAGCAGTGGCAGTACAGCACATAGTTAGTGGTGGTTGGGTGGCGCCGATCTGCCATGATTCCTCTATGTTTGATGCGGGTTATTTGGCGAGAGAAACTTGAGATGTTTTGAAGGGGTCGAAAAGCCTTTGTTTAGAATCAAAAGTTCTTTGGTGAATAGCTTGTATAGTTGTGTGAAGAGAGAATGCAATCCTTCTCTTGATCAATTTTTAGATTGGTTTGAGCTTTTCAATTCACACGGTGGTGTAGAGCCTTTTTGTCTGTGGCTATTTTTTTTTGTGTACGGGTGGCAATCCCCTTTTCTTTTTTTTTTGATAAGCAATTTATTAACAAAAAGATATGAAGGGAATGCCGTCCGAATACAAGAAAGGTCACAAGACAAAAAAGCCCTATACACTCTCCTATGGAAGGAAAAGTTCAAACTATTCTAAAAAAATGGGTAATAGAAGGATTACATTCTCTCTTGTCCCAACTATACAAGCTATTCACCAAAACACTTTTAATTTTAAACAAAGGCTTTTCGACCCCATCAAAACATCTCGAATTTCTGTCACGCCATAAAATCCACATCAAACAAAGCGGAATCAAGGTCCAAACTCGCTTCCTTCTCTTCCCCACTCTAGCATCTCTCCAAGCAATTAAGAGTTCTATAACATTCTTTGACAAAGCCCATTGCATCCCAAACCACAAAAATACCGAGGTCTAGAGTTCCCAAGCCACCCACGAAAATACGAGTGGCAATCCCTTAATACCTTCTTTCTAATATGATTGTTTACTTATCAAAAAAAAAACTGGAATGGAGGTGGTGATAAAAAATGAACTATAATTTTCGCATCAACTAGTGAACATTTAGACTCAAGGAGTTGTTTGGTACCCATTCCAATTCATGTCATCATCTTAAAGGTCCAGCTATCCTACATACACAATTGAGAAAATGACCACAAACTCCAGGTCTCCAACCAAGCTGTTCCTCAATGGGGAAATGGTAAATGTGTTTGCATGTACAAGATTGCACAAAATGTCAGCCAGCATCCATGCAATGATCAACACTATCTCACCTGTAAGGAATGTGTTGATGCGTTGTAGTGTCTCTATACTTCTTAGCCAGACCAAAGTCAATTATGTAGACCTGAAGAGCAGGGAGACATAGAATACCTTGCTAATGCATGTATCCAAGGAAAAAATAATAGCCAGCATGAAAGACAGATATTTTGCAAGAGAACCTGATTTGCACGCCTTCCCAAGCCCATAAGAAAATTGTCTGGCTTGATATCCCGATGTAGAAAGGATTTAGAATGGACAAACTCAACACGATTGATCTGAGTAAATATCAAGATTAGCACACGTTAAAAGACATCAAAAACTATGAAAATTGCTACAAGCCTAGAACTGTATGTACGAAATCAAACATAATCACCATTTGATCTGCAAGCATTAGAACAGTCTTCAAAGAAAGTTTCCTACTGCAAAAATTGAACAAATCTTCAAGACTGGGTCCAAGCAAATCCATCACTAAAACGTTATAGTCTCCCTCCATTCCAAACCATCTCACATTTGGAATTCCAGCTGCAACATATTTCAGAACATACTATCATAAACAGGATAAGATATAAAAGCACATTACAGATGAACTGACAAAAAAAAATGATAAAGGATCACAGTAACCGCAATTATAATAAGCAATAAAGTTGAATTTCCCCTTACTTCCTCCTTGAAGAATTCTGTATAACTTCGATTCATAAAGCAGCTGAGGATGCTTCGTCTTTACATTTTCCTGAGGTTTACAAGCAGTATCAGCAACTAATCCAGCATAGAGATCTAATATTATAAAACTTGCAGCAGACACTGAAGAATGAACTCAATGCATAACAGACAGGGATAGTCATGCTAAAGAACTAGGGAAACATAATCCAGCAAAAGTTTGGAGACCTTATAACAAATACTCAATACTTATCTATTCCCCTGTACTGCATGAATCTATCTGGAAATCGACATTAATTCATCAATTTCTATTTTTACCGGATAAGAGTCACATAATTGTCATTACTAACCAAAAATTCCTTGCCTAAGTCCATCAGAGTCCATTGTTGCTTAATGTTCAAAGGAAAATGTTAAACATCGCCCTTAGGGTGGTGGACCGGTTGGTTAACAGCCAAAAAATCAATTGAGATCTTTGAAAAGGGTACATGTGAATGTGTATTTAATAATATATATATGAAATCTGTGAATGTTCACATTTATACCGTGAAATGCCTTAGTATGTCTTGGTAAATGGCCTAAACAGTTCAAAGAGAACTCTCCTAATTTCTTGTCTGAGGACAATATTTTTAGGTTTGTTTGGAACTTGTAGGAAAGAAGAGAAGAGAAAGGAAAATTCAAATATTTCTCTTCTATTGTTTGTTAAGAGGAAAGTGAAGAGAAAATAACAAAATCATATTTTCAGCACAGTAAAATTTTCTCTACCTACTCTTTAGTGTTTACACTTTGCTTCTTAATTAGTTTCTCTCTCTTCTCTTCCACAAGTTCAAACAGAGTGTTAAATTTATATGCCTGGCGTTGAGCCATCATCGGTCCGTTTGAACAACTCATCCAACCAAGGATCTTCACTAAATTAAGTATGAATCTACTGCACCATCAAAAGCACCAGAACAATTTTTTAATCCAATAACTGGCACCAACAATCAGGAATTCTATACCCCCTATTGAGCTCAGAGACTCAAGACGTCTCAAAATGCACTTCTACTACACCTTGCTAATTAAACGTGACAACACAACTCCAAAATGCTTACAAATTGAACAAACAGAACCACTTAAAAACCACACAATAACCAATTCTCAGCAGAGTTATCATTATCATCGTTCACTCGAATCACTAACCACAAAACACATCAAAACAACACACACACACTCGCAATATTATCGGCAACAAATAGACAAAATCAGAGTTTCTGAAAGCCAAAGCACTCACAAGCTTAATCGCAACCTCTTCGTTTGTCTGAATATTAGTGCCTGTAAAACAAAGCACAATCAACAACACTTCACAGCACAGCAAAAACAAACCGAAAGGCAGAGAGAGGAGGCGACACAGACCGAGATAGATCTCTCCGAACGATCCGCTGCCGATTTTCCTACCGAGTCGAAACTTGTTGCCGACGCGAGGCTCCATCGTTATAAAACCCTAGCTTTCGAATTCAAAACCCTAACGACACTCAATTGGAAGACGACTTTGAGCCCTACAAGAGATCTAGGGTTTTCCGTCGCAGAGACAAGGAGGGGGGGACCTCCGTCATGCACTTTTGCGGGCTCTCTCTCTCTCTCTCTCTCTCTCTCTCTCTTCTTTCTCTCTCTCTATCTATACTGTCACACTCTTGGTAAGTACGTACGTTTTTTTGATCCAACCAAAGCGAAGAGTTGATACAACTAACAACTTTAATGGGGGGATATCGTTTGCTTTGCGCTAACAAATGCTGGTTTTTTCTCGCCAAGTCTAATTATGTGACTTGACTACTACGCCAATGCCTAGCCCATTTTTAGGCTTTTTTCCAGCTCATTAAGGATTTGTTTGTTTGGAGTACTCAAAATTCTTGCTAATTTTTTTACATATATATATCTCCACTCATTACATTTTAAAAATCTCCCTTAAAACCCAAAACAAACAAGCCCTAAACAAGTCAAAAATTTATTATATCATTTTGATAATGATTTTAGAATATTGTTATTTGAGATAACTAGATAAAATAGGTTCAATCTAGCTTTCCAATCTTCTGCTTTTTCAGTAGGGGTAGAATTGTGTTCCCATACAATTTTATGGCATTTGATGAATATAATTTTTACATGGTTAATTTTCCCAATGAATTTTAAAAGAAAAATGCTAAAAACAACTCAATATGTCATTTTAATGTTTAAAAAGTGTATTAAAAAGTGTATAAATGTATAAAAGTGCATTGAAAAATATAAAAGTGCACTGAAATATTTGCTTTCTTTGAATTTTTATTTATTTATTTTGTTTTGGGTTGTCAGATCTATGTAAATAACTATTTTGATGATCAAAATGATAAAAGAGGGACACAAATGGTGTTGATTGGAACCGTGCACTCCATTTAGGATCTATTCTCTATACTTTGTTAGTAAAATAGCCTACAGGAGATTCAAAACAGCGGTGGAGCCACATGATGCCTAGCGGAGGCATGCGCTCCCACTACAATTTTTAATAATTTTATTTTCACCCCAAATTATAAATGTCATCACAATTTGAATTCAAAAATTATACACATTTTTTTCTCTTATAACATTTACCTTCTTAGTATCTTTGTCAAGTTTTCAAAAAAGTACTCTTTTACATACTTGTTTTTCATAAAGACTCGTTATATATATATATATATATATATATATATATATATATATGTGTGTGTGTGTGTGTGTGTGTGTATTGTTGCAAATTTTATGTCTTAAGTTCATTTCTTTCATGTTATCGTTGTGTACTACAAGTCTACAAGTAAAAGATATAAAATTCTAAAATCATGCTCAATGGTGACCCTACCGATCTAAATTTCTGACTTCTCCACTGATTTAGAAGTTGTCCGTAACTCTAAACCCCAAATGCCTCTGCCCTGTGTGGGAGAACTAGGAGATAATACCCGTCGGTAATTCTCTTTGCTTTGGTTAGAGGGAGAAATAATTGTGAGGAATTTGTTCGTGCGTGGTCGGTAAGCGTGGCGAATGTAGTCCTGCTGAGGAATCGAAGACGATGATTGTCTGGATTGATGCCGTCAATTCCACGTTACGAAAAACTTTCGTGCTTATCACGTGATCTAATAATTGCCTCCTCCTGTGGGCCAATATCGGCCCAATTCTGTTGATGTATAATGATCGTGAAAAGGGTTAAAACCCAACTATTTACAAGCCCAATTATCTGTGGTTCTGTTTACGGAAAATTACCAGTGCCCACGAATCGAGTAATTTGAAAAAAAAGGATCCGGGGATCCTGCAGGCGGCTACCCTACTGGGTTGTAGTGCGGCTGATCTAGCCGTCTATTTCAGCACGAACAGCTTGGATGACTTGAATTTAATTCGAGTTTCTATCAATCTGGACCATCAATTACTGAAATAGACAGTAAGATCAGCCGCACTACAACCTTGTAATGCTCCAAATCCCTAAAAAACACACTTGAAGGAACTAAAGAGGATTACACCTTTTATGGTTTTTTTTTTTTTTTTTTGACGGCATGACAGTAAGGGGCAACTCTACTAATTCCCTCTCTAGTCCCAACTAATTCCCTCCCTAACTAGTCAAAGGCAGGTCATCTGTGTCGGGACTAGAAATTTCATTAGAAATTAATCTCTTGCAACCTGACCCGAAGAATCGAACCATGTTAAATGATAAAATTTAGTTTGACAAATATTGAATCACATATTTAGCCAACGATGGGTTCACTCACACAACATTGTTTCCCCATTCTATTCTGATTTTGTGTTTTGGTTTTCTATCGTGAGGCATTCTTCAATGAGTCCAAGGGCTTCTGCGCTAGTTGGACAAAATTTCTGTCTTCAAAATCTGACAAAGAGTGATCCAAAAACATGATCCAGTGTATGAACAAAAAGCTTGCTGCAATAGGACAAAGCAATTTTACACGTTAATTTTGGCACCAAAAAAAAAATTAATAATAACCAAAGCTGCAAACGTGCCCCTTGAACAGTAGTTTTGCCATTCGAAGGTGCCCATTTTAACAAATCAAATGTGTTCTCTTTCGCGTGCTAAAATGACCACACAACATAGCAAGAACATCACATTTTGGCTTCGGAAATCTCTTAAGACCACCACTAATGAACAAAATTGGGTTCTCCAAAACTCCCTTTAAACTCGAATATCTAGGCAAAATATGAACAAACTCGAAGCACGTACGCTTGGTTTTCTCTGTAAAACTAACAAATAATTAAGCCCTGCCCAAGTATAGGAAGAGCATGAAACACATTTCTCTGTACTCGGGGTTATGGGTTGAAGAAATAAATGCCACACTTGCATTTCCATCCCTCAGGCTCATAATTTGCATATTGGACCCTCACACGGTCAGTGGTAGCTGGGACTTGAATGGCATCACATGGTCTGCAGACTCCACACTTGTGGTCACAGTTTGGTGGTCTTGACCCAAGTGTGCCTACCCCTTTGTATGCCTCCTCATTATTGCTCACTCTTCTTCCCATGCTTTCAAATCCCTTCACAACACAAAACAAAATGCAAAATGAATAAAACTAGATATATGGTGAACCTGGTTTGGGTAATTTTTCTGGATACATCATACATAGCTTTTCTAACCACAATGTCCCCAACACATATACTGCCTCTCTCCCGAAAAAGATTGTCTGGTCTTCAAAACGATTTTAAAAAATCGAGCATTTTTCATAAATTAAAAAAAAAAAATCATTGATGTTCAGTAACTAGCAGCAAAAAGTTCAAATTTTCTGCAACAAAAATGTTCTAGTTTTAAGTTCTCGTTTCCGGGACCGGACAATCTTTTCTGCACGGAGGTACTAATCATAGAGAAAAGAGTGCAAACATGCCTGCTTTGACTCGAGGACTTCCCGTCGGGGGCGGAAGATGTATCCTGATTATGATCAATCATAGTATAAGGTTAGTTCAATACATGCTGTAAATGACCAATTATGGAAGGCAACGTTTCCAGAGAGCAGTTTAGGAGGGAGAGAAATACATGTTGGGATCAAATAATTGGAGAGAGAGAGAGAGAGAGAGAGAGAGATGAATACTATAATTGAAGGGAAGTGAATAATATATGAAGATCTAACCTTGCTCGCGAGCAACTTTACACGATGCAAGTGGCCAGATTGTCATTATAAATACCCAAATCATTACTTGGAGAGTGCAAACGAGGAAATGGAGAACTCTTCTCTTCATATCAACAGAATGACCTAATCCAGTAATCCCCAATGTGTGTGTGTGTGTGTGTGTGTGAGAGAGAGAGAGAGGGAGTAACCTTACTCACTCACACTTCAATTGGCAAAGCTGGATGTGAAAAAGGGCTAAAAACAAGAAAGCTGTCCTTAGTTAAATAAATCAGATACGTACATCTCTCTTCATGACTGTATCTGTAATTTTTTGCTGGGGAGCACATTTACCATTTGGACCACCGACCTCTCTGTCTTTGGGTCAAAAAGAAGACTAGTTGTGAGTAGTGTGTCCTCTCTATAGTGAATTGTACGTGATGGCCTGAGATCTGAATGTGCAAAATAATGGTTAACAGAAGGTACTAGCGAAAACTTTCATGCAGGACCAGCTTTGGCCTTTTTCCAAGGGTAGTGAAAGTGCACTTCTTCTTTTTTTTGGTGTTTAATGTGGAAAATCACTACGAGATGAGGAGGTTGATAAACGTAAGAGGAGGTTGATGTAATTTTCTCCGAAATCAAGCTTGATCAACAGACTGCGGGTAGGCCCATTCATATATCAGTGGGGCATATGAGTGCATAGTATTCGAGCTTGACTCATTTGTAAACAAGTCGAGCCCTTAATGAGCCGAGTCAGATTAATGTACTTAACGAACCTCTTTAAAGGAGTCGAGCCTATACAAACGAGCCGAGCTTTTGAGTGTTGAACTCGTTTCGTTTACTAAACAAGTCTAAAACTCAAGAACGATTACTAAACGCCTTGAGCCGAGCCTTAACGAGCCGAGCTACAAGTTGCTCAGTTCATTTGCAGCTCCAGCCATATTCCCATTCATATATGAGCGGACCAAATAAACGGAGCAAGATCGGGTGGGTTAAAAACCAAGGTCCCTTCCAAGTTTCGTATACAAATGAGAAAGAAACCGAAAACCCTCGACAGCCAGAACTCAACACACATGCATACACACACAGGGGATCAAGTCAGTGGGAGAATAATCATGGTGGTGAGACAAAGGTTGTCGAGGTTTTGATGCAAGAACAGGCCACTCTATCGAGTAATGGCTACCGATGGTAGATCTTCCAGGGACGGCAAGCACTTGGAAGTCTTGGGCTATTACAATCCCCACCCAGGTAAACTTCTATAAAGAATAATAAACTCATCATTCTGTGCGGATAAGTAGAGTGATTTGGCAAGTCTTGCTTCATTTGAATTGGTATTACGCGCTGAGTTATGCGAATTCTTCCCTGCGTATGATTACCTTGTTTGCTGAAATAACGTTGGTCATGGAAGAATTTGGATTGCAATCCTCTTAGAACCCAACATGATTAGGCTTTGCTCTTTCTTGTATTGCTTCAAAATTTCAATTTGAACTAAAGAAACGTAATAATTAGGCTATCTATTTGTCCAATTGCATCAAATTCCTTTGATGGCGTCACTCTTTTTTGTAAAAAGCAACCTTGAATACTCATGTTACATGCATTTTTGAAATCTTATGTACAATTACAGTCGTACTCCCTAACTAAGGACATCATAGTATTTGAAGTAGTACCTAGTTTCAAGAGAAATCCAGGCAATAAAGGTTAAGATTTTTTAGTACAAAGACAGAGAACCTTCCTTTTACACGAAAATTGTGGTCTGCGCTCACAAAAAATTATCCAAAGTCTCTCTGAAATATAGAATAACTTCATAATTATTTCAAGTCATGAAATCATGTTAAATTTACTTACCCACAAAGATGAGTAACACAATTAGGATTCCAATCCAGGTATCGAACAAGTGCAGTAAACCATTTAGAGATAATCATAGGCAGTTTATCTTCAAGAAGAGTAATAATGCTTACATCACTAAAAAACACACTGCACCCTCATTTAAAAATTCAAAAAATTAGTTGACTATTCAAATTACTTTATTGGAGATGAATTCAAAAATTACTATAATGACAAAAAAATGGACAGTAACTTAATTGAATGTTTCACGTGCCCTATACGTTCCGGTAAAAGAACACAGAACCTTTGGGACTCTTGTATTTGGAAATATTCCTCCCATCACGGAAGTCCCTAATCACTGTCAATGGCTGACGATAAACATATGGTAACTAAGCCCCAATACCCTGCATATATACACATTTAAAGAACAAATCCTCCCTGAATTCAGTCAAACTTAGCACTTCCCTAAAAAGAAGAAACTTGTCCGTAGCATCCAAGAACAGTGGGCTGTAACGCATATAAAATTCAAATCTCCAACAATGAATCAAATTAAACATTATAAGTTCTAAAAAAGGTATTTCAAAGATATCACTGTATGCAAAAAAAACTAGAAATATATAAAAAAACAGGTTGCCAAAGACTGAAAAGTAAACAACTAAAACAACGTAGGTCAAAACTTTATAACCAATTAAGAACTAAAACCACAAATCATCGATAAACAAGCCACCAGAGGGTAAACAAAGAAACTATATTTGGAGAACGGACATAAATGCTTACTGCCACTTACCTCAAATCCTCCCCCTGTTGATAGAAAATAGGCGACCCTGCATACAAGTCTTAAAGAGAACGAACGACTTCAAGAAAGAACTGGGACGTTGTGGTAACCATTGCATCTACAACCAGATTCAAAACATCAGCCAAGTCACTATAGATGTGTTTTTCGAGTGTGAACCATATCAAGAGTGACCGGTCCATTCACAAATAGCACGTTCTGGTTGACTAAAACCACGAAAAGTATCAAAAAGCAAGCCACCACAGGACATGCTATTGGCGAATGGACCGGTCCCTCTTGATATGGTTCACACTTAAGAGAACATCTATAATGACTTGGTTGATGTTTTGAATCTGGTTGTAGATGCAGTGATTACCACAACGCCTCAATTCATTCTTGAAGCCGTTCGTTCTCTTTATGACTTGTATGCGGAGTTGCCTACTTTCTATCAACAAGGGGATGATTTGAAGTAAGTTGTCCATTTTTTTGTTTAACCTGTGGTGTCGATACTTTTCGCGATTTTCTTCCTTACTTGGTCATACATTAAAGTTTTGGCCTACATTATTTTAGTTGTTTCCTTTTTCAGTCTTTGACGGCCTGTTTTTTATATATTTGTCAATTTTTTTTTGCATATAGTGATATCTTTGAAATACTTTCTTTAGAATTTATAATGTTTCATTTGAATCATTGTAGGAGATTTGAATTTTATATCTGTAACAGCCCATAGTTTTTGGATGCTACGGGCAAATTTCTTCTCTTTAAGAAAGTGCTAAACTTGGCTGAATTCAGGAAAAAATTGTTCTTTAAGAGTGTAGTTATGCAAGGTATTGGGGCTCGGTTACCATATTTCTATCGTCAGCCTTTTACAACGGTTAGGAACTTCCGTAATGGGAGGAATATCCCCGAATACAAGGCTCCTGAAGGTTCAGTACTCTTTTACCGGAACGTTATAGGGCAAGTGAACTTATTGTCCATTTTTTGTCATTATAGTAATTTTATAATATAATTCATATCCAATAAAATAATTTGAATAATCAACTGATTTCTTAAAATTTTTAGATCAGGGTGTGGTGCATTTTTTGAGTGATGCGAGCATTATTACTCTTCTTGAAGATGAACTGCCTATGATCATCCCTAAATGGTTTACTGCACTTGTTCGATGCCTGAATCCTAATTGTGTTACTCATCTTTGTGGGTAAATAAATTTATTTACTTAATTCAAGAAACATGATTTCATGACTTGATATAATTATGAAGTTATTCTATATTTCAGGGAGACTTTGGATACTTTTTTGCGAGTGCAGACCACGGTTTTTTTTTTTTTTTTTTTTGTGTGTATGTGTGTGTGTAAGGAGAAGGTTCTCTCTCCGCGTGTACTAAAAAAACTTAACCTTTATTACCTGGATATTCCTTGAAATTGGGTACTGCTTCATATACTATTATGTACTTAGTTAGGGAGTATGACTGTAATTGTACATAACTATGATGCACGGACGACATAGACACGAGAAAAAATGGAAATACAGACACGGCGCGAGACATGCCACGTATATATTTAATTATTTATTTATTTATATAGTATATATTTATATTTTTCAATTTTTGAAAATAGTCTCATCGAGTGATTCATTATGAAATTCTTTAAGATTGATGCATCTTGCATCATTTGCAAACAAGATATTCCTCGCTGAGTACTCAGCTCGCACCAAGGTGCCTGGCTAAGGCAACTAATCTCCACTCGGTGGGCATTACTCGCCAACTAACACCGAGTACTCGTTCTAAGGTGCCTGGTCGAGTGACTATCGAGTAGCGAGTTTTAGAACACTGATCATTTGTGCTGATTTATAACTTTATATGATATATTTATATTAAAAAATGTCATGTATTAAGTTAAACGTTATCATTTGTGTCACCAACCATGTCCCATACGTGTCCCACCCGTGTCCCCCCCATCTGTGTCCCCCTTCAAAAATTAAATTAAATAATTGGACACGCCACGTGGCGTGTCGGACACGTGTCTCACGAGTGTCCCCACGTGTCCTCATGTCCGAACACGGCAACACCTTGACCTCTAGAGATGTCGATACTTCATAGGTACATAAGATTCAAAAAATGCATGTAACACTAGTTAGGGCTTCATACTCATCTTGGAGGCAAATTACTTCTGCTAAGATTGAGAGACTACCATTCAAAAGTTTCAAAAGTCCTTCATAAAAGTAACACCAGTATTCTACCACGAATTCAGCTTGAAATATCGGTCGAGTCAATTTTACCTTTTTTCTGTGCAAATTACCTTCAAACTTACATAGCCCGCCAATTTTAACTGAAGATGGCATTTTTCGCGTTATTAAGTGTATCATCTTTTTTGGCAAAGTTATGATGATTTGGACCCATAATTAACAACCATCTTCTAAGCATAAAAAGGGAAAGGAAATACCTAAATATTTATCAAAAATAGTATGGGAAATTTTCTGTTATATTCTTTTAATTTTAAGTAAAAATTCACTTTGATCCTTCACGTTTTAATTTGGACAAATATATACTTGCACTTTTTCTTTGGTTTCAGTGTCAACTCTTGGTTAGATTGTCATGTACCCGGCACGGTGGCACGTGTCCATTTTTGAGGGGTACAATCATTTATACTTAAAGTTGGAGGGGACCCCATTCGATAGCAACCCTGCCAACCCATCCCGACTCCGCAGGATTCCTACTCTCCAAACTCAGATGACAAATCCTACAATCCCTCTCCAAACCCACATTAATCTCACAAATCCCGTCTCCCATTTCCACCGAATAATGACTTCGCTGCCGTCGATATCTGCAGTGATTCTGATCAGGAAACACCGTTATTCGAAGTGCAGTCTGCGGCGGGGGAGGATTATGACTGGGAGTAACGAGAGCCATTTTCCATATGTTTATGCTATTTCTCTACATCTGTTATGTGAACGTTTATACAGTGCGAATGAATTCTAATACGTAGTATGTGTTTAGGGTTTGAGTTTTTTATCTTGTATTTCTAATTTTAAAAACATTACTCTCTGTTTATGTATCTGTATTGGGAATTGGATTTTCGTTTACCTCTTTTACGAATCAACTCCTATTCTTCTCGATTCTTTTCTTTGTTTGACAAAATGGGTCTTCCTTTTGATTCAACGGCATCATCATCACCATCGCCGCCACTTATCGGTTCTACCACCACAAGCTCGACGGCAAGACCCAATCGGAGCCGCTGGTGGTCGGGTCGAAGCGTCTGCGGTCGGATCTACTGCACGCGGGTTACAGCGCTGTTGAATGGTGATGGACCAGTGGGTGAGGATGTTGAGAGGGATGGGGGTTTGAGGGGTCGAGGTCCACGCGGACGCCACCGCGGAGGAGTGTTTTGGCGGAGGTTGAACCGGAGTGTGTGTTGGCGTCGCCGGGGAAACCTCTGGTTTTTTCAAGGTTTGGTCATCGGAAAAACCAGTCAAGGTTCGGTGTTTTTTTTTATCCGCTGTCAAGGTGGAAAGGAAAGGAAAAGAAAAGAAAATTAAAAAAATTTATCTTTTATTATTTGGTTGGAAAAGAAAGAGAGAGAAAAATAAAAGTTTTAAAGTTTATTGATTGGTAATTTTTTCCTCATATTTTTCTTTTCTTTTCTTTTTTTTTCCTTTCCTTTCCTTTCTTTTATGTAGGTTTCAAACAGAGGCTTTTGCATGAGACCAGATGGAGGGAGGGAAGAGGGAGGAGGGAATGGGTGATTTGTACCCTAAAAACAGTCATGTGCGAAGCACATGGGGAAGGATCTAGTCAATTTGCTTCGGACAAGTTTGGTCTATTTAGTACATCCGAGCCGTATTTTAAAAACCACCCCTTTAAATCTAAGCAATTCAAAATACTTTTGAACGGTTCGGATGCACTAAGTGGACCAAACTGGTCCAAAGCAAATTGACGGGGTCCGGTCCCTCACACGTGACCATTTTCCGGAAAAAAAAGGTGACATTGAAATCAATTATAACATAAAGGATCAAAGTGAATTTTTGCTACAGATGAAAAAAAAATTAATTTTTGCTTTAAGCCGAAGGGATATAACAAAATTTTTATCAAATAGTTTTCATGAAGAGCATATTTCTGGACTTTCAATATTTCAAAGGATGACAAAAAAGAGAATGTTAGTTATCAAATATTAGCACGTAATCAAATAATCCCCAAACAGAAATGAAACTAATGTCACAAGTGAATTGAGTTGTGAATGTAATATTATAACAAGTGTAATATTCTTTTCTTTTGTCACTCGTAAAGAACTTATCAAGAGCTCCTCTTTGAGATTCGAGTAATTATTCCGACTCTTTGCTTCTTTTTTTTCATGTTGAAACAGGTAACTTCTTTAAGAGGCATGATGAGCTGTGATATAAGAAAGAAAAAGGGACCAAAAAAGACATTATTTTTATTTGTTATGTAACAAATTTTCTTCTATTGATGAGAAGATAGAAGTATACCACCAAGCACAACACCATGACAAATAATTATTTCTATTCTATATGCATAAAAAACAAGAGCACAGTCCCACAAATCACAAACCCAATAGTCGTCCTAAGAAATATTAAACAAATGCCCACAGCCCATATTTCCAAGTTGCAAAAGAATAAGTAAAGAAAAACCCATACCTATTGGAGTGTTGGTTGAAAGAAGGATTTTGAATCTGATTGGAAAGAGGGACCATCGACCACTGAGATATCGCTACGGTTTGATACTTTGCTGGAGAATACGATTCTACCAAGCGTAATACTCTTATGCTCTGATTATTACCCCACGTATTACCTCTTGAGGTGCTTGGGGTTTAGTTAGGGGCTTAGGGCACAAAACATAAGCAGCGAAGGGAAAATAATGGGGTGGAGGGATAGGAGTTTTGTTTTCTTTTATAGCTTGGTTTGGAATTGGAGGAAAGTGGGAGAAGGTTAGAGAAAGGAAAATGAAAGAGAAAATAAGAGATAAATTGTACTATTCACAATTCTAGATACTTTTGTTTTTCTCTCTTCTTTCTCTACAAACCAAATAATGGGGGAGAAATTCTTTGAATTTTTCCTTCATTTCTCTTCTTTTCCACAAGTTCCAAACAAACCAAATCGGGGTTTTATTTTCTTTTATGCTTTGTCTAGAATTTGAGGAAAGTGGGAGAAAGGAAAATGAAGAGAAATTGAGAGGAAAATTGTACCATTAACAATTCTAGATACTTCTATTTTCTCTCTAAACCAGACAACAGGGGAAATTTTTAAATTTTTTCCTTCATTTCTCTTATTTCCATAAGTTACAAACAAAGCACTACACTACCTTTTTTTTTTTCTTCTAAGTGTCATAAAATGAAGTGGGCTTAGAAAATCATTTGGGGCTTTAGTTTTTGGAAAGGGCTTACAAAGTTTTGGGTTCAAATATTTGGGTTTGGGCCAAAGACCCCTAAACTGAAAAAATAGGAGGGGGCCTAGGTCACCGCCTGATGGGCTTAAGCCCAGGTCAGGCCCTGAATCGATTACAGGATATGGCTGTTCGGGGCCCGGATCGTCATGAGGGTAATAAAAAAATAAAAAGAATTGGAACAAAAAGAAATCGGGTCGGTTAAAATCCATCGCTTCCAAGTTTCGAATACAGAAACCCAAAACCCTCGCCGGCCAGAACTCAACAGACTCGCCCACAGAGAGAGAGAGAGGGGGAGAGAGGGGGAGAAGAGAGAGAGAGGATCAAATCGGTGGGAAAATAAAAATGGTGGTGAGACTAAGGTTATCGAGGTTTGGATGCAAGAACAGGCCGTTCTATCGAGTAATGGCTGCCGATAGTAGATCTCCCAGGGACGGCAAGCACTTGGAAGTCTTGGGCTATTACAATCCCCTCTCAGGTAAACTTCTATAAAGAATAATGATAAACTCCCCTTTCTGTGCGCATAAGTAGAGTAATTTGGCAAGTCTTGCTTCACCTGTTGTAGAATGAATTGGTATTATGCTCTGAGTTATGCGAATTCTTCCCTGCGTAACGTTGGTAATGAAAGAATTTGGATTGGAATCCTGTTAGAACCCGAAATGATTAGGCTTTCCTCTTTCTTGTATTGCTTCAAAATTTTAATTTGAACTAAAGCAACGTATGCTGTTAGAAAAATTCTGACCGAAGAGTGGAAAATCCGGAATAATTAGGCTATCTGTTTGTCCAATTGCATCAAAATTCCTTTGATGGCATCCCTCTTTATTGTAAAAAGCAACCTTGATATCTATGTAGCCATAGCAATAGCCTTTGTTTCTTTGGTTAAAATCCCATTTATAGTTTATTGAAAGAATTAAAGCAAAGACCAGAAGTGAAATCATCCATGGAGGCCGCTAGCAGGAATACAGGAATAAAGCTATTTCGCTTCTTGGTCTCCATAGCCGCAGCAGCAATTAGAATGTCAACTATTGCGATTGAATCATTGAAAGAAATTCAACTGTGTTCGGAAATGAACTGAAACGCATTTTGTTCAAAGAGTCTGAAGTATTATATTGGCCAAACGGTGTTCTAATGCTGTATGCTATAAATGCGTTTCAAACGGTGTATGCTAATTTTTCTAATGTTCAAATGCGTTTCAAAAGGTGTATGCTAATTTTTCTAATGTTCAAACGGTGTTCAAATGCATTCTGTTTTGAATGCTTTTAGAAACTGTACACTTGTTATGTTGTTCTATGTGTAATAGTCTATATAGTATTGGTGTATGCTATTTTTTCCGCCTACGTATGGCTAGCTTCAAAAAGGCGCGCACCTCTTGCCTAGGCCCCAACAGATCTGTGTGCCTTTCGCCCTTAACAACTATGGTCTAAACCAACCAATAACATGTGTTTTCCCCTGTGTGTGTCCTATTTGTGTTCACCCATCCTCCTCCACTCTTCTTCTATCTGGTAGTGCTGATTTCAATGGGAAGGTTTTTCAGTTCGCCTTTCAGCAGCAATTTGAAACGTTGAATCAATTCGACATCTCCACACAGAATTGTGGGATTCAACATGTATTTGTTTGTGTTGTCACTATCTAAAATACTGTATTTTGATTTTGGTATCACTAATTGTTTTCGTTGTGTTTTCATTTGTACAGGTCAAGATGGTGGTAAAAGAATGGGTCTTAAATTTGACAGAGTGAAGTAAGTAGCTTTGAGAGCGGCTCTCCTCCTAACTTTATAATTCCAAGTCCGTGATAAATAGTGAAATGCTGCATTTAGGAAGTTGTTTATTTTGTTTGTTTGGATGGTTGTTTGGAACTTGGAAACTTTTATATCTTTGTGTCAGCACTGTTCGACTGATGAAAAACTAATTAGATCGCTGTCACTATATGATAATGGGTAGCCTAAGTTCAAATTGTGCAAGTTTGATCACTGTCACTATATTGTTGGATTATCTAAAATTTTAGGTTGTTAGGAGAATTTATCCTCAACTGTCAACTTGTGGAACAGGTATGAGGTATTACAATACTTGGATTGGATGCGAGGTTCGCCTATATTATCTTTTGCTTCCACTTTTTCTTGGTTATCAGTGTGATCTTTGGCTTATGATACCATTTTAAATTTTGGTAGATGACCAATTTAAAAGATTAAGTTTTCATGACAAATGATAATCTATCATCATATTAAGTAATAACCAATCACTTATCATTGGTTCATCTAGTTCGTCTTTTTACAGCAAAGAAAAGAAATTAAGCTGAATGTTTTGCAAGTTTCTGTGATGGTGGTGCCTAAACTAACAGTGAGTAGGAATTAATTTCATAGAGAGTTTAGTATTTCGTTGGAAACTTTCATGTTCTTTCCTCTCAGATTGGGAGAAGGGCGTAAACACCTCCATTTTCAATGCCAGTGCAACTTTAAATGGGTGGCTATGGTTATGCTGATTGTCATGGTTGACCTTTTCCTCGTCCCCTTTCTATGCTAGGATTTATTGTGTGCAACCAAGTAGTCTTAGACTCTTAATGCTTTTTGTTCCATTCAAAGCGTATATACCTATTCATTTTTTATTTTTTTTTGAACAGCTCTTATTCAATTCGTCAGAAGTTTAATCTTTCTTATACTGGAGTGTAAATTACGGTCTGCAAACAACAAGTCTAGTCATTTTGGTCCTCATCATGGCAATTTTGATGCTTGTCATGCTGAGAATTATTGTAAAGGCACGTGTATGCTGTAGATTCAAGTGACCATTACGTTAAGAATCAACCTTGGGGTTTGGTAAATGGCCTATCATCTATAGGTTGGCGACTTGGTTTGTTGAAAGCTTATCTGCGGCAAAATGACCTTTTTGTTTTGCTTTCAGGTATTGGCTATCAGTCGGCGCCCAGCCTTCAGAACCAGTCCAGCGCCTTTTGTTTAGAACAGGGTTGCTACCCCCTCCCCCAATGCTGGCTATGGGACGCAAAGGTGGGCCAAGGGACACCCGTCCAATTGATCCAATGACGGGGCGCTACTTGACACCTAATAAGCCAGCAACCGATGACAGACCGAAGGAGTCTGAAGGTGATGGAGATGGTGATGGAGACAGTGGGTAAGCATTATGGTGAAGATTGTTCAAGAACATTGTTAAACTGTCTGTAACTTTAGCACCTAAGTTCAGAATATTGTTTCTCGCAGTTCTGCTCGTATTGTGGAAGAGTTGTTTCATGTTGCCTTTGATTGTGAAACGAGTTCGATTTTCTCAAGTGACGAAGCAGCCTTGTGTGTAGAACCTTTTGAAGTATAACTACATTTTGGTTATGGAAAAATCACTCCTGCAGTTTTAGCAGTGACAAACCATCTCCAATGTGTGTTTGGACATTACTCGAATAGAATTGGGTGTCAAACATTGGAACTTCAATTTCCTTGCTTTCTTATTAGGTTGTTTGATTGGAATGGTGATTAGCAAGGCCTAATCTTGAGAGATTTGAATTTCCAGTAAATTAACCACATGAGGGAATTTTGGTGGATTTCAAAGAAATGGTTTCTATTTCTTTTAGTTTCATTGACCCACATTCCGATGGTTGTAATGATATCAATCAATGAAGTTTTCAATTTCTCAAAATTTGCGGTAAATGGTTAACCCAGTACATGAGACTCCCGCCATTGCATGGTTTGGGGAAAGGTTTATGTACGCAGTGTTACTCATTGACAAATAGAAAATAAGAACTCAACAAATGACCCAGTGATGGAAATCCTCCATTGGTTTGTCATTTTGGAACTTGGTCAAGCAACTTTCAATGGTCAAGGACTTGAGGGTGTCCACACAAAACCTATTTATCTTTTAGATTGATTTTGGAGGTAACTTTTTATTTGTAATGATTTAGTTCATATTTTCTCTTTCATTTGATTAAGCTTTTTAAGTTATTTTAATTTTACACAAGCATGCATTGACGTTGGTTTTACTATTGTTACACACTTTTGAAGAGAGTTTTCAACATTCTTCACCACATTGAAAAGTAAGATCAAGATGGCTGATAAATAATAATAAAATAATCAGATCCTCAATCCACACAAGGTTTTTGGTGTTATTTTTTGCATTTATCTGCAATGATGTTTTATGAAACACGAGATCATTGGAAAAAAAATTATTGATGAAAAAAGGAAGTAATATCTCCTGATGAAACTACTCCCCCAGTCCCCCGTACCAAACTATCGTGCATGTTTTCTTTTTTGGACCTCTAAAAAAATTAGCTAAATCTTGTAATCTATAATATCTTTTACAACTAATACTTTATGAATATTGTTTGATAGAACTAAATTAATTTTGTTAAATAAAGATTTTGAAATTATAAAAAATATAATAGATTATAAAATATAGTCAATTTTTTGAGAGGTTCAAAAAATGAAATAGACACCAATTTGGAACGGAGGGAGTGTCGTTACGTTATAGAAGGAGTATTTTCTTGTTGCGTTCGTATATACGAGTATTTATACTCAATTTCAAAAGAGTAATAAATTGCCAAACTCTTCTTCAGGGAAAAAAAAAAGAAAAAAAACGTCAAGCTCAGAGTCGGTGTGCTCAAAAAAAAGGGAAAGGAGAAAGAGATTAGAAAGGGAGGGAAAAACCATAAACCCTAGAAACACTCCTGCGGAGTACTCTCCTGGCGTGAATTTGCAAAACGTCGATGAGAGTCAAGAGACTGTACATGTACTCGATGCATGTGTAAACTAGTTCTATCTTCGATTCGAGCAGTTCTTACTCCGATTACTACGTGGATTGCGGTGCGGACTGTGATTGATCCCTTTTTACGTAGTCGATACGTATGGGTGTGCGTGTATAAGCTATTCCGGAGAGGATTTTGTGTGGCGTGGATTGTGGAAATAGTAATTTGAGAGCTTTTTAGAAAGTCCAATGGCGAGGCTTCTTCGGAGCGCTTCTTCTCTCAAGCGCTATCTATGCAATCCTCAGGTAATCCTTATTGCCACATCTTGAACACTACTATCATGTTGTCATTGAAAAGTCCTTTTGTTTTGTTTCTGAAAGATAGATTCTATACAGTTTTAAGCATTTGAAATTTAGGATTTCTAAGTATGTTGATTAGGGGTGTAAACCAGTCGAGCCAAACCGCGCTTCGGCGAGCTGGAGCTCGGCTCATTCACTAAATGAGCCAAAAACTCGAGCTTGGCTCGAGCCTTAATGAGCCCGGCCCTTAACAAGCCGAGCTTAGTCATTTACTAAACGAGCCTCTTTAATCAAATCGAACCTCCCTTAACGAGCTGAGCTTTTGTCGAACGAGCTGAGCTCCACTCGGCTTGTTTAGTAAACGAGCCGAAAACTCGAGCTCGAGCTCAGCTCGTTTACTAAATGAGTCGATCCGAGCCTTAACGAGCCAAGCCGAGCTCGCGAGTTGCTCGGTTAGTTTACAGCCCTAATGTTGATAGATTTATTTACTGTTTTTCCGTTTGAAAGTTACCAAATTCTTGCTGCAATGATTCTTATAGTGATTTAAATTATGGTAACCGTCTTTTTTTTCCCTCCCTTTTTTTTTTTTTTTTTTTCCAGAACATAAGTTTTACTTGTGACTAGTAAAAAGTTGTTTAATTGGTACGATTGCGTAGCTGTTTGTTTAGCGTAAATGATTCCATGCAAGATCTCTGAATAAGCAATTCTTCGGGTGCAAGGGAAGGGTCTTACCCTTTGACAGCAGTGAAACAACTAAATTTGTAATGTGCTTTTTCCAAACTCGTGGTTTGGATGAAGCATTGGAATTGTTAAGTTAGTGCGTCAAACTTTCCTGGTAAAGTTCTTTACAATGGTGAGGTATTTGTTGAGCACAAATGGCTGAATTTTTTGAAGTGGCCATTGTCCACATCCAACCATGAATTTGCCCGAAGATCCAAAAAAAAAAAAAAAACCCCTGAATTTGCACATTTCGTTCATGTGTGTAGGTCTCATAACCTAGTTAAATGTCCATATTATCTGTTTTGTTCTGAAGATAAAATTGCATTTGTCCTTGCAACTTTCAACTGGAAAAGTATTCAGCTAAAAAGGGTGGAACATTTTTGATTGAGGGAACTAGAAACATGAAATTAAAAAATTTCACGTTTCCGACTCCTACATTTGTTGTGAATCTTAAGAATGACGGCAGAACATGTGATTGGAAGTACATGCCACTTTTAACTTACTTTTATTTGGCAGGGTTGCAGAAAGGGGCTATTAGTACCACCTTCCAATATATGCAGCTTTTCTACTAAGGGTACTATTGCAAGCAACATGGATGCAATTTGTTCTCTTCTCTCTTGCATCATTCATCCCTGATTTATGTGTAGGTGGGGGCTAATTATTGTCATCTTATGCCTGGTTGAAGGTAGAGGGAAATCTAAATCAGAAGGAAGTGATTCTAATAAAGAGAATTTGTCCACGAAAGAGCTGGCCTTACAACAAGCATTGGATCAGATCACTACCTCATTTGGAAAGGGATCTATCATGTGGTTAGGTCGGTCTGTCTCTCCTAGACAAGTTCCAGTGGTGTCTACAGGATCTTTTTCTTTGGATATGGCTCTGGGGATTGGTGGACTACCAAAGGTATCCTTTAGCAGTTGGAATTAAAATGACTACTCGTTTTCGGTGCTGCAAATTTGTCGAAGAATGACTATTAATACAGTCTCTAGTTGTTCTTTGAATGTTTTTTGTTTTGTATTTCGGCAATG